>NC_045768.1:83917076-85338742 GCF_008692025.1 Phocoena sinus
AATGTGAGAAGAGATAATGGGATTTAAGGAGAGAAATGATTGAATCACCATGTCCCAATAGAAAGTGTTCAAATTGGATTTCACTACATAATGAATTCTGCTTCAACTTACTTTGACATAAATAAGATTGGGTAAGTGAAACCAGAGTAAATCAAATAAATTAATAAAAGCTATCAGAGCTGCTTCAAATTTGTCCCCCAGACAGTGTCTGCTTATTTGTATAATAAAACCTGCTCTCATAAATTAAAACCTAGGCATGCCACTTGGTTGAAAGCAAAAATTTAAGGAAAAGTTAGCACATTTTTGGGGCCTGATTAAGGTGCCTTCTGGTTTCATCAGTATCAATAGTCCCTTTGAAAACCGAAACCTGAAACCCAGAAGAACAAGGTTCAACTTTCAACTAGAATTTTTTTACAAAATAAGATTGGAGATACAGACATGCATGCAATATCGATGATTAGCTGTCCTTCATATTTTCTTAATTACACACATTTACTGAACACGAAGACATTTTTTCATTTTGTCTAGATGGAGGCCGTGTCTCCATCAGCATAATATATCACGGTATTTGTGAGTCTCGTGCAAAATTGAATTTGCATCTCTCCTGCCACTCACAGGGAGTTCATTATCTTACAGTACAACCACTGGGAAAAATGCAATTTCCAGTGTTTAATAAAACCGTGGTCTTTTCACAAGGCTTATGATGCTTGAGCAATTTGTTAGTCACAATTGATCACAGATGCTTAACACTAATTAATTATATGGTGGATAGTGCCAGTAAGGGTGATTTTAAATATTTATTTACTATATTTCAATGCAAACAGGGTATTTTGCAACTGCACTGTTATTTGTATTTCTCAGAGTTGAAGTGTCTTCTCAAAATGTTAAACATAAAAGATACGTCGCAAAGCTAAACATACAATGTATAAAATATGCGCTGGATGTGGTTAAGAGGCAAGGAAACTGATGGGAAAAGCCTCTTCTCTTGCTTCCTAGTTTAGCCATGGACAGTGGAAAGAAATAGGGCGTTGACTGTCCTGAAATGTGTCCCTTGGACTAACTAGTACTTTTTAACTCTCTGGGGTAGAGATGATCACTGCGGCCACTTGAAGCTAGTCAGTTTGGAAATCTGTGATCTAATTAAGCCTCACTGATCAAAAATCATTAAGCATTTAAAATATGACCTCACTAATTGGAAAACTGAAAGGCCAGAAGCCTGTTTTCTGATGATCCCTTAAAAATGAGGTTCAAGTGACAAATCACTGAAAAAGAACTGAGTTCTAAATAGTGAGGTCGGGCCCTCACAACGTGATCTTCAGCTAATTAAACAGCTTTTTGAAGTATGGCTCTCATATGTGCATGATTTCAGTGGCCCTAGATCTTTATATTAAAGATGCAATTTAAATTTGGACCACATCTGGTGTTCTTTGTGCTGTAATAAACCAAGTGTGTGAAATTAACTTGTAGTAGAAGTTATCCTTTATTTGTTTGCTTCGAATAATCTAGAGAAGCATTATGTCATGCACTTATGAAAGCCCTAAACTGAAAGCATAAACAAGAGTTAGCTTGGGCAACTTCAGAAGAAAAAGGTGTCAGGAGGACCTATTTCCTATGAGGTTTTTTAAACCCAGTATTCAAAATGGTTTTCCAACAGCAATCTTGAAGATGCTGTGCTTTCTTACATTGTTTCTACCAACAGATTACTTAGCCAGAAAGATGAGATCTTCAAAGAACTCATAACACACAGGTGGGAGATGGGATTTGTACTCGTTAGGGCAGCACTGCACGATTTTGTAGATGTTCCTGACTACTCTGAAGAATTTGATGTGGACTCAGCTAACGCAGTTCACGGGCAGAGAACTTTCCACAGAGAGAAAGTTAAGGTTACCATACTTTATGAGGTTGAAGACTGTATCCCCATATTTTCTTTGAAAGGTAAAATTTCAGTTTGGACCGTGGATCCATGGGAAGCTGCTTCCCAAGCCTGTGGAGCTCTTGGGCCCCTAATCTCCAAATTGTCCCACATTTGATGGTTTGGAGAAAGGTAATTGCTACCTGAACACTATCTAGGCTTGGCGTTCAAGTTCAGCCGTGGTTATTATCACCCAAACCTCGTGCTACTGCCACCCCTGGAGCACCCACTCCAACTTGGTGCCTCAGTGTTTCAGACCAACTGTGCCTCAGTAACATGCACACATTTCTGTTTGTTCTGTTGCCATGCAGAGGTATCTGAGACTGGTCACTGGAGTCTGGAGGCCAAATGCCTTTCCCTGAATGAGCTGATTGAGAAGATTCCATCCTGTCTTTTCATCTCACCATCTCCCATGACCTTTATCTCAACACCTTCTCCTTGACCTGACCCTTCACCAGCTTGAAACTAGTTCTAGCTTCCAGGTTTTGCTTAACAGGCATTTTCTGGGCCACTGAGTATTTTTCACTGGGTAATATAAAAAGGAGACAGAGTGAGCCAGGAAGCAGATGTCTCTTGGGTGGTGCGAGTCTTTGAGAGTTGGAATTTGAAATCTCTGTCTGAAAGAAACAGTGAATGGGTGTAATTAGTCAGGCTGATGAAGGAGTAAAACCTGGTAAGCAATTTTATTTGACTGGCTTAATGAAAAGCATTAGCTATCAGTTTCTGCCTAAACTCACTGCGGGTAAAACAAGTGTGGGGTTTGAACAAAAGATAAAGATTCCACGTGGGTTTGGACTCTGTTCCTGAGAATAAGTTTTGCTTGGGCGGTGGTTCATCCAAAACAAAAAAAAACAAAAAAAAATCTATGACTTGTGTCACTTCTTCACACATTTTATTTTAAGAGAATGGATCATATTTCAGGAAATGGAAGAGGTTCTTGCAAAGGCCACAACTGGTATTTTGTAACCCAGTGTGTGTTGCTCATTTTCTTCTCATCCCCTTAAGCCAGGCATTTTCCCTACGTTTTCAAGGCAAAGGAATTTTTAAGGATTGACTTGAGGTTATCTCCCATTGCCGTGCATCCTCCCCTGATGGCGTGAATCTGGCCAACAGCTGCCAAAGGCCTTGAGACCTATTCATCATCAAGTGACTAGCAAGAAATTAAGTGCCCCATGGAGGGATGTTTTACTGCTGTCAAAGGAATTAAAAAATGATCCTCTAGCATCATTAATGACAGCTGGTAAAGCCATGGAGCCAAAAGATGTGACATTCAAGAAGAAAATGGTTTGATATCCAAAAACAAAAATGGCAGCCTCTCTGAATCTTGACTGTAAGCTGTACTGAGCATCCTTCACAAGGCCAGACCAAATGTATCAGCAATGTGTAAGCTCGAGTCCAGAGTGTGGTCCCAGATGCTGTTTCTCTTTCTGGCCATCAACAGTCACTGCTTCTTGAGATGTTAGGTAACCATCTCCAGCAAGATGGCAGTATCCATTCTCAGATTCGCTTTGTTATATAAATTTCAGCTTTCTGGCTTCGATCCCAGTAGAAAAATCTCTTAAATTGGGATTGGACAGAAGGGCTGAATATACACTTTTTTTTTTCCTTGGGGAAAGATTATTTATTAGTGTTACTTGAGGTCACAAATTATTTTCTTGATAAAGTGGGGGAAAAGAGGGACACATGATCTTGTTTCATGTCCTACTTGCTTAAGATTCAAATTAATTTTACAAGAAGTGACAAAACCCATTTTTTAAGGTACATGGCTTCTTGACAAACCACAGAGTAGAACAGAAAACAAAATAAATTCTGCCTCATTACTTTCCAAGTAGTTAATAAGGCAAACAAAAGTCAGCCAGGACAAAGAAAGCAGAAGAAAATGTTATTCTTGGGTTCAGATGTTAGAGAGGAACTTAACCAGTTCTAGAAAGGGATGAGGAAAGGAAACTTTTTTGAGACTTACCATGAGCTGTTTCCATGTACATTATCTCAGCTAAAGTTCAGGCAATTTCTTATGAATGAGGAGCGTGAGACTTGGAGAGTCTAAGTAAGACTTATGGTCTAGGTAGAAAGTGGAAGAGAAAAGACAAAAACCCAGCTTCTACCACCTCAAAGCTACCTGAACACTTCTGTCTTCACCACTCATCTCCAAGCACCTGGCCGCCAACCCTATGGAAATCCCTAAGGGATGGGGCTCCATCCTTAGAGAGCCACACACTATGAAACTGACCTGACCCCAGGCACTCCAACCATAGTAGTGGAAGGTTGAGTCCATTATCAGGACAAATCATGAGTTACAAAATTTGCTTTGGTTGAAATCCTTGAGAAGCTCAGCCTTTATCTGCAGGCTGATTGCCTCATGGATGAACTTTCTCCGTTTGTTACCACTGATAGCAATTAATTTTTTTTTTTTTTTTTTTTTTTTTTTTTTTGCGGTACGCAGGCCTCTCACTGTTGTGGCCTCTCCCATTGCGGAGCACAGGCTCTGGACGCGCAGGCTCAGCGGCCATGGCTCATGGGCCCAGCCGCTCCGCGGCATGTGGGATCTTCCCGGACCGGGGCATGAACCCGTGGCCCCTGCATCGGCAGGCGGACTCTCAACCACTGCGCCACCAGGGAAGCCCAGCAATTACTTTTTTAAATGGCTCTTTTAAAACATTTTTCCCTTCCTTTAATTCCAAAACACGCCTGATGCTTTAAGCAGGACCCAAAATATTTTTGTATTTTGCATTTGTATATAACATTATCATTGGGGCATAGTCTAAGGGTATAACTTTTTCAGCCCATTGCCAGGAGGAAACAGCTGTCCTTATAACACCATCATTATTGCTCGTATGGAGACAGTGGCATAAGGAAGATTTGGACTTTAATTAATCCTGGCCTCCCACTGTTGCTCTTGTGTGACCTCGGGCAAGTCACGTAACCTCAATCAGCCTCAGTTTCCACTCTGTAAAATGATATTAACATGATAAAAAATACTCATGGCTACTCTCTTGGGGTACTCATTAAAGCCAGCTGCTGTGCTAAGTACTTTGCCAACATCATCGCAGTATGCACAAAATGAGGATAATAATGCCCAGCAGGTCTGATTCTTGTGCATCTTCACTGATTTGCAATGCATATAACGCATCCGGTATATTATGCACAGCTCACTGTGGTCAGTACATGTCAATCGTGGTCAATAGATGTTCTCCTGTGTCTCCCTTTCCTTCTCTACCTCAGCTTGGGTCACATTAGGTCCCCATCGCTCAGGCTCTGGTGCTGGGAAATAATGGGTCCGTGGATGTGACTGATTCGTACTAATGATTGCGACCCTTATTGTCCTCATGTGACAGATCCTGACCCAGGCCGGGGCTTCTTCATTATGTTAATTCAGAGATTTAACCCTGCTGGGAAGAGCTAAGGGTCTTGCTATGCAGGGGCCATTTGATGAACTGCTGGAGTGAGGGTCCAATCCTCAGCCTTAGCTTTAGGTTCTTCGTGCTGCGTAGAACAGATGTAGACCAGACTTTCCTGATGTTTTCTCACCGTCTAGGATTAGTTGCAACTGGCCATATGGCTAGAGGCTCTTAGTAACAAGAGCAGTAATTTGAGAGAAGAAAATACACTTGATATAAATGAGGCTCCTACTTCCATAATGTCTTGAAATGATCCCTTGGTATGAACAGGCATGATTACAAAATGCTTATGTCTGATCATCTACCAAAGGCTTAGGATATGAGACTCCTCTTGATCATGTAACAACTAGAAAATACACTTGAATCTGGGGGATTATCTTCTCGTGAATTATATTCTAAGGAAATGCCTCTTGATCATCTTCACTGAAGTACCTTGACTGGTAGATAGAGGTCTCAGGGAGTAACTCCAAGTAGGATGCCTTTTTCGATGATAAAATTTCTTTGAGGGGCTTCACTGGTGGCGCAGTGGTTAAGAATCCGCCTGCCAATGCAGGGGATACAGGTTTGAGCCCTGGTCCAGTAAGATTCCACATGCCGCAGAGAAACTAAGCCCGTGCGCCACAACTACTGAGCCTGCGCTCTAGAGCCTGTGAGCCACGACTACTGAGCCCGTGTGCCTAGAGCCCATGCTCTGCAACAAGAGAAGCCACTGCAGTGAGACGCCCGCCGCACCACAACGAAGAGTAGCCCCCGCTCGCTGCCACTAGAGAAAGCCCTCACAGCAACGAAGACCCAAAGCAGCCAAAAATAAATAAATAAAATAAATTAAAAAAAAATTTTTTTAAGTTAAAAACTAAAATAAAATTTCTTTGAAATCACAAATTTTATTTTAAACATAAGTTTTGGTTATCTAATTCTGTGTAACAAACTGCCCCCAAATTTAGCAGCTTAAAACAAGAACAATTGATTATTTCTCAGAGTTCTGTGGGTTGATCAGAAGGTTTTCTGCTTCATACGGTGTTGGCTTAGACTTTTGGAAGGTCCAAAATTGTCTCTTGCACATGACAGGAAGTTGGTGATTGCTGGCTGGGAATTCAGCGGGATTATCAGTCAAGGTACTCAGTTCTCCTCTACGTGGACTTCTGCACATGGACACTTGTACTTTCTCACAGCGTGAAAGACTCAAGGTAGTCAAACATTTTAAAAAGCGTAACAGTGAAAGCTGAAAGGCCTTCTTAAGTCTTAAGGTCTAGAACCAGCACAGTTTCACTTTCAGTTATTGGTTAAAGCAGACTGTAGGGCCAGCCTGGATTCAAAGCCAGAAGCTCACACAAGAACATGAAAATAGGGAGTCGTAGTTTATTGAGACCACCAAAGTAGCAGTCTACTACTACAACATGGGAATTTTGCATACTGTCCCGGAATATATGTGTTATATTTTAGTATGAAAATATATTCCCCCAGATAGTCAAGTAAAATGAACTCTTAAGGAAGTTCCACGGTCTTACTTAACCTTGGCATACTACCATGGACATGCCACTTGGGAAAGCAAGTTCCAGGTTTTTCTTCTTTTCTCAGCTGTCTGGTTGGGTCTTGGGACTTAGCAGGAGGGATGATCTGGGAGGAAAGTGGGATACACCCTAGATAGTTAGTTCATGTATTTACCTCACTTAGTAAGCATCTAAGTGAATGCTTAGATGAAGACTGAATCCCAAAGCAAATACCAGTAATTTTTATTGATATTCATGTCTTTGTTCTCATCCTTTAGCCCTTAGACTTGAGAGTTATAAATTAGAACCTAAAGAAATTTAGAAAGGACCCTGTGTTGTTAAGGTGTCCAGGGATGTAACTTAACTTGTTTGGTCAGCCAATATAGTCTGCTTTTTTTAAAAAAACAATTCTTTACCAGCATGTATCACACTAAAAGAATTTTTTAAACAGGTGAACTTAGGTCAATATGATAGTAAGATGGATATAGGCAGGAGAGCTGTAGGGTAAGGTTTTAGTAACTCAGTCTGATTCATTTCCCTGATGGTGGAGGAGTTTTCCATCCCAAGCAGTAACAAAGATACTTTGAAATAGCACAGCAGCCAGAAAACAAATCATATATCTAAATGTATCTGCCCTTATTTCAGGTCAAAGTCTGCAAATTATCCAAAGGAATTTTTTCTTGCTTAAGTTATCTGAGCTCTGCTGCCAAGCAGAATTGTATACTACAGTCCAGCAGAGCTGAGAGAGAGAGAGAGAGGCCCCAAGCAGTAGAATCCATGCAGAGCATAGGAAGAACTGTGTGTACTGCTGTTGTTTGCGACAGCCCTGGGTCTTACATCTTAGCCTGCTTTCTGGGTGAGAGATTCCATCTGGCACATCCCCCAAATCACCAACCCTGAAACCTGACTTCTGAAACATAGAATTGAATTTCTTCCTTCCATTCCCTGTATTTTATTAACAAAAAGTTTCAAACATACAGAAAAGTTGAAAGAACAGTTTGGTGAACATCCATACACCCATCTGGATTCTCCAGTGAAGACCTCTTTATCATCATCCATCCCTTCATTTTTAGAAGCATTGCAAAGTAAGCTGCAGACAATAGGACACTTCAACCTTAAACACTTCAACAAGCACAAGCTAGAGTTCAATATTTGTTTATGGTCTCTCTCTTCCTCCCTCCCTTCCTCCCTCCGTTCCTTCCTCCCCTTTCTTCCTTCCCTTTCTCTCTCTCCTTTTTTTCTCTCTTTATTTCTTTGAGATGAAACTTACATGCAATGAGATACACTAGTCCTAAATGTCTTATTCCCTGAGCTTTGAAAAATACATACTCCCGTGTAATCAAACCCCCATCAAGACCCAGAGCATTACTGTCACCCCATAAAGTTTCCTCCTGTGCCTTGCCAGTCAATCCCTTCCACCCACCCTCCATCAACAACAATCACTGTTGTGATTTTTTTAAGGCTTAGATTCATTTTGCCTATTCTAGAGCTTTATATTAATTATACAGTATGTATTCTGGGTTAGAACTGGGCTTCTTTATCCAATACTGAAAAAAAATCTTAAACCTTGAAAGTGTACCTCTCCTTTGTTGCTCTCAGAGCCATGGCTCCTTTTGCTGCCTCATGGAGAAGCGAGACTTTTTCCGCAGGGAGTCATCCTTGACTGCTCAGCAATTTGGGGGCAGTTGACCCTGAGTCTTGATTTCGGTCCCTGCAAGCCTGCAGCAACAACAGCTTCTCAATGACAAGGAGGATGAGAATGTTCAGGTGGGCACGTGGCAGTGATCAGAGAGCCAGGGACACCCACGCAGACCCCACACATCCCCTGGCGTGGCTGTGTTTATTAGCGGGTCTGCCTTTGTGTCTGTGAACTGGACTCTGTACTATTGGTTTGATTCTGTTTGTTCCATGGGACAAAGGAGGAAATAGTTTGCCTCAAAGCATGCAGCGCAATCCAGGGACAGAACTGTGTTTATCTCCTGAGCAGGGTGAAGATTCTCAGCTAACCAAGCAGATGCTGCCCTCTCTGCCTCCAGTGTAGAAAAAGGAGCTGCATGGGGAGCTGACGTTATATTTGAGGCTTTTCCAAACCCACAGGGCTCTTTCGAGGACAAGAAACAGGTCACCCTACTTTCCGAGATAGATGTGGTACATTCAGTAACAAAGAGAGGGCAACCCAGATGAAATGCACCACCCCAGGAGGCCTCTCCAACCAAGTGCTGCGAGGAGCTATCATTAGGCTATGAAATCCAGAGGGCCAGGCTGTGCAGCAAAGTGTGTTCCCAAATGAGTATATTCAGTGTTATTTGGATAAATGAAAAGTCTTACAGGTACCTGGCGATCTCACGCACGCTCGGAGGGGTTTTAATAGTCTGCGTCGTACACCCACATTAATCTAAGAAAGCTGCTGCTCCAGCGCCTTGAACACATGCCAACCGTGAGCTCGTTCTCTTTGTTTTGCATCTCACGTGCTTAATTTAATGGGACACAGTTTGTATAACCAGACCAGCAGCAATCACGCTTATCTCCACTAACAGGTGACTTTATTTAGCTTTGTGCTTTAATGGGTCATTGGCTACTGAGCTAAGGCAAAGGTGAGCAGTTTTGGGGGGATTATTGCAGTTTAGTCGTCCCGACTTTCTGTTCTATCTCACTACATGGATCAGTCAGCAAATAACAGGAAGATTCCCTGTCTTCCCCCACCTCCACCAAAATATCCAATCTGAACTTCAGCATACCTTGCTTAAGGCTGGCCAAGAGCGAGAAGCTTCCTTGAGTTTCCCAGTATGGAAATATTGTGTTCATGTAAAATTATCATCCAAGCAATAGTTCCTCTACAAAAATCTTACCCTGAAGTGTAATTTACAAATACATGGAACCATGAGTGATGGCAGACATCAAATTAATGAAGTGCCGTGTGCATCTCAAGACAACAGATACTATCAATCATCTCTAATATTATCTATGATGACTTCAAAAAACAATACAGGATTGGGTGCACAATTCATAAACCTTTCCTCTAATTAGCTGCAGACAAAGCTTAACAGGTAGAGGGGAATTGGACAGGCATCGGAGAAGATAAGGCATTTGCTACTTGGCTCGGCTGGAATAAAATTGCAGGAAGATATAGAGATCTATGATTTAAGCTTATCCAAGAATAATGGGGAAAATATAATGCTTAGATAATAAGACAACCTGAGACAATAACGGGCACAACTTACGAAACTCGGGACAGAGGAGGAAGTGAAGGGTGAGGAGACAGCAGGATATTGGCTGTAAGACAAACAGACAAGAGGCTCAGTGGACTTTACACTCTTTCTGTTAATGTCTTTTAAATTTTAAAGACATGCTTTGTAACTTTCCAGCTCTCACATTTAAGCAGTGATTTTGGCACAGAGACTTCCACTTTCTCTGAATCCAGGGATGCTGCCTGGATGCGAGTTTAGAAGTGGATAGGTTGGGAAGTTCCTGGCACCGTCTGATGCATTACCTGTCTCGTTCACTGCAGCAGTTTTTGATGAAAGGCTTTTTTAATTGCTTTTCCCTGGAAATGATTCTCCCCAAGCAGTTCTCCTTCCCTTTTCCTGCCTGTCATCCTGTCCTGGCAGCCAGTTCATCAAATCCTAGAGGAGGGATGGGGAATTTTCTCCGTGTGTCTCTGGAGCCGGTGGCCAGGCATCCATGGCCACAGTTAAGAAAGCAGAGGTCAGGAAGGTAGGGGCTGTCTGTGGCGCTGCCTTGGCTTCTTGGTAAGGTTTATGGCTTTTAAACTGATGCTTATTGCCTCTTTAAATGTTAAAGAGGGAAGTCCCCATGAACCCCTGCTGGCATTCAGTTATGGGCACGGTTATAAAATGTCTCAGATCTTTGGGGGGTGTGAGCCAGTCAATTGAGTATTGCAGAGAAGGAGCGTAGAGCTGCAGAGGCTGGTCTTTGCCAGGTTTCCTTTTGCTCCCTTCTTCTATTTTGCTGCTGGAGAAGCTTGTTTATAAGGGGCTTGTTTACTGGCTGGAGGGCATTTGGGGAATTATTATCTAACAATAAAGGATGAATGTTGCCGGAAGAGGAGGTGTGATAGTTGTTCTCTTTCAGAGCCTATGTTAATTTCTTTTTAAAATTTTTTTTAAAATGAAGTATAGTTGATTTACAATGTTGTGTTAGTTTCAGGTGTACAGCAAAGTGATTTAGTTATACATACCTATGTATCTATGTTTTTCAGATTCTTTTCCTTTATAGGTTATTATAAAATATTGAGTGCTATACTCAAAATATTGAGTGCTGTACTCAATATACTCAATACTTCCTTCTCACAGCTAGATACCTGTGCTATACAGTACGTCCTTATTGGTTACCTATTTTATATATACTAGTGTGTATCTGTTAGTCCCAACCTCCTAATTTATCCCTCCCCCCTTCTCCTTTCGTATTCATAAATTTGTTTTCTGTGTCTATGTTAATTTCTAAACAGCATTTTCCTAAGATTCTTAGGCTGCTCACATTTGAGTAAGCCTCTCTATCTGTCTTTTGTTTTGTTGTTGTTCTGTTGAAATAGGGTCTCTGTGAAATGAATCAAAGTTTGTTGGTTTGTTTAAAATTTTTTTTCTGAACATGGCAGCTTTGGTTATGCACGTGGCTATGCTTGTTGAAGAACTTACAGAGCTACTTTAGATCTAGCGGCATGGTGTGGTCATTAGGGTGAAAGTGCACTCACGTGTCCATGCAGCAGGCACTGTACAAGAACGTAAGCCCCACGAGGGTAGGGATTTTGTCTCATTTACCCACTGCTGTATCCTCAGTGCCTGAAACGCTGCCTGGCACCATGGAAGTGCTCAGTAACACGTTGCGTGGATGGAGCCTGCGGTGATGGGAATTGAAAGCACATATTTTCCTCCACAAAACTAACCTAATTCTAATGACTTGTGTAATCCCCCAAAATTGGAAAGAAAGAAGTAATTTCATGTTAGGCCTCTGTGGTGTGTCTCTAACGTGATTTAGCATCCTGCAGGATTCTGGGCCATCTCGCTCTTTTAACTCATCTCTGAAGGGAAACTGGCAAAGTATAAGTGCATTTGAAGGGTCTGCTTGTTTAAAAGAAACTGATTTTTTTTAAAACACCTTTTTAAAAAATCCCATTACTTTTGACTATACTTTTACATAAATGACCTCATAGCATACATTTTAAAATTTAATAATGAGATATTTCAAAGCCCCAACTTCAGGATGGCTCAGGTAGCAAAATTCTTATTCTGCCTTCCTCTAGGAGTGGCTTCTGGTAAGGATGGGGAGAATGACGACTAGGAAAGGTGAGAGGAAATGGGTTGGTGAAGAGTCAGATAGCCCTTGGGAATTCTATGACAGTAGCTGGAAATTAAGAGCAGGAGAGATGGATGTCATGTGGGGGGTGAGTGGGCCACCTTCTTTCCCAGAGCTGCTCATCTGACTCTTCCCGGAATCATAGTCACAGACCTAAGAGAGAGATGCTAGTATTATTAATGCTGTTATCTGCATTCCACACATGAGGCAAGCAAGCCCCGGTGGGGTGTTGTGCATTCCTTCTCACAGCTAGGTACCTGGCCAATGGAAGAGCTAGACTAGCCCTCTGGAGGTCCCCTTCTGAGCTCAAGCTCTTAACCACTATGCTCTACATCCCTCGGGACCCCGTGCTATGGGTATTGCTGTGACATTGTTTATGCTGTGGTTCTGACTTCTGCTCCGGGACCTCTAACACCAGCCACCATGGTCACTTGCCTGTTCTGGCACAAGAGTCCCTTGGGTGCTGGCACCTCTTGTCCTGTCCTTGGACAAAAACAGCGGGAGGCTGAGAATGATGCCTGCACCCATGTGTGATCAGTGCCTTAGGACCCAGAAGGATGGGGCGCAGAAGCAAGCCCTCTGTCCACACCCTCCCAAACCACTTCCTCGGGACGCTTCTCTTCCATCACTCGCTTTTGTTCCATCACTCGTAGGTTGGTCATCACCCACGTTAGGTGGGGGCAGTCGTGAATTCCATCTGATTCCTGACACACGGGGATCTGAAGAAGATACACGAAATGCCAACTGAAAAGGCTCCTGAGGGGAAGCCCAAGGGATGTTCTTATCTTTGTAGCCATGGCAACTACAGCCTAGCCCCGGGGTGGGTAGAAGGCGAGACCCACTGTCTTGTGTGAGGTGATCCCTTTGACTTGCAAAGAAATCCAGAGGCAGAAAAGCCTACAGATCAGACAAAGGTGAGGGGTTCTATCTGCTACCATTTGTTCTTTCCGTGACATCTATAACTGGTTTTGAAAACCCCTTTTATAAGACAGATTCAACTCTGATGGAAATGCTACAACCTCTGATGCCTTAGTGGGAAATGACTTTAGCTGATGAGATTTGCTAAAGTCCCATAAGAGTGGCTTGGAAATCTTACTCCTGGGCTTGAGGAGCCTGCTTCTCTCACAGCTGGCATCCATGGTGCCGTCGTTTTCTCAGAAGACTATATTTCACAAGAGGCACACCTCATTTTGTTGCACTTCACTTCATTGTGCTTCGAAGATATTGTGTTTTTTTTTTACAAATTGAAGGTCTGGGGCAACCCTGCATATTATATGTGTTATGGTGATCTGTGATCAGTCATCTTTGATGTTACTACTATGAGTCGCTGAAGGTTCAGAGGATGATTTATCATTTTTCAGCAATAAAGTATTTTTAATGAAGGCATGTACATTGTTTTTTAGACATAATGCTATTGAGCACTTAATAGACTTCAGTAGACTATAAGCATAACTTTGATTTGCACTGGGAAACCAAAAAGTTTTGTGTGACTCGCTTTATTGTGATATTTGCTTTGTTACGATGGTCTGGACCTGAACCCACAATATCCCTGAGGTGTGCCTGTAGTTGTTTGTGGTTTTCCAAGTAATGCTGTGATATAAAAAATTGGGTTTGCCTGTGGCCGGGAACAATCTATTTAGGTGAAGTAGATTTTTCTGATTGGACAAATGGACCTGGTTCTTACTATAGACACACTCAGACTTGAAGAATTACACGGTGGTTTTAAAGTTACTGAGGAAAGAGCTTTTTTAGTGTTTTCAGTTTATTTCTGAATGAAGGCTCGCTTTACTGAGATACTTGTCTTCAGTGCCAGCAAAGGCTACTGTAGCACAAATGTGTCCTTTTTTGAGTGACCTGAGCACTGAGATTTGGGGGCAGGAGGAGATGATTCTCAAAACTGATGCATTACTACCTCCTTTGGAAGGATGCCATCATGGATGTTTAGCTCACTGCATTGAGAAACACGAAATATGTTTCCATTAAAGACAATCAGAGTATTGATTTTTCAGAAAATTCTAACGACCTAGAGATTCTATTCTTTCTCTTATCTAATTCTACAGTAACTCTCCATCCAAAGCTGAATATGTATTTCAGGATATAACAGGAGAGTGTGCCTAAAATATCCAAAGGGATGTGCAGAAGACTCTAGGCATGGTAGCAATGTTTTTGTTTTGGTTTGTTTTATTGTAGGTCCTCGATGGTAGTCTCTTTTACATATACAGCAGTGTGTATATGTTAACCCTGTCCTCCTAATTTATCCCTTCCCCCCACCACCTTCCCCTTTGGTAACCATAAGTTTGTTTTCTACGTGGGTTTTAAATATGTACCTTCAATCCAAAAAGAATGTTTAACAGTTCTGTCAGTCATTATCATCTGATTATTTTTTCTGTCTCTGGAAAGTTGGGAGGTCACGTGCCCTTCCAACTGTCAGGCCTCACTCCTGTGTCTGGTGTTCCCATCCCTGGGACTATATCTTTGAGAAGGAAAAGGGCATTGTTTTCTTTTTATTGAAGTATGGTTGATTTACCATACTGTGTTAGTTTCAGGTGTACAGCAAAGTGATTCAGTTATATACGTATGTATTTTTCAGATAATTTTCCGTTGTAGGTTATTACACGATAGTGAATATAGTTCCCTGTGCTGTACAGTAGGAACTTGTTGCTTATCTATTTTATATAATAGTAGTTTGTATCTGTTAATACTATATTCCCAAATTATTATCCCTCCCCTCCTCTCTTCCCCCTTTGGTAACTGTAAGTTTGTTTTCTATGTTTGTCAGCCTGTTTCTGTTTTGTATATAGATTCATTTGTATTATTTTTTAATTCCACATATAAGTGACATCATATAATATTTGTCTTTCTCTATGTGACTTACTGCACTTAGTATGACCTTCTCTAGGTCCATCTGTGTTGTTGTAAATGACATTATTTCATTCTTTCTTGGGGCTGAATAATATTCTATTGCATATATATATATATACCACATCTTCTTAAACCAACCATGTCTGTTGATGGCCACTTGAGTTGTTTTCATGTCTTGGCTATTGTAAATAGCCTTCCCTTGAACATTGGGGTGTATATATCTTTTCAAATTAGAGCTCTCATCTTTTCAGAATATATGCCCAGGAGTGGGATTGCTGGGTTGTATGGTAATCCAATTTTTAGTTTTTTAAGGAGCCTCCACACTGTTCTCCATAGTGGCTGTATCAATTTACATTCCCACCAACAGTGCAAGAGGGTTCCCTATCTCCACGCCCTCTCCAGCATTTATTGTCTGTAGACTTTTTAATGACCAGTGTGAGGTGTTACCTCATTGTGGTTTTGATTTGCATTTCTCTAATGATTAGCAGTATTAAACGTCTTTTCATGTTCTTGTTAGCCACCTATAGGTCTTCTCTGGAGAGATGTCTATTTAGGTCTTCCAAAAGGGCATTGCTTGAGTAACATATGTGAATGTGGGTCAGAAATTTGAACCAGCTCTTAAGGTAACATGCCACACTACCCTATACTATTTACGTGGGTATTTCTATTTCTATTTCTACTGCTTATATCTGAGTCATAGAGAAAGAGAGAGAATCAGGGACAGAGAGGACTATGAGGACTGAGAATATGTCTGGACAAAGAACAGAGCAACATAATAGTGTGTGCAAGCTAGGAACCCCCCAGAACAGGAGTCTAGTCCCCTATCGTGTGGACAGTCAGCTCCTCAAATTCTTAGTTCCTTGGTCTATGGAAAGAAACATTCCTGCACTGCCTATATTTTAGGGCCAGGCAGAAAATCTAAGGAAAGAGTAGATTTAACAATACCCATCAGTGTGGATATAAAGGAAGGAGGCCATGTTAAGGAAACAGCTTACTTTGGGGACATCTCAAGCAAAACAAATATTTCATAACTCCATGTTTTCCCATGAGACACAGCACCAAATGCTTCTCTTGTTGGAAATCAGATGTTTCATTCGTATCAAGGAAAGGAAGTGACGGCATCTCTATAGCCATAATCACATTCAGAATGTTAGTGTTGGCTGGGGCTTTAGAGGTCTTCTAGTTCTACCTCTTTAGTTAAAAGATAAGAAAACTATCCGAAGGGTAAGGGACTGATCCAACATCTCATAGCTAATGAGTAGCAGAGATGGGATGAGAAGTCTATTAACCTGTTTCTGTCTGGGGCTCTGTTACTGCCCTTCTCTCCCCTGCCCTCCTGGGGTTCAGGGTGTGTGAAAGATTCTGTGTGTTTCTGGGTGTGTTCGTTGGATTGAGGATTGTGAAGAGAGGATATTCTCGAAGTTTTCACCCTTAAATCTGGAACCTCCACACAGTCCTAAGAATACCATGGGCACAGTGAGGGCTTGGCTTCCATGGTTTCCTTTTTACTTTGTACATCATCTGTGTCTCTGAGCCTCGACAACTCTAGATGGAGCAATTCGAAAGTCAACCACAGCAGCTGCATTTCAGAGGCATGCTTTGGGAAGATCAAACAGTGCTATTTAAAAAAAAAAAAATTGCACTTGTGAGTCTAAATGTAAATTGTCAACTTTTCCAGTGACTGAATCATTAATATCATCTTCTCCAATCATTGAATTGGAAAGGAAGCCTCCCCAGCTCTTCTGAGATGACAGAGGGCAGCCTGGATAAAACCATAATGAAAAGGCCTCATTTTATTGATTCATTTAAAATGTGTTTCCCCAAATCTTCCATTAAAAAGTTTCTTTCACAGCGGAAAACATCTATCAATTTAAGTACAAAAACTTTTTTTTCAAGTATGAGGAAGCAGCACATTGATCAAAAGATGAGTGAGCAGGTAACCGGAGGGCGGAGCCACTTGTGCCAGTGAACTGCACTCAGTTGGTTCACATTTTAACTTAGAAATAAAATCACTAAGGAAAACATTGTCAATAGAATGATATTTTCTAAAAGAAAACGTGCAATTACAGGTTACGTGTTTGCTTAAGCAATTAACTTGCGGATAGGACCCCCCAAATGAAGAGATAAATATAAATTACTCTAAGCTCTTTTATAATTTTAAAAATTTAAACGATTCTGAGTCCTGTAACATAAGCGTGAATGCACCATATTAATAATTATATAAGAAAGCCCAAATTATTATGAAGAGCATATGTGTTTTCATCTGTCTCTTTATTTATAACCCCGCTTTCTCCAAAATATTATGGTTGTACCCAAAATGCAATGATGATGGTGGCTGCAGAGAAGGTGACTCACCCCTGGGTCTTGGCTCCGCTTTCCCTCTGCTACCTCTCCCGCGTCCACCTTTGGGTGCTTTCTTCTCAAAAGCCCCAGCTCCACCCATATCTAAACCACAACTCCACAGCTCACAATGCCCAGAAATTCACCTTTCCTTTGAAGTATATATGCATGTTACTTCATACCATTGCCTAGTAAGAGTTTAATCTAAAGAGTACCATCAATCTTATCAGTGCTTTAGACTTTAAGGAACGTTGTCTTTTTCCTACCAGTGAGAAGGCAAGAAACGTAAAAAAATTCTTCTGTGTTCTTTGAACAGCTTGAAGGATCCATGTGCATCCTTTAGAGACATGGGGATTAGGGTGAATCTGTGAATCTGTATTCTATTTCACAGCAGTTCAAGACAAAGAGAGGTGAGGTGAAAAGCTTTAGGACTGGGGTGGGATTTGGGGTACTTTTTTGTTTTCTGTTTTTAGCACTTTTAGAAGAAATCTGAATTTTTGCAAACAGTGAGTGTACATTGGCTTAAATTTCTTAAACATTTTAAAATTTCAGGTTATTGTAGGGAGAAGGGAAGTAGGCAGACTAATACACAGGGCTAGTAGTAGAAAGGTAAGGATGGCAGAAGGGCACTCCAGTTAAAAAGCACCTGCTACCTCTCCCGCCTCCACCTTTGGGTGCCTTGTCTGAGAATCCTGCTTCCTCCTTGCTGGTCCCTGTGACTTCTCTGTGATGGTGAAGACAACATGGGCTCTGCTGTCAGGGAGCCCCAGGTTCAAAACTCAACACCACTGCTATTAACTCTACGGTTTCAGCCAAGTTATTCAAGCTGAGCCTTAGTTCTTTCTTCTGTAAAATGGGTACAGCAAAGCCTGCATTAGCTTTTGTAGCTCTAACTGCAACAATAATTATCAAGTCCCTAGCATGGTTTCACATGTTTACAAACAAGCTATCTCAGTGATTCTTCATCCCTTTCCTCACCCCAGCTCATCTCATCGCAGTCACCATGTAACTTGGAGACTAGGGAATTTTCTGATTCTATTGGACTTCCTAGCTGAAAATCTACACATATAGTTATTTAAAGTTGAGTTAATTAAAAGGAAATAAAATTAGAATTTCAGTTCCTTATTTCAAATGGCTATGACATAGAACAGCACAGATAGAATGTTTCCATTATTGCTAAAAGGTTTAGTGTTCGGCTCTCTTGACTGTCTTGCGGCTATAGGTGTGATGCAGTTCTGGCCGATAAATATAAGCAAAAGCCCCTGCGTAGAGCTTTCTTGGAGGGCAGCTATAGCTGCAGGGTCAATGTTGTGATCAGAGGTGACTTTGAGGATGGAAGCTATGGGGATGGGCTGGAGACAGAGCTGATCATTTAGAGATAGACTATAACTAATCATATTCTTACAACTTCATCTTCTTTCCCAATTCCCATGTTACGATCATTCCAGCAGTAAAACACTTACTAACTCTGTCTTAAATTGGGCAAAGTCTTTGATCTCAATGTATCATGTTTTGTTTTTGTTTTTGATGGGAGAAGAGGCCAGTTAGAAAAAGCAATATACTCTTAGTAGGCAGGAAAATCTTTCCTTCTCTGTCCTGACCTCCATTTGTTCATTCATCCTTTTCTTCTCCTTCTTCCCTCCCTCCCTCCCTCCCTCCCTCCCTCCCTCCCTCCCTCCCTCCCTCCCTCCCTCTCTCCCTCCCTCCCTTCCTCCCTCCCTTCCTCCCTCCCTTCCTCCCTTCCTTCCTTCCTCCCTCCCTCCCTCCCTTCCTTCCTTCCTTCCTTCCTTCCTTCCTTCCTTCCTTCCTTCCTTCCTTCTTTCCTTCCTTCCTTCCTTCCGTCTGGCTTTACCTCCTTCCAGAATAAAGACATGACCTGACCTGGGAGCTGTGATCTTTTTATTGAATCAGGTGGATGCTTCATCAAATGAATCTGCAGAGCTCCCTGCCTAGAGTATTAATAAGCAGATGCTTCAACTATTACCAAGAAGCTGCTTCAGGCTGTTCAAAAATTAGGGAATCTAAGCAAACGGTGCCTACAATTTCAAAGAGAAGGAATGAGACCAAAATCTGATAGGTGCTGCAAAACAGCTTACCTGTGGAAATGCCCTTACTTCGAAATACCTTCTTCTCTGGCCTCCCTTTCTTAATCAGAAGTTATTATAGGTTATTTTCTTCTACCGTGTATGCTAGGCACATGGTGTTCTGAACTGAGAATTCGTGTATTCTTATCCTCATCATTGAACTGGCTTCTTGCCTAACCTTGGGCAGAGGACACACCGTGTCTTTAATGCATTCCTCTAGGAATCACATGGAATGCTATAAAAGATTTAATTATTAATGGAATTTGCAGAGCACTTGCCTAGCTGCGTAACTCCAGCCAACCTTGATTTTTAATCTTTATAAATACCTTTGAATTTTAATAAGTTCTCAGCAAGGTAGCCATTTATTCTTTAAGCATGATTTCTACCTTATGGTTTGTTCACATGCGTTGCTTTATCTCCTCTTCATACCTCCACTATGGATGGCATTTTCTGCTATCATCCACTGCCCTCATATTTTATCTTCTCATAACAACTCTAGTTTAAGAAAATGTAGTTAAGAAAGTACAAGCTAATTGCTAAAAAGGGCATCTGAATTTTCTGTGAATGTTTGCATTCAAACTCTGTTTCCCTTTTGATATCAGAGATGAAAATTCAGGGATATCACTTTAAATAACAAGATATTCTGTGAAGAGAGAGGAGAGATTTTTCTCATATTACATATGCTTGCTGAATATAAAACCAGGTTTTTGAATGCAGTACTCTCACAGGAACAATTTCATACACGGTGGTTAGACTGTGAGGCTAGCTCACACAAGTCTGTTTCACTCACAGTCAGATCTCTAGTTTTGCCATGAAAAATAGTGGAAAGTAATGCTGTTTTAATCCAAGTATTTAAGTGAAATAGAAAACATCTCCATTTTAGTTTATAAATTGCTGTCTTTTCTTCTCCTTTATACCAGTATTTTCCTAGCCTTACTTAGGCTTGTCAACCTTAAAGAGCATTAGAGATTTTTTTTTTTTTCCTTTAATAAAAAGGAGAAAAGAAAGGTGGATAGAGAGATGGTGCTGTTGTGACTGTGTAGGCTTAGGTGAAAGGAGGCACACAGGGCTTGAGGTGTGCCCTCAAGGTGTACACGTTCATGAGAAAGGATTTGCTAGTGTAGTTATCTTTATTGTGGAAGGTACCATCCAAGTGGAGAATAGAGGAGGATAGTATGTCAGTCCCTCTGAAGGGGAAGAGGGAAGATGTTGGAGATGTGGAGGGAAGGGAAGTTTCCTCAAGTGAAACACCAGGTGGTACTATTGTCCCCATATGTACTCCGTGGTGGAGGTTTGGAAGGTGTGTGTGTTTGTGCATGCGTGTGTGTGTGTGTGTGTGTGTGTGTGTAATAGAAACTAGGAATGCGCAGGGAAATGATATGGACACAGAAGCAGGGCTTTAAAAGTACAAGGTAAAGTGTCCATCGATGGATGAATGGACAAACAAAATGTGGTGTGTACATACAATGTACACAGTAGTCAGCCTTAAAAAAGAAGGGAAATCTGACATATGCTACAACATGGATAAATTTTAAAGACATTATGCTGAGTGGAATAAGCCAGCCACAAAAGGACAAATGCTGTATGATTCCACTTATATGAGGCACAGTAGACAAATTCATAGAGACAAGATGTAGAATAGTTGGTGTCAAGGGCCGGGGGTGAGGGGAATGGGAAGTTTTTGTTTAATGGCTACACAGTTTCAGTTTTTCAAGAAATGAGATTGGAGATGGCTGGTGGTGACGGTTGCACAACAGCGCGAATGTACGTAAGGCCACTGAGCTGTATGCTTAGAAATGGTTAAGATGCTAACCTTTATGTTATGTGAAACCTATCGCAGTAAAAACTCTGCTGGGCATAATTAAAGAATGATGACATTTTCTGCTTCCCCTGAATGGTAGAAGATAGAATATGAGAGGGGATAAGAGGACAATGTTTCTACTAAGTTGTCTTATAAACCTATGCTTTTTAAACTGTGTGTTTCAGTGCATTAGTAAGTCATACTGTAAACCATAAGTGGGGTCTGGCTGCTCACCACTCAAAAGCCATTGAAGAGGCAAGGCTGGTGGAAAGGAAAGCTTGCTTTATTTCGGATGCTGGCAACCGGGGTTGGGGGCTTGGGGAGGTAGGACTCCTGTCCAAAGGCCGACTGCCCCCCACTGACTATCAGTGGAGAAGCGCATTTAGGGATGGAGAAAGTGGGTTACATGCAGAAGCAGCACGGTCAGCTCTGACAGTCATCTCGAAATTGGTCCTGCAGGTGGTCTGACCAGCATCATCCTGATTGTTTTAAGTACAGTTAATCTTCAGTGCCAGGGTCAGTTTGTTCCCATTTCCTTGAGGCCAGTTCTTGGAATTGCGGCAGCTTATGTCATGGCTACAGTCTGATCATCATGTAGTTAACTTCTTCTACCTGGTGGCGGTTTCAGCATCTATAAGACAGCGCACAGGATATGGCTCCGAATATTATCTATAGCCCTTGAGGAGGAACCTAAAGGTCCTTGACTTTGTTTCATGACTAAACTATTATTATGTGGTCTCCTTTGACTCTTTTCCTTTGTTTCTGCATTTTCTCACTTCTCTGATTAAAGTTATTCTTTGGCTGAAGTTGTTCCACAGACAAAAGGCAGGCTGAGGACATGGGGGGAAGGACTATAGGGTCCTGCTCTGTTTCAATACCAGTCATTCTTTTAAAGAAATTAAAATGAAGTCAAATTGAATTAAATTGACTTTCAAAAAGTGACCTTATTGAAAGTAGATATATGTGCTTTATGAAATTTTAGGTAAACAGTGGCTTATGTGTACTAGGTTACAATGTAAAAAATATTTCTTCATTTGAATTGCAGTCAAAATCAGGGAAGGATCCTGTCTGTCTTGTGCCCTAAGATAGTTAACTGGGAGTGTCAGGTAGGTGAGTTCTACACAGGTGACTATTATATTAACACAGATTAAAGGACGAAGGGCCTTTCTTGTGATGGCAGTGAATGGAATGAAGACAGGCAGACGTGGGAGAAACGAAAGAGGCAGGATAGATGAGATTTGGCTACTGATTGGATGTATATTGTGAAGACGGGGAGAAACTTAAAGTTGATTTGTTTCCATCTGGGTGTGTGCGAGAAAAGATATCAAGGACATACAGGGAGGATCAGATTGGGGAAGCCAAAGATGCATTCAGTTTTTAATGCTTGCATTCAAAGAGCAGGAAAGACATCCAGGGGAAAGTGTCCTAAAGGAAGCTAGAAATGGAAAACGAGCTCAGAAGACTATGGGACTAGAGATGTTGATGAAAAGAGATTAGTACAGAAAGAAGATTTGAGGCTTGGAAAAAAATGGGTAGTGGTAGTTGGAGAGAATGTGTAAAGAGGAAGAAAAAGAGGATATCAATTCCAGAATTCAAGGCGTGGGAATGCCTAGAATTCAGGAGCAGAAAAAAAGAAAAAAAAAAAAAAAGAGGGAAAAGAGGAAACAAGAGAACTAGTGTCATGGAAGAGAAAACACAAGAGAGGACGAAGAAGATAAAGGCAGAGAGTAAAACTGGGTCCAGGAGATGGAGCCAATCAGTGGCCTTGGAGGGCAGTTTCACCAGACCACCAGTGGGTGGAGGGACCACCATGGGTGGGGATAGTGGCTCTGTGATCTGGTGGTGAGGCCCCAAGGCAATGAGAGTGGCAGAGACAGGGAGAGTGAATGAGATTTGATTTGGCGCTTCCAGTTGACTGGTTTTTCACACTTTTGCCACCCCTACATCAATGACCTTTGCTGAACTTAGTGTATTTTCTGTCAAAATGGACCCATCAGAGCCCTAGGATTGGTGGATGGTAATGAGCCCTCTCCAGTCACATAACATCCAGTCCATGAAGACTGTAGCTCACTCTGGGACTGACAGAGCTGCTGAGGGCTAGTTAGGGAGGTTTTCAGGCAGAAGGGTCCTTGGTGTTCTTGATCGCATGTGGGCAGTTGCCCATTGCGCCTGTGGACAGACTGCTTTGTTTTCACTGCTTCTGTTTATTCCTTTGTAAATTGTACTTATCAGTATACAACAGCACCCCACCGTTTCTGACCCGCTGCCTGGAATTATTCCTTACTTTTTCCCTTTTGTAAAAGTAATGTTTAAATGGGTGCTCTTTTTTTTTAAAAAAGGAAAACTTTAATCAATTATGTGGCTCAGAAATTTCCAGTATGCTTTTGGGGAAATTCAAAGCATTTCTATAAACACAGTGGGTGTTGGGGCACTTGCAACAATTCTGGAGCAAGTGTGGAATCAATCTTTGTTGAAGTGAAACATGCGAATCTCCTTCAAACCACACAAAAAAATATATTTAGCATCACCTACCACTAATAATAAGTGGTGGTGAATGTGAACTCGACACCTACCACTCTGTTCATAGCTGGCAGGACTGCTTCTAATGCAGGTTTTGACTAGATCATTACATATGAAAGGTGAGGAAATATGGTGAACCCAGTTAGAAGGTCCTCACCTGGGAAGAATGGTTTTCATTTGGATAAGTTGAAAGCCATTTCCATAGCAACAGAACTTTTTCAGGAAATGAGCTGAAAAGCATGTTGCTTTTGGCATCGCACTTAGTATTTTGGTAAAAGTCTGGGTTCTTTGGTTCCCCATTATCGTTAACAGGGGCAATAAATAAACAGAAACACACTCTGAATTAGTTTACTTCTCTTTCAAAATGTGGAACAAACAAGAGCACACATAATTTTTGTACCTGCCCGGCAAAAATTCCCAAAGCTTTGCTTAATTCTTCTCAGGCTGGTAGATAAAATCTATACCAGCAACAAATATCAGGGGAGGAAAATAATGCATTTCTCTTAATAAAGTAACAGATTTTGCCTGGTTGTCTTTGGCGGTATTACTTTTTTCCCTTTAAAGGTTAATGCTTGTTTTGCTTTTCCTAGTTTTTCCAAGAATGTGAATTTGATGTAAATGTAATGTGGTTATGGACCCTAGCATCTTGTCCTGTGTTGCTTTTTGCTATCTTCTGTTTCTGATGCATTTGAATACATTCAGAATCTTGCCCAAGTTCACAGTTTCTGAACTCCCAACCTCTTATTTAAGACTAGTCGATAACCTTTCGCTATTTCTTGCCTTCTCTGTTGATTGTGGAGCCTGGCCGGGAGATGTGCCCTGGAGATGTCCTCTGGAAACCTTTACTGCTGGGGAAATACTCAGCTGTGTTTATCGTTAACCAGGGAGGACTATCCTTCTAAGATATCAAAATACAGGAAACAGGTTATTCTGATAACAGAAAAGAGAAACAGGCTTCCTCTGGCTGAACCCTTCAAACAAGTGTGTTCATTTTATTTATAGGAGAATGCAGGGGGCCACATTTACTACTGGGTCTGCATGACTGCCTTTGGTAGGTCCTTAGCGTAAGTCTGATGAATGGATGACTCAATGAACAAGAAAATGGAGGTCAAGCACTTTGGAAACATACCATGTCAAATTAGAAGTGACTCATCTGGTCATTAAAATAGTACAATGAAAGCCCTTTTCACCTTTCTAGACTTTAAAACTTTCCTACAATGAACATTGATTACATCTGCAATCCGACAAAAACAAAGAAAAGTAAATAAATAGAACACTAGTGAAAAAGCAAAGAAAGAGATCTGATTGCTTTTTTAAGGATGGCATTCATTTACTCCATGACACATTTATTTAATGTCTTCTTCATTTGCAGCAAGCAATGTTTTAACTGTGCAGCATACATGTACTCACATACTCAAGGCATTACTGATAAAAACATTAAGTCAACAAACATTTATTGAGCACTTATTACATAGCAGGGTGCTTTCTATGCACTACGGGATATTTACGGATAAATAATACATGAGTCAGGCCCTCAAGAAGCTCACTTATGATGCAGGTGGGCCCAAGGCCAGAATTGTTCATAATGAATGGTAGCTTTTAGTGGCAAACTGTTCCTTACAAGCAAGTAATGTGCTTTGTCCATATTAAAAACTTACCCGATGGCACAAGGCATGTCTCTGACATTTTCAAACTTTTTACTTTGAGATAATTGTAGATTCACAGGCAGTTGTAAGAAATAATACAGAGTGAGCCCATGTATTTTTTACTCAGTTTCCCCCACTGGTAATATCTTGTAAAACTATAGGACAATATTACAACAGGGGTATGGACATGGGTACAGTCAAAACGCAGAGCATTTCCACCACTACTGGGATCCCTCATGTTGCCCTTTTATAGCTACACTCTCTTACCTCCCTAGACTCCTCTTTCCTCTCCGTAACAGCTTCGCAACCACTAATCTTCTATTTCTATAAATTTTTCATTTCAAAAATGCTATGCATATAGAGTCATAAAGGATATAACCTTTCGAGGGTTTTTTTTTTCTCAGTCAGCCTGATTCTCCAGAAATTCATCCAGGTTTTTGTGTGTATCTATAAATTGCTGAGTTGTATTCCATGGTATAGATGTATCACAGTTTGTTTAGCCATCCACCTATTGAAAGACATCTGGGTTGTTTCCATTTGGAGGCTATGGTGGATAAAGCTGTTATAAATATTTGTGTATACAGTGTGCACATAAGTTTTCATTCCTCTAAGATGAATGCCCAGAAGGGCAATCGCTGGGTGGTATGGTAGTTGCATATTTCGTTTTTTTCTTTTAAGAAACTGACAAAACGTTTTCCAGAATAGCTGTACCATTTTACGTGACCATTAGCAATTTATGAGTGACCCACTTTTTCACCCTCATCAGCATTTGGCATTGGGTCACGATTTTTATTTTAGCTATTCTGATAGGTGTGTAGTGATATCTCATTGTGGTTTTTCTTTGCATTTCCCTAATGACTAATTATTTTGAACATCTTTTCATGTCCTTTTCTGCCATGCCATCTGTATATACTTTTCAATGAAATGTCTCTTCATGTCCATCTCATAATTGGACTTTTTGTTTTTTAACAATTGTTTTGAGAATTATTTATGTATTCTAGATACTTTGTCACATATGTGGTTGCAAATATTTTCTTCCAGTGTTTTGCATGTCTTTTCATCCCCTTAACAGAATATTTAGTAAAAAGTTTTGCTTTTGATTCAGTCCAGTTTTTTAATTTTTCCTTTTATGTATCATGCTTTTGGAGTCAAATCTAGGAGTGCTTTGCCTAGCCCTGAATCCTGAAGATTGTTTTCTGTTTGTTTTTCTAAAATGTTCTATAATTTTATGTTTTACATTTAAGCTTAATTTATTTTTTAGTTAGTTTGTGTGTAAGGTGTGAGACTTAGGTCACAGGTCAGTTTTTTGCCCAAGGATGTGTAATTGCGGGAGCACCATTTGTTGAAAGGCTATTATATTAGTTTCCTACAGCTGCCATGAAAAATTACCATAAATGTGGTGGTTTAAAACAACAGAAATATATTCTCTCACATTTCTGGAGGCCAGAAATCTGAAATCAGTGTCAACAGGGCCTTGCTGCCTCCAGAGGCCCTTGAGCATGGTACGCTTCTCTATTTATTTAGACGTTTGATTTCTTTCATCAGCATTGTAGTTTTCACCATGTAAGTCCTGAACACATTGTTAGATTTCATCTAAGTATTTCATATTTTTGGAGCAATTTTAAATGGTATTGCATTTTTAATTTTGGTGTCTACATGTTCATTGTTAGCTTAGAGAGACAAAATTGATTTCATGTTTATTTTGTATCCTGCAACCTTGCTGAACTCATTTATTTTAGAGAGGATTTTTTAAATAGATTTTTTGGAATGGTCTGTATAGACTGTCATGGCCTTTCATTTCTTCCTTTTCCATCTGTATGCTTGTTATTTCCTTTACTGCTTTATTGCACTGACTAGAACTTCCACTACTATGTTGAATAAGAAGAGTGAGAGCTGACAACCTTGCCCTGTTCTAATCTTGAAGGGAATGCATTGTCTTTTACCGTTAAGCATAATGTTATCTGTAGGTTTTTCGTGTATACTTGTATCAAGTTGAGGAAGTTTCCCTCTATTCTCAATGTTTTGAGAGTATTTGCCAAAAACAGGTATTGAAGATTGTAAGATGCATTTTCTTCATCAGTTGATAAGATCATGTGATTTTTCTTCTTGAGCCTGTTAATATGGTGGATTGCATTGATTGGCTTTTGAGTATTGAACCAACTTTCCATCTCAGAAATAAATCCCACTTGGTCATGGTGTGTAATTCTTTTTATATATTGCAGAATTCTATTTGCTAATACATTGTTAAGAATTTTAATATCTATATTTATGAGGGATATTTGTAGTTTTGTTTTTTGTGCTATCTTCATCTGGTATTGATATCAAGGTAACACTAGCTTTAAAATGAATTTAGAAATACTCCCTCCGCATTTATTTTTTGGAAGAAATTGTATGGAGTTGGCATTAAATCTTTAAATGTTTGGTAGAATTCTCCAGTGAAACCATTGGGAATTAGAAATTTCCTTTTGGGGAGTTTTCAAATTTCCTTAAAAGTTATAGGACTATTCAAATTATCTCATTTTAGGTGAGTTGTGGTAGTTTCTACTTTTCAAAGAATTGTTTCATTTCATCCAATTTGTTGATCTCATGTGTGTAGAGTTGCTCGTAGTAGTCCCTTATTATCCTTTCAATGTCTGTAACATCGATAAGGTTTCATTCCTGATTTTGTTAATGTGAGTCTTCTCTTTTATTTTCTTTGTCAGTCTTGCCAGCGACTTGCCAATTTTATTGATCTTTTCGAAGAACCAACTTTTTGGTGCAGTGTTTTTCTCTATTGTTTATGTTTTCTTCATTGATTTCTGTTCTTATCTTTTTAAATTTCTTTACCTTTTCTGTGTTTACTTTGTGCTTCTGGTTTCTTGTGGCAGGAGCTTAGATTATTGGTTTGAGGTTCTTTTTCTTCCTAATGTAAGAATTTCGTGCTACAAATTTTCCTCTCGGCATTGCTTTGTCTGTGCTCTACAAATTTTAATATGTTGTGTTTTCATTTTCATTCAGTTCAAAGTATCTTTAAAAATTTCCCTTGAAACTTCCTTTTTGATCCATGGATTATTTAGACATGTTTTGTTTAATTTGCAAGTGTTTAGTATTTTCCTGTTATCATTCTGTTATGATTTCTATTTTGACTCTATGGTGGTCAGAGAACACACACTACATGATTTCAATTCATTTACGTTTGTTGTTGTTTGTTTGATATGGTCTACCTTGGTACGTGTTCTATAGGTACTTGGACAGTTGAGTTGAATGTCTTATCAATGTCATTCAGATTCTGTTGGTTAATGGTGTTTTCAGGTCTTGTTCATCCTAGCTAACTGTTCTGTCTAGTAGTTTTATCAATTATTGAAAGAAAGATATTGACGTCTCCAATTACAATTGTGGATTTGTCTATTTCTCCTTTCAGTTATCTCACTTTTTTCTTACATATTTTTCATCTCTCTTGGTGCTATGCCTTTTTGGTGGATTGACTGTTTTATCAATTATGTCATGTCTCCTTCTGTCCCTGGTAATTCTCATTGCTCTGAAGTTTACTTTATCTGATATTAATATAGTCATTTCTGATTTCTTTTGACTAATGTTTTCATGATCATCTTCCATTCATCCTTTTATTTTCAACTTACCTATATTGTTATATTTGAAGTGACTTTCTTGTAGATGTCATGCAGTTGAGTCATGCATATATCATCATATATCAATTTCTGTCTTTAATTGGCCTATTTAGATCCTTCCATTTAATGTAATTATTGACATCTTAGGGCTTAAGTCTTTCATTTTTTGTTTTCTGTTTGCTCTTTTTTGTTGCTGCTTTTGTTTCTCTTTTTTCTTCTTCCTGCTTTCCTCTGGGTTATTTGAACATTTTTTATAATTGCATTTTGATGTATCCATAGTATTTTTGAGTGTGTCCCTTTGTATACCTTTTTTAGTGCTAGCTCTTGGTATTATATTAACATAGCTTATCATAGTCTACTGGTTTTGCCATTTTACCAGTTCAAATGAAATGCAGAAAAGTTACCCCCCTTATTACTTTCTCTTTTCAATTATAATTATATATAATTATAATCTTCAATATTTTTTCTACATATATCTATGAATATATGTAGAATGAAACAATGTTATAATTTTTGCTTCATCCCCCAAACACAAGTTAGAAAACTCAAAAAGAGAAGGAAAAAATTTTCTATTTGCCAATGATTTTTTTTCTTTCCTTGTTCTTTTTTTTTTTCATTTTTTTTATTGGAGTATAATTGCTTTACAATGTTGTGTTAGTTTCTGCTGTACAATGAAGTGAGTCCGCTATATGTATACATATATCCCCTCCCTCTTGGACCTCCCTCCCACCACCCCCATCCCATCCATCTAGGTCGTCACAGAGCAGCGAGCTGAGCTTCCTGTGCTTTATAGCATGTTCGCACTAGTTATCTATTTTACACATGGTAGTGTATATATGCCAATCCTAATCTCCCAATTCGTCCCATCACCCCTTCCCCCTCATGTCCACATATTCATCCTCTATGCCTGCGTCTCTATTCCAGCCCTGGAAATAGGTTCATCTGTACCATTTTTCTAGATTCAGTCTACATGCATTAATATACAATATTTGTTTTTCTCTTTCTGATGTACTTCACTCTGAATGACAGACTCTAGGTCCATCCACATCTCTACAAACAACCCAATTTCGTTCCTTTTTATAGCTGAGTAATATTCCATTGTATATATGTGCCACATCTTCTTTATCCATTCATCTGTCGTTGGACATTTAGTTGTTTCCATGTCCTGGCTGTTGTAAATAGTGCTGTAGTGAACATTGGGGTACATGTGTCCTTTTGAATTATGGTTTTGTCAGTGTATATGCCCAGTAGTGGGATTGCTGGGTCGTACGGTACTTCTATTTTTAGTTTTTTAAGTAACCTCCATACTGTTCTCCACAGTGGCTGTATCAATTTACATTCCCACCAACAGTGCAAGAGAGTTCCCTTTTCTCCACACCCTCTCCCGAATTTATTGTTTGTAGATTTTTTGATGATGGCCGTTCTGACTGGTGAGGTGATACCTCAATGTAGTTTTGATTTGCATTTCTCTAATAATTAGTGATGTTGAGCATCCTTTCATGGGCCCCTTGGCCCTCCGTATGTCCTCCTTGGAGAGATGTCTCCTTAGGTCTTCCATCCATTTTTTGATTGGGTTGTTTGTTTTCTTGATATTGAGCTCCATAAGCTGTTTGTATATTTTGGAGATTAATCCTTTGTCTGTTGCTTCATTTGCCAATATTTTCTCCCATTCTGAGGGTTGTCTTTTTGTCTTGTTTGTGGTTTCCTTTGCTGTGCAAAAGCTTTTAAGTTTCGTTAGGGCCCATCTGTTTATTTTTGTTTTTATTTTCATTACTCTGGGAGGTGGGTCAAAAAAGATCTTGCTGTGATATATGTCAAAGAATGTTTTTCCTATGTTTTCCTCTAAGAGTTTTATACTGTCCCGCCATTTGGAGTTTATTTCTGTGTATGATGTTAGGTAGTGTTCTAATTTGATTCTTTCACATGTAGTTGTCCAGTTTTCACAGCACCACTTATGGAAGAGGCTGTCTTTTCTCCATTGTATGTTCTTGCCTCCTTTGTCATAAATTAGGTAACCATATGTGCATGGGTTTATCTCTGGGCTTTCTATCCTGTTCCACTGATCTATGTTTCTGTTTTTCTGCCAGTACCATACTGTCTTGATTACTGTGGCTTTGTAGTATAGTTTGAAGTCAGGGAAGCCTGATTCCTCCAGCTCTGTTTTTCTTTCTTAAGATTGCTTTGGCTATTTGGGGTCTTTTTTGTTTCCATACAATTGTAAATTTTTTGTTCTAATTCTGTGAAGAATGTCATTGGTAATTTAATAGGGATTGCATTGAATCTGTAGATTGCTTTGGGTAGTAGAGTCATTTTCACAGTATTGATTCTTCCCAATCCAAGAACATGGTATATTTCTCCATCTGTTTGTGTCATCTTTGATTTCTTTCATCAGTGTTTTATAGTGTTCTGCATACAGGTCTTTTGCCTCCTTAGGTAGGTTTATTCCTAGGTATTTTATTCTTTTTTTGCAATGGTAAATGGGATTGTTTCCTTGATTTCTCTTTCTGATCTTTCATTGTTAGTGTATAGGAATGCAAGATGTTTCTGTGCATTAATTTTGTATCCTGCAACTTTACCAAATTCACTGATTAGCTCTACTCATTTTCTTGTGTCATCTTTAGGATTTTCTATGTATAGTAACATGTCATCCGCAAACAGTGAGAGTTTTATTTCTTCTTTTCCAATTTGGATTCCTTCTATTTCTTTTTCGTCTCTGATTGCCGTGGCTAGGTCTTCCAAAACTATGTTGAATAAGAGTGGCAAGAGTGGGCATCCTTGTCTTGTTCCTGATCTTAAAGGAAATGCTTTCAGTTTTTCACCATTGAGAATGAGGTTTGCTGTGGGTGTTTCATATATATGGCCTTTATTATGTTGAGGTAGTTACCCTCTATGCCCGTTTTCTGGAGAGTTTTTATCATAAATGGGTGTTGAATTTCGTCAACAGATTTTTCTGCATCGATTGAGATGATCATATGTTTTTTAATCGTTAATTTGTTAATATGGTGTATCACATTGATTTGCATATATCGAAGAATGCTTGCATTCCTGGGACAAATCCCACTTGATCATGGTGGATGATCCTTTTAATATGTTGTTGGAATCTGTTTGCTAGTATTTTGTTGAGGATTTTTTTTGTCTGTGTTCATCTGTGATATTGGTCTGTAATTTTCTTTGTTTTGTGATATCTTTGGTTTTGGTATCAGCGTGATGGTGGCCTTGTAGAATGAATTTGGGAATGTTCCTCCCTCTGCAATTTTTTGGAAGAGTTTGAGCAAGATAGGTGTTAGCTCTTCTCTAAATGTTTTGATAGAATTCACCTGTGAAACCATCTGGTCCTGGACATTTGTTGGAAGATTTTTAATTACAGTTTCAATTTCATTACTTGTGATAGGAAAGAGGAAAAAAAAAAGGCCAGAAAAGCCTTGGCTGTGGGGGCAGAGCTTAGGCGGGCACAGGCTTAGGTGATGGTGGGGTTTAGGTGGGGGTGGGTCTAGGCTTAGGACCCACACAGCCAGAAAAGGCCCTGGGGGGTAGGGGTGGGGCTGCGGGGCTTAGGCTTAGGGTGGCCAGAAGGCCCCTGGAGTGCCTCCAGCCTCAGAGTGTGGATGATCAGGCCTGGGGCCTCAGTAGGCTCACTGGGGCCTGAGTGGGAGGGGGAAACTCTAGCCACATTCCTCCCCATCCTCGGATCCCGGAGTGTCACTCCCCGTTGGCCTCTACTCTTCTTCCCCCCACCCTCCCTCCCATGCCTCTAGGACCCATGTGGCTGGAGGGGGTCCTGGAGGGCAGAGGACCAGGCCCAGGACCCCAGCAGGCTTCCTGGGGCCTGAGTGATTGGGGGAAATGCTAGCCATGTTCCCCCGGATCCTCCAGATGTGGGAACCCCTCCTATCCCCCAGCCACCCCTCAGGTTCACCAGTCCCATCTGGCTTCCACTTCTCCTCCCCCCTCGCTCCCCACCATGTCCTACCCAGTCCCTCTGGGGTTCCTCCTGTCCCCTTGGGTGTCGAGGTCCCCCACCAGCGTCTGGTAGGTGCCCTAGTACTCTTTCCTTGTTCTTGATGGATATTTTCACTGGACATAGGATTCTGAGTTGACAGTACTTAACTTTTTTTGATCACTTGAATAAGGTCAGGGTACTTTTCTTCTGGTCTCCATGGTTTCATATGAGAAATCCACCAACATTCAAATAGTTTTTCCCTTACAGATAAGGTGTCATTTCTCTCTCACTACACTTAAAAATTTTTTCTTTGTCTTTAGTTTTCAGAAGTTTGACTAAAATCTTCGTAGTGAATATTTCTTTGGGTTTACCCTGTTTGGGGTTAACTTCTTGAATCTTTAAGTTTATGTCGTTTGCTAGATTTGCGAAATTTCAATCATCATTCCTTCTTTTCTCCACCTTTTAGAGTATTCTTACGTTTGCTTAATATACATTGTTAAGGGTCCTTAATGGTACTTAGTGGGAAACATTGAGAAAATGTTTCTCAATGGTACTTAGTGGGAAACATTGAGAAATATTTCACCGAGAAAAGTATACCTACTTTGTCTTCCTAGAAGCAGAGGTCACATCTCTCACATTTTAATTTACCACTCTATATCCCACTTTTTCTGTTTAGCTTTCTGAAAAATTAATAAAACTGCTCCAATATAGATTCAGGACTGGGGGGATTCACCTGGCTAAAGTCTGGCATTTGAAATCTATCAGTCTTGAGAAAGCAATGTACAGTGCCCTGAAGAATGGGTCAGGTCTGCCTCCATTCCAAGGGAGTCCAGTCTGGTTGCTGGATCATGGCATCAACAGCCATGTAACAAACAACAGAGTCCCAGTTTCAGTTACTTTGCCCTCTCAGAATAGAGTTCCACCAGGGGCCTGGGAGGATGAAAAATAAAGTGCAAGCATTTGACGAAGAGGCCTAGAAAGACTTGGCTGGGGTTCAACGTGGGTTCATGACTCAAATGAGAACTGAGATGCTGTTTAGGAAACTGAAGAAGAGTACTCACCAAAGACAGGACTTTGGTGATCAAAGGTCAAGGTGATCAAAACAAGAGTGCTGATACCTACTACAACACGAACCTTGAAAACATTAAGTGAAAAGATGCCAGATACAAAGGACACATATTGTATGATTCTATCCATATGAAATTTCCAGAATAAGCAAATCCATAGAGACAGAAAAGAGATTAGTAGTTTCCAGGGGCTGAGAGGAGGGGGAAATGGGAAATGAGTGCTTAATAGGTTCAGGGTTTCCACTTGGGGTGATGGGAAAATTCTGGAACTAGATAGTAGTGATGCTACTATGTATAAAATAGATAACTAATGAGAACCTGCTGTACAGCACAGGGAACTCTACTCAGTGCTCTGTGGTGACCTAAATGGGAAGGAAATCTAAAAACGAGTGGATATATGCATATGTATGACTGATTCACTTTGCTGTACAGCAAGAAACTAGCACAACATTGTAAAGCAACTATACTCCAATAAAATTTTTAAAAAATGATAGTAGTGATGGTTGCACAGAATTATGAATACAGTTAATGCCACTAAATTGTACACTTTAAAATGATACATTTTATGTTATACGTATTTTACCACAATTTTTAAAAATGGTGGAAAATTAAAACAAAACAGAACAAACAAAACCACAGTGCTTCTAATCCTAGTGCCTAGCAGACATTACTAGTTGCTCCTGGCACTCTTTCCCACTAAGCCCCAATCCTTTCAACATAATGTTCCACGCAGGTACTTCCAATCGATAAGAGGAGACATAAATGAAGAAATCTGTTCTCTGTCTCAGGCAGGAAGCTCCTTTTGGGAACACTGGACATCCAACTAGGGTAGCACTATGGATCCCAGATCCTACCAGGAACTCGGGCTGATCATTTCTTGCCTTCCTTAATCAGAATTGGTTCAGGGCTGGGGTACAGTGGAGCCTACTGATGCCAACCTCAGTTACAACAGCTGAGATTTGTCAAGGGCCAAGTAGCAGAGCAAAAGCTGTCTTGCTTTCATATTAAGATCCAAGAGATAGCAGGCAGCTCTATATTGTTCATTCCTGAAGATTTCAAGGCAGCCTACTTGCAAGTTCAGTTTCAGGGGAGAGATGAGAGTGATTTATGGTGACATCTATTAAGCTTTTATAGAACATAATACATGTGTTCTTGCTCCTACTGTAAAATTAATTGTTGCTAATTAGTTAGGGTTGCCAGCTCACTTGTGTGTCAGACTCTGTCACACTCTCTTCCCTGGTCCTGTTAATTAGCCATCCAGGGTCTCATCCTATCCCAGTGTCCTGGAGATTTCTCCCGCTGTACACTTCTTATTTGAACAATGAAGCCTGCTTGTTGGCTTTGGTTGGTTTTAGATAGAGGTTTAACTCTGGGGGCAGGGAAGTCCTTGTAGGTAGTCTAACAATGTCGGGTGAGACAAACCATTATTTGCACACCATCAGGCATTATGTAAGTGTGTTTGACCCAAAATAAACATCTGTCTTTCATAAGTTCTTGCCATGGAGTACAAAATCCCTATGGAATAATAGAATTAAGCTCTCAGGTACTTGGTTTAAGTCATCCATGTCTGGGTTGCTGGAGTCTGGGATGGAGGTTATTCTGCTGGAATAAGCCATGAATATGCGTGCAGCCAGGGGAGCGCCGGAGCTGACAGATCCTTGGCAGCAGTGACAACTGCCTGGCATGGAGCATTGTGATCATCAGCACTAAGGGAGATGCTTTGAGGTGCTGAAGCTACCATGGCAGTGATGGAGCTTGTCCACAGCTTTGGGGCCATTGGAGGGGCTCTGGTATGCCTGCCTAGGGTGTGAGGGTTGTATGTTGCTGTTGACATTTTCATGGGAAAAAGAGGTCAATTCTGTTGGATTTTTCTGAAAGCAGGGAGCCTGTTTCATCCAACCAGTGTGAATCTAAAGGTGACAGTCTCCTGAAGTCATTATCACATATAATGGCAATAAAAAGAAAAGGTTTTTCCTAGATATAGTTCTGCACCCAGTGAAGCTTGTTCACTTCTCTGCTCAATGAGCCAACAAAACAGGCGCAGGAGACAGAAAAATCCTGTTTACATTGATTGCATCGTGCATGCCTCTGCCCACCTCCCGGGAGGCGGCTGATTTCACACGTCCTCATGACAGAGTAACGTGACTTCATTGACTGGCAAGCAGCTGTCGGTGCAGCATGCGAGGTGTCTGTGTGTGTGCGTGTGTGTGTGTGTGTGTGTGTGTGTGTGTGTGTGATGCCCACACGCTGAAATGAAGAGGGAATGGAAAACACAGCAGAGCTGTTGAAATTTAAAGGGAAAGTATGTCTTTATTAAAATTCACTTAGGAAAATGGAGGCTGTTCAAATCAGACCATGTCTATGAACCCACCTGCCAACCAAAGAAAGGGGACCAATTTCAATCCTTAACCTCTTTGCTTTGGGTCAGGGTTCAGGTAAGTGTTGAAAAGGCAGACTCAGGCACTGAGTTCAGGCTGGACCAAGCAGCCAAGTTATTAAGATCCAGGCTCTCCATCCACAATACCGTACTGGTCCACATCTTCCTGCCCTTCTCCTCCTTCTCTGCTCCACACTTGGCACCTGGGGCTTCTTTGCCTCTACTTCTTCTCCCCATCTTCACGTCACCTCTTTGGAGATGGTATGGATCCAATGAAAGGTGACACGACAACATCTTCTGACATTAGATGCAGGGATTCATATGATATGAATACATAGTTAAGAGCATTGGGAAGGTCTGAAGGTGACTCTAGTGATGTTTATGTGTGTATACAATCGTTTCACTTCTGAGAAGTCTTCTTGGAAAGAAGACCAAGGGGTGAATTAAAGAACATTTTAGACAAATTCCAGAGATTATTAATGAACTCTTTGCTTTGGCGACTCTGGGTCACTTAATTTGGCAGCATGGTTAAGGGAAAATATGATTAAGAAAACTATTGATGTTTCTGAGTCATTTGGAGTGTGGTAGCTGAGTGAGTAATTCTCTTGCTCTGATTATCCAATGACTTGACTCTTAGGATTTGTAGCTTTCCTTTTATTTTCATTGCCACCACTGTGACACAGGGACTTCATGACTATGCTGTTATTAATGCAACAATCTTCTAGTTACTCTCTGTGCTTCTGGGTGCATTTAATACACTGTGCATATTCCTACCAGACAGTATACTACATATATAATGCCACTCCCTTGTTCAGGAACCTACAATAACTCCATTCTGCTTATAGGATCAAAGCTAGACCCCTTCATCTAACCTTCAGGCTCTCTATGATCTTGTCCCATTTAACCTATCAAAACTTCTATTAAGACTTCTATCCCACCACCTCTTACTATACCCCTGGTTAAACAGAGCAATCTTATTCCCACCATCCTGACTTCATGCTTTCGCTTCTTCTCATTTAACTCCAACTATTCAAAGAAATCCATTTTTCACATGAAAACCCAGACCTTTTTTAATATGTGAAGCCTTTCCTGTGATTACCCATCCACATTAATTTCTCCTTTCTTGAGTTCATATCTGTCTAGTAGACAAATGCCTGGCACTACTTTTGCACGAGTATCTTGCATTGATCTTAGCATCATATCTACAAGTCTTATCTCCATAATGAATTTTTTTTACTTTTGTCATTCTTAGTCTCCAGAATCCCTACTATGCCACTTTGGTGTAAAGAATATCGAACTTGGAATCAAAAGGCCAAGCTTGGTGTCTAGTTCTATAACTGTCCAGCTGTGCAACCTTGGATGAGCCCCTCAGCCTTTCTGAGCCTCTGCTTCTTCAACTGTGAAATGGAACTTGGGAAATGTTCATAGCCCATTTCACAGAGCTATTTTCATGCTCAAATAAAATAATATGTGAGAGTACTTTATAAGCTTTAAAGTGTTCCGAGAGCAGAAGGCACCATTAGCATTGTAGTTTGTCTATAATATTTAATGTTAAATTGAACCAATAAAATGTATCTGTAAGGCACTGTATAATCTTGAGCACCAAATTGCTCTATAGCAGTGGTCACACCATGTAACATTTATGGTACATTTTACTTTTCAGAATGCTTTTTATTTAGAATACCATTTTGTTCTCTCTAGGATGCAAGGGTCAGGTATTTCTATTCCCATTTTACAGTGAGAGGAGAGGAATCAACAGATACATTAAGTGAATTGCTGTGACTTATGTAGTTAGTTATTAGCAACAATTGGACTGAGACTTCCTTTCTGCCTCTTAATCCCTGCCTGCAAATTGTGGTCATTTGCACTCACTGCTTCCCCCATCATTACCCTGGGCCCTGCCCATGGGACACTTTCCTCCTCGTTTTTCACTTTTCTTCCTCAATGGACATTTTCCTCCTGGGCCTTCATTGGTTCTTGCATAGTTATAGTGTTTTCATCTGGGCTTGTACTGATCTCACTCCTGTTCAGTTCATTATAATCATATGCAAATTCATAAGGGGTGGGGGACAAAAGTTAAGAACATTTTATTGTTCCTTCCAAATACTTTTGGTTCACTCAGGTATTTTAAGGTGGAGGAGCCTGGATCAGATAAGTGACCTGAGTCCCATGTTAGGCCCTAACTATCAGTGCAACCCCATGCAGATATCAACCCTCCTGAGGAATCAGGTTCTCCCTGGAGGCTTGTCCACTCAGGCCCCAGGTGGAGTTACAAGGCAGGGCTGGACATTGTTTAGCCACACCCATAGAGACAAATTGTCATCAGCTGATTATTGCCTCAACTTCAGCATACCATATGATTTAACACTGGCTTCTTCTTTTTATTGTATTGGGTTGGCCCAAAAGTTCGTTTGGGTTTTTCCCTAAGATGGAATGGAGAAACCCGAACCAACTTTTTGGCCAATCCAATATTTTTCTTATTTATTTTTTTAATTGAAATATAGCTGATTTACAATGTTGTGTCAGTTTCAGGTGTACAGCAAAGTGATTCAGTTATATACATATATATATTCTTTTCCAGATTCTTTTCCATTATAGGTATTATTGTAAGATATTGAGTATAGTTCCCTCTGCTGTACAGTAGGCCCTTATTGTTTATCTATAAATTTTATATATCATAGCATGTATCTGTTAATCCCAAACTCCCAATTTATCTCCCACCCCTTTCCCCCTTGGTAACCATAAGTTTGTTCTCTATGAGTCTGTTTCTGTTTTGTAAATATGTTCGTTTGTATCATTTTCTTTTAGATTCCACATGTAAGTGGTATCATATGATACTTTTCTTTCTCAGTCTGACTGACTTCACTTAACATGATAATCTCTAGGTGCATCCAGATTGCTTCAAATGGCATTATTTCATTCTTTTTTTTACGGCTGAGTACTATTCCACTGTGTCTATATACCACATCTTTACCCATTCATCTTCCATGTCTTGGCTATTGTAAGTAGTGCTGCTATGAACAATGGGGCGTGTGTACCTTTTTGAGTTAGAGTTTTCCTCTTTTCCAGATGTATGCCCAGGAGTGGGATTGCTGGATCATGTGGTAACTCTGTTTTTAGTTTTTTAAGGAAACTTCATGCTGTCTTCCATAGTGGCTCCACCAATTCACATTCCCATCAACAGTGTGGGAGGGTTCCCTTTTCTCCACATCCTCACCAGAATTTATTATTTGTAGACTTTTTGATGATGGCCATTCTCACTGGTGTGAGGTGATACCTCATTGTGGTTTTGATTTGCATTTCTCTAATAATTAACAGTGTTGAGCATCTTTTCATGTGCCTGTTGGCCATCTGTATGTCTCCTTTGGAGAAATGTCATTTTAGGTCTTCAGCCCATTTTTCATTAGGTTTTGTTTTTTTTGACATTGAGCTGTATGAGCTGTTTGTGTATTTTAGAAATTAATCCCTTGTTGGTCCCATTGTTTTCTCGAATGAATTTGATATAATCTACTCTGAATATTTGATGCCATTTTAATAATTTAGACTAAACTAATCCCAGCTGTAAATGGTTCATATTAACACATAACAACATAATTTTTAATCACCCAGCATAAGTAGTTCCCTTTGTAATAGTTGCATTGAAACTCTCTCAGGAGAAGGCAATTTCTAGAAGGGACTTCATTATAAAACTTGGGGAACCATAGCAGGAGCCAGATTTGTCTGACCCTCTACAGGATCCCCAGCAGTACCCCAAGCCCGATGGATAGGAATGGCCCTTTCCTCTCTAAAGCAGTGTGATTAGGTACCGTAGCATAACTGTGCACTTTTTATAACTGTTCTCCAAAAACCGAGTTTGTAGCATCGACTGTAAAGTTTGGAAGTGTTCCAGTTGACAGAATCACAAAAAATACATCCTTATCCCAAGACAGAAAGGAAGGAAACCCAAGCACCACGAGTCTCACGTTATAAATCTGCCCTCAGCTCATAAACTGCCTTCAACACCATGCTTCTTGTTGTGAGTTCACACCCAAGGTTTTGCAGCTCATCGAAGATGGAGCATGTGAATAGGCAGAGGACAAGAGAGATAAATCTGGTAGCTGCAGAGGAAGGGTGATGTGACTTCTGAGGACAGGCTATAGCAATATTCTGCTGACTTCATACAGCCTTTATCTTCCCTGCCTTCCCCTCTTCTTACACATTTGAACTATGTGTTGTGTTTGGTTGATAAATATCTATAATGAGAAATATCATGGTATAATGAAAATGGCACTGGATTTGAGGGCAAGCAGATGGTGGGTCCTGGCTTAGCTCTGGGAAATTAGCACTTTTACTGTGCCTTGTTGTTCTCATTTGTGAAATGAATAGGTTATTCAAAGTCCTCAGGCACCCTGGTCGAGCTCTTGGAGAACATTCCATCTGTGTGGAGACTCCAAGGAACACTTCCCTAGTAAGGTATTGAAGACATTCCATCCAGATTGCTGAGCGGAACATATCTGTTGCCTCTTATTCATAACAGTGAAGCAGAGGCTGAGGCTTTAATGGCTAAGATTTTTCAGTAGATTTCTGGAAAAGAGATGGTGCCTGGTTGCCATGTTGATGCATGAAACATAGTGGAAGAATCTTCAGCTCGGAATATGCTCTGGGGGTCTGCAGTGGAGGCAGGAGTGCCCTGTTTGGTGGAACCTGGAATGGTCGCAGGCTTGGGGCCATTATGCGCATGCAGCAGTTTCAACAAGGAAGCCGTGGGAAAGCGCTTAAAACAAGGGAGGCACACTGCATGAGTGGTATGCACTCCCACCTCCAACTGGGCAGAGAAGCAGATAGCCCATTATTTATCCTCATACAAAAAAAAAAAAATCTAAAAAACTTCTGTGCAGAAATTGCCCAATTGTCCTAGAGGATGAGGGCTAATATTAGTATGGGTATGGGAGAACAGAGTACTGTTCTCTTTACTCTGGCATGTTTATACTCCAGCTGAATGGTCCATTCTCTGCCTATTCACCCTAAAGCAAGCCCTTCCTATCTATGTGTTCTACCAATGACCCAATTCCTAACCAAACTTCCCATCTGAAATCAGAAATACTGACATAAGAGCCCAGGAAACCCTTATTAGCTATCCAGTCTTTCTTTCTTCAATACAAATAGAATTCAAGATCCACTCTACATGTAAGGACAATAAGCACCTGAAAGAGAAGATACAAAGAGAATAAATGACTTGGAGGGAAAAGAAATTTTTTAGGAGTGTAAGAAAATTTAAAAGACAAAAGTGTTCTCTGATCTGAGATTTTATGCACATAAATCAAAGTTAAGTAGCTAGGAAAAAGGAATTATAAGATAAGGAACTCATAAAAATTAAATATATGGTGGTGGAAGTAAAAGTTTCAGTCACAGGTCTGAAAGGCAAGAATGTTTTCCAAAATAAAGAGCAAAAAGTCAGAAATAGTGCTGGAGAAGAAGAGAAATAGATAACCAATTCATGAGAGAGAATTCACACAATTCAATTGTATCATGAGAGGCGACATAGGATTATTAAGATTTCCAGATAATGATGAGAACTGAGAAAAATGGCAGGGAGAAAATTATCAAAGAAAAAAACAAAGATGACTCCTCAGTGTTGAAGAAGCACCACGGACCTCAAATTGAGAGGTCCACTGAGTGCCAGCAGGAGAAATGAAAAATCTGTCTGCCTGAATTTGATGCTGTAACAATCTTGATGCTTAAGAGAGAGAGGTCTTTTGATCTTGATGCTATGAACATCCTCCTTCAAGTGGCTCAGAAGTTCTCTGCATGACATTAGGCATGAAAAGCGAATGCAGTCCTGGTACCCACTTAGCCTTGTAGTATACAGTATTAAGCTGGTCATATTAACATAAATTCTGTTTATTGCTGTTCAGTTTTTAGAAGCATAAGACACTTAATTGTATCATATTGGGAATGGAGTGTAAATAACAATAATATTGACACAGTTGTAGGTCAAGCTCAAAGAATATACCTCAATATGTGAGTGGGGTAGAGGGAAGATAGGGGTGCTAATATGCTTATCATATACAGAAGAGTGTCAGAATACTGGCTGTAATAGAGGTATAGCATAATAGATAATCAATGGAAGAACTAAAAGCTAATACAGCACCCAGTTATTGGGTGGAGGTGGGAGACAGTGCAAGCAAAATCCTCCTCTTATATAGTGGAGAATCAGTAAGTGTCTTAAATTGAGAAAACAGGAACAAGAGGTATACCATATTAATTAGAGTTATGGAGCTCACCACTTGAAAACCAAAATCTAAATTGTATTGTATTGGTGGCCCAGGAGAGTAGGACCAAGGACAGGGATGAGTATGGAAGGGTACAACTTCTTTCTATCTTAAGGCTCGTGGTTTGTTACCATGCGCATGTATTGCTTTCCTTTATGTTTTTTTGAACATTAAAAGATATGTATTTTCTAATATTCAGAGTTTCTGTTTGTAAAGATACAACCTAATGTTAAGCCACATGAAATAGCTGATATTTGTCTCATTTGGGCCTGCACAAATGGAAATTTCATTTGGTTCAACCTAAATAGGTTTCAGATTTTGGACTTTAATGCAGGTATGTCTTAACATGAAGGTCCAGTACATGATCAAGTCAGTGACATCTTGACAATTTGAAAATGTCATAATTCATTACATTCAACAATGCCCTTCTTTTCCAGCCAACATTTCAAGCCCTGCTCAACTTACAAGGGAAAATTCAAATGACACCCTCCAACCCCAAACCCTGTATTCAAAGAATGTTTTTCTTCTGAACACCCTCAACCCTGTATGTCTAACATCTGTCATGGTGGGTTTTACATTCTTCTTTTTACAACTGTTATTTGTGTACTTTGTGTCTCATCTCCCTATTAGACTACAGTTCCTTTAGGGGAAAGATTTGTGTTCTACTGTGTGAGACTGCTTGGTTTTGAAGCCATTTCTAGCTTGCCTTGGCCACTTTCCAGCTGTGTGGCTTTGGGCAAATTACTTAACATCTCCAAGACTTACTTATTCCATTCCCCAAATGGAGTCAGTGATGTCTCTTCTTAGGTGCAGAAGGATGTCTGAATAAAAGATTGTATGTACAATGCTTGACATGATACCTCTCACGCAGCAGGTGTGCAATTAATGAACACTGGCTTCCTGTTGCCCTTAGTCACCCTTGAACCTTCCACGGCATCAAACACAATTCTTTACACATAGGTGCTTAAATGGTGAAATGAAGAGGAAAAAAAAAAGGTATGTTGGGTTGAAAGATGCTGAAAATATTGCAAAATCCTTTAAGGAAAACAAACATTAGTCCTACCTTTGAAAATATGAGTTCTCAAATAATCATATTGAAGAGGAAATAGCATAGCACTCTGCTTGACATATCAATTGGACAGAAATCTATCCAGAGATGGAAAACTCTTGGGATGCAACCAAAAATCTTGTCTGTGATCCTGTCTCTTTCATTCACCACATATCATTGGTTGTGAGCTCTACTGAGCATTGCCTTTCTGTGGAATTGGGGCAGAGTCTACAGCCATGTGAGGCAGCCTGGGAACCTGGCACAGAACTCCGGACCTCATGAAGTGCCCACTGGCTCCCCACTGCTTCTTAGGCTAAGCACTTGCCCCATTCTCTTGTGTTCAGAGCTTTCTTCATAAAGACTCTAACTTGCTTTTCTAGAATTGGCTCAATGACTCCACAGAGCCTTTCCTGAATGACCTCACTTACAGAGCACTTGGCTGGCCCCTCTCATTACCGTTTATCGCATTCTGATCCCATTTTCTTTATATCTGCATTTCTCTTACCTTCACTAGAGTGTGTGCACAGAAAAGAGACTCAATATATTTATGCTGGGGTAAACTATTCACAATTAAGACACAGGCTAGGAAAGCCCCTGAATGCACACTGGTGTGTGTGTGTGTGTGTGTGTTATGTGAATTATCTCCACCAAAGACAAAACATTTCTTTCACAATGGAGCAATCATTCAGATGTACGTTGGTTAAGGCCAGCTGACTTGAAGAAGTCAATTAGGAAGACATAGTGGCTACCAGTTGAAATTATTGAAGGAAGGAAGGTTTCTGTTTGGAGGGCATGGGAGTGGAGGATCCCAAATGATAAAACAGACATCAGCATAGAACTCTCAAATGGAGGTTGATGCACACAGCTTGGGAGGGGGGAAGCAGGACGTTAAAGGGGTGTTTTCCATCCTCGGGCTCAGGGACACAGTGTTGGAGAGGTAGACAGCTAAGCCTGTCTGGCCTACCTGCCAGGATCTTGTACAATCACTCTGCATAATTATTCTTGAAAATACAAACATTGCCGGGGCTGACTGACAAGTATTGTTCCAGCAGGGAGGGCTGTCAGGGCAAATCAATCCAATTCTACCACATGCCAGTGTGTAGAACAGATATAATTTTGTCTGTTAGGGGCTGTCAAAGCGAAGGATGTGCCGTATGTGTATTTTGAAGTGTGGTGTTCCCTTCAGTCTAACAGCTTGAAAGATTTCTGGGGCTTTCCCCCTCCCTGGCTGTTTTCTACAAGAACTTTTGGGAATTTTAACTTCAAATAACTCAAGTCTTTTATCTGATGTGATGTTCAGGTTAGATTAAGCCCAATCCTGCCTTTCTCTCCATAGCTGCTCTGTTCTCATTCAACATAGGGTATTAAAATTTGGTTTAAGAGGAAAGGGTCCTTTGCTGCTGTTGGATGTTGTATGGGGCATCCAAGTAAGTACCTGGTGCCCTTCCTTCAATGCAAAGTCCCCTTGCAAGAGTCTTATCTTGTCCATCACTGGACCCAATGCAAGGTTTAGTCCAAAGGTTCCTACTGGGCCCCTTGGGAATCCCTGAAAGTCCACTTCCTCTTTCTGTGGCCCAGCGCTGTGTCCTCTGCCCCCAGAAGTCTGCCTTCTGCTCTCCTCATGCTCATCCCTGGCCCTTTCTCCTGCCTCTCTCATTTGTCCATTTGGGTCTTGTTCTATTGCACCTTGTTCTCTGTCTTTCCCTGAAGACATCAGGATTAGTCCTTGGTGACATCCTCTGTTCCCTTCAGGGTCACGGACTGGACCTCAGCTTCCCTGGAGTCTGTCACCTTGAGCTGTGTGCATTTGATGGGCAAGGGGCTGGAGAGGAAAGATGGATGAGTGACTGCTGGAGCCCACTCTCTGCTCAGCACAGGCCTCTGTGAGAGCGAGGTCTAAGTTATATCAGAACTGGCTTCTCTGCCTCCAGTTTGATCACTGCCAGAATAATCTAATTTTTTGTCCTCGTCACTTTTCTTCCATGCTCAAAAGTCTTCTACATAAGACTTACATACAGAACCAAGCTACGGGCTCACCTATTATGGAACTGCGTGTGTGCTAGAGCAGATCTGAAATGCTGTTTAGTCTAAACTCCTTCATTTAAAGATGATGAAATGAAGGCAAAATAGCAGTGAAGCATTTGTCTGAGTCCATACTTACTAGTGCCCGAGATTGTTTAAACTACTTAGTGAGGTGTTCAGGGCCCTCTATGGTCCAACCTTGTCCTCCTTTTACTGAGTATTGCCTGCTTTTTCTCTTTAGGAAAAAACAATATAAATCAAAGTTTCTTTTTTTAAAATTTTTATTGAAGTATAGTTGATTTACAATGTTGTGTGAGTTTCAGGTGTACAGCAAAGTGATTCAGTTATATACATGTTCTTTTTCAGATTATTTTCCATTATAGGTTATTACAGGATATTGAATATGGTTCCCTGTGCTGTACAGTAGGTCCTTGCTGTTTATTGTTTATCTATTTTATATATAGTAATGTGTATATGTTAATCCCAAACTCCTAATTTATCCCTCTCCCCACCCCCCTATTCTCCTTTGGTAACCATAAGTTTGTTTTCTGTGCCTGTGAGTCTGTTTCTGTTTTGTAAATAAGTTCATTTGTATCATATTTTTTTGGATTCCACATATAAGTGATATCATATGATATTTATCTTTCTCTAACTAAACTTGGTATGATAATCTGGACTTTTCCTCCTCTTCATCCTTGCTTTTTCTCTTCCCCCACTTTAAATGCCCTCCTTCCCACCATTCTCATCTCTTGTTCAACCACTCATCTATTTTTTCATGTTTATGTTATTATTTATTCATACAATACTATTGATTGCCTAATATGTTCTAGACCCAGTAGTGGGTGTGGGAAATTACATCTATTCTTTAACCCCATCCCTAAAGCATTCTTTTTTTCTTTTTAATTTTTGCATTTTATTTTCTTTTTTATACAGCAGGTTCTTATTAGTTATGCATTTTATATATATTAGTGTATATATGTCAATACGAATCTCCCAATTCATCACACACCCCCACCACTTTCCCCCCTTGATGTCCATACGTTTTTTCTCTACATCTGTGTCTCTATTTCTGCCTTGCAAACCAGTTCATCTGTACCATTTTTCTAGGTTTCACATATATGCGTTAATACATGATATTTGTTTTTTTTTCTGACTTACTTCACTCTGTATGACAGTCTCTAGATCCATCCACGTCTCTACAAATGACCCAATTGCATTCCTTTTATGGCTGAGTAATATTCCATTGTATATATGTACCACCACTTCTTTATCTATTCGTCTGTCAATGAGGATTTAGGTTGCTTCCATGACCTGACTATTGTAAATAGTGCTGCAGTGAACATTGGGGTGCATGTGTCTTTTTGAATTATGGTTTTCTCTGGGTATGTGCCCAGTAGTGGGATTGCTGGGTCATATGGTAATTCTGTTTTTAGTTTTTTAAGGAACCTCCATACTGTTCTCCATAGTGGCTGTATCAATTTACATTCCCACCAGCAGTGCAAGAGGGTTCCCTTTTCTCCACACCCTCTCCAACATTTGTTGTTTGTAGATTTTCTGATGATGCCCATTCTAACTGGTGTGAGGTGATACCTCACTGTAGTTTTGATTTGCATTTCTCTAATAATTAGTGATGTTGAGCAGCTTTTCATGTGCTTCTTGGCCATCCATATGTCTTCTTTGGAGAAATGTCTATTTATGTCTTCTGCCCAATTTTGGATTGGATTGTTTGTTTTTTTAATATTGAGCTGCATGAGCTGTTTATATATTTTGGAGATTAATCCTTTGTTTGCTGATTCATTTGCAAATATATTCTCCCATTATGAGGGTTGTCTTTTCATCTTGTTTATGGTTTCCTTTGCTGTGCAAAAGTTTTGAAGTTTCATTAGGTCCCATTTGTTTATTTTTGTTTTTATTTCCATTACACTAGGAGGTGGATCAAAAAAGATCTTGCTGTGATTTATGTCAAAGAGTGTTCTTCCTATGTTTTCCTCTAAGAGTTTTATAGTGTCCAATCTTACATTTAGGTCTCTAATCCATTTTGAGTTTATTTTTGTGTATGGTGTTAAGGAGTGTTCTAATTTCATTCTTTTATATATAGCCGTCCAGTTTTCCCAGCACCACTTATTGAAGAGACTGTCTTTTCTCCATTTTATATCCTTGCCTCCTTTGTCATAGATTAGTTGACTATAGGTGTGTGGGTTTATCTCTGGGCTTTCTATCCTGTTCCATTGGTCTATATTTCTGTTTTGGTGCCAGTACCATATTGTCTTGATTACAGTAGCTTTGTAGTATAGTCTGAAGTCAGGGGGTCTGATTCCTCCAGCGCCTTTTTCTTCCCTCAAGACCGCTTTGGCTCTTCAGGGTCTTTGGTGTCTCCATAGAAATATTAAGATTTTTTGTTCTAGTTCTGTAAAAAATGCCATTGGTAATTTGATAGGGGTTGCATTGAATCTGTAGATTGCTTTGGGTAGTAGAGTCATTTTCACAATATTAAGACTCCCAATCCGAAAACATGGTATATCTCTCCATCTACTTGTATCGTCTTTAATTTCTTTCATCAGTGTCTTATAGTTTTCTGCATACAAGTTGTTTGTCTCCGTAGGTAGGTTTATTCCTAGGTATTTTATTCTTTTTGTTGCAAGGGTAAATGGGAGTGTTTCCTTAATTTCTCTTTCAGATTTTCATCATTAGTGTATGGGAATGCAAGAGATTTCTGTGCATTAATTTTGTATCCTGCAACTTTACCAAATTCATTGATTAGCTTTTGTAGTTTTTCTGGTGGCATCTTTAGGATTCTCTATGTATAGTATCATGTCATCTGCAAACAGTGACAGCTTTACATCTCTTTTCCAATTTGAATTCTTTTTATTTCTTTTTCGGCTCTGATTGCTGTGGCTAGGACGCCCAAAACTATGTAGAATGATAGTGGCGAGAGTGGACATACTTGTTTCGTTCCTGATGTTAGAGGAAATGCTTTCAGTTTTTCACAATTGAGAATGATGTTTGCTGTGGTTTTTTCGTATATGGCCTTTATTATGTTGAGGTAGGTTCCCTCTATGCCCACTTTCTGGAGAGTTTTTATCATAAATTGGTGTTGAGTTTTGTCAAAAGCTTTCTCTGCATCTATTGAGATGACCATATGGTTTTTCTCCTTCAGTTTGTTAATATGGTGTATCACATTGATTGATTTGCATACATTGAAGAATCCTTGCATCCCTGGGATAAATATTGATCATGGTGTATTATCCTTTTAATGTGTTGTTGGATTCTGATTGCTAGTATTTTGTTGAGGATTTTTGCATCTATATTCAACAGTGATATTGGTCTGTAGCTTTCTTTTTTTGTGACATCTTTGTCTGGTTTTGGTATCAGGGTGATGGTGGCGTCGTAGGATGAATTTAGGAGTGTTCCTTCCTCTGCAATTTCTTGGAAGAGTTTGAGAAAGATGGGTGTTGGCTCTTCTCTAAATGTTTGATAGAGTTCCCCTTGAAGCCATCTGGTCCTGGACTTTTGTTTGTTGGAGGATTTTAAATCACAGTTTCAATTTCATTACTTGTGATTGGTCTGTTCATATTTTCTATTTCCTCTCGGTTCAGTCTTGGAAGGTTATAGCTTTCTAAGAATTTGTCCATTTCTACCAGGTTGTCTATTTTACTGGCATAGAATTGCTTGTAGTAGTCTCTTAGGATGGTTTGTATTTCTGCGGTGTCTCTTGTAACTTCTACTTTTTCATTTCTAATTTTATTGATTTGAGTCCTTTCCCTCTTTTTCTTGATGAGTCTGGCTAAAGCTTTATTAATTTTGTTTATCTTCTCAAAGAACTGTCTTTTAGTTTTATTGATCTTTGCTATTGTTTTCTTTGTTTCTTTTTCATTTATTTCTGCTGTCATCTTTATGATTTCTTTCCTTCTACTAACTTTGGGTTTTGCTTGTTCTTCTTTCTCTAGTTCCTTTGGATGTAAGTTTAGACTGTTTATTTGAGATGTTTCTTGTTTCTTGAGGTAGGCTTGTATTGCTATAAACTTCCTGCTTAGAACTGCTTTTGCTGCATCCGATAGGTTTTGGATCATCGTGTTTTCGTTGTCATTTGTCTCTAGGTAATTTTTGATTTCCTCTTTGATTTCTCCAGTGATCTCTTGGTTATTTAGTAATGTATTGTTTAGCCTCCATGTGTTTGTGGTTTTTACGGTTTTTTCCCTGTAATTTATTTCTAATCTCATAGCACTGTGGTCAGAAAAGATGCTTGATATGATTTCAATGTTCTTAAATTACTGAGGCTTGATTTGTGATCCAAGATGTGATCTATCCTAGAGAATGTTCCATGTGCACTTGAGAAGAAAGTGTAATCTGCTGTTTTGGGATGGAATGTCCTATAAATATCAATTAAATCTATCTGGTCTATTGTGTTGTTTAAAGCTTGTGTTTCCTTATTAATTTTCTGTTTGGATGATCTTTCCTTTGGTATAAGTGAGGTGTTAAAGTCCCCCACTATTATTTTGTTACTGTTGATTTCCTCTTTTATAGCTGTTAGCAGTTGCCTTATGTATTGAGTTGTTCCTATGTTTGGTGCATATATATTTATAATTTTTTTATCTTCTTCTTGGATTGATCCCTTGATCATTATGTAGTGTCCTTCCTTGTCTCCTGTAACATTCTTTATTTTAAATTCTATTTTATCTGATATGAGTATTGCTACTCCAGCTTTCTTTTGATTTCCATTTGCATAGAATATCTTTCTCCATCCTCTCACTTTCAGTCTGTATGTGTCCCTAGGTCTGAAGTGGGTCTCTTGTAGACAGCATATATATGGATCTTGTTTTTGTATCCATTAAGTGAGCCTGTGTCTTTTTGTTGGAGCATTTAATCACATTCACATTTAAGGTAATTATCGATATATATGTTCCTATTACCATTCTCTTAATTGTTATGGGTTTGGTTTTTCTAGGTCCTTTTCTTCTTTTGTGTTTCCCACTTGGAGAAGTTCCTTTAGCATTTGTTGTAGAGCCGGTTTGGTGGTGCTGAATTCTCTTAGCTTTTGCTTGTCTGTAAAGCTTTTCATTTCTTCGTCAAATCTGAATGAGATCCTTGCCGGGTAGAGTAATCTTGGTTGTACGTTCTTCCCTTTCATCACTTTAAATATGTCATGCTACTCCCTTCTGGCTTGTAGAGTTTCTGCTGAGAAATTAGCTGTTAACCTTATCAGAGTTCCCTTGTATGTTATTTGTCATTTTTCCCTTGCTGCTTTCAATAACTTTTCTTTGTCTTTAATTTTTGTCAATTTGATTACTATGTGTCTCAGTATGTTTCTCCTTGGGTTTATCCAGCCTGGGACTCTCTGTGCTCCCTGGACATGGGTGGCTATTTCCTTTCCCATGTTAAGGAAGTTTTTGACTATAATCTCTTCAAATATTTTCTTGGGTCCTTTCTCTCTCTCTTCTCCTTCTGGGACTCCTATAATGCAAATGTTGTTGCATTTAATGTTGTCCCAGAGGTCTCTTAGGCTGTCTTCATTTCTTTTCATTCTTTTTTCTCTATTCTGTTCCGTGGCAGTGAATTCCACCAGTCTGTCTTCCAGGTCACTTATCCATTCTTCTGCCTCAGTTATTCTGCTATTGATTCCTTCTAGTGTATTTTTAATTTCAGTTTTTGTATTGTTCATCTCTGTTTGTTTGTTCTTTAATTCTTCTGGGTGTTTATTCTTTAATTCTTCTAGGTCTTTGTTAAACATTTCTTGCACCTTCTCGATCTTTGCCTCCGTTCTTTTTCTGAGGTCTTGGATCATCCTCACTATCACTATTCTGAATTCTTTTTCTGGAAGGTTGCCTATCTCCACTCATTTAGTTGTTTTTCTGGGGTTTTACCTTGGTCCTTCATCTGGTACATAGTCCTCTGCCTTTTCATCTTGTCTATCTTTCTGTGAATGTGGTTTTTGTTCCACAGGCTGCAAGATTGTAGTTCTTCTTGCTTTTGCTGTCTGCCCTCTGGTGGATGAGGTTATCTAAGAGGCTTGTGCAAGTTTCCTGATGGGAGGGACTGGTGGTAGGTAGAGCTGGCTGTTGCTCTGGAGGGCAGAGCTCAGTAAAACTTTAATCTGTTTGTCTGTTGATGGGTGGGACTGGGTTTTCTCCCTGTTCGTTGTTTGGCCTGAGGCGACCCAACACTGGAACCTACCCGGCTCTTTGGTGGGGCTAATGGCAGACTCTGGGAGGGCTCACGCCAAGCAGTACTTCCCAGAACTTCTGCTGCCAGTGTCCTTGTCCTCACAGTGAGACACAGCCACCCCACACCTCTGCAGGAGACCCTCCAACACTAGCAGGTAGGTCTGGTTCAGTCTCCTATGGGGTCACTGCTCCTTCCCCTGGGTCCTGATGTGCACAGACTACTTTGTGTGTGCCCTCCAAGAGTGGAGTCTCTGTTTCCCCCAGTCCTGTCGAAGTCCTGCAATCAAATCCCGCTAGCCTTCAAAGTCTGATTCTCTAGGAATTCCTCCTCCCATTGCCGGAGCCCCAGTTTGGGAAGCCTGACGTGGGGCTCAGAACCTCCACTCCAGTGGGTGGACTTCTGTGGTATAAGTGTTCTCCAGTCTGTGAGTCGCCCACCCAGTAGTTATGGGATTTGATTTTATTGTGATTGTGCCCCTCCTACTGCCTCATTGTGGCTTCTCCTTTGTCTTTGGACGTGGGGTATCTTTTTTGGTGAGTTCCAGTGTCTTCCTGTCCATGATTGTTCAGCAGTTAATTGAGATTCCAGTGCTCTCACAAGAGAGAATGCCCAAAGCATTCTTGAATAAGCCCATAGACATTGCTTTTTATGCCATTACGATGATAAGCACTGTGCATATTTGACTGAGGGTGGCTTTTGTGTCATACGTTTATTTCTCATTGAGCTCTGCCATGAGAAATATTCTTAGGAAACTCACTATTTACTTTACAGACATTGTTAAGGACATTGATCTCCTGTGTAAAATCCATTCCATAAATTCCTTTCAAAACTAAATGCCGTGAAGAATCTTACTTACCATAAGACATATCTGTGTTCTTACTTATGGGTAGTCAAAATTTTATAAATTATTTCGTTTCCTCCTGCCTTCGTCTGCCAGGAAACTCAGAATCAATTTATGACTTAATCTTGATAAGCATGAGGAACCTTAGAATCTGCATGTTTGCATTTCTACTTAACATCTTGTTTTAGCCTTCTTTTCCATTTTCTCTGACTTCAGTTCTTGTTTAAGTTTTTGCTTTCTCTTGCATGATCACATAAAGTACCTGAAATCTTTCGTGAATGAAGCAGAGGTACAAGTAAAAGTTACGATAGGTATAAGCATGTGTTTTTCTGCCCTTCTGAGAAAAGGGATTATTTTGTGCATCCTTTATACTAGGCCACAGAAAAATGCCCAGGCTATAGTAGGTGTTTAATAAAGGTTTGTTGAACTAAGTTGATAAAAGTCGACCCATGACTCCCTAGGTGGGCAAAGTCAAGCTCACTTTTTCCTACACTTTGTCTGTTGTAAGAAGGCCAAGGAAAGGTGGAGTGTTGTAGTGGAAAGAACTTAAACTCTGCCTGTTACCAACTGTACAAACTTGGGTGACTTATTTAGCTCATATGATCCTCTTCTTTTTACTTTAATCTGAAAATGGAAATAAGGATACCCTACTGGATAGCTATGAAGATTGATATTGCTTGTAAACCTCTCAGCACATTTTCAGGCCCATAATAGCAATCAGCACATGTTAGGGCTCCTCTCTTCCCTCCGTATTTCCTCATTTCATTGGAAATTGCACTTGGAAAAGGATAAGTGGCTTGCTCACAAGGTAGTCAATTAATTGAGATGTCATATGTAAAATAAATGTGACTATTGACCTCATGCAGAGGGTTATAAAAATCAATCGATGGTAATGCACATTGGGATTTTTTGCTGAAAAGTGCTTAAGAATGGCTCAGTATTATTACGTTTTATTTCATCATTAATATTATTTACGAATATTTGGCTTTGTCTTGTCCTGGTGTGGTTATATCTCTGGTCTTAATTGCATTTATTTTCAATTTAGTCCCAATTTATATCTTAATAAAAATATAGACGAAATCAAAAATCATAGTTCCTGTCTTTCATACAAATTTATTTTTACAAGGTGGATGATTTAACCTGTTTCAATATGCTCCCTATGAAATAGACATTAAGATATTTAGTAAATAATTTTTGTTAATTGCATTTAAAATCAAGCTCAAACATTTTTCATAGTTTTGACATCACGCTTTTTGCACTCATATTTTATGTTTATTGGCCATTTTCTAATGAAATTCTTCATTATGAGATACTTGATCCATTTCAGATGATAAACGTCAATGTTTCAAGTATTTCTAGTTGAAGAGGTAATTAACTAAACGAAATACCTGTTATCACTTTACTGTCAGGGAATGCTCACTGCCTGCAGTCTCAAATGGGGTTTGTGTTACAGAGTGCAAGGTCATTCTTCTGAAAGTCAGGGGATCTGAGTTCTTGCTTGGTCTCCTTCTAGCTGTGTGGTCCTGGGGAAGTTACTTCACCTCTCTGAGACTCACTGGCTGACTGTCAAACACGAGGGAGTCAGCCTCAATGATCTTTAGCTTCTGTTCCCATCGTAGCTTCTGGTCCTTTGCATTGGAACTATTGAGGCAGGCCCTACATTTAGGTCTGTAGGGCAGCAGAAAGATTGCTCCTAATACACAACATTATCTTCTGGGGTATATTACTTTTTACCATCCTACTCACAACTTTAAAATATCTTTCCTTTTAACTGCAGGTCACTTAGTACTTGACATATATTAGAGACTCAATAAATGTCTCAAATGTCCAGGTTCTGAGCAGGATGCGTCCAGGAGGCCAAGGATCTCTATGAAACCCCATTACTGAGGAAGTGGGAGGATATATTTCCGGTTTCAACCTTAAGTGGGTAGAGTTGTATTTATTTATTTGTTTTGTTAGTTTTAGATTTAGTAATAATGAATATGGAGATGGGTTGATACTATAGCCTATGTGTAAATATGGAATATTTACTTCTGGGAGATATTGATACCAGGAATTTGATTTAAACCATCTGAAACTGCAAGCATCTCCATAAACTACTGAAGCAACTTTGTGACAAAATACATTTTTCAGTGGCTGTAATGTGATACTAATACAAAACCAGAAATCTACTCAGTTCTGGTACTTAGGAAGCAAATGACTAAGGGCACCAAATTTCCACTCTGGGAAATTCCATTAGTGATAAAGACATCCAGACAGTTTTTAGCCCCTCATCACGATTATTATTGCTGGTCATCAATTTCTCCCCAATTCCACAGAGCAGATTTCTTTGCACAATAATCTAATCACACCCTTTGTTTTGACTATGTGAACGTACATAGATCAGTCTGCAGACCACATGAGTCTGTTGGTATAGCTCCTACACCACCTACACCTCTTCAAGATACTCCTTTTTTTTTTTTTTTTTTTTTTTTTTGGCAAGGTGAATTTCAAAGAGATACTTTTTTTATAAAACTTTTTTTAAAAAAAATCAATTATTGTTTTGAGTTTTCCTCCAAAACTAAGGAGCCATTTATGGTAGAGTCTGGGCTTTCATTTATTTTTTTATTAGTTATTCATGTTGGGTTTGAGGTTTTTTTACTGGGGTCTCCAAAGTTAAAAGCAGAGAATTGACTGACCTCAGAGAAATGAAGCGTGTAAAAATTGTAACATGCTTACCTGATAGCTTATTTATCATGGAATCTTTAGACTCACTTCACTGAGGATATTTTGTGTACAATGAACCCAGGGTTCCTAGGACCCTTTGAGGCAGTGTTATTCAAAGTGCTTGTCCACAGTGAGACTGTCTAGAATAGGAACCAGTGCGTTGCTTCCTTCATTAAGAAAGTCTTGGGACTTCCCTAGTGGTCCAGTGGTTAAGACTCCACACTTCCGCTGCAGGGGGGCACAGATTTGATCCCTGGTCAAGGAACTAAGATCCTGCAGACCACATGGTGAGCCCTACCCCACCCCCGCCAAAAAAATATAATACAATAAAATTTTAAAAAAGGAAGTCTTGCTCCCAGAAAAAGTCAGCTAAATGCCATGCAAACAGCCAAACCAAACTTCCCAATGCCTCGCCTCTCAGCCACACTATTGAAAGACACAAGACAAATGGCAGCTAAGTGTTTGTACAGCTTGGGCAAGCTACTTCAGCCCTCTGTGCCTCGGGCCCTGAGAATGATGGCATCGGGAGGATGGAGAGGGAAAGCTTGAGCCAGGAGCTCAGTGGGTGAGAGGAGTAGCCAAGATGTCAGAGTGAGGGGGCAGACATGGTCAGGCTGATGGTTCCGTAAGATAGATGCTTTCAGCTGGCTGGGGCTCTAGCAGGAGTGGGGTGGGTAATGGTCAGACATCAGGCACACAGGCCTTGAAGAACTTGGGGGTGAGGAGTGGGGATGGCTTTCATTTGAGAGGGCTGCGGGGGGAAGGCATGAGTTTCCTCAGACATAGCCAAGGTTTTATTTGAGTCAAGAAGGTGAAGGGAAGTTTATGGAGAGATTGAGGATACAGGGAGCTTGTGGATGACAGGGGAGCGAGCCCAGAGGGACCGATGGAAGGGGTTGTGAGGAAGGTGAAGACGTGAGCATTGGCTCAGCCTTGGGCACTTATGAGCAATTTGGGGGTTTGAGGCTGGATAAAGAGGGAGGCCTTGAGAGGGTACCAGGGACTTCCCTTGATTGAGGGAAGCAGACAATGAGGCAGGTTGGGATAAGTCCCGATGCTCTCCTGGAATGGGAAGAAATTCTTAGCTCAAGGATGTAATAGCTTCAGACTAGCTGTTCTCCCTACTCCTGATATCTTGGAGAATTGGGCTGCTTTATTGCCTACATACTCAATAGGGTTATTGTCAGTTAACTGAAATAATATAACTAAACAGTATTTGTCTGTTGTTTTTATTATCATTCGGCACATTTTTCAACAAATGTTTGGGTAGCACCAGCTGTGAGACCCTGGCAGGAATGCAAATACAAACACAAAATTGTTACCTGTATCCTTTGGTGGCTTCCAGTCTTAGAAAAGAGAAATTCATTCTATTTAGAGGGAGTACATTGGCACAAGGCCAGCATTCTTGTAATCTATTATATCTCAAACATAGCAAAACAAATTAATGCAAAATAGCCCATTTCTTAAAGAAAAGATGTATTTACTGCCTTCAAGGTCAACATGGGAAAACTGGTCTCATCAATTTTAGTTGTGGCTTTATCCATAGCTTTATGAACTTAATTGCCACCAACTTTTTTTTACTGCTTGAAATGAAATGAAATGAATGAAAGAAAGAGAGAAAGAGAAAGAGAGAGAGAAAGAGGGAGGGAGGAAGGAAGGAAAGGAAAGGGAGAAAGAAACAAAGAAAATAAAGAAAGAGAGAGAAAGAAAGGAGGGAGGGAGGAAGGAATGGACAGAGGGAGAGAGAGAGAGAGAGGGAGGGAGGAAGGAAGGAAAGAAAGGAGGGAGGGAGGGAGGGAGGAAAAGTATAAATCAAATGCAAAAAAAAAAGAGTTAAATACTTGCCTTGATCTGATTGGAGTGTAAAGTAAATCAAGTGGCAATTTAATTCCCAATGAACATGTGACAACCATGGAGTTAAATATTAGATTTAAATAGGGCAGCTAATTCTCTGCAAGAATTACATTCGTCTCTTCATATGGGCACTCTTCCTAATGAACACATTTCTCCCTCTTAAATTCAATCATTGCTACTGGAGCATGAGAAATTAATATACATTCTTAGATTCATTAATAATGTTGCTCATAAAAGACCTTTTGGTTTTTATCACCCTGAGCTCCCAGAGGCCCATGGAAGCAGCCGTAGCTCCAAACCACATGAATTATAAGGAGAAAAATCCTATTAAAACAGAACCTTAATCACCAGTTGCATTTTATATTGAGCTGTATCTAAAAAGAAACTGTATAACATATCCATCAACATAGAATGGATAAATAACTGGTGTTACAGTCCTTCCACAGAATATTATAAAGTAGTAAAAGCAGAAGAATTACTACTACACACACAATGTAATTCAATCTCAAGGACATTGTTGAGTGACAGATGTAAAACATGGAAGGATGCTTGTAGTATGATTCCATTTATATAAGTTCAAAACAGGCAAAGCCCAACACTCTCTGGTTTAGGACACCTCATTGATAGCAAACCAATAAGGCAAGGGATTAACACAAAATACAGGATAGTGGTTACCCCTGGGAGGTGAGTAGGAAGTGGGTACAATCAAGAAAGAACACAGTGGTGCTTTAAAAGTACTAGTGAAATTCTGTTTCTTACAATGGAATGGTGGGTTCACGGGTATTCGCTTTATTATTATTAAAACTACGGAGATATGCCTTGTATTTCCTTTTGAACTTTTGAGAGTTTGAACTGGCCTTTGAAGAGTGAACTAAGCAGAGAGGAAGCTGGAAGACTATTTTTACTTTTTAGTCTATTATATATTTCTATTTCTCTTGTTATACTTAACACAATTTACAATTGGAAAGGAACTTTGTGGTGTCAAAGAAAAATCACGGACTCTGGATTCAGACAGACCTAAGTTCAAATGCCAACTCCTCCATTCCCATGCTATGCATCGTTGAATTTCTCGCAGACTTAGTTTCTCCAAGTATAAAATGTCGGAAGGAATGCTTCCCAGTGTGGTGAGAGTCAAATGAGAAAATATTGTCGGCTGCACATTCCAAGCTCTAGAGGGAGTCACAGTCCTTTTAAACTCTGCCATTCAGGGATGAGTTGTCCAGAAAAGCATGGTGCCATTGACCTGGTAGAAACCCTGGTCTAAGGGATCCAACACTTGATGTGCTGGGTGAAGAGGCCCAAGCTCACACTGCAGCTCCGTCCTCTGCACAGTCTCTTTTTGGGCTTCCCCACTGGCTCTGTCCTGAGAATCACTCACTCCCCTCCCACCTTGCACTACTGGGCTCTAAAGGACCCTGGACCACCTCCTGCCTCTTTCCCCAGTAAGGCGCATGGATGAGTGACATGGGCCAGCTCTGCTCTGAACGAGAGGGAGGAATATTCTCCCTTGCCCAGATACTTCTATTCTCGTCTCCTCTTAGCTTTGGAGAGCCAAGACTAGGACACAATCTTAGAAAGGAGCTAAGGAAGCCAGCCTTTTCTAGACATTTCTGGTCTAAACAAAAGGAGTCACTATGGCTCAACCATGGAGCCTACCTCAGCAGGAGGTGAAAAGTGAGGTGAGGACACAGCCTTAATCAGCAATGCACAGATCTTGCATTTTCCCTTTGTATCCTCTTGAGCCTCTCTCCCCCAGGAGTCTGAGGGGGCTTAACAAAGACTTAAGGCTTCCTGGCGAGCTCTCTGCCTTTCCCACCAGACACATAACTGACAAATACATGCAAAACATCTGGCTTGTGAGAGGCCTGCCGTTAATATCCATTCCCTTCTCATTTCTCCCCTTTCCTAGTCTGTAAAGCTCATTAGTGACATGCTGCAGCCAACGGCTCGGTGGTTCCTCTAGTTCTATCAGAAACAATAATTCCACTCCGGAGAGCAAGCCAACGCCGCCACCTTCCGACCCTTTGGGGCGGACCTTGCGGATGGACACGGAGCTTCCCATCTGGTTTTCCTCGTGCGGAGGAGAGAACCGGGGGCCTGCAAGCTCAGGTGCAGCCGCTGACCCCCCGCCCTCTGCCTGCAGCTCCACACGCCTCTATTCCAATGTCCGTTCTGTCTTTGTCTTACAGTTGTTCAGCACATCAAGCGACATAACATTGTTCTGAAAAGGGAGCTAGGCGAAGGAGCCTTTGGAAAAGTTTTCCTAGCCGAATGCTATAACCTCTGTCCTGAGCAGGACAAGATCTTGGTGGCAGTGAAGGTAAGCGAACACCCCAGAACGTCTCACTATCCGTGGTCACACCCAGGTGTGGAGGTGATGCTTTATTTTATGTTATTGTAGTGGCCAATTCAGGAGCAAATTACATCTGCTGTGGTGGATGTGTTCAAATTCCTTTAGAGGAATGGACAGTGGGAAGGATATTTGGGGCGCAACCAACTGTCAGAGGTTCTGCTCAGGGACAACCTTCCAGTCTACAGGCTGTGAATGGCTCTGAGCTCCTCTTCCCGGTCAATGTGAACTGAATTCTGGATAGGGGTCAGTGAGGTCAAACAGAATCCAACCGGCTGAGTCTTGGAGACTCCACTGTCTCATCAGGTTGCTTGGTGCTCGTCCAAGCTCAGTGGGAGTTTGTCTCCTGTTCAAAGGTTCTGGAAGGGAGACTGTGGCCTTCACTTCCCCTCTCAGCCTCAGTTCTGCTGAGAACTTCTGTTATACTTACTTTGTCCCTCCCAAATGTCTCCAAGGCCCTAGGCATGATTCCATCTGGGATGGGTGACATCTCTGGTAGATCCCACCTCCCTAGGAGACACAAGATTTTACACAGAAGTCTGAAAGTCCTTCATCATAGCCATGTCTTCGTAAACTCAAAAAAGGAGACCTGTTCTTCAATAAGATAAACATTATTGAAAGGGCTAAAATTTCCACTGAGCTCTCTAAATCGCAAGAATCAACATAAATAGCACAAAAGACTTCAGCATATCTTTTACACATGGCATTGTCAAAATTACAAAAAAAACAACTCACCAAAGTATAATATATATAAAACACTTAAAATAGGCATATGTTTATAAAGTGAATTAAATGCCGAATGAATACGGATGTGGCTAATGTAATAAAATGTAACTTCTTGGCCTCACCTGATTGAGTTTGGGTTTTTATTTGTTTGTTTGTTTGGCCAAACACAGAATATCTGTACAAATGACATTTATTTACTCATTATAACCAGGACAACTTTTTAAAAATGAGACATGTATTCCATTACTGTTGTACTTAGCCTTAAAATACTTTAATATATGTGTAATGGGTAACAGAGGAGAGAAATTAAATGATTCTTGAACTTCCCCAGCCTGCAGACTAAACACAGTTTCTGTTAAAGTTCATCCAGATGAAACACTGTGTATTTGCTTTCCTTGTCATCAAAAGTAACTAAGCCGACTGGCACGGATACTCTTAGACTCTCAGCAAAGGCTCCTAAAAAGCTGCACTCTGGGGTGAATAAAGGACAGACCTTTCTAGGGATGAGCAATGTAATATCAATCAAATAAACATCATCTCTAAGATAGGTGAATGGAGGAGGGGAGTGAGACAGAGGAGAGAAGAGGGGAAGGGAGATGCTAGAGAGATGCGAGGTGAAGTGCGGTGAGTGGTGTAAAGTGAGAATCCTGAGGGGACGCTGAGGAAGCTTAATTCCTGCTGCTGCAATTGCTTCCTCTTTTCTTTCATTTACTCAAAAAGTTTGTTATTTTTTAAAGCACAAAATGTTCAGAACATTTGGCAGTGCTATATCTGCAGTGTTTGCTTTCTTCTGCTGCTATCTTTTTTCCCCCCCTTTGGAAAAATGGGACCGAAAGGTGCCTCTGTTTTTGTAGATTCATAGCCTGATGCAAGGTTAGAGCTGGAAGACACTTAGGGAACATATAAGCCTAGTCTAGCATGTGTCATAGGCAGGGAGACTGAAGGCCCTGGGGCCATGTTTCCCACTGATATTTGGAGCCCATCCAGGGAGCTAAGTCAGGCCTTCAGAAATTCACTTCATGGGGTCACAAGGTGAAATCTTTGAATGTGAGAAAATCCTGGGAGATTAGGGAAACCTAGAGGACAGTGTAGGAATAGCTGAAAGACCTCAGCCTGATAAAGAGAGAGACTCACAGAATTTCTCAGTGGGTATTGCCTTTCATTTCCGTATCACTCCTAATTCTGCTCCTGCTTCGGCGTACTTCTTGCGGTGTCCTTAAGGAGACTAACTCCATGGCGCCCTCAACTCAGACATTACATTTCCTTCCAAACTAGTGCTAAAACAGGATTTCAGGGCTCGGGCTCATCGTGCTGAAGGATCAGCCAGCATCAGCAGTGTGTAGCCAGCTGTTCTGTCCACAGCATGCTTCCCAGCACTACTGCCGGTGAGGCTTCTTTCTGGTTTAAATCCCAGTCACAGCCCTAATCCCACCCCTGACTCCGACCCAGGCCCTAGTCCCCATAAACCTCCTGGCTTTGCCAAATAAATGTTTATAAATTAACGACCCGCGATGAGCGTTTGCTCTTTAATCAACACTGCTGAAAAACGAAACAAAAACAAAACCAGGGCTTCCCTGGTGGCGCAGTGGTTGAGAGTCCACCTGCCGACGCAGGGGACACAGGTTCGTGCCCTGGTCCGGGAAGATCCCACATGCCGCGGAGCGGCTGGGCCCGTGAGCCATGGCCACTGAGCCTGTATGTCCGGAGCCTGTGCTCCGCCACAGGAGAGGCCGCAACAGTGAGAGGCCCGCGTGCCGCAACAGTGAGAGGCCCGCGTACTGCAAAAGAAAACAAAACCAAAAAAACAAGCAAATTTGTCCCTTTATCTCAAGTAGAGAGAGCAAAATATCTACAGCTTAAAAATTTATTTCAACTTCAAGGTCACACAGCTAAGAAATCTCATCTCGATGACCTTGAATGTGAACTTTTGTTGAAATTGGAGGCTTTGCTTACATTGGCCAGAATGATTTCAAGCTTCAGAGAGGAGGCCCATTTTAACTTTCTGGGATCCAGAGGCTACAGCCACGGAAGAAACAAGTCTGATTTTTCATGGGCTCCGGGATGAATTGGGTCAGAAAAACACATGAACCTTTCATAGAGCTGCCTCTCACCAGCCTGATCTGCTCACTTTTAGGCATGTGGGCCAATTGAAAGTATATTCAAAGGCTATCTAATAAGCCTGGGAGGAAAATGTCTATGGTTCCATCCTGACCACAGCAAAGGGATTTTTTTAAAGGAATGAGACAAACTGAACGTGGCCTCCAGGGCCTGCATAGCCCTTCACCTCTGAGGAATGGCTGCCAGGGCTGCTTCTCCTCCATTGGAGGCACCCAGGGATGTTTGACGGTCTTCCTGCCTGTTGCCTAGCAACCCCTGCAGCATTGATTATGCATGCTAAGAAATAGCAGCTATTGTCCTTTTTCCTTCTCTAGAAGGAACTGACTGGTTTGAAATCCGAGGTTTTTGCTTTCAGACTGACAGATGTCAGGTTCCTGTAAATTCTGGCATCGCTTGCCCCGAATGACTTAAGGTTTGAGGGATCCACAGAAGCCAGTTTAAGGTGGGAGCGATCCTAAGGCATGCGCAAGCCCCTCAAGGGCGCATGGGAGGCTGAGCACGCCTCTCCCATTAGAGTATCTGCTTGTTTGGATCCAGCCAGATTGCCCTTTTCTTGATTTTTTGGATGACCTTTGTTTTTTAGTGAAATGGATTTATCCCTTTCCACTGAATGACAACCGAAGAACCCACAGAGAGGATGAGAAGCAGAGAAACCGGTCTTTGATCAAAATGAGTTCCTTTACCTTTAAGTAACTCAATTGCCAAGGAAACACTGCATCACCATTTCCCTGCATTAGCTGTGGATGCGTTAACTAATTTTGGCTCCATCCAACCTGAATTTCAATAGCTACAATTCCTACAACCTTTCCTTGTGCTGTGAATGTGCGCTAATTTTCATTTTTTAAATACAGCCACAAGTGGGCTTTGTAGGATTCATGGCCTCTCTTCCCCCTCTCCACTAACTCAGGTGTACTTCTAGAAACAGAAAAATGGTGAACACAAGAGAGGCCTTAGGAATCATATCTATAATCCAAGTCCCATGTTTTATAAATGGCAAATCCAAGACCCAGAGAAGTTGAGTGGCTTCCTCAAAGTGTAAGTTAAAGCGAGTCAGGGATTCTGCACAGGAAGACTTGGCGAGATGCGAAATGGTGACATCTGAGTTCAGCAGGCACTTTCTTTAGCATCTAATGAAGGCCTTTTGTTTTTCATGTTTCTGAATATTTGCTTGTCAGCAACAGAGGAAATGATGCAAGCGTTTTGGCAGAGTTGACTAATACACCCTGTGGCACGTTACCATGGGCCAGCCCAAAGTAGCATCCAGCACGCCGTGACCATGCCCGTGCCTGGAGGGCCCCAGCGCAGCCTCGGGGCCACACAGCTCCCACTCACCCATCAGCTCTCAGCTAGAGTTGCTCCTTCAAGGAGACTTCCCCTTGCTGCTCCCCCGTTGAGGTCAGAGCTCCCAGTTCCACGTATTGAGGCATCTGTACTTGTCCTTTACAGCATATGTCAAGGTTGTTAATTATACATGTATTCGTGGGTATATTTAATCAATGACATGAGTGTCTGTCTTCTCCATTAGAGTGGCATATTCTTGAGGGTAGGAACCATGCCTTTTAGCACATTGCCTAATATGTAGTAGCAGGCAATAAATGCTTGTTGAATGGATGGATGGATGGATGGGTTATTGAAATAATAGCCTTTTGAAAAAGTAAATAATTGGCAGTTGGCATTTCTAGGTAAGAAATAATTTCATGAGATTATATATATATGATATAATCTAATGAGAAATCATTTTAGAAATGATTGAATCACTGTGCAGATATATAGAGCTATTATTGAAATTCTTTAGCTTAACTGATACATTTTGCCAATGAGGTCCAGGGAGGTTAAATGACCTATCCAAAATTACATGGCTTGAATGATATCACTTAATGTCAGACCTAGGACTAAAACTCCGACCTCCTCACCAGCCCCATGCCCACTGTGCACCACGTTTTCACGTACTGAATTCTACACATGCCCTAATAAACCAAACTGAGGAAATTCAACGTAGTACCACTTATCAAGTAATACAAAGGAGTGTGTAGTTGTGCTTATTTGTGTGTAATGACGAGAGAGATTTTCATGTTTTCCTGGGTAGCAATGTAATTCAAGGCAATAGGTGGAAATAAGGAAAATGATTCCGGATGAGTGCTTTGGCCTCAGGAGGATACAAGCAAAATACCTTAATCAGTTTTGATAATAAGAGCAGTATAATATTCATTGAAAACCCAACTCAAGCTGGTTTAAGTAGAAAAGGGAATGTATTTCCCAAGCTACTGGAAGACCTTGCTGCTGGTGCTCTAGCTTCAGGCACTGAAAGATCTAGGGCATCAGCAATTCTCTCTCTCTCTCTCTCTCTCTCTCTCCATCTCCTGGCTCTGCTTTCTTCTCTGCTGACTGTATTCTCTGGCAGGTTCTCCCCACACTATGCTAAAGACTCGTCAGCAGTGGCTCTGGGCTTAGATGCGGCCATCCTAGCAACCCAAAAGAGAGCTCTTCTTTCCCAACAATTATGCAAAAGTCGAAAGGCCAACTCGTATTGGCTTGTCTTGAGTTGTTTCACCAGGCCCTCCAGACAAGGGAATAGAATGTTCTGGTTATCTAGGCCTGGGTCACATGCATATCCTTGCAAATGGAAGATGAGGTCAGCTCTAACCACACACGTGGACCAAATGTAAGGAGGCATTGGTTCTCTGAAAGAATATTAGAGATGCTAAACAAAAAGACAGGGGAAAGAGATCTGACAGGAAAAACTGAAAGATGAGTGACTCAAATAGGACCTGCAGGACCACTGGGCCTCACTGTGAATGAAGCAGCTGGGATCCAGAAGCTCACCAGGATCTGAGCTGGCCCTTAGGACGGTCCCTTTGTTATCCTCGCAGGAGGCACCAGGGCTCTCCTCCAGGCTTCCCTGCTGGTGTGGCGCAGCTGTCTCTCCCCTCCACTATTCCCTAGCATTGGGCTGCTGCCTCCTGCCCGCTGCTGCTCCCACGGTCTCTATTCCTCACCTTCAGATTCCTTAAGAAGGAAATGCCATGCAACCAGTTACTCCAGTCAGTGTTCCTGCCGGGCAGCTGCCTGAGGTCCAAGCATCCAAGGTGGTCATGTGACACAGGCGAGGCCACTTATGGGCCAGAAGCAACTAGAGCCAGTTGTCTCAGAATATGTGTAAGGGCAGTAGAAGAGCTCGAAAAAGACAGCTTATCCTTCAGTTCTGGAACAGGGAAACAATTTGTAAATGAGAAAGAGCATCAAGAGTTCATCCATTCAAGTGCTTTCCCCAGGCAAGTTTATTTTTAAGGCAGATGGCTATTTTCTTTCTCCTCTCCTCCCTCCCTTCCTTCCCTCCTCCCTTCCTTCCTTCCCCCTCCCTCCCTTCCTTCCCTCCTTCCTTCCTCCCTCCCTCCCTCCCTCCCTTCCTTCCTCCCTCCCTTCCTCCCTCCCTTCCTTCCTCTCTCCCTCCCTTCCTTCCTCCCTTCCTCCCTCCCTTCCTTCCTCTCTCCCTCCCTTCCTTCCTCCCTTCCTCCCTCCCTCCCTTCCTTCCTCCCTCCTTCCCTTCCTTCCTCCCTCCCTCCCTCCTTCCTTCCTTCCTCCCTTCCTCCCCCCCTCCCTCCCTCCCTCCCTTCCTTCCTCCTCCCTCCCTTCCTTCCTTCCTCCCTCCCTCCCTCCCTCCCTTCCTTCCTCTCTCTCTCCCTTCCTTCCCTCCTTCCTTCCTCCCTCCCTCCTTCCCTTCCTTCCTCCCTCCCTCCCTCCTTCCCTTCCTTCCTCCCTCCCTCCCTCCTTCCTTCCTTCCTTCCTTCCTCCTCCCTTCCTTCCTCCCTCCCTCCCTCCCTCCTTCCTTCCTTCCTTCCTTCCTTCCTCCTCCCTTCCTTCCTCCCTCCCTTCCTTCCTTCCTTCTTTCCTTCCTTCCTTCCTTCTTTCCTTCCTTCCTTCCTTCCTCCCTTCCTTCCCCCCTCCCTCCCTCCCTTCCTTCCTTTCCTTCCTTCTTTTTATTTTCTACTGATAGTTGTCACATCAGTCCTCACATCTTGATTAACTGTGAAGCCTCTCAACCATTCCTTCCTCCTCCCATGTCCCCCTCCATTTCTCCATTTCAATTGGTGTGTGAAATCCCTGTTCCCACAAAATAGAAATTGATGATGACAAGGTTAGTGTATTTAAGAGAACATTGGTCAGTGTTGCCCTAAAAAAATTGATTGTATTCCTTAACAGAATATAATGTTGCAGAAAGTACTATCAATTCCATCTTTACAAGTTTCTGGGAACAGAAATGGTAGAACTTTTAACAGTGGCTTGTTAAAAGGCTTAATCATCTTTATGGTCCAGGCATTTCTTAATAGATTTCTATGTCCTTTAGTGGAAGTTCATTCTTCCCTGGCGCATGTATGAGTGCATGTGCTTGTGTGTGTGTGTGTGTGTGTGTGTGTGTGTGTGTGTACGTACACACCCACATGTGCTGTAGGATGGACAGTAACATTTTCCGTGTCAGAATCCCTCTTGTACTTGTCACGGCGGGCCCCCATTATTAAGTTTCTCCATCAATGTCCCTTTCCCAGTAACTTCAACTTTTAACCTTTGATGTGAGATCTGTTTTTTGTCTTGTTAATTTGTCCTGTGAACCCTTTTTTTCTGGCTTTTCTCCAACTTATCCACATCTTTTCAGAAATGCTGAAAACAAGCAGTGCGTTTCACTCTAATGAGGTCTCATCTGATACAAAACATATCTGGAGTATTCATTTCACTCCTCTGTATCTCTAGAACATGTACATTGTGATAGATGGGCTGCTTTTTAATTGACTTTAACATGACAGCAGAACTCGTAATCGAGTCATGGTCTACTGTGATCTACCAGCTCCTTTCTATCTAGTGGAATTGTCTCAGTCAATTGTATGCTAGTATATTTAAAGCCTGTAAATATCTTGCAGTTGTCCATGTCAGAGGCCAACTTCTGATTCACTCTTTTGAGTCAATATTTCTCTAAGATGACAGTTGCTATGAATTAGTTTCCCATCTTTCAAAGATTTAGCATTTGTAATATGCAACTTGATGTAATATACACGCACAAGCCATCAATTTTATCCCCCAAGTTATTGCAAGTATTTTAAAGTATATGAATTAGAAATTAACCTCATGTTTCCCATTGGATGGTTGGCTTGTTAGATTTGGAACCATGAGAGCACCATTGTGAAAATAAACATAGCAGCAGTCAACACCCTGGCTATGAATCTTGTATTTGATGCTGGCACTTGGTATAAAATTAAAGTCCTTGCAAAGGCCAGTTACATATGATTGGCTGGCCTTTGCCGTCAATCATATGTAAGTGCAAAGTTACACAGAGTGTTGGTTTCTAGTACAGCGAGCACTATCTGAGTGTGTGTGTGATCATTACTGTTTTTATACAGTCATCTAATTAGCTTTTACATTTGTAGGAATGTTGGGGAGACAGCTACTACACTCTTCCTAGTTTCTAAGATTTTATTTCTATCAAGCTCTTTCTATCTCTGAATTTATTACAATATACTCCTCAAAAGTTCACTTTTGTAAGCATTGGTTAGAAGCTTCCTCTACTTTTCTTTAGAGAAGACCCTGTAAGTTAGAAGAATCACATAGCCTCGTGACTGTGGCTTACCCTAAGTACTTGAATAATCATTGCCTCTAAGGACCTTATAGGGAGGGTGTCTGCCTTAACTCTATTTCAGTTTAGCATTGTTTTCCAACATTCCCAAGAAGTAGGTTGGCCCATTAACAGCTTACTAAGGTGACTTTTATAGAACAGGTCTGTCCAATAGAAGTATAACGTGGACCACAAAAGCAAGCCACATTTCTGTTTTAAAATTTCCTAGTCTACATGTTAAAAAGTAAAAAGAAACAGATGAAACTCATTGTGTTGATGTGTTTTATTTAATTCAACCTATCTAAAATATCATCACTTCAATATACTATTAATCTAAAAATATTAATGAGGTATTTCATGCATACCAAGTTTTCAGAATCTGAAATCTGTATTTTACACACATCTCAGTTTGGACCGTATTTCAGATGATCACTAACCACACGTGGCTATTGGCTACCATATTGGACGGTGCAGGTCTAGAAATATCAGAAGAGTAAACAGTCTCCATTAGCAACAGATCTTGACCCAGAAGAGCTTAGGCATGTGGACAAACATTCTAATGCATCTTGGTTGCCTCGTAGGAGGGTTCACTCATTTCTGTCTCTGCTTTAAGCACAGTGGTGTGCATTGGGCATTGTGAGGTTTTGCCAGAATAATCTTTTCTTTTTTTTCTCTTTCACCTTAACTCTGTTGCTATGCTCTCTAAAAAGTATAGGAGAAGAATATGACATCAGTATTTTAAAAAGGACACAATCTTCGTGTTACCTTGTGCCTCCAAAACCACCTAAACTTTGAAATGCACCATCATTTGTCATGGCTCACAACATCCAATCACACCAATGATTTCAAATAAGTGATCTTGCCTCCCCTACTGGCTTCCCATTAGCCTTAATATTCTGCAGAAGCATTTCAGACGAATGTTAAGCTTCCTTTTGTTTTTATTTTCTTACTTCTATTTTACTTTCACTAGTTTCTCAGTTCTGTGCTTGACTTTATGTCATGCTAATCCACTCTTCCAACTCTGACTCAGTGTGTACTCCAGACGGCAGCTCGCTGCAGCTCAGGATAAGACCTCTCCCTTGAGAATGTCTTCAGAAAGGATGGCATCTTTTAGAGTGTCAGGAAATTCACCAGGAATAAGAAGAAATGAAGCTACAAAGCAGGCACTAGGAATAAGAAAATAGCAATGCTCAGTGATGGGGCAAATATGCCTGTCAAAATGAAACTTCAGTGGAGGGGGTTGTCAGTGAGGGAAGCTGCCGCCTCATGTCCATTGCCAAGGGACACAATCAGCCATGGTGCTAAAACAGAGATGAATTCTATAAATAGGGTTGATAGCGGGATTTTTCCAGCTTCTGATTGCTGTCTGGCTGTGGTTCCACCCTTAGAAAAATTCTGTCCTTCGAGTGCCAAATTCAGAAGATGATTTTGCCCAACTCGTTACCGCCATATTTTCTGAATCTCTTAAAATAGAATTGGATTATAATTTAGAAAAAGAACTTGACATGTAAAAATGGATGGGCACATAGGATGAGGCCAGGTTTGTGAAATGCATTTGTCCCATGAATAGTGAAATCTCCTCTCTTAAATTAAAAAATGTTACTGAAGCACAGTTTTTAACGTTGCACTAAGAGCGGAGTCTCTTCCCTTAGGATTTTGCTTTGAGGAAATGGAAATATGAAATGCTTGTTAAGTCTTTCAGTTTGGTGCCTCCCCAGTGAAAATCCTATCTTCTTTCCCACTATACCCCACTGTCTGACATCCCCCCACCTCTTTCTCTAACACGCACACACACAGACACACACAAAATTTAGCATTCTTGAATCAACACTACATAGCTGAAACTTGAGAAGAAAATTTACATGCAGAATTTGTCCGTGCTTTGTGAAAATGACCTGAAAGTTTCATTTGCCTTCTCCAACACACGGTTAAAGATGGACCAAGGCCATAGAAATAAGCTATCTCAGCGACTCAGAGAAGCTCCTGCATAAAAAGACTGGATCTCTGAGAAAACTCTGCAGGCTTCAAGGGATGTCAGGAGGGAACCAGTGGCAGACTCAGGGGCACTTTCATGCCTTGGGCTGGCCCCCTGCCTTATCCATGCACCTTCTGGCCTTCTTGGATCCTAGCATGAGCAAATTGAGTGCAACTTGGTTAGAGTTTCAAATTCAAATCTCCCAAATATCTGTCTGTACCAGGGAGCCTGGGAGGCATCTCAACTTAGTCTATCTCATCCAGTCCTCCCAGGGACCCTGTGAAGTAGATGATATTGTTACCCTCACCCTACAGAGGAGAAAACCAGAGTTCAGAGAGGTCCAGAGCAGAGCCAAAGTCTGTGTTCTTTCAGTCAAAGGCAGATCCTCACACTATGGCACCCAAAGGGGAGGAGTTCTAGCTTCTCATCAAAAGGTCCAGGTTTAAACCCTGGCTCATTGCACAAATAAATCTTGAATACCTGCCACGCGCCTGGTGCCGTGCCCAATGCCGGCAGTGTAGAGGTGGAAGGCACGGTCCCTGGGTCAAGAAGCTCACCATATACACCAGAGATAAGCAAATAAACATGCAGTGAGAATGTACTGTGGCTGGCAATATGATAGAGGTGGGTACGAGGTGTACCTGGTACAACCTAGCCTGGGAGGCCAGGCCGTGGGGATGTGACAATGATGAGGGGGTCAGCGAACGTTTCTCAAAAAGGTGATGGCCAAGCCCAGTCTTGGAGGACTGCTAGGTGTTAGCCAGGTGTATTCGTTCTTATGGCTGCTATAACAAACTACTACAAACTCAGTGGCCTAAACAACGCAAATTGTTTCTCTCACAGTTCTGGAGGCAGAAGTCTGAAATCGGTTTACTTAGTTAAAGTCAAGATGTCCTGGCTCCTTCTGGAGGGCCTAGGGTAGAATTTGTTTTCTTGCCTTTTCCAGCCTTTAGAGATGCCCACATTCCTTGGCTCATGGCCTCTTCTTCCTTCTTCAAAGCCAGCAGCACAGCATCTTCTCTCCTCTCTGACCTCTGCTTCTATCCTAATACCTTTCTCTTCCCCCTCCTGCCGGTGTCTTAGAAGGACCCTTGTTTATGATGACACTGGGGCCCACTCAAATAATCCAGGCTCATTTCCCCATATCAAGATCCTTAATCATATCTGCAAAGCCCGTCTTACTCCCTGGTGGCGCAGTGGTTAAGAATCTGCCTGCCAACGCAGGGGATGCGGGTTCGAGCCCTGGTCCGGGAAGATCCCACATGCCGAGGAGCAATTAAGCCCGTGTGCCATGGCTGCTGATCCTGCGCTCTAGAGCCTGTGAGCCACAACTACTGAAGCCTGTGTGCCTAGAACCCGTGCTCCACAGCAAGAGAAGCCACTGCAATGAGAAGCCCGCGCACCGCAAGGAAGAGTAGCCCCCGCTCTCCACAACTGGAGAAAGCCTGCGCGCAGCAACAAAGACCCAACGTGGCCAATAAATAAATAAATTTATTAAAAAGTCCCTTTTGGGGCTTCCCTGGTGGCGCAGTGGTTGAGAGTCCGCCTGCCGATGCAGGGGACACGGGTTCGTGCCCCGGTCCGGGAAGATCTTACATGCCGCGGAGCGGCTGGGCCCGTGAGCCATGGCCGCTGAGCCTGCGCGTCCAGAGCCTGAGCTCCGCAACGGGAGAGGCCACAACAGTGAGAGGCCTGCGTACCGCAAAAAAAAAAAAAAAAAAAAAGTCCCTTTTGCCATATAAGGTAACATTCATAAGTTACAGGGATTAGGATGCGGATACCTTTGGGGCGGGGCATTATTCAACCTCCAACACCAGTGACCCTGACCAAGTCAGCATCCCAGGCAGAGGGATGAACACGGGCAGGGGCAGGGGGGCATGGCCCGTGTCATTTGGGCAGCTGCAGACATTTCAGAAGGTGGAAGTATAAGTTTCAAGACAGGCATGTCAAGAGATCAAGCTGTACAGAGATGCAGCGGAGCCGGTTCATTCAGGCGTTGTGTTTGGAGCTTGAATTATCATGGTGATGTATCACCCTATTTGCTCATGAATGTCTGAGGCCCCTGTCTGGGTCATTGTCTTCTTGATGCCACCGCAGCTCTGGTCAGTGACTGACACAGGACAGGAGCTCCGCATGTGTGCGTGGCACCCACAAATGCCAGCTGTGCCCTGCTGTGACACCGTGGTGGGTGAGCAGAGAACTAGAGGCACCAGAGGCCAGCTGGCATGCTCCTGGGCATTGTCTTTGTGGCAGCATGACTGGCCTTCTTGAGCTCACTGGCAAGGGTGTTTCCTGAGCCAGCAGTGTGTGTGGGCACACGTTGGGGAAGGCTTTTTGGAGAGCTTACATAATAAAGACTGGCAAAGTGATCATTGTTGAAGCTGGAAGATGGGTACATGAGGGGTCATTATGATCTTCTCTCTACTGAATATTTCCATAATATAAAGCTTTACAAAGTTTATATGAGCAGAGGCGAGGTGTGCAGAGCAGCCTAGAAAGTACAACCAGCCCCCAAATGGGAGAGATGTCCGAGGTAGTAATTGGGACCAGGGTTAAAAAGGATGAAGGTGATAAAAAGTTAATGTCTGCACCTTGCACCCATCAGAATGGCCATCATCAGGAAGTCTACAAATAATAAATGCTGGAGAGGACGTGGAGAAAAGGGAACCCTTCACATTGTTGGTGGGAATGTAAACTGGTACAGCCGTTATGGAGAACAGTATGGAGGTTCCTTAAAAAATGAAAAATAGATTTACTGTATGATCCTGCAATCCCACTCCTAGGCATATATCTGGAAAAGAAGAAAACTCTAATTCTAAAAGACACATGCACTCCAGTGTTCACAGCAGCACTATTTACAATAACCAAGACATGGAAGCAACCTAAATGTCCATTGACAGATGAATGGGTAAAGAAGATGTGGTACGTATGTACAATGGAATATTACTCAGCCCTTTAAAAGGACGAAGTAATGCCATTCGCAGCAATATGGATGGACCTAGAGATTATCATACTAAGTGAAGCGAGAAAGACAAATATTTGTGGAATCTAAAAAATGATACAAATGAACTTATTTACAAAACAGAAATAGACTCACAGACATAGAAAACAAACTTATGGTTACCAAACGGGAAAGGGGGGGGGATGGATAAATTGGGAACTTGGGTTTAACAGATAACAGATACACACTACTATATATAAAATAGATAAACAAGGACCTACTGTATAGCACAGGGAACTATATTCAATATCTTGTGAAAAGTTCATGTCTGTCACTTAATGAAAGAACATCTATGTAAATCCTTCATAAACTAAACCTTTGCGTACCCAGAAGGAACTTTTCCTCAGTTATTCATACAAACATTATTTCCTCAGGAATTAGGCTAGTTTTTCAATCTTCTGGGTGATACATGAGATGAATGTCCTTCCCATCCAGGAACCTCAAAGCCCCCTAAAGGAATTCCTCTCAACGCAGCTTCCCTCTCACGCCCTCAGTCTAAGCTGTGTTGGTTTTCTCCCCTCTGCCCCTTGTACCCAGACGCTGAAGGATGCCAGCGACAATGCACGCAAGGACTTCCACCGCGAGGCTGAGCTGCTGACCAACCTCCAGCACGAGCACATCGTCAAGTTCTATGGCGTCTGCGTGGAGGGTGACCCGCTCATCATGGTCTTTGAGTACATGAAGCACGGGGACCTCAACAAGTTCCTCAGGTATGGGGGGCACCGGGGGCCACGTGGGAGGTGGGCTCTAGACAGCCTGGGGGTGAGGAGAGGGGGCTTCCTGGGAAGGACCAAGGGGCCCTTGGACCTTTCTCTGGAACAGCCTGTCCTGGTGACAACATCAATGCCTACTACAGAGAAAGAACCTGAGGCCACTGCATTGCTCCTTTTCCTGAATCAACAAACTCTACATAATGTGATACTAACGATTCCACTCCATTTCACCTGTGTTCATTGAGCGTTGCTTCATTAAATGGTACATGACATGGGCATTTGAGATGGGCCCTAGGCTCTGTAGGAGTTTGCCAGGTGGATAAGGGAAGAATGTTATTCGGGCGAAGGGAACAGGAAGAGTTCAGGCACCCAGGTGTCACAGGGAAAGGTCTGGTCTGGTGAGAGTGGAGAGTCTGGAGACGCCAAACAACACAAGAAACCAGGGCAAGGGGAGGTGGAAAAGGAGGTAGGAGGGGTCACGGCTGGAAAGGTGAGCATTTGGACTTTACTCTGAGGACAGAAAGAAGAACCAGGAAGTCAGTCGGTCAGAGGATCGAGTGCAAAGAACAGAATCGAAAGAGCAAAACATCTAGGAGGAAGGAGGTAAAACGACATTGGACAGGACCATTGAAGACTGAGGATTGGGGCCCTTACTGAGTCCTGGAGGTCAGAAAAAGATGGTCAGCTTCGACACGAGGGGTTTTGTGACCAGCGGGGAAAACTGGAAGGCAGCAAAGCGAGGAAAGGGAAAATGTCGAGGATAAAAGGGAGTCGTTGGGTTGTTAAATAGCGTTGTAACTTGGATTTCTAGCATGGGCCTAATTGGGTTTTGGTTCAGCAGTGGGTTCTCAGGAAGTCCCTTCCTTGGGGTGATGGGTGCGGGGGCCCGCGAGGGGCCTCGGGATAGAGCAAGTGAGAGACGGTTTCGAGTGTGCATAACCGGGGATGGGGTGCGCAGGTGGGCGGCGCTGCTTTGAAACAGTGAGGACAACGGTGCAAAGTAAAAGGGATCGCAGGGCAGCGTCTCTCGAGGAGATAGTAATGATCCGGGCAGCATGTTCAGCTGGAGTTGAATCTCAGCTCTGGCAAGTCTCTTAGCTGAATGACCTTGGGCAAGTCTCTTAGCTGTTGTGATGATAATATTGAGCCAGCAGGGTAGGCAGGAGGGCTGAATTAGAATAAATAGAAAGCTCGTAGCATAGGAGCAAGTAGGAAGTTTTCAACAAGCAGAAGCTTGAATTCTGCTAGTAGTGATTTCTAGTTATACACCAGCTGAGAGAAATCAAAAGGAGGGCTGAGTTTGATGAGAGAGACAGAGGAAGCTGGTGGTCACCCTGCTGGAGCCCATAGGGAGTGTTCTCATCCTGTATCTACCAGGGGAGAGAAGAAATGTGCTGATCCAGACCCTCCTTGGTGAAGGAGAACAAGCGATGCTTTCATGTGCATTAACCAGAGGCACGATGGAAGCCGCACATTTATGATCTCGAACAATGGAAAGAGTAAGAGGTCCCAACAGTGAGGGCTGTGAGACCCGGGTTCTCCCTCCTATTCAGCATCAGATGCTTGGGTCCCTTGGGTGGGTCCCCAGCCACAGCACCTCAGCCACCAGAACTCTCAGGTGGGTCTGAGTTAGGTACTCTTAAAGTCACATCTGGCTCTAGCACACTGTTTTCTTTACAATATAACTAATCTTTGAAAGATTAGTATAATTTAGGAGAAATAAGAAAGATGTTCCTCACTGGCCTCAGTTTCCTCACCTGTAAAATGGGTGTGATAACACCCATTTCAAGGCCTAGTGTCAGGACTCTTGTGATGGCAGGTAATCAATAGATGTTGTCCCCACAACCCTTCTTCTCTGACACATTTTCCTCTTTATTTTGGCTGAGGCATCCATAATCCCGGGGAAGTGATGCCTTTTGCGTTACAGCAGCACCTAGACTGCTCTGTCCTCCTCTAGCTTCTACGGGCACTGAAGAGAGCTTTCCACAGAAATCGGCACCAGTAGCTTCATGCAGCCCCTGGAAGGTTCAGGAACTGTACAGTTTAAGGAATAAGTCAATTGCTGAGACAACAGTGGAAGGGTAAGAGAGTACTGCTGTGTTTAGAAATGTCATCCCATGGTTTGTACAGTCTGGATCATTTTGACCATCCCTAGCCTCGTGAATACATGTGCACGGGTGATAGGGGAGAGGATGATGGGAGCTTTTGCACATTATCTTGACAGATCTAATGGGAAAGGAAGAAAAGAAGCTGAATTTGGTTGAGGTCTGCTGCTTATAGAGCTAATTTCCTTTGTTCCCATGTTTTAGGATATGTCCCTAACTTAAAATGGTACTTTTCAAAAACTGTAGCATAATAAATTCAAATGTACTCACCTGGATGCAGTTAAATGCCTCTGTGAGCTCAGACTCTGTGTGTGTGTGTGTGTGTGTGTGTGTGTTGATTCTTTCAGTTCCATCCCTTGCTCTCCTTCCTGCCTTCCAGAAGGAGCAGGCACCTAATTCTCCCTTGGCAGCTTGCACAGGGCATGGAACTGCTGAAAACCTCCTGTGCTCCATTTCAGAATCTGCTGAACTCTGGGAACAAGAGCTTTTCCATGCCAAGAATCAGGTTCTCAGGTCCAAGGATGTGCTGTGAACTAGTCTGTCCTCTACTTCTGGAAGGGAAGCCAGCCCTTACACTGCCATGCATGTGTCCCCAAATGTCATTGGAACTGCCCTATAAAGACAGCTGTCTACAATTACCCTCCCACCCTTTTTATTCATCCAAAAGCCATACATTGAGAACCAACATGACCAGGCCCTATGCTAGGTTGACTGGGAGATGAGCAGTCAAACATTTTCCTTGCTTTCAAGGAGATGACAATTTGTCCCCTTAGAATTCTCCTGAATTCCCTTCCAATGAGGGGAAGATAGAGACAGCTTTTTTTTCCCAAGAAATAACAGCTATTTATCAGGAATTCCCTGGTGGTCCAGTAGTTAGGTAGGATTCAGCGCTTTCACTGCCGGGGCCAGGTTTGATCCCTGGTCAGGGAACTAAGGTCCTGCAAGCTGCGTGGCAAGCTATTTATTTATTGAGCCTTTCTAAGCATTGTAAATGTTTTAAATGTATCAACATAGTAAGCTATTATTACCATCATTTCCATATTACAGTTGAAGAAAGTGAGTCAAGCAGCTAGTAAGTGACAGAGTTGAGATTCAAACCCATAGCCAGGGCTGCAAAACCCATAGTCTTAACCATGTCAGTACTTCCTCTTGAAGGCCATTAAAAGACCAGAAGGAAAGCAGTGTCCTGTAGAATTCTGGAGCCAGAGAAGTGTGGCTAAGTGCTGCCGTCCCCCTCATTGGGAGGCAACAGGCCCAACAAGGCAGGGTGGGCAGCCTCCCTCGTCAGAATCCCGCTGAAGCTACTACCTGCTCCCCGAGCCAAGGCACCGGTGGTGCTTTCCCCTCTTAAGGTGTGTTCTCCTGGAAGAGGTGAAATACGTTTTTATTTCCAAGAGCTGAGGGGTAACCTGTGGAGTGAAGCAAAGTGAAGCAAAGCAACATTGTTTATACTCCTCTTAACTTTTTTAGAAGACTTGCCTGCCCTGTTTTTACAGCAGGACTTTCTGCCCAAGCAAAACATTCAAAGGCTTCTTCTATTAAAATGAGCCTTGTTCAAATACCCAGAAGCAAGCAGGAGCAACGGCTGGTTAAAAATGCAGGAGCCTGCCCCAACCCACAGGGAAGGAGGTGGAGTGCAGAGGGCCCTGGAGGGCACCAGCTCTCCGGTGCCGCAGAGTGGAAAGCTGGCAGATGGGGGCTTTGCACAGAGGTGGCCTTTTGTGCTCGGCCTCTAACGTTTCCTCTTTCCTGGAGTCTTTGCAATAGACAGATTCTTAGAGGAGTCTGGATTTCTGGAGCTGAAATAAGGCTGTGAAAAATCAACAATTTATTTCACTCTTTGAACTAAATCTATGAAGATTTCATCCTGGCTTATATTCTCTGGGTGTTTCAGGATTTCCCACAATTTATGTGCATCCCTAGGTTCTTTTCCTGGTGTCTCCTATGATGAGTGAAAACACTGTCACTTTCCCCTGCCCCTTCAGTGCTAGGAAGGGTTGGGCTTCAGCGACCTTTAGTGAGGTGGGCGGGGCCGACCCTGAGAGCCCCATCACAGGCCAACCACAAAAAGAAATGCACGGATGATGACTTGTGTTTTCGTATCACCATCCATTTCTTTTTTTAAAGAAAACTTTGTTTGCAAAGCCTTTCTCTCCAGCTTTCCAATGAAAGTCTACAAAGCACCATACAAGCAGAGTCTCAAGTGTCCCCTGTCAGTGTCATATTATTAGGAAGGTGTAGTCAGTGTCTCCACTTTACAGAATGAGGAAACAGGCCCAGAGACGTTCTGGAGCCTACCTGAGCTCACGGCTAGCATGTTAGAAGGAGACCACATTCAGTTCTGATAACCCAGAGCCTTGGCCGCTGCAGTGTAAGACTTCTTACTCCAGAGGGAGATTCTGAGCTGGAGAGAGCCCGAAGCTTTTCCTGTATTCTCCTCCGTGTGACCATTGGCAGTCGGGGCTGTAGTTTGAATGGAGGTGAAATAAATGTGTCAGGACTTGCCTTGTACAGAAACAGGAATGGCTAAATCCAGATATTCAGAGATAAAAGGAACCTAAATGATCACCCAACATAATACCCCTATGGATTTTTGTCTAATGGGGAAATTACAGACTGGACAAGTTAAAAGTCTTCCCCAGATCATGGGGCTGGACACCGCGAGGACTGGGAGACTCCTCACCTCCTTGTCCAGTGCTTGCTCTCTGAAAATGCAAGAATGACTGATCTGGTGACAGCGTGTTTTGGGAACCACTGTGGCTGGAGCCATGACGGGAGGGTCTATGGGGCTGGTGGGTTGGAGGCGGGGCAAAATGAGCTGGATGTTCTTGGGTAATTCTGGCTCTCTTATTTTCAAATACTCATATAGCTCTGGACCCCCATAGGTGGGGTCACCCACTTTAAATTCTAACATTTAGAATCCTCTATGTTTGTTTTAAGTGCTTCCAACTGTCCTGAAGGAGATCTCCTCCCTTGTTTCCGTTTGGGAGACAGAAGCCCTTTGACTCCCGCCCTGGCACGTCCAGCAGCAAAGGACACATTTACTCCTTGCCCTGCAGCACCCCTCAGGCCCTCAGGGGCAGTGGCTCCAGTCAGCTCACCAGGGTTCCGGGGTGGGGAATGCGGAAAGGGGGGTGGGAGCGGTTCACGATAGCGTCCTAAGACCGGGACCCTCCCCTCCCTGAAGCACATGCCAGTGTTAAGATGCCTTAAGTCGGGCTTCCCTGGTGGCGCAGTGGTTGAGAGTCCGCCTGCCGACGCAGGGGACACGGGTTCATGCCCCGGTCCGGGAAGATCCCACATGCCGCGGAGCGGCTGGGCCCGTGAGCCATGGCCACTGAGCCTGCGCGTCCGGAGCCTGTGCTCCGCAACGGGAGAGGCCACAGCAGTGAGAGGCCTGCATACCGCAAAAAAAAAAAAAAAAAAAAAAAAAAAAAGGTGCCTTAAGTTGTCACATAGCTGGGAAAAGGCTGGGTGTGTAAGACAGAAGATAAAGAAGGTATGAGACACCGTACTTCACAGCTCCTCCCTGCCCCCCGCCATAGTGTGGGGAATAAGACTTGCCCCAGTAAAAGAATAAATGTGTTGTGATTCAAAAGGCTCTCCTATGTGGTGCCCAGGACATGTGTTGAGCTGGAGGTCAGGGGTAGGGGTGGGCCGAAGGAGATGGTATTTTTCACTGGGAATGAATGTCCGGGATGAGGATGCCCTGGGATTCTGCTGAGTTGGGTTTGGGGAGAACATGGGCAGCTTGAAGCCATGTTGGGCCACAGGGCAGGTGGAATAGGGGAGAGCAGAGCCACACTCTGGAGGGAGTGAGGGCCCTCTGCTTCAGCATGTGGCTGGGAGGACAGAGTTGGAGCTCCTGCTGGGGTGCAGTGACCCCTCACTCCAGGAGAGCCAAACCCTTCCCCCAGTGTTTTATTTTGATTTGGGTTTTTTTGTTTGCTTGTTTTTTGCCTCGTCCACCCACTGCTTTTCAGGGTCTTGGGATCTAGCCAGTGCCTGATCCCAGCATAGTTCCAGAACCCTAAAATGTGAACCTGTCTGTGTGTCGAGGGGGACACTGTTCAGGCCCGCATGGCCCTGGAAATGCTAGACTTTCTGGGAAGTAAAGCCTAGGTGCTCTAGAGGCTTCAGAGATAAAACTGTGGGTGAAGCATCCTTCCCTCCTCTTTTGCTAAGTCAGGCAGCATCTTTCCACACCAGCAGCTGATGTGGGGCAAAGGGCCCCTCAAGGCAAAGAGCTGAGGCTCCAGCAAGGCCTTCTGTGTTCTCCCCAGGGCGCACGGACCTGATGCCGTGCTGATGGCCGAAGGCAACCCGCCAACGGAGCTGACGCAGTCACAGATGCTGCACATCGCCCAGCAGATCGCTGCGGGCATGGTCTACCTGGCGTCCCAGCACTTCGTGCACCGAGACCTGGCCACCCGAAACTGCCTGGTGGGCGAAAACCTCTTGGTGAAAATCGGGGACTTCGGCATGTCCCGGGACGTGTACAGCACTGACTACTACAGGGTGAGTGGCTGTACCGAAAAAGAGACCCCAGGGCCATCCTTCCCTGGGGCTCCCTCGTTGTATTAGTTTGCTAGGGCTGCCACAACAGAATACCACAGACTAAGTGGCTTACACAACAGAAATTGATTTTCTCACAGTTCTAGAGGCTAGAAGTCCAAGATCAAGGTGACGGCAGTGTTGGTTTCTTCTAAGGCTTCTCTCCTCGACTTACAGACAGTGCCTTCTCACTATGTACACCCTCACGTGGCCTTTTCTCTGTGCACGGGCATCCCTGGGGTCTCTCTGTGTGTCTAACTTTCCTCTTCTTATAAGGACACCAGTCAGACTGGATTAGAGCCCACCCTAACGGCCTCATTTTAGCTTAATCACCTCCTTAAAGGCCCTATCTCCAAATACAGCTGTGTTCTGGGATTCTAGGAACTAAGCCTTCTACATATAAATTTGGGGGAGACACAGCTCAGCCCACGACACCATCCTGCTCTTTCCATGGCTCTCCAGAGCTGTGTGTGAGATCTCCAAGAGGAAAGTTCTCAACATGACAGTTCTGCCAGGGGAACCCTTGGAAAAATTCCAGGAGGCCATGAGGTTAAAGGATTTTGAGGTTTGGATTTGATTCTGTGAAACTATGCCAGGAGCCTTTGCTTGAGGCTTGATCTAAGGTGAACTGGTTCACATAAACGAAAGTACACTAAGACCCTGGAAGTTCCTACTCAGAACCATCTTGGCTGAAAATGGATTGGCTGGTGGCCATCTTGGTAAGAGGTTCTGTCCTACCGAGTCTGCCTGGGGTTCCACCATTTGAAACACTAACAGCTAGAGTTATAGACAATAATTCAAATCCACTGATTACCTGGAGTTGGCATCCTTGGCATGTTAGATTTGTTAACTGACATCTCAGAACTTGGGTATGAAAGAAAAGGTTTATTTCTGGAAACCGGGAAGTCATGATATTGAAGATTTGGGTTGTGCTCTACCACCTCAAACCACCAATTTTGTTTTCTTGTTGTTTTGCTTGATTTTTAAAGGGAGAGGGATGTAGGAAGAAAAAGAAATAAATGTTCTAGAAATATATTACCTAAGAGGATAAAACTCAGAACTCCACTCACTTTTATACTAGGTTAGGGCTGGTGAAGAAAATGCCTGTGCTCACCTTTGCTCTGCCCTTTATGATTTATGCTTGAGGAGGGGCCCTCTCAGTTTGTCTCCTGCACTCCTCCCTGCAGCCTCCCTCACCTCCAGTGCCCCTGCCCTTTAGCCGAGCTGACTTTCCTACAATTAGTCTAAGACAATGAATCCATTGCCTTGCTGCATATTCTTCTACAGATTGATATGTGGGGTTTCTTCCTTTGTCACCTTGATGAGCACTGTCCACGTTTTATACAGCAAGAAAGGATGGAGACCAAATCGTAAAGGATTTTCTTGGGTGTATTTGCAGGAAACATGGGCAGTCTTAACTTCAGGTGTTCAAAACAGAGTTGCAAAGCACCTGTTCTGAGTCTAGCAATGACTGACGAGTTTATTCCAGATAGCTAAAACATGGCGGGAGGTTACCTGCCAATGGATGCATCTTCTCCGTTAGCTCTGCTCCCTTGGCAGGAAGTGGGGATAGGGGCGTTTCCCGGTCTCAGGAGACAAAGGAACACATGAGTTCTTCCTTAAGTGCTGATCTTGATGAGCATCCGAGGAAGAAACATGTGGCCCAAGCAGTAGCTCTCCCTTTCGCAGTAAGTTAATAAAGGTTTCAGAGTGCCTGGCACAAGATAAGTGCTCCATAAATATTTTCAACCTTATCATTATCCAAATCGATAAAGTTGTGCTTCATTCTCAAAACCGGGACTGAACTAAGTAGAACTCAGTGTCCTTTTCTACAATCTCTAGAAAAATAATTCAGAGGAAGAAGACTGAAAAGCTCAATGATATGAAGATAAATTACCCAATCAGAAAATAGACAAAGGGTTTAAGTTTCTTTTGGTGTCCCCAGAGAAAATGTACAAATGGCCAATAAGTACATAAAATGATGCTCAACATCATTAGTCATTAGGGAAATGTAAATCAAAACCACAGTGAGGTACCATTTCACATCCACTTGGCAAAACAGACAATAAGAAGTGTTAATGGGGATGTGGAGAAATTGGAACCCTCATAAAGTGCTGGCGGGAATGTAAAATGGTGCAGCTGTTTTGGAAATAGTTTGGCAGTTCTTCAAAATGTTCAACACAGAGTCACCATATAATCCAGCAATTCTAACCCTAGGTATATACCCAAGAGAATTGAAATCATATGTTCACACACACACACACACACACACACACACACACACGCACACAAACTTGTACACAAACGAAATAGCGGTATTATTCATTGTAGCTCAAAAGTGGAAACAATTTCAGTGTCCATTAACTGGTGAACAGATAAAACGTGGTCATCCATATGATGGGCTATTATTCATTAATTAAAAGGAATGAAGTACTTATTCATGCTACAATGTGGATGAACCTTGAAAACACTATGGTGAGTGCAGAAAGCCAAGCGCAAAAGGTCACATTCTACATGCTTCCATTTATATGGAATGTCCAGAATAGGCAAATCCATACAGACAGAAAATAGATTAGTGGTTGCCAGGAGCTGAGGGGCAATGGGGAACGAGGAGTGACTGGATATGGAGTTTCTTTTGGGGATGATGAAAATGTTCTAGAATTCTATAGTGTGATGACTGTTTAGTGTATGTGTAAATATACTTAAAACCATTGAATGTATACTTTAAAAGGGTAAATATTATGGTATATGAATTGTATCTCAATAAAAAAGCCTAAAAAATACTAACAAAACAGTGACCATCGTTATAGACACGAGAAGTTAGCCTTGGTCATTTATGCATTATAAAAACACTGTCATTTGTCATCTACCATATATTCTGATTTGTTGAAAAGAAAATCCTCCACTTAAGTGACATTTTCCTGAAGTATTTCCTTCTGAACTGATTGGAGGAAACAATGATTCTCAGTTCCTTTATTTATTAAATGGTCTTCATGGAACTATCCCAGTCATTAAGAAATGTTCTTCAGATGCCGCATTGATTTAATCCCCCCACCATGGTCATTACTCAGTGGCAGCTGCAGGGTTTGTATGTTTGCTTGGTTGTTTGTTGTTCCCATTGAGAAGGAGGAGAAAAAAACGGCCTTTTGTTGGCCTCTATGGTAGGTGGGCCTGGGTGGGAGCCGGTAGGAAAGTGGATGATGGGTGTAAGAACCTGACAATTTGATGGTAGCTTAGGACAACTAAGAAATTATGCATTCTATTTTGCCTTCTCTAAAATTTCAAAATGGTGGTACACTTTTTGGTTCCATGAAAGTATTTATTGTCATAGAACTCATTTGTAGAATATTATTGCTTATTTAAATATCAAAAGTCTGTCAGTAGAGTCCATTCTCTTGAGTTTGTCAAATCGACAAGTAGAAGCTGGTGCTCTGTTTCTGCAGGTGAGTTGAGTACATCATGCAGTGGCTATTTCCCAGGACACTCTTGCTTTCACATGAGTTACCCACCTGTTGGATCATCCATAAGCTTAGCATTGAGCCTGTCCCCATCATAGTGTCTCTTCATCTTCTCTGCCACGTCAGCTGGGGAACGTGTTCTCCGTACAGCTCTGGTTTCTCATTTGTGGGCACATTTTCTTCATTGCTTTGTTCCTAGCTTCTCCAAAAGCCTGCACACTCCAGGGTGGGGAGCTGCTGTGGCCAATGTGGGCCATCATCACCGGTGTTAAGTATCCTTCCTGCCACAGTAACGAAGGAGGATTTTTGAGTTCCCCAAGGCTATCTTATATGGAAGGATGGCGATTGGGCCTAGAGTCAACTGGATTATTAAGGAGTAACATGTCCCTCATCTTTAAGCAAGAACCAGTCCCAATGGCAGCCTGAGCCTCTGTTCATGTGGCTTGTGAGCGGCCTTGCAGGGTGGCCCCAGCTCTGTGCGATCCATGGCAGGAGGGGCGGGTGGCAGCTGTTTCTCCATCATGGGGGAGCTGGCAGCACCAGGAAACGGCTGCCTCGAGGCTTCCACCCTGTTGCAGCTGAGCTAATTATATCTTCCCAAAGAAGGAAGAAATCGGAACACTACATTTGCATTGAAACCAGCCTGATATGGCAGGTCCAAAATTACTCTAGCATTTATGTTCTCTGAATTATTTTAATTAGCAGCTCTGCAGTACCAGTCTTTCATTTCATTTTTATTCCTTCCCTCCACTGGCAAAGCCTGGCATTTAGGAAGCATCTGAACGAGATTCCTGTCAGAGACCTAGGATCTCACTCTACTTGGTCATTACTATGCCACAGTGTATCCACTGAATTTTTTTTAATGTGCACTTTGGTATTTTCCACAATTTGGCTTCAACATGCATTTAAAATGAATGTGACCGTTGGTGAGTAGAGAGCCCCAAACATCTGAAATCCTCGCTTTTAAGTCTTTTACCCCTTTGGGCTTTAGTTTTATGGTGGCAGGGGGTAAGAAATCCTATCCTTTAATCCATCTTTCACTTAAGAAGTAAAGAGAAGGATGCAGAATTGGCAAATTGATTAATGGTGGAGATTAAAAGAAGCAAATAAATATAGCTTGGCTAAGCAAGGCCATGGTCAGAATCCTAAAGTGTTAAAATGATATAAACAAGTCTAGAAATCATCTTCAAGTGCTCAGTACAGTTTATGAACAGCAGAGAGAAAAGACGATGGTTTTTCTTAAAATAAGCTGATGTAACGTGTAGGAAAAGAACTGTTTTGAACTTCAGTACGTTGTCCCTTAATCTGCCCACCCTGAAGGAAGAGGGGTAATAAACTGGAAAATAAAGTCCTGAACCATAGAGGAGAGAAGAAGGCTTAGGTAATTTAAGAACTGGACAAGCACATAGGAAATAATCAAGGATGAACTTTCATACCTTGGTCTTTGAAAAAATGTGTTTATTTTAAAAGAAATATTTGTATGTAATGTGAACATTTCTAGATAGGTAGGTAGGCGGACAGATGGAGAGATGGATGGATAGATAGATAGATAGATAGATAGATAGATAGATCTCAACTCATTCCACAGATGTTTTTAGTGTGTTGTGTAAAATGTCCAGGTCATTCCCTCTATGAGGACCAGCATGGCATCTACCAATTCCAGATCCACCTCCTCCCTGACTTTCTCCACACAGAGTAATGGCTCACAAATATGTGATCCCTCAATACTTCATATAAATAAGCATTACAGCATAGAGCATGTTGCATCATGGAAACCTGTTCATGTGCATGTCTTCTCAGTGATATGAGAGCAGGGAGAGGACAAGTCTAATATATCTTTGTATCTGTGCAAACTGTAAGAGTGCAGGGCACATACTATGTATGCTGAACAGTACACACATAAGGAAAAGCCTTGATGAGCATATCTTTTTAGCCCTGTTGATGAATACAGAAGATACTCAGATTTGCAGATACCCTGTCTGTGAGTCTAGGAGTGCTGTCTTCGGGAAGTAAAGCCAGAGATATAGAGACATCCTTATCTCAGACAATTTATTTTCAGTAGAAAACTCAGAGCTTAAACTTATTTACATTAATACTATAGTAGAAAAGCTTCCTCTGATATACTTTGCCTAGAACCCATAAAGCCAGGCATGGCGTTCATTTTAAGAGGCAACACAATCCCTTCCTGAAAGAAAAATGAATGCCTCTATGTCATTAACTCTCTTTTGCAGGCACCATTTCCTTATTTTCCTCCTTAATAGATACTCACACAATGACTCTTAACTTTCACATGAACAATTATAGACCTTTCTGGTTGGGTTCTTTTGATTAAAGTGGCCCCAGAAATGTAAGAGTTTGTTTATTCTTTGAAATCATCTTCAATTTATGCCTTGTACAACAGTTAGAGAGAGCACAGTTCAGAGGAACCTGTCTGTTGGAGAGAAATCAGAACACTGAGTTCAGACTAATTCTATATAAAAGCTGATTGGCATAAATTGTTTCAAGATTCTAAATTGGCTTAATTTGTATTCAAGCCGCCCTATGAACCTTTCACATATGCTTTGGAGTTGCAACAGGGTGGGTGAGTATTCATTCATTCATTCAACACACATTAATGAAGCAGCTGCTACGTGTTAGATACTGTACTAAATAATAAAGGAGGATGTTTTAGACATGTGATAATGGGATGAATGCTGTAATAGAAATATGTACTGGGAACCCTAAAGAGAAAGCCACCAGCCTACACTGGGAAACCAGAGTAGGGTTCACAGAGACATGACATTTGAGCTGGTATTTAAGATATGAACCCAAAATTGCTCTAGAGGCAAGAAGGCTGTGGGCCAGGAGGGGAGGGGTGGAATTCTTGGCATAGGAGGTAGCATAGGACAAGAGATGGCAACGTAAACATTGCGAAGCGTGGCCAGGGAATGGGACTCCTTTGCATGCCTCTGAGGCTAAAAAAGTAGGCTATTTAGGCTATTATCAGATTTCACGGGGGCCTGTTTGCCATGCCAAAGACTTTGGACTTGGTCCTTTTGTCAGTGGGAAGCCACTGAGAATTTTTATGCCAGAAAGTTACATGTCAGATTGCATTCTGGAAGCTTATGAAAATAGATCCGCCCAACAGATCCCCACATCTCCACTGCTGTATATATTTGCTTGGCCTAGAGCAGCCTCTCTCAAACTGGAACCATGAGCTGTCAGAGGCTGTTCACCAGTAAAAGAGATCCATGGTCACTAAGGTAAGAATAATTTCCTTTCTACAGAACGCCTCAGAGCCTTTAATCTATTACTGGGACTTGTGGCCTTTTAAGAAGGGCTATGGAAAGCGGCCAAAGCCTGCACAAAAGAGCTGGCCTGGAGATCCTTTGTCCAGGGGCCTGGTTTCATCCATTTCCTAACTAGTAAAGTCTGTTAGTGGGAGATGGCATAAATCCTCTTGTTTTTTCAGTCTTCTGAGTCTCTTCTTCTTGAAATCAAAAGTCCATCCACTTTGTACTTGGAAGTACTACATACAGAAATTAAGTGTGCTTTCAGGTATGCTGACAAGGAAGGTAGGCCATAGCCTATTGAATTGGTTGGGCCAGAAGGATTCTTATTCCTCAGAGTACTGAGAGGTATCCTCAGCAGGTACTTTCTCCCATTTTTACCCATTTTTGAAGCAGTCAGGCCTCAGCTGTCTCATGTCTGTGACATTCCATATCTTTGCATCACTGAGACCGGAGCTCCTTAAAAAAGGAAGCTGACAACAAAGAGTTAGCTGGAATATAGAGGAAAGAGCATCAGACTGCGGTCCTAAAGGCAAAGGTTTGAATCTCCAATTTCTCTCTTCTAACTTTACGATTCTATCCATTAAGAATGAATGTAGCACTTAGCTACTAGCAATGGCCTAAGCAGATAGGGAGTTGCTTTTGTTTGCATGACAAGAAGTTCACAGGTAGGCAGTTTCTGATTGGTTCAGAAGCTTTTCAATGTCAGAGCAATTTTTTGGCACTTGGCATTCTCTTGGTCTTTTCCTCATGGCTGAAAGATGGGTGCAGCAACTCCAAACATGTCAAACATGCAATTGGAGGAGGAAGGGGGCAAGATGGCTGCAGAGAAAAGATAGTTTCTACCTGCATGCCTTCCTTTCATCAGGAAGTAAGTCTTTCCCAGAACATCTCCTCTGCAAAGACCCCTTCTTATATTTCACTGGCCACACGTAGGCCAAGACTAAGGACTGAATACACTTGCAGAGATCAGTGGCTTTCTGAAGACCTAGACAAACTATGGTTCTACTATAGGTAAAAAGGAACTGAAAGTGAATGGGTGAATGGGTTTGGGAAGAGCAAAGAAAACCATGCCACACTCACCTGATGTGCCATCATGGTCTCTGTTTCTTTATTCTCAATGAGCTCCTGCCTTTAAAGCTTGTTGAGGACAAAAATTGAAGTGGCACATAATCAGTGCTAAAAATACAAAAGTGCTGGCAATTTTCAGTAGGAGATTTTTACTCCTCTGTATGTAATGTTTCTTTTTTCTCAAGCCGCTTTTAAGATTTTCTCTTGGGTTCATTGGCTTTCTTGGATTTGTGGGCTTATAGTTTTCATCAATTTGAAATTTTCTGACCATTATTTGTTCAGATATTTCTTCTGTTCTCCCTACTTACCTGCTAGGGACTCCAATTTCACTTTTATTAAACTACTTAAAATTGTCTCATTGCCCACTGAGCTCTTTTCATATTTTCAGATTCTCTTTTCTTTATGTTTCATTTTGGATAGTTTCTGTTACTCTGTCTTCAACTTCCATAACTTTTTTTCTTCTGCCGTGTCTAATTTTCCATTATTCCCATCCAATATATTTTTCATCTCACATATTCAAGTTTTCATTCCTACAAGTTCAATATGGGCCTTTTCTAATACTTTCTAGTTAACTTTTTAAACATGTGGAATGCATTTATATTAAATGTTTTCAGTATATTTGTCTATAGTTCCATCATGTGTGTCAGTCCTGGATCAATTTCCATTGACTGATTTTTCTCATCATGGATCTTATTTTCCTGCTGCTTTGTATGCCTGGTAACTTTAGATTGGATGCCAGACATTGTGAATTTTATGTTGTTGGATGCTAGATATTTTGCCTTCCTAAAAATATTTTTGGGCTTTGTTCTGGAATGTGGTTATATTGCCTCGAAGCTGTTTGATCCCTTTGTGTGTTGCTGTTAAGATGTATTAGGCAGTATCAGACCAGTGCCTACTTTAGAGCTAATAATTCCCCACTACTGAGGCGAGATCTACTAGGTACTCTACCTAATTCCCCATGAGTCATGAGGTTTTCACTCTGCTTCATCGGGAACTGGCAGTATTACTGGTCCTGCGTGAGCACTGGGCACTGATCCTTTTGGACAGTCTTCCCCAGCCATTGATAGTGTCCTCACATGTGTGCAGTGATCAATACTCAGCCAAATACGTGAGGGGCACACTCTGTAAATCATCAGAGTTTTCTCTGTGTGCAGCTCTCTCTTCTTTGGTATTCTGTCTTTTCCATTCTAGTCACCTTGATCTTTCCAGGCTCTCTGCTCCATCTCCTTAATCCAGGGAGCATGCTGGGCTCCACTTGGAGCCCTCTGTCTCTTTCAATGAATTAAGCTTGGTAACCATAGAACTCACTCTGTTTGTTTCTCATCTCTCAAGAATCGTTATCCCTCATCGCCTTGTTAACTAGTGTCTTGAAAATAATTGTTTCATATACATATATTTAAGCCGGTTTTTGGTTGTTTCAGATAAGAAGGTATATTTTTTCCCTGGTACTCCACCTTGCCTAAAGGTAGAACACAGTCGCCATTTCTCATGATGAATATGTCATTAAAAAAAAAATCTATCAGTGAACCACTTACAAACTGCGGTAAAGAAAACAAGTTCTCCCACATCTTTAGAACATCTACTTCCTGTGAAGGATTTTTTTCTTTTTAATTAAATAACTTACATTTACATAATACTTCTTCTACAATCAAAGTTTTCCTGCCTACACAAGATTATTACTTTAGTAAGACAGTAGATTGTCTCCATCTTCAGTGAGTATTGAGCAAAAGGAAATTATCTAAGCTTCCCTGTTGCCTCTGAGAGATTCCCCAGGCTCAAAGTGTGAACTGGTTCAAGAAGGCTTTGGAAAAAGATGTGTGGGCAGAATATTAATAATGCTCCACACTTTTTACGTTTTCCCACAGTCATTGTCCTGTGGTCAGAGACAGAGCACCTTGGATGGATAAATGACTAAATTAGTCCAAGATGGTACTGCATATATATTTTTTAGCCATACTTCTTCAATATGTAGATTCTGAATGAGACATGTTCTATTCCCTAAAGAAAACCACAAGTCTCTTGGGGAGAAGAAACATAGTGAATCACTCTGACGCTAGGCAGTATGATACAAGTTGTGAAGCGTAGAGATAAATTGATTTTTATTGGCATGTGGGATGAAATCTGGAAAATTCTCTGGAAGAAATAAGGTTTGACCTGGGTCTTAAAGGAAGAACAGCAGATGAAGGTGTTATTGAACTTAAAGACTATTGCAGATGACTGAAGTTATAATCAAGACTAGGTGACCTGATTACAAGTGCTTCTTGGGCAAAATGTGCATCTTCTAACCTTGACCTCCACAATGCCTCACACAGTGCTGAGCACTTTCTAGGTTCTTAGTGATAATGATAATTGCCTAAAAGGAAGGTCTGAGGAAGATTATATACCATTCCCCCTGGAAGTCTTTGAAAGTAAAGATGTTATCCACCATAGTGGGTCTTCAGGATAGAAATAGCTACAAGTGCAAGTATGATTTGACTCCATCTCTCAACTCTCCATAAAACTTTCTTAGAATTCTGTCCTCAAGCAGTTAGTTCACATTTCTGTTTGGTCTATTTGTCCAGATTTGAAAAAAATTATAAAACTACAAAAGATTGTTACGACAACCTCACCTAATGCTGTGTACATACAAAGACATTAAAAACTTCAGGATTAGACATCCCTGGTGGCGCAGTGGTTAAGAATCTGCCTGCCAATGCAGGGGACATGGGTTAGATCCCTGGCCCAGGAAGATCCATATGCCGTGGAGCAACTAAGCCCGCAAGCCACAATTACTGAGCCCATGTGCCACAACTACTGAAGCCCGCCTGCCTAGATCCCGTGCTCCACAAGAGAAGCCACCCCCATGAGAAGCCTGCACACTGCAACAAAGAATAGCCCCTGCTCGCCGCAACTAGAGAAAGCCCACACCCAGCAACAAAGACCCAATACAGCCAAAAAATAAATAAAATTTAAAACAAACAAAAAAACTTCAGGATTGATTCCTCTGCAGAGTTGCAGCAGCTTCTCTTGGTGGTCATTCCATTTGTGGTCATGAGAACTTAGTACAGGCATAAAACCTGAAAAATTCTACTGACCAGATAAAAATGAATTCCAAATTGGACTCCACTAAGAGAATTTTCAAACATAAAGTTGCTTTATGATATCCAACTGTGAGACAACTTCTCAAATTCTCTTCATGCTAATGGAAGCATAGCAGGGTTACCTTGCCTGGTAGTATCGTGCTCCCCACTATATAGGCTCCCAAGCTTGATCATACCTCTGAATAGCTCAAAGTGCTTTCTTCAAAATATTGATTACTAGGCCTCACCTTAGATATACTGATCCAGCATCACTGAAGATGAGAATTGGGAATTTATATTTTTAACAAGCTTCTTAGGTGTCTGATGGACAGCCAGGTACAAGAATCGTATGGGTCCTGCTCAGCAGCGTTTATAGAAAATAGCTAACATGGTCTCATCTATGCTAAGATTCATATAGTAACTTTATAAAAGATCTTAATTATCAAGTTTCAAAAATAGAATAGGTGCTGTTAAAAATTCTTTCAAACTTGACCCATTGTTTTCCTGATGGAGATAGTGCTATAGTAATTAATGGATTTTTTAGGACTTCCAGTGGGAAAAAGTCTTTGGATTTTAATCACTATCATACAGTCATATCCTACTCTCCTTATCTTCAGAGCCTAGATTCATTGAACCATGGCATTTCTGAATTGGTAAATGAAATATTATTTGATACTCTCCCCTCTCATCCTAGGAGGTAAACTTGACTCATTGTCTGGGTAAGTATTGTCAAAGACAACAGGAGGATAGAGAGAGAGACAGAATAAGCAGCAGGTTCAAACTGCTGTGACAGGTGCCTGGACAAGCCAACATCAGATCAGCGATGGCTCCCTCCAGGAAGGAACCCGGGCTCCCCAGCTGGCCCCGCAGACTAGGCAGACCCCTGCTGGCCTTCTCCGTCGCTGCATGGTTGTACAGCCGTGTGGGTGATGGTTCGGGCCCCGTGCAGGAAAAACAAGAAAAGACTTGTGAGGAGTCAAACAGCTTGTCAAGGTATCCTTGTGGGTGTCTGTATTGAAGTGTCACAGTATGAAGGCTTTTTATTAGCAGCTATTTTAGAATTCTCACACTGAAATGGAACAGTTTCTTCCCTACATGGCATTTCTAGGCTGGCTTCCTCCCTCACAGTCCTATGACAGCATCAGCCATCTCCTAAGGGGGTGGAACATGACGCTGGGCTCCTTTGACGGCAGAGCCCGGCGATGTGGCCCACGCCCTCAGCCCTGGAGATAATTTGGTTCATTCACATGTTGCTGATGACGGGGATACGGCCGTGGAGGGTGAGGAAGATTTGAGTCTCATGCCTCAGAATTCGTTTGAACACAGAAACCTTTTGCGAGGGTATAGAGGGATTGATGCCCCAATTTTCAGGGCGCAGAGGGAAAATTTACTCCAAGGTGAAGCTGCACAGGGAGTTAAATCCAATATCAGCATTTGTGTGTGTGTGTGTGTGTGTGTGTGTGTGTGCAGCTACCTCAGGTGTTTGCATGCTTCCCAGCTCTTTTAAGGCAAGTAGTGAATTTCTTCTGGAAAACTCATTAGGCTTCATTGTAGGAAACAATTGTGACCTTAAAAGACTCCTGTTAATGTGTTAGAGGGTTGATGTTGGGTCTTGTAAGGAAGACTAACATTTACTGGCCTTCTTTAATATCTCAGCTTGACATGTAACCTTCTCAACCATCTTTAGCATACTGATGAAGGGAGTAATATTCAGAGAGGTGAAGTCAGTTTCCTGAGATGCCATAGCTCATCCAGGTGGCAGAGCTGACATTTGAACCCCTGTTCTGGAAGGAGAAAACCGTGTTCTTCCCACTCTGAACCTCCCTGGTGCCTTCAGCACAACCACAGCTGCCCCCAGTCTTCTCTCTGGGAGGTAGGGACAGGTTGCCTGGTGAATTCTCAGAGTTCTGCCCTTGGTGGTCATAACAGGTCCATCTAGGACACTGGCTCACTGGGTAGGACCGTGTCCTAAAGCTTTATGGTCTGCAGGAGAAAAAGGGATACTTTAAATTTCAGAACCACAATGTCATGGCCCAAGCGCAGTTTGGAAGAAGAATTTCCAAACACAAAGTATTTTACAAAAGAGTGAGTTTATTGAGAACAAAGAGCAGAGTTAGTAAGGGGTGCTGCAAATACAGCAGGCCGACTTCCTGATAGACCAGGGAGAGCCGACCTGCTTTGTGGGCTACTAGCCAACTTTTATAGCCTCAAGACAAAGAAAATTCCTGCTGGCAGGATGGCATTAGGTGATTGGTCAGGATGCTACAAGGTTACTACACGGTGATTATTTTACCTAATATGGAGTCAGGGGGGTTAGATTAGGAGAGCCCCTGACAACAGTTGCTATGGGGGCTCAGTGAATTCCGGAGTTTTTGTCCTGTGTCCTTGACGTAGGGCTCCACACACAACCTTAAAGGGCTTCAGATATAGCCAGTCTGACTTCTCAAGGAGGGAATCTGGATTCTTTCCAGATGCCAAATCTGGTTACTACGCCAAGGAACATGGAACCAGCAGACCTGGCTCCATTCTCACCTGCAGTATGTATGCAGCGTGCAGCTTTGAGCAACTCACTTCACCTCTCTGACCTTACTTTCCATCTTAGTGAAATGGTGAAGAAGTCTGTTCTGCCTGCTACTTAGCGCTGTCATGAAGCCACCATGGAAGGTGCAGAGAATATGTATGTAAGTTATTCTTCTTGTTGTTATCAGTGAACAGGGACAACATGGAATCCTGTGGCATATGTTGGGCTCCGCCTCCCTTGTTTGGAGGAGTGCTCTCTTAGATAAACATCCCTGAAATTGGGATGGGTTCCTAAGAATGTGGGCATAGTCTCACATCTTTATGGAATAGTCTCAGGGTGCTGCCTTTGGGGCACTGGCCGTCACTCTTTCCTTCAATTCTTGCCTCCTGGATTTATGACATACATCCCACAAGTGTTTTACAGCTACTCTTTATACACTGTTGGGCAACCCCCCCAGGCTAGAGTGATGTGTATGAGGTCTTTGAGAATGTCAGAGGACTTCCCTGATCCTTTCTGGCTGTTGATTTTTACTCTGTATTTCTTCTACTATATCCATAAAGACAACTTTAGCTGCTACCACAGGAAGCACGTTTTAATATTCTGTGTGATATACTTCCTTTGTCTCTTTGTGGTTGGTTCAGAACTATCACTTGCTTACCTTTGGCAGCCATGATGAGTCATAACTATTTGCTTGAGCATGAAACACATGTCATAGAAGGGAAATCATCATGGCCTAAACTACACACACTGCAGCGCAAACTTGACTTAGACAACATAGGACAGCCTCTGCCCTTTAGCAATCTGATGAAGCCTAGGGACTCCTTCCCCAAATAAGGCTTTAAATGCATAAAATAAAGTACACCGGGGCTTCCCGGGTGGCGCAGTGGTTGAGAGTCCGCCTGCCGACGCAGGGGACGCGGATTCGTGTCCCGGTCCGGGAGGATCCCACGTGCCGCGGATTGGCTGGGCCTGTGAGCCATGGCCGCTGAGCCTGCGTGTCCGGAGCCTGTGCTCCGCAACGGGAGAGGCCACAACAGTGAGAGGCCCGCGTACCACCAAAAAAAAAAAAAAGTGCACGGGGCTAAAAAGGAACACAGTTACATTGCAGTACATTTACGTGTTTAAAATGTGATATAATAATGCAAGTGTTTTTGTTAAAACATCCAATAATGAGAGCTGGTGGCAGGTCTAATAACCACTGTAATTTCAAAGTGATGAGCATAAATGATGTTTTGAGATATCTGCAGCAACAATAATGTAATATGAAAATATCTGATCTATGTGTGACAACTTCACACATGCTGCTGGTACTACTGTGGTTTGTGGCCGACGTTAAGAATTGGAAATGCTAACTTTTTGATAGGTTAGTGAAAATTAGATGGAATCCAATCCAAACCAAGCCAATCCAATCCAAAGAATCCACACATTCTTTTAAAAACAACTTTGAGGGGCTTCCCTGGTGGCACAGTGGTTAAGAATCCACCTGCCAATGCAGGGGACATGGGTTCAATCCCTGGCTCGGGAAGATCCCACATGCTGCGCAGCAACTAAGCCCGTGCGCCACAACCACTGAGCCTGTGCTCTAGAGCCCGTGCTCTGAAACAAGAGAAGCCACGACAATGAGCAACCCGTGCACCGCGTGAAGAGTAGCCACTGCTTGCCTCAACTAGAGAAAGCCCATGCACAGCAATGAAGATCCAACACAGCCAAAAAAAAAGAATAAATAAATTTATAAAAAACAAAACAAAACAAAAAAACTTTGAGCTCTCCATTTATTCATCTCCTTAGGGTTTCAAATTGCTCTTGATAATATTTGTGCCATTTTTTCTAGATTTAAGGTCAATTTCCTTGATGGAACCAGAGAATATCAAAAGAGGAATTGCACAGTTAACTCACTCAACAAATACTTTGGAGCACCTTATGTGCACTAAGAGGAAAAAAGTGAGCAAAAATCGACACATCTCAGCCTAGTAGAGCTAATGATCCAGCTGGGGAGCCAGGCATTAGTCAGATAAACGTATGTAAATAAGAGCTGTGATAAGTGTCATGAAGCAGACGTCCTGAGGGCTGTAAGAATCTGTAACAAGGGATCTGACCTGGTATAGGAACTTTGGGAAGACTGAGGTAGGAATCTTTGAGCTTCATCCTGCAGGTTGGGTTAACTAGGCTGAAAGAGGAGAAAAGTACCCTCCACGCAGAGAAAACAACAGGTAGGAAGGCCCTGTGGCAGAAGAAGCAGAGCAGAGTGAAGGAAACAAAAGAACGCCAGTGTGCTAAGCACAGAGCAGGGGGTGCAAAATTCAGATGGAGAAGCAGAAAGGAATTACATCACATAGGACATTGTCAGCCATGCTAAGGATTTTTCATTATCATCAAACAGTGAGATGCTGCTAAGAATTTTAAGTAAGATGTGGGATGGTGCAACTCTGGAGAGCCAGAGCAGCTGTAGGCAAATGGGCTAAGAGGTTCTTACAGAAGTTCAGGAAAGACACGATGGTATGGCGGTCACAGGTGATGACAGTGGAGGCAAAGCCAAGTGAAGAGGCTTATAAGCTATTTAGAAGGCAAAATTGCAGGACTTAGTGGTGGATTGGGTGTGGAAAGTACAAAGCACAGGAAGTCAAGGATGTGAAATAGATTTCTGACCTGCATAGCTGGACAGACAGTGGTGCTATTCCCGGTCCTGGTTTTGGAATGGGCTGGCAGACAACAAGAACTCAGGTGGCACATGCTGAGTTTGATGTAATTTTAAGCCATCTGTATTTCTAGGGTGTATATTTCTTGCTCTAACAAGCAAGAGGACACTCAGAGGAGGGTGGTCAAGAAGTCTAGGACCATGCCATAGGAGGGATGATTGAAGGAATGGGGAACGTTGGGACGAGAGAGAGGAAGACCTAGATGTAGACTCAGTAGCTGTCTTCTGCCCCGCAGATGAGGACAGTAGTTCTAGAGGCCAGAACTTGGACTGCTGGGTAAAAGTTTCAGGAAGAAGATTTGGCACCATGTAAAGAGGCTGTAAGGGAGAACTGTGACAGGGGTTGCCTTGACAAGAGATGAGTTTCTTGTCACCGGAGGGAAGTGTCCAAGCCTAGGCTTTCCATCTTCCATGATGCTGTAGAAAGGGCTCAGTGTTTTGTAAATTGTGTTCTGTGGAACACAGGGATTTTTGTGGAGGGGTTTCAGCGATTAGTTCTATAAACAGTTTATTTAAATGTCATCTGCTTATGTGTACTATAACCATTAATATAACTATTATTACTAAGTGCATTATAACCATTAATAAAAACTAATGGAAACCAACATGCTCAGATGGGTTGCACATACAGTTTTAGTACACTGGGCAACAGCAAACCTTTAATGTGTTTTTGTGGTTTGATTTATAATACATAAATGTTACCAAGGTAAAATTTTATAAATAAATTCAGACTGATATGATGCATTTTTATTTGACTTAGCTTGGTGGATTCTGTTTTAAGATTGTATGTGAGGTAGATAACTTCTAAAGCCGTTTATCACTCAAAGATTTCAAGGTTTTCATCCTGACAATCAAAATCAGCTACCATATTCCCATTTACGTAAATCATTTTAGCCCAAACAAAAAGGATATGACCAGATATAGTTCTTCTATGTACAGGGAGAAATTCATGAAACAATCTGCTTCCAGAATCAACTGTGGTTCCAATTCACCCAACACTCTCCAGTAAGCCCTCTCCTTACTTCTTTCAAACTCTCCAAACTTCATCTGAGCTTTCAAGCCATTGATTATATGTGCATGGACTATTCTAAAAGGTCTGAGGCTTAGTATCTCATTATACTTATGACATAATTATTTAAATGGTTTAAGGACCGTGCCCAACAGTTTCTCCATGTCACAGAGAGGAGAATGTTCACAGCTTTGAAGCTGTGAATAATGAAGTGGCAGTAGTTAAAGAGGAAAGAGAGAAAATAGCAAGTAGATCAGAGAAACCCAGAGAATGTTTGATTCAACTTTTTACCAGATGACTGCTTCACTATTCTCTAGATTCTCAGCAAAACTCACCAACTTTGCAGTAGAGAGAACATTCAGCCAAGGACACACTTGGCTATAACCATATTCTCTTCTTGCCCATTCAGTGGTAGAACACCCAGTGTGTCCTTAAATACTCCCACTGAAATGAATGAGAAATGAATAGAAATATGGCAGCCTACTTCAGCCCCTTGCATAGCATTCTAGGTTCTTCATTTCCAAACGCCTATACCTGAAAACCCTTTCAAGTGACAAACAAAGTTGGCCTGCTAACAAGCATAGTACTCCCATTATTAATAAAGTCAGCTGCCTATGGTTACATGAACCCAAAGTGTCATAAGTAATGATTTCTGTGCATTAAGTACCACCCATATGATTTGCCTGTCATCTGGGCAAACCCAAACCTCCTTGGGCTTCAGTGTATGGGCCTCAATTGTGAAATGAGGGCAGTGCTTGGGTCAGATGACGTCTATAGTCCTTCTAGCCTTAAAATTCTAAGCTCGATTCCCAATTCCACTGAATTAAATATTTTCTGCCCAGACAAGACTTAAGATCAATTTTTAGAGAATTTACAAATCTGGCAAAAATAACAAAAACAGAGCCACACTTATGTCCTTCCACAGGAAGTAAAATTTTGGTTAGTGATATTTTTTTGAATGTGTTTCTTTGTTCTCTTCTCATACCCCAACTTCCATGAATCTTTCAGAATTTTCCTGGGGATGCATTTATCTCCTGGCCTAACAGATAAGAGGATTAGGTGGTATTATCTCCTTCTACCTTTTCTCCCTTGGAGGAGTATCCCTATAGCAGTTAAAGAAGTTTGTTTATTTATTAGCTTTATGCAGGTTTCTTTGTCTTGGATTGTATGTGTACAAGGCAATACATAAAATGGCAGAGGAATGCAAAGTTCTATAAAACCTGATAACATCTTAAGGCAGCTGTATCTGCTATCATGTTGTAGATCAACATCATCTGTAGAAAACCAGGGCCTCTCCTCAAGACGAAGATCTTAGAGAGGCAGAGGAACCAACGTAAACACAGTCATGAGATGGTTTTCATTAAATAGTACACCCCAGGGTACATGCCTTGTGCTACTTGGCTCTGTTCAAAAAAATTAAACATTGTCAACAGTTGTCAGTGTAATTCTTAAAGATCTCAGTTTTATAGATGGCAATTCAGAGCTTCAGAAGATTAAAGGCCTTGCCCAACTTGAAGCCACGTAGCCCAAGAGTTTTCTTTACCTCTTTAAGGCATAAAAGAAGGAGGGCTCCAATCTCATCACTCTTCACACACCACTTATAAGAGGACCGTCCTTTATTCCTTCAGCATGGAGACTGAGCAGGACAGAGAATGAGATGTTTTTGGCAGGAGGTCTCTGGTTTGGAGTACTGATTTTTCCATATATAAACCCAGTTCAGTTTCTCAAATGATGGGAAGAACAATCTTTTTTCTTCTCTTGGTTCCCACCTCCTGTAGGTCGGCTAAGTGCTTCCGAGTGAGGGTTAGAGCTCCTCCTCTTTCCCTGTCCCTGTTGGCTTCAGCTTTCCCTAAGCAAGTTCAAGGAACTCAACGGCAGTTTGGAGGTTAAGAGCAGCAGGCCTGGACATCCCCTTGGTGTGGCAGGTTTCCAGGAAAGAAAGCTACAAAAGGAAAGAGTAGTGTGGGAAAGCAACGTCCACTTGAATGAGATCAGGATGTTCTGAGCCCTGTCCTGGTGCTGCCTGCCTGGGGCTGCAGCTTGGCGCTGCCAGAAGGCACTCGTTGCCCTCGGCAGCCCTGGGTGCACCTTGGAAGGCGGCACCCACCCCCAGGGGAGTACACACAGTGGCAGCAGGCAGAGACAGGCCACCCAGGGGGAGTTCTCAGAGGAAGGAAGGTTCCTGTGAGGAGTGGTCAGCAAGACATTCTTACCCCAGGACCCATGAGAAGGGGAGCATTTTTCCTTCTTTCCCAAAATGCAAATAGCCTCCGTCCTTGGAATAAGAAAGATGGGTTGCTAGGCAATCAGTTCACAACAAGCACCCACCCTGCCTGTGTTTCCTGACCCCTAGAACAATGGAGACTTTTCAGTGAATGGAACCAAGATGCGGGAAAAGACATGGCAAAAATAAAAATGGAACCAGAGATTATGGACAATCTGGCTCATAGACTATGGGAAGAAAAATGTAATATGAATAAGTTTTGCTCTAGGCAGATCAGAGAAGGTTTCGTTTCTTACCATCACATTGGCATTGTCATCACAAGCCAAGCGGTATAGGCCATGCAACAGCCACTGTCCCATGGTGACCCCATTTGAGGATGTGACATTGTTACCAGTTAATTAGGAGTTCTTGGGTCTCAGTCTCTTTATCAGAGAGATAATGTTTGGAATTATGTTTTTATAAAAATAATCTTTTTAGCAATTCCCATGTTTTGTTGGATCCTGTCGGAGTTTTGGTAGGAAAAAAGTGCCACACTGAGTAATAGAAGCATATTTGAATTAAAGGACTATTTACAAAAATGTACGTAGGTTTTAGGGAAACCACAGGGATAGTGTTGGACCCCATCGCCTGTTGGTCTGAAGTGACAGGGGAAGGAGTGAATCCAAGAAGGGTAGCACCTGGAGAGGGCCATCTGACAGGAGCTGTGACTTTTGGTAAAAGGATGTAGCCAGCCTGTGATGATTCCACACCCAATGCTCTGTCCTCTGAACCCAAGTGCATGAGTCAGCTCGGGATGCCGTAACAAAATGCCATAGACCAGATGGCTTAAAAAACAGAAATTTATTTCTCACAGTCTGAAGGTCAGGGTGCCAGCATGGTCAGCTTGTTGGTGTGGGCCTTCTTCCTGGTTATGTCCTCACATGGCCTTCCTTGGCATGTGAACACAGAGAGGAAGCAAAAGAAAAAGAGAGAGAAAGAGAGGTTCTTTGTTGCCTCCTCTTATTATAAGGGCATTAATCCCATCATGAGGGCCTAATGGCTGCATCTAATTCTAACTACCTCCCAAAGGTCCCACCTCTTAATACCATCTCATCTGGGGTTAGGGTTTCAACTTATGAATTTTGGAAGAGAAAACTCAGTCAATTGTTACCAAGGAACAATTTAGAATAGATACTCTGAAGACATTGATAGAGGCCTAAGATAATCAGAATATCTCCCTGGGAAACTTACTGCAAGATTTTAATGTATACATTCATACTAGGCCCGATATTATTCTTACCTCTTAGTAGAGCCAACTTAAACATTGCAAGATCAGGTGACGTGTCCAGGAAAGCAGCATGAAGGACACATGCTGGCCAACCTGCTTTGTTTGATGGAGGTTGTAAGGCACTGATTCTAAGAGACCTATACATATGACTAGAGAGCTCTGTTATTAGTCAACAGGGGTTCTTTGGCTTTTGTCCATTTTAAATGTTTTCATGGTAAAAGCCATGCTATAAAAACATTTTTAAAATTTTAAGAGAAAAGCTAAACCATTCTTAAACTCACATAATTACATATATGTGTATTTGTACACACTAATCTCTTATATTGTGTGTGTATATGTGTGTATATATATGTATCTACGTCTAGGTATATATGTATATATGTCTAGGTATGTATATATAGTCAGTTCTTCTTCTTAGCGGTAGTTGTGTTCTGCACACACTGAGTTAGTAAATACTGAACCATTGCTCCTAGGGGAAATACACGGTTAGGTTTTTGTGAGCCTCTGGTCGTGATATTTTTGTCAGCTGATCAATACATAGCCTTGTTTTATGTGTGTTTCTGTTTTAAGACACTTTCTTTAATATATATTTTTGATCCATTAACACTGAACTCAGGGCCAACTGTATAACTATGCTTGAATGCAGCTTATCCTGCACACATATTTTTTTCTGTAAGGTACATCATGTCCTTCTTGCCCTTAGGAATACTAGACAGCCCTTCAGCATTACCCTTGCAGACCATTTTAAACAGTGAATTCACCAGCAAAAAACATACAAATGCAAAAAACATGGCACTAAATAGACCATGAAAAAGGTGCTTATTTACAGTGTCAGAGCTAAAACAAGAAGGCAGAGTGTTGCCTTGTTCCAGCTTAACTGGGAATGTGAAGATGACCCCAAATTTTCACTACCCTGCACATGGCTGTGAATAACTAGGAAAGCACTGTGAGTATTGATTACAAATACATATTAGGGAGTAGGTGAATCTGCAAATACAGAATTTATGATTAATGAGGATCTGTAGCATGTACACTGTGTACATATACACACATTATGTAGTTGTAATCATGTTGAACTTAGAATTCTTATTTAGTTTTTGTGCATAGTCTTTAGGAGAGACATTTTTCTTGTTACAGTGAATGATCACTGTATAATGATCATTTTTGATGACTAAGTAATATCCCATCAAGTTGAGTTACCGTAATTAGCCTAATTGTTCCCTATCATTGGATTTCCAGATTTTTCCTTTTCTTACTATTTTAAATAACTGTGCGAAGCGCATGATGGCATGTAGGACATTTTTCTTCTTTTGAATGATTTACATAGGATAAGCTCCAGTAGTGGACTCATAGGCTCACAGAATATGAACATCATTATGACTCTCAATCTGTGTTGTCATCCCGTTTTTAAAACAGCTGCACAGGATACACCACGATATAAGTGTTGCTGACCACCAATCCCTGGGTGTTTCAATTGCATCCAGACCTGAGATGATTGGTGATTAAATGAAAAGTTTGGCAAATTCTTAAATAAAACACTGTCCCCTGGGTGTGAATCTGGATTCCTTTGATTATGGATGCATGATTTCTGTCCCTCTGACTGTTGATGAGTTCCTCTGGGGCAAGGCAGGAGGTCAACAGCCAAGAAGGTCCCTCCCGCACCATCCCAATACAAGGGCAGAGGCTGAATGTGAATCTGAAGGAGGGCATGCCAGGTCCCACTTGGGTAGTGTGTCCAAGATGGGACATCAAAGCGTGTAATGCTGAACAGGTACCTTAGACTAGATGTAATGAAGAAACTGGGATGATAGAAGCAAGAGTTAGTGGGTCAAACTGTGAGAGAGCAAGTAGTCTGAAATAAATTCAGATACCCATGCCAGGTTTTTACATGAATTTAGGTGATGCCTTCACAGGTAGAGAAGATCTTTCCAAAGGATCTGGAAAGAACAAATGACTAAATCAATCACTCACCAATTTTTGTAACCCATTCTTGTTTTTTCTCATGTAGATTTTCTGCCTATGTGCTTTTTACACATTGAGGTCTTAATTTTTTTTTAACTGAGTAATTCCTTAAAATATGTGGGATGTGTGTGTGTGTGTGTGTGTGTGTGTGTAATTACTCATCTATATGTAATTAAGCAAATGTTTTTCCTAATCCATTGTTTTCCATTTTATTTTGGAAACAAAACATAGTTTATCTAACCTATAGTTCAAGTTGTATAATCATTGGAACTTGTTGGTTTTTTCATTGTTTTCTTCAGTCCGTTGAGGAAGCATGATACTCCAATGTCCTTTTTCTCCATAAGTGGAAGAATTGTGTTTTTTAAGAAATACCATTTCACTTCAGTCATTATGTCCACAGGATAAAAAGGAAAGAGTTTTGATGAGAGAAATCATTTTGAAATGCCTGTGTTTTGAATCATTTAGCAGTCTAACCTTTAAAGTGATAGTTTCTGGATGTTTATTGATTATCCAGTGCCTTTGTTATTGGGTAAACATTCTGATTAATGCCAATGTAAACGTACATTCTTAATGTACAGTAAGAATGTGTTGCATTTTCTTAGTGCTTCCATGCAATAACACTTTGCCTTTTGATTGGGTTGAATTATGAATTATACACCTCCGTGGTACAAAGTTTTAATACGAGATGTCAGTATTAGAGGTCTAGGAAAGGGAGCAGAGTTTGGTGGCCTTTAGCCAAGGTGGCTTTTAGGAAAACCCACCCATGGCCACACTGCGAGGAGGGACCCAGTTTCCCTGGGTGGCTCTTACTGACTGAGGACTAGCAAAGCGCAATTGATCAGGATTCTTTCTCAGCAGGACCTTAACCTTAAATTATATTAAAGGAGGCATCTACTCTAAATCCACATGGTAGCCAAGTGCCTCTCCCTTTACATGCTAACACTGTCCTCACAAACATCCTATGCTTTTCGCAGATCCACCTTATTCTCTTTGTCCCAAGCTCTCTACCTGTTTTACCTCTTAGCGACAAACCAATGTGCTAATGATAAAATTACACTTTTGTGCACATACCACAGAATAGACAAATGTAGGGTAACACATCTCCAGTACATGGCATAGCTACTGTTTGATACTCATATGACCATTAGGTTTAAAGGAAGTAATTCATATGCTTTGACTTAAAAACAATTTCAAAGATAGCACATATCCGCAGTTAATTTCCATTTCACAAAGATTTGTAAACAAAATATAATAATGCATGATTATTTATCAAAGGGGACGGACAGCATGCAGTTAGGACATTGTATAGATTTTCTTTCTCAGAGCTGTGGTGGATTCCTTCTTCTGTCTCATTCTTTCCCCACCCAACTTTCGTTGGGTAAAGCAAGGATAGGGAGGTGGGAAAGGGCACATACTATTATTCTGACCCTTCTGAATCAGTTCTTGGTAGCGAGGTCACTTTGCAGATGCCCGAGCTAAGGACAAAAAGGCCCCTTAAGTGTTCCCAATTCTAGTCTTGAAAATTACTACCCTTTTGCCCTTTGACAGCATCTTAATACCAAATTGCTGTCCTTTAAGTTTATCATCAGTTCTGTTCCCATGGCTCCCTGAAAACTTAATGACCCCAAGGTAAGACTGATGGAGTGAGAAGCAACATTAAATGAAATATGCAACCTCTTAAGCACAGGCCCTGTCCTGAGATTAGCATCAACAGATTCCAGGACATAGCCACAGAGCACCTGCTGTTCTCTGAAAAGTATTTCAAGACTTCCACTGGGGGCTTCCTCTGCTAACTCAGGCCTTCACCATTATTTTAAGTCTTTACCTGACTATAAACAACTCTCTTTGCATCCTTGAGCTAGTTCTAGTTATGGAAATGGAAGTCAATTACATTTTTATTCCCTTAGAAAATAAGTGCCAACCGTTTGAGGAACTCAGCGATCAAAAGTGTTCTTCAGGACTTCCCTGGTGGCACAGTGGTTGAGAGTCCGCCTGCCGATGCAGGGGACACGGGTTCGTGCCCCGGTCCGGGAAGATCCCACATGCCGTGGAGCGGCTGGGCCCGTGAGCCATGGCCGCTGAGCCTGCGTGTCTGGAGCCTGTGCTCTGCAACGGGAGAGGCCACAACAGTGAGAGGCCCGCGTACTGCAAAAAAAAAAAGTGTTCTTCAATTCCAAATTTGGAGTAGTATAAAAAGTGACTTAGGCTATATGAGCCTGGATCCCACTGGAGTTGGGTATTTGTATGATCATTTTGTAGAAAAGCTCAGATCTCCACTGTCAAACTGATTATTTTAATACTTCATCCCCTAAGTTATATGATGGGGGTAGGGGGACATGATAGCCATTATTTTAAATGGGAAGGTCTTTTGTGAAGAAAAAGAATAGCCTTGTTTGGATAGAAATTATAGATAAACAGATTTGAATACTTTCTAGTAAAATTCTTTCTGACAATTACACTTGTTGAGCGGCAATGAGGCAGTGGGTATAGGAGCTGGACTTCTGGAGTCAGGCAGACATAGGTGTGAGCTTCAGTTTTCTCTTATTGATCACATGATGTTAGAAAGATTGACTCTTCTTTTAGAGCCTTGGTTTCCTCTATCTAAGATTGTGATGATGATATTACATATCTTGGAGCTATTATAAAGACTAAATGAGATAATTTAGTTATTACTAGCCTCCTTGTTCTAGGGGAGTGGCTCTCAAACTTTGGTGTGCATGGGAATCACACAGAGGCCTTGGTAAAATAGACTGTGGGCCCCACCCCCAGAGCTTCTGATTCAGGAGGTCTAGGGTGGCCCCAAGAATTTACACAGCTACCAAGTTCTCGGGTAAAGTAGATGTTGCTTGTCTAGGCTTTCTTGCTGAGAACCACCACTACATGGTATGACAAAATGTTTACTGCATGTACTCAGATTTTTAGAAATTAACTGTAGTTCATAAGGGAGTATTTCGTGGTAAACTAAAAAGAGCTGGGTGTTTAGAGTCAAGGTACCTAGGTTCCAGTCTCACTGTTGCCGCTAATTCATTGTATTGCCAAAGTAAAACTTCTTAACCTTCTCTGTTTCACTTTGATTCTCTCTCTCCTGTATCTTTGGCAGATGGTGATCACACGAATGAACATACGTTATGAACCCTTGAAACAGTATCAGTATGTTAACCAGTAGGACAGTAGAGTTGCTGCTATCATTATGGGCTGTGAGCATGACTTTGTTCTCCTATCATAGAAATGCCTTTGACTAAGCTACTAGTACAAGACTGTGTCTTTTTAGGAAAAAGAGACAAAAAATCTCTTATCTGTCCTCGCAAGGTTGTTTGTAGAAACAGCCATGCCCTTTGTCAATATATTATTTTTACTTAGACAAATCAGGCACATAGGGAACTAGTAATCAGGTATGAATCAATCTCTTGATGTTATTTTCATGTCCCTTTCCCGTGATGGAAACAAAGTGAGGTTGCCCTTTCTGAACCCCCATAATTTGTATCTCTGCTTGAAAGAGTAGTACTATGATCAGCTGGCTGATGACTAAGGTTTCTTGAGCCTTACTAAGGACAAACCTCTTTGAGCACATTATAGGTGCTACTCATAAATTCAGCCAACAACTCCATGAGTAGTATCCTGGGCCCTGCTGTAAAGGTCAAGAAACTCGGCCTACGTCCACACTGTCAACAAAGGTTGAAAGCGAGGATCTGAACCTGCAGAGTGTTCCCTCCACAGCCAGAGATCTTAACTATCCCTCTGCCAAAAAGCTAAGCGCTAGTAGCCTGCCCTTTCAGTATGCGATTGACTTGTTAAGAGTGATACCTACCCGGGAATTAATATTTATGTTCATTGTTTGGTACAAATATGGATAAATATTATTGTGGTATCTTCTTGAAGAATAAAATCTACCCTCCTTGAGTGGGTTAAGTACAATCTGAGATAGGGTTGCAGGTTGTAAGGTGCATGATTCATTCGCATGCAAGGATTGTTTTTGCCAGCATCGTCATGAGCAAAGGGAACTTGCATTCATTCCCCCGACATTTATTAAGGCTCTGTGTTAAGATAAACAGGACATGCCTCCAAGGAGCACCCAATTTAGTTAGGAAGTGAGACTATTAGTTTCTTTGCAGTTTTTCTGCCACAGTTTCAGAGATGAATTATAAAGCCAGAAAGGGCGGGAAAAAGGAGGAAACAAAAGAGAATGTGGGAGGGGACAGGCGAAGCCTCTGAGACACAGGTCCCCGGGACTCTGAGTTTCTAGTGAGCAGATCCATGCAGCTGGAACTTTAATTACACAGAGATGCTCTCTGTGTTCTTTGTAGAACCACCCCCAGAGTTGAAAAGGTGGCTGCTAGACAGTAAGGCACGAATAGGTTAAATTACAGCTCTTATCTGGCTGCTATTTGAAGGCCAGAGATGACTATCCTTGGACAGACAGCCCTCAAGCCAAATGATAAAGTTCTCAAGCCCTCCCCAATTCAGACTGACTGATGGTAACTTTAAAAGGAATGCTCCAGTCACCACTGAAAGGGTGGTGAAAGTTTTGCCACCCTGAAAACTTCTTCCACTTACGATAGTAACGAGTTTCATGGTCACTTATGCATCTCATTTGTTGGTAGACTTCATTCCTTTAGATCTGCTGAAACGATTTAATAAATTATTGACAAGAAGGAGCAGAAGAGTTAGAGTGAGGGGGGAGAGAGAGACTTGTGCCCATAATTGGGGACCCACTTTCATACTCACTGTGTTTCAGTCCAGAAAGGTGATTTTAATTTAACTGTCCCACTCAGGACATTCTAAGATATAGCTAAACACCCTGTAAAAGTATCCTTTCAATCAGAGGAGATCATCTGATAAGTGGGCCTTGAAACACAGGTGATTTCACTAAGGAAATGTGAAGTCAGTTAGCTGGGGCTGTTTCTGATGAGACTGAGGGAGAAAAGTCACACTTTCTCTTGTAAATGAGACCATAGATTTGATATCTTTTGGTTTAAAAACGTCAGAATTTGAGACCCAAAATGGCCCAATTTTGCATTTCAAGGTGAAAGGAAATTGTTAGGAAATTCAGCCTTGTAGCCTAATACTCTACTGAAAGGGCATTATTGCAGATTTATGTTAACTGAGCACCCAGTTTTAAATGGGTTGGGCTGTCATCAATATCTGGTCATAACTGATTTGGGTGGAAGAAGAAATGATCCGGTAACTACATTTAGGTGACTCAGCACATGGATTGTGATGTAGTTTTATAAAACACATGGATAAGAAACCCCACCCCCGTTTTCTTTTTTAAGTTAGGAAAATGCAAGTAGTATTGTTTACTCACTTCAGAGAGGGGAACACCAGTCTTTGAAGAAAGCAGAGACTAAAATTTTCTTTCTTCCATCATTTAAACTCCCTTCTTTTGCTTTTCTTTAGATCCCTCCTCGTAGCCTCACAAACATTCAAAGCTCAGGATTCATTTTTGAGGAATCAAAGGGTGGCACAGCATTAAGAATGAAAAATCAGTAACACCAAATTGAACAACTGAAGTATGTTTCTGAGCAGAAGCATTAACTAAGCAATGGTGCACGTGAGGAGATAATTTTGTTCCTGCTTTTCTCTTTAAATAATTTCTTCTTTTTTTTTTAACATCTTTTTTGGAGTATAATTGCTTTACAATGGTGTGTTAGTTTCTGCTTTATAACGAAGTGAATCAGCTATACATATACATATATACCCATATCTCCTCCCTCTTGCATCTCCCTCCCACCCTCCCTATCCCACCCCTCTAGGTGGTCACAAAGCACCGAGCTGATCTCCCTGTGTTATGCGGCTGCTTCCCACTAGCTATCTATTATACATTTGTTAGTATGTATAAGTCCATGCCACTCTCTCACTTCGTCCCAGCTTACCCTTCCCCCTCCCTGTGTCCTCAAGTCCATTCTCTATGTCTGCATCTTTATTCCTGTCCTGCCCCTAGGTTTTTCATAACCATTTTTTTTTTAGATTCCATATATATGTGTTAACACACGGTATTTGTTTTTGTCTTTCTGACTTACTTCACTCTGTATGACAGACTCTAGGTCCATCCACCTCACGACAAATAACTCAATTTCGTTTCTTTTTATGGCTGAGTAATATTCCATTGTATATATGTGCCACATCTTCTTTATCCATTCATCTGTTGATGGACACTTAGGTTGCTTCCATGTCCTGACTATTGTAAATAGAGCTGCAATGAACATTGTGGTACACGACTCTTTTTGAATTATGGTTTTCTCAGGGTATATGCCCAGTAAATAATTTCTTCTTCATTGTTAAATTTACCACTACTAAAGTATACTTATGATGCAGAAAATACAAATTTTAATTTATTTTTACAATAAGAATTTTAATGATGGAACTTCTGAAATTTTATTGTACTTAAATTTTTTTTTTTTACAATTCTGGTCCACATATAATTAATGCTCTATATTCGCCTATGCTTAAAAGTTGTAAATTTCTAATTTGACACTTTTTAAGTGCTGCCGTTACTTCCTTAATGTATTTATTATGCATACCATTATGTATTTATTATCCATTGTTAACCAAGATTTTAGAGGCAGAAACCTGATTGAAATAAAAAGGTGTTCATTTGGGTTTGTTAGGACTACAGCCCAGGAGACACAAGATTTAAGAAGCACCTGAATTATGTTCCACTAGACTGTAAAATGGGGAGGCTTATAAAGGCAGACACAGCAAAGTTATAGTTAGTTATATGAGTTGTTTATTAAGAATTATAATTGGAGCTGGCAAGAAGTTACGGTGCTTGTTAAGTAAGGATTGGTTGGAGCCCGAAATGATTGCATGATTATAAAGGGAGACCTTGAGACTGTAAGGTTGCAGCTGGCAGGTGTTGTTCTGAATATGGCTGGTGATGTCCTTGGACCTGGTACAGCTCAAAGAAAGTCCAAGTTTTCAGAGATGCAGAGACGTGTCTGAGACCAGATGGTCAATGGCCGCCCAAGTCCACTTTTGTATGCCCAAACTGTGATTACGCCATGAAAATTTCAGTTTGTCATCACCATCAATCAACAAATGCTTATTTAACACCTACTGGGCACTCTGGGGACACAGATATGCACCAAATACAGTTTCCACTCTACACATTTTAATGTTATTGGAAGGACAAAGTTTATGCATAAAATGATAATCCCGTAAGTAGTTTTATCGGAAAAAGTAAACGCTAGATGCTCTCGTGTATTGGGCGGGGGGTTCATAGAGTGATACTACGAAGGCTGTGCTGTATTTTGAAGGGAGTTGACAAGATCCAGAAGAATGAGCACATTTCCCCGGGAGACACAGTCTAGAGGTGTCAAGTCCTTCAGGGTGCACCTACATAGCGGACAGGGTGGACATAAGCTTGGGGGCACTGTCAATGTGGCAGCCCACAAGCCAAAATGCCAAGGAGCAGAAGGGACCATGAGTGACTTATCTGATGGCAGGAAATGACATCAAATGACAAATATCTTTGCCATAAGCTGGGACTCTGGACTTAAATCTGCACAGAATTGTGTTGGCTTGGGGCTGGTTGCGTTTTCCAAATGCAAATATCTAGCATCAGAGAACACAAGCAACTCAGCTACTTAACAATAAATCACCAAACTAACCTTGAGGAAACAATAGTAGGACTAAAGGAGCAAAACTAAAAGTTCTTGTACACATGTACCCACCCACCCCACTTCCCTGCAAGGGACTATTTTGTTTCCTGGTTACGTGGCTTTTGGTTTTGGCGCAAGATACTTTGATACACTTCTCAGAACCATATCCTTTTGCATTCTCCAGGTTGTTGTCAGGACAAAATTCTGTTCTTTGCTCCCTAAGGTCATGTGTCCCTCATTTATTCATTCATTTATTCATCTGTGTCTTCATGTGTTTATGAAGCAAATACTGATGGAATGTCTATTTTGTTCCAGGCATTATGCTTCCCATCCTTATCCTTCCTATAGTACATGTGACAGGAGACCTCAAAATAAGACCTAGAAAATGCTATTTAGCCCTTGACATTGGACCAGTCTTGGCAATTATGTAAATACACATATAAGTAACAATAATTGCATAATTTCTAAAACTGCATTTGCTCAAACCTTTTTCAGAAACTGCTAAACAACATTTAAAGTGGCAAACCTGTCTGGTTAATCATGCAGAATTTTTGACCTACAGTTTAGAAATAATCTGGCCCAATTTCCTCATTTTCCAAAAGCCACAGCGTAGGACCAGGCCATCAACCTCCCAACTCCTTGTTCAGTATTCTTTCTACCTCATTAAGCCAGCTCTTTGAAAATACCTTCTTTGCCGTCTTCTTTGGGAGTAAAGCCAATTTTCTTTCTGAATAAAGTGTCCTCACTTTCAAAGATTTCTTTGAAGGATAACATACTTAATCTCCCGAGAGGCTCTGCATACTCAGCCTTGCACTTCGGTACCCAGAGAACACGTACTTTTAGCACCTAAATTTCCTAGGTGCAAAGTGAGTTGCTAATATCAAGGATAACACCCGCCAACCCTGGTGGCATCTTTTGTCAAGGGTTTCCTGCCTCGCATTCCTTGCTCAGGCAGCCCAGGCTTTATCTACTCTGCCGGGCAGGCTGGTCCCCAGAATTAAATGAGATGATGTGTTTGAAGTGCTTTGGAAACTAGAAGTAGTCTGCAAATGGAAGAGATTACTATCATCTCCACTACTCTCTAAAAGGAGGCCAGGGGGCTATTTGTCTTTGTGTTTCTGGCATATAGCAGAGTTTGCTCAATAAGTATCTGTTGAAAAGAAATGAATGAAAGATTTATCAAATGTAACATTGAAAGCCAGGGCTTGGGAGTCAAGCATGTCACAAAGTCTTTGTGTCAAAAATGACATCAGAGGAACAAAGGTAAATGTGACATTGTTGTGTATCTTACACAACCAAAGAAGGCTTTTCTCTGTTCCATCTGAAAAACAAGTGCTTCCTGTTTTTGTGTGGTTTCCAGTGCTTCATTCTCCAAGCGCAGGCCATCTCCTGCTCTCAGGCTTTTCTGGCTTGGATCTGAAGTGAGCTCCCAGCCCTGGCTTGGTTCTGGGAGTTGTCAGGCACATAGAAAGGCGTGGGGGAATTTGCCCGTTCCTTTGAGAGAAGGGGACTGTCAGAAACACAATCAGCTTGTGGTCGGCCTTTAGAAACTCTCTCCCACGTTGGTCCCGGAGAGAACATTTGTGTGTGTGTTTGCTTTGGTTTTGAGAACTAAACACCCCTTTTGACATTATGTGCGCCAGCTTCTGAACACTGGAGTGTTTCAGAAATGATGCCACGGGCTCATGACGCAAAAGACACTGCCTTGCTTTAGAAACAGGAAGAAAAGGGATCTGAAGGGGAGCTTGAAGGAACAGAGGGGAATGAATTAAAGTATTTCAGGAAGGATAGAGCTTCAGACAATGCTAAAGGGGACCCCAGAATTAGAGGGGATCACCAAACACCCCTGTCTGTTACTTTCTTGTCCTATTTAAGAGGCTCCAGATGCCGTTGGCCTGGCATCTTTCCCCACGGCAACATCACAAAGTCTTGGGTCACAGTGGGTGGGAGCAGGCTGCCTCCAAACAAATGCATCAAGCAAACAATACACACGTCATGTAGAATATATTTCCTCTCTTTTCAAAGAAGATATAATTTCAAATATGCTCCAAATATGATTTTCTTTTTATTTTTTTAGGTTTTTTTTTTTTTTTTTTTTTGCAGTACGCGGGCCTCTCACTGCTGTGGCCTCTCGCATTGTGGAGCACAGGCTCCGGACGTGCAGGCTCGACGGCCATGGCTCATGGGCCCAGCCGCTCCGCGGCATGTGGTATCTTCCCGGACCGGGGCACGAACCCGTGTCCCCTGCATCGGCAGGCGGACTCTCAACCACTGCGCCACCAGGGAAGCCCAAAATATGATTTTCTAGTAGAGCAAAAACAATAACAAAAGCTCTCGGTGACAAAGTCCACATTTTGATCAGAGCACATTCGAACTTCTCTGTATTTTACAGAGGATGGAGGGAGCATTTTATTAAGGAGACAGGCCATTGCAGACGTGTTCCTGTCTTCACTCTTCGGTACTGGCCACCCTCTGTGGGTGAGGTGATGTGAACATAAGCGTATGTAGATGGTGTCTCAGAGAGCCAGGCCCCCTCTGATCTTATCTCTGTGGGTTTGTGTGTCTGGACGCACGTTTGTATGGGGCACCCACAGCCCTCAGCCGGGAAAGCTCCCTGACTCCAGTCACATCCTCTCCCAAATCTTTGTTCTCCTTCTCCCTCCCCTTTGAGCCCTTCTTCTTTGGAAATCCAACAGTGGAATTTTTCTCCCCACATCTCTATGGTGAGTTTTCTCAGCATTGGAAGGCTTGGTTGCCATGGTAGCAGCCTCCTCCGCTAGGAGCAGGCGATTTCGGAAGAGGGGATTGTTGCAGTTGCAGGGAGGGTATGAAAAGTCATTTAAATGGGCCAATTAGTATGCAGGACCAGAGCCTCCTGTTACAGCTTCTCTCACACAGCAGCCAGCACTCTTTAAGTCCCAGCAGCTGAGATGGAATGAGGCAGGCGAGGGGAACCTCCCAGCACATCTGTCTAAATGAGGCTGACTGCAGCCCCAGTCCCGTGGGGATCCAGGTCTTGCTGACACATTCCACCTGTGTCTCTTCCTTTGACTTCCTCTTCTTTGCCTCCTTCCATCTTGAGAACACAGCTTCACGGAATGAGCCCAGTGGGGTAGGAGTTGGAATGAGGAACAGCAGTAATATCTATCCTTACGGTTTCATATACTTAATTATTTTTCTGGCTGTTGACCATCCATCAGCCATAACAACAGACAAATATAAAACATGTCCTATGATACTGTTGGCTATTTGATACCTGGGGTAGCCAACTTGGGTGGTATTAGAGAAAAGAAAATCTTCAAACTTTCATAGGAGGCAATGACTACTTATACTTACTTATACTACTTATACAGCTCAGTAGAATCTGTTTCTTGAGATCCAGGGCAAAGCAGGAAGAAGGGACCTCCCCGGCAGTGGCTGGAGAAAGTACACATACAGAGACAGAAGCATCAAGGCTCTTCCTTCAGGACAGATTTTCTGGGGATTTTGTCAACCCGATGCCTCTCAGATTTTAGAGACTTTTAAGAGCAGGGGACCTTTCTGCAGTGGAGCCCAAAACATTTTACATCTCTTACGTTTTCTACTTGAATTTTAGAGGGTAATTCAACTAGTGGGTAGGAGTAACACATTCGTAACAAGCCCACTTTATAGACGAACGCACTGAACCCCAAGACACAAGGGAACTCATGTCGCCCAACCCCATAGCAAGGGCCTTCCTAGATCTTGGAATTCAGACTTGATGACATTTCCTTTCTCCAGCCACTGCCGGGGTTCAGAGCCTGTTCTCAATGACTCACCACTAGTGCCCCTGATCCCTGACCCGCTGTGGCCTCTGACGCTGGCACCCACTGCCACAGGTAGATTTTTGCCTGAATCCCTGTCCAGATCCTGTAAATGTGAAGGATGTCAAGGTTTCCGCAGGGCTCCGCACTGTGCCCAGGGCCTGGCCTCATGCTTAGCACAGAGTGGAATACGATAAACATTTACTCTGTACCATGTCTCTCTTCCCTCCTTTTACTCCCCGCCCCACCCACTACGGGCCTCATTTTTCCATCAGAGCAGCTCTTACTGTAATATGATTAAGGTCTGCGGTTGAATTCATTGTATTGTGCCAATGTCCGTTTCCTGGTTTTGATGTTGTAGCTGTGTGAGATGTTACATCTGGGGAGCTGGATGATGGTTCAGGGGACCTCTCCGCACTGTCCTGGCAATTATTTGTGAGTCTTTAATCAGTTCAAAGTGAAAAGTTAAAAGAAATTATAGCAGCTCTCACTAAATCTTCAGTGAAATCTCTCACGAGCTCAAGCCGATGGGCCTTTCCATCCTCATCCCATTTGACAATTGTCATCCATGCCCTCTTGGAATTTTTTCTCTCCTTGGCTTCCTTGATACTGGACCACTTTATTTTTCCCCGTCCACTCTAGTCACTCTTTCTTAGATAGAGGGCCGGCCATTAACTTTTGGAATTTCTCAAACCCCCTCCTCGGCCCACTGCTCTTCCCTAGGCTTCTCCTGCACCATCTGGCCATCAGTGACCCCTGCTGCAAAGATGACTCACAAATGCCCACCTCCTGTCCAGACTATTTCCCTGCACCCAGGTTTCCCCTTGGATACTGCAGTGGCCCCTCCATTGCAACATGATCAGCCCCTTCCCTTCCAACAGTCTCTCTCTGGCTCCCAACTCCAGCATGGTCCCAGGCCTACTTGAGTGTTTCCTAGCTCAGTGGACGGCTATCATCTACCAACTTAGCAAACAAGAAACTATATACTTTTTCCACCCTTATCACCAGTATCCTAGTCTGAGCCGCCAACCTCTCCCCTGGATGATCACAGCAGCCTTTTCAGCTGCTCCTAGGGCCATCCCTGCTCTACACAGCAGCTTAAGTGTTCTGTGTAAAATGCAAATCAGGCCATGCCCTTCTCAGCTTAAAATCTTTAATGATTTCCCATTGCTCAGAGGGAAAAAAATGAAATCCTTTCACTGACCTTCAAGATCCTGCAAGTTCTGGATCTTATCCAAATCTGCTGCCTCATCCCCTATTCGCCTCCCATTGCTTGCTGCATTCCTGCCCTTCTGGACTTTTTTAAGCTCCTCAAACAAGTTTTGTTCCCTTCTGCCACAGGGCTTTGGAACATGCTCCACTCACTATGCCTAGAATAATCTTCCTCCTCTCTTCCCCTAGTTAGTTCTTACTTACTCTTCATGTCTTGGCCCAAATGTCACCCTCATATGAAGCCTCTTACCAGTCTTCCAGCCCAAAGCAAATCCTTCTCTTAGAAGCTATTGGACAATGCCAGTATTCAGCCAGAGCGCTAGTTGCAAAATCCGAAATATTTCTGCACAAGTTAGTAAATAGCCACCACCCCAAGTCTACTTCCTTCAGCCACTGGAGAGTTGTCTCCAGACACAACATGGAACCTTCAGACACCAAGCTTTATGGAGGTTACCTTTAGTCCGTGCTTATTAGATATTTTGACTCTCTCTCCTATTTTTATGTATCATGTACCTCTCCTCTACAACAGTTATTACACTTGAATTTCACACCTATTTTGAGATTATTTGATGAATATCTCTAAGTTCTGTTAGGGGGAGGACCATGATCACCAATATTTTCCCCATATTGAATACAGAGTAGACACTGAATAAATATGTGCTCAACAAATGACTCATTTAAATGAGCGAGCAGACCTTTCTCAGGAATCATCCAATTTGACCCCCGAGTCCCACAGAGATGAAGCTGCCGGCTAATTCTGCCCTGGCTCAGCAGCAAGTCCCCATCCAGCGCTCTTTCCATTCTCCCACCCTGTCTCCTTCAAGATGTCTTGCAGAAGACACTTTTTATTATTCCCATCCCTAGATAATTTCAGTGCTTCCAGACTCTTCAGCATCCCATATCCTCCATCCTGTTACCATGACCCAGTTTCAGACTTCGAAACTCAAGCATTGCTGACAAATCTGTGTGTGGCTTTTTTTTTTTTTTTTTCCTGTTCTCTAAATAAAAGATTAAATCAGAATGGTCATGCATATGCTATCTCAAAATAGTGCTTTATTTAGAGAGAGTAAGTGTTAGTTATTACTGGCATTTAACATTTGTTGAGTGAACAAAATCTGCTGAACATTGAAGAGAACATGGGATTGAAGAGTTCCTGCCCGGTGTGTGTTGGGGCCTAAATTAGACCCAGATGAATCACTAACATGCAGAAGGACGGATGTACAGAGAGCCCAGTTGCAATGCACACAACATGCTCCAACCGGGGGTGGCGGGGTGGTGGGGGGAGGGATTGTCCCTGAGAAAAGGCGACACTGTTCAGGGCTTAGACGCAGCCTTAGACCATTTTAAAAATAGCAAAGTGAATGATAAACTCCACGTGAGTCCTTAGAAACAGAAAAGTCTTGGAAATTTTATACATTTTTTTCCTTGCAGAGCCTTCCCTAAGGGAAATGTAGTCCATAGATTCCTACTGAGATGCAGGCAGCCCCTGGCCCCCCGTCAGCAGGAACTGCTGTAGAAAGCCTGCTGGGCTTCAGAAAGAATCACACTGCACTGGACTGCGTGTCCAAGGATGACTACATACTGTTGCTGTTCTCCACCTCTACCCCGAAAAATTACAAAGTTGGTAGAATTTAAGGAAAGATCACTCCTTATCCCCGGCACTTTTTCTTGTTTTTTTTGCATTGGGGTGGACTCTTGAGTCTCACTCTGCCCCATCAGGGCCCATGGCATCCCAGATGCCCAAGCAAAGAACAGGTATGACTTCTGTAGGTTCTGAACTAAATCCAAGGCACCATGAGAATTCCAGCAAATTAGATTTTGGCCTGCAAGTCAAGGCGCTGCTGGAGTGATTCTGTCACACACTTGGGCAAATCGTTTAGCCTCTCTGAGCCCCTGTTTCTTTTTCTGAGAATTGGACGTCATAATGCCTAGCTTGCTGGGCTGTTGCAAGATTAAATAAATGAACGTATGTAAAGAACCAGCATATGGCCTGGAACGGGCATTGGTGATGTTTCCAGCACTGGAACATACCACCTGTATCTAGCCAACTAAACAGAAACTCGAGATCAGGTCCAAATTAAGCTAACAATTACAGACTCATAAAGTTTTTAACTCAGTAGATCACATTCATTTGTCTAAAGGTCATTAGCCTTTAAGAGGGGACAAGAAACACATGGACACCTGAGATCCCCAGGGAAGTCAGCATTCTCTTCTTAGCCTTTCAATATTGTTAACAGTCCTGGGAAAATACAGGAGGCAGAGCTTTAAAAGGAAGATATCTGATTGGATGCAAGTCTCAAATATAACAAGATGCTTAAAATTGACTTAACAAAGTATTTTTTGTATTGTGAAGTGATCATCCTTCTCTTTCAATTTGAACATTATGGTGAACATATGAGACTGCTGTACACAGGTCACAAAAATGTCAAAAGAGTGAATAGACTTAGCATGAAATATTAACCTTGGGAAAAAGCATTTCTAAAGATGTAACCCCCTTCCCATTAATGTGAGTGATTAAGCAGTCAGCATGAAAGTCATAGCTGTGATAAGACCATGACCTCCCTCACGGTTTTTACTCCACCAAGCTTACCAAAGAAGCTTTAAGGCATCTTGTAGAGGGACAAGCTACAGCAAGACAGTGATTCTGCCCCAGGTGACTCTGGGCTAGTGGACAGAGCACAGATGCCCAGAGGCAAGTCATTTAAAGCTCAGTTTTGCAGGTGGAAAAATGGAGCTGTTTCTTGCTCTGCCTGTCTCCTGATCACATCTTATTGGAGGAGAGAGATCCTACATTGGGGTCTCAGAGTCTGCCCTCCCTGTGTGGTTCCCAGGAGAGGACACAGATTGGTGTCCCAGGACACCATGCCCACTACCCTCCACCATGCAGTGGAGGGTAGTGGGCCCTGGATCCTGAGTCAGAGAGCTAGGGCTCTATTCTAGGTCTGCAGCTGGGAAGCTGCTAGCCTTGGGCAGGCCTTTAAGTGCCAGATCTGCCATCTGTATCGTGGTATTACATGAAAAATAAAATGAAAAGAAAGTCAGAGGAAGAAGAAGTACAGAGAGATGGAGAGAGAAAGAGATGGAGAGATAGATAACAGCCTGCCCCTTACCTCAGGTATGTGCTGCATCGCAGCATGTGCTCTGGGAAGAGGCTGATTTTCTTGCGCTCTCCCAGTTGACCTTCTTCCTCTCCATGGCTGTTTCCAGGCTGGTGAACCCAGTTTCACCCACATGCAGAATCACCTGGGGCTTTGTCCACGTTAAGCCACGTGGTAAGTAACATGTGTCTGCATCCCTGTCTCTACCTGGCCGTGGAGGTGAGCATGTGCACCTTTTTACCCAGAACTGTGCCAGAAGGCAGCTAAGGATGAAGTCTCCATCAACTCCTGATTAGCTGTTGTCACCGTAGTGTTGAATTCACAGAGATGACATAGCAACCAGACAGGGCAGGTGTAGGGCCAGGCAGCTGCTGGGATTTAGACCTGGGCACAGTGATGATGAGCAGGTCCAACAAGTGGTAAGGAATTAGCCCAGGGGCAAAGTTTGTGTCTGAGATTAAAATCAGTCTCCGGTGGTTGAGAGTCCGCCTGCCGATGCAGGGGACACGGGTTTGTGCCCCGGTCCGGGAAGATCCCACATGCAGAGGAGCGGCTGGGCCCGTGAGCCGTGGCCGCTGAGCCTGCGCGTCCAGAGCCTGTGCTCCGCAACGGGAGAGGCCACAACAGTGAGAGGCCCGCGTACCGCAAAAAAAAAAAAAAAAAAATCAGTCTCCAGTCGAGGCTAGGGGTTAAGAAGAAGCTGAATGTCCCTCGAACCAGATGGGCCCAGAAACGAGGAGTGTTATGCATAGATACCTCAAAGATCTGTCAAGCCGGAACTGGTTTTAAGGAATCTGTCTTGAGGGACAGGGATAGTCACTGAGCTTGTGTTTAGAGGCACAGATCCAGGTATTCCTGGGAGCCTGAGGGACAGGTAACGTTACTGGAGTGATAACTAGAATGAGATCAAGCCGAATCCCTGTACCAGGAAAGAGCCTGCCTGGAAAAACTCCAGCACTGCGAGCTTTGAGCTGGGAGCTTGTCAACACAGACACTTGCCACCCCTTGGGGCAGGAGAACAAGAATGAATCCAGGCATAAGGTGGGAGAGTTGCCAAGTCAGCCTGACATGGAGGCAGATTTTGTATTCAGCAAAAAAAATTTAGGAAGGGGTTGGGGTAAGTTTAGGCTGCTTAAGCAGTGATGGGTCTGTAAACCTGGGTGGGGAAAGGTGGGTCCAGCCATGGTGGAATGGCAGAGGAAAGAGATAGTGGGGTCTTACTGCCTAGCACCCTTCCTGTAGCAGATACCTCTCATGCTTCAGATCCTCTTGGCTTTGCCTGTCTTTGGGACCATTGACCACTTTGTTCTGCTCCAGCTCCTGTTGCGATGACCAGCTCTGTGCAGGTTCCCCAGTGGACTGCACAGCACCTTGCACCTTGCCCACATTACGTACCTCTCGTCTCATGGCTGGGTGTCTCTCTACTGACGCTGAGATATCAAACTCTGTTGGACTCAGTCTGATGCCAATGCAAGCTCAACGTGGAAGTGCAGGGAGGTCGAGACCCAGTGTTGGGACTTCTGAGCAATAGGAGACGGGAGCCTGTAGATAAATTGTTACCCGATCTTCCCTTCGCTCAGACTTTCTCGAGACCCAGTATTCCCTGTAGCCTCCCAGAAGCCCGTGGGCAAGCAGTCAGTCACATGGACCCCACGTAGGGGCTAGCTCGCTCACTCTTCCTACCGCCTCTGCCTCCTTTCTTACCTCACTCTCCTTACCCCTCACTCTTGCTTCCCTGGCATTGCACTCCCTGAGAAAGTAGGAGCAGATAAGCCTTAGCCTCAGACTCTGCTTCATGGAGAAACTCTCCTTCCTGCTACCATCTTCATTTCTTAGCATTTGACATAAGGTGAATTCGTCCAGGAAAGAAAAGGAATTTGCTGTAGGAAGGACCTCATTTCTACATGATACAGTGTCACCCCTGATGTGGTTCTGCAATACAGACTCATTTTAGTGAAGCCCCAGGGTGTGAAAGTTTGCCCCAAATGGACCCTCACCTGTAGTTGAGGTTTGTCAGTCTCTTTTTTTGAATCCCCGGAGCAGCTTTGCCTCTCTCTCAGCCAGGGAAGCTCTTCCCTGTTGTCCTCTGTCCTTGGGGGTTCTTGGTCCATTTTTCGAACCATTTTTCTCGAGTGCCTCCTGGGCCCCCCTCCTCTTTGGTTCACATAGGAGAACCCGGTCACTTATTCATATGTCACTGATTCCTGTGAATACCCAGCCAGCTCATTTTAGCCATTTGTCTTTTTTTTTTTTTATAAATTTACTTATTTATTATTCTTGGCTGTGTTGTGTCTTCGTTGCTGTGCGCTGGCTTTCTCTAGTTGCAGCGAGCGGGGGCTACTCTTCGTTGTGGTGTGCGGGCTTCTCATTGCAGTGGCCTCTCTTGTGGCGGAGCACGGGCTGTAGGCACGCGGGCTTCAGTAGTTGTGGCGCACGGGCTTAGCTGCTCCACGGCATGTGGGATCTTCCCAGACCAGGGCTCGAACCCGTGTCCCCTGCATTGGCAGGCGGATTCTTAACCACTGCGCCACCAGGGAAGCCCTAGCCATTTGTCTTATCCCTCTCCCACTGAACACCCACCCTTCGGTCACCCGATATGAGAGTTTTCCCTTTTATGACTGCCCAAGCCAGTCGAAGCTTTTTACGCGGGCCTCTCACTGCTGCGGCCTCTCCCGTTGCGGAAGGCTCCGGATGCGCAGGCTCAGCGGCCATGGCTCACGGGCCCAGCCGCTCCACGGCATGTGGGATCTTCCCGGACCGGGGCACGAACCCATGTCCCCTGCATCGGCAGGCGGACTCTCAACCACTGCGCCACCAGGGAAGCCCCCAGTCGAAGCTTTTAAGAACAGTCATAAGACATTCACTGTTCTCAGTTGAGACTCCTCCCCATCAGTAAGCTATGAAAGCTCATTTTTTACTGTCTGTTAAGATTCCAAGATCCTTAAGAGAGAACTATCATGATGAAAATCATGTTCTAGTATCTTTCGCTACGGCACTAACAACATATTAGGCCGTTAAGGCATAACTCATTACAATTAAAGATGCTTTTCACTAATATCCTTCAGTTCTTCCTCATCTTAATTTTACGCCAGCTCAGCATCGTTGCTCTACTGATATGCCCAACATCCTTGTAATTGTCTTTAGCGAGTTTAGCTATCAAGTTCTCAGAATTAAACAAAAAAGTGTTTTTTGCTCCAAGTCATATGTGGGGAAAACAGTGTGTACCTTCCACAGGAAACTTAATTTCATCTTGGTAGGAATGGTCCTGCCCCAAATTCTCGTGGCCTCTTTCCCCAACCCTCACTGCACGCCCATTTCAGAGATTCCCGAGCATCTCAGCTTCCTGCTTCCTGTTGTGGGTGGACTTCCAGCCACACCGACTTCCACGCCGGGGCTGGGCAGGTGGATGGCTCCGTGCCAGCCTCCACCCTGCTGTGTTCTCTGTTGCTTTCCTCCAGCCACGCTTCTGTGTTCACTGCTTGGGTTCTCAGTCCCTGTGGGGCAGCCTTCACAGCCCAGTGAACGACAGCAAGACCACAGTGAGAACCAGGCGGGCTGGCAACCTCTTCTCCACAAATTGTAGACGGCATGGGTGCTAAGTGAGCAACAGAGCCTCCCTCAGTCACTGCCACAGCCTGCTCACTGTGACACTTAAAAAAACAAAAAAAGCTTTCTTTTTTAGAGTAGTTTTAGGTTTATAGACAATTGAGCAGAAAGTAGAGTTCCCATAAACCCCCTAACCCCACACATGCACAGCCGCCTCTACTATCAGCTCTCCCACCAGAGTGCACATTGGTTACCATCATGAACCTAACTGACACATCATTGTCACCCAAAGTCCATAGTTTCGATAACAGTTCACACTTGGCGCCGTACATCCTATGGGTTTTGGTGAGTTTATACTGACACGTAGCCACCATTATAGTATCATACAGAATAGTTTGACTGCCCTAAATATCCTCTGTGCTCCACCTGTTCAACCCTCCCTCCTGCTAGCCCCTGTCAGCCACTGATCTCTTTACTGTGTCCGTAGTTTTGCCTTTTCCAGAATGTCCCGTGGTTGAAATCATACACCCTGTAACCTTTTCAGGTTGGCTTCTTTCACTTGGTAGTGTGTGTTTAAGATTCCTGTCTTTTCACGGCTTGGTGGCTTATTACTTTTTAGTGCTGCCTAGTATTCCAGTCTGGATATACTACCGTTTATCCATTCACCTACTGAAGGACATCTTGGTTTCTTCCAAGTTCGGGCAATTATGAGTAAAGCTGCTGTTGACATCCATGTGCAGATTTTTGTGTGGACATAAGTTTTCAACTAATTTGAGGTAGATACCGAGAAGCATAATGGCTGGATTATGTGACAAGAATATGTTGGTTTTGTCAGAAGCTGCCAAACTGTCTTCCCACATGGCTGAATTCTCCATTCCCACCAGCAATGAATGGGAGTTCCTGTGGCTTCACATCCTCATCAGCATTTGGTGTTGTCAGTGTTTTGGATTTTCATCAGTCTAGTAGGTGTGGAATGGTGTGCACTGCAGCATTTGGTGTTGTCAGTGTTTTGGATTTTCATCAGTCTAGTAGGTGTGGAATGGTGTGCACTGCAGCACTTGGAAGCCAATATTTCCTACCACTTAAGAGCATCTTGGATAGATTCTAAGATTTTTTGTTAACTTTCAGTTATGAAACCAGTCGTATCCAGTTTACATCTTCATTCTTCTATCAGATGCACATCTTCCCCTCTGTCATCACTGGGTGGACGTCTCCCTTTTCATCTTCTGTCTCTAGTTCCCATAAGGTTAGGAGCTGGGAGGAGAGCCTGAGGATAAACAGCAAACATCTCTTTATTCTCAGTTGCGATCTTCTTTTTCATTACTGTTTCTCTGCAGGTACAGACAGGAAGGCTCAAACAGTGTTCACTCATTCATGAGAATCTCACACACCTCTGTCCTTCCAAACGATGGGAGAGCAGGCTCTTCCGCCACCCATGGTCAGTTCCCCCATCTTCCTCCATCCTCTTCCCTTTTCCTTCGCAGGGCACACCGTCTGCCGCCTACACAGAAGTCCAAATGCAAAATCAGGTCCCAGTCTCCCCTTCTTAAGGCACCCCAGTCTTCACGAGGAATTCTCTTGAAGTCTTCTACTGGATTTCAGGTTGAGGCTGGGCTGGTGCAGAGAGAAGGAGAAGGGAAGGAAATGACCTCTGTTCAGGAACAATCCACCAGTGGTTCCCAGACCAGTGGCCCCATTACTCTTGCTCACTCCCCTCCCCAGTTCTCTCCCCACACAGACTGAGAGATGGGCGGGGGGATCTAGCATGGGGGGTGGTTACTGAAGGGCTTTTTCTATTATGGGGCAGGAGTCTGGTCCAGCTTTCAGATGCTGGACCCTGACTGATATAGAGACTTTCTCTAGAATAGGGGGTACCCAGAGCTCCTTCTCCTTCAGCTAAAGCCTGGAATTTTTAAATCAGGGGACAACTGGGAAAGCCCCACTGAGTATCTCAATACAGGACATCAGAGGGGGACTTACTTCACAGCCGCCCTCATCCAAACAGCCAAGCAGTTAATGACCTATTGGTAGTCATGTCAAAAAGTTGACTATGTCAAACATGAGACGCCCATGCTAAGTCCACCCTCACCTTTACCTGACCTGCCCTTGGGGACGGGCAGGCATTATACGCCTGATGATCCTGCTTTCTCACTTGAAGATGACGTTTGGTTACACCTTAGCCTGCTTCCCTCCAGCTGAATAAACTCCTACCCCCCCACCCCCACCCATTGCCCAGCTCCTAGTTTCCCTGACCAGGACTGTGGGTGATATAAATGCAAAGCAAGCCTGGTCCTAATTTCTGGAGACCCCAAGAGGATAACTCTCAGAATGAGACCAGTTCTGATTGGCTGAGTTTTCATTAGCGGAGATCGTTAAGAGCCTGACCCGTGAGGCTTGTGGTTCACGGCTGGTGTGAGCCTCAGATGTGTGGGTGTGCGGGGCTTCCCAGGTGCTATTAGTTGCCGTTGTCTCTCCAAGGCGTTCTACTTTATAAAGATCACTTTGGGTTCCTTTTCTGCTGAACCTAATTTTTCCCTCCAGGGGTAACTACTTTTCCCACTTTAAAATAATGGTGCAACTTTAGTGATTTAATTTAGAGAGGCGATGAAGTGACCATTAACATGTTTAGCAAATGGATATAAAGCCTTTCACAAATTCCTCAAAAAATAAACATTCCTATCTTCGAAAGTTTTACTAAGTACAGCCCTTAAAGAACTAACCACCTGAGCATATACTTTTTGTCATTTGACTGCTCCAGGATTCAGTTTTATTCAAATCTGGTTATGGTGATGGGCAAAGGTTAAAATATGACCCCAGGGCGAAGCGAGAGGCCATTCAGTGAGTCACTCCTATGGGGCACAGGTGGCAGTGGCAGGCACCAAGACCAGGAAGGAGTTTCTGGGAGCAGGGTAAGGTTGTCTTCAAAGGATGCCCTCAACATCAGGCCAGGCTAGGATAAGAGGAACTCGGGTCACTTGCCCTCCGAGTTGGGACAGCACTTGGAGGGTAGGGCTAGAAGAGCTTGGAGGGGACTCCTGCAACAGTCCGGGTACATGCATATGATGGCTTGGATTAAGCGGTAACAGTGGAAATGAGAAAGTGGGCACATTCAGGGCATGCTCTGCAGGTCGAGCTGAAAGAACCTGACGATGACTTGGATATGGCAGGTGAGGGAGGATCAGTGGTGACTCCTAGGTGTTTAGCTTTGAACAAAAATAGTGGTGGTCGGTGGGTATAGTGGTGCTATTTAGGGGAAAAGGGAAGACGGAGGGACGGACAGGGATTCAAATGGGGGAAGAAATTTGAGGACGTTTAACCTTTAGGTAAGCAGAAGACACACCACTGTTGGAAAGGGGGACAGATTGTTTTAAAGGTCAGTGTTCTTCAGCTGGGAATCATTTCTGCCTTTTCCTACAGTGTTCAGTTAATTTGCAGTAGCTTGTTTGCTCCGTATAAACCTTGCCCTTCTCTGGAGTGTTCTTGTCTTCATCTCTGAAGACAAATTCAGGGCTGAAGAGAATTGTTATGCCAGAGTCTGTGCTCACAGAGTAGATGGTAGTGCTTGAAGACCTTTATGTGTTTCATGCAAGCTATTTCTGTAAGTGAAGTCGAGTAGATATTAACCAGTAAATTTAGTATCCTAAATGCCAATGATCTGTACATAAATGGATGATTTGGTATAAACAAAATATTATTGCCAGGGATAGTGACCTTGGGAGGGAATTTGCAGGAAAATAAAATGCCATAGGGTTTAACTAAGGGGTTGAGAGGCAGGAAGGAAGATACACAAAGAAAGGACACTAACAGACCAGAATTAAGGATTCCAAGGCTATGGAATCTTTTCTCTCCTCCCCTGGGCTAACACAAGGGCAGCTTTCTTCCTCAAAGGAAACTCAAAGAGTTTTAGGAGTCAAAGGGTGACCTCAGCAGTGATGTGATCATATAACTGTTGGAATATTGGGGGAATAATCAGGAAAAACAAGGTAATGTGGAGGGAGCTTCCTACTTCTCTGCTGACAGAGAGAAGTATACTGGGACCATCAGCATAAATCCTAAAGCAAAACACCAACGGGGCTATAACTCATCGTTCTGCGAAACTCAGGAATGCATCTGTGCTACTTAAGGGACTAGAAGTAATAGGATCCCTCTCCTGCTTATTCCTCGTTCCACTGAAAGAAAGGGTGGGGGACCCACAGAGTCAGACTCACTTTGTTTCCTAAATCCATCACTTTGTATAAAAAAAAAAAGCATTGGTTATTGCTGCATGCAATGATGTCATTGTTGACTTGTCTGGACCAGGGAAGAAGGGGTTTCCTCCCAAACAGGACTCAGAGAATGTGGCCGATTGCATGGCTGGTCATGCACCAGGTGGATTTGGGGAAGTGGTAAAAACTAAGGGGCAAAAATTAAAGAGAAAGAGGCAAGACTCGTGGATTTGGGGTCTTGCGTTGTCACCTCAGACCCTGATTCTGATTGTGGCCTTGGGTTTCTATGTCATAGTTTCTCTACTTAGAAAATGGTAATGATGGGGCTTCCCTGGTGGCGCAGTGGTTGAGAGTCCGCCTGCCGATGCAGGGGACACGGGTTCGTGCCCTGGTCCGGGAGGATCCCACATGCCGCGGAGCGGCTGCGTCCGTGAGCCGTGGCCGCTGGGCCTGCGCGTCCGGAGCCTGTGCTCCGCAACGGGAGAGGCCACAACAGTGAGAGGCCCGCATACCGCAAAAAAGAAAAAAAAAAAAAAAAAAAAAAAAAAAAAAGAAAATGGTAATGATGGTTAGGTCATAGATTATGTATTTGCTTTAAAACAATATTAAGTGGCTTGCCTTAAAATACTATCTGCACACAGCATATTATTTAGATATCGAACTTAAGGCATACATATAGATACAGATACACAGCTATAGACACACACACACCCAGTGCAGCTGTGCCATTACATAAAACCCCACCAATGATGGCCCCAGTAACATTGCACCCCCTGTCCTACCTGTCACCACCTTGCTGCAGTCACTGCAGCCACACTGGTCCCCTTACTGTCCAAACACATCAAGATTGTTCCTACGTCAGGGCCTGTGCACCTGTTGACCGCAATGCCTGAAACGCCCTTCTTCCTGATGTCTGCGTGTCTTGTTCTTCCACTTTATTCAGATCTCTGCTTAGATTTCACCTGCTTAGGAAAGCCCGTGCTGACCTACCCATCTAAAATAGCGCTGCCGCTCTCACCTTTCCATCTCTTTACCTCCTTTTCCTCACAGTATTTCTCACCTCCTGGCATTATCAAGCACAGATATCTGTTTACTGATGTGTGGTCTGCGCCTCTCACTAAAATGAGAGCTTCATGAGAACGTGGAGAGGACGCACGTCCACACCCCAGTGCCCACGACGTTGCTCAGCACCCAGCCCAGGTAGCTCAGTAAGTTTTTGCTGAATGAGTGAATGATACCAAAACAAACAAATGATTGTCAATTCAGTGCTGAAAAAGATCAGTCTTTACCCTGTGCAATGAGGGTTTGAGAATCCAAAACATGTTGTAACAGCTTTTTAAAATATCATCTGCTGAGATGGCAGTGGATAGTCCTTTGAAGTTGGGGGTTTGGCTTTTAGCTCAACTTCTCCAGACTTTGGCTACTCCGAGCACTCTGCTCAGGATTTAAGACTCTGGAGCTATGGTGGAGGTGAGACTCACAGGGTAGCTGATACAGGAGGCAGGGGTGATGCTGAGTGGAGGTTTGGGGCCTTCAGACCTCCTCTCGTGAATCTCTACCTGCCCCCTTTACGTCTCCAGCCATGGAGACTAAGCCTCGGCAGTGCCGTCCAAGGCGTCTTCAGGACGTGCCTCTCCCACAACCCTCAAGCCCCTCCCTCGGGGAGGTTCTGATGAGACCACACGGGGGCGCTGTAAGTGGGAATGGCTTCATCGAAGGAAGTCGGGACGGCCAACAGGACGCACTACAGGACAGGACGCCCAGCCTTTCCTCTCTGACTCCACCCTCCCCGCGCCCTCACCCTCTTCTCCTCCAAGGTGTCACCTCAGCTCAGTAATCTTCAGCTTCCACGGCTTTTCTTGGTAACTGATCCCATATGTTCATTATTCTGTGTACAGCACACGTCTGTTTCCATTCCTTATTTACAGTTTAAATTAGAAACGGGTGTTGTTCTCTAAAGCAAATTGGCTACTGTCCGTCTTTCCCTTTCCCCCCACCCCACCCCGGCACCCATCCAGGCTCCAAGGGCTCTGTGCTGACAGCCCCGAGGAAGGCTGACGGGAAGCTGCCTTTGGGGCTTTAGCCCCTTCTTCTTCCGTATTTATTTTATAATGTATTGTCTATCCACCAAGACCATGCTCCCGGGCAGCCAGATGCAACTGTTTTATTTGACAGATATCTGTTGGGCCTCCAAGCACTGGCTAACGCTTCCTTCATGAACTTTGTAGTCAGACGCAGAGGAAGAGAGCAAGCATGTAACCACACAAATAAGCACATCATTGCTACTGATCGGTGCTGTGAGGGGAAGGTAAGTAGTGCTACCTGAGAGTCTAACTTGCTTCTGGTGGCTAAGCATATGGTATTGAAGTTTATTCCTAGTAGACAAGTAGAAGTCAACCAGGTAAAAATTGAGGAGCTGCATGTGTGAAGGACCAGCGGTGAGAAAGCGCTAAGGACGTTTAAGACCCGGGTGGATAGGTTACCGCAAGGAAAGGGGGAAAGAGGAGACTGCAGAAGGAAGCAATGAGATCAACCAGGGTGCTATCAGCCATTCCAGTGACTTTTAATTTTATCCTAAAGGCAACGGGAAGTCATTGGAGAGTTTCTAGCAGAAAAACAAAAGATTTTATACAATTAATTATTTTAAGACAATTGCTGTTGCTATTGTAAGGACAGTGGTTTGGAAAAAGGTGAGAAGGGAAATGATAGACCAGTTAGGAGGATGTTACAGTGGCTGAGGGAGGGAAATGACCCAACCGGGAGATCAAAATAAGGGTGGAAAGAAGTAAACAGAGTTGTCTTTTGAAGGATGTCCTCAGAAGGACTTCTTAGAGTCCCACCAGCCCTTGACTGCATGCTTCAGGACTTCTAGTAAGGGAGAAAAGGGACCTCTTCCCCCGCTCCGTGGTTAAGCCACTGTCTCTGTCCCATGAAGCTGACAGTGATCCCTAACTGTTGTGTCCTCTGCATCCCTGCATTGGCTCAGCTTGTGGTTCATTGCAGCTCAGTGGGGTAGCATGTGTAAAGTTCTTGGTTGTGCCTGCAGTACGTGGTATCTGGATGTGGAACATGAGCCACAAAGCTAAACACACCCCAGCCATCGCAGCCTCTTTGGGGCAGTTCCTTCTTCTCAGGGAACTTCAGTGGGGAATCAGGACCTTCATCTTCATTGACAGCTTTCTCTCCAGCTCTTTCCCAACAGTCTCCTTTCCTGTGACCCTCTGGACACGGTGGCAACTGTTCAGGCATCCTGATGTCAACTTCTTAGTGGAAGGGGGCTGAAAGCATCACTAGATTCAGGAATGGGCCAAACTGTGCCGGTATCGTGAGCCCCAGCAGTTGGTCGCATTTCCACTATGGCATCAACTCCCCACCTTGCGTTATGGTTATAGAACAAGCTCCCGAGGGCAAGGACTTAACCTCATGCAACACTGTTTCCCCACAGTGCACGTAGCGCTAAATGCAAATGGGTTGAAATGTACTAACATAAAGCCACGTGGATTAGGTGTTACCATGTAAGCCGTATTTTATCTCAGCTACCTCACTTGAGCCTCACAGATAATGACACGGTCTCCATTCTATACGTGCAAAATCTATGGCTTGGAGGGAGGTAATGACATTACCAGTGTCACATGGAGAGTCTGGTAAGCACCAGAGTAGACCCCCGGGCTTCTGATGCAGGACACCATGTTGAGCAAAAGGAGGGAGCATCTACATGGACCGCAGTGGGAAAAGGGCCCCTCAGGACTGTGCAGGATCCTGGTCCAGGCTTGTTGCTGTTATCCCAAGGCGACTGCCTGAATATTTCTTTCTGCTTAGTTCTGGCCATCGGGCTGTTTACCACCGTTTCTAGAACTTAGCCTGTTGAGGAAGGATATAGGCTTGATTTAGGCTTATAAGGTTTTATTCCTATTTATATACAATGAAAGACACTAAGATATGAAGTAATTTATTTACACTCACTTAGTAAGTGGCCTAGCTAGAATAGGAAACCAGGTCTGTTGACTCCAAAACCCTTTTACTTTCTGCCACCAGTGCGTCTCAAATAGGAATCTGGGTAGACTTTGGACACAAGTTGGTGTGTCCAGACCAGAGACTCATGAAGCCACAAAATCAACATGGCCCAAGTTTCTAAAGCATCACTTTAGAAAGCGTCACATATCACACCATGGAATCGAATGCCACAGTTATATCAGATGTTAAAGATGAAATACAAGACTTTAAAGAAATTCCACGCCTGCCATAAGCACCTTGGTCTACGCCTATAGACGTGGTCCCAATTCCTCCCCACTCCCCTGGTCCTTTACTTCTTTCTGCAGTTGTGGGTGCTTTGGTGGAATGGTTTGAGAGGCCCCCAGCGCCAGCACACTGGTTTCCCATAACACTGAGCAGCCACTGTTATTAACTCTTTTCTGTCCACCCTGCAGAGGAAAGCTGCTCGTCAGAAACTGAGTTCCAGTTTCACAATCACAAAATAACTGCCTCTTATAATGTATGCACTTTCTAGGGGTGTATTTTATCTGTAATTATGTCGGGAGAGGTATGAAAAAAGGAGCTTTAAGTGTAAGTGATGTCTTTAGCACACAACATCTCACACAGCGTAAGAGCTCAGTAATTGAGAGTTACTTGTATTACATGATTTCTTAGCTCTCCCAATCATCATAAGAAATCACAGTGTCTTTTATAACCAAGGTCACAATCTCTGTGCATTCCATGTATCACAGACATAACAGAAGGACCATAATGATGCCAGGTAGGCATTCAGAACTCCCTGGAGAAAGCAACTTTCCCATTAATGTTACGCTCACAAGGACACAGACATCAGTTTCTGTATCAGAATGAACTGGGAAGAAAGACAACTTATTCATTTTTAACTGGCTCTGGCGTATTAAGTTCTCATCTCAGGTTAATGGTGGAATTGCATTCTGGCAGGTCCTCAGTGTTAACTAACAAGCTGGGGTTAATGGTGGCACAGATATGCACTGTCCAACCAGAAACCTGATCTGTCCACGTACTAGACATGATGCCTTGAGAGCAGCAAGAATCACGGTAATTACAGCTGGTATGGAGAGTGCTGTTTCTAGTACGGAGAAGCTTTTGCCCCCCTACCCTGTTGGCAAATCACTGATTTCTTCCTTTACTTAAAGCTAGCTGGAATACCAGCCTTTCTGAGTTATTTCCATAGAAACGATTTCACATTGGAATTTTGGTACTAAACCAATGTAATGTGATCATTACGTTGACATAGACAGTGACATGAATCTATACAACTCCTGCTTTCCTGGTTGTCTTTGCTCATCACGTGTCAGTCTCTGTTGGCTTTTCATCCTTTCATAAAAGGATGCGATACTTTGGTCTCAAGTACTAAAGAGTCAGGTGATCTCCTGCATTGAAAACCATAATGCTCAGGAGGCCATAGAAAGCTCAGTAATACTGAACATTAAAATAATGACAGCTTGATGAGATGTGGATCGTTGGAATGTACAAGTTCCCATTGCTGAGTGATGTAGCAGTACAGTGACCACACGGCAGCCTGCATGCTGTCTTCATTCTTTCCAAAGGCTTCATCCTGCCACTGAGCCACTTGGGAAACTCCCCATTAAAATGGGTAAGACTTAGTGGGGCGAGGAGGGGGGAGGCAGTCAGAGGCGGGGGGTGCTGTTACTGTTTAATTTCGCTGTATTGTTAAAATGAAGAATCCTCGTTTCTAGATCTCAGTGTGATTCTTAAACATGAGTGTGATGGCAGTTTTAAGCTGTACTGAGAGAAGACTTTTTGCTCCTGATTAGAGCAAATGTGAAATAAGGTGAAAGTATAATCACTTCTAAGACTGGGGCTCTTGGCTCCTGAAAGTATATATAGCGCACAAGCAGGGGACAATAGGGCCCACGAGGGATGTCACTTGAGGTGACATGGAGTCCAGGAAGCCCTTCTGCCTTTATCTGTACATGACCGGGGAGTTCCAGGGTCTGCTCCCTCTCCCTTAGCTACCCCCAGGGTAGTTGGGGTGGACCGGGGGGGACAGCGTGAGGACCAAGATTGCCCTAAGGTTTGCCATGGAAATAAGCTGAATCTGGGGGCTGCTGTGGAACAACAGCACCTGCTAAGCTCTGGAATCAGTTGATGACAGGGAAACTGTCAAGAGTAACCCAAGAAGGGAAAATAGAAGTGACGTTGAGTCTTAACTTGGGGCCATACAAATGCTGAGAGAGGACTACAGATCTGTATTATGGACCAGAATTGCACAGCTCCTAGTATCTGAAGCTGTTCTTGCCCCTCCTTGGAGTGTGCTAGAATCAGAAGGGGAAGCATTGACAAGGAGAGTATTGTGGCCTGAATGTTTGTGTTCCCCCAAAACTCAGATCTAACCCTAACCCCCAGTGTGGCTGCATTTAAAAATGGGGTCTCTGAGGAAGTAATTAAGGTTAAGTGAAGTCATAAGGTGGAGGCCCCATCCAATAGGATTAGTGTCCTTGTAAAAGGAGACATCAGAAGTTCACGCACTCTCTGCACACACACAAGCTACACACAGTCATCTGTAAGCCAGGAAGAGAGCTCTCACCAGAAACTGAACTGTCTGGAACCTTGATCTTGGATTTCTAGCCTCTAGAACTGTGAGAAAATAAATGTCTCGTTTTAGCCACCCAGTCTATGGTATTTTGTTATGGCAGACTGAGCAAACGAATGCAGAGAGCCTTTCCTAGCCCTGAGTCTGACTCCATGTCAGACTTGAGGCAGAATGCGTTTGGTTTGGAGATATGGGTCCTGATGTAGACGCTACCACATCTAAGCTGTGTGGTCTTGGGTAGGTCACATTGTCTCTGGGCCTGGGGAATTCCTCATCTCTTAAACTGAGATAAAAGAACATGCCTGACTTACCCCAGAGGATTACTGGAGAATCAAATACTTAGCATAACAACAACAGCTAATATATTTTACACTTTTATTATGTAACAGGTGTTATTCTAAGAGCTTTATTACGTATAGTAAAATTCACCTTTTTTAGTGTACGGTTCTGAGTTTTGGCAAACACAGTCATGTAACTGCCACCACAATCAAGACTTAGAACATTGTCATCACCTCCCCACAAATTCCCTCATGCCTCTGTAAGACAAGCCCCCACCCCCAGTTCCCAGGCCCTGACAACCATACGTTTTCTAGACCTATAGTTTGCCTTCTCAAGAATGTCATACAAATGGCACCACAGAGCTTTTCTAATATCAACTCATTTAATCTTCACCACCATATTCTGAGGTAGGTACCATTATTGAATGAATGGATACGGAAATGCTATGGAAAAGCAAAACACGTATACAAACATAAGGTATTATTATTTTTCACTGTTTATATTATTATTTCATGGTAGAATAAAGACAAAATCAATTCTCAATGGAAAAAATATTCACAAAATATTGTTAGCGATAAGGTCCAGCCTACCCTCTCGTGACTAATTCAAAAACCCTTGGTTTGTAGTTAGTAAGTCACAACCCTTGTATCTGTGACCAGATTGGTAATGGTAAAAGATAATGGAAGATTTTCCAGGTTTCAAGCAACAGCAACTTCAGGTATAGTGACAAAAATTTCCTGCTATAAGAGAGAGGGGCAACCAGGCTGTCCCTAGCACTCCTCCTGGCCCCATTCATTCATGACCGCCTTCACTGAGTTCCGTTCATTCAGGACTTATAGGGAAGGCAGGAAGAGCTGAATCACTTCCCATGAAGTACCCCCTGGTTCCGTAGCCACATGCCGCGGAAGCACCCCGTCACTCTTTGTAACAGGAGAACCCTGATCTTCCTGGATGTGGTCATAAAGCACCCACAGTCTGACCACAATGGTCCCAGGTTCTCCAAGGAGAAGATTTTGCACGAATTGTTTCTCCTTTTTTTAAACTTCATATTACAGATGCAACACATAATAAATAATGTCCAGTTATTTCTTAAAGTTTACAGCTATCATGAATTTTTAAGGAACAGATCAGGAGAAACTGTTGAAACAAAGGAAGCGGGTGCAGGGCGTGACAAGAAGGTCTATGAGCCTCTTCAGTATTTAATGTGGCCAAAAACCTCTGACAGCTAATCATCTCTTACTGGGGCTTGCCCTTTGGCCTGCACGTTTCTAAGGAAGTAAAACGTTTCGCTTCCAAACAAGTTATCACTCACTCACTTAGTAAAGACCACAAGCTGAAAGTGGCCTCCCAGGCATCACTGCTCTTTGCTACTTAAGTATAGAAGGTCCCGGATTAGCTTTACTCACCTTTAAGTCACCAGCGTCTTCAAAGCCAGCTAGGCATTTGCTTTGGGTCTATAGAAGGGCTCCAGCCTGCCACCGTGCCTCTCATATACACAGAAGGGAGACGAGGCATCCCCATGGATGGGGAATGACTTGTGGGGAAGACAAGCATGATCCTCTGGGGAGATAAAAGAATTGGGCAAGACAAAAGGTAATGTTGGAATTTGAAATGGGACTGGACAAGTGAGATTTGAGAGGAGATTCAAAGAAAGGGAATCGGGAATGGACTGGGAGGACCCACATTGAGAGGGATGGATGCTGAAAGAGAAGAGAAGACAATGAGGGAGGAAGGAAGAGGGTGGATGCTTGTTACCTCCTCTCTCATCAACCGAGGTCCCTGGAAAATGGGTTGTGCATTCCTCATAAACTTGTACCAGGGATAAAGATGCTTCATATGTTTGTAAAAATTAAGTAAGAACCTAGGGTCCCAGCGTGAATAATAGTGGGATAGAGAGCTGTCTTCAATACTGCTGGTCACCAATTCATGTCTCCACTTGCTCAGCACGTTTCTTGAGCTTCCTAAATTCTAGTTTTCCAGTGTAGAAAAGTAAATCATATTGTTTGTTAAGCCATGGGGAAATAGTCACCATTTACAACCTAGTCACCAAAGAGAATGTACCCAAAGAGCATTTCTTGGGTAAGAAATAAATATTGTAGTTGAACTGATTAGATGTTCCCAATTTGATTTAAAAATGATAAAATCATCAATTTCTTTTTTTGTTGTTGTTAGAGTATAGATGCTTTACAATGGTGTGTTAGTTTCCGCTGTACAACAAAGTGAATCAGCTATATGTATACATATATCCCCTCCCTCTTGGACCTCCCTCCCTTGTCCATCCCACCCATTTAGGTCATCGCAGAGCACCGAGCTGAGTGAGCTCCCTGTGCTATACAGCATTTCTGACACAAGACAGTTTTACCAAGGGCCTTTTAGTATTCTTTCCAGGATTTATTGTCTTTATACCTTTCAAACAAGTAGATTTAAAGGATGCTCAGACCTAGGTATTTTTCCTAGAACAGGTTTTGTTTTGTTTTTTTAAAGCAGATCATTCTGTACATTTCACCATCAAAATTATGAAGTGTCATGGAAATAAACAGTAAGAGCTAAACGAACAGTTCTTTTTGCAGATGTTTTAAAAACAGAATCCATTACTTTCCATAACTTGATTTATTTTAGGCACTATGGAATTTCTTTTTGGCTATTGGCTCCAGACATTGTTCTGATTAACTTCACTGATTTAAGCAAGTCACGGTGATTAGCAGCCCTGATGACCATTCATTCTTTCCTTTTTCATGGTTTAACGTTCTTCTTTAGTCTCTGTCCTTCCTCTCTCGCCTCAGAGGATATGAGATGCTATCTTATAGAGCAATATTCTCTCATGTTATTCATTATGATGTCTTCCTAAACTTCATTCCCAGGTCGAATAGTACCAGGTCTGCACCACAGACTCCCCCGTCTACTGTACAGATGATAAACTGAGGAACGAATGGGATTTCACACACAGCTTAGAGAGTTTTTATGCTCCCTGTGAACGCCAGTATTTTGGATTGCATTTTATTAAGAAGTTTTGAATTTCATTGAATGGTTCTTATTTGTAGCATCAATTAGGTGAGCCAGTTTCCATCCATTTAATCTAAGGTTGGTTCTAGGAAGAGTTTAGAGAAGTTATTGGCGGTGGATGGGAAAGTAGTGAACACTGATCTCTTTGAAGGAGCACATTGAGAATTCCTCCCCAAATCTCAACAGTCAGAAGAAACTCGAAGATGTGGTCTGCTTACCAACCAACCCCCTCCATGCCTTGCCAGCCGTAACTGCTCAGCGTCCTTCCTCTTGAGGCATGTGATCCATTAGCAAAAATAGGGAATGCCTGCAGTGTTACCAGAGCTGTACTAAGGGGTGCTTAAAAACATTGCTGAGCTATAGCAGGGAGGGTACGTTCCTTGAAGTGATGGAACTTGAACTTGCCTTTAGGAGACCTTCCAGAGTAGGTAGAAAAAAAGAGAGATCAAACTTTCCAAGAGGCATGAGTAAGTTTGGCCTGGGTGAGGAGCCACAACTAAGTTTGCTGGCTGAATATAGGGCATGAATTGGAGAATGCAGTAGCCAGAAACACAGAGTGACCCATCAGAGTGAGTACAAGATGTCCAGTGGGGAGGGGTTATGTGTGTGTGTTTTTAGATAAGCTACTTAAACTCTCTGAATTTGGGGGGCATTACTTATAATGTGAAGGCAAGTTGATGTCTTCTCAAGAGGGTAATTATTGGGCTCAAGGGAGATCATCGAGTAGAAGTTCTTTGTAAAGATCAACTGCTCTGTGTTGACAGATGATTATGGTGGGAAGGTGGTGACAAGTGGTTAATTACAGAGCTAAAACCCCAGGCTCGTGGGTTGAGGAAAATAAAAACTGCAAGTCCAAGTCAACTCCCCAGCTAAGTGGATGTCCCATGTTGCATCAGCTTATTCTGGTGCGTTTAGTGAAGCGTGTGTTCCTGACCCAAGTCGATCACTGAAAGGTCTCTCCTGGCACCACTGAGTATCTGGCAGTCAAAGCAACAGTTCTGACTCCCAGTGTCATACTTGGGATCACATTCCATCTCACAAATATTTAAGCAAGAGTGTGAGGGCCAATGGCCAAGTTGCACATACAAGACAAATATCTCATTGTGTTTGTCACTGCACAGTATGTGGTTTTGTGAGTTCTAAAAACCATCCAGTGACTGTGACTGGAATGTGACAGTAATTTGTAACCACGGTGGCTCTTTTTTCTATTTTTACTTTTTGGGCCCACTTTTGTGACATGCTCCAAAATCCTGAGAAACGGCTGCAAAAGAAATATTCAGAAATGTTCTAAACGGGTTTAGAAAACTTGTGAACCCTGTCTGAACTTTTATTAGATGCTCCCACCACTCACCCATTTAACATCAGAACAAGGAAAGCATTATTTATAATGGCATGTGTGAAATCCCAGAGGGGATTCTTGAAAGAATTAGAGTGAAAAATCTGTCCCAAAGAGACTGCAAGCATAAAATAAATGATCAGATGGGAAAACATGTAAATCAGAAATTGAATCTTTTTTTCCCCTCCTTTAAAGGACACAGGAGCCTCTTCTTTGGCCATTAGCAATACAGGACAGAGAATCCGGAAGAGTAGGTGTAATCAGAGGGGCCCCAGAGTACTTGTCATTGCAGAGTGAGGAGTGTGGGAGAGTTGTAGTGTTGACTCTTCTTAATGTCTCCATGGCTGCTTCCCATTGAGAAAATAAAGGCTAGATAATAAAGACTACAGAGAAAGAGGCAACACCTAGAAAGCATTTAGTGCATTAAAATTCATAAAGGGCTTTCACAAATATTGTCTGCTTGAGTTAACCCTGGGAGGTATATATTGTTACCCACATTTTATAGTTGGAAAAATTAAGACACAGAGAGGTTTGGCAAGTAGTGAAATTAACTCTGGAGCCCAGAGGTTTTTTTTGTTTTTTTTTTTTAATTGAGGTGTACTTGACATATAACATCATATTCGTTTCAGGTGTACAATATAAGGATTTGTTATCTGTATATATTGCAAAATGATCACAGCCATAAGTCTAGTTAACATCTGTCTCCTCACATAGTTACAATTTTTTGTTGTTGTGATGAAAACTTTTAGGATTTACTTTCAAATATGCAATACAGTATTATTAACTATAGTCACTTTGCTGTACCTTACATCCTCAGAACTTATTTATTTTACAACTGGAAATTTGTACCTTTTGGCCCCCTTCTAAAGTCACGAATTGAGTGTTGTCCACTGCACCACAGCTGGGAACACAAAAAGAATATGGAAAGCCTGGTGTCTCCATAGGTTAACATGTCCCAAAGTGGGATATTTACCGTCTGGTTCTAGGAATGTATGTGAGGGGCTCTCCATCTCTCTCCCTCTCCCCAACAAACACACAGCCAAATTAGTTTAATTCACTAAGTTAAACAAAGTTAAATCTGTTCTTTCTGCCTGAGACACTTCAAGAGAATTCTGTGCATTATGAATCTCCAAGAAATGACGAGGGTTACAGGTTATAGTATAGTTGACACATCTGAACTAGGAACACATGTGGCAAGCTAGCTCTTAATACTTTGAGGGTCAGGTATCCAAAAGAACACCGCATTGGTCCATAATATCCCACTCTTCCCTTTACTACCACAGACCAACTGTACATTGGATGTATGGTCTAATTTCAATATTTTTCTAATTCTACTTTCAATATGTCAATTTCAATTGTTTCACTATTCCCATTCAAGAAAGAATTATGTCTTTTTCACTAAAAACCTGGGCAGAGACCTCTCACATATAGCTCCCTGCGCATATAGCTCCCTGCACTGCCACAAAGCTTCTCCTTGGTGCTGGGGTATAGGCTGCCAGCACCCGGGGGACCATTCCGCCTTGGTATCCTTCGTGTTTGTAAGTATCTGAAAACGTAGGAAACTCTTGTGTGTTGGCAGATTTCCTTTCCCAAAGTCCTGGGTACATGGGGTTTCAGAGTTGCAGGGTCAGGCAGATAGCCATCAGCCAGAAACACGCCCATTTGGCTGTGCCAGTATGAACACCAGCAAGCTTTCTGGTCAGTGCCTGTGCTGCACAGGTTGTGTTTTCGATATCGACCCTGGTGGTGAGTATTGTCATGTCCAGGCAGCCCCATGAGGGAAATCTGTGCTCGTTGAACAGTGACAACCTGTCCTGCGGAATGAGGAGAAAGCGAGGAAATTGAAAGCTGATGGAAGGCAACAAGCTTGCACTTAGCACATGAACTTTTGGTGTATTCAAAGCTGAACAGTAAAAATACAGGGGCGCCTTAACCCTGAGCCAGCAAGTCATGTTTCGACTTGTCAGACTTGGATTCCTCGTACAGAGAAGAATGGGGAAAAATCATGCATGCTTTCTTTGATGCTAAGAGCATCATTTGAAATCACCAAGCAAATTAGACATCTCTGACACTCTCCGCTCCTTGGGCTACGGAGTTGAGCAGCATTTTTCAGGCACTGTTAGTCCATTTCCTTCCCTTAGTTAGTCCATTTCCTTCCCTTAGTGAGTCAGAAATGGATATTGAGAATTATAATCGGGCAGAAACTCTGTGTGGCATTGGTCTCAGAGGTCAGGGGGTGGGAGTTGTCAGGGAAATCTAATTCCTGCTGTCCTGTGAACTCACCCACTGCCCCGCTGTCAGCATGGCATTTGGGCAGGTAGCGCTGAGGTTCACCAGCGTGAAAAGTAGGACCTGCCACCCATTGGGCTACTGTGCAGAAATCTTATCTTGGTTTAAAAATCAGACAGCCTTGATGGGCTACAAACCTGTATATGGAATATACTTAATTTTTCTCCAGAAAGTAGGAAGTCGTAAACAAGTCTCTTTGGTCAAAGTTTTCTTTGCCTGTGCTAATGCTGTTGCTATCTAATGCCTCAGACTTAGTGCTTTTACTAAAATGGGACTTTTCAAAAACCATACTTACTTATTAACTTATTTTTTAACATTTTAATTGGAATATAATTGCTTTACAGTGGTGTGTTAGCTTCTGCTTTATAACAAAGTGAATCAGTTATTCATATACATATATCCCCATATCTCTTCCCACTTGCGTCTCCCTCCCTCCCACCCTCCCTTTCCAACCCTTCTAGCTGAACACAAAGCACTGAGCTGATCTCCCTGTGCTATACGACTGCTTCCCACTAGCTATCTATTTTACATTTGGTAGTGTATATATGTTCATATATACACTACCACTCTCTCACTTGGCCCCAGCTTACCCTTCCCCCTCCCAGTGTCCTCAAATCCATTCTCTGGGAGGTCTGCGTCTTTATTTCCGTCTTGCCCTAGGTTCTTCACGATCTTTTTATTTTTCTTTTAGATTCCATATATATGTGTTAACATACGGTATTTGTTTTTCTCTTTCTGACTTACTTCACTCTGTATGACAGATTCTAGGTCCATCCACCTCACTACGGATAACTCAATTTCGTTTCTTTTTATGGCTGAGTAATATTCCATTGTATATATATGCCACATCTTCTTTATCCATTCTTCTGTCGATGGACGCTTAGGTTGCTTCCACGTCCTGGCTATTGTAAATAGTGCTGCAATGAAGATTGTGGAACATGACTCTTTTTGAGTTATGGTTTTCTCAGGGTATATGTCCAGTAGTTGGAATGCTGGGTCGTATGGTAGTTCTACTTTTAGTTTTTTAAGGAACCTCCATACTGTTCTCCATAGTTGCTGTATCAATTTACATTCCCACCAACAGTGCAAGAGAGTTCCCTTTTCTCCACACCCTCTCCAGCATTAATTGTTTGTACATTTTTTGATGATGGCCATTCTGACCCGTGCGAGATGATATCGCATTGTAGTTTTGATTTGCATTTCTCTAATGAGTAATGATGTTGAGCATTCTTTCATGTGTTTTTTGGCAATCTGTATATCTTCTTTGGAGAAATATCTATTAAGGACTTCTGCCCATTTTTGGATTGGGTTGTTTGTTTTTTTGATATTGAGCTGCATGAGCTGCTTGCAAATTTTGGAGATTAATCCTTTGTCAGTTGCTTCATTTGCAAATATCTTCTCCCTTTCTGAGAGTTGTCTTTTCTTCTTGTTTACGTTTTCCTTTGCTGTGCAAAAGCTTTTACGTGTAATTAGGCCCCATTTGTTTATTTTTGTTTTTCTTTCCATTTCTCTAGGAGGTGGGTCAAAAAGGATCTTGCTGTGATTTATGTCATAAAGTGTTCTGCCTATGTTTTCCTCTAAGAGTTTGAAAGTGTCTGGCCTTACATTTAGGTCTGTAATCCATTTTGAGTTTATTTTTGTGCATGGTGTTAGGGAGTGTTCTAATTTCATACTTTTACATGTAGCTGTCCAGATTTCCCAGCACCACTTATTGAAGAGGCTGTCCTTTCTCCATTGTATATGCTTGACGCCATTTTCAAAGATAAGGTGACCATATGTGCATGGGTCTATCTCTGGGCTTTCTATCCTGTTCCATTGATCTATCTTTCTGTTTTTGTGCCAGTACCATACTGTCTTGATTACTGTAGCTTTGTAGTATAGTCCAAAGTCTGGGAGCCTGTTTCCTCCGGCTCTGTTTTACTTTCTCATCATTGCTTTGGCTATTGGGGGTCTTTTGTGTTTCCATACAAATTGTGAAATTTTTTGTCCTAGTTCTGTGAAAAATGCCAGTGGTAGTTTGATAGGGATTGCATTGAATCTGTAGATTGCTTTGGGTAGTATAGTCATTTTCACAATATTAAGTCTCCCAATCCGAAAACATGGTATATCTCTCCATCTATTTGTATCATCTTTAATTTCTATCATCAGTGTCTTATAATTTCCTGCACACATGTCTTTTGTCTCCTTAGGTAGGTTTATTCCTAGGTATTTTATTATTTTTGTTGCAGTGGTAAATAGGAGTGTTTCGTTAATTTCACTTTCAGATTTTTCATCATTAGTGTATAGGAATGCAAGAGATTTCTGTGCATTAATTTTGTATGCTGATACTTTACCAAATTCATTGATTAGCTCTAGTAGTCTTCTGGTAGCATCTTTAGGATTCTCTATATATAGTATCATGTCACTGCAAACAGTGACAGCTTTACTTCTTCTTTTCCAATTTGGATTCCTTTTATTTCTTTTTCTTCTCTGATTGCTGTGGCTAAAACTTCCAAAACTATGTTGAATAATACTGGTGAGAGTGGGAAACCTTGTCTTGTTCCGGATCTTAGTGGAAATGGTTTCAGTTTTTCACCATTGAGGATGATGTTGGCTGTGGGTTTGTCATATATGGCCTTCGTTATGTCGAGGTATGTTCCCTCTATGCCTACTTTCTGAAGGGTTTTTATCATAAATGGGTGTTGAATTTTGTCAAAAGCTTTCTCTGCATCTATTGAGATGATCATATGGTTTTTCTGCTTCAATTTGTTAATATGGTGTATCACATTGATTGATTTGTGTATATTGAAGAATCCTTGCATTCCTGAGATAAACCCCACTTGATCATGGTGTATGTTCCTTTTAATGTGCTGTTGGATTCTGTTTGCTAGTATTTTGTTGTAGAAGTTTGCATCTATGTTCATCAGTGATATTGGTCTGTAGCTTTCTTTTTTTGTGACATCTTTGTCTGGTTTTGGTGTCAGGGTGATGGTGGTCTCGTAGAATGGGTTTAGGAGTCTTCCTTCCTCTGCTATATTTTGGAAGAGTTTGAGAAAGATAGGTGTTAGCTCTTCTCTAAATGTTTGATAGAATTCGCCTGTGAAGCCATCTGGTCCTGGGCTTTTGTTTGTTGGAAGATTTTTAATCACATTTTCTATTTTAGTGCTTGTGATTGGTCTGTTCATATTTTCTATTTCTTCCTGGTTCAGTCTTGGAAGGTTGTGCGTTTTCTAAGTATGTATCCATTTCATCCAGGTTGTCCATTTTATTGGCATATAGTTGTTTGTAGTAAGTGCTCATGATCCTTTGTATTTCTGCAGTGTCAGTTGTTACTTCTCCTTTTTCATTTCTAATTCTATTGATTTGAGTCTTCTCCCTTTTCTTCTTTTTGAGTCTGCCTAATGGCTTATTAATTTTGTTTATCTTCTCAAAGAACCAGCTTTTAGTTTTATTGGTCTTTGCTATCATTTCACTTATTTCTTTTTCATTTATTTCTGATCTGATCTTTATGATTTCTTTCCTTCTGCTAACTTTGGGGTTTTTTTGTTCTTCTTTCTCTAATTGCTTTAGGTTTAAGGTTAGGTTGTCTTTTTGAGATGTTTCTTGTTTCTTAAGGTAGGATTGTATTGCTATAAACTTCCCTCTTAAAAGTGCTTTTGCTGCATCCCATAGGTTTTGGGTCATTGTGTTTTCATTGTCATTTGTTTCTCGGTATTTTCTGATTTCCTTTTTGATTTCTTCAGTGATCTCTTGGTTATTAAGTAGTGTATTATCTATCCTCAATGTGTTTGTATTTTTTACAGGTTTTTTCCTGTAATTGATATCTAGTCTCATAACGTTGTGGTCAGAAAAGTTTCTTGATACGATTTCAATTTTCTTAATTTTACCAAGGCTTGACTTGTGACCCAAGATATGATCTATCCTGGAGAATGTTCCATGAGCACTTGAGAAAAAAAGTGTACTCTGTTGTTTTTGCATAGAATGTCCTATAAATATCAGTTAAGTCCATCTTGTTTAATGTATCATTAAAACTTGTGTTTCCTTATTTATTTTCATTTTGGATGATATATCTGTTGGTGAAAGTGGGGTGTTAAAGTTCCCTACTATGATTGTGTTACTGTCGATTTCCCCTTTTATGGCTGTTAGTATTTGCCTTATGTATTGAGGTGCTCCTATTTTGGGTGCAGAGATGTTTACAATTGTTATATCCTATTCTTGGGTTGATCCCTTGATCATTATGTAGTGTCCTTCCTTGTCTCTTGTAATAGTCTTTATTTTAAAGTCTATTTTGTCTGATAGGAGAATTGCTACTCCAGCTTTCTTTTGATTTCCATTTGCATGGAATATCTTTTTCCATCTCCTCACTCTGGCTGTATGTGTCCCTATGTCTGAAGTGGGTATCTTGTAGACAGGATATATACGGGTCTTGTTTTGTATCCATTCAGCCAGTCTATTTTTTTTGGTTGGAGCATTTAATCCATTTACATTTAAGGTAATTATCGATATGTATGTTCCTATTCCCATTTTCTTAATTGTTTTGGGTTTGCTATTGTATGTCTTTTCCTTCTCTTGTGTTTCCTGCCTAGATGAGTTCCTTTAGCATTTGTTGTAAAGCTGGTTTGGTGGTGTTGAATTGTCTTAGCTTTTACTTATCTGTAAAGGTTTTAATTTCTCTCTCTAATCTGAATGAGATCCTTATTGGGCAGAGTAATCTTGGTTGTAGGTTTTTCCCTTTCATCACTTTAAATATGTCCTGCCACTCCCTTCTGGCTTGCAGAGTTTCTGCTGAAAGATCAGCTGTTAACCTTATGGGGATTCCCTTGTATGTTATTTGTTGCTTTTCCCTTGCTGCTTTTAATATTTTTTGTTTGTATTTAATTTTTGATAGTGTGATTAATATGTGTCTTGGTGTGTTTCTCCTTGGATTTATCCTGTATAGGGCTCTCTGTACTTCCTGGACTTGATTAAGTATTTCCTTTCCCATACTAGGGAAGTTTTCAACTATAATCTCTTCAAATATTTTCTCAGTCCCTTTCTTGTTCTCTTCTTCTTCTGGGACCCCTGTAATTCAAATGTTGGTGTGTTTAATATTGTCCCAGAGATCTCTGAGACTGTCCTCAATTCTTTTCATTGTTTTTTCTTTATTCTGCTCTGCAGTAGTTATTTCCACTATTTTATCTTCCAGGTCACTTATCCATTCTTCTGCCTCAGTTATTCTGCTATTGATCCCTTCTAGAGAATTTTTAATTTCACTTATTATGTTGTTCATGATTGTTTCTTTGCTCTTTAGTTCTTCTAGGTCCTCATTAAACATTTCTTGTATTTTGTCTATTCTATTTCCAAGATTTTGGATCATCTTTACTATCATTATTCTGAGTGCTTTTTCAGGTAGACTGTCTATTTCCTCTTCATTTGTTACATGTGGTGGGTTTTTACCTTGCTCCTTCATCTTTCTTTGTCTTCTCATTTTGCATAACTTACTGGGTTTGGGATCTCCTTTTGCAGGTGGCAGGTTCGTAGTTCCCATTGTTTTTGGTGTCTGCCCCCCGTGGCTAAGGTTGGTTCAGTGGGTTGTGTAGGCTTCCTGGTGGAGGGGACTGGTGCCTGTGTTCTGGTGGATGAGGCTGGATCTTGTCTTTCTGGTGGGCAGGTCCACCTCTGGTGGTGTGTTTTGGGGTGTATGTGACCTTATTATGAGTTTAGGCAGCCTCTCTGCCAATGGATGGTGTTGTGTTCCTGTCTTGCTAGTTGTTTGGCATAGAGTGTCCAGCACTGTAGCTTGCTGGTCGTTGAGTGGAGCTGCTTCTTGGCATTGAGATGGAGATCTCTGGGAGATTTTTGCCGTTTGATATTACGTGGAGCTGGGAGGTCTCTTGTGGACCAATGTCTTGAACTTGGCTCTCCCACCTCAGAGGCACAGCCCTGATGCCTGGCTGGAGCACCAAGAGCCTGTCATCCACACAGCTCAGAATAAAAGGGAGAGAGAGAGAGAGAGAGAGAGAGAGAGAGAGAGAGAAAGAAGTAAAATTAAATTAAATTAAATTAAAAAGTTATTAAAATAAAAAATAAAAACTAATTATTATAAATTTTTTTAAGTAATTAAAAAAAAAGAAAGAATAGCCAAACCAAAAAACAAATCCACCAATGATAACAAGCACTGAAAACTTCACTAAAAAACAAAAAAAAAAAAAACCAACACACAGAACCCTAGGACAAATGGTAAAAGCAAAGCTATACAGACAAAATCACACACAGAAGCATGCATACACACTCACAAAAAGGAAAAAAACTATATATATAATTGCTCCCACAGTCCACCTCCTCAATTTGGGATGATTCATTGTCTATTCAGGTATTCCACAGATGCGGTACATCAAGATAACTGTGGTGATTTCATCCGCCGCTCCTGAGGCTGCTGGGAGAGATTTCCCTTTCTCTTCTCTGTTGACACAGCTCTCGGGGTTCAGCTTTGGATGTGGACCCGCCTCTGCATGTAGGTCGCCTGAGGGCCTCTGTTCTTCGCTCAGACAGGACTGGGTTAAAGGAGCAGATTCGGGGGCTCTGGCTCACTCAGGCCGGGGGGAGGGAGGGGTACGGATGCGGGGCGAGACTGCGGTGGCAGAGGCCGACATGATGTTGCACCAGCCTGAGGCACGCCGTGTGTTCTCCCGGGGAAGTTGTCCCTGGATCACAGGACCCTGGCAGTGGTGGGCTGCACAGGCTCCGGGGGTGTGTGTGTGTGTGTGTGGATAGTGACCTGTGTTTGCACACAGGCTTCTTGGTGGCGGCAGCAGCAGCCTTAGCGTCTCATGCCCGTCTCTGGGGTCCGCGCTGATAGCCGCGGCTCGCGCCTGTCTCTGGAGCTCCTTTAAGTGGCGATCTTAATTCCCCTCATCGCGCATCAGGAAACAAAGAGGGAAGAAAAAGCCTCTTGCGTCTTCAGCAGCTCCAGACCTTTTCCCGGACTCTCTCCCGGCTAGCCGTGGTGCACTAACCCCCTGCAGGCTGTGTTCACGCCGCCAGTCCTCTTCCTGGGATCCGACCAAAGCCCGAGCCTCAGCTCCCAGCCCCGCCCACCCCGGCGGGTGAGCAGAGAAGCCTCTCGGGCTGGTGAGTGCAGGTCAGCACCGATCCTCTGTGCGGGAATCTCCCCGCTTTGCCCTCCGCACCCCTGTGGCCGCGCTCTCCTCCGCGGCTCCGAAGCTTCCCCCTCCGCCACCCGCAGTCTCTGCCCACGAAGGGGCTTCCTAGTGTGTGGAAACCTTTCCTCCTTCACAGCTTCCTCCCATTTTTTGCAGTACGCAGGCCCCTCACTGTTGTAGCCTCTCCCGTTGAGGAGCACAGGCTCCGGACGCGCAGGCTCAGCGGCCATGGCTCACGGGCCCAGCTGCTCCGCGGCATGTGGGATCTTCCCAGACCGGGGCACGAACCCGTGTCCCCTGCATCGGCAGGCGGACTCTCAACCACTGCGCCACCAGGGAAGCCCCCTATTCTTTTGTCTCCGTTTTTTCTTTTTTCTTTTGCCCTACACAGGTACGTGGGGAGTTTCTTGCCTTTTGGGAGGTCTGAGGTCTGCCAGCGTTCAGTAGGTGTTCTGTAGGAGTTGTTCTACATGAAGATGTATTTCTGATGTATCTGTGGGGAGGAAGGTGATCTCCGCGTCTTACTCCTCCACCATCTTGAAGCTCCTCCTGCTTATTTACTTTTGTAAATAAGCTCAGTTGAAGTTTCCTGTAGTAGATGAAATTCCAAAGACTGGACTTCTTTGTGTCCATAGAAACCTGAAACTCAGTTGCCCCTTCTGTAAAATGTGAATAATCATTTCTGCCCTGCCCATTGCTGGGTTGTGGTAAGCATGTTCAAGGCAGCTCTGTGTGCGCTCCTTACGCTTTAAAGTGGAAGGAAGCTCCGGCCTTGCTAAGGAAGCAGAGTCCCTCGGTGGGTCATTTTGGATGCAAAACTCTCTACTTGTTATCCTGACCAAAGTTATCTTGTTAATTACAAGATCAAGTCATCCTCATACCAGAAAGTAGGTGTGTCCGGTTTTTTGTTTGGTTTGGTTTTGTTTTTTCCGGTACGCGGGCCTCTCACTGTTGCGGCCTCTCCCGTTGCGGAGCACAGGCTCCGGACGCGCAGGCTCAGCGGCCATAGCTCACGGGCCCAGCCGCTCCGCGGCATGTGGGATCTTCCCGGACCGGGGCACGAACCCGCGTCCCCTGCACCGGCAGGCGGACTCTCCACCACCGCGCCACCGGGGAAGCCCTGTCTGTGTTTTATACAGGATGAATATCCACCCAATCACCATCTCTGCTCCTGTCTAGTCGTGAGAAAGAGAGAATTGCAAAACTGTGAGAAAAACCCTTTGACCACTCTTTGCCCTCTGTCTCTGTTGCTTGAGATTATAAACGAATCGTCTTTCCCTTATGTTTTATAAACAATTAAAATTAATAAATACAAATAAAGGAAAGGGAAAAAAATGTCCCGCACATCTCCCTTGCAAACCTTTTCTCCTGACGGTGGGAACTGATGCCACCTTGTTACCCCTTTTCTGCCAGGTCGGTGGCCACACGATGCTGCCCATTCGCTGGATGCCTCCAGAGAGCATCATGTACAGGAAGTTCACCACCGAAAGTGATGTCTGGAGCCTGGGGGTCGTGTTGTGGGAGATCTTCACCTATGGCAAACAGCCCTGGTACCAGCTGTCAAACAATGAGGTGAGTGGCGGGTAGCACCGAGACCCCTAGAGAGTTGACGCAGAGAGGCGTCCCCGGGCTAGAAGTCAGGACACGCTCTCATGTGGCTTTGTTGGGAGAAGCACCTCCCAAACGGCCTGCCATGTACCTAAATTTCATGGCCAAATTATAGTCACTCTCCAAATTTAAGAGTTCCAGAAAGAGAAAAGCACAGCATTTGCTGACGCGCCTGTGATCCTCTGGCACTGGGACCCAGGAGTCACTTCCTGCTGTTCATCCAGTAAATTGATAGCAGATGTGGCATTCCGGTACCCTTAGAGTCCAGCTAGCTTTTTGGTATTATTCCAATAAGGTTTCAAGCTTCTCTCCTTTTTGCATATTTCACTAGAACATTTACTTCTAGTGAAAAACTCAAACATTTTATTTTCCTTTTCTAATCTGTTTGCAAATATGTCTATATTTGAGGCATCACTTCTTGGTCAAGCACCTCACTTCTTCAGGCCCACGTCTGTCTTTAATCCAATTCCATTATCCAAAATGACTGCTCATTTCTGTGCCCTGGGGTTCCCTGGCCAGTTAGCACCCTGACACAAAAGTGACCCTGGTCCCATCTCAGGCCAGTAAAACATTGGAATTCTAAGGTGTGTTTTGGGAGCATTCCATATAGATGAATTATTTCTCTAGCAGTTTGGTGAAATCAGTGTGGCTTGAAAAATGAATATAAACCCATCAAATTAACCATGACATACCAACCTAGAACAGTCACTCTCTTGCCTCTGAAAAAAAGTAAACACTGAGTGGGTTTCCTTAAAAAGCCCTCTTTTTGTACTGACATTTATTGTATCCACATTGTTTTTCCTCTGGTCTGACCCTATCTTTGCTCTCCGTCCCGTCCAGGTGATAGAATGCATCACTCAAGGCCGAGTCTTGCAGCGACCTCGAACATGCCCCCAGGAAGTCTATGAGCTGATGCTGGGGTGCTGGCAGCGAGAGCCCCACATGAGGAAGAACATCAAGGGCATCCACACCCTCCTTCAGAACTTGGCCAAGGCATCTCCGGTCTACCTGGATATACTAGGCTAGGGCCCTTTCCCCCAGACCGATCCTTCCCAAAGCACCTCCTCAGTTGGGCCGAGAGGATGAACGTCTTTTAACTGCCGCTGGATGCCGTCAATCTGCTGTTCTTCGCTCTGACAGTATTAACTACAAAGACACCGAGAAGCTTTCCGAGGGAAGCAATGTGTACTTCTCCATCCGTAGACACAGTATGGACTTCTTTTTGGCATTATCTCTTTCTCTCTTTCCATCTCCCTTGGTTTATTCCCTAGTTTTTTTTTGTTTGTTTTTCTTTCCTTTATTTTTTGTCTTCCCTGCTTCACAATCCTCACCCTTTCCTTTTTAATCAATCTGGCTTCTGCATTACTATTAACTCTGCATAGACAAAGGCCTTAACAAACCTAATTTGTTATATCAGCAGACACTCCGGTTTGCCCACCACAACTAACAATGCCTTGTTGTATTCCTGCCTTTGATGTGGATGAAAAAAAGGGAAAACAAATATTTGACTTAAACTTTGTCACTTCTGCTGTACAGACATCGAGAGTTTCTATGGATTCACTTCTATTTATTTATTATTATTACTGTTCTTATTGTTTGGGATGGCTTAAGCCTGTGTATGAAAAAGGAAAACTTGTGTTCAATCTGGGAAGCCTTTATCTTTGGGAGATTAAAACCAGAGAGAAAGAAGATTTATTATAAACCGCAGTATGGGAAGAACAAAGACAACCATTGAGATCGGCTGGCGTCAGTCCCAACTTAAGAAAACCCAGCGACTGTTAGCTGGGAACAATGTATTCGGCACCTTCCCCCGAGGACATTTCTGAGGAGTAAAAAGACTGTTGAACTCTGTGCCATGGACTATTCTTTTCCCATCACCGGAAACACTAGAGTGTAGTACAGAGAAAAGATGGCTTCCGGGAGGTAAGATGGCACATCACACGTTCCGACAGTCTTGTCTTTGTAGGCCACGGTGATGGCACTGGTTTGTTTTTCCAAGTGTTATCCACTGAGCCTGTGTCAAGTTCAGTTGAAAGGAGGTGGATTCTTGTCCAGCAATCATTTCAGGGTCAGGTGGGAAAGCCAAGGACTTGGAAAAGATAGGACAAGCTCTAAATTTGGAGGCAAGTTTCTCTTACATTGAACTTTTCAGATAGCACTTCCTTCCAACCCCTAGCCTCCACCCCACCTATCCTTTTAACTGTGCAAGCAAAATTGTGCATGGTCTTTGTCGATAAAAATATCTTGTGTGCAGAAACTACCGCTCCAGACGTCGTGCCCCAGATATGTAGAGCAGATCCATAAAAGGTATAACTTATATAATTAGGGGAAGCTAATGGAATTCATCAGCTGAGTATAAATGTCTCTGGGTCGTATGGTGGCGATGGGTTTTAACAAATATGGACCCTGAAACCTGGCTATCCTCAACCATGTCGCACCCACTGTGGCCCTGTGAGAAGGGCAAAATCAACCCCCAAGGGACAGGAGACCTCACCCACCCTCGGGGTATCACAGGCATTGATGTTCAGTGTACACAGGCCGAGACCTTGCTCTGGGCTCTGGTTGGGAGAGTGGTCTCATTCTAAATGTACTCCATTGTCAATATGCTGTTTTGTTTTTTTCACTGCATTTTAAAAGAAAGTAAAAACAAAAACCTAGGCACAGCATACCCATGGGACACTGTGCCCAGGCCAAGCTTTGGAGGTGTGCTTCTGGGCATAGCCACGGGTTTTGCGAAAAGAGGTTGTAAATTTAAATAGAAATTTACAGTTATCTGGGTGATCAGTTATACCAAGGAAGAAACATTTTTCTGTTCCTCAAGAAAACTTGCTACCCTCTGTGAGGGGAATTTTGCTAACTCGACATCTTTATAACATGAGCCAGATTGAAAGGGAGTGATTTGAATTCAACTTAGGTCATTTTATTTCATATTTGTTTCTGAAGGTGCAATTGCTCTGTTTAAGTTTTGCTTGTGCCCTTAGTTACTGAAGCACCCTATTTTCCATTCTAGACATTGAAAGCCAGTTCTCAAAAAATCAAAAGTGTCCATTAACAGAGAACAAAAGGAAATCCAGTAGCATCTGCTGTCAAGTGAAGGGGGTTGGACAAGGCGATGCCCATAGTCCTTTCAGGTTCTGCGCTGCCTATGAGACATGGGAGTTGAATTGTTCTCTTTGTCGGTGACCAAAAACCCTCCAGAACACACATAATAATATAACGAAAGCCATATCTCCATGATATATACCTGCACGTATATATCCCATTAAGGGCCCATGGTACTGTTAAAACACTGTGGCACCCTGTGAAGCAGTAAGAAGAAGCAGATTTGTACAGAACTTTTCTAGATTCCATCAGTGATGACCTGAAAACCTACACAGGTTTGTCATTCTGTGCGACTGGCCAGCTGCTCTGGGGGAAGAAGCTGCAAGTTACTTGTTTTATTTTAACAGAGAGCAAAGGAGGTAATACTCTAAGGGATCAAATTCAAGGAGGGCTGTGCAGTTTTAGAGCAAGGATTTGTTTAAAGCAGATGAGAGGATGGGAGCATTCCCTTCCCCTTCCAGTGTTGTGTTTTCCTCTGAAGGAAAAAAGAAAAAAAAAAAATTTCTCTTTACCTTCTGACAAGTCCCTCAAGGTCTTGAAATGAAAGGTTCTATGCAAGTGCAAAGTTTTATAGTTATTTATATTGCTATTATTCATTTTTTCCCTCTGTTGTCTCAAGCGTATGTACTGATCACAGAGACGTCTCGCATTGAAAGAATCCCAGATTGCTTTTAAGGTAACCGAATGAACCACAGACTGTCTTCAAGTCTCCATCCCTGTTCCTCCACAATCCCCTCTCCTCATGCTCTTGTAATATTTAGAAAAGGGGCGTCCTCGTTCTGCAGTGTAAAGATCACAGAGTAGGGCCTGCCATCAGATCCATTAAGAACTCCGACAGGAGCGGCGACAAACCTAATTCTCTAGCCTGAACTCACCCTGACAGCTGCTTCCATTTATACATTGTTTAAGAGTTTCCCAAACACTTTTCACATATGTTGGCAAATCAGTCCCATTTTTTTAAAGGTGAGGAAATTGAGAGCTGGAGAAGTTAAATGGCATGCTAGTACTCTCCAGGCACCTCTGGGACTTAATCTAGGTACTCTGACTCTGATGTCCATGATTTGGTCCACTAGAGACCCTAATATATACACAAGCAGTCCAGGAGAGAAAGCACGCTAACCAATTCATGAAGCAGGATATGAAGTTAGAAGAGCAAAATGAAATATGTGAGATGCAAGCAGCTGAGATCTCATGACATATAATCATGCTCATAGCTTCAGCGAAATCCTTGTACAATGAACCAGTGTCATAATCAGGCTTATTTAGAAGACGTTTTGAACGATGCTATAAAAGAGTATATCAGAATTCATATTATATGTTCACATCAGCGCTCCCTGTGGTATTTCCATGTATTTATATGTGTGTTATAAATACTAGATTTATACATAGACAAACACACATGCATAGTGTGTTTGTGAGCTTATGTATAAATGTATAGGCACACAGTAATAGAGATAATTATAAGTAGGGTGCAGTATGAATAATTTGCTTAAAATCTGCTAAATAACCAAAACTTTTTTGATGTCATGTTGCTGTTCATGCTTCCTTTCTCCATGTGGGTAGGACCCCATCACACTTTTCGACTCTCTGCAATACTGCATGGGTGGAAGACATATTTAAGATAATGTGCTTCCCAAACACATTATCACAAAACAACTAAATCAAACCCATCCCACTACATTGAGTCCTTCCTCTGGCTTCCTGCAAAGGAAAATGCAGCCGGAAATACATCTCCTTATGTAAAGGTCCAGAAAAGGAAAACTGATTTTTTAAAAAATCCTTTTGCACATTTATTTGTATTATGCTCACCTGTCCCACTGTGACCCCTTTACACTTGTGTTCAGAGTCCAAGCATTCCAGAAGAGAACTGGACTGTTGGGAGCCCAGTGTCTTGAAGGCCAAAGGTGAGAATCCAAGACTCCACCGCGAGGCGAGTGACTCTTAGGAATTCCCACATCCTAGCGGAATGCAAGAGGCAGCAGTGTAAAATGCTGGCCTTTGCAAAGAGCCATGACAACAGGATCCCCTGTTGTCAGGGGATAGAAGTCAGAAATAGACTTCTTTTTTTTAAACTTGCCCTTTTGTAAATTGGACCTTCTATAATGCCAATAGCATTAAATTGTGTATCTAATTAAATAAATGACTGCAGACACACATAGTCTCAATTCCCTTGCTCTTTCTTTTCTTTTTTTCCCATTTGAGGACTTTTGTTTCCAGTGTGGAGCTTCGGTTTGGCCCTATATCACTGCTACAGAAAAATCTCACTAGGGGGATGGCCAGTGACCCACCTACTCAGGTGGCTAAGTGAGCAATTAAAGCAGTTTCCTCACAATTCGTAATGGTGGGATGCTGAGACTCCGAGGTTGAGACAGCAAATGATATGCTAAAGAATTTACGGTGGAAGGGACTTGTAGCAAAATATGACAGCATATGAAGGGGTGTTTTCTCGTTTGTCAGGGCTGGAATGAATCACTGCTGCTATAAGTCAAAGGTTCTCGAATATCCTTAATTTTTGTATTTATTTCCTTTTTTTTCTTTTACCTTTATTTAAGTATTTATTTATTTATATATATATTTCTTTGCTCCATTCATCACAGACACAAAGCGAAGCAAAAAAAAAAAAAAAATATATATATATATATATATATATATATGTGTGTATGTGTTGCAGGCAAAACACTGTGAATTTCACAAGCAACTCTTTTGCCATCTTAACATACGTCTCAGGAGACACAATGGGAAAACATGGGATGTCATTTTTTTTAGTCTATGCATTCCAGGCCAGGTCTGTGTTTGTTTTATTTCTTTGGTCTGTACATTAACGAAAATGATCCTGAGTGAAGGTTGGCCGAATGTCCAACGTGCTGGAGCAAGCATAACTAAAGCTGCTAATTGCCACAGGTTTGAACTGGAAAAAAAATTTGGAGAAAATGAAATGTAAAGGCCTACATTTTGCAAGTTGTATATCTTCCTATTGCTTTAAAAATGTAAAAAAAAAAAAAACAAAAACACTGGAAATGTTTAAATACAAGGTCTTTGAATTAAATGTGGATTTTGAATATATAATCCCTTGATAAATGACCAAATTATGGTGAAATATTGCTCCCTGCGTTCATTAATCATTATCCATCACTAACAAATCTGCCTAGAGGTGTGGACAGTCTCTGCATTTGCTTCTGTACATGGAGAGATGTTTGTATATATCCGGGCCGTATCCACACACACATTTCAATACCTCTCTGAAGATATATTGCCCCTTTCATTGTGACCTGGTATTTGAAACTCCCTTTTCATTTGCTTTATTTTCCTTTTAATGTGACGTCTCTGTTCTGATAGTTACTGGTTCTTGTTTTGCAATCTGTTTGGAGGTCCATTGCTTTATTAAGACCCACTGCATCTTGGCTGATTTCAAAGTGACACCAGAATCTCAGTGTTTAAAAAAAAAAAAAAAGTTTTGTTTGTAAATCATGTGACCAGCTTCTCTCAACCTGACATGGAAAGTCTCTTGTACTACAGTGTACTAATAAAAATGATGTCTTAAAATAAATAACATCCTCTAAAAGAGACACTAAAAGTGACATGATGATTACTAGAACTTTCACAAGGCATGGTGTGCTCTTTTGTCTGTCTGTCCGTATGTATGTACTTTAGATAAGGTCACTGCAGGTGACTGCCGTGTTCATCAGTTGAAGCAACGAGAGGACAAGTTCCCTGACTGATCCCTCCATAACCTGACATTTTCACCTTCTATCTTGGATAACTAGAACATCACTGCCCAGTAGAACTTTCTACAGTGATAGAAATGTTTTATCTGCACTGTCCAATATGGCCAGTAGGCACTTGACCTGCGGCCAGTGAGACTAAGAGCTGAATTTTAAATGTGATTTAATTTCAATTAGTTTACATTTAAATAGCCACACGGGGCTCATGACTACCATGTGAGACAGCACAGGGTGAGCAGACAGAATCACCAGGATTTCTAACAGATCAGCCCACCCACGTTTGTATTTCTCAGAGTCACAGTCGTGTTTCCCACTGTCTGACCGTTTCCCCTCCATCTCCTCTGAGAGGTACAGAAGGCTTCTGGGCAGCATACCTGATGGAGGCTTCAGGAATGTAGAGTTTGCCAGCAGACTGTCCTCAAATCAAACTCCTCAGGAACTTTGCCCGTGAAAACCCCTCTTACTGGCTCAGGTATATTTTCCTTGAGTTAAAAAAATACAACCCAGGGCTTCCCTGGTGGCGCAGTGGTTGAGAGTCCGCCTGCCGATGCAGGGGACACGGGTTCGTGCCCCGGTCCGGGAGGATCCCACATGCCGCGGAGCGGCTGGACCCGTGAGCCATGGCCGCTGAGCCTGCGCGTCCGGAGCCTCTGCTCCGCAGCGGGAGAGGCCACAACAGTGAGAGGCCCGCGTACCGCAAAAAAAATATAACCCAGTTAAACTCAGCAGAGACTTGGGGAATTCAAAGCTGTGTAAGGGGGGAAAACAACTCGTCTAAAAATCCAAGTACGAACATGTATTGTTGCTGTGGGATTGAAGTGTGTATCCCACTCAGAGAAATAGGATTAAAGAACAAAAGTTAAACCACTGATGCCTTGGCCAGTGGATTATTTGGATTATTAAAGATCTACACCTCTACCAGACAACGTTTTTATATTCTTATTATTTGTATGTTTATAATCAGTAATCAGTTAAATTCCAAACCTGAAGTCAAGTTTTCCAGAACCCTGCCTGCTGTTTTGTAGACCCTCATTTTCTCCCTCAGATACACTTTTTTAGTTCACTCTTGAGGATGCCTAATTGCTTGGCTAGAAACAACACTTCTGAGGTACTGTGATTAACAATCTCATTCAAACAGGCATCCTTACCTTTAGAACAAATTGACTAATAGAACAAATGCTTACTGCATGCCAGGGTGTTATGTATGTTGTGTTCTTGCTGTAACAAATTACCACACACTGAGTGGCTTAAAACAACAGAAATGCGTTCTCTCACAGTTCTGAAGGCCAGAGGTCTGAAACTGAGGTGTCAGCGGGGCCGCACTCCCTCTGGAGACCCTCAGGGAGAATCTGTTCTTTACCTGTTCCAGCCTCTGGGGCCTCCGGATGTTCCTTGGCTTGTGGCCGCATCACTCCAATCTCTGCCTCGGCGGCCACATTGCCTTCTCCTCTTCTTCCTGTGCCCTCTCCTCTGTGTGTGTGGCTTGGAAGGATACGTGTGGTTGCATTTAAGGCCCACCGGGGATAATCCAGGAAAAGCTCTCCCTCACTCTTTTGCCTTATCAGGTCACGTTCCCAGGTTCCAGGGATTACTACGTGGACATATCTTTTTGAAGGCCACCATTTAAACCTCTACAGTATGTTAACTCACCCAGCTCTTACGTCAACACTGGGAGGTAGGTACTATTATGATCCGCAGTTTACAGATGAGAAAACTGAGGCACTGAGAGTTAAGGAAGTTGCCAAAAAGTTAGGTCAAAAGAAATTGACCAGCAAATATAGTGTTTACTACTTGCCATAAAGGTAGTCATTGAATCCTGAAAACAAGGGAGGAACTCAGGGGTTTCCACTCCAGGCAATAGGCAGAAATGCAGGCACCTGGCTGGCCCCCAGAAGCCTGCAGCTGGGGTTTGGGCTCACCACGTGGCATGGTGTTGAGAGTCTGGGCTCCAGGCCCCTCAGAGACTGGTAAAAACAATTCAACATCCCAGCCCTGTAGGAATGGGCTTATCAGCGGGATCTAATGCCAAGATTCAAGGTTCCAGGAGGCTAGAGAGTTTCTAGGAAGTTAAACCTGGAGTGTAGGGATTTCGGTCACTAGGGATGAGGTAAGAATTTGGCCCCGAATCTGGCAAGGTCTTTGGTGCTTTCCTAGACCCATTGCTCCTTTTCCCTCTTCCCACCACTCATCAGCCTCGGGGAGGGGGAGCCTACAGTGGAAGCAGCTGCTTAGTAGCGGGTTCTGAGGCTTTCAGTGATATGAGACTATCTCTCTGCGAATCTGTATTTCCTGAATGTCAGGATCTTCATTAGGCTCCCATGGTTAGAGCTATATGAGAGCTAAACATCCCATCCCACCTGCCATCTACAGGTGGTGCTTTACAAGGATTGCCAGGTTCAGACCAAATTCATCCAACAAGCAATGATTTATTACAAGCCTGCAATGTAGGCCCAGAAACTTCCCTTGCCTGACCTTGCATGGAAGTAACAGATGCAAAGATATACTGATGCCAGGACCAGCCTGGCCTCTGTTCAGGTGACAGGGAGGGACAACGGAAGACCCAGGGAGCTCTGGTCACTGAGAGCTGCATTCCTGGCATTAGAGAGCTGGGCTTTGCCAGATTCTTCTGCCTCCTTCATGCAGGAATGATGACACTTGTACAATAATTCTAATAAATATTCAATCTTCAGGATCAGTCACTTCACATACATACAAAAATCTATGTCCCTTATCCTAATTAGCAAACCATGTGATATTGATAACATTATTTTAAATACCAGTTAACTACTAAAGTCACTTCTCACATGGGCACTGCATATGTCATCTATAGTACATCCGTGTATCACTAGATACGTCATGATATCTAATCACTTCTAGTGTATAGGCTATATTTGTACACACACATCACATTGTATACACTGATTTTAAAGTCACAGAGATGCTATAACAACCTCCCTATGGACAACTACAGCCTCTTCTCCTGTAGCAGGTACGTATGGATTTGTAGATACAAGCCTATGCATGGGAAATGCCGCTTTCTTCATTTCCTTTAAATCAGGCCATATTTGACTCAAGTCCACATCCTGCAGGGGCAAAACCAATCTCAGCAATTACTGGGTGTGACTCCCCTTCCTAGGGTATCCTTTGGATCTCAAGGTTCATTGATACCCAGGAAATACGAGAAGGGCTTCGCATTTACTGTCCATCACAATCCAGTGGCTCTGGTGCCAGAGCTGAGAGCCTTGCCTCTAGGACAGATGTCCTCTGACACACTGCAGCCTCCCCCCAAGGGCCACCAACCCCTCACACTCGATCCACTAGGTATGATGGCTACCTACTCTCAAGATGAGTCACAAGGCCTTAATTTGGCTTTTAGTTTCCTTTGGCTTCTGGAGAGTTTGTTATATTTCACCAAGCATGTGTATGTGAACAAGATGGAAGCCTTGTGTACTTGTTCCGTCTTCCATCTTCCCTGGAAATCTCAACGCTTTCTTCCTGCATTTAGATGAGGATTCTCTTCACACAGTCCTATTTTTCTGGCAAGAGCAGTTCTTGTTGTGGATCAGAATCACTTAGAGAACTTTGAAAAATGTAGACGCCAAAGCCTCACCGTGTTTCTATTAGTCTGCGTTGGACAAGACGTAGGCTGGTTTGTGAGAGAGAGAGAGAGAGAGAGAGAGAGAGAGAGAGAGAGAGAGAGTGTGTGTGTGTGTGTGCAAATCCTCTAGATGTTTCTAATGTGTAGCTAAGGTAGAGAATTATTGTTCTTGAGGATGATAAGGCTCAGCCCCAGAATTTCAACCATCCAAATAGAAACACCTGGTTCTAGCCCTAGGACTTGACGCAGCAGAGAATGGGCCAGACCGAAAAGGGCCTAGAACTTTCAAGAATGCTAGATGGAGTACTAGATCGATTTAAAAAGCAAATCATCAGTTTCCAGGGAGTTAAATAGTGAGCTACAAGTTCTCTCAGAAAATAAGTTTTCTGCCAAGCTCCATGGAAACCCATTATGGCCCAGTATTGAAAGCAATCAATCAGTCAATCAATCAATCAGTCCTGATCAACTGAAAGGTTGGGGCTCCAGCTCCCCATTATGGCAGAAGAACATGGTAGTTCTCCAACCATGGATTCTGCTTTTTTTATTTTTATTTTTTTTGTGGTACATGGGCCTCTCACTGTTGTGGCCTCTCCCGTTGCGGAGCACAGGCTGTGGACGCACAGGCTCAGTGGCCATGACTCACGGGCCCAGCCTCTCCACAGCATGTGGGATCTTCCCAGGCCGGGGCACGAACCCATGTCCTCTGCATCAGCAGGCGGACTCTCAACCGCTGCGCCACCAGGGAAGCTCTCCAACCATAGATTCTGATGAAGAGCGTCCTGCAGCTAGCTTGCTATAACAAGCAGAGCAACCACAAGTCTTGGACCCAGCCTGTGACCATGAAAACTGAGCTGGCTGGATACACTGGAGTTCAAGTTCTGCCGTATTGCTATTAAATGCTAGCACGAGATCACTACACGGGAGGGGCCAGTACCTCTTAATCATGCAACTTAAAAGTCCCACAGCCCCAGGGGTCAGGATCCCTCTTCAGGAGCCTAAATTCGGTCCTACAGGATTGTCGTGTGCCATCGCACAGAGTGATGGGCAACTAGGAACACGGCTACAAGCTACTGTTTCTGTCCCCAAGAGTCTTCCCCCAAATCACGACACTCCAGCAGGTGTGCTATATGCAGTATTTGGCCATTTACCCTTGTTTGTGTGACAGTATTATTATTTTTATTTCTTAAAATTTTTGTTGGCCATTTCCTACTATTAGAATGTAAATTTTACACGGGCAGAGATTTCAGTGTCTTTGGTTCACTGTCTAGGATGACTCTTGACACATCGGTGGTGCTCAATCATTTTCAAATGAATGAACAGGGGAATGAATGAATGACTGAATGAACAAATGTTAAGGAGCTTGAGATAAGAGGTCAGGAAACTAGGCAGGTAGTTACAGTAGACTGATGCTTAGAAATAGATGGTATGACCCTAGGCAAGCCATTTTAACCTTCCTAAGCCTTAGAACGATTGAAATATAAATATAAATGATAATTTATCTTATTTATAAACTATCTAATATGGGCTTTTTCTCCAGCTTCGGGTGAGCTAATCCATGTTTTGAAACCATAAAGTAAGTTATTCGTGTAAATGACTTCAAATGTTCCCACGTGAAAGCAGAGTGATTTTTCTTCTTGACTTAGTTTGGGGACCCCAGACAAGCCTCCAGAAGAGGCAAGGCTACCATGAGTGAAAATAAAAATGGTTAGGCTTTTATTTTCAGTTGGACAACTAAGCCATTTCCCTTTCAAATAGAATCCATATCTTCAGAAGTAAGAGATTAAGGGTCCCTCAGAGAGAACCTCCTTCCATGCTTGCTGGAAACCAGGCAATGAGGCCAAACAAAAAAGCATAGTAAGAATTGTGGCATCTTTAGGATGACAGTTATTTTTGTTCAATTCAGCTGGACCTGGGGACTTTTCTAGAGTGGACTTTAAACAGCACTTTGCAAAGTTATTCAATGCTTTCTTAATTTGGGGACAAAAATTTCTGGAGACCATCAGTGGCCTTTCTGGCTTTAGGGTAGAGGGCTGATTATAGATCAGAATGGTTCTCCTGGAGCTCCTACAGCATCACAGATTCACAGGGCTGGAGGGGCCACAGAGGGCAATCCTGCGGATACCCTTGTCAGGGAGTCCATTCCTAGTGAAAGGGAATTTATTTGAAGCCCTCCTCCCCCCGCAGCCCCGAGCCTCCCCCCACCGCCAGTCCATTTTGCATTTTTACAAAACTTCCTTAGCAAGCGCTTCCTTGGTGCTGAAACGACATCTGCCTCCTATGGGCTCAGAGCTCCTGGGAGTACACAGAATAACTCTTATTCATTATTACTTGGCATCCCTTTACGACTTTCTTGTGCTCTTCCTCCCATGTCCATCCTCCTACAGAAAACTCTGGAACGTTTGCCAAATACCCAGACAAAAGAAGGAACCCAGCTCTGCCTGGTAAAGCTAATGTCCAGCCCACAAGTCCCATTTTTCCCTGCCTTGTCCTCCAGGCTTCAGCTCATTCTTGGCACAAGGAGGAGTTAACTTTTAATGGGATCAGAAAGAATTAAAAGTAAGGTTTTGTCTCCTCCTCTCCACTGATAAAATAAGTTATCAGTGATGTCAAGACAACTAATGGTCCTCACAGCCCTTATATCTGAGGTCCATCCAAAACCTCCAGGATGCTTTCAAAAACAAGGAAAATGAGGGGGGGTTGGTTGTTCCAGGGGACAGAGAGACTTTGTCGTCTCTGATGAGAAAAAAAGGTGAAAAGCATTGCTTAATTGCTCGCTCAGCCCAGGGTGGGAGGTGCTTGCTAACCTAAAGACAGGCTTAATTTATTTGTTTTGCTGAGGAACATCTGCTTGTACAACGAATTAGGCACTGGCACTCATTAACACAGGAAATAAAGTGTCTGAGGTTTGTGTCACTGGGAGTGTTCGAGAACACAGTAAGACAGACACTCGTGGGAGTGATTTAAGAGCATTTTTCATACTGGCAAAGGTTCAGCCTGGGGGGAAGGTCTAGTACTCAGACGGTGCAGTTGTTGAGAATTCAGTTATCTGTAGTAATCGAGGGTCCCTATCCCCAGAACTGTGGGCCAGGACAGACGATGGAAGACACTGACCATGGGTATGTGCCATGTGAATCAACACGTAACAAGGGCCTGGTGGCAGCAGCATCTCAGAAAACGCCTGCTGAATAAATGAATCAATTTCCCAGGCACACAGTGAAAAGAATGCAGAACATTCTGTGCACCCTTTCTACATTCCAAAGTGCATTTACATATATTATGGCATTTTGTTTCCTAACATTCCTATGAGGATTGGAGCACGGGCTTTTTCCTCATTTTACAGAGAAGGGTCTGGTCATGTTTCCAGAAGCTGAAGATAGAGTCAGAACTAGAAAGTGAGTTTCCTAGTTCTGGATAGAATTTTAGAACACTTAATCATACAGCCAGTGAGTTTAAGGAAAACTCCCCAGATTCTTAGTTCTTATTTATAAGATCAGGATATGATGTCAATATATCCTGAACACCCTGCCTCCTTCCATCCTCTTCCTTTGGTTAAAAAAAAAAGTGATACTATTAAAAGTGGATTTTTGAACACGTTATGTATTGTATGAAAAGTGTAACAAAACGGAAAATAATAAAATTTAAAAGTAAGTTACTTCACTTGCAAATCTACTCTTCAGGACTTCCAGCAACAAGTAATTTGAATCGATATTGGGAAAAAATAAAAAATGCAGAAATCAATCAGATAATTAATAGGAAAGAATTGAAAACCTCCACAAAGAAATGATATGACATTGTCCCCTGGCTCTGGGGAGAAGGTGGGACTAGATGTAGACTCCAATAAAGGTGGAGATTTGGAGTGTACTTTGGGGATGGACTAGCTCAACCCTGTCGGGTTACAGATAAGGAAACTGAGGCACAGAAGGGTCACAAACGGTCATGTAGCTGTTAGGAGCAGTGCTAAGTCTCACCACTGGGTTTCCTAACCTCCAGAGACCCTCAGCTGTGGGCCTAATGTTCTATTTCTTCGGCTCCCTGCAGGTGAAGCAGGCATCTTCATCACAGTGGCCCGTGTGCATGTATGCATGGGTGTGTGTCCACAGCATGCCTATTTCTTACTCCCCGCCCCCCCCGCCCCCTGCCCCACAAATGAGGTTCAACAGCTATAATCAAGCACTATAAAGGTTGTTCATTTATATTTTAAGTATCTACAAAATAAAATCTTTCTCCTAGCCTTGCTGTGTCAATCGTAAGAATGAAAAGCAAACCACATTACTCTCCAGATTTTAGTTGTCTCTACCAATTTCCAGATTCCGCTTAGGAGATCAGTCCTAAATAAGAAAGCTGATGATAGGAAAGAATCTGGGAAACCTGTAAACAGCTCCCCATTTCTATCCCCAACGTGGGTCCTCCCCTCCCCCCACTCCGCTTCAGTCCTGTCTTTGGGAACCCGCTGCCCTCTGAGGACACAGTCCGCCCTCCACCATCCTACCGACTGGCTCCGCATCCTTCTCACGTCTTTTTAAAGAGATATTTTGGGAAGCAGCACACGCACATCCAGAGACCAATTACTCAATCTCCCAGCAAGTATGGAGATGATGGAAGTATAGCCCTTCGGTTTCCTAGCAACAGTGTTTGGGGGGAGGCTGGAAAGCGATCTGGTTGCCCAGCACCACCCTGCGTAGAAGGCATTTGCGCATTTGGCTTTTGTTGTCTTTGAAGGCCATTTCTAAAACGGGTTCTGTATTCTTGGGGGGATTTTAGGCACTTAAGTTATTCTTTTAAAAGATCTCTGCTGATATCCACAGGTCCTATAATTAACATCTCAAGCCATAACAGGCTGGACGTGTTCTGTCACCCCTAAAACTACAAAGCCCTAGCTTGGTCTTCCTCCTATGGTTTATTAGGAACTTCTCCCGTTCCCTACTTCCTCCCTGGCCTCTTCTCTCACCTTTACACACATTCACCCCAGATGTGGATAATCAGTACTACTTTATCTTTGTCTTTCCCCCAAACTGTGAACTCTGCCCTGCAGGAAAAGTCAAAAGATTACCATCTTAGTTAGTTTGCTTTTTATTTATTTATTTATTTTTGCTGTGTTGGGTCTTCATTTCTGTGCGAGGGCTTTCTCTAGTTGTGGCAAGCGGGGGCCACTCTTCATCGCAGTGCACAGGCCTCTCACTGTCGCGGCCTCTCTTGTTGCGGAGCACAGGCTCCAGACGTGCAGGCTCAGTAGTTGTGGCTCACGGGCCTAGTTGCTCCGTGGCATGTGGGATCCTCCCAGACCAGGGCTCGAACCCATGTCCCCTGCATTAGCAGGCAGATTCTCAACCACTGTGCCACCAGGGAATCCCCATTAGTTTGCTTTTTAATCTAAAAGGATTTCCACACTTGTTGTCCCAATGCTTCCAGGATCCCCAACTATGCTCCACCCTCCCCCATAGCAAAGGAAACATTTGACAAACTGGAGGAAGAATTGATTAAATGAGGGATGAAGGTGGGAGCTAGCATGATAGCTGACTCCCCTAACTGGAAATACCCAGGATCCCAAAAGAGAAGACTGTGGAGTGGAAAACAGTTGTTTCTGTTGTTTATGGGAGAGGAATGTTTGGGGGAAGAGAAATAGAGGTAGGATCGAAAGCAATGTGGCATTTCCATTATCAGTAAAAGAAAACTCAAAGGGTGAGATAGTTGAGGAGAACTGGGTCTGCTCTAAATCCAGGCGCACATCTGTTAGTTCTGGCCCAAGGGTCTCTCAATCATGGAAACCCTCGAGAGGGTCCAGCCTTCTGGTTAAAGCTTGGGGATAAGGGAGGGCCAATGGGAGCGCCAAGGACTGAGATGCTTTGGGGGGCAGGGGTCACCAAGGATCAGGAGGTGGGACACCAGGTGCTTTGTTGCAGGAGCGCTGAGTGAAAGAACAGGATGGGGCCGTAAGCCTGCCCTTCAGTGCTAAGTGTACAACCACCTCTCAAATGTTGGAGTAGGAAATGATGGTTAACGTGAGAAGCTGGGATTCCTAGATAATCTTACAGATTTTATGTCAGCCAAGTAAGAGGCTGTTTCTCTAATAAACAGGGAAACCCTTCCATTTTCCCTCCTTTGCCCATCTGTGTCCTCATTCGCTCTCCCTGGGGTCAGGAAATTTGCACAGATGGTACCCTTTCCATTAGCCCTCCCTCTGGGACCCATGGCTTCCCAGAGAGAGACTTGTCAGGCATCTACTTTCAGTCCTTCTGAGCAGAATCCTGAAATATGGTGATCATGCTTCTAGATTGAACTCAAGCCTGAATGATTTAGCTCATGAAGTGCGCAGTGACGAAAACTAGTGGAAAAGAAGAAGAAAGACAATTCTCACACTAGCTTTGAACCCCAGGATGAGTTTTATGGAGTGACCCATAGCCAACCCTAGGCACATGAGCTCCTTTCTACTCCTGGGCCCGACTCAGGAGCTTAACAGAGCCTGAGCTGATAGGCTGAGGGGTTCTAAGAAAAGGAAGGAGTATGGGGGAGAGATGGGGAAGGAAGATCTGGACCTGGTCATTGCTTGTACTTTTCAGTGTCTCTCAGGAGTGAGAAATTGTGTGAAAGTGACAAGACTGCTATTTCTATGCAAAATCCAAAGGAAAATCCTCCAGGGAAAGGAGTTTTGTTCATGTGGACTTCCTTCGGGTGTCCTTAGTCCCTACAGACCTGGGCTGTAGAAAGTCAGCATGGTTTAGGTGCCCACTCCCCGTAGGAACGCTGAAATCTTCTGGTTCTACAGAGAAGGGAGAATCAGGCAAATTCCTCCCCACCTCCCCGTGCACCAGATTCAGGAGGAACCTGACATTAGAGCTCCCGAGTCTTCCAAGGGCATCCAAGTGCATAGGTAGGAACAAAATCCAAGTTTGGGGAAGCCCCTGAGCTAGTTAAGGGCAGAGCCAGGGCCACATCTCAGGGCTGTGGAGTCAAGGCCAACCTCTAAGGCCACCCTGGCTCTCTGAAAGCTGAACACCAGCTTGTACTGTCTGCCTAAAGCTGTGAGCCTGACCCAAAGGCAGAGCCACAGATAGTGATGGGGGGGCTAAGAGACTGTGAAAATAGTCTTTCTTCCACCCTTTCACTCAGGACCAGTGGGATGTCCAGTAAATCCATGATCTGCCTCTCAGAACTTCCCAACTTTATGGATAAAAACAGGAGCAAAACACAGTCCCCTCCAAATTGTTATTTTTGAGCCAGCTGAGGTTTGATTCTTTATTTCACCACTTATCTGAAGTTCTGCATGTTCAAGTTCGGCTCTGACACAGGCCTTTGTCAGGAGCCCAGTTTACCATGGCAGTGCCTCCTAAAATAGAACAAGTCCAACACACATCAATAGACGGCACAATGAATAGAAGAAGTACTACCTACAATACATGATTCTGTTTTCTACTGGGTAGTAATTTGTGCGGAGAAATTGAAAAATAACTACACCTCCCCCCTTCACTTAATTAAAGGGAAAACAGTTCCACAAATCGGAAATTGCACAGTGTTTTATATCAGAATGGAACTCGAGTGGCTGTGTGATTAAGAGGCCAGGATTGTGGTTGAATTTGCAGGGGAAAACAATGCATTAAAGGCAGGGACATTCAGTGAGTCACTCTGAAGCCCTCTCTCCTAAAACTCAACTTATAGTGTGATTTGATTTGAGACAATAAGGATTGAATAAGAATGACCCATAAGAAACATAGAACTTTTTTTTTTCCCCAGTAGTAGGGGGAGCATTCCTTTCTGTTTTCCCATGACCATCTGTTTTTCTCCTATTGTCCCCTGATACTCTCAAGTATCGTGCTTTGGATCAAACATTATATAAGTACCTTATTATAGGTAATCACAGGGTTAGAAGGCTGGTGGGAGATCCCTTTGGAAAAATTTCTAAAGCTCAGTCTGAGAAAGAAGATACACTTCTTTATGGTTGATAAGTCAATGAATACTGCATAGTTTGGGATGTTTATAGGTAAATACGTGTTTCAGGGTTTCCAGTCTCTCGTGCTCTCTCTGGGTGTCCTCTCCATCTTAGAGTAAGCAGCTTGACCTAGAGAAGAATGTGCCACCTTAGAAGCAGACAGGCTTGGGTTCCACAACCAACTTTGCCTCTTATCTAGTGAAAGTCCCTAACCTTGGCTTTATCGATGTTTAAAATGGGGACAACACTCTACTTTAATTGGGTTGCTGTGAAATTGAATGTTGTATAGGTACAAGGGTCTAGCGAAATGTCTGGTCTATGGGAGGAAATGATCATTAGTGTCCTTTCTTTTTTCTTCAATAGGTGTAGCTACCATGGTAGACTTCCCAGAAGTGGCCTTTGGAGTGGCCTCTTGACCTAAAAGTGATAGAACCCTGGGCAAATTCATTAACCTCTGAGGCTCCCTGCCCAAACTCTTAAAGGTAGCCACCATTCAAAACATCTCACAGGGTGTCGTGAAGAATAGTGGAGATGACAAATGTAAGTCATCCAGCATAGATCTTGACACTGAGTGGACACTTGTCACAGGTTAGGTTCCTTGAGACGCAGCTGCCTGGCTGGAGATCAGCGTGTAAGATGTTTATTAACGAGTGCCCTTGGATGAATACTTGTGGACAAGAAGAAAAGGAAGCATTGAGAATGTGAAAGAGGTCCAGTGTAGTTGACTTGACAACTTGACACCAAGTGGCCATTTTGCCTTGTTGAGAGATGGTGCCAATATCAAGGTTCATCATTGGCCCCCGTAACAGGCAGGTTGGACATTCAGCAACGGACATAGCCAGATCAGCCTTGGTATGTTGGAGTACATGCTGATAACCCATGTGGGGCCTTCAGCCCTGGCCCCTGCATCCATTTCACGCATGCACCTTTGTACCTTTACTGTGATGGCTGATGGCAGAGCCTGGCTGAAGTTAGTGGACCAAAGCATTTTGTCTATTTGGTAGTTTAGTGCCTCTTTCAGGGGTGAGTACTCTCTGTAGGACTTAACATGTTGTGTGCTTATCAAGTTTCAGTCTCTCAGCTTCAAATCTATCCTTTTTAAAATAAACAGTTATTTTAGAGGAGTTTTAGTTTTACAGAAAAATTGTGAAGATAGTACAGAGAATTCGTATATATCCCTCACCCAGTTCTCCCTATTACTAACATCCTACATTTGTATAGTACATTTGTCACAATTAAGGAAACAATATTGATACATTATTATTAACTAAAGAAGCCCGTTCTTCATTCAGATTTCCCCAGTTTTTCCCTAATGTTCTTTTCTGTCCCAGGATCCCATCTAGGAATCCATTTTACATTTAGTAGTCAAATCTCCTTAGGCTTCTCTTGGTTATGACAGTTTCTTGGATGTTCTTTGTGTTTGTTGATTTTGACAGTTTTGAGGTCAGTCATCGTACAGAATGTTCCTCAGTTGGGATTTGTCTGAGGTTTTTATCGTGGAGTAATGTGCTTTGGGCAAGAAGATCACAGAACTATGGGCCATTCTGATCACATCATTGGAGAGTACATGCTATTAGTATGACCTGTCAGTGTCAATGCTAACTCTGGTCATCTGGCTTGTGGTGATGTTTGTCAGGGTCTCCATTGTAAAGTTACTCTTTGTTTTTTCTGTTTCCATGTTGTCACCGTGAGGGTGGAGGAGAAGCTACATTAATTATTCGGAATTCTTTGGCATGGAAGATTTGTCTATTTTCTCCCACTTATTAATTTATTTAATCATTTATTTATATCACTATGGACTCATAGACGTTTAGTTTATACTTTGAGCCATAATTCAATACTCCATTATTTATTTTATTGCTCAAATCATTGCAGCTCTGGCCATTTGGAACTCTTTTAGTTGGCATCTGGATTCCTTTGCTTTACTGTGGGATTTCCCATACTGTGTATTTTTCTGTTTTGTTTTTGTTTTTAGCATTTTCTTATTTTTGGGCACCATGGATACTCCAGGATCCTTTTATATATTTCCTGCCTCAGTCCTAGCATAAGCCATTTCTTCAATTAGCCCTGGTTCCTTTTATTGGAGAACAGTATTAGAAACCAAGATCTGGGTTCTAGGTATACTTGTTGCATACTACCAGTGTATACATTTGTATGTATAAATATTTCTATATGTAACCAGGTAAATCTATATTGAACCAAACATGGGTTGATACTGATGTCTCCAACTCTAATCTATTACCACATGGAACATTCTAGCCCCATTCCCTTGCTTAGTCATAATCTCCCACTCCAGCCTGGCTCCCACCGTCTACTTAAATGCTCAACCCAAATATACATGCATAACGGTTTCAGAATTGTTAACCCAAACCCTCATGAAACCAAACTATCAACTAGAACTCAATGCTTACGTGCAGTTCTTTTTGCCTTTAGCCTTCCAAACTCCGCTCTTTTCCAAAGTGACTTAGGTCAATTCTTTTTTCCTCTAAATCCATTCCCTATCTTGCATTGTGATGCTGGAGCTGGACCCTATTTTCTCATTGCCATCTGGCATCTGGCATGGTATTGTTAGTAGAGAGCACCAGAGGGACCCTGGTGGGACGTGGAAAAGAGAAGGCACTTCTTTTCTTGGTTCTGTGTGTTCTCCCCTGCTTGCTCCTATGACAGTTTTGTAGCCAGCAGCATGGAAGACATCCAGTGACACTCACTTTTTGAGCAAGTTCTGCCAGCAGGACATGGTCATGTAACCAGTGTAGTCACACAGGACTCCACTCTCCTAAGGGGCTGCATGCTTGGTTTAATGCTCTGTGGATACCATCTTGAAATTCATAATGATTTTATCTTTGAACTTATGCCTTGTTGGTGAAGTCCAATGGAACAAGAGGGCATGGGTGTGCGCAGGGGAGATAACCAGGGAACGGCGCACACACACCTGGGCTCAGATCCACAGGCACAGCGGGCAGTGTTCACCATGCATGCCAAGCAGTTGGCCCGGCTACCTGGTGCACACAAGCATACTTGGGGCAGGTCAGGACCCTGAAGACCCCAGAGGTATTCTGGACTGGGATGGTAGCGGCAGCAACAGAAGCAGCAGTGGTGGCAGCCACTGCCCTGGGAGAAAGGGGAGAAACCTCGTGAGTTTAATGCTGGGACCTGTGGTGAGAGGCCAGCCTTCCTATCCATCCCTGGAGCCTGTGCCTGTGGCACCTGCACTAATATTAACTCTTCAGCCGGAGGACCAAGATAGGAACTACCTGTGCTCAGCCAGCAAACATTTCAGTGAATTATTACAAAAGGAAAGTGTGGTACTGTGAATTATAATACGAAATACATATTTGGTCTTCATTCCCATTTCCGGCACAGAACTCCTAAAACCCTTGGAATTTCCTAAGTGCTGAGAGCTACAAAGGTGTCTTTTGTTATGTTAAAGAGGTGACTTTTGGAAAGCAGCTAGTTGCCAGGAGAACCAACCCTATGATTGGAAAGTTGAAACTGTCAGTCTCTCCTGGCCTCCCTGGAGGAGAGAGGGGCTAGAAGTTGAATCAGTCGTCAATGGCCAATGGTTTAATTAATCATGCCTATGTAATGAAGTCTCCATAAAGCCCCCAAAGGATGGAGTTTGGAGAGCTTCTTGTTTGGTGAACACCTGGAGATTTGGGGAGAGTGGCTTACCTGGAGAGGGCATGGAAGCTCAGTGCCCTTTCCCCCATACCTAGACCTATGCATCTCTTCCATCTGACTGTTCCTGAGTTATATCCTTTTATAATAAACCAGTGATCCAGTAAGTAAAATGTTTCTCTGAGTTAGATGAGCTGCTCTAACAAATTAACCAAAACCAAGGAGGGGGTCATTGGAACCTCTCATCTCTAGCCAGTGGGTCAGAAGCACAGGTGATGACCTGGACTTGGCATCTGAAGTGTGTGTGTGTGTGTGTGTGTGTGTGTGTGTGTGTGTGTGTCAAGAGGAGGGGGAGCAGTCTTGTAGAACTGAACCCTTAACCTGTGGAATCTGACACTATTTTTGGATAGTGTCAGAATTGAGTTGAATTGTGGGACACCCAGCTGGTGTCTGAGAATTGCTTGGATATGTGGGGGAACTGCCCTCTACTTCCATACACACATATCTATATTGGAACCAGAACCCTTTAGAAAGCATAAACAAGGACATAATGCATATCAGGGAATTGCTAGAATTCTTCAGAGAGTTTAGAATCTCTGGTTTTGAAATCTGTTGCAAGATTAGAAATCAAAGATCCATATATCTAGAAATAGAAATCAAATTTCAAATTGTTGCTTCCAATGGAAAAGAGCTGTAGTTTCATATAAACTTTCCAATGAACCAGTTGCTAACAAGAAAGGCAATCTGAAAATCAATGTTTTCTTGCCATTGAAGATCCAGCGATAGATGACATAACAGATATTTTGAATTGTATACAAATCACAAAGCCACTTTTAGTTTCTTGCACAAGCTCCATGAAATTTCAGAGGAAGCATTAAAATGTCATTGTATAAATTTATGTTTAAAATTGAACTCAGACTTAAACAAAAATGATTTGTATAAAGAGTTAAATCTTTTTAGAAGAGGATTTAGAATCCTGCTCTAGAAGTACTGAAATCTCATTTTGAAATAATTTATCAGAAATTTGTCCCAATGTTATCACAGACTGTAATACACTCTTACCAGCTCCAGTAATGGTTGTATCAGCAGAAAGATCCTTCTAAAAATTAAAAATTATTTTTGATCTTACACTTTCCAAGAGCAACGATATTGCTTTCAGTTATATCATTGAAAATGAGGTCGCTAAGTTTTGATGATTTGTAGAAAAGTGAGTCAGAAAAATCACATGATCAATCAAGATATCACAGTAATAAAGTACTATTATTTATTGTGTTACATGAAACTATGACACCCAAAGTATTAATAAACTCCACGTGGCCTTTCTTCCCAGCACTTTTCCTCTAATACCATAGGGTATCTCAGGACCTATGGCCCAAAGAGCCGTGCTGTTTGCACTGCACTGTGGACCTTCCACAGAGCCCTTTCCTGTTTTGGGTACTTTAAGCTGGCAACCTTTTAGATCACCCAATGTGGGAGAAAGACGCTAGGGTACTCCTATATTCTTATCCTGTAACGTGGGCAGGACCTGTGATGTGCTTTTAACCAAAAGATTATGGCAAATGTAATGCTAAGTCACTTCTTATCATCCATCCTTGATATGGTAATGGTACAAATTGATTAGTACCCTTGTTAGCCACCCAACTATTTTGCCCCATGAGCATGCTGTGTTCCACAGAAAGAGGCGCAGCTTTGGGCACTTGGGCTCTCTCCAGGTGAAGGAGACCTGAAAGTACTATCAAAGGCTATCTGCTGAAAGCACACCCAGAAGCTGGGGCAAAAAATCTTTCATTAAAGGGGCACTTGGGCAATATATCACAGAATCTATCCATCAGAGTAATTAATTAATTAATTTTCTTTCTTTTTCCTTTATATGTAGAAATCAGATACAGTATGAAAAAATACGTGCAACTCTTACTTGACATTCTGGAAAATTTTGGGCATCTGGGGAAAACAACCTATTATCCTGCAAAACTGCAGAACTAGGGTCAGCCTTGTGTAGAGGTAAATTAGATAGTCTCTTCTATGTTTTGAATGGCCCAGAGAAGCTTTGTGCCTTAAAATGTCTACCCCAACTACCGTCCTAATTTCTTCCCATTGCCCTCTCTTCCCACACTCTAAGGAAAGGAGAAATTTGAGCAGCTATAAAACTTAATATGTGTAGTAATCAAACGTAAAAAGTTCCCACCCAAATTCCATATGCTAAGGGCCATTCAGGAAAGGAAGCCTAAGACCAAAATTAACAGCTCGATTAGGATTCTTAAAATCTGTTTTAAAAGCATCCTCTAGGGGCTTCCCTAGTGGCACAGTGATTGAGAGTCCGCCTGCCGATGCAGGGGACACGGGTTCGTGCCCCGGTCCGGGAAGATCCCACATGCCGCGGAGCGGCTGGGCCCGTGAGCCATGGCCACTGAGCCTGTGTGTCCGGAGCCTGTGCTCCGCAATGGGAAAGACCACAACAGTGAGAGGCCTGCGTACCGCAAAAACAAACAAACAAACAAGCAAAAGCATCCTCTAAGACAACACAAAGGGATAAGACAATTAAGGTGGCCCCCCAACAGCAGGTGGGGAGTTGGAATCTGTTCCCTGAATCTGCTGCAGCCAGATGATGGTATAGAGAATGTAGACTCTGAGGTGTCCCTCCTGCATGCATATTCACATCCAAAGTTACTGTGGCACCAGGTCATTTCTTACCTGATAGCCTACAAATAAGGTGTCCTTTGAAGATATGGACACTGCATGTACATCTTCAGAGGAAACGGGGAGATATTGGGAAGGAGTGATTTTACTCTAGCTCACTTCTATTGCAAAAATTTGCCCCAGTTCCCATGAACTCTTGCATTGGTTTTGTGTGTCTGCTCTAATTTGAGGAAGATATTTGGTTTTAATTAACCATTTAGGTCTCCATGATGGGGAGTTGAGAGGGAGGGATAGAGTTTTAGGAGTCTGGCAGTATTTTGAATTCCAGGCTGTCTAAAATGCTATGATTCAGGGCAGATACACAGCCTCTGATTTTAGAGAGAGAGGGAACTCTCCGGGAATTTGATTCCCTCTGTCCCCTTCCCCCAGAGTGAGGAGGTATGAAAACCACCTGTCAACATGAGGAGTCAAAATAAGAGCCAGGACTGCAGGAGAGATGGGTAAACACAAGCGGACTGAGGCAAGCGTGAGGTATGAGGAAGCTATATTCCCTTTTTCCGTTTCCTCCTTTTATAAATTTTAACCTCTTAACGCTTAAACTTTTCCCACGATTCTTATTCCTGTGGCTAGCTCTTTTCTTGTTATTACAATTTACTCATAGAGATGATAAATGAATTTAGTAAATGACTACTGAAGGTCAACCAGATGGCTTGACGACTTCATTTACTCTCTCTTTGGGAAAACAATTGAAAGGAATCCCAGCTATTCATTCTCCTGCAGGCAGAGGTGTGCAGTGATTGCTTCTGAAAATGAAAAGATAAACATTCTTATTGTGCGCCTGGAATCTCTGGGGATCCTGGAGACACTCTCTGCTCCACCATTTTATTCGAGAACATAAGGAATTAATTGTACATCTTGCGGAGGGAAAAAGGCACATTGTGTATTCCAAATATCAAGATCTCTCTTTTAGGATTAGAATATGTAGTTGACACAGAGAAAATACTTTCAAGATGTTGTGGGGAAAAAACAACAAAAAAAAAAACCCCTTAACACTGCAGCTCTTTAGAACTCGATATCATTCAGTACCTGCACAGTTTCATATCTCTGTGGGATACGAGTGTCTATTGTTTCTCAGAGACCATAACCCAGGCATCCATACTCAAACATGAGTTCTCCCAAAAGATACAGAAAGAAAGCAGGGGAGAAGACATGAGAACTGTTCCCAAGAGTTTATAAATATTTTCAGATATGAGAACTTGAGAGACCAGTTTCCTTCTCAGGGATTTCCAGGCATCTGAGTCTGAAAGGTAGTGTGGGGCCTTTAGGGACTTTCCACCCCCTCACTTGTTCCCGTAAACCAATTCTTCTCCCTATCGTGCGCCACTCCTTCTCCCTATCGAAACCAATTCTTCTCCCTATCGTGCGCCACTCCTTCTCCCTATCGAAACCAATTCTTCTCCCTATCGTGCGCCACTCCTTCTCCCTATCGAAACCAATTCTTGGAGTTTTTCAGTTGATGGGGACTTGCCAGACAGCGGGTAATTTTCCAGTTGCCCGTAACAGGTATACGCCCTAACCGCCACAATGAACAAACAACTATAACGGCCAGAAGGTGGGACAAAAGTTCCTAAGCCAATGAATTCAAAAGTCACTACATTTACCCAATCATTGTGAGAATATACCCGCCCTATGAGTAAATAAACCTATAAAAAGTATGTGATTCCGCTTTTAGGGGTTCCCCATCGGCCTCCTGCGTGAGGTCCAGGGAACCCCGGTGCATCGGCTCCTAATAAACCTCTTGCATGTTGCAACGGCTCTCGACTCTTGGCGGTTCTTGGGCGAATTGGAATCTCTCGCAGACCGTTTGGGTCTAACAGTAGGCACTCTGCTTTACAGTTCATGCATCCTGGATCCCAGCGTGAGCCAAGCACACGGACGGGCTTTCTCTGCCTGTGCAGACGCATTCAGACAACAAGCAGGGATGGAGCAAATAGGCGAATGGACGGGACATTTGTAGTCACATCAGGGTTCTGATCCATCTCCATCTCTTAGCTATGTGCTTTTTCTGTGCCTCAGTTCCTTCATTTGGAAAATGGGCTTGGCAATGTTTACTTCAAATGGCTATGGCAACAATTAAATGAGAAAAATAGGCCATAAACTCCCTGCACAAAAGAGATACTTAATAAATGCATGCGTGGTTAGCTCCACGAGAACGGGACTCTCTTGATCCCCAGCACTTCTCAGGTATGTAGTAGATGCTCAAGAATATTTGTGGAATAAATGAATCATGCTAATTCTTTTCCACTTCCCATCACTGTCACCTATAAACTAGACAAAATGCTTCACTTCCTATGAAGGGGAGATCACATTGCCTTATCAGGAGAAACCATAGCAGGGCCTCACTTTCTAGATTCACATACTCTAATATCCTGCTGGTGGGGATGCAAACTGACACAACTACTTTAGAGAACGATTTGGAAAAGTAGTTTACTAAAGTTGAACGTGCACGCCCCTTGAGACCAGCAATCCCACACCTAGGTATATACCCTAAGAAATGTATACAAGGCTACATATACCAAAATATGGATGTTTGTAATAGCAAACAATGGAAAACAACCTAAATGCTGAGCAGCTGGAGAATCAATACAAATATTCTGTATATTCTTAAGATGATATTTTACAACTAAGAAAATTAATACACATAGACTAGACTACATTTACATACATCGAGTTTAAAAGATGCGTAATATTACCATAGATTGCTTAGGAGCATAAATGTATATAAAGTATGAAGAAATGCAAGGAATAATAAACACTATATTCAAAATAGCATTCCCTCTGAGGTGGGGGAAGGGGATTGAAATCAGAGAAGACAGCGCGAGGGAATTTGACACAGAGGAGTATTGGTGATTTTTGGTGTTTCAGAAAGGAGGTGGGCACAAAGGTGTTAGATGTGTGCTCTATTCATATATCTTAAAAAATAAAAATGCACGTCTAACAGGATCTTATCATGTAAAAGCTGAAGGAATCCTACGGCACTAGCCCCATCTCTCCATTCTAAAGATAAGAAATTTTAGGCCCTGAGGAGTGCAGTAATTTGCCTAAGGGTGAGCCGGCAGATGGTGGTGGCAGGGACGGGATGACAAGCTAGATTTCCAGGTCCTGGGACGAAGGTTTTACACTGCTCTTTTTTATTTTTATTTATTTATTTAATTGAAGTATAGCTGATTTACAATGTTGTGGTCATTTCAGGTGTACAGCAAAGTGATTCAGTTATACAAATACGTATATTTTTTTTCAGATTCTTTTCCCTTATAGGTTATTACAAAATATTGGCTATAGTTCCCTGTGCTGTACACAGGGTTATCCTTGTTGGTTATCTATTTTATATACAGTAGTTACAGTTATATACAGTAGAACATATGTGTCAGCAGGGCCGTCATCAGAAGCTTCAGATGCACCACAGGTGAGTCACGCAAAGAAGGTGCAGAGAAAGAGCTCTTGAGTCCAGGCAGACAGGATGTTCTCCAAGAGCTGTTTAATCAGTTTCTCAGAGGCTTTTGAAAAAAAAAAAAAATAGGATCTCTGAACCTACAGAAAGACAGTAGTCTTTGGCAAGAGAGAAAACTTTTCCTAAATTTTTAAGCAAGGGATGCTGTGTTATTTTTTATCAACGCAGCATCATCACTTTGCTCTTTTGAGTTTTTCTCTGAGCTACAGATGGGACTCAGAGAATACACTCTCCAGCATCCTTTTTTGTACCTGTTTCTGGGCCCGAGTGTGCAGGAAGATGGAAAATTCTCTTTGGTCCCCCAAGGTGACAGGAGATTCTGAGAGGCCTGAGTCCTGACACACACCTGGGAGTGGGCAGAGAGACCACCAAGGTCGGGGCCTCAGCGGTAACAATATAGTTCAGAGTCAGCAGGACAAGAGGAACCAATTACATTCCTGCATTTATTCAAGAAATCATTCTCTTGCACCAATTATGTGCCTGATACAGCTCTTAGAAGGTGCCATGGAGGCACAAATGAGCCAAACAGACCAAAATCCCTGTCCTTGTGGAGCTTCCCTTTGAGCAAGGACTTGAGCAGAGACCAAGCTTGTGTGTAGTAATAAGTGGGACAAAGCTCCTCTCCCAGAGCCCAGTGGAGGACAGCACTTGGATGGGCCACCCTATGGGTCAGCTTTAGCTCAAGCGGTTACTCCATCCCATCAGACTTCTGGATGGGCCACTACGGCCCATTTTCCTTTAATCAGTCAGATCCCCTAGAGATAACCTCACCAGACACCATCTTGGAAGGAGGATGGGTAGGAGGAGTGTTGAACTAGTCCCCCTCACATTCATCGTTTGTAGCAGGTGGTGCAAAGGAAATCTGACGTCACTTGTAGGAGGGGTCCTGGGTTCCTTTAAGGTGAATGAGAGAGGCTTCCAGCAGGCGGAAATCGCTCAAGATTTTGGTGATTATTGCAATCATCCCAGTGAATTCACGTTGTTTATATGGAAACACAGAATGAATATGGTCTGATTAGAAGGCGAGGAGAAGTCTCAGAGGGTCACTGCAAAGTAGTAAGAATCTGAATTATGCAGTATTTTAAAGGAATGAAGTTTTGTTACACTTAAGTTGGGAAATTCACTAGATATAAAATATTTACAAGAAGACGATGATACTCCTTATAGAGAGATTTTGAGTGAATAAATGAGTGAATGAGTGAGACTCATTTCCCTCATGAGTGACGGACACATACCACTCATGGTATAAAATATTATTGGGGGTTATAAGAGAATAATGTATTAGCTAATATAAAATTGGATAGCAAAAATTACTTCATTTGCAAGTCGCTTCATACATTCTGATTCCCCAAAGGAGAAAGACTCAATGCAGGACTATGATTTGATCATCACTTTTTAACACTTGCCAGTCTCCATTGGAAAAAGAGAGAGAGAGAGAGAGAGAGAGAGAGAGAGAAAATAAGTGACAGGCAGGGAGCCTTCAGCAGGCAATATCTAGACAGAAGTTGATAATTTGTGCTTTTCCTTTGAATTAATATATACTGGTAGCTTTTATTTATGGACTTAGTCTTATTTTCCACCTATCTGATGATATGAAGTTTTCCTTAGAGATACATTTATTTATGTAAAAATGAGAGGTGAATTAGGAGTTTGGGATTAATTGATACACACTACTATATATAAAATAGATAAACAACAATGACCTACTGTATAGCACAGGGAATTACAATCAATATCTTGTAATAACCTATAATGGAAAAGAATCTGAAAAATAGTATATATATACATATATAAAAAATCTTTTTGCTATACTCCTGAAACTAACACAGCATTATAAATTAATTATACTTCGGAGTCCGGAGAAGATGGCGGAAGAGTAAGAATCGGAAATCACCTTCCTCCCCACAGATACATCAGAAATACATCTACACGTGGAACAGCTCCCATAGAACACCTACTGAACACTGGTAGAAGACCTCAGACCTCCCAAAAGGCAAGAAACTCCCAACGTACCTGGGTAGGGCAAAAGAAAAAACACAGACAAAAGAATAGGGGGCTTCCCTGGTGGCGCAGTGGTTGAGAGTCCGCCTGCCGATGCAGGGGACGTGTGTTCGTGCCCCAGTCCAGGAGGATTCCATGTGCCGCGGAGCGGCTGGGCCCGTGAGCCATGGCCGCTGAGCCTGCGCGTCCGGAGCCTGTGCTCCGCAACGGGAGAGGCCGCAACAGTGAGAGGCCCGCGTACCGGAAAAAAAAAAAAAGGGATGGGACCTGCACCAGTGGGAGGGAGCCATGAAGGAGGAAAGGTTTCCACACACTAGGAAGCCCCTTTGCGGGCGGAGACTGTGGGTGGCGGAGGGGGGAAGCTTCAGAATTACAGAGGAGAGCGCAGCCACCGCGGTGCGGAAGGCAAAGCAGAAAGATTCCCGCACAGAGGATCGGTGCCGACCAGCACTCACCAGCCCAAGAGGCTTGTCTGCTCACCTGCCGGGGTGGGCGGGGGCTTCGGTCGGAGTGCAGAGAGAGGACTGGGGTTGGCTGCGTGAACACAGCCTGAAGGGGGCTAGTGCGCCACAGCTAGGCGGGAGGGAGTCCAGGAAGAAGTCTGTAGCTACCGAAGAGGCAAGAGACTTTTTCTTGCCTCTGTGTTTCCTAGTGCGTGAGGAGTGGAGATTAAGAGCGCTGCTTAAAGGAGCTCCAGAGACTGGCATGAGCTGCGGCTAAAAGCGCGGACCCCAGAGACAGGCGTGAGATGCTAAGGCTGCTGCTGCCGCCGCCAAGAATCCTGTGAACAAACACAGGTCACTATCCACACCTCTCTCCTGGGAGCCCGCCGCTGCCAGGGTCCAGTGATCCAGGGACAAGTTCCCTGGGAGAACGCATGGCGCGCATCATGCTGCTGCAAGGTCCCGCTGGCCTCTGCTGCCGCAGGCTCGACCAGCATCCATACCCCTCCCTCTCCCCGGCCTGAGTGAGCCAGAGCCCCTGAATCAGCTCCTCCTTTAACCCCGTCCTGCCTGAGTGAAGAACAGACGCCTTCAGGCGACCTACACGCAGAGGCGGGGCCAAATCCAAAGCTGAACCCCGGGAGCTGTACGAACAAAGAAGAGAAAGGGAAATCTCTCCCAGCAGCCTCAGAAGCAGCGGATTAAAGCTCAACAATCAACGTAATGTACCCTGCATATGTGGAATACCTGAATAGATAACGAATCAACCCAAATTGAGGAGGTGGACTTTGGGAGCAAGATATATTATTTTTTCCCCTTTTTTGTTAACATGTATGTGTATGTGTCTGTGTGAGATTTTGTCTGTATAGCTTTGCTTTCACCATTTGTCTTAGGATTCTGTTTTGTTTTGTTTTTTTTTTACTTTTAAAATTTTTTTCCATAATAATTATTTTTTATTTTAATAACTTTATTTTATTTTATCCTACTTTATTTTATTTTATTTTATCCTCTTTTTTTCTTTCTATTTTTACTCCCTTTTATTCTGAGCCGTGTGGATGAAAGGCTCTTGGTGCTGCAGCCAGGAGTCAGTTCTGTTCCTCTGAGGTGGGAGAGCCAACTTCAGGACACTGGTCCACAATAGACCTCCCATCTCCACGTAATATCAAACAGCGAAAATCTCCCAGAAATCTCCATCTCAACACCAAGACCCAGCTTCACTCAACGATCAGCAAGCTACAGTGCTGGACACCCTATGCCAAACAACTAGCAACACAGGAACACAACCCCACCCATTAGCAGAGAGGCTGCCTAAAATCATAATAAGTCCACAGACACCCCAAAACACACCACCGGTTGTGGACCTGCCCACCAGAAAGACAAGATCCAGCCTCATCCACCAGAACACAGGCACTAGTCCCCTCCACCAGGAAGCCTACAAAACCCATTGAACGAACCTTAGCCACTGGGGACAGACACCAAAAACAACGGGAACTATGAACCTTCAGCCTGTGAAAAAGAGACCCCAAACACAGTAAGATAAAGAAAATGGGAAGACAGAAAAACACACAGCAGATGAAGGAGCAAGGTAAAAACCCACCAGACCTAAAACAATGAAGAGGAAATAGGCAGTCTACCTGAAAAAGAATTCAGAATAATGATAGTAAAGATGAACCAAAATCTTGGAAATAGAATAGAGAAAATGCAAGAAACATTTAACAAGGACCTAGAAGAACTAAAGATGAAACAAACAACGATGAACAACACAATAAATGAAATGAAAAATACTCTAGAAGGGATCAATAGCAGAATAACTGAGGCAGAAGAACGGATAAGTGTCCTGGAAGATAAAATAGTGGAAATAACTACTGCAGAGCAGAATAAATCTAAAAAGCTGAAAAGAACTGAGGAAAGTCTGAGAGACCTCTGGTACAATATTCAATGCACCAACATTCAAATTATAGGGGTCCCAGAAAAAGAAGAGGAAAAGAAAGGGACAGAGAAAATATTTGAAGTGATTATAGCTGAAAACTTCCCTAATATGCGAAAGGAAATAGTTAATCAAGTCCAGGAAGCACAGAGAGTCCAATACAGGATAAATCCAAGGAGAAACATGCCCAAACACATACTAATCAAACTATCAAAAATTAAATACAAAGAAAACATATTAAAAGCAACAAGGGAAAAATAACACACAAGGGAATCCCCATAAAATTAACAGCTGATTTTTCAGCAGAAACTCTGCAAGCCAGAAGGGAGTGGCAGGACATATTTAAAGTGATGAAGGAGAAGAACCTACAACCAATATTACTCTACTCAGCAAGGATCTCATTCAGATTTGATGGAGAAATTAAAACCTTTACAGACAAGCGAAAGCTGAGAGAGTTCAGCACGACTGAAGCAGCTTTACAACAAATGCTAAAGGAACTTCTCAAGGCAAGAAACACAAGAGAAGCAAAAGACCTATAATAACAAACTGAAAAGAATTAAGAAAATGGGAATAGGAACATACATATTGATAATTACCTTAAATGTAAATGGATTAAATGCTCCGACCAAAAGACACAGATTGGCTGAATGGATACAAAAACAAGACCCATATATATGCTGTCTACAAGAGACCCACTTCAGACCTAGGGACACATAAAGACTGAAAGTGAAGGGATGGAAAAAGTTATTCCATGCAAATGGAAATCAAAAGAAAGCTGGAGTAGCAATACTCATATCAGACAAAATAGACTTTAAAATAAAGACTATTACAAGAGACAAAGAAGGACACTACATAATGATCAAGGGATTGATCCACGAAGAAGATATAACAATTGTAAATATTTATGCACAAACATAGGAGCACCTCAATACATAAGGCAAATGCTAACAGCCATAAAAGGGGAAATCGACAGTAAAACAATCATAGTAGGCGACTTTAACAGCCCACTTTCACCAATGGACAGATCATCCAAATTGAAAAGAAATAAGGAAACACAAGCTTTAAATGATACATTAAACAAGATGGATTTATGTGATATTTATAGGACATTGCATCCCAAAACAACAGAATACATATTTTTCTCAAGTGCTCATGGAACATTCTCCAGGATAGATCATATCTTGGCTCACAAATCAAGCCTTGGTAAATTTAAGAAAATTGAAATTGTATCAAGTATCTTTTCTGATCACAACGCTATGAGACTAGATATCAATTACAGGAAAACATCTGTAAAAAATACAAATACATGGAGGCTAAACACTACAATACTTAATAAACAAGAGATCACAGAGGAAATCAAAGAGGAAATCAAAAAATACCTAGAAACAAATGACAATGAAAACAAGATGACCCAAAACCTATGGTATGCAGCAACAGCAGTTCTAAGAGGGAACTTTATAGCAATACAATCCTACCTTAAGCAACAGGAAACGTCTCAAATAAACAACCTAACCTTGCACCTAAAGCAATTAGAGAAAGAAGAACAAAAAATGGCAAAGTTAGCAGAAGGAAAGAAATCATAAAAATCAGATCAGAAATAAATGAAAAAGAAATGAAGGAAACAATAGCAAAGATCAATAAAATTAAAACCTGGTTCTTTGAGAAGATAAACAAAATTGACAAAACATTAGCCAGACTCATCAAGAAAAAAAGGGAGAACACTCAAATCAGTAGAATTAGAAATGAAAAAGGAGAAGTAACAACTGACACTGCAGAAGTACAAAAGATCATGAGAGATTACTAAAAGCAACTATATGCCAATAAAATGGACAACCTGGAAGAAATGGACAAATTCTTAGAAATGCACAACTGCCAAGACTGAACTAGGAAGAAATAGAAAATATGAACAGACCAATCACAAGCACTGAAAATGAAACTGTGATTAAAAATCTTCCAACAGGGATTCCCTGGTGGCGCAGTGGTTGAGAGTCCGCCTGCCGATGCAGGGGACACGGGTTCATGGCCCGGTCCAGGAGGATCCCACGTGACGCAGAGCAGCTGAGCCCGTGAGCCATGGCCACTGGTCCTGCTCATCCAGAGCCTGTGCTCCACAACGGGAGAGGCCACAACAGTGAGAGGCCCATGTACCTCAAACAAACAAAAATCTTCCAACAAACAAAAGCCCAGGACCAGATAGCTTCACAGGTGAATTCTATCAAACATTTAGAGGCAAGCTAACACCTATCCTTCTCAAACTCTTCAAAAATATAGCAGAGGGAGGAACACTCCCAAACTCATTCTATGAGGCCACCATCACCCTGATATCAAAACCAGACAAAGATGTCACAAAGAAAGAAAACTACAGGCCAATATCACTGATGAACATAGATGCAAAAATCCTCAACAAAATTCGAGCAAACAGAATCCAACAGCACATTAAAAGGATCATACACCATGATCTAATGGGGTTTATTCGAGGAACGCAAGGATTCTTCAATATATGCAAATCAATCAACGTGATACTCCATATTAACAAATTGAAGGAGAAAAACCATATGATCATCTCAGTAGATGCAGAGAAAGCTTTCGACAAAATTCAACACCCATTTATGATAAAAACCCTGCAGAAGGCAGGCATAGAGGGAACCTTCCTCAACATAATAAAGGCCATATATGGCAAGCCCACAGCCAACATAGTCCTCAGTGGTGAAAAACTGAAACCATTTCCCCTAAGATCAGGAAGCATACAAGGTTGCCCACTCTCACCACTCTTATTCAACATAGTTTTAGAAGTTTTAGCCACAGCAATCAGAGAAGGAAAAAGAAATAAAAGGAATCTAAATCGGAAAAGAATATGTAAAGCTGTCACTGTTTACAGATGGCATGATACTATACATAGAGAATCCTAAAGATGCTACCAGAAAACTACTAGAGCTACTCAATGAATTTGGTAAAGTAGCAGGATACAAAATTAATGCACAGAAATCTCTGGCATTCCTATACACTAATGATGAAAAATCTGAAAGTGAAATTGAGAAAAGACTCCCATTTACCATTGCAGCAAAAAGAATGAAATATCTAGGAATAAACCTACCTACGAAGACAAAAGACCTGTATGCAGAAAATTATAAGACACTGATGAAAGAAATTAAAGATGATACAAGTAGATGAAGAGATATACCATGTTCTTGGATTGCAAGAATCAACATTGTGAAAATGACTCTACTACCCAAAGCAATCTACCGATTCAATGCAATCCCTATCAAACTACCACTGGCATTTTTCACAGAACTAGAACAAAAAATTTCACAACTTGTATGGAAACACAAAAGACCCCAAATAGCCAAAGCAATCTTGAGAATGAAAAACGGAGCTGGAGGAATCAGGCTCCCTGACTTCAGACTATACTACAAAGCTACAGTAATCAAGACAGTATGATACTGGCACAAAACCAGAAATATAAATCAATGGAACAGGATAGAAAGCCCAGAGATAAACCCATGCACATATGGACACCTTATCTTTGATAAAGGAGGCAAGAATATACAGTGGAGAAAGGACAGCCTCTTCAATAAGTGGTGCTGGGAAAACTGGACAGCTACATATAAAAGTATGAAATTAGAACACTCCCTAACACCATACACAAAAATAAACTCAAAATGGATTGAAGACCTAAATGTAAGGCCAGACACTATCAAACTCTTAGAGGAAAACATAGGCAGAACCCTCTATGACATAAATCACAGCAAGATCCTTTTTGACCCACCTCCTAGAGAAATGGAAAGAAAAACAGAAATAAACAAACGGGACCTAATGAAACTTAAAAGCTTTTGCACAGCAAAGGAAACCATAAACAAGACGAAAAGACAACCCTCAGAATGGGAGAAGATATTTGCAAATGAAGCAACTGACAAAAGATTAATATCCAAAATTTACAAGCAGCTCATGCAGCTTAGTAAAAAAAACACACAACCCAATCCAAAAATGGGCAGAAGACCTAAATAGACATTTCTCCAAAGAAGATATACAGATTGCCAACAAACACATGAAAGAGTGCTCAACATCATTAATCATTAGAGAAATGCAAATGAAAACTACAATGAGATATGATCTCCCACCAGTCAGAATGGCCATCATCAAAAAATCTAGAAACAATAAATGCTGGAGAGGGTGTGGAGAAAAGGAAACCCTCTTGCACTGTTGGTGGGAATGCAAATGGATACAGCCACTATGGAGAACAGTATGGAGGTTCCTTAAAAAACTACAAATAGAACTACCATACAACTCAGCAATCCCACTACTGGGCATATACCTTGAGAAAACCATAATTCAAAAAGAGTCATGTACCACAATGTTCATTGCAGCTCTATTTACAATAGTCAGGACATGGAAGCAACCTACGTGTCCATCAACAGAAGAATGGATAAAGAAGATGTGGCACATATATACAATGGAATATTACTCAGCCGTAAAATGAAACGAAATTGAGTTATTTGTAGTGAGGTGGATGGACCTAGAGACTGTCATACGGAGTGAAGTAAGTCAGAAAGAAAAAAACAAATACCGTACGCTAACACATATATATGGATTCTAAGAAGAAAAAAAATGGTCATGAAGAACCTAGGGGTAAGAGGGGAATAAAGACACAGACCTACTAGAGAACAGACTTGAGGATATGGGAAGGGTAAGCTGTGAAAATGTGAGAGAGTGGCATGGACATATATACACTACCAAATGTAAAATAGATAGCTAGTGGGAAGCAGCTGCATAGCAGAAGGTGATCAGCTCGGTGGTTTGTGACCACCTAGAGGGGTGGGATAGGGAGGAGGGTGTGAGGGAGGGAGATGCAAGAGGGAAGAGATATGAGAACATATGTATATGTATAACTGATTCACTTTGTTATAAAGCAGAAACTAGCCTACCATTGTAAAGCAATTACACTCCAATAAAGATGTTAAAAAATTAATTATACTTCAATAAAAAATGGTTAAAGGGCTTCCCTGGTGGTGCAGTGGTTGAGAGTTCGCCTGCCGTTTCAGGGGACATGGGTTCGTGCCCCGGTCCGGGAGGATCCCACATGCTGCGGAATGGCTAGGCCCGTGGGCCATGGCCACTGGGCTTGCACGTCCGGAGCCTGTGCTCCGCAACGGGAGAGGCCACAACAATGAGAGGCCCTTGTACCACAAAAAAAAAAGGTTAAAAATGGTTAAATTTTTTAAAAATGAGAGAGTAGATATAAAGGAAATCTGTATATGTAATTCAAGATATGCCAATATTTTGTGCATTTTATATGAATGATAGGTATTTTAGAAGAAGTTGTTAACATAAAGCAAATACCATGGTTCTTCAAATATTTGTTCCTTAAAGCAGGTCAAACATGTCCCTGGTTTGGACTATTACTTGCTTAACACATTATTTCTTTATAGATGCCCCCTTACACATGCAAAAAAACAATCATCTCTCCATTTTTCCCAGTGCAGGGGCTTTATGGGACTTTCCCAGTGACTTGAGGCAAATTTAATGAAGTTTTATTGTAAAAGAAACCTAACACGGCATATTAGTCCCCAAAAGAATAATATTCCCCTTAAGAAATTGTTATATGATGAACAAATTTAGATGAGGGAACTTGTTTGGAAAGCTCATGGTATCCTTGGTTATCTAGTGCAATTGATGAAAAATAACACAATCATGTTTACATGCCAATCCTCTAATCAATTTCCTTTCACTGTGGCTCTTTCTGCCATTGCAAAGTAAGAATGGACGGAGACAAAAAGAAAAAAAAGCTCTTAATGTGGCAGTGATATTGGTAGGGGTTAGGAAGTAGGTGGATGCGCTGAAGTAAATGGAGAAGGAAAAAATAAAAATGGGTAAAATCTTGGTGAAGGAAGGGTTTTATAGATAATCCATTCTAGGAGAATGCAAAACACGTATCCTTTGGAAATTGACAGATGTGAGTTCAACTGCCGGCTTCCCAGCTTAGCAGCCACAAGCTTGAATTTCTCCATGCTGTAACGGGGTAATTCATCTGGAGAAAATATAGGAGTAGGGGAGGCGGGGGACCATGGCAGGGAATGGCTCTGGGTGGTTGACTGAGACAGTACTCCCCTCTCTAAGAGAATTCAGAAGTCATAATTCTCGATAAGAGTAATTAGGGCCTATAGAAATTATTTTCATGAAGATCAATCAAATTATATCTGTTGTCAGACAAATATTTTCAAAGCACAGCTAGAGAGCAATGCAATCGCTTTTTCAATAAAAAAGCACAGGTGTTATTTTTCAAGGGTCTATCAAATATTAAATTGAAGTTTAAAATCATACCCATCTTTGCCTATGAAGATTCAGGTTTCTCCTGCAGTTTGGAGAAACTGGGCCTCTTTCTAAGCATCTATGGATTTTAGAGCAGCAGGGTTCAGGCGCTGCTCTCAATCAGCTGTATTAAGGGGAGAAGATGTGGGCCAAATTGCCCACCCTAGAGCCATGAGTCATATTGGCAATACAAAATGTGTTTTCCTACAAGTGAATAGCTCTAGTCGCCCTTAATTTCTTACAGATCTTGAGCCTTTGGATCTAAGCTAATTTGCATGTCTGTCATAAGGGCTGGCCTTATGCTGAAAATCTGGCCCCAGTGTGTTAGGAAGTGCAGTCTAAACAATGTCATCTTTACTCAGTGGGGACAGTCCCCTAAGTCTGAAAGCCAGTGATTAAGAGTAAGTAGGAGAGGAGGAGAGCAGAGTAGTGACAGGTCTTGGTGGAGTACAGCAGGGTACACATGTGGGAGACAGTCTGATGAAGGCAGGGTGAAGAAGTGAGCAGATGGAAAACAGAATTGGTGAAATGAGGATCCCACACTCATTCCTCAGATGTAAGAGAGGACTAGAGATTTAAGATGAGGCCAGTGTGTCTGATGCAAAAGCTAATCAAAGAAGCCAGACAGACCTCCCCATCCAAAGTGGGAATTGGCTAAGTTAACCTTTTCTGACTGTCTGGCAGGTATGAGACAGGCCCATGGCCATGGAGAACCTTTCCTTATTTCATTGAAATACCAAAATCAGCTCATCACAGTGTGCTAAGGCAGCTGTTTGAGGGACCAGGAATTCCAGCTTTGGGCATCAAGAATATCCTTAAGACCCTTATAGCTTACAATTTTTTTAGCTCATAAATTTCAGACAGTCTTAAAACAGAATGCATTTTAAGATCACTAATTTAGTGAGAATAATGTATGGGGAAGCATGTTGTAACTGGACAGCTTTGCACAACTGAAGAGCAGGTTTGTTAATAAATGATCCAGTCCTTTGGGTGATATTCCAAGGAGCCCAGTAGAGGATCCCTCAAGGAAGGAGCAGGGAAGTTAGGGGTCTACTGAGATGCTGAGGGCCAAATGCTTATGCCTGACTCAGCCAGAGCACCCTCATTTTTTACTAATGTTCACATTAGGATTCTAAGATTGTTATTTTAGGGGCACTTCTGAGGCTAAAGTCACCATAAGAATCATTTATATGGCCCAATCACCCCATTTGCCTGGGGAGGACTTCCACAAGAATTTTGTCTTGTTGCTGTCAGATATGGGTATAAAGCAGTGATCAGGAGACAGTCCCAGCACTCTTGGAAGTTGCATTCTGCTGGGGTGGAAGTGGAAGACCTGTGCTTATTAAATGTAGTGTTACCAGAAGATACAGTAAGATGTGGTCTAGATCAGCGTGGAGTGCTCCAGAGCACCCAGACTCTAGAAGTCTATAACCTTTCCTCATTCCCCATCAGGCTTCCAGAGATCCCCTTGGGTTCACAGATGCCCTGGGGCTCTCTTCACACAGGCGATGGAGAGTGGCTTAGGTACAGGTAACTTGGAATTGCCACTTGCATGAAGGCTGCCTGGTGGGCTTTGCCAGCAAATCCACTCACAGAGAACTAATCTGGATCAGGCCCCCGCATGGGGAGTTCCCAAGAAGTCCTCAGACACAGAATGCTCTCCTTCTTATCACCAACCTCCCTCCGCCTGAGGTGTCCTCAGTTCTGCCCTTGGTCTCTTAATGTTTTAGCTCAAAACCCTTATGTCTCTTCTAATAGAATCTCACTCATCAGAAGTTTGAGTCTCTGTGAGACCTGCTCTCAAGTCATTTTCAACAGAAAGCATGTGTCCCCTTTCTCAAGGGTGCAATGCCCTTGGTCTTGAGAAAGAATTCCCTGGTCTCCATGTGGTGGAAAGAGTAGAGGGAAAGAGGTAGATTTTCACTCAGACCTAGAAAGAGTCACTCTTGCATCAAAGATGGGCAAAATGACTCTTTTTGCAACAAACACACAAAAAAGAGAAAGAAAGGAAAAGAATATATACATATGTGTATATATATATATATATTTTTTCACATATCAATGATACACTGAATATTCAAACATTAAGATGCCGCTACCATTCCCTTTGTGGCAAATGGTTTGATAGAGAAACATGGAATAAGGTGAGAACTTGTAACAAGGTCTGACCCACCTAAGGGTCAGGAAGTCACCTCTAAGGGGACAAGGAAAGAAGAAAGTGTTCTTAGCAGGGGTACAACATGTAAAAAGATCCTGGGGCAGTATGGGGGCCTGACATAGTCAAGAACTGAAGGAAGGCCAGTGCAGATGGAGGAGAGAGCATAAAGGGGAGAAGAATAGGATGAGCTTGGAAAGATACCTGGGCGCAAGTCATCGGGGCCTTGTAGCCTGTGTCACAGGTTGGCTTCACTCTAAGGGAGCAGTGAACTGATGCACTGTTATTTATTTGTATTTACCAAAACTGGAGGAAGGTAAAGATCCACGTGAGTATGTGAGTTAGGAATCTACAACAGTCATTCAGGGGAGAAATAATGTCTCACACTAGCTGGAGGCAATGGACATGGGATATGTGGATGAATTCAAGAGATATTTTGATGGTTGAATAGTGGGACTTGGTTGGGTTCCATCAGAAGAGAAAGATATTTTAAAATTGACTCCAAGGTTTGTCATCAGAAAATCTGACTCTTGACTGAGATGGGGAAGACGAGAAAGAGTACATCGTGAGTTCAGCTTTTGACATGCTAAATTTGTGATTTTCCTGAGCCCCCCATCCAGAGCTGCTGTACTATAGGTGATGCACTGCACAGATCCAGGGGGCTCCTTCCAAGACCACACAGATCAGCATTATCCAGGCAGCCCTAGAAGGCAGTCTCTAACCTCTGTTCTCTACCTTCAGGTTCCCAAAATACCATGGCTGTAACTGGCCATTTTTAAAAAGTAATTTTCTCTAGAATTCCTCTGAGGAAGGTCATGTTTTTGGCCTGTGACTTTGTTGTCAGGTGTTAATGGTACCCAGACTGTGAAGGAGACGTTAAAAAAAAAAAAGAAAGAAAATCAAAGGGAAAGGGGGAAAGGTTTCCTTCCCCTTGGGACATCTTTAAGTTCCTATTTCAGGAATAAAAGAAGGGTATGTGTTAATGTTTCTCGATGTTCAATAAGTCTTTAAAACTCCATTGACAATTTAGCAACAAGGAGAGACTTTCTCACATTTTTCTAGCACATTTTAGAAGGTGATGATCAACCAGGACTTCTCAGAAGTCAAGTGAGACCTCTTTCATTTTTTGAAACTCCTGATATATCAAGAATAAATACCAAAACAGAGATACAAGAATTATGCCATAATTTAAACGTACATTAAAGAATTTAATGCTCTTAACAAACACATAATAGCATATGACCAAGCTATTCTCAAAGGGATTGACAGATTTATAAACGGTACTAGGTCATAGTTCAGTATAGGCATTGTGGATTGGTAAAAGGTGTGAAAATACAGTTTTGCACAATATATAGGGAACATGTGCCGAAGTTTTCACAATATATTATTTCACTCATTAATGGAGAAACAGAAGGATGACAACACCAGTTCAAAAGGAGAATATGGGAGGAGCTTCAAGATGGCAGAAGAGTAAGATGTGGAGATCACCTTCCTCCCCACAAATACATCAGAAATACATCTACATGTGGAACAATTCCTACAGAACACATACTGAATGCTGGCAGAAGAACTCAGACCTCACAAAAGTCAAGAAACTCCCCCACGTACCTGGGTAGGGCAAAAGAAAAAACAGAGACAAGAGAATAGGAACAGGACCTGCACCGGTGGGAGGGAGCTGTGAAGGAGGAAAGTTTCCACACACTAGGAAGCCCCTTCCTGGGCAGAGACTGCAGGTGGCAGAGCCGGGGAAGCTTCAGAGCCACGGAGGAGAGCACAGCAACAGTGGTGCAGAGGGCAAAGCGGAGAGATTCCCACACAGAGGATCCGTGCCGACCAGCACTCACCAGCCCGAGAGGCCTGTCTGCTCACCGGCCGGGACAGGTCGGGACTAGGAGCTGAGGCTCGGGCTTTGGGTCAGATCCCAGGGAGAGGACTGGGGTTGGCTGCGTGGACACAGCCTGAAGGGGGCTAGTGCGCCACAGCTAGCTGGGAGGGAGTCCGGGAAAAAGTCTGCAGCTACCAAAGAGGCAAGAGACTTTTTCTTGCCTCTTTGTTTCCTGGTTCACGAGGAGAGGGGATTAAGAGCGCCGCTTAAAGGAGCTCCAGAGACGGGCACGAGCCGTGACTATCAGCGCAGACCCCAGAGACGGGCATGAGACGCTAAGGCTGCTGCTGCCGCCACCAAAAAGCCTGTGTGCAAGCACAGGTCACTATCCACACTGCCCCTCCCGGGAGCCTCTGCAGCCCACAACTGCCAGGGTCCCGTGATCCAGGGACAACTTCCCTGGGAGAACACACGGCGCACCTCAAGCTGGTGCAATGTCATGCTGTCCTCTGCTGCCACAGGCTCACCCCACATCCATAACCCTCCCTCCCCCAGGCCTGACTGAACCAGAGCCACCGAGTCGGCTGCTCCTTTAACCCCGATCTATCTGAGCGAAGAACAGATGCCCTCCGGTGAACTACATGCAGAGGTGGGGCCAAATCCAAAGCTGAACCCCAGGGGCTGTGCGAACAAAGAAGAGAAAGGGATATCTCTCCCAGAAGCCTCAGGAGCAGTGGATTAAATCTCCACAATCAACTTGATGTACACTGCATCTCTGGAAAACCTGAATATACAATGAATCATCCAAATTGAAGCAGTGGACTTTCGAAGCAACGTTTATATATTTTTTTCCTTTTTCTCTTTTTGTGAGTGTGTATTTGTATGCTTCTATGAGTGATTTTTGTCTGTATAGCTTTGCTTTTACCATTTGACCTGGGTTCTGTCTGTCCTTTTGGTTTTTTTTTGTTTTTTTAGTATAGTTTTTAGTGCTTGTTATCATGGCTGGATTTGTTTTGTTAGTTTGGTTGCTCTCTTCTTTCTTTCTTTCTTTTCTTAATTACTTAAAAATTTTTTTATTTTTAATAATTATTTTTTCTATTTTATTGTAATAACTATTTTCTTTTCTTTTCTTTTCTTTTCTTTCTTTCTTTCTTTCTTTCTTTCTTTCTTCTTTTCTTTCTTTCTTTCTTTCTTTTTCTCCCTTTTATTCTGAGCCACGTGGATGACAGGGTATTGATGCTCTGGCCGGGCATCAGGCCTGTGCCTCTGATGTGGGAGAGCCGAGTTCAGGACATTGGTCCACCAGAGACCTCCCAGCTCCACATAATATCAAATGGTGAAAATTTCCAGGAGATCTCCATCTCAACGCCAAGACCCAGCTCCACTCAACGACCAGCAAGCTACAGTGCTGGACACCCTATGCCAAACAACTAGCAAGACAGGAACAAAAAACCCACCCATTAGCACAGAGGCTGCCTAAAATCACAGACACCCCCAAACACACCACCAGACGTGGACCTGCCCAACAGAAAGACAAGATCCAGCCTCATCCACCAGAACACAGGCACTAGTCCTCTCCACCAGGAGCCTAAACAGCTCACTGAACCAACCTTAGCCACTGGGGACAGACACCAAAAACAACAGGAACTATGATCCTGCAGCCTACAAAAAGGAAACCCCGAACACAGTAACTTAAACAAAATGAGCAGACAGAAAAACACACAGCAGATGAAGGAGCAACGTAAAAGCCACCAGAACAAACAAATGAAGAGGAAATAGGCAGTCTACCTGAAAAAAAATTCAGAATAATGATAGTAAAGGTGATCCGAATCTTGGAAATAGAATGGAGAAACTGCAAGAAACATTTAAAAAGGATCTAGAAGAACGAAAGAGCAAACAAACAATTGATGAACAACACAATAAATGAAATTTAAAATTCTCTAGAGGAATCAATAGCAGAATAATTGAGGCAGAAGAATGGACAACTGACCTGGAAGATAAAAGAGTGGAAATTACTACTGCAGAGCAGAATAAATAAAAAAGAATGAAAAGAATTGAGGACAATCTCAAAGACCTCAGGGACAATATTAAACGCTTCAACCTTCGAATTATAGGGGTCTGAAAAGAAGAAGAGAAAAAGGGACTGAGAAAATATTTGAAGAGATTATAGATGAAAACTTCCCTAATATGGGAAAGGAAATAATTACTCAAGTCCAGGAAATGCAGACAGTCCCATACAGGATAAATCCAAGGAGAAACATGCCAAGACACATATTAAACAAACTATCAAAAATTAAATGCAAAGAATAAAATATTAAAAGCAGCAAGGGAAAAACAACAAATAACACACAAGGGAATCCCCATAAAGTTAACAGCTGATCTTTCAGCAGAAACTCTGCAAGCCAGAAGGGAGTGGCAGGACATACTGAAAGTGATGAAAGGGAAAAACCTACAACCAAGATTACTCTACCCAGCAAGGATCTCATTCAGATTTGATGGAGAAATTAAAACCTTTACAGACAAGTAAAGCTAACAGAATTCAGCACCACCAAACCAGCTTTACAACAAATGCTAAAGGAACTCCTCTAGGCAGGAAACACAGAGAAAGAAAAGAACGTACAATAACAAATGCAAAACAATTAAGAAAATGGTATTAAGAACATACATATTGATAATTACCTTAAATGTATATGGATTAAATGCTCCAACCAAACACATAGACTGGGTGAATGGATGCAAAAACAGACCCATATATATGCTGTCTACACAGACCCACTTCAGACTTAGGGGCACATACACACTGAAAGTGAGGGGATGGAAAAGATATTCCATGCAAATGGAATCAAAAGAAAGCTGGAGTAGCAATTCTCATATCAGACAAATAGACTTCAAAATAAAGACTATTACAAGAGACAAAGAAGGACACTACATAATAGTGTAGATGCTCTTAGATGCTACATAATGATCAAGGGATCAATCCAAGAATAAGATATACCAATTGTAAATACTGATGCACCCCAACATAGGAGCACCTCAATACATAAGGCAAATACTAACAGCCATAAAAGGGGAAATCGACAGTAACACAATCATAGTAGGGGACTTTAACACCCCACTTTCACCAATAGACAGATCATCCAAAATGAAAATAAATAAGGAAACACAAGTTTTAATGATACATTAAACAAGATGGACTTAATTGATATTTATAGGACATTCCATCCAAAAGCAACAGAATACACTTTTTTCTCAAGTGCTCATGGAACATTCTCCAGGATACATCATAACTTGGGTCACAAATCAAGCATTGGTAAATTTAAGAAAATTGAAATCTTATCAAGTATCTTTTCTGACCACAACACTATGAGACTAGATATCATTTACAGGAAAAAAATATGTAAAAACTACAAACACATGGAGGCTAAACAATATACTACTTAATAACCAAGAGATCACTGAAGAAATCAAAGAGGAAATAAAAAATACCTAGAAACAAATGAAAATGAAAACACAATGACACAAAACCTATGGGATGCAGCAAAAGCAGTTCTAAGAGGGAAGTTTATACAAATGCAATCCTACCTTAAGAAACAAGAAACACCTGAAATAAAAAACTTAACCTTACACCTAAAGCAATTAGAGGAAGAAGAACAAAAAATGCCCAAAGTTAGCAGAAGGAAAGATATCATAAACATCAGATCAGAAATAAATGAATGAAACAATAGCAAAGATCAATAGACTATTGATCTATAAGACTATTGATCTATAAGATCAATAGAAACTCGTTCCTTGAGAAGATAAATGAAATTGATAAACCTTTAGCCAGACTTATCAAGAAAAAAGGGGAGAAGACTCAAATCAATGGAATTAGAAATGAAAAAGGAAAAGTAACAACTGACACTGCAGAAATACAAAGGATCATGAGAGATTACTACAAGCAACTATATGCCAATAAGATGAACAACCTGAAAGTAATGGACAAATTCTTAGAAAACACAAGCTTCTGAGACTGAATCAGGAAGAAATAGAAAATATAAACACACCAATCACAAGCACTGAAGTCGAAACTGTGATTAAAAATCTTCCAACAGACAAAAGCCCAGGACCAGATGGCTTCACAGGCGAATTCTATCAAACAATTAGAGAAGAGTTGACACCTATCTTTCTCAAACTCTTCCAAAATATACCCGAGGGAGTAACACTCCAAAGCTCATTCTATGAGGCCATCATAACCCTGATACCAAAACCAGACAAAGATGTCACAAAGAAAGAAAACCACATGCCAATATCACTGGTGAACATAGATGCAAAAATCCTCAACAAAATACTAGCAAACAGAATCCAACAGCACGTTAAAAGGAGCATACACCATGATCAAGTGGGGTTTATCCAAGGAATGCATGGATTCTTCAACATATGCAAATCAATCAATGTGATACACCATATTAACAAACTGAAGAATAAAAACCACTTAACATCTCAATAGATGCAGAAAAATCTTTCAACAAAATTCAACACCCATTTATGATAAAAACTCTCCAGAAAGTAGGCATAGAGGGAAAGTACCTCAATATAATAAAGGCCATATAGGACAAGCCCACAGTGAACATTTTCCTCACTGGTGAAAAACGAAAATTTTTCCACTAAGATCAGGAAAAAGACAAGGTTGCCCACTCTCACCACTATTACTCAACATTGTTTGGAAGTTGTAGCCATAGCAATCAGAGAAGAAAAGGAAATAAAAGGAATCCAAATCAGAGAAGGAGAAGTAGAGCTGTCACTGTTTGCAGATGACATGATACTGTACATAGAGAATCCTAAAGATGCTACCAGAAAACTACTAGAGCTAATCAATGAATCTGGTAAAGTAGCCAGATACAAAATTAATGCACAGAAATATCTTGCATTCCTATACACTAATGATGAAAACTCTGAAAGTGAAATTAAGGAGATACTCCCATTTACCACTGAAACAAAAAGAATAAAATACCTAAGAATAAGCCCACCTAAGGAGACAAAAGACCTGTATACAGAAAACACTAAGACACTGATGAAAGTAATTAAAGCTGATACAAATAGTTGGAGATATATATCATGTGTTTGGATCAGAAGAATCAACATTGTGTAAATAACTATACTACCCAAAGCAATCTACAGATTCAGTACAATCCCTATCAAAATACCACTGGCATTTTTCACAGAACTAGAACAAAAAGTTTCACAATTTGTATGGAAAGAGAAGAGACCCCATATAGCCAAAGAAATCTTGAGAAAGAAAAACGGAGCTGGGGGAATCAGGCTCCCTGACTTCAGACTATACTACAAAGCTACAGTAATCAAGATAACCAAGACAGTATGGTACTTGCACAAAAACAGAAATATAGATCAATGGCACAGGATAGAAAGCCCAGAGATAAACCCACACACATATGGTCAATTTATTTTTGATAAAGGAGGCAAGAATATACAATGGAGAAAAGACAGTCTCTTCAATATGTGGTGCTGGGAAAACTGAACAGCTACATGTAAAAGAATGAAATTAGAACACTCCCTAACACCATACATAAAAATAAACTCAAAATGGATTAAAGACCTAAATGTAAGGCCAGACACTATCAAACTCTTAGAGGAAAACATAGGCAGAACACTCTATGACATAAATCACAGTAAGATCCTTTTGACCCACCTCCTAGAGAAATGGAAATAAAAACAAAAATAAAAAATGGGACCTAATGAAACTTAAAAGCTTTGCACAGCAAAGGACACCATAAACAAGATGAAAAGACAGTCCTCAGAATGGGAGAAGATATTTGCAAATGAAGCAACTGACAAAAGATTAATCTCCAAAATATACAAGCAGGTCATGCATTTCAATATAAGAAAAACAAACCACCCAATCCAAAAATGGGCAGAAAATCTAAATAGACATTTCTACAAAGAAGATGTACATATTGCCAACAAACAAATGGAAGAATGTTCAACATCATTAATCATTAGTGAAATGCAAATCAAAACTACAATGAGATATCATCTCACACCAGTCAGAATGGCCATCATCAAAAAATCTACAAACAGTAAATGCTGGAGAGGATGTGGAGAAAATGGAACCCTCTTGCACTGTTGGTGGGAATGTAAATTCGTACAGCCACTATGGAAGTTCCTTAAAAAACTAAAAATAGAACTACCATACGACCCAGCAATCCTACTACTGGCATATACCCTGAGAAAACCATAATTCAAAAAGAGTCATGTACCAAAATGTTCATTGCAGCTCTATTTACAATAGCCAGGACATAGAAGCAACCTAAGTGTCCATCAACAGATGAATGGATAAAGAAGATGTGGCACATATATACAATGGAATATTACTCAGCCATAAAAAGAAATGAAACTGAATTATTTGTAGTGAGGTGGATGGACCTAGAGTCTGTCATACAGAGTGAAGTAAGTCAGAAAGAGAAAAACAAATACCATATGCTAACACATATATATGGAATCTACAAAAAGAAAGAAAAAAAAAGGTCCTGAAGAACCTAGTTGCAGGACAGGAATAAAGACCCAGACCTACTAGAGAATGGACTTGAGGACACAGGGTGGGGGAAGCATAAGCTGCGTCAAAGTGAGAGAGTGGCATAGACATATATACACTACCAGATGTAAAATAGATAGCTAGTGGGAAGTAGCCACATAGCACAGGGAGATCAGCTTGGTGCATTGTGACCACTTAGATGGGTGGGATAGGGAGTGTGGGAGGGAGCGAGACGCCAGACGGAAGAGATATGGGATGTATGTATATGTATAGCTCATTCACTTTGTTATAAAGCAGAAACTAACACACCATTGTAAAGCAATGATACTCCAATTTAAAAAAAAAAAGGAGAATATGAAAAATTGGGATGTTTATGATCAATGGAAAATCCAGGAATGCCAACATAAGATTAGTAAAGTAGATGCTCACTGGTGCGTATGCCATAGAGCCATGAAAGTATCATCCTCAGCTGTCCTGTCTCAGAATCAGTAAAGAAATTCAGCACGCCTTATCAGTTTCACAGAATTGTAAATGTCTGGACCTTCATCACTTGTGCAAACCAAGTTACATTCCCCTAGAGAGTTAGCTGTCTTTTAACAGGCTTGTTAGGCAATGCTTCACCAGGGCACTAAAGGATGCATAGTCATCCTTTTGCCTTATTTCTGTGTTGTGGATAATGTTTCTTGGCAGGATACAAGTTTAAAATCATACAGTGAGCATCTTCTGCCTTCAGTCCTATCCCTATGTCTCTGTGACCAGTTGTCCTTTGTGCCCTGGAGACCAGTGCAAGTAGCCCACTCTGCTCTCCCCAGCAGCATCTTAGCTTTTACATTGAAATCCACAAAGACCAGTCAGTTGCATCAAGCTCCAAATTGAAAAAGCTGTCGAAGAGGTGAAAAGAGGCCGGATAAGCTGAAGGACAGCTTTTTTAGACAAGGTACTTAAGGAGGGAAATTCAGTAAGGAGAAGCAGGGAAAGTGAAAATTTTATATAATAGAAGATATTGTCTCATAAAGTTATTTTTAGAAATGCAAATTTTCTGATTATGACCAAAACATACCCATCCAAAGCTACATTCTCCTGCACAGTGAATACCATTAGGGGATGACTTGGGAGTACGTTTTATGTTTGAAATTTACATATAATATTCATCATTTTCTAGAGTTCTATTAAATCTGAAAAACTTACTCTAGCATGGTTTTAGTATGCATCCATTATTTTTAAAACCAATTCTAAATTCACTTCAAAAATAGATTACAGGAAAAATTACAGGGAAAGTTACAAGTTTGACATTGAAAAATTCTAAATACTCACTCCAAATCAATCACTAGTCTTTTCCAATTCAGCATCAGTCCTGAAAAATATCCAGACAATCCAGAAACTGATGTGTCTCCAGAGTCCTATGCAGATTAAAAAAAAGTGCTGAGAACAAAGATCTCTCACCTGCATTTTCTGAGGAGGATTGCTAAAGGCAACTTTAACTGCCTTATCAACAGGGCCCACCAGCCTCACCTGGGAGGATTGGGACATTTGGGTGGTATCTGTAAGTGAACCTAAGTTTTATGTTTCAATCACATCCCTACTTGGTTGGAGTTAAGGATGATCCTGCGATTTTAATCAAGTACCCGTTGAATAGTAACTATATGGGTGCCTCTGAGCTTTATCTTCCCTTAGACTTTTTCTCAAGATGCGTCCTCATCTTGTTTTATTCATCTGTATATCTCCAGCACATATCCAGATGAATGTCACATGCATAGAACATATTCAATAAATACTTCTGACTTGACTGGCTGCAAATACTGGGTGCAGTTTCTGGTGTGATGCCTCATTATCCACAACGGCAAACTGTATAAACAGTGTATATTGAGTGCAGAAGTGAGGAGAGTGGCTATATGATGATTGCAACAAACATCCAGTAACTTCTCAAGGAAAACCTCAGAAGATGTAAACCAGTCAGAGTGACAGAAAAGCCAGGAAAGCATGTGTACCATTTCCTAATGTTAGTGCTTTAATGGTGTAGGTGCTATAGATGGAATGTTTGTGCTCACCCCCAAATTCATATGTTGAAGTGTGATGGTTTTTGGAGGTGGGGTCTTTGGGAGGCAATTAGGTCATGAGGATGGAGACTTCATGAATAGAATTAGTGCCCTTATAAGAGATATCAGAGAGATGATCTCTCTCTACGTCATGTGAGAACACAGTGAGAAGATGGTCATCTGCAAACTAGGAAGTGGGTCTTCACCAGTCACCAAATCTGCTGACACCTTGATCTTGGACTTCCCAGCCTCAGAACTGTAAGAAATAAATTTCTGTTGTTTAAGTCACCCAGTAAATGGTATTCTTGTTGTAACAATCTGAACAGACTAAGACAAGAGGAGACCACACTTACGGGGTTTGGACATTTGTCAATTAGGTCATAATCTACCTTCTCCCTTAAGAAAGAAAACTTGAGGGAAATGGCCAATGAAGCCCTTCGCTACAGGCTCAGCTGGGAGGCTTGAGAGAGTAGGGTGCCTCTTGCTTAGCAGTTTTGGTGCCTTAGGTAGGATATGATATCCTTGTCAAATTTTGATCCTAAGAATAAGGCCTTTATTTTACCTCTTCAGAAACTCTGGTGGTTGGGGAGGAGGGATGATCACTTAACACCAAGTTTCACGCAAGCCCAGGGTCTCAAAAGTCAGCTTCAGGCATTTAAAAACTGAAAACTGAACATGACTAGCTGATTGCAATTCCTGTATTTTTTTAAATTGAAGTACAGTTGACTTACAATGTTGTGTTACTTTCAAGTGTACAGTAAAGTGATTCAGTTCTCTCTCTCTCTCTCTCTCTCTCTCTCTCTCTCTCTATATATATATATATATATATATATATATATATATACCTGAAAAAGTGTGTGTGTATATATATATATATATAGAGAGAGAGAGAGAGAGAGAGAGAGAGAGAGAAAACTGAATATATATATATATATATATATATATATATATATATATGTATGTTTTTTCAGATTCTTTTCCTATATTCCTATATGGGTTATTAGTATAACTTCCACTGGTTGCCATTCTTGTATTACTTTTTTCCTATCAGCTCATAATTAACAGTGAAAACAAGGAAGATCAATAAGGAAAGGAAAAGAAAACTGCAGTGAATTCAAAGCTTTCTTTGTTGAAGAAATACAATCAGTAGGTATCATTTTGTGCCCTCTGAGCAGAGCCAGCACAAAGGGACCTGATGAAGGGAGAAAACCATTAAGAAACTGAGCATAATTAACCATTAGAGTTCTTTAGTGAAAACTATCAGAGTGCTTAGCTAATTCTGCAGATTTAAAATTAGGCTTAATTTCCAGAAATAGATACACAGTGGATGTTTCTACTGGTAAAGCAGGTAGGGGCATCTGAGAACCTCCTTTTGTCTACAGGATGATCTTCAGGTTCTGGGATGTTCTCTGTAAACCTTACTCTCTCCACAGCTGAGAGGGACCCCATCCTAGTCCCCATGACCAGTCCTCCTCTTTGGAGAAAGGAACTTAGGATGTAAGAGATTCCCAACATTCAGGGCTTTATTTGCTCATTCATTCATTTAACAAATACTGATTGAAAACCTAAGATGTGCTGGGCACTCTTGTAGATGCTGAAAATAGAGATGTAGACAAGATGGAAAAAACCCTCTGCTCTCAGAACTCATTCTAAAGCAGGGGTAGGCAATTTTTTTTTTCCTGTGAAAGGGCCAGGTAGTAAATATTTTAGGCTCTGCAGGCCATATGATCGCTGTCTCAACAGCTCAGCTCTGCCGTTATAGCATGAAAGCAGACATAGACGATAGACAAATGAATGGTGTAGCTGTGTTTCAATATAACTTTATTTATAAAAATAGGTTGTGGGTGAGATTGGCCCATTAGGCCATAGCGTGCTGACCCCTCTTCCAGACATTCACGGTCAAGTTGACTTCCCTTTGGATTTTTCCCCATTTTCAGTTTTACTAGCCTGTGACACTTCCCACTCATTTTCTCACACCTTTACCTTGTTTCTGGGGCAACAGTTCTGTGCATTGAAATAGAGCAGGGGTCTGCTCCTGCTGTGAGATTTCGCTGATGCTCCCCAACTTCCTGCAATTGAGAACACCAGGCAAATCCACACATGTGTGATTAGCCGCTGGGTTCTCCACTGTCAGTCCCTGCCCACCTGCTGGACATTGTGTCACTGAGTCTGTGTAGACTCCCCTGGTGCCAGAGGAAGTATTAGACTATTCCCTTTTATCTGTTACCTTTTGTCTACCAGTCTGAACTTTGTCCTAGGACTTCAAATTGTTAGGGGACCACTAAGCCCACTAAGAGTCTGCAGTTCTAATTTCTGGATCTAGTCTAGACCCCATCTGTCTAATCTACTGCACTGCAATGAACCAGAAAAAAACTCAGCTGTGTCTCAAAGGCTATCAATTATTTTAATTCACTTGGCTTTCATATTGGTTAAGTTGCTTTGTAATGCACAAAGAGAGGCAAGGGGAGAAGTATGTGCATGTGGATGGCTGTGTGTGGTGGCAGTCGGAGTGTGATGGGAGAAAGCAGTAATGGACCTGTTAAATGTAATGTAAATACAACGAGATAGAGAACATTTTATGATTTCGACTGTTGGCACCAGATTTCCATCTGGGTACAAATCTGTCTTTGTTGGAAAAAGTCTATGTGGTCTCTCCCCTTCCTGCTGGGCAACATTTCAGGGGGGGGAAATAACTCCTTAGACCAGCGCAGTGGGGAAGATGATGACAAACAGAGGCAGAGGGTTAGGATGGGGAGAAAGATGGTGCCAGCGTGATGGTAGAGAGTTTCACCCAAAAGTGTCCTCAGTAAACTCCACTACACCCACAAAGATTTGGCATGAGGGATTTTCATTGGTGATTGGGTAGTGACAGTGGAGGAGGATCTGTGTTTGCCTGGGGTTCACGTGCGGAGCTGGTGAACAAGCTGAAGATGAAGAGGCAGAGGAAGCAGGAGAACTTAAGACTTCCAGAAATTCTCAAAAACGCTTGAATGGGCTTCAGACCATCCAATGTCTCTCACATCTCAAGGGGCATGGAGGCTTAGAATTGACATCTCTGTATTGCATGAGAAAACTCCAAAATAAAATTGCACATATCTCAAAAGCAAGGTATCCTAATTAAGTTAGTCTTAGAATTATTGTGAAATAAGCAAAATTCACTCTTGGAATTTCCAATTTTCTCTTCCTATACACTTGCCTCTTTAGTGGAAACTTCTCTCTCTACACCAACCAGCATTCTACTTTGTCCCATCATTCCATCGAATAAAATCTACACTTCTCAGAAATGTGACCCAGAGCCTTGAGGTGAAGGCATGATGTGCTTATGGTGGGATTTTGTGGACCAACCAGTATGCAGAGGGCTTTCTAGGCTCATTCAAGTGTCCATAGCACAGGGAAATCAGCTCGATGCTTTGTGACAACCTAGAGGGGTGGGATGGGGGGGTCAGAGGGAGCCTCAAGAGGGAGGGAATATGGGAATACATGTATACATATAGCTGATTCACTTTTTTGGACAGCAGAAACTGACAACATTGTAAAGCAATTATACTCCAATGAAGACATTAAAAAAAACACACACAAACACATTAAGGCAGAAAATTTTAAGTTAGATTACTTCCACACATCTTATAAAAATATATTTTAAATGAATCAAAGAATGATATTCTTAACCATGGAAATTTTCATGAACATTTTACATTGTAAAAATAAATAAATAACCAAGGGAATCTAATAATGAAAAAAAATTTTGCAACAGATATTGGGAGTCAGAGGGCCTAATTTTCTTACTGTATAATGATTTTTTAAATTGTTCATACATTTAACAAATACTATCTGCCTACTATGTGTCAGGCACAGTTCTGGGCATTGCTCAGGGGCCACAGTGGGCAAAAAAGACAGATAAAGTCCCTGTATTCTGGAAGGATGAGGTGTGGATGAGGTGTAGGAGGTATTAAAAAGAGAAACTCCAATACCTCAATGAACAAAGCATGAACTGACGGATCCCATAAAAATAAACACGAAAGGTGGTGGTTTTATACAATGTTATATAATCATATACAGTGGACTTTGATTTTCACCTACCAAATTGGTAGTGATAAGGCTCAATGTTAAGGAAGATGTTGAGGAAAAGGAATTCTTATCTCCTGTTGGTGGAGAGTTGATTCTGTGCAACTTTTCTGGAAGGCTATTTGTCATGATGTATCAAAATCTAAAACCACTTACCATTTACTCAGCAATTCCACATCTAGGAATCTATCCTCCAGTTACATTCACTCATTTGTACGAAGCTACCTGTATAAGGATTAGAAATTTTAAATAGTTTTTAACAGACAAACACTGGTGACTACTTAATTGTTATTAATAAGGGAATAGGTCATTCAAATGTAGTACATTCAGTCAAAAGAATACTATGCTGCTATTCAAAAGGAGCCAGATTTGCATTTGCTGATGTGGAAAGATCTTCTCATTATATTACTAAGTTAAAAAGAAAAAAAAAAAAAAGAAGCAAGAAAGCAAGAGCCAGGACAGTAGGGCAACTTGTTCCCCATTGTATAAAGTAACACACATACATACGCACACACAGATTAAGGATACACAAGAAACTCTCAGTAGCAGTTCTTTCAAATTTGGAGTCTAGGGTGGAAGGAAGACTCTTTCATTGTATAATTTCTCCTTTAAAAAATTATATTAGTCTTTTGTTGAAAAATACTTCTCAATTTAAAAAATACCCCGAGTATGTAGAATATTTATAAGTCCAATCTTGAACACTAGAATAAGCCCTAAGTTCCCATGAGGGCAGTGCTGGGAAGGCGATTCCCATGGATTGGGGTGGCCCCTACAACTTTAGAGAAGAGGGTCTGGTCCCTCGTGGACCTTGAGGGAACCTGCCCCAGAGGCCATGAAGACAATTCCAGAAATGGAAATACCCCCAATGTAACACTTTTCTGAGCCATCTAGATAGCCCGATCTCCACCAGGGTCCACAAACCCCTTCCATAAAGGGTCAGAAAGCAAATGTTTTAGGCTTTGGGGGCCACATATGATCTTTGTTATATATATTAAATACATGTATATAGCCATGGGCATACAGAGAAAAGCAGGATAGGGGAGTTTCTTCTTTAATAGATACTGATTTCTTCATGTATTCCTGCTGCTGTGCCCTTGTTCATGTTGTTACAATGTTCCTCACACTCACTTCATGAAAATCCTACCCATTTACAAGACCCAGGCATTCATAGTACGATCAGCTTTTCTTCTGCTCTACACAATTAGAGACTTACCCACTTTATTAATCTCTAAAGATTAGCTGTGCTTTTATGCCATCTTTCTCCTACCAGGTTGGACGCTCCTTCAGGGCAAAGACTGGGCCATGCAATTTTCAATGTTACCCACTGTGCTGGGACACAGCAGATACTCTAAAAAGACTTTTTGATTCACTGGATTAGAATTGAAAAAATGTTGACATTCGGCAAGATCTCACTCAACCTAACCTCTTAGAATAAGGAATGGAGAATGCAAACGTCAACTCACATCAGGTAGTATAGAGAGGGAGTATACCAGGAGCTTTGGAGACAGAGGATGGAGTTAAAAGGCTTGACTCTGACATTTATTAGCCGTTTGGTGCTGGGCAAATTACTTAACAATTCTGCGTCTCCATTTCCTCTTCTCTGATCCAGAGTTAATATCATTTACCTGACTGGGGTAAAAAATATTAAGTATCCTTGTCACTTAAAACATGTTAAGTAAGGATTTATGTCTTGCAACCAAAAACATCCTACCTAACATGTGGAATTCCAGGGTAGGAAATTTACGTTTAATATAGAAGGATAGGTGATGACTTTTAAGATTGTTGATGGGTTGCAGTTTTTACGTGTGATACGATTATGTGATAGTGTGTGCTGTGTGACAAACACAGTGACACGTGATGTAATTGTATATTAGTGTGTACTATGTGAAGAGTGATGTAGGAGAGGACAGAATTTGATTGTGTGATGGTTTGTATCTTGTGACATGCTATGTGATAGCATGTGATATGACTTGTAGTAGTGTGTACTATGTGACACACAATATATGATGACAGTGTGTGATATGATTGTGCGACAGTGTGTACTGTGTGACAGGCAGCATGTGATGAAGTATGGGATATGATTGCATGGTAGCATACACTGTGCCTTGTGTGAATAGGATAGAGTGGCATACAATTGTGGTCTCGCTCTGGGATGATTAAACCAACAGCACAGGGGAATTTGGGACAGGAAGTAGAAACCAGGAGACAGAGACCCCATTCAGCTGGCCTGTTCAGGCTGTTCAGTTGGCCCAGGTGAGCAGTGATCAGGGCACTGGCAGAGGATTGGAATGGGGGGAGATGTAAGAGATAGGACAGCAGCATACGCCACCTGGATGTCTTGCAGGCAGCTCAACCTAACGTGTCTAAAACTGAAGTCCTTATCTTCCTCCTGCTTTCCCTCAAAGGTGGTGGCAACTTCCCTCACAAGTTGCCCAAGGAGGAACCTCCAAATCATCTCAGCCCTGGCTTTTCCCACTCCCTCAGCCACACCATGTACTTGGCCACTGAGAGCTGCCTCAATGTCAAGAGGCTTCTGACTCCTGGCCTCCACTCTTCTTTCCTAGGGTTCTCTGAGCACTGCAGGCTACAATGTGACATCTCAGGAACAGGAGAAGGAAGAGACATGATCACAGAAGTAGAAAAGAAAATAGGAATGGAAACCAAGGAACAACAAAGTGTAAAGGAGGCTGGTCAGCAGGATCCAGCCCAACAAAGATGTCAAGGAAGAGGTGGAGGGCTAGAAGAAAAAGCAATGTCCCCAGTCAGAGCTGCAGCCGACTTCACCCATGAGAAGGCAAGGAAAGGCTGTGTTTCCGTAATGCTGAGACACAGGATGCAAAGGAAAAATCCATGCAAATCATCTTTTTTTGGCACTCTGCAGATGAGAAAAAATAAGGGGGAAGTTACTGAATTCAAACCTCAGGAGGTAGAAAGCAGAATTCTTAATTCAGATGAGCACAGCAGGTATACATTTCTTCAGTTAACAAACACAGGTGTGGAAAACAAATTTAATTTTCTTTGTTTTCCTACAACTGAACTTAGCTTCTGTCTTAAGTTTCCTTTTCATTTAAAAACTTAATATAAAATATCCCATGGAAATGGGTACAGCTGCTATGGAAAACAATAAGGTGGTTCCTCAAAATATTAAAGATAGAATCACCATATGTCCAGCAATTCCACCGTTGGGTAGGTACCCAAAGGAATGGAAAGCAAGAACTCAAAGGAGATATTTGTACACCCAGATGTATGGTAGCATTTGTTCACAATAACCAAAATGTGGAAGAAATTCAAGTTGTCATGGAGGAATGAATAAACAAAATGTGGTATATCCATACAGAACAATATTATTCAGCATTTAAAAAGAAGGAAATCTTGACTCTCTCTTGCAAGAGCACAAGAATCACAACTAACTGCTGAACAGTCATTGAAAAGAAAACACTGGAACTCACCAAAAAAGACCCCACATCCAAAAACAAAGGAGAAGCCGCAATGAGATGGTATGAGGGGCACAATCACAATAAAATCAAATCTCATAACCTCTAGGTCGGTGACTCACAAACTGGAGAACAATTATACCACAGAAATCCACCCACTGGAGTGAAGGTTCTGAGTCCCACATCAGGCTTCCCAACCTGGGGGTGTGGCAATGGGAGGAGGAATTCCCAGAGAATCAGACTTCAAAGGTTAGTGGGATTTGATTGCAAGACTTTGACAGGTCTACGGGAAACAAAGACTCCACTCTTGGAGGGCACACACAAAGTAGTGTGCACATCAGGACCCGGTGGGGAAGGAGCAGTGACCCCATAGGAGACTGAACCAGACCTACCTGCCAGTGTTGGAGGATCTCTTGCAGAGGCTGGGGGAAAGCTGTGGCTCACCACGGGGACAAGGACACTGGCAGCAGAAGTACTGGGAAGTACTCCTTGGTGTAAGCCCTCCCGGAGTCTGCCATTAACCCCACCGAAAGGCCTGAAGGCTCCAGTGTTGGGTTGCCTCAGACCAAACAACCAACAGGGAGGGAGCTCAGCTGCACCTGTCAGCAGACAGGTGGATTAAAGTTTTACTGAGCTCTGCCCACCAGAGCAACACCCAGCTCTACCCACCGCCAGTCCATCCCATCAGGAAGCTTCCACAAGCCTCTTAGATAGCCTCATCCACCAGAGGGCAGACAGCAGAAGGCACAAGAATTACAATCCTGCAGGCTGTGGAATGAAAACCACATTCACAGAAAGATAGACAAAATGAAAAATCAGAGGGCTATGTACCAGGTGAAGGAACAAGATAAAACCCCAAAAAACAACTAAATGAAGTGGAGATAGGCAACCTTTCAGAAAAAGAATTCAGAATAACTAGAGTGAAGATGATCCAGGACCTCAGGAAAAAATGGAGGCAAAGATCGAGAAGATGCAAGAAATGTTTAACAAAGACCTAGAAGAATTAAAGAACAAACACCTGAAATAATTAAAGAACAAACAGAGATGAACAATACAATAACTGAAATGAAAAATACACTAGAAGGAATCAATAGCAGAATAACTGAGGCAGAAGAACGGATAAGTGACCTGGAAGACAGAATGGTGGAATTCACTGCCATGGAACACAATAAAGAAAAAAGAATGAAAAGAAATTAAGACAGTCTAAGAGACCTCTGGGACAACATTAAACACAGCAACATTCACATTATAGGGGTCCCAGAAGGAGAAGAGAGAGAGAAAGGACCCAAGAACATATTTGAAGAGATTATATTTGACAACTTTCCTAATATGGGAAAGGAAGTAGCTACCCAAGTCCAGGAGGCACAGAGAGATCCAGGCAGGAGAAACCCAAGTAGAAATCCACCGAGACACATAGTAATCAAATTGAAAAAAATTAAAGACAAAGCAAAATTATTCAAAGCAACAAGGGAAAAATGACAAATAACATATAAGGGAACTCCCATAAGGTTAACAGCTGATTTCTCAGCAGAAACTCTACAGGCCGGAAGGGAGTAGCAAGATATATTTAAAGTGATGAAAGGGAACAAAGTACAACAAAGATTACTCTACCCAACAAGGATCACATTCAGATTCGAAGGAGAAATCAAAAGCCTTACAGACAAGCAAAAGCAAAGAGAATTCAGCACAATGAAACAAGCTCTAAAACAAATGCTAAAGGAACTTCTCTAAGTGGGAAACACAAAAGAATAAAAGGACCTACAAAAACAAACCCAAAACAATTAAGAAAATTGTCATAGGAACATACATATCGATAATTACCTTAAACGTGAATGGATTAAATGCTCCAACCAAAAGACATAGGCTTGCTGGAATAAAAATGATATTCTATGCAAATGGAAATATATAGAAAGCTGGAGTAGTAATACTCATATCAGATAAAATAGAATTTAAACTAAAGAATGTTACAAGAGACAAGGAAGGACACTACACAATGATCGAGGGATCAATCCAAGAAGAAGATACAACAATTATAAATATATATGCACCCAACATAAGAGCACCTCAATACATAAGGCAATTGCTAACAGCTATAAAAGAGGAAATTGACAGTAACACAATAATAGTGGGGGACTTTAACACCTCACTTACACCAATGGACAGATTATCCAGACCGAAAATTAATAAGGAAACACAAGCTTTAAATGACACAATAGACCAGAGAGATTTAATTCATATTTATAGGACATTCCATCTGAAAACAGCAGATTATATTTTCTTCTCAAGTGTAAACAGAACATTCTCCAGGATACATCACATCTTGGGTCACAAATCAAGCCTCAGTAAATTTAAGGAAATTGAAATTGGATCAAGCATCTTTTTCGACCACAACACTATGAGATTAGAAATAAATTACAGGGGGAAAAAAGTAAAAAACACAAACACATGGAGGCTAAACAATATGTTCCTAAATAACCCAGAGAACACTGAAGAAATCAAAGAGGAAATAAAAAAATACCCAGAGACAAATGACAACAAAAACACAATGATCCAAAACCTAGGGGATGCAGCAAAAGCAGTTCTAAGAGGGAAATTTATCGCAATACAAGCCTACCTCAAGAAACGAGAAAAATATCAAATAAACAACCTAAACTTACACCTAAAGGAACTAGAGAAAGAAAAACAAACAAAACCCCAAGTTAGTAGAAGGAAAGAAATCATAAAAATCAGAGCAGAAATAAATTAAAAAGAAACAAAGAAAACAATAGCAAAGATCAATAAAACTAAAAGCTGGTTCATTGAGAAGATAAACAAAATTGATAAACCTTTAGCCAGACTCATCAAGAAAAAGAGGGAGAGGATTCAAATCAATAAAGTTAAAAAGAGAAAGGAGAAGCTACAACAGACAAGACAGAAATACAAAGCACCTTAAGAGACTACTACAAGCAACCCTATGCCAACAAAATGGACAACCTGGGAGAAATGGACAAATTCTTAGAAATGTATAACCTTCCAAGAGTGAACCAGGAAGAAATAGAAAATATGAACAGACCAATCACAAGTAATGAAATTGAAACTGTGGTTAAAAATCTTCCAACAAAGTCCCAGGACCAGATGGCTTCACAGGTGAATTCTATCAAACAATTGGAGAAGAGCTAACATCTATCCTTCTCAAGCTCTTCTAAAAATACAGCAGAGGGAGGAACACTCCCAAACTCATTCACCATCATCCTGATACCAAAACCAGACAAAGATACTACAAAAAAAGAAAATTACAGACCAATATCACTGATGAATATGGATGCAAAAATCCTCAACAAAATACTAGCAAACAGAATCCAACAACACATTAAAAGGATCATACACCAAGATCAAGTGGGGTTTATCCCAGGAATGCAAGGATTCTTCAATATATGCAAATTAATCAATGTGATACACCATATTAACAAATTGAAGGAGAAAAACCATATGATCATCTCAATAGATGCAGAAAAATCTTTTGACAAAGCTCAACTCCCATTTATGATAAAAATCCTCCAGAAAGTAGGCATAGAGGGAACTTACCTCAACACAATAGAGGCCATATATGACAAACCCACAGTCAACATCGTCCTCAATGGTGAAAAACTGAAACCATTTCTCCCAAGATCAGGAACAAGACAAGGTTGCCCACTCTCACCACTATTATTTAACATAGTTTTGGAAGTTTTAGCCACAGCAATCAGAGAAGAAAAAGAAATAAAAGGAATCCAAATCGGAAAAGAAGAAGTAAAGCTGTCACTCTTTGCAGATGACATGATACGATACACAGAGAATCCTAAAGATGCCACCAGGAAACTCCTGGAGCTAATCAATGGATTTGGTAAAGCTGCAGAATACAAAATTAATGCACAGAAATCTCTTGCATTCCTATACACTAACAATGAAAGATCAGAAAGAAAAATTAAGGAAACAATCCCATTCACCATTGCAACAAAAAGAATAAAATACCTAGGAATAAACCTACATAAGGAAGTAAAAGACCTGTACTCGGAAAACTATAAGACACTGATGAAAGAGATCAAAGATGGCACAAACAGATAGAGAGATAGACCATGTTCTTGGATTGGAAGAATCAACATTGTGAAAATGACTATACTACCCAATGTGATCTAGAGATTCAATGCAATCCCTATCAAATTACCAGTGGCATTTTTTTCAGAACTAGAACAAAAAAATCTTAAAATTTGTATGGAGACAGAAAAGCCAAGGCAATCTTGAGGGAAAAATGGCACTGGAGGAATCAAACTCCAATTTCAGACCATACTACAAAGCTACAGTAATCAAGACAATATGGTACTGGCACAAAAATAGAAATATAGATCAATGGAACTGGATAGACAGCCCAGAGATAAACTCACGCACCTATGGTCAACTAGTTTATGACAAAGGAGGTAAGGATATACAATGGGGAAAAGACAGTCTCTTCAATAATTGGTGCTGGGAAAACTGGACAGCTATATGTAAAAGAATGAAATTAGAACACTCCCTAATACCATACACAAAAATAAACTCAAAGTGGATTAAAGACCTAAATGTAAGGCTGGACACTATGAAAGTCTTAGAGGAAAACGTAGGAAGAACACTCTTTGACATAAGGTTCAGCAAGATCTTTTTTGACCCACCTCTTAGAGTAATGGATATAAAAACAAAAATGAACAAAGGGGACCTAATGAAACTTAATAGCTTTTGCACAGCAAAGGCAACTGCAAACAAGACATAAAGACAACCCTTAGAATGGGAGAAAATATTTGCAAATGAATCAATGGACAAAGGATTAATCTCCAAATTATATAAACAGCTGATGCAGCTCAATATTAAAAAAACAAACAATCAAAAAATGGGTAGATGACCTAAATAGACATTTCTCCATAGAAGACATATGGATGGCCAAGGGGCACATGAAAAGCTGCTCAGCATCACTAATTATTAGAGAAATGTAAATCAAAACTACAATGAGGTATCTCCTCACACTAGTTAGAATGGGCTTCGTCAGAAAATATATAAACAGCAAATGCTGGAAATGGTGTTGAGAAAAGCAAACCCTCTTTCACTGTTGGTGGGAATGTAAATTGATAGAACCACTAAGGGGAACAGTATGGAGGTTCCTTAAAAAACTAAAAATAGAATTACCATATGACCCAGCAATCCCAGTACTGGGTACATACCCAGATAAAACCATACAAAAAGACACATGCATCCCAATGTTCATTGCAGCACTATTTACAATAGCCAGGTCATGGAAGCAACCTAAATGCCCATCGACAGAAAAATGGATAAAGAAGAAGTGGTACATATATACATGGAATATTACTCAGCCATAAAAAGGAACAAAATTGGGTCATTTATAGATGGACTTAGAGACTCTCATACAGAGTGAAGTAAGTCAGAAAGAGAAAAACAAATATTGTATATCAATGCACATATGTGGAATCTAGAAAAATGGTACAGATGAACTGGTCTGCAAGGCAGAAATGGAGAGACAGATGTAGAGAACAAATGTATGGACACCAACGGGGGAAAGCAGGGGTGGGGGTGGTGGGATGAACTGCGAGATTGTGATTGACACAATCTTCGGCAGTTCCAGACTTTTCCCCGGACTCCCTCCTGGCTAGCTGTGGCGCACTAACCCCTTCAGGCTGTGTTCACGCAGTCAACCCCAGTCCTCTCCCTGCACTCCGACCGAAGCCCAAGCCTCAGCTCCCAGCCCCGCCCACCCTGGCGGGTGAGCAGACAAGCCTCTCGGGCTGGTGAGTGCTGGTCAGCACTGATCCTCTGTGCGGGAATCTCCCCACTTTGCCCTCCGCACCCATGTTGCTGCGCTCTCCTCCGTGGCTCCGAAGCTTCCCCACTCCACCACCTGCAGTCTCTGCCCGCGACGGGGCTTCCTAGTGTGTGGAAACCTTTCTTCCTTCACAGCTCCCTCCCACTGGTGCAGGTCCCGTCCCTATTCTTTTGTCTCTGTTTTTTCTTTTTTCTTTTGCCCTACCCAGGTACGTGGTGGAGTTTCTTGCCTTTTGGGAGGTCTGAGGTCTTCTGTCAGCGTTCAGTAGGTGTTCTGTAGGAGTTGTTCCATGTGTAGATGTATTTCTGATGTATCTGTGGGAGGAAGGTGATCTCCACTTCTCACTCTTCCACCATCTTGAAGCTCTCTCTCTATGCAGACTTTTTATTTAGACTTCTCAATCTTCTTTGTTTCAAGTTGAGAATAAAAGTGAGGTTTTTATAATATTTTTTCTGCCATCTCTTCCAATAAGTGCCATATGCAGTGCTATGTGGTAAATTGATTCTATAGAGGAAAAAAAACCTGATTTTCAGTATTTTCATTCCTGTGGTGTAAATACCACCATCATGGCTGATTTCAACTGCAACATGATGTCACTGAATTTGGAAGTTGGGAAGAGCATACATGAATGGCTTTCATGAGCCACTGTGAACTGGTTTCAGGACACCACTAGCTGTGTGCCATTTTAGGTACTCCTGCATTTCTCTATTTTTGGAAGAAACTTTACAAAGTGTTTGATATTTTATAGTTTTGATACAAAAATTGCAAACTTCCTTCTGTAACAGTGTGTAGAAAAATTGTATTTCCTGGCAGCAGCATCCCCAATCCAAGAAAAGACCTATATTTGTTGGGTTAATATTTTCATAGACTGCTTGCAATAGAGGATTAGAACTTGGAGTTATGTTTGAATAACAATAACATAGATTGTTGCTGCATCTGAGGAGTGAGGGGAGAGCCAACTAGTTTTTGTTTTGTTTTGAGGATTTAAGTTGAGAGCCAGAGGTTAACTCCTTTGGACAGTAAGGGGGCTGTTGTACAAAAGTTGGTGGAAGTACAGAGAATGATGACGAAGAGACTTGGATTTTGAGAATAATCAATAGCAAAGAACCAAAGTGTCAAGAAATTTTCTTAGGATCTTTGTATGTGGTATAAATATTCTTTCCTTTTTTCACACAGAATTTTCAGTCAAATTTACTAATGCATATGGCACTGTATATTTTATTTATTTTGGAGGGGATGAGAAATAGTGTAATGTGGAGCATCATGGTAGAGACTCTATAAATTATGAGGTCACTGCATGGGAGCTATGCAATTTCAGTGCTATGCTTCTATTTTCCCATTCTTTAAAACATATGTTTTGCTCATTTTACTATATTTTCGGGATGGTGTAGAGTTTTATTGTAGTTCTATGCCATAGTCCTTCCCCTGAAACCTTATTACATTACCTTAAATTAGGACACAATTACATATTGATGTTCTTGGTTCTAATTAGTGTAAGAGGTTTGTGACATTTTTTTTTTACTCTCCCTTCAAAAACATGTCTCCCTCAATGCCTACCACTGGGCAGACGCTCTCTTCTCTTGTGTGACTCTTTCTCTGATTTTTCCTCTACCACTCTGGACTAGCTATAACCTAATCTCCAGATTAGATAGCAGCCAAAGTGAGCCTGTTAAAGACAAATCAGATCATAATACTCCCCTGCTCAAAATCTTCCCATATTATTCCATCTTACCGTAGTAAAAATCAAATCCCTTTACAGCCTACAAAAGCCTCTCTTTCACCTTGTTTCCTGTTATTTTCTCAATCCAGTCCTTCACTCCAGACCCACCTGCCTCCTCACTGCTCCTGGAACACACCAGGTGTGCTCCCAACTCAGGGCCTTTGTACTGGTTTGTCTCTCTGCATGATTCACTCTTCCTTTTTCTCCTGATAAACACAAGGCTCACTCCCTTCACTCCTTCAAGTCTTTGCATAAATGTTACCTCTTTAATGAGGTCCATCTTGCCTTCCCATTTAAAACTGCAACTCATCCCCTAGCATCCTAGCTCCTTATCCTCCTTTTAGTCCCCGAGGCAGCTTATCATCTTCTAATGCATGAAATCATTCCTTATTTATTGGGTTTATTCTTATGTCTGCTCTTCCCACTAGAATGTAATCTGCAAGTTTCAGAGATTTTTGTCTATTCTTTTCACTGAAATATGCCCATCACCTTCTACAGTGCCAACCATGCCTAGATACTCATGAAATATTGGTTGAATTAATGAATAAGAAATTAAAAGATACTAACTAAAGATGTGGATGGAGTAGAAGGTAGAGACAAAACTACATGTTTTCATGCTCAAGACTTTGGTGAACTTCACTTACTCTTCCTCAGAGAAGAACCTAGAAATTTGACTCTTAACACCCATATTATAATTCTCAAGGAAAAAACAGTTAACTAAATTACAGCCAGGACCTTTACTTGCAGTTTCTTGCCCAGGATTCTGACTGGAGATGTTTACCTTGTCTCATCAGGGACAACCCACACCCTAGTCATTATCAATTAATTCAAAACATCAAAATTTGCCCCTCCCCTCTTCCACCCAAATCATGGAATAGACTTGTTTCATGCATGAGAACCGAAAAGCCATAGCAGGAAGGAAAGGAAGGAAAAATGAGAAAGAAAGAAGGGAGTCACACATTTCTCCTTTTCTCAAAGACACAAACTCACCTGGGGGAACAACCACACATCTCTGTTCCCACTTCCTCCCTTTAATTCAAAAAAACCTGCAAAAATGTCAACCTGACCCTCAGCTAAACTCACTTTTTAGTGACTGACCCAATATATATTTTTTAAGTATGTTACCTCTTCATGATGAAATACATTTAGTCTTCCACAGATTTTTAAGATAGGTATAATTCATAACTCTGAAAAAATAACAGGGTTTGATGTCATTATCGCATAAGTGCCCCCAAAAAGAAAAAACCTAAAAACACCTCCTCACAAAGAATTTTAGGAACTGTGATAAAAGTAATGAAAACTGTATACTTCTTTTTCATCATCAATGAGTATCACTGGATCTCATTTTGTTTCTGCATTATCATTTGTGTCTGCAAGTTGCCGTAGGAACAAATGTACTCTTCCAGGACCTTGTAGAAGGCCAACTGTCACAAGATTCTGATACAAGGTCAATGGGGTGTAGATCACAGTGGGATTTCTCAGACTGTCTTAGCTTTCCTTCCAGGCAGGTACCACCACATTATGTAAGAGCAGTCTTGCTTTCAAGGCTGTAGGAAGAAATATCTGGGTGCCATAAGGTGGCTTAGGACTTAGTACTTTTCCAGATTCCAAGCTCTGCTCACTTACTTAGAATGAGCTTACCTCCATGCTACCCTAAACTCTGCCTGACTTACCCCTTAGAACCACCTCAAACAGACCTTCTCCATGAGTGTATCCTGGTGCTTTGTAGTAGAGGTGTGCATTTGTGGATGTTGCAACTGTCAGAGGTTACAAACTCAAAATCAATTCAGGGTCCAAGTAAGTACCGTAAATGGGTGCAACAGTGAGCTGGAGATCACAGGTGAGTCTTACACAGGGACAGATGCTGCTGATATCCAGTTGTGTTGCTATTGAGGATTTGGCCCCAGCTTATCCAGATCTTCTCATTTTTCAAGAAAAGACAGAGATATGTATTTTATATTAAACCTGATTTATTTTCTGGCAACCAGTATTTTTTTATTATATGAAAGTTACATTTACAGATCAAAAACAGTCAAATAATAATTTCATAGGGTGCAGTAGGCTGAATACAACCCCCAAGATATCCCTGGGATCCGTGAATACTACCTTATATGGAAAAGGGGTCTTTGCAAATGTGATTAAGTTAAGGATCTTGGGATGGGAGATTATCCTGGATTATGTAGGTGGGCCCTAAATGCCATCATGAGTGTCTTTATGAGAGGGAGGAGAGGGTGATTTCACATAGAAGAGGAGAAGGCAATGTGAATGCTGAGATTAGATGATGAAGCCACAGGTCAAGGAATGCTGGCAGCCACCAGAAGCTGGAAGATTCAAGGAACATATCTTCAGCTAGCGCCTCTAGAGGGAGCATGGTCCTGCCTACATCTTGATTTCAGCCCAGTGAAATTGATTTTGGACTTTCCAGCCTCCAGAACTGTAAGAACCAAGTTTGTGGCAATTTGTTGCAGCAGCTACAGAAAAACCTAATACATATGAGTTAATACAATATGGGTTAATACACATGGGTAAAATTTTAAATATACGTATATGTGTGTGTGTGTGTGTGTATGTGTATGAAAGCAATATGTAGGTCAAATAAAGCACATCTGCAATGTAGATCCGTTCCTCAGACAACAGATTTTGGTCTGTTTTAAACTATTTTATTTTAAGCTCTGCTTCTTATTCACCCTTTCCTTATCTATGGCAACTGGCATTATGATCTACGCCTTCATCAAAAACTTTTTTATATCACTGCTGATGGAAAGAAAAGGCTTTTTCAAATACATTGCTTAAGCCCCAGTATTTTCTAGAAACCCCAGAGGTTTAATAACTCCAGTTTCCTTTACCTTTAATGGAATTCACTGAGAGAAGAGTGACCTCAAATTGAATTAGATTCATTAAGTGCTAGATACTAAGAGATACCCAGTCAGGAGGGAGTGGAAACTGTAAGTAAAAACAAGGGAGTGAAGTATCTCCAAAACCTGTTAATTGAACAGCATAAGTATGTGGGTCCACACTTTTTGCTGCTGCTCCTGTTAGAGAACTTTTGTTCTGGAGCTGGCCTCTGGCACTAGCTTCTGGGAGTTTCAACTCTGTGATCTCAGCTCTTGGATTTCCATGAGGTTCCATGTTTGTATCCCTAAAATAAATTCTTTTCTTGGGCTGGCTTGAGTGTATTGCTGTTACTTGCAACCAGAACTAGTTCAGTGGCTTCTTCAGGAGTCAGTTCAGGAGTTTTCCTTACACCATGGACAACCCAGTTCTACCCAAAGTGTCAGTCCAACAGAGACAAGTTTACCCAGAATGTGAATCAAGACACTGCTTCCTTCATCAAGAAAGTCACCTTGTGAATTTCAGCTGGACCCAAAAGTCTTCTTAATGATGGGATGGATTTCCATTCCCTTGCAAGTTATCTGTCTTGTTAACAGCAACCAACAGTGTGAGGACTGGCAGCCAGTCCTCACTTAAAGTAGTACTGGCCCAGAGCTTTCCCAGGGAGTGGACCTCACTTAAAGTAGCACTGGCCCAGAGCTTTCCCAGGGAGTGGACCTCACTTAAAGTAGCACTGGCCCAAAGCTTTCCCAGGGAGAGGAAATTCTAAGGGTATGATTAGTTTCTCTCTCTCTTCTGCTGCTTCCTCACAGAAGGCACAAACAGAACAGGAGAGAGGAGAGGAAAGTTTTTGCATCAGAATAATGCTTCCAGTCTGCACAAAATATACCATTTTCTTTTTAATCATAAGGGAGTAATTTTTCTCCACTTAACCATTAGTTTTGCCCTTTGAAGTCAGATCTTGTACTAAGTCCAATTTGCATGGAATGGTCCTCTAGGAAACTTTCTAATCACCCACAGGATTGGCCTGTTTCTAATGCAGAACTGCCTTGGTCCCTGAAGTGAACCACATGCACTTATTTGGTACATTTACCAGAGGAAAACTTTAAAAAAAATTGAAAATCAGATTAACAAGAACTTAAGCAGAAACATGATATGGCTTTGCTGTGCTCCCTCTTCCCCTGGGGTAGGGGGCATGTATTTCTGGAAGTAGTTTTAAAATTGGGACATTTCTTTAAGGTTAAAGGAAGGCGCCTTCAGTCTGCTTGGCAAATTTGCTGAAGTCTTTTACAACAGTGCGCTGTCAGGTGCCTCAAGACATCTGCTAGAGACAGGAGGACATTTTTTTTTTTTTGGTCCAAATGAAACCAGGGATGGAAATGGTAGTGAGTTAATTAAAAAGTATTTAGTTGAGATCTTCCAGGGTTCATAACATTGTCTTGGGCATATACATGTGAAAGAGGAGATTAAATTCATTACAGAGATTAGAAATAAGGAGAAAAAATAAATACCAGGAAAAAAAAGTAAACCATCAAACGAGACAGAAACTATATAAACGCCAAAAATATGTTTTCTTCAAACCCTGGAAATAGACGTGCCGACTTCTCTAAGAAACAAATATTTTAAACTGTTGGAAAACATAAAAGCAAACCTAAAGGTAATAAGTGGGCATGCATTAGAAATGAAGCCTTCTAATAGCAAGTGTTTTTGTGTTATTATCAAATATCTCTGTGCTTTCAAGTGTTTCATTAAAGTCTCCATTATTAATTAAAACTAAGTGTGTACCGTGAAGTAGGCCAAAGGGGAACATCCAAATTCTCAATATGCACCTGAAAAGATGGGAGGCCTCTGTGCTCCTTGCCAGTTCTTAGTCATGCCACACCGGGGTTTCTTGCTCCCAGCTTACCTATGTACATTTTTTTACATGGTATCTGCCTTCCTCATAAGATGATAAATGATGAGCCTCAAAGATCCATTTCTTCATTTGTTCAGTAAGTGTTTACAGAGGACTTGTTTATGCCACACCATATTTTAGATGCCACAGATACCTCAGTGAACAGATAAAGCAGGTCCCAGGTCCTGTGGAGCGTATATTGTGGTGTGATTCTGCACGTGCCAAAGGGACAAGAGGACAGACCATTTTAAGGATGGCTGCTCACCTTCGACCTGCTCTGGGTTTTTCAGACTCTTGATTGCATTGTGATTGGGGACCGCCTGGTTCAGATTTACCTACAAATGTCACTTACCATGACTGTATTTTTATTTTCAGACATAACGCCATCATTCACAATGAGGCAGACCAGGCAGCAGGGTACCTGCCCACGTTGTGCTTAAAGTGTTCTGTCAAGAGCCTGATGTCACTCTGATACTCATTCCTTTGTCGGCAATTTGTTTTTCCATTGTTTTTTTTCCTCTATATGCCTTTATCCTTGTTATTCAGAATTTTCACGGTGATGTTCCTGAGTTTGAATCTTTTATCATTCATTGGGCCTTTCTAACAAGGAGACATGTATCTTTGAGGTCATAGAATTTTTCTGGTATGACTTAGTTAATAAATACCTCGTGTGTGTGTGTGTGTGTGTGTGTGTGTGTGTGTGTGTGTTTTAACTTCTATAATTCCTAATAGTCTGATGTTAGATTTTTTTCAGGTCTGATTCTCTAAATTTACATTTTTTTCTCTCATACTTTGATGTCATTGTCTTTGGATTTATCTTCCTGAAGATTGTCCAGACTTTATATTTCAAGCCTTTCACTAAATTTTTAATTCAATTTAATTTCATTTTGGAAATCATCTTGTTCTTTGTTCCATTCATTCTGCTAGTAAACTGTCTTGTTTTATTAGCAAACATGAGGGCAAGCTAGTTTGCCGGAATAAATGGACAACAGGCCAGGATTAAGGTCAAGTGATCGAGGCAGGGTACTCTCTCCTCCGGTGCCCAATTTAAGTTGACGCCAAAAACTCAGGAATCAAAACAAATAATGTCCTAGTATAATATTTTATCAAAATCAGTATAAAAATGTAGGACTAACAAAATATCAACTTTTTAAATATAGTGCCAATAACAGTGATGTACCAAGCCACATCGCAGCCAAAGTCAAAAGGAAACATCAGTGATACTGATCCTGCCTTTATTTAAAATGTTGAGATTTTGTTTATCATGTACTGTTTGCATTAATTTTGATTTTTAAAATATTGCCTTACTATTTTATCATGACTACGAAGTTTTTCAGCATCTTTTCCAATTTAGGGCTCAAGATAATTACCTCACTTGGTTCACTTACTTCACACCCTAGCCACAGCCCTCAACGAACACAAATGTATAATGACTTAATACCGTAGAAGCTTCCCATTCATACACCCGTTGATCCGGAATAGAATTCAGCCATGAGAATGAATGGTGTACTGACACATCTTACTACATGAATGAACTTTGATAACATTACGATGAGTGAAAGAAACCAGATGTAAAGGCCACGTGTTATGATTCTACTTATATAAAACATCTAGAACAAGCACATCCATAGAAACGGAAAGTAGATTAGTGGTTGCCTGGGACTAGGGAGAGGAGGAATGGAGCGTAATTACTTATGGGTCCATGGTTTCCTTTGAAGGGGATTAGAATGTGCGATATTACAACTAGACGGTGGTTATGGTTGCATAGTATTGTGAATGTACTAAATATCACCAATGGCAAATTTTATGTTATTTGTATTTTGTAACGACAGAGAGAGAGAGAAAGAGAGTAAAGAGAAGTAAATGGAAACAAGGTTTCTATATTTCACTTGAAGTGGTTAAATGTCTGTAAGGTACATGTGTATATTGTAGCACACAGATAAACTACTAAGAAAACTGTATAAAATAATATACTCAAAAACAGTATAAATAATGTTCAGTATAAAGAAAATTTTAAAACAAATACTTCAGTATAAAGAAAGGTTCAAATAACCGCACTGTGTTTTAATTACTCCATATCCCATTTGATAACCTGAAATAAATTCTAAATGTATCAAAAATGCAATGGAATAAATGTTTTGTCTTTGAGAGCTCAGTACACACCTTCTAGGCTGCTTTTCCATTCCTGAGATTCTGGGATTCATGGTTTCATAACCAGGTCCCTCTATAAAACTGTGGGCCTTTTGGTTTATGCTTAAGAAGATAAATCTAAATGAAACCTATATCCATAAGTTCAATCATACCTTTGATTCTCTATCACTATTGTGTGGACAGTTTCCTTTTTGCAATTAAACAAGTCCCACATCACCCTTACATGGCTTTGATGGGACTAACTCCCGCTAATGTCCCTTAGAACCTTACCACTCTAAGTGCAGCCTATGGATCAGCAAAATCACCATCCCCTGGGAGCTTGGTGGAAATGCAAAGTCTTGGGTCCCACCCCAGATTTAATGAATGAGAATCTGCATTTTAACAAGATCCCCAGGCCATTTACGGATTGAGAAGTCTGCCCTAAGGAGATAATTTGTATACAGAAGAGATACCATTGAGGGGAAAAGCAAGGTGGCTGGGGGAAGGGAAGCCCATTCATGGATCTATTTCCATGAAATTCTTTTTACTTCTCGAAAACATGGGATGCCTTGACGCGCTTATGATAAAAGGTGAGCAGGCCGTGGGAAATCATCCACAGTAGTCCATATGGCGCATTCAAGAGAAAGCGTGACTCTGAGCTGATCCAAGGGAAACTGGCAGGAATTCAGCTTGTGAAAGCTCCAGACCAAATGGAGATGGGGGTTGCCCATGAGGGCACAGCTGGAAGAAAACATGTTTCCTTTAAGAAAGGAAATTTCCAGGTATCCAGGTAAATCCACAGGAGATGGAGACTCTGGGTTGCATAATGCTGTACCCACGAAAAGGACAAATTAGAAAAAATGTTCAGCATCCTTCCCCTAACAACCCCCTGGAGGAAGGCGAAGTTGATGGGCATTTCTGGGAATAAGACACTATCAGGGCTGAAACTTATTCCTAATGTTTGGGAGTAGACACAGAGAATCTGAACCAGAAATCTCTGTCAGAAAGTATTAAAGTACAGGAATGGAAGGAAACAGAAGCTGCCCTCTAATGATAAGAGTGATTGAAAGAATGGGAAAGAAAATCATAGTGGTTAAAATACAGTGGTTTGTCATATCCCTTTTCTATGTGTTTAGAAAGGAAGGAGTAAAATGTATCACGCTGAAAAAGTTTTTGTTTGTTTGTTTGTTTTTGTCCGTTTACAAAACAGTATATACTCCTGGTAAAGATTTGGAAACAACAGCTCAAAAAAACTAAAAACTATCCATAATTCCATTACCCAGATTATATTTGAATATGTATCTATTTAGTCCTCTTATCTTTATTTTTCTCATTATTTTAAAGGTTTTTTGAGGTAATTAATTGCACAATATAGGGGTGCAAACATGAAAAAGTTCAAACCAATGTAAAATGATATAGGATAAAATAATAAGAGCCCTTCTTTACTCTCCTTCTCGACATCCCCATCTCCATCCCACTCCCCTAACCAGTGAGGGCTATTTTTTAAAAGTTCTTTCTCTATGTATTTGCGTTCTTATAGACACATACACAAAAACATATTGTCTGGAGTAGTTTGTTACATATGTGGACTCATACTCTTTCCATATTGTTCTGCATCTTAGCTTCATCCTTTTTTTTTTTTTTTTTTGGTGGTACGCGGGCCTCTCACTGCTGTGGCCTCTCCCGCTGCGGAGCACAGGCTCCGGACGCGCAGGGCTCAGCGGTCATGGCTCACGCGCCCAGCCGCTCCGCGGCACGTGGGATCCTCCCAGATCGGGGCACGAACCCGCGTCCCCTGCATCGGCAGACGGACTCTCAACCACTGCACCACCAGGGAAGCCCTAGCTTCAGCCTTTGAACCATATGTTTTGAAGAGTATTTCCATGCTGGCACACAGAGAGCTATCAAGCCCATTAAACTGCCGCACAGGCTGCCATTGTAGGAATACATCCATATAGTGATTATTTAATCATTCCCGTATTGATGCATAGTTTAATTATCTCTTTTTCAATATTATCATTAATATGACGATTACATGCATATGCATGCCTCTGCACACATGTGCCAATATTTGTGTAGGATAAGTCCCTAAAAGAAGAATTCCTGGTATAGCCTCTGCATTTAAATTTTGGATAACTCTTTGTAACTTGCCCTCAGTCTAGGACAATTAATAATCCCATCAACAGTGATTAAGAGTATTCATTTCCCACACTCTTTCCTACTTTTCCTAAAATACTGCCAATCTAGTTGGCCAAAGCCACTATTTTATTGGTTATATAATTTGCTTGTTCTCTGTTATGAATGAGATTGCCCAGACTTTTCTCATATGTGTGTGGTCATTTTTTAGTTCTGTGAATTGCTCGGTTGATCCAATGCCATTTTTCTGAGTTGTTGGTCTTTTTTGTATGGATTTGTATCACCTTTTTATATATTATAAGTCATCTTGTCCAGGTTTTTTTACCTTAATATATAACATTTCTACAACCCGAAATAGTAGAACTTGATGGAATCACAGCCTATTGCAGGTTGGAAGGAAGCAGACTTGAAAGGCCATTTCTTTCACTGGAACTCAGTAAAGTGAGTTCCACATGAGGGTAACAGATGCAAAAAGGCATCTAGACTGGCCACAAGAACTCATTCTCCTGATGACCGCTGATGTTCCTGTGAGGTGTTTGTCACTTTGCTGCTGGGTACAGATTTCTCTCGATGAGATCAAATGCTTTTCCTGTCTAGCACACAGATTCCACCACAGGCTGTATTTTAAGGGCAGGAAGATAATGCCTTTTTACGAAAAATGCATTTGTTTTTACCCTATCTCCTTTTTCAAAAATTATCAAAAAGAGTTTACCAAAATGTTATAAGTAAAATAAAATTTAAAAAGAGACAAGGGGAAGAAATTAAAAGCCACTTTAACACTCAGAAATGAGTGTCCAGAGGTTCTGTACAAATGCTAGAAGTTGATTGCAAATTGACTCTAAAAGACCTCGAGCTAAAGTAAAGGGAAACACCATCAGAGCAAGATTCACATTATTTGCCCAATAAAAGGATACCATTTTCTCAAGTAAAGCATAGTTTCTCCTAACACCAAAGGCTCATAAGAAAATACTATGTGACAGGAAGTATACTGTCTTTAAAGTAAATTCTGAAGAAAGTTTTGTATTTTCCCGCCACACCAGATAAAGCTGAAACAACAGAAAAGTCGGGGAAAACATTTTTTTAAAGCAAAGAATATTCTTTTAAAAAGTTGAAAAAAGCAAAGGCATGTCTGAAATTTTCCACAATAAAACGTTAACAACAAAATAAGCAACAGGCAGATAAGTGCAAATTTACGTCTCACAGCAGACTGTACCCTTGAGAGTAAAAATACATAAAGTGGATGATTTAAGGAGAAAAGACATAATTTACAAAAATACTCCTTATAGGATTACTCTTAAGGATATTTTCTACAAACACATTTAGAAGTGGAGTCTGTTTTCAAACATAATTGTGCACTCTGCGGTTGAGATAGAGGCACACATGCAAAGAATATCCCTCGAACCAGTGGGCAAGAGATACACAGGAGTTATCGCTGTCTGTGGTTTATCAGAGGAAACTTACTAGTGGAGGAAAACATGGGGATACAATTTCTTTTTCTAAAACTAGTGTGGGCCCTTCTCTGCATGCCCTCCTTGATGTCGGATGTGCAAGGAGGGGGACTGAGGTGACTGGTCAGTTCCCGTCGTACAGATGAGTAGGCCATGTTTGAAGGGCAGAGTTTCTCAATGTTGATGGGGAACAGTGGATGAGGGAGTGGCACTGTCTTCTTTCTTCTCTTCCACCCATGGGGCCCAGTAGTGAGTCTCTCTCATCCATCAGGCAGGCCTGGAGCTACTAAAATGCAATGCGATGCCCAGGGTACCGGGCTGGGGCCAGCTCAGTGCCAGGAACTCGGGGGGTTTTCCTGACATCACAGGGTATGATCAAAAACGTGGGTGTGGACTTGAAGGGGCTATAGGCCAGTCAGACCCTGTGTTTTGCTTTATCTTGAGGTGATGTAAACCTAACTCAGCAGGTCTCAAAGTGAGAAATGCAGATTCTCAGGCCCCACCGCAGACTTACTACATCAGAAACTCTGGGGATGGGATCCAGTGATCTGCATTTTAACCAGGCTTCTAGGAGATTCTGATGCATGCTCAAATTTGAGCAACTTGGGTTTAACTTGTAGAAGGAAAATTTGCTTTCCTGTAACCCAGTATACCTCACTCAAGTTTTTCATGAGGACGGGGGTGAGCTAAAAATAATGGTACTTTATTTTGCATTTGCAGTTTATCACCTGTGGTTACATCTGCTTCTCAGGCATAATCCATGGAAGGGCAAGTACTCAAGAAGCATGATTTGGGGACTTGTGTTCCCTTGGCCATAATATTATCTAATAGTGATCTTACCCTGGTTTTCCACGAAATTCATAAATCATCTGTCTCTAACATAGTCAAGCTGGAGTATTTATAGCCTAAAGAAGCTAGCCACAGCATAGTTCTAAAAAAATATCTGCAATTTGCATCAGTAAATGGTGTAAAAGCTCATATGTTGCTAAGAAAAAAAAGAAGAAGACAGAAAGAAAAGGGCAGAGAACTTTCAAAATGAGATGTTCGATTTATTCAAGCTTGTGAAATAGAGAAATCCAGACTGCTGGCTAAGCTCAAAATAGTAACGCTGCTCCCATCTAGCAAGGATTGAAGAAAGCATTTCAATCCATGTTTTACCTATGTAGATGAATCATGAGAACAGGTGTTTCCCAGGTACCTGAAACTGGAGAGGATTGTGGCCAAGTTCTCAGTAGACCAGGGTCAATCAAACAATCAAAGACAAAATCCTTGTCTTTGATGTTCAAGGGTTTGGCTCCATGGATAAATCTGCAATGTTAAAAGCAAATGCTTCAGAAAGCAGCTACAAAAAGCTCCATCTTAGTGCTCCTACCAACTGAAAAACGGACTGGTTGCCTAAGCATTTTTTTTTAAATTTCTTTCTTTATTTGTTTTTGGCTGTGTTGGGTCTTCGTTGATGCACATGGGCTTTCTCCAGCTGCGGCAAGCGGGGGCTACTCTTCGTTGCGGTGCACAGGCTTCTCATTGCTGTGGCTTCTCTTGTTGCAGAGCACGGGCTCTAGGCGTGTGGACTTCAGTAGTTGTGGCACACAGGCTCAGTAGTTGTGGTGCATGGGCTCTAGAGCGCAGGCTCAGTAGTTATGGCGCACAGGCTTAGTTGCTCCATGTGGGATCTTCCCAGACCAGGGCTCGAACCTGTGTCCCCTGCATTGGCAGGCGGATTCTTAACCACTGCGTCACCAGGGAGGTCTTGCCTAAGGATTTTTATAGCTAAAGAGAAAGTGAGTGGTGGATTGAGTCAGGAAGTCACATGAAAGAAAATTCAGGTTGTGATTTATTTGTATCTATCATGCAGTTGCCAGTGCTATTAAAATAATGTCAAGGACATAATGATGAATTTAATAAGATATTGATGGTGGATCTGACAATGGTTTAGTACCTGAAGTAATGAAACATCAGGGTAAAGTGCATTATGTGCTCCCTTGCATCGTTAACGTGACTCCAGGTGAACGGAGAAGCCGCACTGAGACTTCCTTCAGATGCACTAAATGGCTACTCTTCAACTAAAAGCTCTCCAGCTCTTATCTTGGGATGATGAATCAGGACTGAAACGTGTGTATCTAAAGGAGAAAAAGAGCGAGTACCCCAAGAGATCTAAACAAGATCAAGCTTGTTACCTCCAATGCTCACACATTTTTAACAAAGCCAGGCTAGTTATTAAAACGTGAAATATGCAAACCATGTGGATATTTCATGAAGGGCAGTCAAAGCTCCAAATTTACTTAATTCCTAACTAAATCTCCAAGTGAATTGGTTTCTCCATTTATTTCCAGGCTTTGCTCAATGCAGTCAACAGCTAATTCGATTTTTAAAAGTCACTTTTGTGATCTAAGTTACCTAGAAATACAGTTCAACTCTAAGGGATTTCTTTAAAATGTATTTCTATTATTTTTCATTCCTTTGCCCTGAGCTATGAGAAAAACAAATTGGGGTTTTAAAAGTTATCTCAAAACGCAGCTTCTTTCAAGTTGCCTTTTGATCTTTGCATTTTGAGAGTCCTCAGAGTGGATTTGATAGGCTGGTTTTCTGTAGTCATAAAATTAAATGAGTAATTATCAGGTCTCTGTTTTGCTTTGTGCTCTGTACACAAGCAAAGTGTAACAACATCAGAAAAGAGAAATGAGGGAGAGAAGGAGAAAGAGGGGGGCGTAAGAAAGGCAAAAGGGATTAAAATCCAGAGGAAAAAAGAGAGAAGAAAGAAAGGGAAAGAATGAAGGCAAGGAGAGAAGAAAGGCAAAAAGACGATTTACATAACTATTTCTAAAGGAAATAAGGAATCTGAATGTTCCATAATCTATTGTCCCATTAACCTAACCCACCAATCATTCAGCTTTTAGCTTACTTTGATTATGAAGTCAAAATGAATGAAATACATTTAGTTCTGACTTTAGAACCTAAATCTTGAATTTAGGATGATGCCACAGCTCACATGGAGCCAGAAGTGATCGTGGCTAGGCCATATATTTCCAAAATTAGCTGATAATGTCAGTGGCATGTCAAGAATGCCCACCAAGACACAGAGCTTTTCATTGGTTCCATCATTATACTTGAAGGGGGCTTGAAATGAAAGCAATCTTGTTAAAACTTTTGAATTATGATGAAGGGTTTGCACTTGGCAATGTACAGTTGATTTGTATTATTCACAGTTATTACTTTCTATGAAGTCACCTAAAACATACAAATTAGCTAATACTGAACGATTGCTTCTAAGGGAAACATAGAGTTAAGTTCCTGCAAGTCTATGGTCACAACATTTTGATCAACTGATCAATACATGATCTTGCTTTATGTTTTCCTATCTATTTAAAACAACTTACAATGTGTGTGTGTGTGTGTGTGTATACACTATATATATATACCATATATGTGTGTGTGTGTGTGTGTGTGTGTGTGTGTGTGTGTGTGATTCATTAACATTGAACTTATGGTCAGCAGCAACTTAACTCATGCCTGAATGAAGTTATCTAACACACGTTCTTTCTCCATAAGGCACATCACACACATCTTGTGCTAGACAACACTGTTTGGGAGCCATTTTAGTGAAAACATCAACAAGAAGCACAGAAATGGAAAAAAAAATTGCAAAAAGACACATGCTTACAGTATGAGACCTGAAACAAGAAGGCAGTGTCACCTTTTTCAAACTCGGCTAGGAATGCGCGTTGTTGGGTGATTCATGTTGTTCACTGCTCTGCTCGTGTCTGCAAATGACTACAAAAGCTCCGGGAGTATTGATTCTAGACTTACAGATAAATGTTAACCAGTAGGCAAATTTGCAAATATAGGATCTTCAAATAATGAGAATCAGCTGTATTTGGTCTTTCATTCAATTTTGCCACAAGCTTTCAACTTTTATTCTGCCTTGGCTGTTTGATAAGCCTACTTGTTGGTCAGTTTCTTTGACTGTAAAAGGAGGACATTTTTCTTGTCTCTTCTAGATATCTAGAACTGTGCTTCAGCTCTTGCCTTCTTTTTCTTAAGTAAAATAAAATAAAGTAAAATGTAGAGGAGAATGCATCATCGAAAATTTAAAAGAAATGGAAAACAACGAAACTTGAAAGATAACTGGATTGGAAACTGAATTGGTATTCTTGGTGTTGCAGTTTACAATGCCTTCACAAACTTTACTTCACTTAATCCTCATGGCCACCTTTTTTTGTTTTGTTTTGTTTTTTGTTTTTGGCTGTGCTGTGTGGCTTTCGGGATCTCAGTTCCCTGACCAGGGGTTGAACCTGGGTCACGGCAGTGAAAGCGTCAAGTCCTAACCACTGGACCGCCAGGGAATTCCCATGGCCACCTTTGTACTGAATGTTTTATGAGGGTTCCAAGAGGCTAACAGATGCATCTATGGTCAGACAGCTAACAAGTCATAGGATCAACACTTCAACCTAGGTCTTTAGGTTGCTAATTCTATACACCTTCCATGAATAGAATTAAAAGAGGAGGCATGGCCATTCATAAAGTTTTCATTAAAATGTACAGAATAATATTTCTTATATATATTTGCTGACAAAGCCCACACTAGATGTTTCCCACAATCTTTGAGTGACAAAATATCAACCCACAGGAATACGAGAAGGTTGTTCTCACAGGCAAAGTGTGAGGACGTGTAGAGAGTCACTGAGGAAAATGTAAGGCAATGCATTTAGGGAGAAATGATTCTAGCTCTGGTTATAAAATGGATTGCCTTGGCTTGTCATGAACAACTTAGAACAAGCCTTCTGAAATCATTCAAAACTGTATTCTGACACTATTGGGCCCCAAAGGTGGGATGTTAAATGGTAAATAAGACACATTGGAAACCAATTTCTCAGACTAAAGGGGGCAGTTGAGGAGCTCCTGTGGATCCTGCCCAGTAGAGTTGAGCTGAGTTTGCTACATCTGATTTTCCAAGAAAAGTTGGAAATTCTAGTTTTTATGTGAAATCTCTATAGCAGAGACCACTGATGCTCATCCCAAATCCACGAGCTCTGGTATACTTTCCACCCTCCATTGCAGTCCAATTAGAGCCATGTGACCAGTTCTATCCAGTGGTCTGTGAATCACTGGTGTCTTTACAGATATCTTTCTTCCTTTCCCGTTTGTCTCTCTCTCCAGGAATATGGCTTGCTTGTACCTCAGATTCCTATTATCCTTGATCAGTTCCCTCCAGGAAGTCCAAGATGCCTTTATACTAGAGGTATCACACTTTTTTTTCCTTCTGAAATTTAGATTGGCCATTAAAATATACAGCAAAGATGGAGAGTTGTGTCCCAATATCCATTCTTGCCCTCTTCTTTGCTTCTTTGGTACTAGACTTTAGTCATCCATATAAATGTTTCCAAAAAGGCTAATTTTCATGCTATCCTTATTGCTATGTGTTAGCCATTTTGGGGGTGTGCCTTGTCTTGCCCCACTTTTCTTCATCCTTCCAGTTGCAAGAAGACATCATGAAGAACCACATTGGACCATGTGGGTGAGCAGGGGCTGTAGTGCCTTCCTGGCATTGTGGAGCTACCACAACAGTCTTGGATTGCTTTTGTTCAGGCTGAGCAAAATTAAATTTCTAATTTGTATAAGCTACTCTTATCGTGGGTTTTCATTACAGCAGTCACACAGTATCCTAGATAATCTGGGCAGTTAGATGCTACGACTACAGATGTAAGCCTTATCAAAGCTCTTGGGAAGCCAGGTGGAAAGTGGCATGACAAAGCCATGAGGCATAATGGACTTTGAAGTCAGATAGAAACAACACAGAATCTCATTTGGCCACTTCCTAGCTGTGTCTCCAAGGCCAAGATATTTAAAATCTCTGAGTCTCGTTTCCTTTGCTTCAAAGTTGAGCAAGAATCATACAGCGTTGGGTTCTTGCAAAGGTTAAGTGAGCCTGTGTATGTAAAATTCTTGGCACATAATAAATATTCAACAAATGTCTGTTGCTGTCGTTCAAGAGTCAGACACACTAAGGAAGTATGACGGTGGGAGAGAGGGTGGGCATGGCTTCCTCTGCCTGCCTTGCTTTGTAGCCTGGGTGAACTGTGCGTGCCACGAGGAGGCCACAGGCTGCCAGTTTGTTCTGTGAATCCCTAATCACATCCTGTCGTTCACTGCTGTCCTCTGGATGGAAAACACCGTCCCATGGCTGCCAGACTTCCCGACCTGCTGCAATGTGCTCGTTCATCCAACTTAAACGTGACCTCACTCTCTTTGCCTGAGTGGAGCAGAGGCTCCTTCTGAGGAAAGATGGGCTGTAACCCCTCCAAGCTCAGTCAGTGCTGACAGTCCCAAAACTCTGCAAGTGCCAGAGTCCGCTGCAAAGTTCTGAATCCAGCTGCACGTCCCGGATGTGCATACGGACTGGATGCCAAGCCATTCCAAGCTGAATGCTCAGCTCCAATGCCTGGTGGCCTTGGGCCAAAGCTTGGGATGCCGTTCCAGGGAGCAAGCAGCTGGGGAAATGGGACATGCATTCCCACTGTAAAAAGAAACGCTCCTCCTTAGGGTTTCCCTCCTGGCCAATGGCATCTCCACCTTGCTAGTATAGCACCTGTCCTCCAGAGTATCTGACTTACCTCGGGCTAGTGCGGGCAGCCAGGTTGGCCTTCACGTATACAGCCAGCATCTACCTGGATGATGAGAGTCAGTGTACCCTGGGAAGGGCTCTCACTTCATAAGCTTCCCTTAGTTGCCACATTGCCTGAAACTGACCGGCAGAGGCTTATGCCTTCTTGTTTGAAGATCCCCCCACCGCTCCAAACATACACCTTTCCACTCACCTCCCTGGTAGGACATTCCCCATCTCTCTATAAAACCTCAACCATGGTCCTGCCTTAGCAAGTTGGAATTGGAGTGTTGATTCACATACCAACACTCTCAGCCTCGGGGGTCAGGTTCTGTTATGACCACAGTGAACCTCAGACTCTGGGTGGAGGTTGGGACCCAACCTCCAAACACAACCATTCTAGGTTCTAACACAAACCATAAAGTGACCTTAGGAACATGGCATGTGGGAGGCTGTCTGCTGGTGAAAATAGACAAACCTCTGAGTCAGGGTAGGAAAATACAGAGAGACGCACATAGAGGCACAAGTGGGGAGAAGTTACCCATGTAAGGGACAGAGTCAGACTTCAAGTTTATTTCATCCCCAAAACAGTTCCTCCTCTGTCGAGTAAGGAAGGAAGATCTCAGCAGGAGGAGTGAAGGAAAGAGAAGCAGCTCAGAGCAGAGGAATTTTACCGACGTGTTCCTTCAGGAGCAAAGCTGATGTGTGCCTTTCCCAGACTCTGCCGTGCCCATAAAACCAGAGACAAGCCCATTTCATTATGAAAAAGAGAAGGAGGCAGTAGGCCTGGGTTACACAACCCATTTCATGTGGCCATTCAGTATTAAGGGATGAAAATCTAATTTTAAGTAAAAGCTATGTTTATTGTGTTTTCGATTAACAACCAACTAGGTCTCAAGTCCAGCTCTCTCCAAAGAAAAGCACAAGGAAAATAAAATCTTCAGAGGAAAGAACTTGACAGAAACTACAGGCACAAGAGTCCCACGGTCAGCTCCTGTTTTCACAAAGCACATGTGGGCTCTCTGAGTTCACAGCATTTGGCCATCCATGGGTGTCCAGAATGGCTCTCTTTCTGACGTCTCCACTGCATGTAGGCAGACACACTCGTGCTTTCCCTGTTTCCCGACGCTCTTTTTGGGTAATGTCAAGGGTCTTGTGAAATCTCAGGGGGAGCTCTTTATACACAGGTGTGGTGTAAAAAAATATTGAGGGGCTTCCCTGGTGGCGCAGTGGTTGAGAGTCCGCCTGCCGATGCAGGGAACACGGGTTCGCGCCCCGGTCCGGGAAGATCCCACATGCCGCGGAGAGGCTGGCTCCGTGAGCCATGGCCGCTGAGCCTGTGCGTCCGGAGCCTGTGCTCCGCAACGGGAGAGGCCACAACAGTGAGAGGCCCGCGTACTGCAAAAAATTAAAATTAAAAAAAAAAAAAAAATATTGAAGTGAGCAAATGTTCCTACCAAGCTCTCAACCAGCACAGACCACTTTGGAGTAAGCTGGGGGTGAGGAAATGTTAGGAGGGGACCTCACGGTCCCCGAGGAGTGAGGGGGTCCCTGCCGAGGTGGGGTCGTCTTGTTTACCGCTGGCCCCTCCCCTGTAAATTTCCAACCTCACAGCCACCCACATGAGCAGGACTTTGGCTGTGTGGAGCCCACAGAGTGCCTCATTCCTATCATTTCCAGCAGCCCTTCCCAGTTCGGCTTTCCCTAAATATATATATAAGATGTATCCCCAAGATCACCAGCTGCCTATAATGCCGTGAACAGGAGGGAGGGAGGCTATCTCACTGGAGTGATCACAAAGCCCAGCGGGCAAGAACTTCCGTCCAGCTGGTTCCACATCTGGAGTTAGCAAAGGGGCCAGACTGCACACATGCTTTGTTTATAGGGTGTCATGTGCAAAAGCAAATACATTCAGGATCGCACAGCATGATGTGTGCATTTCTAAAATGTCCTTTCTGAGGACATTCATTAATAACTAAGATTTGATTGACATGCTGTTGACTGAGTTACCTGCCACAAACAAGACAAGAAAGCAGAGAGAAAGACCATTGCCTTCAAATGTTACTCTCTGAAAGATGATCTCAGTTTGGGCAGGGATCGACCTGCATATACTAGAGCCATCAGCCCCTGGGGAGCTCTTTAGTGCCCCTTATAAATAAAAGGGTTTAATATTCAAAGCCAAGTTGCAAAATAAACAATTGTTCTCCCAGGCTCCAGATGCCCCTCCCAAATAAGGGAGTGGACCCTATAGAAAAGCAAGAGAGAGGTGGTACATTTCTTGCTGTACTGAATGAGATGTCCATGACTGTCAGGTAATCTGGAGGAAATTTCAAGGCCAAGGCCACTGTGAAGTCCTGAAACAGTCAATCAAAAGACTTAAAATTGGAGTATTAGACTGAAATGTTTTTGAATCTTAATGCTTCCACTTATAAATGGTGTCACTCACTCAAGTCTCCTTTTCCTCATCTGTAAAGTGAGGCTAATAATATGCATCTAACAGATATTATGGGGAAAAATGCATTTTTGTAATGTTCTTAGTTCAGTGACTGTCATGAGTTTGTGCTCAATGCATCTTAGTTCTCTGTCCTCTTTTGTCCCCATTCCTCCATCAACCGCGGGCCACTTAGTGCCCAGTTGTAGGTAGTCTCAGTGACAACCCATCACCTCTTGTTACAAAGACACTGTGTGACAGAATTTGAAAATTTTAAAAGTAGATTCTGCCCCTAATGTTTAAGAGCTCGTAATTTTATTAGGAAGATGAAGTACATACACTGACATACACTGATACAGAACACAATTAGGTGATTTGTATTATGGGAAGTTAGTTCAGTCGAGTTCCAATCCCTTGGACATGTAGGCAGAGGCTGGCTGGTACATTAACATCAATAATGGAAGTTGAAATGTTTACTCAAAACACATGCAGATATAGTTGGTCACATCTATGCAACATCCTCCTGTGAAACCTGATGCCTGAGAGAACAGATTTTGCTTTTCTTGTACAAGAACCGACACTCAGTTTTGGCACTTAAGAGAGAAAAAGCGAGGATTAAATTCAGGTACCTCAGCATGCAGTTAAATGATAAGGCATAAATGAAGCATTGAAACTGCTCACTGAGGGGTCTGTTGTTGTTGTTATTGTATATCACGGCTTTCCCACAATTAGGGACAGTTACACACGGGCAGGCAGGAAGTGCTCAGTTTAAGAGAGTATCAAGAATCTCTCTCTCTCTCTCTCTCTCTCTCTCTCTCTCTCTCTCTCACACACACACACACACACACACACACACACACACATATGCTTTAGCTTTGGAACTATCCTACTTGTTTTGAACCACTGTCGACAACACTGGATTCATCCATTTGGAACAAGAACTTGCTGCTGCTTCAAGCCTACCTGTCCCAGAACTGATAAAGAGCAAAGCCTTCTGGTTCTGAGTTACTTCTCAGTGGATTGTGATGGGTGAAAAAACATTTAAGCTGGGGCAAAAGATAGCTCTGGAAGCAATTTAAATTACATTAAGATTTGTGATTCTAATGGTTACTCTCCTCAAATAAACTTCTGATCCTGTAGCTTACATCCCCAAAAGGAGAGTTTGGCTATCTGTTGGCATTGCTTAAGTGCTGAAAGGAAGCCCAAGTAGACGAAATGCAAACTTTAAACTTGTGTTGTCAGCTGTGTTCAGAATCTCAAAATATGGTCTTGGAAAATAAAAATAACTTATAAATTATGCCTCTCTATACTTTGTTTTCTTCTTCTTATTATTTGTTTTGTCTTAAAATTTCAAATTAAAGAAATAATGTTAGTTATCAATACATATTTATCTTAGAATATTTGAAAAGTATAGAAATGAACAAATACTAGGCGAGAAAAACCGTAAGTTAACTACACAAAGGAAACCACAGCTGACATTTTGCATACTTCCATTCTTTTTACTATACATGTTTTTATGTAATGAAGACAATACTTTAGATTTACTTTTACATGCAGCTTTGAACACTTAGTAAGACAGTATAAGCATTTCTCCATGTTATTAAAACATTGTTACATATTTGAAAGCACAAAAGACTCTTGGTTAGAATAAAAGGGTGGACTTAGGAGGGGTTAATGACCCTTCCTGGTTTCAGTAGCAGGGATTTCCACAGGAAGTTTAAAGTGAACCTCTGGACAGGTCTGAAGCCCCACCTTCAATCATGGGAGTTGAAGAGAGAAGACTATTGACCCAAGCTGCCCTTTCTCAGAAAAAGAGCTGGACGGTATGAGTCGAAAGAAACCACACTGGAGCTCATAAAACTGGACTTTTACAACCAGCTTCTAGAAGGAGCAGGACTTCAAATTATCAAATCCAAGTCCAACTTCTTTATTTTATAAACAACGATAAACTGAATCCATAAATGATAAAGTGTCTCATGCAAGCCCCATAGAATGGAAGTTTGTGGAAGACCAAAGTGTAGAAGACATTGGATCCAGTGTCCTTTACTCTGCATCTCCCTGCCTTATACTTACCTTCTCCATATCCCACATTAGTACAGAAGAGGCACTTGCCACTTACCATTCCTGCCTCCCAGGGTGGTGAGGCTCAGGGGGTTAACGGTTACAAAAATTCTTTGTAATCTGTCAAATGGCTGAAAAAAAGAGTAAGCCTTTATTAATGATGGTGATATGATGGTGATGATGACTGTTTCCTACCTACTTAGGATGGGAATGGATGCAACCACTTTGCCTCACTTATTTGTTCATTCAACAATAGTACTGAGTATGTCAGGCACTGATTCTAGGAACCAGGGATACGCCGAGAACAAACAGATAACACACTTAAGGAGTCTACATTCTAGGGGAGGGACTAGCAATGAACAATAAAGAAGTAAGTTATGGAGGATGATAGTTAATGATAAGTGATAAGGAGGGAAAAATAGATAAGAATAAGATATGTGATGTGCTGGGAGTGCGGTTAAACGTCAGATGGTGTGGCCAAGGAAGGAAACCGTGTGCACATCTGAGGCAAGGGCATTCTGGGCAGAGGAAACAAATGCCCTGAGGTAGGAATGTGCCTGTGGTTTTGAGAAACAGGGAGGACGCCAGTCTTGCTGGAGTCCAGAGAGCAAAGGAGGAGGAAATGGGGTGAGTGAAGGCATGATAGGGAACCAGATGATGTGGAGTCATAAGGTCGTGTTACCAAGGGAAGAGAGTGGAGAGTTCTGAGCAGAGTTTTAAACAGCACCTCTCTGACTTTAAACAGTCATCTCTGCAGAGAACAGACTCAAGGGAAGTGAGGGTTAACTCAGCAGGCCTGGGATGCTCAAACCTCGCACATTCAACAGAAAAGGCCTAGCTTCAGGATAGGCCTTTGTTGGGCTCCTGGGAGATAACTTTTGTGCCCTTGGAATACTCTGCTTGAAAAGAGTTCTGTTGAACATGAGACCTTAGGCCAGGCTGTACCAGTTTTACCAGATAAGAGGGCTGCAGTCTGAGTAGCCAGGGCCGGTCAAGTAGATGCTGCATGCCTACATGACTGACCCACAATAGAAACCCCGGACACAAGCCTTCCCTGGCTGCAACAATTCACAAGTGTTGTCACACTCGAAAGAAATATGTGTGTCCTGTGCAACTCCACCAGGAGGGCACACCTGGAAGCTTGCGCCTGGTTTCTCCTGGACTCCACCCTATGTGCCTTTTCCCTGGGCTGATTTCCATCTGTATGCCTTTGCTATAATAAACTATACCATGAATATAACAACTTTTCTGAGTCCTGTCTGTCCTTCTAGCAAATCACTGAGCCTGAGAGTGGTCTTGGGGCCCCCCAACACACAGTGGGAACAGTTGAGAGCAGCTAGGAAGGGGAGACATTAATCCATGTGAGAGATGATGGTGGCTTGTCCACCATGATTTTGTCTCCCCATTGCCCTGGGGATTTCTGTTGAACATCTGGAAGCTTATTGACAGGGAAAAGATACCTTTAATTAATGGCAATTGAGGTAATCCAGGATCACTTTATGAAAAAGCGAATCTGTCAGTGAATCCTTTCTTCTTTCCCTCCAATGAAGAAGTTCTTGAGAAACGTGGTAACTCTAAGTGCCAAGAAAAAATACCAAAATTTCTTTTTTCTCTCTGAGTTAGCAGGTCTGCATCTGTCAGCAGATACAATTGTAATTGGAAGAGCTCAGGAACAAGGAGAGGCCTGTGCCATCAGAAACATCCCTGACCTCCACCTTCCCAACATGGCCATTAGTCACCCCGTCATTATCCCAAATGAGTGGACGAGACAATGACCTTGGGAGGGTCACTGTAGGAGATGGGAGAACATGAGAAAAGAGATTCTTAAACTTCCACTTGGGGGGGAAAATAAGAACATTTCTATATTCTAGGTCATTTTGTTTATTGTAATTCCTCACCTGGAATATTTATAACAACAATGTTAATAAATTGTGCCAGTAGGTGTTTGGGATAAAATACAGCGGGTGTTTGTGAATAAAATCTAAGCCTTTCTGCAAAGTAAATGTTCTGTAGCAGGGCTTTTGGGTGGGAGCAGGTGGGGAAGGGCATAGTGTCCTTCCCACAGCTGTGAAGCTTTGGAGAACTTAAGGGTTTTTACAGGCAGGAGAGTAAACTTTTTCTCTAAGGAGTTCAGTGTCTGTTTAGGAGACAGAAGGCAGGAGCTGAAGCTATTGGGAGTCATCTGCTTCCTACGTTCTTCAACTGCGTGAATTATGATCTTTGTCTACTCAAAAGGCAAGGGAGTAGGACCAGACAAGCTATTCTAGGGAACTCACTCTTATGTGTGCGGGGAGAGGCAAGGACTGAGACATCAGCCAAGCCTTGGATCAAATCCCATCTCCACGACTTACCAGGCATGTGACCTCGGGCAAGTTATTTAGCATCTTAGAGGCTCTGAGCCTCCCATTCTTTCCTTATTAAATGTGGATTATGTTACCTGCCTCCAAGCATCAGTGTATGAGATTTCAGTTATATACGTCTGGCACCCAGACCACAGCAAGCACCTGATGAATGCTCATTTTCTCTGTCTAGATATTCCACGTACTAATAAATAATATCAATAATATCAGTGCAGTTGGAACGAAAATTAAAAAAACAAAGGACTTGCCCTGGCCAGTGAGAGCTTTTTTTTAAGATTTTTTTCCTTGTGAAGAGAATTTTTTTTTAAATAAATTTATTTATTTATTTTTGGCTGTGCTGGGTCTTCGTTTCTATGCGAGGGCTATCTCTAGTTGCGGCGAGCGGGGGCCACTCTTCATCGCGGTGCGCGGGCCTTTCACTGTCGCGGCCTCTCTTGTTGCGGAGCACAGGCTCCAGACGCGCAGGCTCAGTAATTGTGGCTCATGGGCCTAGTTGCTCCGCAGCATGTAGGATTTTCCCAGACCAGGACTCGAACCCGCGTCCCCCCATTGGCAGGCAGATTCTCAACCACTACGCCACCAGGGAAGCCCGAGAGCGTACGTCTTTAAACTACTCCACTTGCGCTTGCAGAGTTTGGTAAGGAGGGAACTTCTACCTAGGAAAACCATAATTTCATAGTTTCTGTTCATGCTTTTTGCCCCACAGTTGAATATTAATGGTGCACATGGTCTGGCCATGTGGCGCTTTATGGCTGGCACTCTGATTAATAAGGTCCATGCTATACCAGTTGTTAAATATTTTAATATGCCCCTTGATTTGTGCCAATAACATGTGGATAGCTGGATGGAGTAGATCATCCTTTGTTTTTCAGAAGACCTCAGTAAGTTTTTGCCTATGCAGATGTAGCCCTATAAATTAATGTGAGGTAGGAAGTCAAGAGCTTGTCTGACATGTAAGGAGTTTATGTTTTGAGACAGGAAGCAGGGAGGAAGAGGGGCCATCAAGGGAGGATGAGGCCCCAAAAGATTATGACAAGATGGTACCCAAGAGAGCCTGGCTGCTGATAAACTGCCTATGGTGAGAATTGGCTGATGGAATCTCTGGACAGTGATTTCCAGTATCCAAGGTGAAGTTTTTGCTTGCAGTAATCTCCTTCTGTTAATTCAAACTCTCCATAAATTTCACTAGACACAAAAGACTTAGTAGTACTCTCAGGAAGGAAAGGTTTCAGAATGACTTCCAGTGTGGGGTGAAGGAAACCAGCAAGACAAAACCTAAAGCCTGTTGCCAAACTGGATGCTGTGTGGACTTACCAGTAGACCAAGAGCTCCCCAGAAATCTCCAGGGATATTGGGAGGAGTCCTTCCTGGAGGGTGGGATGGGGGCTTGGGTTGTCTTATTGAGTCATACTAAGATCAAGGGCCGCCCCAGAAGTTTGAGACATTTGGATGGCAAATTCTGGGGTCTTTTGAATAGAGTATTTTGTTTTCTTAAGCACACTTGGTAAAAATAATAAAATCACTTGCAAATGCTTTTACCTTGCATCTGCCTGTGTGAGTGAAAGAGCTATACCTGCTCCCAACTCTGAAGGGTATATTGTGATAACCCAGGGGTTTTACAGGTCAGAAGGCAGCCTGGATTAGTGCCCTGGGGTCCCTTTGGGGGTTCTGAAAGCTGAAGTAAGGAGAGCATGTGTTTCAAGAACAGACAAAAGGGCAAGTCTTCCCTGCTTATTTACGAACAGCTTGATGCGAGGTTTAAAAAGCAGTGATGGCAGAGTCCATTAGCAGGGTCTGCAGACTCTTGAAGCCCTCCCATGCCCAAGCCACTGAATTCTATTTCTGAATTTGCCTTCAACTCCAAGTAAAACTTTTTAACCCAGGTGTTTATATCCTGCCCCTGAGTCTCCCACAACAGAATCCAGGCAAGTGTTTCAAATAGAAACATCAATTAATCAGTGGGAAAGCATTCAAGGCAGAGAGTAAGGTTTGGTTGTTTTAGAATAAGTGAAAGAGACATTTTAAAGAACTTCCAGAGCTGATGCTGAGGCAGAATAGAGCTTCGCCCATGGCAGATTCCAAGTATAGGTGCTTTGTCTTCAAGAGTTTCATAAGATGTACGCTGCTCAGATGAAGGAAGGCATGCGCTCATTAAAGGTGAAATAGGAAAAGATTCTTTACTTCATGAATTCCCATTTGAAACTTCGCTGGCACATGTATGAGACATAGGTGTCAGGAATATTTCTGAATTTTACTTTGGCTTATTCTCATCACTAACATACAAATTGCTGTGAAGGAAGTACCATCTTTTGCTCAAACGCCATAGCCTTCTGTTACAGGGAAAAAATTCAGGAGGATATAAACCAAGCAACAGTTTCTATTTGGACCTTTTTGGCAGGGAAATAAAGGGGAAAGGAGCTGGGAAACATATTCGCTAGCCTGGACTGGGGCAGAGGAAGGATTCCTTAATAAAATGTATGTGCTACTAAATCCTGCCTGGAAACAAAGAACGATGTAAACAAGTCATGACTTACAGTTTCAAAATCCTGTAAATTATATTTATCGTTGTGCATTTGTCAAGATAAGCAGCTAATGGTAATCCAATAAGCAGATAAGGGTAATAAAATGCACTGATGCAGGGCAGAAGTCAGTCTTAGTGCTGGGGATGCCCTTTCACATGTGAGGTCCTAAAAGACCTGATCAAATGTTTTTGGACAGAGATGACGGCCTGGCTGGGGGCAGGCGGCTGGCAGAGAGTGGGGTAGAAAGGTCATTTTTGTTTGTAGCCTTTTAATAATGACAGAGCACTTAGCCAATTTTCTAGTTTTATCATAGATGAAGTGATACATTTTATAAGAAGTAATCTACAGCAATACAAATAAGAGAAATGCGTCTGCCTTGAAAAGACTTTTAGAAAAGAAAAACTAGGGCAAGGACCAGCATCCTTTAGGAGAATTATGTACCTAGGTAGCAGAATAAGCACTAAAGACATTTTCAGACTCTAGACTAAAATAGAAATCCTAGCAATTGTCAACCTCCTAAAATTTGCCCGGGACTGATTCTAACAGACTCCTTTAGATCTACATCTGTTGTGTTGTGGCTGAGTAACAGGAATAGATTCAGCTCCAAACTCTGTTTCTGAGGTGCCCTGTTCTCCAGGTGGCCTCCTAATCTTTCTCTGGCAGAGTCTCACGGATGTAACAAGATGCTGGGGGAAGGGTCACTGAAAGCAACTCTCGACAGTCAAGTCTTTTAGTCACTGAACAGATATGAACAAACAATCCCACTGTAGGTAATAAAGAACCTTCCATCAAGTTAAGTCTGATCTTTGTGCCGATGGGTAAGGAACATATTCACGTCTTCATATCTGGGCCTCAGGCTGAAACACGCAGTCCCATTGGGGAATCACAGCCCATATTTGACATGAAGAGGCTGGCTTCACAGCAAGGCCAAGGCAGGGCTGACCACACTCCCTGCCTGAGCCCTTGTTGCCCGTCTGTGCCTGAGGGCTTAGAGCCTCAGGTTCTCAATGACCCAAACACACAGCTCAGATGAAGGGAGCATGTACACGTGGGACACTTTCTCAAAGACCACCCAAAGTAACCAGTGAAATTCTCTAGTTTCTCAATTTTCTTTGGCATAGACTGAGTTATTCTTACGGAAGATTCTAAAAATATACAGTCTAAAAGTTTTCATTTGAGCTGATTCGGTTTAGTTGTCAGAGACCATTCCAGACAAGTAGAAACACGTAGGGTTTGCTGTCAACCTGACCCGGGTTCAAATTCTTGCTCAGTCACTGTGATCTTACACAAGTTATCTAAGTTCTTTGAGCTGCAGGTTTTTCATCTGTGAACATTGATACTCACAGTGCAAGGGGGCTGCAATGATTAGAAGTCATGTGTGGCAAACACTTGGCATAGAGAACACACTCACTCAACAGGAGCTATCCTTAAGCTTTATTGTAACCAGGCTGCAATTATTGAAGTAGATGACAATTATCCTACACCTGAAATTTTCCTGAAATAGTTCTCTAAAGTCCAGTTTGCTGGACTTTATCATAAGTAATATCTTAGAAATAGTTCACTAAGTTCACAAAGTGTTTTCAGTTATTATCTCACATAACTCTCACCTGTCAGAAGGTCTGGTTTTATGATTATCTTCACTTTAGAGATAGGGAAACTGAGACGTAGAATAAATAAATTACTTATGGTCATTAAATGAGTAAATTGGCAAATACAGGTATCAAGGATACCAGGTTGACTAGAGTAGTGGTCAAGTTCATGCACACACTCATTCTTTTATTAAACAAACACTTATTGAACTCTTGAAGGCCCTGAGCTAGGTGCTGCGAATACTGCGGTAAGAAAAAAGTCACAGCCCCGGCCTTTAAGGGCTTTATGTTACTACCGGGAACACAGGCATTAAACAACTACATTGGAAACTGAACAACCTCATTTAAAGAAGGGCAAAAGAGCTGAAGAGACAGCTCACCAAAGAAGATAAACAGATGGAAAGCAAGTATATGAAAAGACGTTAAAAATCATAACGTCATCAGGGAATTACAAAACAATGAGATACTACTACACACCCATTAGAATGACCAAATCCAAAACACACACAACACCAATCACTGGCAAGGATGTGGAGCAACGGGAACTCCCATTCACTGCTGGTGGGAATGCAAAATAGCGCAGCCACTTTGGAAGACAGTGTGAGAGTTTCCAAATAAATAAATAAATAAACAAACGTATTCTTGCCATATGATCAAGAAATTGTGCTCCTTTGTCTTTACCCAAAATAACTGAAAACTTATGTCTACACAAAATCCTGCACACAGTTGTTTATAGTAGATTTATTCGTAATTGACAGAACTTGGAAGCAACCAAGATGCCCTTCATTAGGTGAATGGTTAAATAAACTGTGGTACATGCAGACAATGAAATGTTAGTAAGTGCTTAATACAATGAACTATCAAGCCATGAAAAGACATGGAGGAGCCTTAAATGCATATTAGTAAGTGAAATAAGCCAATATGAAAAGGTGTATTGTTTCAACTATATGTCATTCTGGAAAAGGCAAAACTCTGGAGACAGTAAAAAGATCAGTACTTGTCATGGGTTAGGGACAAGGGAGGGATGAGTAGGCAGAACACAGAGGATTTTTAGGGCAGTGAAAGTACTCAGTGATACTATAATGGTGGCTACATGTCATTAGAAATTTATCACAACCCATTGAACGTACAACACCAAGAGTGAACCCTAATGTAAACTATGGACTTGGAGTAATAGTGATGTGTTGATGTAGGTTCATCAATTGTAACGAATCTTCACTCTGGCACAGGATGTATTAGTGGAGAGGCTGTCCGTGTGTAGAGGTAGCGGGTGTCTGGAAACCCTCTATACCGCCTGCTCAATTTTTCTGTGAACCTGAAACTGCTCTAAAGCCTATTTTTTGAAAAGGAAAACTTCACTGATTGTGGAAAATGCAGTGAAAGGGATAATGCAGGGACCTTAGCAGTCTAGTGTAGTCTCGCAGAGTCAAGAAAGACTTGAGGGTATGGGGAGGGGGAAGGGTGAGCTGTGACAAAGCGCGAGAGAGGCATGGACGTATATACACTACCAAACGTAAGGTAGATAGCTAGTGGGAAGCAGCCCCATGGCACAGGGGGATCAGCTCGGTGCTTTGTGACCGCCTGGAGGGGTGGGAGAGGGAGGGTGGGAGGGAGGGAGACGCAAGAGGGAAGAGATATGGGAACATATGTGTATGTATAACTGATTCACTTTGTTATAAAGCAGAAACTAACACACCATTGTAAAGCAATTATACTCCAATAAAGATGTAAAAAAAAGAAAGCAGTTCTTAGCGAGTGATCTTTGAGCTGAAATCTGAAACATAAATAATGAAAAAATCAATTGTGCTAAATGTTATAACTTGACAAACTGAAGTCATCTTATGAACAGCATGACCCTGATAAAGGACAGTGAATGAAATCCACTTAAGATTATCATCATAGGCAGCAAATAATACTTGTTGTAACTTTTCCTGTGAAGTGAGGCACCGTGAAGTGTGCCTCAGATCTGGAAAAAGAAAACATGGGAAGGGACCAAATATTGTCATGGAAACCGAAACACAAAGAACCCATGCTAAAGGTTTTCCAATAAGCAAGAACAGACTGCATTCAGTGAGTAGCCTTCCACGAAAGTTGACATCTCTTATTCATTTGTTGATCCTAGGCTTGGAGAAAAGCAGAGTAATTGGAAATACTTCTACATTCTGGGAAAGTATTGAGTGGAAGAGCTCTTAGTGCTTCTTAGATATTGGTCCAATTACTTTTAACATTTAGTACAAACTTGCTCTCTCCACTTAAAGAATGGACAAGAGAGTTGGGCAATATCTAGATTCAATCATTTCAAAGCTATGGAAGATCAAAGACAGTGTCTTGCTTACGCTAGGAGAAAGGAGCTCTCCCATCATTGAAAGGACATCTTTTGGGTGCTTGGGAAGAAATAAGAGAAAATGTGTATTAAGGAGGAGGTGAAAGGTGGAGAATATTCAGGAGATAATTGTAACCATATAGCTTTGGGAAAAATAGCAAGGAAAAAATACCCATGAAGCTACCTATATAGCTATAGAGTATCATGGTCCAGAGCAAGGATATTGGTATCAAACAGTCCTGGATTTGAGTCCCAGTTCTACCCGTTGACTACCACTAAGCTTTAAGCAAGTTTCTGAGTCACTCTACAACCCAGTCTCCTCATGTGTAAAATGGGAACATTACCAGACCTACATCATGGGCTTTTGGATGAATTAAATACTTCAGTGTACACACAGTCATTATCACAGTCTAGCACATAATAACCACTCAATGAATATTAGTTGTATTATTAATTTTTAATGGGCTGAGTAGCTCCACCTGCATAAATGTTTTGCTATACATCAATCCTGTTAATCTTTAAGTCCCATTGGACTGCAAAAGTTTTAAGAAAGTTCTAGAGGAAAGTAAGAATCCCTTGGTGAGTTGCCAGAGAGCTGATAGCACAAAGGCAAGTGCCAGACAGTGGTAGCTTCCTGTCTCTGAGGAGCTTCAGCTTTGCCTCTAGATGATCTTGGTGTCTAGATGACACTATAATTCTAAGATGCGCTGATGCCTTCACTCCCCTGTTTAATATCTCTTTGCAGCAGAACTGGTGACTGACCCATGGGAAGCATCAGAATTGCTGGCCAGCACACCGCCCTCCTCACCTGTTTTCATGCACTCACCTGAGTTGTCATCCACCCCCTTTGAGAAAACGCGAGTCATAGCTGTGTATCCTGCAATATCTAATGATACTTGCTTTGTGTACCTAAAGGATGGAGCACAATTTCACCAAATCCTCTTAATATGACCTCGGCCAAGGCCAAGTTACTTATGCAATCTGAATTTCCAGACCCCTCATCTCTACATACAGGGCCAGGAGGGAATCAGATGGCCCACTCAACCTGAGGTGTTGGGGAGATTTCAATAAAAGGATTATCTACAGGGTGTGGGAAGGGTTTGAAGAAACCTGTCCCACGCTCAATATATCAATAGATCTCAACATATATGTATACTCACCTATGCACATAATGTTAACTGTAATGTCAGGCTTTCTATTTTTGTTTTTGATTTTTAGGTTTTGGATTGTTTATTTACTCCACATTCCTTAGCAGAGTTTTTAGCAACCGAACTTCAGTCTGCCCTTTCCCAAACTTTACCTAGTCCATGGGATATTGTCTACAGCTAATTACTCTGTTGGCTTAGAGGGATGTATGTGTCAGCATCAACTTTTCCACAATTACCAAAAGGGTGAAATGTCCTTATAGAAAAAAGAAGGGAAGACTCAGGGGCCATGGTCTTCACAAGGATTTGAGCACCACATATAACGGAGCAAATTTCCAGAGAGCACCAATAGCTTGATCTTTGGAAGGAGGGCTTTCTGAGTTCACAAACAGGCAGACATATGTAGCTAGCCCGGCAACAAACCTCTGCTCTGGTCAGCCAGTTTCACTAAATTAGTCTTAAAAACAACCAGTAGAATGTACCAATCATTCTACTTAACTATGTGGCTAAGCATCTATTATTAATCAGAGCACATACTTCTAGAAGAGTAAATGGGGTCTCAAAGAGCTGAGCTCGATAAGTCCCATACTGCAGTCAGTCACTCCTGTGCTTGGTACCACGTGATAAATGGAATGATTGATCGGAACCGCACACAAAAGATAGATGGTCTCTCTGTGCTCTCTCGGACCTCTTTTCCTTCTCCCATGGTAGCATGTCTGAAAATGCTAAGTGGAAATATATTTTTATACAAGAAGCAAATATACCTTTGTTTGTGAGAGGTTTGTGAGAGGTTAAACCCTGGTAGCTCATTTGTGAGAGGTTAAACCCTGGTAGCTTGCAAAAATCAAGAGAAGAAAACATGCTGAGCATTTCTGCTATGTCACTTTTCAGCTATATTTTCTTTAATAGGAAGAGATTTCTGGTAGGGCTAAGTGCTGCAGTTAGATTGGAAATTTAGGGTGTCTTTACAATTATGTTCTGATGTGATTGGAAAAGCATCTTATGTGCCATGAGATGTTTTGGTCATAAACATATTCCTGAACGCAGGTAAAAAGGCAAAGTTCTGTTCTCCCAGCATTAGCTAAGTCTCTGCATATACATGATGAGACACATGGCAAGCTGAAGTAACAGCAGGGTGTGATCTGAGTGAACCCGTTAAGGAAACACTGTCTTGTCCTCATTTCTGCTCAATAGTAAACTCCAAATGCCACAGCTTTGTTAACATAATCTCTCGGTCACTTGATCCAGGAACCTCAACGTGCTTTACCAACGTTAGCCTGTTGATCCCAACAAGAGCCCGAGGAAGTCACCAGACTGCCCCTTCATGTCAGTTTAGGTGAATTCACAGATAAATGCAAATTTAGTCACTGCTCAGGGCCTGAGAAAGCGAGTTCTCACTCCTCTTCCAACAGTGAGTAGGTATCAAGGTATCATCACTAGGGCATTGGTAATGCTCCTGGCAGGCGTTCAGGGCCTCGACAAAATAGATGGCTGAGTGCCCAGATGTCTCTGATCCCTGAGAAGGAAGAAACAAGAGCTGGCATAGGGACAGGCACCCACGTGGCCCATTAGACCAGGGGTCACTGTCTCGACTGCACATCGGCGTCACTTGGGGCACTTCAGGAGTCAGTGGTGCCTGGATCTCACCTTCAGAAGTTTTGATTCAATTGGACTAAGGTGTGGCTTGGGTCTGGGGAGTTTTTAGAGCACAGGTGATTCTAATATGGACGCAAAGTTGGGAACCACTACTGAGGTCAGGAGTTCCACCAACAGCCATGCTGTTCAGGGGTTTTTGCTTTGGAAAGACCCTGTTTTGCTAGTGAACAGCAGACTCTGATGGAATTTCAAAGAAGTTATTTGATCCAAACTTTATGGTGGTCTCACTTATGCCTGATGACTGTGGGCCTTGCACTAAGGGTTGTGTGCTGGTGTTTTTCAGACTGTGGGCAGTGGCTTCCTAGTAGGTGATGAAATAGATTTAAATGGTTGCAACTGGCACTTTTTATTTAAAAATAAATAAATGAAATAGAGTCAAAAACATCAGTCCACCACAAATAACAAGAGTATCATTTTGCAAAATGTTTTGTTTCTGTGCACGTACATGTATGTAAAGTTGTATTGGGTCCCTGTGTAAAATGTTAAAAGTTTATCTTAATGAAGATCATGGTCAAAAAAGTGTATAGAACTTTAATGCTAATACTTTAATGCTAATACTTACCCCAAGTGTGAAATGTATCTCTTCTCTTTTACATGAGAAATCTGGGGCTCTGAAAGAGTTCATAACTTTCTCCAAGTTTACCCAGATACACCAAGGAATGGCGATTCAGAGTTCAAGTTCAGGCATGCGTGTCTGCAAGGCCTGAGTTCCCTCTGTTACGCTAGGATGCCTTACTACCATCCACCACCCAAGCTTACACCAATGTCATTGGCCTACCTTTAAGCTTCCTCTTGCCTTGATGCACAAATTAGACAGACAGACAGCTAACAGAGGAAAGTAAAGTGAAACAATCTGAAGTCCTTTCCTTTTAAACTTCCACCAAGGGAAGGAGGCCCACCTGCTCTTATTCCAGGGCTTCTCAGCCTTGGACCAGGAGTGCTCTCTCTGCTCCAGCCTGGTTTCTCCTCCTCGCATCAACAGGGAGTTGAAGAGCACCTTATATTGTCCTGCCTGTGATAACCCCATATGCTCTTGCAGATGACACTTGGGGGGGTCCTCAAGAACAGATTCACAACATACTAAAATGGTAACAGCTCATTCCCTCTGAAGAAGCACAAGTTCCCTTAAAACCGATTCAAACCCAACTGGTTGTGAGCTCTGAGTGTACTAGGCAGTGCTGAAAAATTTTTTTTAAAGTAAACTCGTTACTGAAGCATAACATACATATAGAAAAGGACTTACACCATAAGGGCACAATGCAATGACTTATACACTGAACACGCCATGTAACCATCACCCACATCAAGAAAGAATGCAGTAGGGCACCCAGAAGCCCTTCAATGCCCCCTTCCTGTCACTAACCGCCACATGAGTAACCACAGCCCTGAATTTTATTTTATTTTTTTTTCCGGTACGCGGGCCTCTCACTGTCGTGGCCTCTCCCGTTGCGGTGCACAGGCTCTGGACGCACAGGCTCAGCGGCCATGGCTCACGGGCCCAGCCGCTCTGCGGCACGTGGGATCTTCCCGGACTGGGGCACGAACCCGTGTCCCCTGCATCGGCAGGCGGACTCTCAACCACTGCGCCACCAGGGAAGCCCAACCCTGACTTTTAATCATAACTTGTTGCCTATTTTGAATTTTTTAATAAATGGAATAATCATACTCTTTCATGCCTGTTTGTCTTCTTACATTCAACATGGTATTCATAAGCTTCACCCACATTGTGTGGTTATAGTTTGTCTATTGCCATTGCCATTTAATATTCCATTATATTAATATACAACAGTGGGTTAACCCATTCATCTATTATGGCCATTTGGATATTTTCCAATTTGAGGTTCTGAACATTTCAGTGCTGCTATGAATATTCTGCTAGACATCTTTTGGTGAGCATATGTTTGCATTTCTGTTATTTATTAGGATTGGAATTGTTGGACAAAGGTATGCATATGTTCAGGTTCAATAGTTCTTTCAAAAGAGTTTTCCAACACTGTACATTTTTCTTTCCCACCAACAGTGTTAGGAAAGTTCCAGTTGCTTCACATCTTCACCAAACTTGGTATTTTCTGTCTTTTTCATCTTAGCCATCCTGAGCTTGGGTTGAGTGTGTGTGTGGTGGGTGGTGTGCAAGCATGCACTGTGTCTGTTTAGAGTTTACCATATTTTTAAAAAATCGATTTCATTGAGGTACAATTTATATACAAGGAATTACATCCATTTAGAATATAAAATTCAATGAGCTTTGACAGATGTTTACACCCATAAAACCACTGCCTCAATCAACACAGAATATTTCCATTACCCCAGGTTTCTTCATGCCCCTTCTTCATTTTCTAGGAGAGAGACTGGAGCAAGGAAGAGCTTCTGTTCCTGGTTGTGGGGTAGCCTGCTCCCCAGTCCCTGGGAGAGCAGGCTCTTTTCTTCACTGCTGGAAGAATGTAGTTTCTACGGTGCTGGGCTCCTGCAGGGCACAACTTTCCCCAGCTCTTGACTCAGGCAGTATTGGCCGGAGACCCCAGAGAGTACAGCATTAATTGCATTAATTGTATTTAATTTCAGTTGGAATAAACTTAAATGTAAATACTTGCATCGAATTAATGGCTACCATATTGTACAATGCAGGTTTTGATTTTACTAAAAGTTTATTTCAGAATTATTGCATGTTATACAAATATCTCTTTTGTACAAATGAGTTTCACGGACTATGAGTGTCTTAGGGACAGATTCTTGACTTGTTCAGGACATTTCACTATTTTCTTTACTTAGGAAAGCAAAAACCAAACTCTGCATTCAAATAATCTTCTCCCTACCGATTTTTAGTAATAATACACCTGTGGCAAGTCCTTGACTCTCTCTGTGATTTGTGTTAAAACTTCAAGCTCTGGGAATCAAGCAGATCCTTTTTTTAATTGAAGTATAGTTGACTTACAGTGTTGTGTTAGTTTCCAGTGTAAAATGATTCAATTATACATATATAAGTATATTATATATATATATTCTCTTTCAGAGTCTTTTCTGTTAGTTGATTACAAGATAATGAGTTCCTTGTGCTATATAGTAAGACCTCGTTGTTTATCTATTTTTTATATGGTAGTTTGTATCTGCTAATCCCAAACTCCTAATTTATCCTTCTCCCCTCTTTCCCCTTTGGTAACCATAAGTTTGTTTTCTGTGCAAGCAGACCCATTGTTGATTTTCATCTCTGGATCTTCCCATCTGTGTTATGGTGAGCAAGCCCATTGGTCTCCCTGCGTTTCCTCTTCGTCATCTGCATAACTGGGATATGAGATCTATTTCATGAGTGTCTGACACATCCTAGCCCCTCCATAAATGTGAGTTCTTGCCCACACTCCCTTGATCTGTTGAACCATGCTGATAAATACCCCTATTCCATAGGATTTTATTGTCATATGAACCCTCTGGAAAGTACAAAGCATTACAAAAAGAAAAATGTGAAGTGTTATTCCCTGTGTTAGTACGAGTAGGAGAAGAAATAGTCATTCCATGAGCTGAGGTCCCTGAAATAAGGTATAATTCATATAGGGGAGAAGGGGTCTGAGAGCTGTGGCTACCGCGACAAGCAAGTCCTAACTGGGTGCAGGGGGAGGGGCTGCTGGCAGGTCCCAAGGGGTGGGTGGGGAAAGAGAGGAAGGAGGTAGAAAACGGGTGCACTGAGCATCACCTACGGGCTAGGTGTTGGCTGTGTGTTTTATTGACAACACGGTTCACTGCTGTTTATTGATTGCTCAGTGGAACTCAGGCCAGAAACTGCTAAAACATTTAATCCTCACAGAAATAAGTAGCACTGCTATCCCCATTTTACAAATAAATCTAAGGTCTAGAAAGGAAAAATAACTTCCCCAGGGCCACATAGCTAGCTGACATATGTGCCCAGCTTAGTGTGGTTCCATATCGTACACCCTTGACCACTATGTAATTTATCCCTGCTTCCACGTGCTTTCCTACATAATCCTCTCGAACTCCATAAAGTAGACTTTACCCCCTTTTATAGATGGGAAACAGACTTCAGAGTTGAAATAACATTTCCCTCCCAAACTCGTAGATCTGGAATTCCACTAGTAGAACAAGGGTTTGGACCCAGCGATTTTGACTCCACATCCAGGACACTTTCCATCATAGTATGTAGTAATAATGAAGATATTAAGAACTCACATTATTAAGACCTACTATGTGCCAGGCACTATTTTACACATTCTACGTGTAGAATTTATTTTGTCCTCATAAAAAATTTAAATATTTTTGCAATATCATCCCCATTTACAGACAATGAAACAGAAGCACAGAATGGTTAAATACTTTGCAGGGGGCATAGTAGATACAGAAGTTGGGATTTGAACTTGAGCAATGTGCCTCCAGAGTCTCTTTTCAATCACTATGTTAGAAGCAACCCCAGTGTCAGGGTGTCTCTGCCACAGGTAGTCTAGTCTCTGGGACTACACAAAGGCATCTGGGCAGGGTTGAAAGCCATGCGGTGAAATGAATATCTGAAGAAAGGAATAATAAAATGGACAATTGCAGGTGACAGAGCTTCGAGAAAAGCAGCAAGCTCTTTAACTGAGAAGGACTGTCATGGTTTTTTATGGTCCACAGAATTGTTTTGCTTTAATTCTAACACACAAAACTGGCCTTGCTCTATCAACAGTGGAAATCACTCACATCTAGAACTGACATGAGAAGCTGATTTATTTTCATTGTTCATTACAGCAATTCAGTGCAATGTATTTAGGACCACTGTCTCTCACTCAGAGGGAAACTCATAATGCAAACACATTAATCTTGGGAGACAGTATCTTGGATACCAGCAGTTTGGATAATTAGATTGTTACTCTCAGCATGCATCGTCTGTTGTAAGCAAGAAAGAAGCTTATCAGATTCTAATAACCCTTAGTGAATATTATACAAACTACTATACACAAAGACATTCACAATTTGCAAAGAAAATTCCATAACTCTTCTTTGCCTCCCTTCTTTGCCAAGTGGAGGTCCAATAGATATTTTTCTCTTATAACTGAAAGGCCATATTCTGTCATCAGCAGCCTGGCTGGAACATTTTTTATTGATTCTCTAAAGGTTCTTCATTAAAGAAAATTTGAAATTAAAACCAGGAGCAGTGTGACCTTGAAATCACTAGGGCTTAGGTTCAGAGACAAGATCCATCAAATATATTGGTAACTCTCTATTGATTTGTGTAAGCTGAACCCTCAGACACCTAGTGACTTTCAGCCAATAGAGTCCCCCATCGAGGGTCTCAGAAAACAATGGTTCAGATGATGAAGAGGTCTTGGCACAAAACCTCAAGCTTAAACCACCCTCCTAGTTGGATATGAAGAAGCACCTGGGATTGATAACCCTCCTGCTATTTCCCCTGGCCAGCCACAAGATGTGACTCTGTCTTTGATATGGACAGTAGAATACATATTTGGATACAGATGTTCAGAGAAAGTGACTAGGCCAGACGGTCAAGCTCTCAGGAGTATAAAAGTCAGCAGAAGTCCACAAACAGCTGTTTTACCTCCAAGATACTGGAAGTTGTGCCTCCCTCTTATGTGCTTCCGTTCTCTGACCTACATTTTACACTATTGAGTTCCAGTCTACTACCATGATTTTGTGGATCTGACCCAGATTTTTTATTCTTGTGAGTTACCTCACTCCTCCCCACTGGCCTGAATCACTGCCCTCACCACTATTGACATCACCTATCTCTGACCTCAGACAGCTGCCCACTGGGTGTAGAATTCCACATTGCTTAGGTGGACTGTCACTTCTATCCAGCTCAGTTTTTCTGCACAGTGTTCCAATGAACCAGGGAGCTATGGAAAATTTTGTGGCCCCAAAGATTTTCCTCAAGTTCTGTCTTTTGGCAAATGGAAGTAGAGAAGGCCAAGTGGGCAAGACTCTAAGCCCCCAACTAGCCTCAGTCTCAATCAGAGGTCCATTTTTAACTGAGTTATTTTAGGTTGTGTTTGAACAAAAGGATCCTGATGCTACAATGAAATGCTTGACAATACTGATCTAAGGGAAATGGCAAGGCTTGAAGGGTTAAATCTATTCTACATGCTCCTGCTGAGAGCACCACTTTCAGCCTTCTTTCCTTCTCCTTGTGTGTTTTCTTCCAAACATAAAGATATTATTAGTCTTTCCTCTTGTCCTGTCATTGCTACATGTGTTATTGTCATTGTTTATAGAACCTACCTCTCATTTCCCATTTCCCGTTTGCCTTTGTGTCTCCATTTATGCCATTTCCCAATCTGGAAGGCTCTCCCCCTGCCAAAATATTTCTCTTCATAGGGAAGGATTCCCCTTCTGTGTTCTATCAGCACAGTGCACGTATATTCCTGCTCTGAGCACAGGGCATATATACGGCAAACACTGATTCTCAACCCAAGATGAACCAGGATTTTAATCAACTCTGTGGGCCCCCTTTCCTAACCTTTAAGAAGGGTGTGATGATATTTCACTCACAAGTTTATTGTAAGAATTAGAGGAAATGACGTATATAAAAGTGTCAGGGAGGGCCTTCACTTTATAGGCATTTTAAGAAATCGGCTCCCCTTCCCTGTACACAGCTATCTTGCCTCCTGACTTTGTGCTATTACAGGGCAAGAAACAGAACTCAGTAACAGTTTAGCGGATAGAAGTATTATTTATTGTGAGTTTACTATATGCAATATGCTGCTTCCAGCACTTTACCTTTCTTAGCTCACTTAATCCTCACAAGAAATTCATGGGATAGGTTTTATTTATTAGTCCCATTTTGAAAAAGAGAAAACTGAGGTGCGGAAAGGTTATGCAGCTTGCCCAACTTACTTTACACAGAGAGTAAAGTTGAGATTAGGTCCGGGTTGAGTGTCATCTGAACACAAGCACTTATCTCAGTATATTACCTTTAGTGATTGATCATTAACTATTTGTTGTGTGCTGAAGGTTCAGCTCAAAATACCACTTCCTTTCTCAGGTTGTTTCAACCCACAGTGATTTCTCCTTCCTCTGGACTCCCTTTTGTGCTGTCAGTGTTTCTCATCCATATTCAGATGTTTTTTGTTCCGCCCATCCAGCCCACCCCAACTAAATTGTAAGTTCCTGACCTGGCACCGGGTAGCTTCTAAATAAATATGTGTCAACTAGATAATGATTGACATGACTGACATTTATTATGCAATATATAAGTCTGAATACTCCTGACTAAAACAAAATACATTTAAAAAAAAATAGTATTCATTCATTCTTCCATTCAACCATCAAAGTACCTACAATATCTTAAACAAGCCAAGAAAAATTATGAACTTTAAAATGAGCAAAAAGTTTTGTTTACTATATCTCCTCTCTAGCACATCTTTCTGGGGTTTTTCCTCTGCCTTTTATTGACTTTGAGCTATTTCAAAACTTTGTAAATGGAAGAATACCGATAGTAATGCAAATGACTCTTGTCCGTAGAAATGCAAATACATTATGTCCTGTGGGACACAATTGATTATTGCCCTGTGGGTAGGCTAGTTTTATATTTATTTTAAGGTTTATTTCATTATCCCTTACTGCTCATCTATTTCTCATTCTTTGAATACTCCTTGAACCTGCTGTTATACCTTACTAATTTCCTCATTAATTAATAATTAAAGCCTCTGATATGGGTTCATTTTATATTTGCTTTATTTATATTTATTGATATTTGAAATTCATGATTTTACCTTTTCAAAAAAAGTGTCTTTTTATAGACATTATAAAGTGCTCAAAATGAAACATGTCTATGCAAGGTCCCAAGTAAGCATGCGAACCTCCAAACACAAATCTAGATTCTGTCTCTTAGCTATGAGTTTCTAGAGTGTCTTTTCACTTTGGAGATTTTTTCTAATTCAGATATTTTTACATACCATGAAATTCACCTTTTAAACTACACAACTCATTGGGTTTTAGTATATTTACGTTGTGCAACCATCACCACTATCTAATTCCAGATCAATTTTATCACCCCAAAAAGAAACCCCATATGTATTAGCAGTCACTCCCTATGGCCCCCACCCCAGTCCCAGGCAACCACTAATCTACTTTCTGTCTCTTTCTGAACATTTCATTTAAATGGAACCATAATTTGCATCCAACTTCTCTATCACTTAGCATAATGTTTTCAAATTTCATCCATGTTGTAGAATATATCAGTACTGCATTCCTTTTCATGGCTGAATAATATTTCATTATGTGGATATACCACATTTTGTTTATGCATTCATCTGTTGATGGACACGTGGGTTGTTTTCATTTTTTGGCTATTATGAATGATGGTGTTATGAGCGTTTGAATATAAGTTTTTTGTGGACATATGTTTTCAGTTCTCTTGTGTATATACCTAGGAGTGAAATTGCTAGATCATAATGTAACTCTACGTTTAACTTTTTGAGGAACTTCCAGGCTTTTTTCCAAAGTGGCTGCCCTGCCTGCAACAATAGGAAGTTTCCAATTTCTCCACATCCTCACAGAGGAGGTTTCTTTTTGCAAATAGCGAAAGAAAAACATCTGAGAAAGCAAAGCCCTGAAAAGTAGCTAAGGTAACTCTTGAGTAGTTACCATATGCACATCTCACAGGCACCTAGGAAAATGCCATCCTGCACCAAAGATGCTGGGCTCCACTGGCTCTTTCTCAAGGGGAGCACTCTTTCCCCTACACTCTGCAGCCCCAACTGTGACAATTTCCAGCTGAATATCAGCATTTGCTTTTCCTCATTGATATTTTTTCTTGGCTCGTGGGACGAGGCTGGGTGATTTTATAACTGTACCAAGTCCAATTTAACATATCCAGACCTGGAGACTACTGAGAGCCACTGGGAGCTCTGAGATGTGGCAGAGGTCCTGTCCTTAAAGCCATAATTCTCCTGTGGCTGACCCGATTGGCTACCGTTATCCTCATTTTAACTCTTGGGAACCTTATGACTAAATTTTGCTTAAATAACATAGCTCTTTAAGCCAGCACAGAGCTAAAGCCCAGGCGGGGTACTGAGAAAATTGCTCTGAGAGCAAAGCAAATATGAGTCCTAATAGAATAATAAATTCCCCAACCTATGTCCAGACCTTTCTCCGGGCAGTTTGCCAGTGCCTGTGCCGTGGCTGACAAGGGTAAGTGTGGGAAGTGGAGAGAGAGAAATGTGCTGTAGGCTGGCCAGAACTTGTGTGAGCTCAGAGATTTTAGTTTTTGGCTTCCTCTTCCAAGGCTTATGCAGCGAGTGACATGAGTAACAGGGCATCCCAGGCTCCTCACATCCACCTTGTGGATCTTCCAGCTAAGAATGTGTTTCAGCCAGCCTATCTGGGACGGCAATCGAGTTTGCCGCTGGAAGCCTGGGCTTTGCTGTGGTTTCACACCAGGCCTCTCAGCTGTGCCCTTTAAAGTTTCATCACTCCCAACCAGCTGTTATTTCACTGCCTGTGGTTTTCTGTCTAACAGTCTCTAAGAAGATTAATAGTTCCACGGCTAATGGGACGGTGATTTTAACACAAATTGCAGCCAACTCCAAGCGAACGCCGACAGAATTCTCTTGCAGGCTGAGGGGTCCTTAGGATCTTGGAAAACTGAAACTGGCTTCCTCAGAATGAGAGTTCTATTTCTTTCTGAGTTGATAATAATAAGGGTAGCCAGGTCCTCTGTGTAGATCTCCTGAGAACAACAATGACTTCACACTAGTTATGGCAGATCAGTTCCCCTCAAGCCTTTTGAGTCTGTGTCTTTTGAGCTGAAGAAATAAAAGAATTCATTTAGAGCAGTGGTTTTTCTGCATGGAGAGCAAAGGACAGCTGTTTGCATATTGGTCTTTTTAGCTACAGATAGTCCCAAGTTATTCCGTGATTCTCAAACACACCAGCCCCTTTGCAGATGGGTCTAATAGGTCCAATAGTCACTACTATTGACTTCCCATCTCCGGGTGATGAATCCTCTGAGGCCAGAGGCTGTCCTCTCTTCTTGAGTTCTGTCCTGACATCCTCTCCACAGGACTCTACTGTCATTCCTGTGGACCTCCTTTCTGTCCTCGGGAACTGCTATTTGGGGTCATCAGTTTCCTCGTTGTGTGTGTCCAGGAGCCTCAATTAACTTATAAAGAAAGGGGATAAAGTAATAAATATTCGTTGGACATCTACCTTTGTGTATTTGATTTCACTTAATCTTGAGAAATGAGCATTATAATTCCCATTTTACAGATGACGAACCTGAGACCCCACACAACTTAGGTCATTTGCCCAAAGTCACACAGCTCATGGTCAAGCTTAGATTCAAACCCCAGGTTGGGTGATTCCAAATCTCAGGCTTGATCCACCAACCTATATCTGGGGATAAACACTATAGACATGATCTGTCATGTGTCTTAGACCTCTCACACTATAGTGCAGTATCTTGTTCTGCTAAACACTCAAGGTTTGTGTTACTGATGTGGGCTGTCTGACAGATATATGGACATATCCTTGGACCCTAGAAGCCACGCATAATATATATCAGGTCATATCAGGTCAATATGAGATCAGTACTACAAGATCATAAACAAAGACATATTTTTAAAGCCTAAACTAGCTTGTCATGAACACATCTTTCCATTTCCAACTGGATTCTAACCAAACCATATTAGGTTACATTAAGCCCTACATGTATGGGAAAACCCATTTTCCGCTAAACCAATTAACGGGGTCATGTTTCACAATTATTGCTGTAATCAAGCTAATGTGTTATTAAGAAAACTGAAATAATTGGTTATGATCTGGTTACTTTGGTCAATAAATAATTGATCTGAGTGGAAAATCAGATCTAATCCATTACTCTGCACTGAGTCAGTCCACAATATGGAACATGAAGTTATATGTACTGAATTTTAGGGCTAATAGGAGTGTTCTGACATCATTTCCTTCAACTTTGCAAATAAGACTAAACCATGTGCTAACCCTCTCCACTTTCCTTTATGGTTTCTAATATGCTTTATCTTTGATGGCCTTTTTCATTTCCCGGGGTGCCCCATGCTCCCTCCCAACTTTGCACATGCTAGTCCCTGTCAGCCCAGTTATTTCCTACTCATCCTTTGAATCTACACTCTTTTTTTTTTTTTTTTTTTGGCTGCACCACACAGCTTGCAGGATCTCAGTTCCCTGACCAGGGATTGAATCCGGGCCCCGGCAGTGAAAGCTCGGAATCCTAAAAACCAGGCCACCATGGGGCTTCCCTGGTGGCTCGGTGGTTGAGAGTCTGCCTGCCAATGCGGGGGACGCGGGTTCGTGCCCCGGTCCGGGAAGATCCCACATGCCGCCGAGTGGCTGGGCCCGTGAGCCATGGCCGCTGAGCCTGCGCGTCCGGAGCCTGTGCTCCGCAACGGGAGAGGCCACAACAGTGAGAGGCCCGCTTACCGCAAAAACAAACAAGCAAACAAACAAAAAACCCCACCATGGAACTCCCAGATCTTTACTCAATTTTAATTTTCTCAGGGAAACCTTACCTAAAGCCCCATAATGTGTATTCTTAATAGCACCAAAATCTCTCCTTCGTATCAAGCATCCCAGTTATAGTCTGATGTCTAATGTCTTACTAAGGTCTGTCCCCTCTACCAGTGTAATAGCCATAAAGGGTCAGAATCATGGGCTTTGGGCTTTTTGGAGGGAGGGAGTTTGGTCCTCATTATATCTCTAACACCCGCCAGAGTACAATCACACAGTAGGTGCTTAATAAATATCTGTAGATTGAATGATTCTATAGAGGCATGAATAAATGAAGGGGAAAGACAAATAGCAGTTACTGAGTGCCTGTTGTGTGTGTTCCTCGCAACAATTTTGTGAGAAAGTCATCCCACCCATATGTTTTTTCAAAAGAGGAAACACAGTGCAAGGGACTGATTTTTTTCTGGCAAAAACTTGAACTCGGACCTATCCCTATATAAATCTATAAGAGTGTGAATCCACTGCTCTTTCCACCAAAGCCTTCCTTTTATTTTTAAATACTAGTGCATCCTGAATTCCACTTTCACTTTTTAAGGCTGACCTCAGGTTGGTGAGTTGCCTCTCGGGCATGTCCTGGATGCCTAGCTAGTGCCCCTGTACATCCTCCCTCAGTCACCATCCCATTGTTGAAGAATCTCTGTTACCCAAAGTGCTGCCTTACTTTTCTGTGAATCCCATCTGCTGGCTCTTCTGCTTTTCTTCATCACCTCTCCTAACAGTAACCTGCAAGCAATAGAATGGCATGAGGATTTTGCTAAACCCTACACTCAAACCAGGAGAGAGCAACATGCTTCTTGGTGTAAAACTGAAACAAGGACAGAAAATGTAATGTTTTGAGAGGCCATTAGGAGAAGCATTATAGAAAGAAAGGAAAACCCTAGAGAACATTTCTATGAATGAAGTTTACCTTCTAACCAGGGAATATGTTAATGGAAGCGCTGCTGCTACTTAAGAAACACTAAAAATGCAACCCAGAGACTCCCAGCTGCCCCCAGGGATGGGTAAGCCTCGGGCAGACAGATTACGCACTCCTCTGTGCTCCAACTCCTTCAAGGGAAGCATCTTCCGGGGCTCAACATTAGCTTTGTCTACAGTCAGCAAGAGCCACGAGTTACTTTTATGTAAACTGTGACTTTTAAAAAGTCTACAAAGTAATGAAAAATTTATACAGGTGTGTCGGCTGTCTACTTGCATCTTTCCTGCTGTTAGGCTCTTGAGGCAGAGTTGACAGTCCATCTTTAGTGATCGGATTTCTTCTCCTGTTGGACCAGACAATTTCCAGAGTTCTAGGTCTACCTGAAGACCATATAATTATCATGGATATTTTTCTTCTTTCTTTCATGATCTGTTTGTGTCAAAGATTGGTTCCTAAGTAAATTAGATCGCTTAGGAGAGCCCCGAGACATGCTCCATTTGACCAGGGCTGTCGGATTAAGCAAATAAAGATATGGAATACTCAGGTAAATGCTAATTATTTCAAATTGCCCATGCATTGTAGATTGATACAAAAGAAAAATACTGCATGACATATATGATACTAAAAAAAATTACTCGTTGTCTCTCTGAAATAGCTGATAAGTATCTAAATTACATACCTCTTTCTTTAATAATATTTCTCTGCTGATTTGGCTTTCCTGACAAGTTACTTATTTTGCAGAATTTGCTTATGAAATTTCTTACAGTTACAGTCTAGTTTCCCATCGCATTGTAACATAGTTTATACATCCAACTTATTTTGTTCTGTTGTCCATTGAACATTCATTAATGAGATGCTACCGTCAAATTAGCATTATGAGCCATTTCACTGAACGTGTACTTGCATAAAATTAACAACTCTAAGACTGGCTCTTCAAATTTGATTTTTTTGCAGCACACAATGCTATCTTTCATGGCATAGCTTCAGGATTACATTCTTCCGTTCTTCAGGATTACATTGAATCTCTTGATGAACAATTTTTTAAATGTTGTCCACTGACAAAAAAGAAAGAGCATGGGGCTTCCCTGGTGGCGCAGTGGTTGAGAGTCCGCCTGCCGATGCAGGGGACACGGGTTCGTGCCCCGGTCCGGGAAGATCCCACATGCCGCGGAGCGGCTGCGCCCGTGAGCCATGGGCACTGAGCCTGCGCGTCTGGAGCCTGTGCTCCGCGACGGGAGAGGCCACAACAGTGAGAGGCCCGCGTACCGCAGAATCAAAAACAAAACAAAAGAGAAAGAGCATGATCATCAAATTTCAATCCCTTCCTCAGCACTACACATACTACAAGAGTATTTAGTAACATCCATATAACATAATTGAATTCTTTAAGCGCTGAAATCCATTTCAAAAGATAGTCGTGGCAAGTGCTGTAATAATTATCCACTTCAAGTCAGATTTTCTTTTTCTGCTCATAAGTAAGTTTGTTCTTTTAAGAACAGCCTTGACACTTAAAAGGATAAATTTTTCTGTCATTTTTCTTTAACACATTTGATGAGTTTCTTTAAGCAATGGAGTCTTCAATAACACTGTTTGCTTTTATTTTAATTTGCATTATCCTATTGCTAAAGAGATATTGAAAACTGTGAGTGATAAGAAATAAGTAGACTTCCCTCAATAGATTACTTTAAAAGTCAGTAAGAATTTGGGAAGGGGCTTCCCTTCAGAATAAAAATATGATTTCAATGCTTCAAATAAACTGAGGATTCTCTCAGTTGCATTTGTCAAAGAGAGACAATGGGTTTTTGGAATGTGAGAAGATTGAAAAATACTAAATACCAACAAAATCACAAAAATCCTTTAATTGCTCAATTCCGACAATACAAATGCCAAAGTACGAGAATTTCATGACAATTACCTCAATGCCAGTAGAAAGGACATCAAATGCTGCTGGAGTAGCATTACACAGAGTATGGGCAGGTCAGCCAGCACTTCCCACAGAATCATCTATGCTTTGCTTCAACTCTGACTATATATTGTCTGTGCTTTTCTGCAAATATTTACTAAAATTTGTATTTGTATTACCTCCCCAAAGGCAGTAAAAATTTTCTAAATTCTAACTCAACTTGAGAGTCTTCACAAAAATTTGCTATTATTTTGAACTCTCATTTAGAAGGGATTTTATTCACAATAGCCTTACAAGCAAGTCTTTTTAGGATAATACATGTATTAGCCTATATGCATATATATTATATACTATATATACTATATATATATATATATATATATATATATATATACACACAGTATTGCACAAAGGAAAATTTTCTGCGTTGTGATTACTTGCATCCATGGCTACGCCTTAAAAAAGATCTCTGATAATCTCTATAATTATAAATGGAGCTAGAACATTTTTAATAAATATTACTGTAGGTTTCTTCTTGGCACTTGAAAATTTGCTTGCAATTTTGGAATCTGAAACTACTTCTGGCAGCAGTCTTTTCAAACACTCCTTTGAGCTGAAGGACTAATGATGATATATAGTGTGAAAGGAGCCGCTACAAGGCCATCTCTCACTTGCCTCCCTGTCTTCCTGGGAGGCTGTCACCAGATGGTTCTTCAGTGCCTCCTGGATTCTGACAAGGTCGGAGGCTTTCTGTCTCACTCCCACTTAGGGTAGATCTGCAGGCTGTAAAATGGCTTACCTGCAGCAAGGCATGGGCTTTTCAAGGCCAGGATGTTCCATTATTCATGCTGTAGTATCTATAACCCCTTTTGTTCTGGTGTTGTCCTGTGGAACAAGGAACACAGAAAACTAGCACATTTGCTACTCTTGATTTTGCTGTCTATACGAGTAATAAGCTAGTTGACTAAAATAAGAGATCATTGTTTCTTTACTAACCAAATCTGTCAGCCTTGCCTGACACAATTCACATGCTAAGTCTCTTTCCAACACAGAGTGCACATCCGGTCTATAGGAAACACTCAAGCATGTCTTTGGATGCACTGAGAGTGGGGGCTGATTCTAATGCAGCAAGCAGCAGATCTCTTTTTCTCTACCATCAAAGCAGTAAGACAAGATATCAATCAGCTATGACTACAAGGATGCTGCATAGCAAACAACTTCAAATCTCAGTGGCTTCAAATAATAGTTGATTCTTACACATGTGGATTGGTTGGAGCAGCAGGCCTGTTCCACGAATCTTTCATTCTCCTTGGACCAGGGGCTAGCCAGGCATGTTCTTCTCATGACAAAGGCAGAGGCACCAAGAGGCATGCCCAACCATACAAGCACATTCTAAGCCCCTGCCTGAATCAGCTGTTAACATCCCATTGACAAATCAAGCCACATAGTACAGTGATGAGTCAAGGGGCAGGTGAGGTACACTTTATTCATGGAGATGGAGAGGGAGAAACCATGTTTTAAAGATAAACTAATCTTCCACAACCAAGAACCACTGTGTCTTCCAAGTTCAAGGGACATAAGACAAGCTCTCAGAGTAGCTCTGTTGCCATCTCTCTCTAAAGACAAAGTACCCCTTGCCCCTTATCTTAGGGAAAAGGTGGTGGATGGGACTCAGCATAGCTCTCTTCAAAGAAATCCTTGCCACAACTCCTCCCTTCATCTCCACCTATCTAGACATTTTTTTATAATCCTCATGAATATTAGGGGAGTAATTGACTTCTGATTTCCTTCTTGGAAATCCTACAGGGTGATGATTTGCAACTCACTTTAATGTCTAATATTAGAGCCTAAAGGTCTCTACAACATACCTTCCATTTTAACATCCTCTTCTACAACCAAAACCTGGGAATACACACAGCACAGTGACCAACTTGGGAACTTGAAAAAGAAATTTTAACTTCAGTGAAACAGGGAATTTGTCATCTCTCTTCATAATCAATCACCTATTGGTTAGGTTTTTGAAAAAACAGAAAGCTGCATACTCAGGAAACATGGAAAGAGTCCTAGAGAGGATGAATTTCCAGTATCTTTCCCGGTTTTCCCACCAATGAGAAATCATGTCCCCTCTCTCTTCAGACATCATCTGCCCAGAGATTAACTTTCATTGTGCAGCAAGTATACAGTTCAACCAATAGACATTTCACTCTATTTTCTACTCAAAACTTTCCTTCTAAATGCTCTTGTACGTGTATTAGAACAAAATTTCCCTCTCCTTTTATCGGTGGCTTTTTCCCACATTAAGTAAAAAAAGGGTGAAGCATTGACAGGAGTCAAAGGGAAGAAGAGACAGAAATATTTTAAACCGAAGAAATATCAGTGTCTTCATTAACCATACTTCAGAACATTAAGCAGTTCTAGTGGAATAAGCCACAAACTATAAAAATTGGGATGCAGCCTAAGCATATCCTTCTACTGCTGACTGATACATTTTGACTGGTATAAAAGATATATTAACTAATTAATAATGGACCCACTAAGATGATAAATTTGATTTAAAAATATTTTGAGAAACTGGATATTTATAGGCACTTAAGAAAAAAAGTAACAATAAGATTGCTAGGTGAATGCCTTACAGGGTTTATCTTTTCAACTGGAAAAAATTATTTGAATCTCTGCTGGCCAAGACCTACATGAAGTTAACATGTAACTTCACAGAATCTGAGTCTTTAATTATCAATAGATTTTTTAAGGAACCTCCACACTGTTGTCCATAGTGGCTGTACCAACTTACATTCCCACCAACAGTGCAGGAGGGTTCCCTTTTCTCCACACCCTTTCCAGCATTTATTGTTCCTAGATTTTTTGACAACGGCCATTCTGACAGGCGTGAGGTGATATCTCATTGTAGTTTTGATTTGCATTTCTCTAATAATTAGTGATGTTGAGCATCTTTTCATGTGCCTCCTGCCCATCTGTATGTCTTCCTTGGTGAAATGTCTATTTAGGTCTTCCACCCATTTTTTTTTTTTTTTTGCGGTACCCAGGCCTCTCACTGTTGTGGCCTCTCCCGTTGCAGAGCACAGGCTCCGGACGTGCAGGCTCAGCGGCCATGGCTCACGGGCCCAGCCACTCCGCAGCATGTGGGATCTTCCCGGACCGGGGCACGAACCCGTGTCCCCTGCATCGGCAGGCGGACTCTCAACCACTGCGCCACCAGGGAAGCCCCCATTTTTTAACTGAATTGTTTGTTTTTTTGATATTGAGCTCCATGAGCTGTTTGTATATTTTGGAGATTAATCCTTTGTCCGTTGTTTCATTTGCAAATATTTTCTCCCATTCTGAGGGTTGTCTTTTCATCTTGTTTATGGTTTCCTTTGCTGTGCAAAAGCTTTTAAGTTTAATTAAGTCCCATTTGTTTATTTTTGTTTTTATTTCCTTTACTCTAGGAGGTGGGTCAGAAAAGATCTTGTTGTGGTTTATGTCAAAGTGTGTTTTTCCTACGCTTTCCTCTAAGAGTTTTATAGTGTCTGGTCTTACATTTAGGTCTTTAATCCATTTGGACTTTATTTTTGAGTATGATGCTAGGTAGTGTTCTAATTTCATTCTTTCACATGTAGCTGTCCAGGACACGGGGTGAGAGGGGGAAGCTGAGGCGAAGTGAGAGTGGCATCGACATATATACACTACCCAGTGTAAAACAGTTAGCTAGTGGGAAGCAGCAGCATAGCACAGGGAGATCAGCTCGGTGCTTTGCAATGACCTAGAGGGGTGGGATAGGGAGGATGGGAGGGAGTCTCAAGAGGGAGGGGATATGAGGACATATGTATGCATACGGCTGATTCATTTTGGTGTACAACAGAAACTAACACAGTATTGTGAAGAAATTATACTCCAATAAAGATCTATTAAAAAAATAATAAAGTGAATACCCATTTCCAAAAAATAAAATAAAGTGAATACCCATTTCCAAAAAAAACAATAGACAGCAGAGCCATAAAATGTATTGCATTTCCACAGACAAATGGTCCTTGTTGGGCTCGTTAAACCATACCCCCGTATGTTTTTTAGAAGGTCATTTTGTACTGTCTTGGCCCTATACAAGTTTTGAATAATTTTTCTTAAAGAGCATATCTGGGCATGTGTACGCATTCGTGGATGAGGTCTGGTGAAATTCTATTTGCATAGGGATTGAGGAACCTCCTGGGAAATCATTTATGCCATTCCCACTGGTGAACTGAGCTATGTCTGGCCAGGTCCGGCAGTGGCGTGTCAAGGGCAGGGCAGTGAGAGCAATCCTCCCTGGGTGCCGGCAATAAAGGGATGCATTGTCTGTAGAGAATTTAACAACAATAATAAAACCAACTAAAAGTTCATCTGCTTTTGATTATCACCTTGCACCAACAATTCTGAACAACATGAGTGATAAAATACTCATCTCCACTGGGGCGGACCACTCCTGCCTCTCTCCTCCTTGGTATGGCACTTATGTCTGGGCACCAATGGGAAGGTGTCATAGAAGTGTACTGGCAGTGGTCTAGAGGAAAGAGAACACATCCCAAGGGAAGATAAGTTAGATTAACTCAGAAACAAATCTTTGCCTCTCAATAATCTGATCTGGCAAGGTATTCTGGGTACATAATTGTCTCCCCAAAATTCATATGCTGATGTCCTATCCCCCAGTATCTCACAGTGTAAATTTATTTGGAAATAAAGTCATTGCAGATGTAATTAGTTAAATTCAGGTGAGGTCATAAGGATGAGTCCTAGGCCATTATGTCTGGTGTCCTTATAAAAAGGGGAAATTTGGACACAAAGACACACGCACAGGGAGAACATCATGTGAAGATAAAGGAAGAGATCGAGGGGATGCTTCTAAAGCCAAGGAATGCCAAAAGTTGCCAGAAAAACCCCAGAAACTAGGAGAGAGGCATGGATCACATTCTCTCTCACAGCTCTTAGAAGGAACCAATACCTTGATTTCAGACTTTAGCTTCCAAAACTATGAGACAATAAATTTCTGTTGTTTAAGCGGCCCAGTTTGTGGTACTTTGTTATAGCAGCCCTTGAAAACTAATTCAGTAGCCCAAGGTTTGTTGTAGCACTTATCACATCCACAATCATTGTCTTAGTACACGATAGCTATCTGCTAAGACCACAGTACTTGGTAAATTTCACTTAAATATATAAAGCTCTTTGTAGCTTATGAAGCCATTTTCCATATAGGAAGTCATTTGATTCTTAGATCATCCTTGTGTGATAAGTTGGCCAAATATTATTCCCATTTCCAGAGGAGAAAACTGAGTTTCAGAAAAATTAAACAATTTGCTCAAGAACACAGAGCTTGTATTTGAAACTAGATTGATCCTAGCACCAATTTCCCATCTACTCCATGGCTCTTGGGAAATGCCTCCTGTTTCCTTAATCCCTCCTGGCATGATGACTGAGTAATTTCCTAGCTCTTCAGGGTCTGGAATAGAATTATGATAACTAGAACATGCTTTCTCTTATCTAGTCAGAAAGCTAATGTATTTATCTCAAGGGCTGGGCAGATCTATGTTAACTGGTCAGTCCATGCATCTGGAATGACTTCTACAGGATTCAGGTACCAGCCAAAATTGAGTTGTCCAGTCCATATGCCCCCATACCTTCCAAAGGAGGCTCTAGAGGTACCAACACCAGGTGAGTTTGTATGTACTATTTACAAAACTATTAGGTTGAAGACGTTAAATGGAGATTACCTTCACTAAAGCACAAATTATCTTTCTTAACCGTAGGAAATCAGTCACATGGCTTCTCTTGTTCAATTACTTCTCATTAATCAGGATCTGTCTTAAGGGAGTCAGAGAAGGGATGTAGTAGTGTCAGTTGTACTGACTGAACAAATCTTTTGGGGAACAGTTGAGAGTTGGGACTGGGAATTGAAGTCTAACTTGATTTAGATATTCCAGGTGGGAAGAAAAAAATGGACAAATGCAGGTAGATAGTCTGTAAGCTCTAATTAGGATATAACATCATACACTGTTATCTTTGTAACTCTTAGAATTTTATTCACTCATTCATTCTTCAAGTATTTATTGAATACTCATTAGGTGCTAGGCACTATTCTATAAACTGGGATTCAGCAGTGAATAACCTGAGTCATACTGGGATGAGAAAGATGGAAAATACACCAAGAGGTAAGTATAGTTGTCCCTCAGTATCCACAGGGAATTAGTTCTAGCATACCCCGCAGATACCAAAATCTGTGGATGCTCAAGTCCCTTATATAAAATGGCAATATATTTGTATATAACCTATGCACATCTCTTGTATACTTAAAATCATCTCTGGATTACTTGTAATACCTAATACAATGTAATTGCATGTAAATAGTTGTAAACACAATGTAAATGCTATGTAAATATTTGCCGGTGCATGGCAAATTCAAGTTTTGCTTTTTGGAATTTTTTTATAACTCAAAAAAAAGTATTTTCAATCCACAGTTGGTTGAATCCATGGATGCAGAACTCACAGATATGGAGGGCTGAGTGTATACGTACATACCAGATAGTAATAAGGGCTATAAAGAAAAGTAAAGCCAGGTAAGGAGAAGATCTCTGTGAAATGTTGTATTTGCATAGTAATCTGAACAGAGTGAATCATGGAGACATGTAAATATCTGAGAGAAGAGCTTTTGAAGCAGAGAAAACAGTAAGCGCAAAGGCACTAAAGCAGAAGCATAGTTGACATAGGAAGGAGGCCAAGATGGAAATGCTCAATACATAATTATTGATTGAGTGATCAGGCCAAGTGTAAGGGACTCAGAAAGGACTAGCATATTTCAAGTACAAGAATTACATTTTGTAATAAAGGGGGAAAGATTATCCATAGCATATGTTATCTTCAGCTTTAGTTTTGACTCTTTTTTAGCTTTGTATGTCTTTTAGGAAATCATAGTGCCTTGGGAAAAAACACAAAAACTTTCATTAGTTGAGTTCTGTACCAGTGTGCGACCCTACACTAAGGGCCTTACAAACATGATCTCACTAAACTTTTACAACAACACTTAAAGGTAGGTATTGTTATTCCCATTTTACAGATGAGGAAACTGAGGCTACCAAATTTTAAATGACTTTCTTAACTTTGTAAAACTAGAAAAGGAGCATGAGGATTCAGTGAGGCCTGTCTGATTGCAAAGCATTTGGCTCTTAAACACAAAACTTACACTTACAGGTCAAGTTTTTACTTAGAGGTTCAGTTTTATCTGAAGGTAATTTTTAAATATGCAGCTTCCTATGTTATTCCCAAGTTACGTAATATTGGAGATGGAATATATTGCTTTTCTGGTTCATACGAAATATACTTTGTTGAATGAGTTTTCTCTCACATCCTTGCTCCTTATTAATGTTTTAATTCCACTTCCTCTGAGTGTGTTTGTTCACGTGTTTTTTAAACTTGTATTGCCTACTTACTGTGGGCTGGATGCTCTTCTGGGGCCACAAATGAAAATAAGGTGGCCCTGCCCTCGATAAGGCTGTACCCTCACCTAACGGCAAAAGGGAAACATTGTGGGTTTGGGGAAGATCTCCAAGGACTCTACCAGCAAGAAAGAAATGGTACTGTCAAATTAAGCAATTCAAGGGGAGATTAATAAAGTACCTATGGAGGTCCTTTATTACTATTTAGGTGTAGGCAGGATATAGGGAAATCACAAGGGGTAGTGCAGGACTCTGGTGTACTAGCAAAGAATAATCTTCTTAATAGCAAGTACAGGAGTTTCTCATTTCTGCTAGGATGTTCGAACTGGGTTTGCATAAGCTTTTCTATTTTGAAAATATTCACTGCCAAATCTAGTGTGTGAATGTCCCTAAGATTCCATTTTTGGTAAATGAAAATGTGTCTCATTTTTCCCTTGCTCCCTTTTCTATGAACATCAAAAACCTCTTGTTAACAGTAGCCTTCAGTGATTTCAGTTACCTTTACTGGAAAATTCTTCAATGCTTTTTATACTATTTGCAGCTTTCCCAAAGGCTCCACTTTTATGCCAACTATTCTCTTCTTAAAATGATCAAATCATCTATTGCTTGCAGTGAACATCTCTCTTCCATTTTATCAATAGAACCTGCTTGAATCTTCAACTCAATTCAACTTCAATGTGTCTCCATTTCAGAGACATGCAGAAAATATTGCTTTCAGGGGTGTATAATTTATCTCTTGCTGCATAACAAATTACCCTCAAAACTTAGAGATTCTTAATGATTATTAGCTCACTGTTTCTATGAGTTAGGAAATATTTAGTTGAATAGTTCTGGCTCTGAATCTCTTATGATGCTATAGTTAACATGTCAGCTCAGGCTGCAATAATCTGAAGGTTTGACTGGAGCTGGAGGATCTGCATCCAAGATGACTCACTCACATGGCTGTTGACAGGAAGCCGCAGTTCTTTGCAGTGGAGGCCTCTCTGTGGGCTGCTTGATGTGCCCTTATGTCATCATGCTGTCTTCCTTCAGGTGAATAACCCAAGAGAGAAAGGCTGAAGTTCTAGTGCATTTTACAAAGTTCTATACTGTCACATAACTATATGCTAGTCACTAAGTTCTCACACTCATGAAGAGGAGACTTAAACTCCACTTCTTGAAGGGAGAAGTGTCATAGAATTTGCAGACACAGTTTAAAGCCATCGTCCTATGTGCATGGGTTCACTATTCATGCACCATTAAATCAAAAGATTTACTGTCTTATAAGTCAGCCCATTATATTGTCCTATCTCTTTATTTCAGCTGATTGCACTGGCCTTGGGCCAGTCTCCTCACCACCAGCCTAGGTGGTCTTTGGTCATTACTAGAGGGATATGATTCATACTGAGAAAGTACATAAAAGCAACCGAATAAAAACAGAGACATAGAGCTTCAAGATGGCAGAAGAGTAAGACGTGGAGATCACCTTCCTCTCCGCAAATACATCAGAAATACATCTACATCTGGAACAACTCCTACAGAACACCTACTGAACGCTGGCAGAAGACCTCAGACCTCCCAAAAGGCAAGAAACCCCCCACATACCTGGGTAGGGCAAAAGAAAAAACAAAGACAAAAGGATGGGGACGGGACCTGCCCCAGTGGGAGGGAGCCATGAAGAAGGAAATGTTTCCACACACTAGGAAGCCCCTTCGCGGGCGGAGACTGTGGATGGCGGAGGGGGAGAGATTCGGAGTCACGGAGGAGAGCACAGCAACAGGGGTGCGGAGGGCAAAGTGGAGAGATTCCCGCACAGAGGATTGGTGCCGATCGGCACTCACCAGCCCGAGAGGCTTGTCTGCTCACCCGCCGGGACGGGCGGGGCTGGGAGCTGAGGCTCGGGCTTCGGTCAGGTCATATCGCAGGGAGAGGACTGGGGTTGGCGGCGTGAACACAGCCTGAAGGGGGCTAGTGAACCACAGCTAGCTGCGGGTGGGGGGGGGGGGGGGGAGTCCGGGGAAAAGTCTGGAGCTGCCGAAGAGGCAAGAGACTTTATCTTGCCTCTTTGTTTCCTAGTGCGTGAGGAGAGGGGGATTAAAAGCGCTGCTTAAAGGAGCTCCAGAGACGGGCGCAAGCCGCGGCTATCAGCACGGACCCCAGAGACAGGCATGAGACGATAAGGCTGCTGCTGCCGCCACCAAGAAGCCTCCGTGCAAGCACAGGCCAATATCCACACCGCCCCTCCCAGGAGCCTGTGCAGCCCGCCACTGCCAGGGTCCCGGGATCCAGGCACAACTTCCCTGGGAGAACGCATGGCGCGCCTCAGGCGGGTGCAACGTCTCACTGACCTCTGCCGCCGCAGGCTCGCCCTGCATCCGCACCCCTCCCTCCCCCAAGCCTGAGTGAGCCGGACCCCGAATCAGTGGCTCCTTTAACTGTGTCCTGTCTGAGCGAAGAACAGATGCCCTCAGGCGACCTACACGCAGAGGCGGGGCCAAACCCAAAGCTGAACCCTGGGAGCTGTGCGAGCAAAGAAGAGAAAGGGAAATTTCTCCCAGCAGCCTCAGAAGCAGCGGATTAAATCTCCACAACCAATTTGATGTACCCTGCATCTGTGGAATACCTGAATAGACAACGAATCATCCCAAACCAAGGAGGTGGACTTTGGGAACAACAATATATTTCCCCCCCCCTTTTTCTTTCTTTGTGGGTGTGTATGTGTGTGCTTCTTTGTGTGATTTTGTCTGTATAGTTTTTTTTGGTTTTTTTTTTTGGCAGTACGCGGGCCTCTCACTGTTGTGGACTCTCCTGTTGTGGAGCACAGGCTCTGGACGCGCAGGCTTAGCGGCCATGGCTCACGGGCCCAGCCACTCCGCGGCATGTGGGATCTTCCCGGATTGGGGCACGAACCCGTGTCCCCTGCATCGGCAGGCGGACTCTCAACCACTGCACCACCAGGGAAGCCCTGTATAGTTTCGCTTTTACCATTTGTCCTAGGGCTCTCTCCATTTTTTTTTGTTTGTTTTTTAATTACTTAAAATTTTTTTCTTCTTAATGATTGTTTTTTATTTTAATAACTTTATTTTATTTTACTTTATTTTATTTTATTTTACCTTCTTCTTTCTTTGTTTCTTTCTTTTTCTCCTCCCTTTTATCCTGAGCTGTGTGGAGGAAAGGCTCCTGGTGCTCCAGCCAGGCATCAGGACTGTGCCACTGAGCTGGGACACTGGACCACAAGAAACCTCCCAGCTCCATGTAATAACAAATAGTGAAAATCTCCTAGAGTTCTCCATCTCAACGCCAAGACCCAGCTCCACTCAACAACCAGCAAGCTACAGTGTTGGACACCCTACGCCAAACAACTAGCAAGACAGGAACACAACCCCATCCATTAGCACAGAGGCTGCCTAAAATCAGAATAAGGCCACAGACTCCCCAAAACACATCACCAGATGTGGACCTGCCCAACAGAAAGACAAGATCCAGTCTCATCCACCAGAGCACAGGCACTAGTCCCCTCCACCAAGAAGCCTAAACAACCCACTGAACCAACATTAGCCACTGGGGACAGACACCAAAAACAATGGGAACTATGAACCCACAGCCTGCGAAAAGGAGACCCCAAACACAGTAAGTTAAGCAAAATAAGAAGACAGAGAAACACACGGCAGATGAATGAGCAAGGCAAAAACCCACCAGACCAAACAAATGAAGAGGAAATAGGCAGTCTACCTGAAAAAGAATTCAGAATAATGATAGTAAAGATGATCCAAAATCTTGGAAATAGAATGGAGAAAACACAAGAGACGTTTAACAAGGACCTAGAAGAACTAAAGAGCAAACAAACAGTGATGAACAACACAATAAATGAAATTAAAAATTCTCTAGAAAAGATCAAAAGGAGAATAACTGAGGCAGAAGAACGCATAAGTGACCTGGAAGATAAAATAGTGGAAAGAACTACTTGCAGAGCAGAATAAGGAAAAAAGAATGAAAAGAATTGAGGATAGTCTCTGAGACCTCAGGGACAATATTAAATGCACCAACATTCGAATTATAGGGGTCCCAGAAGAAGAAGAGAAAAAGAAAGGGCCTGAGGAAATATTTGAAGAGATTATAGTTGAAAACTTCCCTAATATGGGAAAGGAAATAGTCAAGTCCAGGAAGCACAGAGAGTCACATACAGGAAAAATCCAAGGAGAAACACACCAAGACACATATTAAACTATCAAAAAGTAACTACAAAGAACAAATATTAAAAGCAGCAAGGGAAAAACAACAAATAACACATAAGGGAATCCGCATAAGGTTAACAGCTGATCTTTCAGCAGAAACTCTGAAAGGCACAAGGGACTGGCAGGACATATTTAAAGTGATGAAGGAGAAAAACCTACAACCAAGATTACTCTACCCAGCAAGGATCTCATTCAGATTTGATGGAGAAATTAAAACCTCTATAGACAAGCAAAAGTTAAGAGAATTCAGCACCACCCAACCAGCTTTACAACAAATGCTAAAGGAACTTCTCTAGGCAGGAAACACAGGAGAAGGAAAAGACCTACAGTAACAAACCCAAAACAATTAAGAAAATGGGAAGAGGAACATACATATTGATAATTACCTTAAATGTAAATGGATTAAATGCTCCAACCAAAAGACATAGATTGGCTGAATGGATAAAAAAACAAGACCCGTATATATGCTGTCTACAAGAGACCCACTTCAGACCTAGAGACACATACAGACTGAAAGTGAGGGGATGGAAAAAGATATTCCATGCGAATGGAAATTAAAAGAAAGCTGGAGTATCAATTCTCATATCAGACGAAATAGACTGTAAAACAATGACTATTACAAGAGACAAGGAAGGACACTACATAATGATCAAGGGATCAATCCAAGAAGAAGATATAACAATTGTAAATATTTATGCACCCAACATAGGAGCACCTCAATACATAAGGCAAATGCTAATAGCCATAGAAAGGGAAATCGGCAGTACTACAATCATAGTAGGGGACTTTAACACCCCACTTTCACCAATGGACAGATCATCCACAATGAAAACAAATAAGAAAATACAAGCTTTAAATGACACATTAAACAAAATGGACTTAATTGATATTTATAGGATATTCCATCCAAAAACAACAGAATACACCTTCTTCTCAAGTGCTCATGGAACATTCTCCAGGATAGATCATATCTTGGGTCACAAATCAAGCCTTGGTAAATTTAAGAAAATTGAAATTGTATCAAGTATCTTTTCTGACCACAATGGTATGAGACTAGATATCAATTACAGTAAAAAATCTGTAAGAAATACAAACACATGGAGGCTAAATACACACTACTTAATAACCAAGAGATTACTCAAGAAATCAAAGAGGAAATAAAAAACACCCAGAAGCAAATGACAATTAAAACATGATGACCCAAAGCCTATGGATGCAGCAAAAGCAGTTCCAAGAGGGAAGATTATAGCAATACAATCCTACCTTAAGAAACAAGAGATATCTCAAAGAAACAACCTAACCTTACACCTAAAGCAATTAGAGAAAGGAAAAGAAAAAAAAAAAAACCAATGTTAGCGGAAGGAAAGAAATTAAGATCAGGTCAGAAATAAATGAAAAAGAAATGAAGGAAAAAATAGCAGAGATCAATAAAAGTAAAAGCTGGTTCTTTGAGAAGATAAACAAAATTGATAAACCATTATCCAGACTTAGCAAGCAAGAAAGGGAGAATTCTCAAATCAATAGAATTAGAAATGAAAAAGGAGAAGTAACAACTGACAATGCAGAAATACATAGGATCATGAAAGATTGCTACAAGAAACTATGCCAATAAAATGGACAACCTGGAAGAAACAGACAAATTTTGATACCAAAACCAGACTAAGATGTCACAAAGAAAGAAAACTACAGGCCAATATCACTGATGAACATAGATGCAAAAATCCTCAACAAAATACTAGCAAACAGAATTCAACAGCACATTAAAAGGATCATACACTATGATCAAGTGGCGTTTATCCCAGGAATGCAAGGATTCTTCAATATATGCAAATCAATGTGATACACCATATTAACAGATTGAAGGAGAAAAACCATATGATCATCTCAATAGATGCAGAGAAAGCTTTTGACAGAATTCAACACCCATTTATGATAAAAGCCCTGCAGAAAGTAGGCATAGAGGGAACTTTCCTCAACATAATAAAGGCCATGTATAACAAACCCACAGCCAACATCGTCCTCAATGGTGAAAAACTGAAACCATTTCCACTAAGATCAGTACCAAGACAAGGTTGCCCACTCTCACCACTATTATTCAACATAGTTTTGGAAGTTTTAGCCACAGCAATTAGAGAAGAAAATGAAATAAAAGGAATCAAAATCAGAAAAGAATTAAAGCTGTCACTGTTTGCGGATGACATGATAATATACATAGAGAATCCTAAAGATGCTACCAGAAATCTACTAAAGATGCTATCAGAAAGCCAAAGGTCTCCTCCTTGACAGTTTGGTTTAGTGAACTGAGATTGTTTCCATGACTTAAAGTTATTGTAAGGATGTCTATTACCTAAGACTGACTGAAAAAGTCCAGGGACCTGAAAAGTTTTCATCCAGAGGCATTATAGAAGATTCCTCCACAAAATACACTTTCAACGTAAAGAAGAGGGGCTTCCCTGGTGGCGCAGTGGTTGAGGGTCCGCCTGCCAATGCAGGTGACACGGGTTCGTGCCCCAGTCTGGAAGGATCCCGCATGCTGCGGAGCGGCTGGGCCCGTGAGCCATGGCCACTGAGCCTGCTCGTCCGGAGCCTGTGCTCCGCAACGGGAGAGGCCACAACAGTGAGAGGCCCACGTACCGCAAAAAAAAAAAAAAAAAAAAGGTGAAGAAGAAAAATATAAAACTTTTTCCATTACATGCTTGTTTAGCATTTCATTTATATATACAATGAGATCAGTGACTTTCCCCGACAAAACTGGACCATCTCCATCTGACTGGAGATGCCAGTTTTCATATTGTCAAGCCAGAGTAGAGAACATCCAAAAGACTAAACTCCTAGAATTGGAGATGTTCATTATGATGTCTGTAGTTGGGGCTATCAGAATTGTGCAAGGTTAAGCATGAATAGATGATCATGAAGGTAGAATGATTCTGGGGTTTTAAAAAGTTCCTACCAACTCACTAATGTCTTCATTTCTGCAGTTAGACATTTACTTCTTCCATTTATGAGCTTATTTTCTTTTAAATGTGAACTACTGTGGGTACTTCCTCCTGTCATGCTTTCTTATCTTTTATCTTAACTGATTATGAACACATTAAATAAGTCTCATCTGCCCTACATAACTCAATGTAAATGAGTTTGTTAGATCTATTATGGAAAGGAGATTTTTAAAGGGAGAATGAAAATGAGGATATGAGGCTGAGAGAAAAGGAAAGGAGATAAGAGATCCCTTAAGGGAAAAAAAGAAAAGAAGGCCAATAGACAGAATATAAACTTTATTTGCTGAACAATATCATCTGGACCTGAGAATGGGATCCAGTGAGGGTTACTATGATCCATCTCATGGGCCACTAGACAATCACTCATATGTGCACCATTTAAATAAAACCAGGGCTACTGATGCCATTAATGCCTTCCACAGTATTTGATGTCAGTGCAACTCTAGGATCTTTCCCAATAAAATGCCTTGTAGAAGGACTTGCTGGGTAGATAGAAACTCCTCTGAGAAGTTTGAAAGGAAAATAATTGTAAGCTGAGCACGTAAATGGAAGGAATCAAGATGTCTGTCTCCAAAATGACAGTAGACATGATGACATGAGGCACTGTCTCTTCTCATGGATCAAAAGCTGGAAAAGATCTCTCAGTATTTAGCATCCAAACGCAAGTCCCCCTTCCTTTTGACACTTACCCCAATCCATGGTAGCTGTCAAAGGAGTCAAGTGGCTCTTAAAGAACCCCCTAAAAGGCTAGTGGTATTGATTCTCAGCCCAGAGATGAGAAAGATTAGGCTTCTCGGCGAGTATGTGGAAATCCTCATTTATTGCCTCTCAGGACAATGGATGGATCCCATAAAACACAGTTTGAGAGACCTACATTGGACACCAAAAAGCTGACATTCTTCCATTGTTATTTCCTAGAAATCAGAGTCATTAATCAATGAAAAAGAATGACTATAGAGTGCCTGGACACAAATCACCAATATTATCTAATGCCATATTCTGTAGTTCTCTTCTTTGTCATCCCCTTGGCAATAATTTCAGTCTCTAACATAGCACTTGCTGTGGCTCCAGTGGAAGGCTCATGTCATCTCACTGAAGCTTGTTGTCCATTGATAAGGGCCCCAGAACCAACTGTTTCAGCCTTTTTGGCTCAAGATTCTGGCACTGTTCCCTAAGTATAAGAACTAAGCCAATTTGGCACAGAGATGAACCAAATTCTAGAATACATGCTTGAAACTGGAGTGGGCTTACCCTGAGTGTATCGTTGGTTTCACCAACATTAAAATACAATACTTCTTTCACTTCAATGCTCAAGGTTGAAGGTGTGCTCCACATTTCCATATAAACTATGTCTCAGATACCAGCTGTGTATGTTTGTGATGTAGGTGATGACAGTTCCTTACCCACACTCATTCACCTCAATTTGCATTGGGCATCTGTTACACGTTTGGTCTATTCCTTTTATTATTGTTATTATTGCTCCATGTCAAGAAGAGTATGCAGACTGAATGTTGACTTGCCAGTGATAATAGCTAAAACGTGCAGCTTCACACTCTTCACACTAAGAACGTTGTTTAGCACAAAACTCAGGGTTGGAGAATAGTTTAGGAGTTCATTGAGCCAAGACGTGAGGCAAGGCCATCCTTAAGCTGCCTTATAAAGAAAGGGGTAATTTTGTCTAGGATAGTTAGATCATCCTTCCTTGAGCAAATCGGTCTAGCCAAGAGATAACTTAATTGGAATTAAGCTACAAGGAAGTTGCTCTCAGAGAGGAAAGCAATGCCTGTAAGAGAGAATTTTCTAAAGTTATTAAGAGGTATAAAGAGATCCACTAAATATAGAATTGGAAGATCTAGTGGAATGCTGACATGAAATTTGGGGTGAGGTTGAAATGATTAAACCACAGAATCATAAAATGTTACAGTAGAAGAAACCCTGGATGTGATGGAGTTCAACTCCTCATTTTGCAGATAAATAAGTGGAGACCCACAGAGGTGAAGTGGTTGACCTAAGGTCAAACTGTGAAATAGTGGCTGAGCTGCAACCAGAATCCATTCCTCTCCCCAAAACATCTTTACACAATAGCTGCTTCACATAGAGAGTTCAAGTTCAGTTGAGATCAAAACATACATATTTTAGCTTTTTTTTTATTGGTCAAGGTCCAATTAGATATGCAGAAACCATGCTAGTTGTTTGAAAGAGTGGACTTAATACAAAAACTGGGTTATGAAATTATTGGAAGAGTGAAAGAACAAAAAGAGGTTGCTGGGGTAACCAGATACTAGAAATTTCAGGAGCAGTTACCACCCCTAGGATTGAGAGAAGAAAAGAGAGGAGATGGGACATTCAGAACTGGGGAGATTGGAAGAGGGAACCCTCTGTCTCCCCATCTCAGGATTACAGAGCAGAGTATAAATGTCTGGGCATGTATCGATCTACTAAGTGCTTTATTCTGGACATGCATAAATGAATAAGAAAGAGAAGATTTCACAGGTACTTTGGGAACCCAAAGGAGGATCTTCTCAGAATCAATGTTAAGACCTGATTTAGAACAATGACTTACAGGCCCACCAACCCAACGAAGATCCCAAACCTTGGGCACGACCTCAACACTGATGAACAGGTTGTCCAACCCTTGAAAATGCCACTGCTATGTGGGATAAAAAGGAAATAAATGACGTGATTCCTGCTCATAGGACTTATGCTCTGATTAGAGGTCATGTGCTGCTTTTTCTTACCCGCGCAATGACACCATTACTCAGGGGGGTTTAGCCATGCAATGCAGGCCAGAGGAAACGAAACAGAGTTCTTAAATGGAGGCAGCCAGCTGCCTGCAGAGACTGGCCTGCTTTCTAGGAGATCTTGTGTACATGTCTGAGATGAGCTGGGGCAGGCAAATGGCATGGGGTCTAGTCTTCATGGTGAGCATCCCAGGATGCTAGCAATCAGAGACCATGGTGCTAGGTTCTGGGGACTTGGAGCTTGACTCTGGCTGGGTGAGTAGGGTCCATCAAGCAGATTGGAAATTCCTCTGAAAGTCCTTTAATCTAGTCTAATTTAAATCCCCTTCTTAAGGCACTCTGTGCTTTTCTATTGTGCTATTGTACTGTCAGAGCTATAATTAATTAATTATAAGTAATTTCTTGCACATTTTCTTCAACACACTCTAAAATTCTTGGGTCAAGTACCATGATCTTTCTAGTTTCTGTATGCATGGCACTTAACACACTGTCTAGCACATAGTAAGAACTCAACAAATGCAGAAAATTTTCTTATAGCATGGGATTTCCTACCCTGATTTGTTTTAATGGAATTCATTAATTAAGAAATATGATTTGAATAGACAATCTGAGTAGGCCTATATAGGCCAACTGTGATTTGCTTTATTGCACTTCATAGATTGTAGGGGTTTGTTTTTTTACCAAATTGAAAGTTTGTGGCAACCTATCACCACCACCTTTCCAACAGCATTTGCTCGCTTCATGTCTCTGTATCACTGTTGGGTAATTCTCACAATATTTCAAACTTTTTCATTGTTATTATATTTGTTATGATGATCTGAGATCAGTGATCTTTGATGTTATTACTAAAACTCACTGAAGACTCAAATGATGGTTAGCATTTTTAGCAATAAAGTTTTTAAAATTCAGATATGTGTATTGTTTTTTTAGACATAATGCTATTGCACACTTAATAGACTATAGTGTAAACTTTTATATGTACTGGGAAACCAAACAATTTGTGTGACTCCCTTTATTGTGATATTCACTTTATTGCAGTTGTCTAGAACAGAACTGCCAGTATCTCTGCAGTATGCCTATATCTATTAAGAAATTGAATCAATAATTAATAATCTTCCAAAACAGAAAGCACCAGATCTAGATAGGTTCACTGGTGAATTGTACCAAACATTTAATGAAGAAATTATACCAACTCTCTACCATCTCTTTCAGAGGATAGAGGCAGAGAGAATACATCCTAACTCATTCTATGAGGCCAGTATTACCTTAATACCAAAACCAAAAAAACATATTACAAATAAAATAAAACTATAGACCAATATCTCTCATGAATATAGATACAAAAATCCTCAACAAAATATTAGCAAAATGAATCCAACAATGTATAAAGTGAATTACACACCATGGGCAAGTGGGATTTATCCCAGGTATGCAAGGCCAGTTCAACATTCAAAAATAAATTAATATAATCTATCACATCAATAGGCTAAAAAAGAAAAATCACATGATTATAGCAATAGATACAAAAAAATCATTTGACAAAATCCAACACCCATTGACTATAAAAACTCAGTAACCTAGAAATAGAAGGGAATTTCCTAAACTTAGTAACAAATATCTATAAGCAATCTACATCTAACATCATACTTAATGGTAAGAAGCTTGAAGTTTTCCCACTAAAATCAGGAAGAACACAAGGGTGTCCCCTCTCACCACTCCTTTCCAAACTCACACTAGAAGTTCTGGCTAATGCAATAAGACAAGAACAAGAAATAAAAGGTGTACAGATTTGGAAAAAAGATATAAACTTGTCTTTGCTCCGCAGATGAGATGATTGTCTATGTAGAAAATCCAAAAGAATTGCCAAAACTTTCTGAAATTCATAAAAAATATAGCAAGCTTGCAGGATACAAAGTTAATATACAAAAGTTGATCACTTTCCTAAATACCAGCAATGAACAAGTGGAATTTAAAATTTTTTAAAATATAATACTATTTTCATTAGCAACCAAAAAACGAAATATGATTTGAAATACATGGACTCCAAGCAACTAAATACAGTTGCTCAGTTTGGGCACAGCACAAAGGCATCCAGGAGTGGAAGGTAAGGACAGCTGCAATCCAGTTTATGCTCCATGTGCCCAGCTGTGTGTCCTTGTACAAGGCAATTTTAACCAGAGGAAGGGACACTTTTGTTTTAGCTCAGAGACATGATCAGCTTACTATGTCATCCATCCTATAGCTGTGCCTGCCAAGAGGTGGTACTTTTTCTAATTCACACATAGACATTGTATCGTGTCTATTTTATAAAGCTATTTTGAATGTAAACCAAGACCCCTAGCTTAGTTGTCTTTTGAGCATCATAGAGTACACAGCTTCTCGGTTTGAGGATCTGATGCTCAACTGTCATCATGCTTTTCTGCTTAACTCTGGTGGTTGTGGATTGAGCTATAAGCAGAAATGGCCCACAAAGTCAAGTCTGAAAGAAGTAACAGAGATAGAAGTATCTGAGTGTACAAAATAAAGAACAGGGAAGGAAGAATTTAAGCTTGACTTTGTTAGTTTTGAGCAACTATTTTTAGCAGTCATCTGTTTATTCAACAAATATTTACTGCTACAAGCTTTCTAAGGACCAGGAGGTATACTAGCACTGGGAGTATAGTATGAACAAGACTGTATTCAGAGAGCTTACATTTTTGTGTGTATTTCAGCAGCCAGGAGATGGGGTGAGGAGAGGGTTGGGGCAGGGGAAGACAGGAAATTAAAAGGTAATTTTAGACATGGCAAGTGCTAAGATAAAAATATAAAAGAGTTATTTAAGAGAAAGTAATGCTGACAGGGGAGGCTAGTCAGGGAAGTTCTCTCTGAACAGGTAGCATTTGAAGTAAGTCCTGGCTGGAAAAAAGGAACAAGCATTTTAAAAAGGCAAAGGGAAAATAAGTGCAAAGGCCTTGAGGCAGGAATGAGTTTAGTGAGTTCAGAAAACAGAAAAAAGCCAGAACTGCTGGAGTGTAGTCAGAAGGCAGAAGGGTATTATAGTACATTAGATTGTATTTAGAAAATATTGATTTCCCCTACCCCATCTCCATGGGAGGAGTATATTTTGCTGTCACTTTATTTACATCTTGGTCATATGACTTGCTTTTGACCAATGGTATTTAGCTGACATGACAGAACCAAAGATTTGAAATTTTCTCATGCAGTTGTTCTTGTCCTTTTATACTCAAGCATTTCACCATAAGAATAACATGCTTAGGATGGCTGCTGGTCTAAGGAGGATGCGAGATATTGAGTAGATCTAGACACAATCTACAGCTTGGAGCTAAGTTCACCCAAGCCCAGCCTAGATCAGCAAGCTCCAGCCAACCTACAGGTGTTGAATGAATGCTTATTATTGTATGTCACTGAAATGTGGTGGATATTATACAGCAAGTAACTAACACACTAGTACAAAATAAAATTAGAAAGATACTCAGAGGCCTTGAAAGTCAAGGCCTCTTGACTTTCAAGGAGTTCTTATTTTTGAGAATTTGAGGGTTTTTAAACACAATTATGGGGCTCTAAAGCAAAATTGATTGTGTTTGTTAAATGAATGAGTTCTGTGTAGCAGAGGGATGTTGTCATTAGCTCCCAGAGGTAGAAAGCTATGTGGGGGCAACTATGGGGACAAAAGTGGCAGCCACTGTGATCTTGATAAATTACACCTCAATTCAATCAACAGTGTAGAAAACTAGTTCAATTCCAGGCAGATGTTGAAATATAAGGAGAACCAAACTGCTCAAGCAGGACAGATGACACTGTTTTTAGAAGCAAAGCATGGAATAAGTGGAGAGCCAAACAAAGCAAGCATTGTGTCCAGGAAAACAACGAAGTGAAACCCAATACCTGGGAGATGCCTGGAGAGAATAAGGCAGGACATAGGTCCCAGGCAGATGATCTAGCAACGTCATGAAGGTGGGGACAGAGGAATCCCAGGTTCCCAGCTAGGCTTCTGGTCGCAGACGGGACCAGACTGGCAGGCTGAACCACACAGAGGTTCAGCATTTGGAAGGGTTAATCCTAAGATTTCTACAGAAGTCCTCAGTTACTTCAGCCATCTTGCCAGGAGCTATAAGAGAAGAGTAACTAACTGCACCAAGGGGTGCTCGCAGCATCTTGTTCTGGTGGCAATTCTCTGCCAGCAGCTAGCCTTTACAGCTTTGGGCATTTTTCTTTTCCTTATTTCCAAATATCTTTCAACCCTTTGTCTGCTAAGAGCATCTTGTTTTCTTTGGTGAACTACCTATCTCTTTCCATCGCACACACTCTCAGTTCACCCCAGTTCCAGTGTTAAGAACAAGAATTAGGTACAGCCAATCACAGCCAGAGAAGTTGCTTCAGAGATGAGCACATGACCTACTCTGGATCAACGCATACGCCCTGGAACTTTACCTGGAACGGTGAGGGATGAAACATTCTCTCTGCTGAGGTTGTAACTTGGAGCTGTTGCAAAGCAAATTTGTTACCACTTAGGAAGAAGATACCCAGGAATAAGGTCAATGGAGAACAGAAAGATAAAACGAGATATTTTGGCAACATCATGCGAACACCTGAATCCAGCTGCTCCTAAAGATGATGTTATACCAGGGTTTTCCAGTGACAAAAGCCAACACATTTCCTTCTCTGACTCATGCCTGTTTAAGGTTTTCTGTCATTTACTGCCAAAAGAGTCAGGGAAGTCACTTCAGCTCTCTGAAACCCTCTCTGCCTCATCTGTAAACTGATGGCTCCTAAGACTTCCTTCAACTTAAAGCAGTCTTCAAACTTTGAAGTGAGGCAGGACAAAACAATTAACACAGCTTGTCCACAGCCTCCACATCCACCAGAACTCCAGAGAGAGTCCTGAAAACACCAGCACATACTCTATCTCCCCTCCTTTCATTCTCCTTTGAAAGAGGAAGGCTCCTTGCTAGAGAAAGGCTTAGTTAACCTATATAAGTAAATGGAGAAAGTAGAAGAGGAAAGTGGGAATGAAAGCAGGGCTGGCCTGGAAATTGAGAGAGTTTCTGTGAAAAACTGTGGGGACACTTACACAAGAATCTGTGCAGAGTGTGGTGGACATAAACAGAAGTCAGAGGCTTCCTACGCGGGTTGCCATGGATCCGCATTTGGCTTTTGAAAAGTGCAAGTCAAGGGTTTGGCTGATTGCCACAAGACTGTGCTTCTTTGACCATTAGTGCTCTCTAAGGCTGAGCCCTAGGGGCATGAGTTTTGAAGCATCCCTGTGGACCACCACTCTCCCTTGGAGTCTGTGACCACTACCTCCTCCAGGAGTGTCGCGATGGATCCTGAGCAGTGCTGCAGATGGCACCAGGGAGAAAAGGAAGTCACTCTTACCTAAGCAGCTGCGTCTGTGGAATGCCAGTGAATTAACTGTCAGGAGATTATTCTTAGGTTTCCCAGCTGTCATATGGGCTAAAAAAATCAATTGATGGATGAGTGGTTTAGCCAGCTCTGTGGTTAAGCATTTGTAGTGGCACTTGCCTGGTTGTTCCAGGCATTTTAACAAATAAATTGGATTGAATCCTTGGCAGCTGATCAATGGCTCAGTGCTCAGCCATCACCGTGAATGCAGCACCTGAGATACGATGGTCACCAATGCTTTCGATGCAGGCTCTGCAGGAGCTTCTTCTACTATTGACTCACCTTCACAAAGTTAGTAAGCAGAAAAATTGCATTACTAAGGAATTACATGAAAAGTACATTGTTAGCAGGTATTTAAAAGTAAAAGAATTGTACATTTGTAAAACCTAATTAAGGGACCATCAAGAAGAGATTATTTGACTTTTCAAGAAATAGTTTGATAAGTCTTCCAAGAGCACATCTCCAATTGCATTATTTTGGTGCTGAAAACCCTCCAGTTTTCTACCTTTAGTTATCAATTTCAGTAGGAAGTCTTGTTATTCATGATCCTCTACAATATACAATATAGTCCAAACATATCTTTCTAGTCTGGTACCCTTCTAGACTTGCAGTTCACTTATCTCCTCAAATTGTAGACTAAATTGGGTTTACATATGGATGTGCTTTTTTTTTTTTTTTTTTCCCCAGAAGGGGGCATGTGGAAAGACCTACAACTTGTGTCAAATTCTAGAAGGAATGAAGAAACCCAGAGAGCTTAAAAACCATTGCTCGTGGCCAGGGGTCTGTGCATCTGGATGGAAAAAAGTAAATCTTCATTTTTACTAATCTCTAACAGAAATTTGGCATCTCTTTTTTTTTTAAATTAATTTTTATTTTTGGCTGAGTTGGGTCTTCATTTCTGTGCGAGGGCTTTCTCTAGTCGCGGCAAGCGGGGGCCACTCTTCATTGCGGTGCACTGGCCTCTCACTATCGCAGCCTCTCTTGTTGCAGAGCACAGGCTCCAGATGTGCAGGCTCAGTAGTTGTGGCTCACGGGCCCAGTTGCTCCACGGCATGTGGGATCTTCCCAGACCAGGGCTTGAACCCACGTCCCCTGCATTGGCAGGCAAACTCTCAACCACTGCACCACCAGGGAAGCCCTGGCATCTCTTTTGATTGTGAATGTAGGCAAAAAAGCACAGTAAGTGCTTACAGTACCTATGATTTTGTTACCAGTAGAAATTACAGATCTTTTCCTATCACACTGCCAGTATGACAGACATCTCAAAATATCACACATGCTCATCATTACTTCAAAATTATGGTAGTTCTTAGACTTGCCACTAGATCCAGTCATTGAATGCATTAATCCAGAAGCACAGGTATTTTTTATCATATATCCTAACTTTTTAATATTTATTTTGATAACTATTTTTAAACACAATTTTTGGTATTTTTTGATGCAATTAAAAACATTAATCTGCAAAGGGAATCCATAGACTTGGCCATATTGCCAAAGTACAAGGTACAAAAAATAAGATTAAGAACAACTTGATCTTAACTTATTGTCCCCAGCACTCCATGAGGCCAGAGCAGCTCCTGGTTTGACAAGTGTACCCCAAGCTTTCTGACTACAGCACTCTTGGTCCATCTGTTTGTGCCACTTAAGACGCCTTCACCCAGCTGTCACAATCTGTCCAAATCCTGCCCACCTTCAAGGACCACCTCAAGTACCTCTTCATATAGGTGCATTTTTTTTCAGCCATCGGAGAGATGATTGCTCTATCCTTTGAATCTCTACTGCCATGTGCTTACACCTCGCCTATGTTGTTCTTAAATTAAAAGCTTGGCAACATCACCAAGCTCTGCATGGTAAAGAGTGTGTATACTTACACTAGCCAGTCTGGGTCTGAATCCTGTCTACGTTCATTTCCTAGGGCTGCCATAAAAGTTACCATAGTCTGGGTGGCTTAAACAATAAAAATGTATCTCCTTGTGGTTCTAGGGGCCAGAAATCTGAGATCAAGCTGTCAGCAGCATTGATTTCTTCTCTCTCCTTGGCTTGTAGATGGCCATCTTCTCCCTGTGTCCTCACATGGTCTTCCCTTTCTTACCTGCCTGTGTCCAAACTTCCTCTTTTTATAAGGACACCAGTCATATCAGATTAGGGCCCACCTAATAACCTCATTTTAACTTAACTATCTTTTAAAAGGCCCTATCTCCAACTACGGTCACATTATGAGGTACTGGGGGTCAGGACTTCAACATATGAGATTTGGAGGGATACAGTTCAGCCCACAGCACTGTCTATACCACAACCCAAGTGTTTTACCTTAGAAAAATTTCTTAACATCTATATTAGCTTTGGTTACCTCACCCATAAAATGAGGACGATAGTGGAATTTACTTCATATAAGTTGTAGGAATTACAACTGCTGCAGAGATGAACTGAGTCATTTCCCACAAAGCACCAGGAACAGTGCCTGGGACATAAATGAGTGTGTCAACAAAGTTATTGATGGTCACATCTGGCACACTTGCTGGAAAGTTCCTAGAAGGCAAACATGGCTTCATATTCATCTCCTTATTCTGTTGTTTCTAGAACACTGCCTCTAACACAGTAAATATATTTTGAATTGAATGATTAATTAATTTTTAAAAAACTGCTAAGTTGACTCGGGGCTAAAAGAGAGAGATACTGAGATACTGACAAAACATGATAAGCTGCATACAACTCGGAGAAAAACTAGTCCTATTTTTTCTTCTTGCCTTTCAAGAACCAAAGCCCCTTTCAAAACTGCTAATGCCAGTGTGGTCAGCCTAACCATCTATACACTTAACCCCCCAAAGTGTCTTCTTTCTATAGGAATTGCAGGGGGTTCGAAAAGAAGTCTTCAATAAGCCTTGTTTCTGCAATAAATTTAAACAAGGGATGTTATCCAAATTTTGTAACCTAAGTAAAAGGAAAATTCTCAGATCACTGGGGATATCTTCATATTGAACCTGGTTCCAATTTTATCTTATTAAACTTAAATGAATAGACTACTTTGGGGATACAGACGATGTTATACTATGTAGAAAATACTCTGAGAACTCAATGTAAAAACCACTCAGTTCAATTGTTTCTACTCTATTTTTTAAAATCTAATACATATATGCCTACAAGGCCAGCCCATGCTTAAAGGAAACTTTGGAAAGACATTTTGTTTTGCGAGAATTTAAGCTGATAGGCTGCCATGGAATTAGCTTTATTTCTGTGAGATTGCCTTATAATTATTAGGACTGGGCTCTACATGGCTGCCTCAAATGAAGCTGAGTTCTGTGAAAATAATTTTCCTAATGTTTGCATAACATAGTTTTATAAAACCAACAAAAACAAAAAGACCTTAAGATGGTTAAATGTATTTTATTTCATATTCTTATTTTAATGGTGCTTTTGGCTCAAAGCCCTTCATTATTACTATTTTCTTTCCCTTTATATTTGATCCCATTTTCCCCTACCATAAAATGCTCCGAACATGATTGGATTTAGAATTGAGCTGGTCTCTGGTGCAATAACATCCGTGACTCCTCTCTCTGTGAGCAGGGAGGGGTCAGGCAGAATGGAAGGAAAGGAATCTCTTCTCTCTCTGTGGGAATGAGCTCTGGGAATGCCCTTTAAAAGAAGAATCCTTTCTGGATGATTTTTCTAGAATACCTCCTCCTCCCCATCCATGATCCTACTTTTTCAACTCTCTAAAGACACTTTGTTTGTGAAATGCTAAATAAAGTACTATTGGGACATTTCTCTTTCAATTCTAGCATGTAATTTTAGCAAGACTAAGAAAACCAGGAAGTCTATATAGAAATCTGAGTGAAACTCAACAGAAACTCCTAGAGGTGAAGCCAGGGGCTGAGCTGCTAGGCAGCAGACCCCTGGGCAGGCACCTCCAGATCTCACAGGTCCCTCCTGACAGCATTAAGCTGAACTGCTGAATCCATTTTCCTAGTGGTCTTTGCATCATCCCCAAGATCAGGTTACAAGAAGACTAGCTTCCCTACTGGATGTACTCTCTCTTGTTCTTTCACGGATGGCTCACCCAGTACTAGACCAGTTGCCATGTCATGAGGAGGCCCTGTGGAGTCTTTTCCTGCCTTTAGACTTGAACTAAAACATTGACTGTTCTTGGGTCAGCCTGCCAGCTTCACTTGGTGAAGACCCAAAGATTACAACCAAACAACCATGTGAGAGTTCTCAGAAGCACTTAGAGTGGATTGCTCAGAGGTCTCCAGCAAAAGAGAACCAATAGAGAGAGAGAGAGAGAGAGAGAGAGAGAGAGAGAGAGAGAGAGAGAGTGTGTGTGTGTGTGTGTGTGTGTGTGTGTGTGTGTGTAGAGAGATTTATTGAACAAATCAGCTCATGTGATTATGGAGGCTGAGAAGTCCCAAAATCTGCCATCAGCAAGCTGGAGACCCAGAGGAATGGATCCTGTACTTCCAGTCCTGAGAACCAGGAGAACAAATGATGTTAAGTTCTAGTCCAAAAGCTAGTAGGCTGACCCAAGAAAAGCCAATATTTTAGTTCAAGTCTAAAGTCAGGAAAAGACTGCTGTAGCAGCTCAAGGCAATCAGGCAGAAGGAGTCCCCCTCACTCATGGGAGGGTCAGCCTTTTCAGGACTTCAACTGTTTGGATGAGGCCCACCCACATTAGACTTTAATCACATTCAAAAACACCCTCAGAGGCACACCCAGAATAATGATTGACCAAGTATCTGCCCAGTCAAGTTGACACATAAAATTAACCACCCCACTGATTGCTGCAATACTTCTGGGTGACAACAGTCATGGTCAAGAGTGACAGTAACCTCCCACAAGACCTAGACAGACTTGCCACTAAAAAAATGACTTTTTAAAATTTTATGTATGTCTCAAATGTTGAATGGGACTGGAACTAAAAGATTATCCATTGTTCATCTAATATTCAAATTTAGCTGGGCATCCTGCACTTTTATGTGCTAAATCTAGCAACCCTAGACCTCGACTGAGAGGCACAAGCCAGCTACTCTCTACTAGCATTTCCTGACCCCCAGAAACTGTAAGATAACAAATGCTTGCTGTTTGCATGCACTATGTTTTGCAGTAATTTGGTATGCAGTGATGATAACTGATACAAAGCGGCATTTGTAACAGAAGTAACAGCACATAAGGCAGCGGTAAAGTCACACAAGTGCTGGTTGTGGTACCAGCAGAGCCAAATGTGGGTCCAAGTCATTTTTTTTTCATGTTCTGGATTTGGCTGAAAAATTACCCATTCGCAGGAAGTGCTGTGTATGATTGGGGTATGAGCTGTACCAAGAATTCCTGGGGTCCCCCAAATGCCTGGGAGGTAAGAAACATCCTCAGGTCTAGACGTAGTACAGAGGGCAGTTTCTCAAATTTTAACATTCATTTGAATCTCCTGGTAATCTTGCCAAAATGCAAGTTCTGATTTAGTAGGTTTAAGATGGGGTAACTCTGGGGTCCTGGAAACAATGCCCCTCAGATACCCAGGGATGACCATATATGCTTTCCTCTGCTGCTGACCTGGCAATCAGACATTTGAATACAGAAAATTGTATCTGGATTGGCGAGTTGGATGTGGAGCAAGGTACCAAGAGTTAGGGATAAGTATAAGAGAAGAGAAAATTATTAACCCAAATGCTCTTAACTTTGAGAGGGAGGCAGGCAGCCACAGCCTGAATGGGCAGACTTGACACTGTCACAATCACATGGCATAGCTTTTGGTCAATGATGCAGCAGGGCCAAAATATCCTCTATGTCCTAAATTCTGCTGCAGTTGCCATGGCAACACTCTCCTGCATTTAGTCTAGGAAAAGATGACAGTGAGATGCAGAGTGTGTTTTTATTTCTTGGATAAATGAAGATAATGAAGGCTAGGGCCCGAGGGGAGCATACCTCTGGTCCTTCCACAGGCAGGAATTACATAGAAAAGTTGTTTGCAATCTTAGAAAGGCAGAGTTAGTTACTCTCTCACTGAAAAATAAACCAGATATGGATTTGACTTTTTCATTCTGGGGGGGCAGGGAATGTTAGTTTAAGAGGCAAGGCAAGATTTCATAACGATTAGAGAGCTAGGTATTTCTGGAAGCATTACATAGGAGGCTCAGGCAGGTGGTCCAATCAACCCCCAGCACATGTCTCATCTTGAGAAGGTCCCTCTCTGCCCCACTGGGCACTCTCCTGGGTCTCAGTAAGAGTGTGGAAAGTAGGGTAAGTGTGTAAGCCTGGAGCCCTGAGGGTGGTGAGGGACCCTTTCTACAAGGGATCTCTCATCTCAGGTTCAAGTTGCCATGATGGATGCAACAGAGATCCCCTCACCCACTTGCCTCAGCCAGGCACTAGCTGTCTGACCTTGGGAAGGTCACTCACTTCTTTTTGCATCAATTCCCACATTTATTCTCCCCCCCATGATTCATGTCCCCCATTTATTAAGTGGGGATATTAATGACTACATACAGCATTCTTTCGGTGAAGATGAAAGCAGATGCTCCACAAAAACATCTAGCATAGTTCCTGGAATGCAGTGGGAATCAGGAAATAATAGTTTCCTCTTTTTGCTTCCCTGGAGAGGGTCCTGGGGCTCAGCCAGCTTTTCTTGCCCCTGAGAAGCTGCCACCATCCACTGAGTCTTCTCAGGTTCTTCTTCCGAGTTGGAGTACAGTTCCCTCAGAGCCTAGATAAGCTCCTAGGACTACTATTTCAGGGATTTTCTAATAATCACAATAAGGGGACAGATAAAGACTTTCAAAATAGGAAATGTTAAGGCATTTTGACCTGAATTACAAAGCTGGCTCCTGAGTCCTAACTCCCCTTTGAAAGGGCAAAGAAAACATCGTTGTACCTTCACCCCGCGGGCAGACTCACCACAAATACCCCCTCACTCACTCCTTTCATGACCTACTGCACCCAAGACAGGTCTGGACTAAAGGCACAAACATGGCAGAAACAGTAGGTGTCACTGGCCCCCGATGTGCAATGTTTCATCCTAGACCTTCATCTTTTTTCAGGGATCTATCTATGGGATTCGGGGCTCCAATTATTTATCACTTCCTGCCTCTGTACCCTTGCTGTGTCCCCATTACAGATAAAGTGTACCTCTCTGCCCCTTGACGTCGGACTCAGACGTGTGACTTGCTCTGGCCAAGGGCACATGGACAGAAGTGACGATGTGCCAGTTTCAAGCCTCTGCTGTCACCATGAGAAGAATACAGCCCGGCCAGCTCTCTGGTCCCAGGAGGAGGATGAGAAATAGAGCAGAGCTGCTCCAGCTCCTTCCCAGACCCGAAGAGCAGAGCCAGCCAGCAGAGCCCAGCTGGGATGAACAAACCCCTCACCAACCCACAGACGGAGGGGGCAGCCCAGTGCAGGTGAGGGAGCTGCCCACAAGCCTAGGCTAGACCCATGGACCCCAGCTGACCCCAGTTGCAAGAGGGATAATAAAAGACTGTTGTCTTATGTCACTGAGTTTGTCTTGCCCCAGTAATTACCTGATCTTTTGCCTCACTCAAGAGTGGCTGCTTTGGGCCATTTCCTCACAAAAGGGAAGAACACTCTGATAATAAAAGCTTAAGTTAGGCTTTAGACAGTAGCTTTGCCACTCAGGGGTGGGTAGACTCTAATTTCATGTATATGTTTATATAATGTTGTGATTGATATAATATTTTGGCAAGGTTTATTATATTTCTTATAAATTGTGGGATTATTTCACTCTTTGTAGCAGAGTTACATTTAGGTACATAAGTTATGGCCTTCTCATAATTAAAAATAAACATCTTAATGTTTATTTAAGGTTCAGGTTTGTTTTTGAATAAGTAATGAAACGTGTATGTTGAAAGAGTACCACCTGCATTGTCAAATCACAGGTGACTGTTTTCCCACTGGCGGATTAAACTTGCTCCATGGCTAGCTCTTCCCCTGCCCTAGAAGTAATCTCCAGTAGGGCACAGAAGTTTATCTGCCCATCCCCAGGTAATAAAACCACTGTTGTTCAGTTCAATCTCTAAATTTATCTCATTTCAGTATTTAGTGTGTCCATTAATAATCAGACTCTAAATTTCATTTATAAGCTGTTTCCCTCTTTGCCAGTCCAGACCTGCTTCAGGCAGGAACCTCCTGGAGAGGAAGGGAGCTGTGAGCAGCTTCTTTAATTTCCTCACTTTCAGTTTCTCCTGACCTTCCACCCACCGAGCTTCCTCTACACTTTTGGGGACTAGCCGCCAGGTGGTGGGGGGAAGAGAATGGGGGAGGTAAAGAGCAGAAAACATTTATTTCACTGACATTGATCTTGCAGTGGTGTTTTCTGGCTATGGGAGAGGTCTTATCAGGGTAAGCTTAGCTGGAGTTTTGGGGGATACACTTCCACGGGGCCCCCAACCTGCGGGTCCCTGGCACACTGCTGTCACATCTTCCTTACTCTGCTCAGCACATCCATGCTCTCTCTCGCTGTGCAGGTCCCCGCGCCTCACTGCAACCTTCCTTTGGCTCTGCAATACAGACCACATCAGCCAGCCCAAAGCCCTTTAGATTCTCTAATGAGGGTCAGACACCATCCCCCAGACTTTAGGGGTCACATATCAAGGGCTCCACCGGCCTCTTAGGTTGCTTCCATGTCTTAGCTATTGTAAGCAGTGCTGCAGGGAATATTCGGGTGATTTTAATTTTTTCTTCTTTAATATTTTTACATATTATCCAATAAAAAATCTACACGTTTATCAGATAATTAAAATATGTAAATTGTTATGAAAATAGGATAATTCAGGAGAGAGAGAATCTTTCACTGAGAAGCTGCACCTACATACCAGATGCCAGGTGTGTTCTATGCAGACTGTCAGCCCTGCCGCCAGAGCTGTGCGCTCACACACACGCCAGAGGACCAGTGAGACCCGCAAGGCAAGAGGGCCTCTTACTCTAAGGGAGGGAGAAGTGGGGAAAAGGTTTTCCTACCACTTTTTTTTGCTGCTTGCCTGAGTAGTACAGCAGAAGGGAAGTCTGAGGAAGGAAAGACTCCACATCTTTGAACTCCTGCTTATGCCATTTTTTATATATGTTATATATTATACTAGGCTATCATTTATAATAACACAGCAGTGCAGTTTTTATTGAAGTAGAGTTGATTTACAATGTTGTGTTAGTTTCTGGTGTACAGCAAAGTGATTCAGTTATACATATATATTTTTTTCATATTCTTTTCCATTATGGTTTATTACAGGATATTGAAAATAGCTCCCTGTGCTATACAGGACCTTACTGTTTATCTATTTTATATTTAGTACTGTGTATCTGTTAACCCTAAACTTCTAATTTACCCCTCCTACCCTTTGCCCTTTGGTAACCATAAGTTTGTTTTCTATGTCTGTGAGTCTGTTTCTGTTTCGTAAATAATTTCATTTGTGCCATATTTTAGATTCCACATATAAGTGATATCATATGGTATCTGTCCTTTTCTTTCTGACTTACTTCACTTAGTATGATAATCTCTACGTCCATCCATGTTGCTGCAAATGGCATTATTTCATTCTTTTTTATGGCTGAGTAGTATTCCATTTTGTATACACACCACATCTTTTTTATCTATTCATCTGTTGATGGACACTTAGGTTATTTCCATGTCTTGGCTATTGTAAATAGGGCTGCTATTAACGTTGTGGTGCATGTATCTTTTCGAGTTAGAACTTTCTCTGGATATATGCCCAGGAGTGGGATTGCTGGATCATATGACAACTCTATTTTTAGTTTATAAAGCAGAGTAGTGCAATTTTGAGGGGCACTGGGATGTCATAGAAAGAGTGGTTGTCGAAGATATAGGAGTGGTGGATCCTGGTCCCAACTCTGCCATTAAATTTGTTGGACCTCAGGCAATTTCATTTCAAGTCAATAAACATTTATCAAGCATTTATTATATGTCAAGCACACAGCTCAACACTAACACATAACGTTGAATATAATACTATTCCTACATTTGAATAACCCAAAGCCTAGCCAGGGAGATAAGCAAACAAACAAATGGGTATCAAACAATTTGGTACCCATTATATTAGAGATATGAATAAAATACTATCAGATCACACTGGCAGGGGAAGCTGTATCATCTATCAAGGTAGACAGGGTTTGAGCATTAGAAAGAATATAACTTTTGAGGTGGGCCTCTAAAGATAAGGCAGAAAAGGGCACATCAGGCAAAGTCATTTTGCCTCTCTGGGTCTCAGTTTCTTCACATTGAAATGAGGGCTCGACTGGAAAAATCCCCAGCCTCTGCATTGCTCAGGGTGGATTGACTGCCTGCCATCCTGACAAAAGCCCCAGCCTTGGTCATATGGCTGATGCAACCCTAACTCCTAATCAGTCTGTGTGCAAGAGAGGTATTGGGTTGCTGAAATAGTTTCCCTACACTGGGTATTTGAATTAAAGCAGTCACTTGTGTTAGAAAATGTACCCAAAGTGGGAAACAAGGCCAAGAGGATGACTGCAAACTCAATGCCATACTGAAACCTTGTTCCTCTGGCCCAGTACGGGTTATTTAATTCTCTAGGAGAATGTACCTCTGTTGACATTTCTATTTACTATTGACTAGAGCCCAGACACTGTGAAGTTATGTGTTAAGGTGTAGATTTTTGTCTGGTAGAAATGCAAATTACTTCTGTTCAATAGAAGAGATGCTCCAAAGGTTACCATTGTATTGTCCTGTAGGATATTCACCAGATTCATCTCTCACTTACATACACACACACACAGCACATGTACACATGCACATTTCTGTGTGTGTCCACCCTACTGGACTATGTAAACTCTAGTTTCTTAAATGTTCTTCACAGCTTTATTATCTTACTGGTTCCCTTAGTAAAGACAATATATTTTGACACTTATTCATTCTATATTTGAATAAGTCATGGCTTTAAATATGTTTTAATGATGCTTCGGCATATGAAAAAAAGATTTTCTCCATTTTCGAACTGAGAATCAATTGCAAAGATTTTGCTGTTTCCAATATTTGCGGCAGTGGGCTGTTTTTTTTTTATGTGGACTTCTTTAGTTGCCTGCCCTTACTTCTTTCTGAACCAACAGAGCATGTAGGGTTTATTCTTGTAACATCTAACCTTGTGACAGTGATCAAGGTGAGTCAGCAGCCCACGCATACATACATGTGCATGCACACGCACATATATGCGTGCGTGCGCACACATACACACAGGCTAGTTTGTTGATTTACTGGATATTTATTAAAAGAAAGGGAGATTCCTGAGACATCTTTATTCCTAAAAAGATTCTCACACTTGGAGGTTATAAATTTTGACATACAACATTCAGATTGCTTTCAAATGGCAGCACTAATCGTATAGTGTCTTATGTTTCAAACAAAGATTCCCTCTTGTGAGAGCACCAGAATCACAACTAACTGCTGAACAATCATCGACAGGAAGACACTGGACACCAAAAAAGATACCCTATTTCCAAAGACAAAGGAGAAGCCGCAATGAGATGGTAGGAGGGGCACAATCACAATAAACTCAAATCTCATAACCACTAGGTGGGTGAGTCACAAACTGGAGAACACTTATACCACAGAGGTCCATCCACTGGAGTGACAGTTCTGGGCCCTACGTCAGGCTTCTCAACCAGGGGGTCCAGCAATGGGAGGAGGAATTCCCAGAGAATCAGACTTTGAAGGATGGCAGAATTTGAATGCAGGACTTTGATAGGTCTGGGGAAAACAGAGACTGCACTCTTGGAGGGCACACACAAAGTAGTGCATGCATCAGAACCTGGGGGAAGGAGCAGTGAGACTGAACCAGACCTACGTGATAGTGTTAGAGGGTCTCCTGAAGAGGCTGGGGGGTGGCTGTGGCTCACTGTGGGGACAAGGACACTGGGAGCAGAAGTTCTTGGAAGTACTCCTTGGTGTAAGCCCTCCCAGAGTCTGCCTTTAGCCCCACCAAAAGGCCTGTAGGCTCCAGTGCTGGGTCACCTCAGGCCAAACAGCCAACTACTGGGAGGGAACTCAGTCCCACCCATCAGCAGACAAGTGGATTAAAGTTTTACTGAGCTCTGCCCACCAGAGCAACACCCAGCTCTACCCACCACCAGTCCCTCCCATCAGGAAGCTTGCACAAGCCTCTTAGATAGCCTCATCCACAAGAGGTCAGAAAGCAGAAGCAAGAAGAACTAGAATCCCGCAGGCTGTGGAATGAAAACCACATTCACAGAAAGACAGACAAAATGAAAAGGCAGAAGACTATGTACCAGGTGAATGAACAAGGTAAAACCCATAAAAAACAACTAAATGAAGTGGAGATAGGCAACCTTCCAGAAAAAGAATTCAGAATAATTAGAGTGAAGATGATCCAGGACCTCAGAAAAAGAATGGAGGCAAAGATCAAGAAGATGCAAGAAATGTTTAACAAAGACCTAGAAGAATTAAAGAACAAACAAACAGAGATGAACAATACAATAACTGAAATGAAAAATACACTAGAAGGAATCAATAGCAGAATAACTGAGGCAGAAGAACAGATAAGTGACCTGGAAGACAGAATGGCGGAATTCACTGCCACAAAACAGAATAAAGAAAAAAGAATGAAAAGAAATGAAGACAGCCTAAGAGACCTCTGGGACAACATTAAATGCACCAACATTTACATTATAGGGGTCCCAGAAGGAGAAGAGAGAAAGAAAGGACCCGAGAAAATATTTGAAGAGATTAGAGTTGAAAACATCCCTAACATGGGAAAGGAAATAGCCACCCATGTCCAGGGAGCACAGAGGGTCCCAGGCAGTAGAAAACCAAGTAGAAACCCGCCAAGACACATAATAATCAAGTTGACAAAAACTAAAGACAAAGAAAAACTATTAAAAGCAACAAGGGAAAAATGACAAATAACATAAAAGGGAACTCCTATCAGGTTACAAGCTGATTTCTCAGCAGAAACTCTACAAGCCAGAAGGGAATGGCATGATATATTTAAAGTGATGAAAGGGAACAAAGTACAACAAAGATTACTGTACCCAGCGAGGATCTCATTCAGACTCGACAGAGAAATCAAAAGCCTTACAAACAAGCAAAAGCTAAGAGAATTCAGCACAATGAAACAAGCTCTACAACAAATGCTAAACGAACTTCTTTAAGTGGGAAACACAAAAGAAGAAAAGGACCTTCAAAAACAAACCCAAAACAATTAAGAAAATGGTAATAGGAACATACATATCAATAATTACCTTAAATGTGAATGGATTAAATACTTCAATCAAAAGACACATGCTCACTGGAATAAAAAAGATATTCCATGCAAATGGAAATCAAAGAAAGCTGAAGTAGCAATACTCATATCAGAAAAAATTGACTTTAAAATAAAGAATGTTACAAGAGATAAGACAGGACACTACACAATAATCAAGGGATCAATCCAAGAAGATATAAAAGTTATAAATATATATGCATGCAACATAGGAGCACCCTAATATATAAGGCAAATGCTATCAGCTATAAAAGAGGAAATCAACAGTAACACAATAGTGGGGGACTTTAACACCTTACTTACACCAATGGACACATCGTCCAGACAGAAAATTTAAATGACACAATAGACCAGATAGATTTAATTGATATTTATAGGACATTCCATCCAAAACCAGCAGATTACACTTCCTTCTCAACTGCACATGGAATATTCTCTAGGATAGGTCACATCTTAGGTCATATATCAAGCCTCAGTAAAGTTAAGAAAATTAAAATCATATCAAGCATCTTTTCTGAGCACAGTGCTATGAGATTACAGATAAATTACAAGGAAAGAAACATAAAAAAACAAATATATGGAGGCTAAACAATACATTACTAAATAACCAAGAGATCACTGAATAAATCAAAGAGGAAATCAAAAAATACCTAGAAACAAATGAAATTGAAAACACGATGACCCAAAACCTATGGGATACGGCAAAAGCAGTTCTAAGAGGGAAGTTTATAGCAATACAATCTTACCTCAAGAAACAAGAAAAATCTCAAATAAAAAATCTAAACTGGGGCTTCCTCGTGGCGCAGTGGTTGAGAGTCCGCCTACCAATGCAGGGGACACGGGTTCGTGCCACGGTCCAGGAAGACCCCACATGCCACGGAGCAGCTAGGCCCATAAGCCATGGCCACTGAGGCTGTGCGTCTGGAGCCTGTGCTCCGCAATGGGAGAGGCCACAACAGGGAGAGGCCCGTGTACCGCAAAAGAAAGAAAAAAAAAATCTAACCTTACACCTAAAGGAACTAGACAAAGAAGTACAAACAAAATCCAAAGTTAGTAAAAGGAAAGAAATCATAAAGATCAGAGCAGAAATAAATGAAATAGAAATAAAGAAAATAATAGCAAAGATGAATAAAAATAAAAGCTGGTTCTTTAAGAAGATAAACAAAATTGATAAATCTTTAGGCAGACTCATCAAGAAAAAGAGGGAGAGGACTCAAATCACTAAAATTAGAAATGAAAAAGGAGAAGTTACAACAGACACCACAAAAATACAAAGTATCATAAGAGACTACTACAAGCAACTCTATGCCAATAAAATGGACAACCTGGAAGAAATGGACAAATTCTTAGAAAGGTATAACCTTCCAAGACTGAACCAGGAAGAAATAGAAAATATGAACTGACAAATCACAAGTACAGATATTGAAACTGTGATTTTCCAAGAAACACCAACCCAGGACTAGATGGCTTCACCAGTGAATTCTATCAAACATTTAGAGAAGAGCTAACACCATCCTTCTCAAACTCTTCCAAAAAATTTCAGAGGGAGGAACATTCCCAAACTCATTGTACGAGGCCACCATCACCCTGATACGAAAACCAGACAAAGATACTACAAAAAAAGAAAATTACAGACCAATAGCACTGATGAACATAGATGCAAAGGTTCTCAACAAAATACTAACAAACAGAATCTAACAACACATTAAAAGGATCATTCACCATGATCAGGTGGGACTTATCCCAGGGATGCAAGGATTCCTCAATATACACAAATCAATCAATGTGATACAGCATATTTAAAAATTGAAGAATAAAAACAATATGAGCATCTCAATAGATGCAGAAAAAGCTTTTGAAAAAATTTAACACCCAGTTATGATAAAAAACTCTTCAGAAAATCGGCATAGAAGGAACTTACCACAACATAATAAAGGCCATATATGACAAGCCCACAGCAAACATCATGCTCAAAAGTGAAAAACTGAAAGCATTTTCTCTAAGATCGGAACAAGACAAGGATGTCCACTCTCACCACAATTATTCAACATAGTTTTGGAAGTCCTAGCCACAACAATCAGAGAAGAAAAAGAAATAAAAACAACAAAATTGAAAAAAAAGAAGTAAAACTGTCACTGCTTGCAGATGACATGGTACTATACATAGAGAATCCTAAAGATGCCACCAGAAAACTACTAGAGCTTATCAATGTTTTGGTAAAGTTGCAGGGTACAAAATTAATGTGCAGAAATCTCTTGCATTCCTATACAATAACAACAAAAGATCAGAAAGAGAAATTAAGGAAACAACCCCATTCACCATTGCAACAAAAAGAATAAAATACCTAGGAATAAACCTACCTAAGTTTTCTGTACTCAGAAAACTATAAGACACGGATTAAAGAAATCAATGATGACAAAAACAGATGGAGAGATATACCATGTTCTTGGACTGGAAGAATCAATATTGTGAAAATGACTATACTACCCAAAGCAATCTACAGATTCACTGCAATCCCTACCAAATTACCAATGGCATTTTTCACAGAACTAGAACAAGAAATTTTACAGTTTGTATGGAAACACAAAAGACCTCAAATAGCTAAAGCAATCTTGAGGGGAAAAAAAATGGAGCTGGAAGAATCAGGCTCCCTGACTTCAGACTATACTACAAAGCTACAGTAATCAAGACAGTATGGCACAGGCACAGAAACAGAAATATAGATCAATGGAACAGGATAGAAAGCCCAGAGATAAACCCATGCACCTATGGTCAACTAATCTATGATGAAAGAGGGAAGGATAAACAATGGAGAAAAGACAGCTTCTTCAATAAGTGGTGCTGGGAAAACTGGACAGCTATATGTAAAAGAATAAAATTAGAATACTCCCTTATACCATACACAAAAATAAACTCAAAATGAATTAAAGACCCAAATGTAAGGCCAGACACTGTAAAACTCTTAGAGGAAAACATAGGCAGAGCACTCTATGACATAAATCACAGCAAGATCTTTTTTGGCCCACCTCCTAGAGTAATGGATAGAAACAAATGGGACCTAATAAAACTTGAAAGCTTTTGCACAGCAAAGGAAACTATGAACAAGATGAAAAGACAACCCTCAGAATGGGAGAAAATATTTGCAAATGAATCAACAGACAAAGGATTAATCTCCAAAATATATAAACAGCTCATGCAACTCAATATTCAAAAAACAAACAACCCAATCAAAAAATGGGCAGAAAACCTAAATAGACATTTCTCCAAATAAGATATACAGATAGCCAAGAGGCACATGCAAAGCTGCTCAACATCACTAATTATTAGAGAAATGCAAATCAAACTACAATGAGATATCATCTCACACTGGTTAGAATGGGCATCATCAGAAAATCTACCAACAATAAATGCTGGAGAGGGTGTGGAGAACAGGGGACCCTCTTGCACTTCGGTGTGAATGTAAATTGGTGCGACCATATTGAGAACAGTAAGGAGGTTCCTTAAAAAACTAAAAATAGAATTACCATATGACCCAGCAATTGCACTCCTGGTCATATACCCAGACAAAACTATAATTCAAAAAGACACAGTATCCCAGTGTTCATTGCAGCACTATTTACAATAACCAGGTCACGGAAGCCACCTAAATGCCCATCAACAGAGAAATGGATAAAGGAGATTTGGTATATATACACAATGGGATATTACTTGGCCGTAAAAAGAACAAAATTGCGTCGTTTGTAGAGATGTGGATGGACCTAAAGACTGTCATACAGAGTGAAGTAAGTCAGAAAGAGAAAAACAAATATCATATATTAACGCATATATGTGGAATCTAGAAAAATGGTACAGAAGAACCGGTTTTCAAGGCAGAAATAGACACAGAAGTACAGCTCAAACGTAGGGACATGAAGGGGGAAAGCGTGAGGGGGGGGTGGTGGGATGAATTGAGAGATTGGGATTTGCATATATGCACTAATATGTATAAAATAGATAACTAATAAGAACCTGGTGTATAAATAATAAAGTAAAATTTAAAAAAAAGAAAATCTTTCATGTTTGTTATTTTACTTATTCCTTAAAGCATTCCTGTATGAAATCAGGAAGTGTGCTGCTACCAGCTTTGTTTTTCTTATTCAGAGATGTGCATTATATTATAAAAAGAGATCAATAAACCCAAAGGCATACCCTTTATGGGATTTTAACATAAGTTAGAAAGTATGAATAATAAAAATAATAGAGAGAAGACAGAGTTAAAGAAAGACTGCCTGACTTCCCTTGTGGTGCAGTGGTTAAGAATCCGCCTGCCAATGCAGGGGACATGGGTTCGAGCCCTGGTCCGGGAAGATCCCACATGCTGTGGAGCAACCAAGTCCATGCACCACAACTACTGAGCCTGTGCTCTAGAGCCCGTGAGCCACAAATACTGAGCCCACGTGCCACAACTACTGAAGCCCACCTGCCTAGATCCCGTGCTCTGCAACAAGAGAGACAAACACAATGAGAAGCCCACGCACTGAAATGAAGAGTAGCCCTCAGTCACCGCAACTAGAGAAAGTCCACACACAGCAACGACGACCCAACGCAGCCAAAAAAAATTAATTAATTAATTAATTAATTTTAAAAATGTTTTTTTAAAAAAAGAAAGACTGCAGAGGAAAGACAGACAAGGGAAGTTTAGAGCAGAATCAACCAATGGTCTTAGGCCTTAGGTCTTAGGTCTTAGGTCTTAGACTAAGAATTCTTAGAAAATAGCAAATGAGCAAGAACTAGATCGCTGCCTGCTTTGACAGAGTGGAGTTAATTATTCTGGGAAAGCATTGTAAATCAGGAAGGAAATCAGAGTTATTAATTCATTCATTCACAAAAATGTATTGAGCAGCTTCTAGCACTAGGATCTGTGTTAAAAATACTAACACATAACTTTTGATATTTTGGAATTGGTATTTATTTTGATTTTGAATATAGATTAGATAGACAAATAGATGAATGAATGATTCTTGACATAATGGTAATACTTACAATCTAGTATGAGATGAATATGAATGAAGTAATCATAGAAATACTTACAAAATCATAGTTAGGTGAAGGAGGGGGCGGGTGGATAAGATCATGCAATGGGGGGACCTGATCTGGTTTTGGGGGGAAAGGAAGCTACAAGTGGTTGACCTGGGACCTGAAGGGTTCATAGGATTGTGGCAAAGATGGAGAAAGAAGTTATAGGCAGAGACAAGAACATGTGCAAAGGCTGGGAGGAAATAAGTTGGGTGTGAGGGCCTGAAAAAGCCAGTGTGGCTAAAGATCAGGGGGAAAGGAGTGAGGGGTGAGTTGAGGTTAGAGCAGGAGGTAAGCGCACCATGGTGCAAGCCCTTAGAGGCTTTCTTCCAAAGATTTGTTGTTTAATCTAAAAGTGATAGGAAGCCATTGAAGTGCTTTAAATGGAGAGGGCAGGGGAGATGTCCACAGAGTACCATTTGATACATGTGGTCCTTCTGGCTGAGATGCAGGGAACAGATTCGAGGTGGAATGTGAGGGAGACCATAGCAGGCTGCTGCATAAATCCACACAAGAGGTGATGTGGCTTGGGCTAGGACAGTGATGGCAATGGAACAAAGAGATAAGTGTATCTGAGAGATATTTTGAGGGTAGAATCAGTTAATCTTTCCATTGGCTATTGGAGGTGAAGTTTAGTGAGGTATCAAAGACAACACTTAACTTTTGGTCTTGCACTGCCAAATGGATGTTGGTTCCATTCACCAAGAAGAGATATACTTGAAAATAAGGATATCAATTTTTCTCATATCAATAAGGAAAATAGATGATTATCAATTATAGACATCTTGAGTTAGGAGATTAAGCCAAGAGAAAATTATTGGTCAATTCAAAAGTAAGTCCAGGGACTTCCCTGGCAGTCCAGTGGTTAAGACTTCACCATCCAATGCAGGGGGTGCGGGTTCAATCCCTAGTCAGGGAGCTGGGATCCTACTTGCCTCATGGCCAAAAAACCAAAACTTAAAACAGAAGCAATATTGTAACAAATTCAATAAAGACTTTAAAAAATGGTTCACATCAAAAAAAATCTTAAAAAAAAAAAGTAAGTCCACTGGGCTAATTTGAAAAAATTACTCTTAGATAAATCAGTTCTAGGTTCTCCCAATGGCCAGGCAGTTTGATTGTTTTTCCAAATACACATTCACGCACCAACTTCCAGTTTCCATTGTGACATGCCATGACATCTTCTGCCTCCAATTTCTCACTTTTCCTTCCTGAGACTGCATTATACATTGTATAATGAGAATAATATTAACAGGTTAAACTGGCTATTGGAGCTACAATTCAGTTGTCTGGACATTGTTTCTCAACTTCTCAAGTTTTGAGATATATTAGAGAGATGTAGCATACACCCCCATTCTTGTGAGAAGACTATAGGTGTTCAAAATTACAGATGATGCAAAGGTAGGCAGAGCAAACATTGTATAGGGAAACAGAAAAAGTAATACCATATTAGATAAAAATACACAAGCAGTTCTTTTAAAAATCACATTTTCCTATAAAATAAAGGGAAAAAGAAATAAAACAAAAATCCTCAATCTAGTATCTCTGATTATTAACTTGTGGGATGGAAGATAAATCTGCATATTAGAGGACATAATTGTCAGCATTTCTCAACGTTGGAAACAAGGAGCAAGATTGGGGTAATAAAGGCTGGAGAAGAAACAGATGGAAAACAACTATCTTTGAGGCCAAATTTAAAGTGCAAATTTAATCATTAATTGCCCAGATCTGCTTTTCCATCATCCCATTTCTCCCTTTCCATTCAGTGCTTTTAGTCACACTGGGAATCTGTGTTACATAATGTAGTTAATTCATACTTCTTGGGAAATTTTTTAAAAAACAGCATATATCATCTATCAAGGAAGAATTCAGCAAAGTCTTGTGGGATCACTCATGAAGTTAGCGGGTGACAGCGTTTATGAGGACGTGGATAATAGAATTTAAGTACACTTCCCCTCTGTGCTTACCCCACATGTTAATATCAAGGGGACAAAACCAACTACAACCCACCTGGGAAGCATGCCATACAATCTAACTGCTGCAAACTTAGAGTTTTCTAATATCTCTCAAGCTAACAACATTCTCTGATCAAACTAACCTAAGTTGCCATGAAGTCTCTCACCTTTACCCTCTAATTAATTAATTTTGGGAGCTAATGAAATACATGAATTCTGGGGAATTAGGCTAAGGAAAGGATATTTATTAATAAACAATTGATAACTGACTTTTAACAATTATTTTCCCCAAGAACTGAGTGACATTTAATCAAATACAGTAACTTGCAAAATAGATAACTGCTTTTTCTGATACCTTTGTTGAATAAGTCAATATTGCTCTCTTAATTTTCCAGATGAATGAAGAACAGAAAAGTAACTTACTCTGCTCACTCAGTGAATCAAGACATTATTGTCAGGGCTGTATTCTGACTTCATGCATAAGGCCTCAGTCTGTTCTGAGGTGCAACAAATATGATCAAAGTCTTCTTTTGCCTTTCCAGGCAGAAAAATATTCCATGTTTGTTTTCCCCTAAAATTTAGAAAACATCTCATTTGAAACACTTGTCACATTGCATTTTAATTAGTTATTTGCATTATCAATCGCACCAGTTTGGCCTTTCCCAAATTTATATCTAATAATTTAGAAAAAGTGAATAAAAGGTACAATGATCAAATAAATTTGGAGAAAATCTGGGTTAAGTCTATTTAAAGACTACTGCAAGATTTCTCAGAGGCTTTAAAATGTAACGATGCATTGTGAATCCAAACAGTGAGATACACTATTTCTCATTTTTTGACCCTAAGCATTTTTTACTCGGAACACTCAAGAACCTGTGCGGAGTGTTGCTCAGAGAACCCCATTTGGGAACTGATGCACTAGACCTTGAGTCCATCCTATTCACTGTGTATTCCCAGCACCTAGCATGGTGCCTGGCACATAGTGGGTGCTCTCTATGTCAGCAGTTTCCCAATTTCTATTTTCAGCTAAAGTCTTTCTTTGAAACTCCAGACTCACATATCTAACAGCCTATTCGACAACTTCACTTGGTAACTTCATGGGCATATTGAACCCAGCAATTCCAAAACTGAACTTCAGATCTTCCCCACAAAACCAGCTCTACCTGCAGCCTTCCCGTCTCAGTAGATGCCAACTCCATCCTTCCACTGGCTCAGGCCAAAATCCTGGGAGTCATTCTTGACTCTTTTTCTCTCATCAATCTACCATAAAGCAGTAATTTTCTCTTCAAAAATATATCCCAAATCCGACCACTTCTCCCACCAGCATGGCCCCTAACCTGATCCAAGCCACTACCATCTCTCACCTGGATTCCTGGATAGGTTTCTCCCACCTGGCCTCCCTGTGTGTGCCCTTGCCCTCCACTCTAGACATAATGGCAGCCAGCTTGATTGTTTTAAAACAAAGTCATATCATGTCCCTCCCGTCACAAGCCTGCATTGGATCCCCTTTTCATTCAGAGTAAAAGCCCAAGTCTTAACAATTACATGGAAGGCTCCACGTAATCTGGGTCTTTGTTACTTCTTGTCTCTAGCTCTGTCTCTCTGTCTCTCTCGCTTTCCTCCAAATTCATTGGCCCCCAAACTAATGGTCAAATATACTGGGTACTCTCCACCTTAGGCCTTTGCAATGCTGTTCCCTCCATTCGAAACATTCAGACCCCATAGCCAACTTTCTCACCTCTCAAATATTTTCTCAAATCTCACCTTCACAATGAGACCTACCCTGACCCCTGTACTTAAAGTTGCAACGCAGCCCCACCTCACACAACCCAATTTTCCCTTACCCTACTTTTTAAAAAAATTTCCTCCACAGTTTCACCTCTTCTGACACTCTACATAATATACAAATCTACATATATATTTTTTATCTCCCTTAACTAGAATATATGCTCCATGTTTAGTTCACTGATACTGCCCAAGGGAAAAGGATAGTGCAGGGTACACAATACATTCTCAACAAGTGTTTGTTGAATGAATAAGCTGTGAATGAAATTCAATGTATACTGGATGTTAAATAGTCTCAGACTGGTTCACTGTGAATCATTTCTTTTTAACATCTTTATTGGAGCACAGGCTCCGACGGGCAGGTCCAGCGGCCATGGCTCATGGGCCCAGCTGCTCTGCAGCAAGTGGGATCCTCCTGGACCGGGCCATGAACCCATGTCCCCTGCATCAGCAGGCGGACTCTCAACCACTTTTCTTCCTGGTTCAGTCTCGGCAGGTTGTGCATTTCTAAGAATTTGTCCATTTCTTCCAGGTTGTCCAATTTATTGACATGGAGTTGCTTGTAGTAATCTCTCATGATCCTTTGTATTTCTGCAGTGTCAGTTGTTACTTCTCCTTTTTCATTTCTAATTCTACTGATTTGAGTCTTCTCCCTTTTTTTCTTGATGAGTCTGGCTAATGGTTTATCAATTTTGTTTATCTTCTCAAAGAACCAGCTTTTGATTTTATTGACCTTTGTTATTGTTTCCTTCATTTCTTTTTCATTTATTTCTGATCTGACCTTTATGATTTCTTTCCTTCTGCTCACTTTGGGGTTTTTTGTTCTTCTTTCTCTAATTGCTTTAGGTGCAAGGTTAGCTTGTTTATTTGAGATGTTTCCGGTTGCTTAAGGTAGGATTGTATTGGTATAAAGTTCCCTCTTAGAACTGCTGTTGCTGCATACCATAGGTTTTGGGTCATCATGTTTTCATTGTCATTTGTTTCTAGTTATTTTTTGATTTCCTCTTTGATTTCTTCAGTGACCTCTTGGTTATTAAGTAGTGTATTGTTTAGCCTCCATGTGTCTGTATTTTTTACAGATGTTTTCCTGTAATTGATATCTAGTCTCATAGCATTGTGGTCAGAAAAGATACTCGATACGATTTCAATTTTCTTAAATTTACCAAGGCTTGATTTTTGACCCAAGATATCATCCAACCTGGAGAATGTTCCATGAGAAGTTGAAAGTGTATTCTGTTGTTTTTGGATGGAATGTCCTATAAATATCAATTAAGTCCATCTTATTCAATGTATCATTTAAAGCTTGTATTTCCTTAATTATTTTAATTTTGGATGACCTGTCCATTGTTGAAAGTGAGGTGTTAAAGTCCCCTACTATTATTGTGTTACTGTCTATTTCCCCTTTTATGTCTATTAGCATTTTCCTTTTGTCTTGAGGTGCTCCTATGTTGGGTACATAAATATTTACAATTGTTATATCTTCTTCTTGGATTGATCCCTTTATCATTATGTAGTGTACTTCTTTGTCTCTTGTAATTGTCTTTACTTTAAAGTCTATTTTGTCTGATATGAGAATTGGTATGCCAGCTTTCTTTTGATTTCCATTTGCATGGATTATCTTTTTCCATCCCCCTCACTTTCAGTCTGTATGTGTCCCTAGATCTAAAGTGGGTCTCTTGTAGACAGCATATGTACAGGTCTTGTATTTGTATCCATTCAGCCAGTCTATGTCTTTTGGTTGGAGCATTTAATCCATTTATATTTAATGTAATTATTTATATGTATGTTCCTGTTACCATTTTCTTAATTGTTTTGGGTTTGTTATTGTACGTCTTTTCTTTCTCTTGTGTTTCTTGCCTAGAGAAGTTCCTTTAGCCTTTGTTTTAAAACTGGTTTGGTGGTGCTGAATTCTCTTAGCTTTTGCTTGACTGTAAAGGTTTTAATTTCTCTGTCAAATCTGAATGATATCATTGCTGGGTAGAGTAATCTTGGTATTAGGTATTTCCCTTTCATCACTTAAAATATGTCCTTCCACTCCCTTCTGGCTTGCAGTGCTTCTGCTGAAAAATCAGCTGTTAACCTTATGGGGATTCCCTTGTATGTTATTTTTTGCTTTTCCCTTACTGCTTTTAACATTTTTTCTTTGTATTTAATTTTTTATAGTTTGATTAATATGTGTCTTGGGGTGTTTCTCCTTGGATTTATCCTGTATGGAACTCTCTGTGCTTCCTGGACTTGATTAACTATTTCCTTTCCCATATTAGGGAAGTTTTCAACTATAATCTCTTCAAATATTTTCTCAGTCCCTTTCTTTTTCTCCTCTTCTTCTGGGACACCTATAATTCAAATGTTGGTGCACGTAATGTTGTCCCAGAGGTCTCTGAGACTGTCCTCAATTCTTTTCTTTCTTTTTTCTTTATTCCACTCTGTGGTAATTATTTCCACTATTTTATCTTCCAAGTCACATATCCATTCTTCTGCCTCAGTTATTCTGTTATTGATTCCTTCTAGAATATTTTTAATTTTAGTAATTGTATTGTTCATCACTGTTGTTTGCTCTTCAGTTCTTCTAGATCCTTGTTAAATGTTTCTTGTATTTTCTCCATTCTGTTTCTGAGATTTTGGATCCTCTTAATATCATTACTCTGAATTCTTTTTCAGGGAGGTTGCCTATTTCATCTTCATTTATTTGGTCTTGTAGGTTTTTACCTTGCTCCTTCATCATCATATATTTTTTTCGTTTCATTCTTTTCTTGTTTTGATGGGTGGTGCTATATTCCTGTCTTACTGGTTGTTTGTCCTGAGACGTCCCATACTGGAGTTTGCAGGCAGTTAGACAGAGCTGGGTCTTGGTGCTGAAATGAGGACCTCTGGGAGGCCTCACTCTGATTGATATTCCCTGGGGTCTGATGTTCTCTGTTAGTCCAGCGGTTTGGACTTGGAGCTCCCACCACAGGAGCTCAGGCCCAACCTCTGGCCTGGGAAACAAGATCCCACAAGCCAGTCACTGGGGTCTCCTCCCATCCCCTTAGGTGTCCATGGTCCCCAACTGGTGCCTGGTAGGTGCCCTAGTTGTGAGGAGACGTGAATTCTGCATCCTCCTAGTATGCCATCTTCACTCCGCTCCCTTCACTTTGAATCTTTATGTGGCTGAGCTCTATGGGCAGAAAGCCAAACAAACACTATGGGTTGTTTTTTTTTCTTTCATATGAAATAAAGGTTATATTTTTGGATGAATCAGACAAGGCTAGTGTGCTTTAAATCTGTGTTTATTTCACCTGACCAAGACAGACACTGCCCCAAAGACCTGGTAGCTAACAGAATGTTGGTCTTCATGAACTTATTGAAATGTGGTTACATGGAAGAGTAATGTGCAAGAGAGTTATGGAAAGAAATATTAAAACCTCTGGTGATATATATTTTTCTCCTAAAAAATAAGAAAAAATATCAGCTTTCCTAGTATTTCATTTACTCAATGACACTAGTGTCCTCACTCAGGCCATATATCTCATAGAGTGTGTAGGATGACAAGCATCTAAGGGAAGAAGGGGGTTCACAGCCAGTGGATCCTTCCCTCATTTGTTTATTTTCAACCTATTGTGACATATAGTAGTTAAGTTTGTCAGTAAAAAAATTTATAATTTCGATTATTTACCCAGTATTACATAAACTAGCTATCAAAAATTAGACCAAAGCTATGGACTAAATTTTGTCCCCTCAAAATCCATGTGTGATGAATTTGAACTCCCAATGTGATGGTATTTGTAGACGGGGCTGTTAGGAGGTAATTATGGTTAGATGCGGTCATGAGGGTGGGGATCCTGTCCAATGGGAATAGTGCCCTTATAAAAAGGGACACCAGAGAGCTCATTCTCTCAGAGGGAAGGCCATGTGAGCACAAGCAAGAAGGTGGCCATCTGCAAGCCAGGAAGAGATCTCTCACCAGAAATCAATTCTGTTGGCACCTTGATCTCAGACTTTGTACCTCCAGAACTGTGAGAAAATAATTTTCTGTTGTTGAAGCCACACACTCTGTCATATTTTGTTATGCAAGCCTGAGCAGACATAATACAATGAGTATCTTGCATACAGTCATCCCTTTGTATCCATGGGGGATTGGTTTCAGGATCCCCAGCCATTACCAAAATCTGAGGATGCTCAAGTCCCTTAGCTGGCCCTCAGTATCCCTGGTTCCAAATCCGTGGATTCAACCAACCTCAGATCATAAACACAGTACTCAACCTACAGCTGGCTGAATCCTCAGATGCAGAAACCTGCAGATTCAGAGAGCCTACTGTACTTATATATTTCTCCCAGGAAATCATGGATTAAAGATAATACTAAAAATGCAAGCACAATAAGCAAAAAGAAAATGGCAGAATTGAGACCTTGCCTCTACTATGAACTCTTCATTAGCCATATTACCAGGTAAAAATGATGATAATCCAAAATGTTGATAATTATTGAAAGCGAGTGATGAAAGTGTGGGGTTTCATCATACTATTCTCCCTACTATTATGTATTTAAAATTTTTTTCATAATGAAAAGTTTTTGTCAGTTAAAATTGGCTAAAAAGGGCTTCCCTGGTGGTGCAGTGGGTGAGAATCTGCCTGCTAATGCAGGGGACACGGGTTTGAGCCTTGGTCTGGGAGGATCCCACATGCCGCGGAGCAGCTAGGCCCATGAGCCACAACTACTGAGCCTGCGCGTCTGGAGCCCGTGCTCCACAACAAGAGAGGCCACGATAGTGAGAGGCCCACACACCACGATGAAGAGTGGCCCCTGCCTGCCACAGCTGGAGAAAGCCCTCGCACAGAAACAAAGACCCAATACAGCAAAAATAAATAAATTAATAAACACCTACCCCCAACATCTTCTTTAAAAAAAAAAAAAATTGGCTAAAAAAAAAATCATCAAGAGCATTATTTGAAATGTAGACTTACATCCAGGACCATTAACACTAAATTTCTCTCTAGGTATTTATTGTGTCTTGAGAGATTAGCTAATGAAGGTGTAAAGCCTCAGAAGTAGCAACACTTTTCAAAATTTTGTGTATTTCATTTTTATGTCATCATCTTTAGTTTCTATATTTCTAGGTATGTTTTATAACACACACATCAGCACTGCAGTATGGGAGAATGATTTATAGGTAACAACATACTCTTGTAGTGGGGGTACAAGCTCCAACACATTTATTGATGGAATACACAAACAAAAAAGTCTGGGTTCTCACTGCTTGAATGATAAGAGGAGAAGATGTATAATATATAAATATGGAGAATACCAAAAAAGATATAAGGCTCGAATTAGGGAGGAGAGAGCTAATAATATCAGGAATTATCTACAAGTTTAACGCATGCCTGCATTAATTGTATACACACATGTTATTTGTAAAGTTGGTAAAGCTCTTTGAAATCCTTTGGGATGAAATGAACATAAAACAATATATTATTAATATGACTACTATACTGCATGCTCATGTTTCCATATAAACCTGCCAGAGTAGTTTTTAATGGTCTCTTTTTTTAATGTAACTTATACTAGTATCCATTGAAGAGACTTACATTAATCTAAATTATTGAGATGAATTTTAATTTGATTGGACAATACTAAAGCTTGGAGTGACCAAAGAACAAGAAAAAAAAATCAACTCAGCACTCTGAAAAATAAACGTGAAATGACCTGGGACAATGGAGAACATATTTTTGTACCCCTATGCACTCATTCTACAAATCAGTGGTGTGCAGATGTCCTACAGCAAGGCCCTCAAAGTGCGGTGGAAGGGGTTGTGTGGGGCTGAAAGAATCCTTTATTTTTATCTTTATGTGACGATTGTTATTTATTTTTTTTCAAGCATGATTGAATACTTATACTTTGTAGTCTTGAGTAAAAGCCAACAAAATACCTCATTGCTTTCTCATCAAGAGCAGCATGATTTTTTTTTTTTTTTTTGCTGATTTCAGTGTGGAGATTCAATTTTTTTAAATTAGCAGGCCGAGTGGAAACAGATGGATTAAGGGGTTGCTATGTCCTGTGGAAGGTCTGTAGCCCAGAAAAGTAGGAGAATCATGGCTTTGGGAACTACGCTTTTATGTTACATTTCTGCTTTTATTCCACATTCGCTAGTTTTTGACAAACTGCATGGACTCTTACAATGTCAAGTCATACTCTTGGCTCCAGAAGATAAAGACATCATACTTATTAAAAGAGGTCATAGAGACCACAGTCTGTTCACAGCCAGGTGCCTAAGACTTCTGTCCTGACATCCCATGCCTTCTCCTCTTCCGATCCCACCCTGCTTCCCAGTCCCACCCCTTCTATAATATGCAGCTGGGAAGTTGTCTCTGTCCAAGCTGGGGGATGTTTGTCTTTCTCAACAAGGCCAGTGATTTACTAACGAGCCCAACCCTGGGGACAACATTCCCAGAGGGAGTTTCTGTGGCTTTAGCACCATCTCATCAGGAGATTCAGGGCTTAAAATGTCACAACCACAAAATAGTCTTACTTACCTACACGGCAAAGCAAGGCAGCACAGAAGTCAGGAGAACCTGACCTGCTTTTGAAATCTGCCTGTGCTAACTCACAATTCCACTGAGAACAAGTTGTGAGAACTTGGGCACATTACCTGACTGCTCAGTCTGAGTTTCTCTCTGGAAAACAAGGATGCTAATGTACTCACATCATAGATTCTACATACAGGTTAAATAAATTAATTTCTGCAAAGCATCTAGAGCAGTGCCTATGTCTGCAGTGAGGACTCAGTGAACCATAACCATCACCAAGTAGCAACAACAAAATTATAGTACAAATTGTCTGTATCCCAGGAACCCCACATAAAATTTGAAATAAAACAATTGTATTAGGGGGCTTCCCTCGTGGCACAGTGGTTAAGAATCTGCCTGCCAATGCAGGGGACATGGTTTCAAGCCCTGCTCTGGGAAGATTCCACATGCTGTGGAGCAACGAAGCCAGTGAGCCACAACTACTGAGCCTGCATGCCACAACTACTGAAGCCTGCGTGCCTAGAGCCCATGCTCTGCCACAAGAGAAGCCACCGCAATGATAAGCCTGCGCACCTCAACGAAGAGTAGCCCCCACTCGCCGCAACTAGAGAAAGCCTGCACGCAGTGACAAAGACCCAACGCGGCCAAAACTAAATAAATTTTTAAAAATTGTATTAGTGTTCTAATGTTGCTATAACAAATTACCACAAAATTAGTGGCTTGAATCTTCACAGATTTATTATCTTACAGTTTTATAGGGTTAGAAATCTAACTTGGGTCTCACTTAAAATCCAGGTTTTGGCTGTATTCTTTGCTAAAGTCTTTAAGAAGAATCCGTGCCTTTTCCCGCTTCTGGAAGCGGCCAACGTTCATCGGCTTTAGATGCCTTCCTCTGTCTCCAAAGTCATCAACAGACTCTTAAGACCTTCTCACACAGCATCACTCTGACCTCCTCTCCTGCCTCCCTCTCCCACTTTTAAGGACCCTTGCAAGTAGTCCAGGACAGTCTCCCTATTTTAAGGTCAGCTGATTGGCAACCTTAATTCCCCTTTGCCATGTAACTTAACATATTCACAAGCTCCAGCAATTATGGACATTTGTGGGAGCGGACATTATTTTACCTACCACAATTAAACAGAACCTCTCTGTCCCCAGAGTGAAACAAATAGATTTATTTTTATTGCCATTGAGCTGCCAGAAGGGATGATAGGATAAACAGGAAACTTCCAGGAAGTAGACAGCTTCTCCTCAGTAAGGGCTGGAAGTCCTCAGGACCCACTTAGCACAAAAGTTATTATCTTTTCTCAAAGAGTCCGTGAGCGCTGTAAAACTTTACCACAACAGCATTCACAGAAGGAATTTGCAGAAAATATTAGATCTGAGAAGAGTCACCCTTCAAGCACTTTATGGATTTATGGATAGAAAAATTAGGAACCAAAATAGCTGGCATGAAAGAACCATGAAAGATGAATACTCATTTTAAGTTTGAAGACTGAGTCGTTGCAGATTCATGACCAAGAATGCTTTAGGATTTACCGAAGCAGGAGGAAGCAACCAGGGTTACAATTCTGCTATGGGATGTAGACTGCTTTGGTCTACAGGACCAACCAGGAGACCAAAGTGGGGGATCACACCATACCAGGACCAGCTGGGAGTTTCTCCAAGGCTTTTGTTAATACCAGAACCCCATCACACACTCCTTCTAAACCTCTGCATGTTCCACAAAGGCCAACTGTGCCAAGCAAATACTTCCCAAGTCTGTCTCCAATAACAATAATAATGCTTCTCATTTGTACAGTGATTTTTCAGTTTTACAAGCATTTCACAAATATGACTTCCAAAGTAAACATTTTCGTGGTATATTGGTACGTTAAAAAAAATAAAACTTTCCTTGGATCATTCCCTTTATGCCAAAAATAACAAATGTAGAAGTAATTAAGGTTTTGGTTTAGACGTCACCAGGGATTATCTCATTGGTAAGGAGTGGAAGGTTTCTGAGCATGAAGTCAGTTTAGCAGGCTGCCAACAATTAACTTAGGCATCTTCTATACTGTCTCATCTTTTGTTTCTAACTTCAAGAAAGGTAACTCAAAGCCCAGCCTGGAAAAGCTCTTTCTCATAACCCCTCCCATGACCATCATAAATCCAAGGAATAAGAAAACTCCTAGATTTTTCTTTTTGCAATAAGCCTTGCTTTCTTTTTTCTGCAAAGAACAACAGTAGTAATCACCTTTAGCAAGACAAGTAAGATTTCTGATACTAATGTTACAGTTTAAGAGAATTTTCTTCAGAATACAAAAATGCCTCTCCAAGGAGAATTAAGGCAAGGTTTCTCTGAGAAGCAGGAAAACAAGAGTTTGTTGTCCCCCTTTGCAACGCCATAAATTAAGGAGGAGATCAATTCTGCCATTTCAATTTGTATCAGCCTGAAGGTCAAGCAGAAGCATGTAGTAAATTCTGTTTTTGACTCGGCGGGTTGCAAATCCAACAGACTCCTTGCATTATGAAAACCTTAGTTTCAATTTCTACCACCCAAGAATGTCTTCCCTGCTATTAGCAGATTATTCTCCTGGGCGGAAGGTTTGCCTCTGTTCATTAGGATCCCAACGGGAGGAAATAAACTCTAGCGGTTATTCATTCCATCCAAAATTCTGGATCTATCCATACATCCTCAACTAGTTAATACTGAAAAGGTTGTTCAGATTCTCCATGTGGCATCTCATGAAAAGCAGCATCACCCACTGGGGAACATATCATGGAACCCTCTGAGGAGGAGGCAGACATCTTTATTTCATTACAACACATTAGGGCAGAGGAAATGCCATGAGGTACAACAGCGTGTTAGTCCCACCCATAAACAACACAGCCACCTGAAATATTTCTGACTTGCATGCTTCCTTAATGAAAAGCGTGTTAAGGGAAAGGGAGAGGATGGAAAATAACAACACTTCGTCATTGTCAGATGTCCCCAACATCACATTAGATGTCTTCATTATGCTAAACCACAATCACAGAAAATTTTTAAACAGCTATTAAGCACCCCAACTGTGATGGGAAAGAGAAATGTCATGGATGCTGTTCCTTCCCACCTTGCTCCCTTTTAGCTGCCAGTGCACCCATCTCCCAGCTGCTGCTAACTCCCTGCAGCCCCCTTCTCAGGAAATCGATGACACCCCTCTCCCTGAAACCCCAGGCAATGACTGAATGGGGAGTCATTACAAAATGCTGACGCCATGCCTCAGGGTGAAACCACCTATCCAGTATGATTTTCTTTTTTTTTTTAATTAAAAACTTTTTTTTCAAGTAATTAATTTTTTTTTTTGGCCGAGCGGCATGTGGGATCTTAGCTCCCTGACAAGGGATCAAACCCGCACCCCTTGCGTTGGAAGCGCATAGTCTTAACCACTGGACCGCCAGGGAAGTCCCTGGTGTTTTTCACTGTATATGCCCTTAGCCTAGTTTCACAAATTCCTGTTCTAAATGCAGTGGTCTTCTCTGGGAGGGATTAAATTCATGCATGTGTGTATTTTTGTTTTCTTTTTGATAAGAAAAATTGCTAGCCACTCTACAGAAGAGGAGGGGGCAGTGCATAACCTGGAGACACCGGGTGAGGTCTGCCTTAGAAGGAGTGGTGGGCACTCTCCAAATCACTCCTGTATCTCCTCAGCCCTTCCGGAATCCTCCCGCACACTTTTGCCTCACAAGGGCTTCCTGCATCTCTGCTTGAGGGTGTCTTCCCACAAAGGTGGGTGCTCTGCCGCAGGCAGGACTGGGCAGAGGGCCAGGGCGTTGGCCTGACCCTTAACAAATAAGGGATGTTGTTGGTGGGTATCGCAACTATCATGCCCCAGCACAACAGTCGAGATGTGGCTCTTCATGGTCTCTCAGAGGGTCCTCAGGCAGGTTGAGTCCCGTTGCCCTTATTGGTTACCTGCTCATAACAAAACTTTCATTATCTTTCTTCTCTTCTCTGCCTCACTTCCCAGCTGTGCTTCTTAGAATTCCCTCCCACATAAGCCACTCCCACCCACATTCTTATCTCCTGGTCTTGCAGGGAATCCAGATTAGGACAGAGGGTAGGTGCAGAGGCTGTGGTCTAAGGACCCGGGAGAAGGGAAGGGCCCTCCCAGAGAGTTAGTGTTTGCTGTGGCTGAGGTGGGACATAGCACTGGTCCCAATAACTGGATCCTGGAACTCAGTACTCCTCATGACCACTGGTCCCTGGGAAGTGTCTCTACATAAGAGCTGAAAGAGGTGATGGCTAAGCAGGCTTTGGTTTCAGATGTGGGTGTGCAATGAATGTGCAGTTACCTCCAGCCCTGCTTCACCTACCTGGGGAGCCTGATATCTCCACCCTTGGAGAGACCACTGACATCGTGTTTCTGAGAAGCTTCTGGTCTACCTCTAGGGATAGGCTGTCCACTATGACATTCCTCAGACATCTCCTATCTTCCTAGGCTCTTAGGTTCCTTGGAGGTGCTGGCCCTTCAGCCTGGATCTCCACAGCCTCATACCAGCAAGAAATAGAGGTTTGGAAGGTCTGAATCCAAAGACTCCTGGCAATTCAGCCAGGAATCCTTCCACAGAAGAACTCTGGAGAGATGGGAGATGATCAGTGAGGATTGGTTACCATGAAGGTGAGGCCTCCTGAGCACCTGGACCATTTGGGAAGTCAAGGACTTTGACTGCATTGTTGGGCACAGCTGACTGAGGCTCCTGCCTTCTGAGCAGCTGCAGCCCTACACTGTAGTTTACACAGCAATATAGGACCAAGGTTCCCCCGCCCCAGACCCTCATAAATGCCCAGCTTTAGTGCAGCAAACAAGGATGCAGCAGGAGCCTGCAGGGAATCAGTGTTCCTATACTTCCTACTGGGGGTAGGTGTTCAGGCAACGCACTCTGGGAAGGATTGGGGTTGGCGCCATTTGTACCATAACCTGGGAAGGGCCTGCCTGCTATATTATTTTTTTTTTCCTTATCCCCTTGGTATTTGAATCTACTCAACCAAGTTTGAAACTTCTGACTAAGAAGCAAAGTAAATATATGGAGGCAAGTATGCAATGACTTAACCTGACTGAGGAAACATTCATATTTTAAAAGAAACTACAGTCTAAATTTTAAATATTAGAAATTGTGATTCTTTCCACAACGTATTTTCAAAACACTCATCTGAAACTCAAACCACAGAGGAAATAAGATAGGACCAAAGGGCTTCCCTGGTGGCGCAGTGGTTGAGAGTCCGTCTGCCGATGCAGGGGACACGGGTTCGTGCCCCGGTCTGGGAAGATCTCACATGCCGCGGAGCGGCTGGACCCGTGAGCCATGGCCGCTGAGCCTGCACGTCCGGAGCCTGCGCTCCGCAACGGGAGAGGCCACGACAGTGAGAGGCCCATGTACCGCAAAAAAAAAAAAAAAAAAAAAAAAAGTATATGACCAAAGCTTCCAGAAAGAGAAAGCACAGAGAGCAGCTGAGAGTAGATACCGTCATCTCTGTCAAGTCATTTAAGAACATTTAACTACACACATGGCAAAGTGCTTTGAGCAATACCCACTGAGCCTTCCATATTACAACCGAAAACAGTAAACAAGGCTGTAAACAACCATCGTCAAATGGCTCCACGGAGGCCACACAGCCATCTTCAGAAACCTGGGATGATCTTTTTCATTTTCTAGCTAGTCACTAAGTTACTACCTTCTATGGAACATGAAAGGTGCATTGACTGACACATCAACTTCCTTACATTGCCATCCTAGGCCAACACAGAATTCCCTTTGAATTGTACCAGAAAGCCACTTCACCACAGGGAGGGTGCCATGTTTAGTCCTGAGCCTTTGTCTCTAAAGGAAAGTCAAGTCCTAATTCCAGTGTTTATCCATGAAAATTTCTACTACTGAGCGAAGCCTTGAAATTCTTGACACGGGTTGTGGAAGGAATGAGACAGAGTGGAGAGCACAGCTGGGGGCTGCAGGGAGGGGCATGGCTCTAAATTGGGTTTATTGATTGCAGTTTAGGAGCTTTTTATTCCGTTTCTCCTCTTATGGCTTCGCCCTGAGTTACCACCAAGTGCTGGGCTCACATCATCTTGTTCATCCTCTCTACCGTATCTATCACTCCTGCATCCTAATAACATCAACATCCTTGCCTCTCATGACCTGGAGCTGTGTGGGATCTGGAGGACCCTTGGCAGGGTGTGGGTGGGATTAACACTAAAATGAAAAGTTGCCAAGACCAACCGTCCAATATAATCATTTAATCCACATAACTGTAGTCTCCTGTGTCATAGTTTAGAAGGCAAATAATCCCCCAGCTTGAGAACACCTCCTGCCTGAATTTTCAAGAGGTCTAATCCTCAAGAGGATAGCCCTTCTCCATCGTTGTTGGATCGAAGATCGGGTGGTGTTCAAAGGGCCAGTGCTGGTTGCTTTACCCTCATGACTGAAGCCAGAGCTTAGACCTGCTCCCATGGAAGGAGCTCCATTGCAGTGTCTGGAGGCTAGCTGCTCTGGCTCTTTGGTTCTATGAATAAACTTCAGTACAGACACCCACACTGCCATTTTCCCCTCTGGATGGCTGAGTGGGAAAGGGCTCCAACATAGCCAAATGTTGGGTCCCCAACCATCCTCCCCTGAGTCTAGGTGTATCCATTATCTACTGCAATGTTACAAATTCCCTACAACTAAATGGCTTAAAATAACAACCATGTGTTTTTGCCTATAAGTGCATGAGTCAGCTGTGTGGTGTGTGGATCTGTGCCCCTCTTAGCCAGGCCCGTTCATGAGTCTGAAGTCACCTGGCAGTTGTCTGGGAGCTGACTGACCTAGGATGGCCTCACCACGTGTCTGGGGCTTGACTGTCTGGTAGCTGGAGTGACAGCAGTGACTGAGTCACATGCCCCATGTCACTCAACAGGCTAGCCCAAGATGGTTCCATATGGCAGCAGAAAGATTCCAAATGAAAGTCCAGGGGTAGTTTGTTGTGTAGCAGTCAAAACATGGAGATCTATACTTATATTTTCAACCATATTAAAGGAAATAAACCGAATTTTTCCTCATCAATACATTTCTTCTCTGCTGCCATCTTTTGGGTTTAGCATGTTCAATGGTAAGGTAAGGAATAGATGCTCTTTGCACATCTGCCCTCCCCTCTCGCTTTCAGGCAACAAAGCCATAGAAGATCGCTTTCTCTTGCAAGTCTCCTGAGGCCTAGGCTTGCAGCTGGTGCAGAACTCAAGGGGAAATGAACTGTGCCCCTTGTTGGGAATAGCTGCAAAGCCACATAGAAAAGGACAGGCATACCGTGTCGGTGGAGAATCGGGCTCAATTTTGCACACAATCTGTCCCACTAAGCATTCAGGATTTCTCAGTACAGGGGAAAACTTCTCTCTCCTGAGACCTGAACCCATTTGTTGTCCCAGGAGTGAAATTGCTTTCAGGAAATCTTTATCTCCTAATACCTAAGTTTTAAAGCAAATTCCTGTAACCTTCAGAAAAAATGGTGAACCTGTCTGAACAGGTAATTCAGACCTGTTGCCCTGTGGCACAGAGGAGCTCGGGGTGGGAGAAAGAGGGCCACGCTAGCAGTGAGGAGAGAAAGAGCCGTGGACAAGTGTGCCCTTTCCTAATGCTGGCCACATCTCTGCAGTGTCCTCACCTGGACCCTGGGGAACTGTGCTTCATTCGGTTCCCAAAGCTGGCTGAGGTCACTATGACTTCTGAAGGGAGAGGTGATTGTCACCCTACACCCCTCTCCACTTCCAGCTCAGATACTCTCTAGGAAAAGAAAATGGCATGATAGTATTGGAAGGAGAGAGGGGTGGGAACAGAGGATACCTACTTCCTATACTCTCTAACTCCAATCTTCATCAACCCATGTTTGGTAAGATAATTGTACCCTGACTCTTCTCAGATTCTGAACAGTCAGCCTCCACCATCTTCCCCATTACTCAGTCCTGGGAACTAGAGCTTCCACATATGTGGCCCTGCTCCCACATGCATGTTCCCATAGACTGACATAAGGATAACAAGCTACACTGCACACACGAAGGCCAGCTTGTCAGCTGGACATGCATTTGAATTTCTAGTATTAGGATGCTCTGGTCCCCTAAGCCATCTTCATTTCTTATCCTGTCTCTACTGTAACCAAGACATTTCTTCTAAATGCCTGAGTATTGTTCCAAGTGTGATTATTTTTAGAACAACTTTTTTTCTGTTTTAAGTCAAAAGATCCAAACATTTGTCTCATTAGTTTATTCATTCATTCCACAATATTTTTTGAGCACCTACTATGTGTCAGGCACTGTTCTAGGTGTCAGGGATACAATGCTTAGGGGGATCAAAAGTCTCTGCCTTATAAGAACTTTTGTTTCGGGACTTCCCTGGTGACACAGTGGTTTAGAATCCACCTGCCAATGCAGGGGATGCGGGTTCAATCCCTAGTCTGGGAAAACCCCACATGCCACAGAACAACTAAGCCTGTGCACCACAACTACTGAGCCTGTGCTCTAGAGCCCGCGAGCCACAACTACTGAGCCCACATGCCACAACGACTGAAGCCTGTGTACCCTAGATCCCGCACTCTGCAACAAGAGAAGCTTTCGCAAAGAGAAGCCCACCCACTGCAACGAAGCCCCCGCTTGCCACAACTAGAGAAAACCCTGCACACAGCAACATAGACCCAATGAAGCCAAAATAAATTAATAAGTTAATTAATTAAATTTAAAAGTTCACAATGACCTTTAAAAAAAGTCTATACCAATCTCTTTAAAAAAAAAAAAAGAACTTTTGTTTTGACTGGTGAAAGCGATTATAAAAAATAAGTTAATAGCAATAGTATCAGACAACCACTTTGAAGAAAAATAAAGCAGATACGAGAATTGAATGTGAGGGAGGACAGGCTCATAGCTAGGATGGTTGGAGAGGGCTTCTCTGAGGAACTGATATTTGAACAAAGGCCTAAAGGAAGTGAGAGAACAAGTCATGTGACTATCCAGGGAAAGAGAAGTCCAGGGAGAGTAAATGTCTCCATTATTAGGACCTGCAAAATCACTCAGGAGGAAAACACTGATTTCTTATAGCCCCTATTTCTTCTGCTCTTCAAACATTCCATGATGGCTAAAATTATTTTAAAATTTCTTGAAGTTTACACTTTTGTTAGTTAAACATTGACAAAAATATGATAAGACTAGAAGATGTGTGAAGTCTTAGGGGAGGAACTGCCACCCCTGCACACTCTCTTTCTAAATGTTTCCCAGCCAATGTAGACAAGGTCCTACTTGTAGTCCTGCATGAATAAATGTCTTTGAAACTTAATTCAAAAAAAAAAATCAAAACCATATTTGTGCACTCTCTCTCCACAGCTGTGATCTCCAGAGATCTAAGATAATGGGAGGGCACACCCAGAGACCAACCTTAACAGTGAAGGCCTCTCCCAAACACCTGCCCAAGGAGAGGCCAAAGGCAAGGGCATGAGAGGAGGGAGGAAGCCCCCGGATACACAGCCGGCCCTCCTAACAATCCCACCTCCATGCCCAGCTGGCCAAGAGCAAGGCCATTAGCACCACCTGCAGATAGAAGCTGTGAAGAAAGTCAGGAGACCCTGGTGGAATGAGTCTTTATGAAAAACACAGAACCTCAGGAGGTGCCCAGAGCTGAGGAGATGGAGTGGAAATTTCCAGACCAGACCCTCCCAGGAACTCTCAGGCTTTTGGGACAGATTAGGCGACAGCACCCAGAAACAAAAGGGTTCCAACAGGCGTCTTCACTCTTTATTGACAATCGTACATCTGTACCATGTTTCCCCCTTTACTCATCTTCCCATCATAGCTCTCCATCACTTCCTCTCCTTTTCTTCTCATTCTCCTTTTTCTTGCCCCGTCACCTATCAATTGCTTTTCTTTATGACCCACTTCAGCCTCCTCTCTTTCCTTACTATTTAGAAAATAAACGTAAAAGAAACAAAAGTCATAGTTACAGAGAAATCCAATGAATGAAATGGTAGTTTACCATCCACACCAGTGTTTTTCTTCCTGCTCCAAATTTGAGGTGACAATGGCACCCTCATTTCCTGCTGGTGGCATCTTCCATCAGTAAGGGCCTTCAAAGTGCAGCCTTATATTACATAGAAAATGCCACAATGTGTTCCTAGCCTATGAACTAGTAGTTACCCTCCCAGGAACATGTGCTTAAGAAGTAGTAACTCAATAGGAGCCAAAAAAAAGTCATCTGCATGCCAGTGTCCTTTGTAGTGTCATCTATAGTGACAGAGAGTAGAAAACAAAGCAAGCATCCAACAATAGTCTAATGCATTAGCAAACTGTTAAAGTGACTCAATGGGAGACTATGTGTCTATTAAAATCGTAATTATAAACACTACATGGACACATGGAAAGCTAGGTGTTATGTGAAAAGATCAGAACACAAAATTCTGTCACCATCTAAGTACAATTATGGGAAGCCAAATTGGAAAAGAATATACAAAAATAAGGCTAGTTTTTCTCTTACATCAGAGTGGTGGAAATACAGACTTCTCTTTAAAAAAATCTTTTAATGTCATTATACTGTTTTTAATAATAAACATGTAAATAATACCAATAAGAGATATTATGGAAACTTTGTTAGGAAGTCCAACACGAATCAATCAAAATTCTCCACTAGTAACTGCCCAAGACAGTTCTTTCAATGTATTTGCCATAATTTTATGTTTCCCTATCCTTCCCACATCACCTCCCTCTCACATCAAGTTAAGGGCATGAAACATTCTTTATTTAACTCCAGCTATTCTGTTTTACATTGGGCAGACCTGTTACCTGTCTTCCCTATCATGGTCCCACATTATCCAGACAAGTTTATCTCTCATCACATCCTAAATGACATCTGCTACAGCGGTCACCTTGCTCATCAGCTAGCCCCCATCTCCATCTGTTTCCATAAGCACTGGGGACACCATCTCTCTTCCCCTCCGCCTTCAACTCTTGCCCACCTTCTGAACACATAACACCTCTCCTGACCTCCTCAGCCTTCCACGATGTCTTCAAACTTCAAATTCCTCCAACACTTATCATCTTTACCATATAATTCATATTTCATGCTTGTTTCACAACTTATTCTTATCTGTCCAACATTACTGCAAAACCCTTGAAGGTAGGAACTGTGTCTACACTTGATATTCAAGCAAAGCTCGATGCTTAAGCCCAGAGTTACTGAATGATACTGTTTATTGAGTGATTAATAATGGAACAGGGATAATGGAGCATCTGGGAACTGAGGAATAGATTTCCATACCTGTTCTGCATCTCATCATGTGACAAACACATTCAAGTGCCCCAAACCAAGCCTCATTAACTATTGAGAAATGCGTGCAGACATCCATAAACATGAAGCCCTCTGTAGCTCATTTCCAAAACTATTAAGAAGCACAGATGAATATGTATTACTGATGGGATCAGTACTGATTTGTATGATGTTCTAAAGTAGATTAAAAGCTATAGACAATATTATTAATAACCTAATTTATCTGTGGAGTAAATTTGTAGATTTAATGTTGTGATTATAAAGAGCAGCATGAAGAGTTTTTTGAAAATAGATGCTTTGAGTAATTTTATCTGACATCTTAAACCATGAAAATATCTGAGTTGGAATTTCTTAATAGAACACTTAAGCATGAATATTAAATTAATCATTTGTGACTCTTCAAAAAACAGAGTGTTATGTATTTCTAAATGGGAAATTTATTCTGTAGAATTAATAGTATATGTTGCAGATTCATAAATCACTGACTCTATTAAAGCAAAATGATCTGGTTAAAAGAAATTGAGCTGTAGAGTTAGGAAGGCTGAGGTTCAAATTTCAGTCTTCTATGTGGCCTTGAGGAAGTTACTTAACCTGGCTGTGCTTAAAATGCCTCAACTGAAAATAGCCTGAGATTGCCACCTTCACAGTATTACTCTGAAGATTAAATAGTATTGTATATAGAAAGCACTTAGCACAGGTCCTAGTACATGAAAAGCAGTCAATAAAAGATATGTATTGTTTTTATTATTTTTAAATTATCATTTTATCATAAAAGAATGCCATCACAAAATTATTGTTCTTAGCATGTCAGACTTGCACTCAAGTTAACATGAGGTTTATGCCCATTTTAAGCTGGACATCACAAAGACAATTTTCATAACCCTCTTGATATAATGAAATGTGGCTAATGCTGCCCACTGAGGCCAGCACAACTCTATTAATAGCAAAGAGCCTTAATGGAGCAATGCTGCAGCAAGGAACCCTCTTTTCAAGAAATCATAAGTATTATTGATCTATTTTTCTTTCTCTTCCTCGAGAAAGCTAACTGGAAGCATGTTCGATCCTAATGGACCAGCGGTGAAGGAGAGGGAGTTGTTTTCTCTGAATCAGTTGGGAAAGGCTTATCTCCACACATCTCCCGTAAATAGAACTCCACCTCCCTGCCCAGAGAATCCCTTAAATGGCTGGTCTCTGTCCCTGAGCACAGTCTATGACATTGGTCCTTAATACACCACCTGGAAAAATATTCAGCTTTAATTAAGTTTGACAGTCTCCAAATACAGTGTTGTTTAAGTGGCAAAGATTGAGTTTGTTTTCAATATGAGAGAAAACGGCAATTAGATGGAAAAAGAAACTTCAAGAATGCAGTCTCCTGTGTGTGACGTTTTTGGAGGCAACTAATGAGAAAGAGAGACAGAGAAGAAAGCAGAGAAAATGTTTATCTAAAATCCCCTTGGAAGCAGAGAAATCCTCTTTGAACCAAAGAAATCATGAGGGTAGAAGAAAATGATGTAGAGCATTCTCTATAGCTATAATAACCATGATGATGACTTTATAACTGCATGCAACAGAGCAATTTTTAATCTTTTAATTTTCAGAGTACTGCTGTGTATCCCTCTTTTATCACAAACACACAAGATAAATATCTTGAAAGCCTTGTGTGACCCCACAGTGACAAAACCTAATGGCTACTTCTCTGACCCTCTGGACCTCTCAGGATCTGCTGATGCTGCTGTTCTCACTGGTGCTCATTTCCTCCTTGGGTTGCAGACTTTCCTCATCTCTTCAGACCTTCCTTGTCCTGCTCCTGCCTCCTAAATGTGCAAATCCTCTCGAAGCGCAAATCTCTCCACTCGATTCTTTGAAGAATGCATCCAGCCCTCCCTGCACCATCTATCAGCTCTACAGAGAAGATTCCCAGAGGCACATTCCAAGCCCCATTCTCTTTCTAAGCATCAGTTCTGCTTTGGGGATGGCTTCATTGAGAAGGTAGGGTTTGAACTGGTTTTGAAGGCTGAGCAGATTCAAATAGTCAAAGAAGTGGAATTTAGAAAGAAGTATTATAGGTGGAATGATGACCATGGGCAGAGTGCAGAGATGCAAAACAAGGGATGTTTGGATGACAGTGAAGTTCTCTAAGGAATTCTTATCCTTTTTAAAAAGACATTCAGGAAGAGGACTTTGCCATCTTCTAGGGCCTTCTACTTTTCTAAATGTCTGGGGGCACTTTCTAGTACTTACTCTCCAAAGTTTAAAAATAAGTCAAAGGGCAAACACTTCCTTCACCCTTAACTCTAATGGCATCAAAAAAAAATGTCCCAGATCCCCAGAGGCCCCATTTCCAGAAGTCTCATCTCTCCCAGACATCACCCCACCACCACCTTGCCCAACTTCACCAGAAATACCCCTGGGCACAAGGATCTGATGAGATTTGCTCTGCACTTCAATTCTGAAGCAGTTGTTTGACTCCTGCTGAGTTCAACTGCTGGTCTTCAAACTTTTTCTTCAAAGGAAATCACCTCACATTCTCAGAATTTTGATTCCTTGGCTTCCTCTTTTCACAGAAAAGGCAAAGGCAGTTAATGGAAGTTTGAGTGAGCTGTCCAAAATACCATTGTTATCTCCTGACACCTGTCCCACGACTTATTACACAACCTTTGATACAGGGTCTGCAGAAGACAGAGTGATTTTTAGTATGTTAGTGAAAGAAAGGAAAACCACATTATGCATTTGGATAAATCCTTGTTCCGTTCCATGGTCCAAAGCATGAAACAGAAAATAACAATTGGATGAATTCTCCCACTGAGCAATCCCAAGTTCAAAGCTAGAAATAATCTAACCTTCCTAACCCAGGTCTTTTGCAAAAGTAACTTATCTCCAAGGAGAGACGTCATTTAATACATGTCTTGCAGCACATGAGAAGTATAACACTATGTCACATGCCCATGTGCAAAATTACAAAAGTCATCACTCTTGGCAGCTCATAGTTATTGAATATATTTCAAGGTTCAATGGCTTAAGTCAGAAGTGTTGCTCTTCATCTCTTTATAAGTTTATCTCTGAATATATGAGCTTATGCTAAACATAGTTTAATCAACCCCTTGCTCCAGCCCTATCTATTTCACTCCACAAAATAAATTTAAAAGTTATTTATAGATTCCATGGTCAAAGGATAGAACACAAGCACTGTTTGTCTACTCAAGATGCTACTTCCCTATTTTGTTTTGGATTATATATAGTGCACACCTCATAAACCTTTTTAAAAAGCTCATTTTTCCACCTGCCTTTATGATTATCTTAGCATCTTTCTTTACCAAAAGTTGTCTTAATGCCCACATTAGAAGTATAATCCATATGCTAGTTACATACTTAAAAAAAAATAAAGCTATGGACATCTGCTTTAGATTATGACGGTAATAATTCCAAAACTAACTAGGAAATCAGATAAAACCCTAAAACATTTACTTGAAGTTATTGGAGAGCTGCCAAGGTAACCAGGATTTGAGAGTGCAAGAGTCTACAGAGAAGGGAAACGTAGGGAGGTGAGCTGACTTTCTGTGGGTTGCTTTTCCCCCAGGACATTTGCTGAGTCTTGTCTTTATGATGAGTTAGAATCTGACAAACTGGGAGGAGAGTTATGGCTAAGAGACAAGAAAGCCACGAGGAGGCTTCTGGAAAGATGGTGGAAGAGTAAGACGCAGAGATCACCTTCCTCCCCACAGATACACCAGAAATACATCTACACATGGAACAACTCCTACTGAACACCTACTGAACGCTGGCAGAAGACCTCAGACCTCCCAAAAGGCAAGAAACTCCCCACGTACCTGGGTAGGGCAAAAGAAAAAAGAATAAACAGAGACAAAAGGATAGGAACGGGTCCTGCACCAGTGGGAGGGAGCTGTGAAGGAGGAAAGGTTTCCACACACTAGGAAGCCCCTTAGACGGTGAAGACTGCGGGTGGTGGAGGGGGAAAGCTTCAGAGCCGCGGAGGAGAGCGCAGGCACATGGGTGCAGGGAGCAAAGCAGAGAGATTCCTGCACAGAGGATCAGGGCCTACCGGCACTCACCAGCCCGACAGGCTTGTCTGCTCACCCGCTGGGGCGGGCGGGGTTGGGAGTTGAGGCTTGGGCTTTGGTCGGAGCACCAGGAGAGGACTGGGGTTGGCGGCGTGAACACAGCCTGCAGGGGGTTAGTGCGCCACGGCTAGCCGGAAGGGAGTCCGGGGAAAAGTCTGGACCTGTCAAAGAGGCAAGAGACTTTTTTTTTACATTTATTTATTTATTTATTTTTGGCTGTGTTGGGTCTTCGTTTCTATGCGAGGGCTTTCGCTAGTTGCAGCGAGCAGGGCCCACTCTTCATCGCGGTGCGCGGGCCTCTCACTGTCGCGGCCTCTCGTTGTGGAGCGCAGGCTCCAGACGCGCAGGCTCAGTAGTTGTGGCTCACGGGCCCAGTCGCCCCACGGCATGTGGGATCTTCCCGGACCAGGGCTCGAACCCGTGTCCCCTGCATTGGCAGGCGGACTCTCAACCACTGCACCACCAGGGAAGCCCCAAGAGACTTTTTATTACCTCTTTGTTTCCTGGTGCGCAAGGAAAGGGGATTAAGAGCTCTCCTTAAAGGAGCTCCAGAGACGCGCGCCAGCCGCGGCTAAAAGCACAGACCCCGGAGACAGGCATGAGACGCTAAGGCTGCTGCTGCCGCCACCAAGAAGCCTGTGTGCGAGCACAGGTCACTATCCACGCCCCCCTTCCAGGGAGCCTGTGCAGCCTGCCACTGCCAGGGTCCCGGCATCCAGGGACAACTCCCCCGGGGAGAACACACGGCGCGCCTCAGGCGGGTGCAACTTCACGCCGGCCTCTGCCGCCGCACGCTCGCCCTGCACTCCATGCCCCTCCCTTCCCCCGGCCTGAGTGAGCCAGAGCCCCCGAATCAGCGGCTCCTTTAACCCCGTCCTGTCTGAGAGAAGAACAGACACCCTCCGGCGACCTAAACGCAGAGGCGGGGCCAAATCCAAAGCTGAACCCCTGGGAGCTGTGAGAACAAAGAAGAGAAAGGGAAGTCTCTCCTAGCAGCCTCAGAAGCAGCGGATTAAAGCTCCACAATCAACTTGATGTACCCTGCATCTGTGGAATACATGAATCGACAACCAATCATCCCAAATTAAGGAGGTGGACTTTGAGAGCAAGATTTATTATTTTTTCCCCTTTTCCTCTTTTTGTGAGTCTGTATGTTTATGCTTCTGTGTGAGATTTTGCCTGTATAGCTTTGTTTCTACCATTGGTCCTAGGGTTCTATCCGTCCGTTTTATTTTTGTTTTTTTAATTTTTTCTCATTTTTTTCTCTTAATAATTATTTTTTTATTTTAATAACTTTATTATATTTTATCTTACTTTATTTTATTTTACTTTATCTCCTTTCATTTTTCCTTCCTTCCATCCTTCCTCCCTCCCTCCCTCCTTTCTTTCTTTCTTTCTATCTCTCTTTCTACTTCTACTAATTCTTTCTTTCTACTTTTTCTCCCTTTTATTCTGAGCTGTGTGGATGAAAGGCTCTTGGTGCACCAGCCAGGAATCAGTGCTGTGCATCTGAGGTGGGAGAGCCAACTTCAGGACACTGGTCCACAAGACACCTCCCAGCTCCACTTAAATCAAATGGTGAAAATCTCCCAGAGATCTCCATCTCAACACCAGCACCCAGCTTCACTCAACGACCAGCAAGCTACAGTGCTGGACATCCTATGCCAAACAACTAGCAACACAGGAACACAACCCCACCCATTAGCAGAGAGGCTGCCTAAAATCATAATAAGTCCACAGACACCCCAAAGCACACCACCAGACGTGGACCTGACCACCAGAAAGACAAGATCCAGCCTCATCCACCAGAACACAGGCACTAGTCCCATCCACTAGGAAGCCTACACAACCCACTGAACCAACCTTAGCCACTGGGGACAGACACCAAAAACAAGGGGAACTACAAACCTGCAGTCTGCAAAAAGGAGACCCCAAACAAAGTAAGATAAGCAAAATGGGAAGACAGAAAAACACACCGCAGGTGAAGGAGCAAGATAAAAACCCACCAGACCTAACAAATGAAGAGGAAATAGGCAGTCTACCTGAAAAAGAATTCAGAATAATGATAGTAAAGATGATCCAAAAACTTGGAAATAGAATAGACAAAATGCAAAAAACATTTAACAAGGACATAGAAGAACTAAAGATGAAACAAACAACGATGAACAACACAATAAATGAAATGAAAAATACTCTAGATGGGATCAATAGCAGAATAACTGAGGCAGAAGAACGGATAAGTGACCTGGAAGATAAAATAGTGGAAATAACTACTGCAGAGCAGAATAAAGAAAAAAGAATGAAAAGAACTGAGGACAGTCTCAGAGACCTCTGGGACAACATCAAACACACCAACATTCAAATTATAGGGGTTCCAGAAGAAGAAGAGAAAAAGAGAGGGACTGAGAAAATATTTGAAGAGATTGTAGTTGAAAATGTCCCTAATATGGGAAAGGAAATAGTTAATGAAGTCCAGGAAGCACAGAGAGCACCATACAGGATAAATCCAAGGATAAATACGCCAAGACAGATATTAATCAAACTGTCAAAAATTAAATACAAAGAAAACATATTAAAAGCAGCAAGGGAAAAACAATGAATAACACACAAGGCAATCCCCATAAGGTTAACAGCTGATCTTTCACCAGAAACTCTGCAAGCCAGAAGGGACTGGCAGGACATATTTAAAGTGATGACAGAGAAAAACCTACAACCAAGATTACTCTATCCAGCAAGGATCTCATTCAGATTTGATGGAGAAATTAAAACCTTTACAGACAAGCAAAAGCTGAGAGAGTTCAGCACCACCAAACCAGCTTTACAACAAATGCTAAAGGAACTTCTCTAGGCAAGAAACACAAGAGAAGGAAAAGACCTACAATAACGAACCCAAAACAATTAAGAAAATGGGAATAGGAACATACATATCGATAATTACCTTAAATGTAAATGAACTATATGCTCCCACCAAAAGACACAGATTGGCTGAATGGATACAAAAACAAGACTCAAATATTTGCTGTCTACAAGAGACCCAGGTCAGACCTAGAGACATATACAGACTGTGAGGGGATGGAAAAAGATATTACATGCAAATGGAAACCAAAAGAAACCTGGAGTAGCAATGCTCATATCAGACAAAATAGACTTTAAAATAAAGACTATTAGAAGAGACAAAGAAGGACACTACATAATGATCAAGGGATCGATCCAAGAAGAAGATATAACAATTGTAAATATTTAGGCACCCAACATAGGAGCACCTCAATACATAAGGCAAATACTAACAGCCATAAAAGGGGAAATCCACAGTAACACATTCATAGTAGGGGAGTATAACACCCCACTTTCACCAATGGACAGATCATCCAAAATGAAAATAAATAAGGAGACACAAGCTTTAAATGATACATTAAACAAGATGGACTTAATTGATATTTATAGGACATTCCATCCAAAAACAACAGAATACACATTTTTCTCAAGTGCTCATGGAACATTCTCCAGGATAGATCATATCTTGGGTCACAAATCAAGCCTTGGTAAATTTAAGAAAATTGAAATTGTATCAAGTATCTTTTCCGATCACAACGCTATGAGACTAGATATCAATTACAGGAAAAGATCTGTAAAAAACACAGACACATGGAGGCTAAACAATACACTACTTAATAACGAAGTGATCACTGAAGAAATCAAAGAGGAAATAAAAAAATACCTAGAAGCAAATGACAATGGAGACACAATGACCCAAAATCTATGAGATGCAGCAAAAGCAGTTCTAAGAAGGAAGTTTATAGCAATACAATCCTACCTTACAAAACAGGAAACATCTTGAATAAACAACCTAACCTTGCACCTAAAGCAATTAGAGAAAGAAGAACAAAAAAAACCCAAAGTTAGCAGAAGGAAAGAAATCATAAAATCAGATCAGAAATAAATGAAAAAGAAATGAAGGAAACGATAGCAAAGATCAATAAAACTAAAAGCTGGTCCTTTGAGGAGATAAACAAAATTGATAAGCCATTAGCCAGACTCATCAAGAAAAAAAGGGAGAAGACATAGAATTAGAAATGAAAAAGGAGAAGTAACAACTGACACTGCAGAAATACAAAAGATCATGAGAGATTACTACAAGCAACTATATGCCAATAAGATGGACAACCTGGAAGAAACGGACAAATTCCTAGAAATGCACAACCTGCCAAGACTGAATCAGGAAGAAATAGAAAATAAGAACAGACCAATCATAAGCACTGAAATTGAAACTGTGATTAAAAATCTTCCAACAAACAAAAGCCCAGGACCAGATGGCTTCACAGGCGAATTCTATCAAACATTTAGAGAAGAGCTAACACCTATCCTTCTCAAACTCTTCCAAAATATAGCAGAGGGAGGAACACTCGCAAACTCATTCTAAGAGGCCACCATTACCCTGATACCAAAAACAGACAAGGATGTCACAAAGGAAGAAAACTACAGGCCAATATCACTGATGAACATAGATGCAAAAATCCTCAACAAAATACTAGCAAACAAAATCCAACAGCACATTAAATGGATCATACACCATAATCAAGTGGGGTTTATTCCAGGAATGCAAGGATTCTTCAATAGACGCAAATCAGTCAACATGATACACCATATTAAAAAATTGAAGGAGAAAAACCATATGATCATCTCAATAGATACAGAGAAAGCTTTCGACAAAATTCAACACCCATTTATGATAAAAACCCTGCAGAAAGTAGGCATAGAGGGAACTTTCCTCAACATAATAAAGGCCATATATGACAAACCCACAGCCAATATCGTCCTCAATGGTGAAAAACTGAAAGCATTTCCACTAAGATCAGGAACAAGACAAGGTTGTCCACTCTCACCATTCTTATTCAACATAGTTTTGGAAGTTTTAGCCACAGCAATCAGAGAAGAAAAGCAAATAAAAGGAATCCAAATTGGAAAAGAAGTAAAGCTGTCACTGTTTGCAGATGACATGATACTACACATAGAGAATCCTAAAGATGCTACCAGAAAACTACTAGAGCTAATCAATGAATTTGGTAAAGTAGCAGGATACAAAATTAATGCACAGAAATCTCTGGCATTCCCATACACTAATGATGAAAAATCTGAAAGTGAAATCAAGAAAACACTCCCATTTACCATTGCAACAAAAAGAATAAAATATCTAGGAATATACCTTCCTAAGGAGACAAAAGACCTGTATGCAGAAAATTATAAGACACTGATGAAAGAAATTAAAGATGATACAAATAAATGGAGAGATACACCATGTTCTTGGATTCAAAGAATCAGCATTGTGAAAATGACTGTACTACCCAAAGCAATCTACAGATTCAATGCAATCCCTATCAAACTACCACTGGCATTTTTCACAGAACTAGAACAAAAACTTTTTGTATGAACAAAAAAATTTGTATGGAAACACAAAAGACCCCGAATAGCCAAAGCAATCTTGAGAACGAAAAATGGAGCTAGAGCCATCAGGCTCCCTGACTTCAGACTGTACTACAAAGCTACAGTAATCAAGACAGTATGGTACTGGCACAAAAACAGAAAGATAGATCAATGGAACAGGATAGAAAACCCAGAAATAAACCCACGCACATATGGTCACCTTATCTTTGATAAAGGAGGCAGTAATGTACAGTGGAGAAAGGACAGCCTCTTCAATAAGTGGTGCTGGGAAAACTGGACAGGTACATGTAAAAGTATGAGATTAGATCACTCCCTAACACCATACACAAAAATAAGCTCAAAATGAATTAAAGACCTAAATATAAGGGCAGAAACTATCAAACTCTTAGAGGAAAATATAGGCAGAACACTCTATGACATAAATCACAGCAAGATCCTTTTTGACCCACCTCCTAGAGAAATGGAAATAAAAACAAAAATAAACAAATGGGACCTAGTGATACTTCAAAGCTTTTGCAGAGCAAAGGAAACCATAAACAAGACGAAAAGACAACCCTCAGAATGGGAGAAAATATTTGCAAATGAAGCAACTGACAAAGGATTAATCTCCAAAATTTATAAGCAGCTCATGCAGCTCAATAATGAAAAAACAAACAACCCCATCCAAAAATGGGCAGAAGACCTAAATAGACATTTCTCCAAAGAAGATCTACAGACTGCCAACAAACACATGAAAGAATGCTCAACATCATTAATCATTAGTGAAATGCAAATCAAAACTACAATGAGATATCATCTCACACCAGTCAGAATGGCCATCATCAAAAAATCTAGAAACAATAAATGCTGGAGAGGGTGTGGAGAAAAGGGAACCCTCTTGCACTGCTGGTGGGAATGTAAATTGATACAACCACTGTGGAGAACAGTATGGAGGTTCCTTAGAAAACTACAAATAGAACTATCATATGACCCAGCAATCCCACTAGTGGGCATATACCCTGAGAAAACCATAATTCAGAAAGAGTCATGTACCAAAATGTTCATTGCAGCTCTATTTACAATATCCCCGAGATGGAAACAACCTAAGTGTCCATCATCGGATGAATGGATAAAGAAGATGTGGCACATATATACAATGGAATATTTCTCAGCCATAAAAAGAAATGAAATTGAGCTATTTGTAATGAGGTGGATAGACCTAGAGTCTGTCATACAGAGTGAAGTAAGTCAGAAAGAGAAAGACAAATACTGTATGCTAACACATATATATGTGGAATTTAAGAAAAAAAATGTCATGAAGAACCTAGGGGCAAGACAGGAATAAAGACACAGACCTACTAGAGAATGGACTTAAGGATATAGGGAGGGAGAAGGGTAAGCTGTGACAAAGCGAGAGAGAGGCATGGACATATATACACTACCAAACACAAGGTAGATAGCTAGTGGGAAGCAGCCGCATAGCACAGGGAGATCAGCTCGGTGCTTTGTGACCACCTGGAGGGGTGGGATAGGGAGTGTTGGAGGGAGGGAGATGCAAGAGGGAAGAGTTATGGGAACATATGTATATGTATAACTGATTCACTTTGTTATATAGCAGAAACTAACACACCATTGTAAAGCAGTTATACTCCGATAAAGATGTTTAAAAAAAAAAAAAAAAGAAAGTCACTAGAGCATTGGGAATTTCATAGGGATAGAGAGGAAAAAAACTACAGTTGGGAGTTGCCTGGCAGGCAGTACTACAGTGACCAAAAATCTGGAGAGAAAGAAACACAGAGACAAATTCTCAGATTTCTCAGAGCAAGAGGCTGAAAAATTCAGCTAAAAACTTATCAGAGTTTTTAACAATCTGATGTGCTGATAAGACAAAAAGTACAGTTTAGGAACAACCCACCTAAAGGTGGCCATAGTAAGCAACCTAGACGTTTATCCCTAGGAGCAGGGATGAGCAAGGGGATAGATGGAGCCTTAGCAAACCTGCAATCCAGCCTTTGAGTCAGCCCTCTGCCTGATTAGATTAAGGGAATTGGGACAACCCCACTCAAGCTGCCTATCATAGAATATGGTGAACTCTCTCTAGAAGAAGTTATCATTATCCTGAGCTTTTGTAGTTTTCATGCACAATGTCTAGCATTCAACCAAAAACCACCAGGTATGCCAAAAAAGAAAAACAAGATTATAAAAAACATAAAATAGAAACAAATCCACACATGGCTCAATTATTGAAACTATCCAGACACAGATTTGTTAAACAACTAATATTAATATATTTTTTTAAAATATGAGACAACATGGGAATTTCACCAGAGCACTGTAATGTATTTTTTGCAAAGCATCAAATAGAAATTGTGGAAATGAAAAATTACAGTGATTAAAACTAAGAACTCAGTAGATAGGTTCACAGTAGATTGAATACAATAAAAGAGAGGATTGATGAGCTGAAAAACTGGTAAATATAAACTATACAGGCTGAATCACAGAAAGCAAGAGAGATGGAAAATACAGAAAAGAGCACTGGCAAAATATGGTGGACTTTGCAAAGGTAGGACACATCTGTAAGTGAGTCCCAGAAGGGGAGGATAGAGTGTGACAGAAAATATTTTTGAATAGATTATAGCTGAGAATGTTCCAAAATTTCTAAAATATAGCAAACAATTTCAAGAAGTTCTACAATCATCAACCAAGGTTAACATAATAAAACCACCACTAGGCACATTAGAGTAAAACTGATGAAAAACAAAGGGAAAGAGAAAATCTTGAAAGGACCCAGAAGAAAAAAGACACTTTACCTTCAAAGGAGTAAAAATAAGACTGACAGCTGAGTTTTCAGTAGAAAAATGTAGAAGCCAGAGAATAATGGAATACTACCTTTAAAGTACTGGCAAAAAATAACAGCCAGTCTAGACATTCATACACTGTGAAAATATCCTTCAAAAATGAGGATGAAATAAAAGATTTTTCAGACAAACAAAAACTGAGAGTGTTAATCACCAATAGACCTGCATTAATGCAGGGAATTCTTAGGCAGAAAAAAAAAAAAAGAATCCAGATGGAAACAAGGACATAATGCAGGAAGGAATAAAAAAACATCAGAAAAGGTAAAAATTTAAGAAAATAAAAATGAGCATTAACATAAAATCAACATTAATAATGTCTTGTGGAGTTTAAATATGTATAATATATATTTTAAATATAACATACATTTTACACACATTATAAATATTGCTTATAATATTTAAAATATGTATTATTTATTCATATATAACATGTTTATATGTATAATTTTACAATATTTATAAAATATTACATATATAATAGTATATATTTTGTATAATATGTATATTTAAATGTACATAATACATATATTGTTTTTAAATGTATCAATTATATGTATATATAATATAAATATTATCATATTATTATGACAATAATAATACAAAAGAGGGAAGTAAATGAAGTTAAAGGGCTAGAAGATTCAAACATTGTTTGGAGAAAGGTAACACGATAATAAATCATGGATGGATTTTGTAACCTCTAGGGTAAACACTAAATAACAGTAAAAGAACATATAGCTAAAAATCTAACAAATGAGAAAAAATAGTAAAAAAAAAATACAAAATAGAAGTCAGCATAAAGTTGGTACATGATAAGATTATTATAAGAAAGGAAAATTATGATGTCTTTCCCGTGAACATAGATGCAATTGTACTTAACAAAATAATAGCATATCCAGTTACCCATTAAAAGGTAATACATCATGCCTTAGTGGGTTTTATTCCAAGAATGCAAAGGTAGTTAATATTCAAAAATCACTAAATGCAATTCCCACATTAACAGAAAGAAAAAAAAAGAAAGAAGAGTCAGCCGTAGAAAGTACATTTGAAAAAATTTAACACCTAATCATGATTTAAAACAAACTACTGGAAACTAGGAATAAAATGAAACTATTAATCTGAACAAAACTATCTACAAAAAACCCACAATGCACACCATACCTTGTGGTGAAATATTAAAAGCTTTCCTTCTGCAATTGGTAATGAGACAAGAATGTCAGCTATCACCACTTCCATTTAACATTGTACTGGGGGTCCTAGCGAGAAAAATAAATAAAGGCATGTGGTGTTGAAAGGAAGAAGTAAAACCGTCATTAGTTTCTGATGATATGACTGTGTAAGTAAAACAAAAAAAGAATCTACAAACTATTATTAGAATTAATAAATTAATTAAGTTTATTGGATACCTGGTCACTGTACAAAAATCAATTGTGGAACACAAATTGAAGTCACAATGAAATGCCATTACATATCCATCAGAATTGCTAAAACTGAACAAAAATGACTATTTGAAATGTTGGCAATGACATAAAGCAGAAGTAATTCTGGGGCTCTAAATTTGTACAACTGCCTTGCAAAACTGATTAGTAGTATCTAAGGATGCTGAATATATCCACACCCAATGAATCAGCAACTCTATTCCTAAATGTATACACAATAGAAATGCACATGTATGTTGTATGCTCCTCCCAGAAAAAGAAAAGATGTATACAAATGCTTATAACAGCATCATTGCAATAACCAAAAACTGGAAACAGCCTATTTGTCTACCAACAGTAGAACAGATAAATAAATTATGGTGCATTGATACAATGAAATATTATGCAAACATGCAAATATACCACCCAGTTCTACATGGATGAATGCCACAAATAAAATGCTTGATGAGGCAAGCCACACACAAAAAGGAAATATTCCATAATTCCACTTGTATAAAGCTTTAAAAAGGCAAAACAAACCTAGGGTGATGAAAATCAGAATAGTGATTATGTTTGGGGATAGTGATTTCTGGGAGACATCATGAGGAAACCTTCTCAGGTAGTGGCAATGTTCTATGTCTTGAATTGGGTGGTTGTTAAGTGGGTTTGGCCTCCTTGCAAAACTGTATTGAGCTGTATGCTTATGATCTGTGCATTTTTATGTATCCTTCAATATCCTTCATCAAAAATGTGTCAACTACATCTATAAAGATAACCATTCCTTTGTAAATTGACGTAACCACTCTACAAAACAGTATGGACATTCCTCAAAAAATTGAAAATAGAACTGCCACATGATCCAGGAATCCCACTCCTGGGTATATATCCAAAGGAAATGAAAACACTAATTTGAAAAGATACATGCATCTCAATGTTCATAGCAGCATTATTTACAATTGCCAAGATATGGAAGCAGCCTAAGTGTCCATCAACAGATGAATGGATGAAGAAGATGTGGTATTATATATATATAGTTGTAGTTGTAAATCAACCATTCTTCAATAAAAAATCCACCCCTTTAGTGAATGTCTTCTATATACAAGAGATTTTGCTAAGATTTATGGAAAATGCAAGATACGTTGAGTGGAAGAGATTAATAAGTTGATTGGGAAAGCATAGACATGTGAAAATGTGAGTTAGAACACAGAAACAGAGGAGAAGTGAGTGGATGTCTGCATTTAGAGCTGTAACTGTGTGGAGGCTGTGGAAATCCCAGGACACGTGTGAATTCCAATTCTCCATCCTTTCTGTAAGATGTCTAAAAGCTGTGCAGGGAGAGTTATCATATAGTCCACCCTCAAGTTCCTGAAAGTGGATTTTGCCCCTCAGTCAGTTACAGCCTTCCTTTCCCCATGTTTGTTGGGACACAGTTTACCACCCTCCATGGAAAGGCAATGATGATAAAGAGCCTGGGATCAGAAACCAAACCAACTGGATTCAAATCCTGACTCCCCATCCCACAGGGTGTAAGGCTTTGGGCAAATTAGTTAGTTACCTCTCCAAGGTGGTAGAACAGCGGTAACAGTAGTCCCTAACCTTCAGCCTAGCTGTGGGCATAAAATGATTTCATGCAGGTAAATTCCTTACCAAAGTATGGCACATAGGATATTCTTAAGAAGTATTAGTTACCATTCATCAACCCCTGGGTTGTTACTTGGGAAGAAGTGAGTAATATGTGAGGCCTTCCTCAAGTAGCTCACATACAAGGGATGATAGACAAGGAAACAATTAGCTACACGCAACCTGATAAAGCTGAGCTATGAGCATGGAGTAGAGAGCAATTCATTCAATTATGGCAATAAGAGGATGCGACATTTGAGTGTCAAAGATGTCTACAAATTTGATCCAGAATGGATCAAGGTCAACTAGCATATTAACAGTTAGATCTAGTATATTTCAAGGCCAAGCAATAGATATTTTTAAACATCTCTTGGTTTTAACCATTCTAATCTTGTCATCATTATCCATCCATAAGCTTCCAAAAAGACAATGGGTTATTTCTCTATCAGCTAAAAAGGACAACACCAATGGATTGTCTATAGCCTTATGCTGGGGATGCGTGAGCTCCAAGACAGAAAAGAACCCTCGTGGTCAATTTTAAGGGCCCAGTGTAGGTCTCTAATTATTTTGACCTACTGGACAGGTCTAGATTTAGAAGCAAGTTGTGAATTACATGAAATGTGGCCGGCTAGACACTACCTTCATGCTGCAAAGATTGGGGAGACGCTCAGAGATCAAGGGAGGAACCAGACATAAGCTGTTAATAATTAAAGAAGAGGGCCTCTCTGAAGCCACATGCAGAAGCAGCATTCTGTCTGGCATTTCTTAGTCACCACTAACTCCCAGGCCCATCAAATGTTAACATCTGGATTAATGATTTTTATGCACAAGTATCCTTCCTGCCCTCAGGACATTGACCTGGAGCCACGGATAGCAAACACACACACAATCATGTGATTTAGTTAGCATTGATGGTGTGCTCCAAATGGGAAACCTAGTCCCCTATGTTGTCTCTCAGAGAGTATCAAGTCCCATTGTGGAACCTGAGGGGCCAAGCGTGGAGCTGGAGTGGGGTGAAGGTGAGGGATGGAAGGAAGGCCAGGCAGGGAGATGGAGGGGAGAGCAGAGAGCTGAGAATCTGGGGTCCTTTGTCCAGCACCCAAAGACTTTCTATTGTGCTCTTGTAACTTTTCTAGCTCTGCGTAAGATCCTGAGGTTAAATTAGGGAACACAATGTGATTCCTGCTCTTTAGGTTCAAATTCTAGATGGAGAGAAAGAAACATGAACAACTGCAATGGGATGCAATAAAGATTATTGCAATGTGCAATGAAAAAAAGGGAAAGGGATGATCAAATATTCCTAGGTTGTGGGCTAAGAGAGAAGAAGTGCCATTGAAGCTGGTGCCAAAAGGATGAACAGGAATTTAGCCGAGGAAGCACAACTTGCACAAAATCCAGAAGTACACAAGTGAGCTCTCTCTAAATTGGCCCTGGGATCATCATCAGCATTATACATGCAAGTTTCTTCTAAGGTGGGGAGAGTTACCTGTTGGAAAATACTTCAATGATCCTAGGACCAGGATCAGCAACTAACTTGGGATAATAAGGTTATAGGATGCAGCGGGCAGAGCTATGGGTCAGAAATCCAAAGAAGCCCTTTGTTCTTTTCTTGGTCGTCAACTCCCTCCCAGTCTCCCCATCACAAGCCTGCTCATTCTCCTTGACACACACCAGTGGGGAACCACAACACGGTGATTGGTGGAGTTTGCTTCACTCCTGGAATTTGAGACTCGAAGGTCATAAGTCATTTGCATTGGTCAATTTTGCAATAAGATAGATTGACTATCTAAATATTGAATCTTTGGAAACTCAATGTAAAAGTCTGATATGTGGAAGTGTTATCACTTGACTTGAAAATTAAGTTGATTATTTACTTTGAAGTGCATAAGCCTCATTATCTGTCAGTGGACAGAAAAGCAAAGAGTAAGAACAAGGTACCACCCTTCTTATTCTAAGGAGATCCAGTGTTCTTATGGGAAATTTAAGAGTGGAACGAGGTGAAGTGAGTAGATCTCAGACTCCCTGAAATATAAGAGGTGTCCCCTAAACACTGGAAGTCACTGACTTGAGCTGAATTTTTCCTGCCATGGAGTTTTAAATGATATAAATTTTTACTGTAGTCCTTGTAAATGATTTCTGCCTTGTAAATGAGGGCCAAAAATGCACCAGTCCATAGACTTTTCAGAAGTCTACCAGCTTTAAAACATTAGGCATCAATTCAAAATTGCTCTGAGTTAAGAGGTACTGCTGTATTTCAAAAAATGAAATAATTTGTCTCCAGAATTTAAAGGAGAAATTCTAAGAAATATTTTATGACCTTTTAACACAAAATATTAAGACCTATTACATTCTGTCATCAGCAATGCCAGTGACCTTGCAAAACGGAAAAGGCATCAGATAAACCGCAACAGTGAGTTCCTCCTGTAGGATCATCTCCAAGTAATTTAGACTCCAGGAAGCTTCAAAGAAAAGCACTGAAATCTTGGTTTACACCGCACCAAGCAAAATTTGGAGGGTGTGAGAAGGACAAATGCTTAACTCTTATTCGGAAGAGACAAAGCCTATGATTGTTTTGCCCCTTCCACCCCATCATTTCAGGAATTTCTCTTGTAAAAGTTTGACTGTATGTAGCTCTCTTGACTTTTGCAGAATTGAAGATGACAAAAATAGCCTTTAATTAACCAGCTGCAAACTATGATAATGGTTTTTCTTCACCTCTGGGCAATTGCCTTGTGATGGTCTGACATGTGTACCTCCAAGGTCATTCCACAATCTTTTGAAACAGTAATTTGTTTACTGCCAGTTTAAAAAAATTTTTGCATACAAGTGAAAGAGTCCTGGGTGTGAGAGGTAAGAGAACTGACTCCTGAGAGCCAGTAGATTCACTCAAAGGTCCTGACCCATGTGAAGCATGTCTTGGCCTGTAAACATGTCAGAATGACATTAGCCGTGTATTTACAAAGCACGACCCTGAGCGGGTCCATTATGCCTGGTCTAATGGAACTGCATTCCTCTAAGTGCTTTTTAAGTTGTGTAGGCTGCACAGCCAATATCCCTTCTGGGTACCTGAAAGCTTGATGGTCATAAATAGCAAGTGGGGCCCCCCAGGGTGATTCTTAGCTGCACTGAGGTACACTGAGACAGGAGGCACAGGTCTGTCTTCTGTCACAGTCTTGTCCATTTGTCTGAGCCTCTGTTATTCTTATTTATTCAACTTTCCTAAATAGGAGAGCAGAGAACAAACTAATGTCACCATTCTTCCGTCAGTTGACTATCCATCCTCTGCTATTACTCTCATCAGTTGACTACGTCCCATCCACTCACATTGTGCTAAGCAGCTCCGTGGGCTAACTTAAACCGCTCCCACTCCTGACCCAATGAGTTAAGTACTATTACTACCACGATTTTACATTGAGAAAACCAAGAATTAAGGAGACGAAATAACATGCCCCAGGTTACAAAGGTAGCATGTGTTGCACTGTCATTAACCCCAAAGTCAGCTTTGAGAAGTTCAGTAGCTTGCCTAAGTTTACAGAGCTAGTAAGTGGTACAACTTGAAGTTCAAGCCAGACTCTTTCTTTCCTCTGTAGCCCAGGGCAGATTGGTTTTGTAGATTTTAATGCCTGCTAAAACAAGTAGAGTTTTTAACTAGCTGAGGTTAAACAGCTAATGGTCAGCAGTGTATAACCCAATTCAGGACTCTTGTCACACCACTCTTCTCCCTACAGCCCTGAATGAACTCTCACCTGATTTCACTTAAGTGAAAAAAGATCTAAGGACTGAAGAAGGTCAGCTGGAGTGTGGTATGAGCATAGATCAACAGCAATCAGAATGTGATTATAGGATAATCCTGATTCGATTAAAAAATAAAAATATCTTTATCATCTATTTGTTTTCCCTGCTAATATTTTACAAAGTCACTCATTTTTGACATTTTTCTTTTATTTGACAAGTTAATTATCTAAGATCTTCTACCTTCATTAAAATCAGCAGGGTTTTTGCAGTAAGTGATAATAGACTTGATTTTTTCTGACTATAAATTTGTATTCGTGTGTGTATATATGTGTTTATATATGCATATGTATCCATATGCATATATCTATAGTATTTTTTACATCTGGAATACAGGGTCAGTACTCTCAAGTACAAATGCCTTTAAAGTAGACACAGAGATATCTTACACTAAGAATAGAAGTAACATTTAATCCAAGTGTTTGACCTGTAGATATTTTCAATCAGTATTTGTTGAATAAATAAACTATTTGCTGATCATCCCCTCTGATTAAAAATAGAATTCTAATATGTAAAATATTAACTTTCATTTAGCCACTGGGCTTCTAGTTGTGTTTAATGATACATTAATCGTGTGTAAAATAGCCTGAAGCTTTACTATGTACCAGTAAAACTATGTCCTAAAACACTGGAATGAGAGAAGTATTTCTAGAATAAAAGACATTTAGGTAGTCTTGAGAACTACTCTGAGGTTTAAAAAATATACAGCATACTCAGAAAGAAAAAGAAGAAAGTAATTCATTTTACCAATATAAAGTAAAATAGACCAATGGATTTGATTCCACTATATTAGTAGTGAAATATGAGGACACAGAAATCCATGTCATTTACCTCTCAGGAACCTTCCAGTGAACACATACTTAAAACCTTACACTATTTCAAGGAGTCCAATTGATCAATCCTTTCAGCCTGTGGGAGTGTATGTATGCATATGTATATATATATATGTGTGTGTATATATACACACATATATATGTATCTCCCATGTTTTCTCATTGTCTTTCTTTTAAACTTTGCACAGAAAAACAATTTCAGTGTATTGAAAAGTTCTATGAGAACCCAAATCTCACAGCCTCCAGATAAACCCAACATGGAGCTCTAAATCCTAGGTTAATATTGACATATGCTGTTACTGAGCTCCAACAGAAAAGATAAAGATGGTTTATATCCAAGTCTGACAACACAGAAAACCACATATGTTTTCCTAGTGACGATTCATAAAACAAGAACCACCATGATGCAATCAGAGAGCCCTATTTACTAATGAATGCTTTTATCAATGTTTTATTGTGTAGCAGGTCAATAAAAAAGGCAGCATAAAAATAAATTCGCTGAGGATATGAAGTCTTCCCTTCAGAAGTACTATTCCACAAAAGCTTTCATGTCTCCCACCCAGACCAGGGCTGCTGGATCACTGGGGTCTCTCCCACAGTGAGTGAGCAGGTTCAATCTGGCAGAGAAGCTGGCTCCTGCAGTGACAGAAGGCTTCCTGTACCCTGCAGTTACAGGACCAGCTTGGGGAAGGTGCTTGGTGGGATCACAGATCATGTGCTTAGGCAAGGCTTGAAACAAATAGCAGACCAAAACCTGAAATGGAACTTGCCCCATCAACGTGAAGAAAAATCTTGTCAACTAGGCACTTTGGGGCTCAGTAAATGGCACTGCACTTGGAGGTATTTACAGGAGGCAAATTTCTCTACTGCAGTTTCAAGATGGCAAGTTGTTGGACAATGGCTATGTCATTGGCTTGTTGTCCACAAAGCTCATTCATTCTTTCACACATACTGAGCTGCCCAGAAAGTGTCTAGGCAGAGAAGACGCCCCAAAATTGTCCTGCAAGGCCCTTACCAAGCGTATCTTTATCCTTTGGTGTGTATCTTCGTGACTCCAATCACATTAACCTCTCGTTCCCCTGAACCCTCAAATCATTTCCAACCTGAGTCATTTGCATGACATTCGCCATTTACTGCTTCATACTGTGGTCATTAGTAGTTTTCTGGTCACCCACATCCATTCACAGCCCCCAGTTCTCTTTGGGCAAGTAATGCTGATCAGCATTATCAGAGTTCATCTTAGGGCTTTGGCTTGAGAGATGGGAAAGAGGTGCTCACTTATTCCACAAGGCTTGAGCCTTGGGCGTGAGAATGAAGCCAGTATAGGAAGAAAGCAGAGCCCAGCTGAGAGACAGAAATATGGGGACCTTGTGGCTTAGTTTAAGTCTTAAATCCAATAATGCCCAAAGTCAACCTGAAACGTGAACTTTCCAATTATATGAGACCATAAATTCCTATTTTTTACCTTAGCCAATTTGAGTTGAGTTTTCTTTACTTGGAAATTGTGATGGTTACTTTTATGTGTCAACTTGACTAGGCTAAGGGATCCCCAGATAACTGGTAAAACTATTACTTCTGGTTGTGTCTGTGAGGGTGTTTCCAAAAGAGATTAGCATTTGAATCAGAAGACTGAGTAAGGCTGCCCTCACCAATGCAGGTGGGCATCATCCTATCCACTGAGGGCCTGAATAGAACAAAAAGATGAAGGAAAGGTGAATTTGGTATTTTTGCTTGAGCTGAGGCATCGTCTTCTGCCTTCAAACGTCAGTGTTCCAGGTTCTCAGGCCTTCAGACTCAAACCAGGACTTAACACCATCAGCCTCCCAATTCTCCAGCCTTTGAACTCAGACTTATACCATCAGCTCCCCTGATTCTCAGGCCTCCAGACACAGACTGAATTACCACCAGCTTCCATGGTTCTGTACCTTGCAGAAGGCAGATCATGGGACTTGGTGGCCTCCATAGTCATGGGAGCCAACTCCTATAATAAATCAGATAGATCATAGAAAGAAAGATAGATAGATAGATAGATAGATAGATAGATAGATACAGGTATATCTTATTGGTTCTGTTTCTCTGGAGAACCCTGACTAATAAGGAACTGAAAAAATTCTGACTGATAGAAGTGTGTCATATTTCCTCAGCATAATTTAACCTCCTCAAGAGGAAAACCTTACTGAGTGTTCCCCATAGACTTAACCTAGTACAAATATGTGATAGTCACTCAAAAATGTGTTTCTTCACTGATTTTCTGGATCACTCTATTCCATTTGATACTGAAATTAGAAAGTATGCATAAATTCATGACGGCCATGGCAAACCCACTTGGTGGCTCCAGTAAGTCTGTTGCTACCCCAGTCAGGCTGGTTGTGAATTTTTTTTTTTTTTTGTGGTACGCAGGCCCCTCACTGCTGCAGCCCCTCCCGCCGCGGAGCACAGGCCCCGGACGCCCAGGCCCAGCGGCCGTGGCCCACGGGCCCAGCCGCTTCGCAGCATGTGGGATCCTCCTGGACCGGGGCACGAACCCACATGCCCTGCATCAGCAGGCGGACTCTCAACCACTGTGCCACCAGGGAAGCCCTGGTTGTGAATTTTTGACACCCTACCTAAAGCTGGTCACCCCTACCTCATTACCTGGTTATTCAGAACTCACAATCCAAATTCAGATTGACTTAAAAGATCAAATTTTTATTTTGAAGTCATTTAATATCTTCTTTATAAGTGGTTAAATCTTCTGAACCCCTAAATAAAGACATATGGGGATTTCCTATAAAATTGTGGCCATATGGTAACTTCTTTCCATAGGTGGGTGAGTTATATGTACAAATCTACATGAACTTCCCCAGATAATTAGTTTCATGGAATGTTGCCTGGTAGAATAATACATTTCTTCCAAATTCTAGGACTACTCAACATGCAGACACTCTTTCCACAATTACATATTTAGAAGTTAATAAAAATATAGAATATGTATGGGTGTGCGTATGTGTGTATAGATGGTATATGGCCAAGGAGGTGACCACAGATCACACTGGTCAGAAAAGCAACCCATTCACTTTTGTCTACATTCAAAACCCACTGGGGCATGCTGCATTAGGAATCATTTTTCAGTTCCTCTGAAGCCATAGCCTTTCACTGAACATAATCACTTTGACCCTACTTGTGAAATGTTGAAACCTTCGGGCATTATCGTTCGTCCAACGTTATTGGCGTCTACTGTGCCAGGTGATACTTCCAGGAGCTGAAGCTATAGTGGTGAACAAGATAGTCAGAGTTCCAGCCCTCACAGAGTTGATACTCTAATAAAGATGACAGGCAATACATAAATAAATAAATAATTATGATTATTTCAGATAGTACCAAGAATTATGAAGAAAATATAACAGGATGGTATGAGAGAAAGTGACTCTAGGAATGGGAGAAGTTTCACTAGGTGGTCGGTTTTTGTTTTGTTTTGTTGGTTTTTTTTAGCAGTACGCGGGCCTCTCACTGTTGTGGCCTCTCCCGTTGCGGAGCACAGGCTCCGGACGCACAGGCTCAGCGGCCATGGCTCACGGGCCCAGCCGCTCCGCGGCATGTGGTATCTTCCCGGACCAGGGCACGAACCCGTGTCCCCTGCATCGGCAGGCAGACTCCCAACCACTGCGCCACCAGGGAAGCCCTAGGTGGTCGGTTTTGAACGATGATATGCGGCTTGCACCCATCTGAAAAGCTATGTATGTAAGGGCCTTTAGTTATCTTTTCTTTGAACCCTATGGCAAAAGACATTTCTCAATTCAGGGTGAGGGGTTCAGGACATTATCCATTTCACTGGAAATTACCTGCTCGCTCCTTTTTCTTTTTCTTCCTATACTGTCTTTCCTTCCACGGGGAGAGACCCTTTTCCTTCCTTTGGAGGGCCTTCCCAGGGGGCCCTGGTTCCCCTTTCTAGTGTAATCCTGAATTATAGACTTGTTGCCCTAACTTTTAAAATATACTTTGCACCCAGTGATCAGCTCTTCCACACATGGGCAGAAGTTTAACAGTTGGCAGCCAGGGTCAGAAGACCACAGATATACTAAGCTGGGTAAAAGGACAGAACATACATATATATTTATGTATATCACTTCTGTCAAACGCAGCCACAGATGTGGTGCAAGTGGCTAACCGCCCCTGAAGTTGTGGGACAAACGTCTCTCTTCAGACAAGAATCTTAAGCATGACTATCTAGAGCACCAGTGCCCTCTCATGGATGAGCTGGGAAGCATCTCCAAGGGAACATGCACACCCCAGTTCTCTCCAAGACAGAGCCAGCGCAACACACAACACCTCTCAGCCATCACCCTCCTCCATAGATGTGGAAGATCATGGGGGGCTGTCCAAAGAAGCTGACTCTGCCCACTCTTCCATTCCCACCAAAAAGAAATCTCCACCTATCAGATGTCTCACTCCTGAAATCACCATGTTTGAGTATCATTTTAAGGTTTCCATCCCAACCAAATATGAATCTTCCTAAAACGATTCACTTTCAGAACTTATGAGTCATTTACCAGTTAGTGAGAAAGAGTTTATGCTCTTCCTTAATAGGGGACTTTGACCTTTGACCGGACCTCAGGAGACTGGGCAATTCAGAACACTGGGAATCGTTCAAGTGGTGAGGGTCTGCCCTCAGGATAAACTTGACTTACTAGATTCACAAGTATGATCTTAATTAATGTTCACACTAACTCAAAAATGCATCAAATATTATTATCCTAAGATATTTTACAGGTGAGAAAATTGATCCTGACACCAAAGAACCTGGCATATGGTTAATGTTCAGCAGATTAGTCCCCTCTTTACTCTGCTATTTCACGTAGTAAGGTAGATGTTCTAAGAAGAAATCTGTACAAATGCCTACTGATATGCAAGTGAGGAAATGCATGACATGAAAAGTAGAGAGGAAAATATGACCCAATACTACCATTTCTTGAGTATGAGATCAATTTTATATTTTATCCCATTCCAATGTTTAATTCAGCAATTTAAGAAAAATCTTAGTTTTCTAATTAACAAAAGGCATTTACACTGAGAATTATAGTGTTTTTTTTTTGTAAGTGAAAGTTCACAGAGACTTTTTCTAATAAGGATATTTGCCAAAGACATTACTAACTATATCAAATCTTGGGTTAGCTCCTAACTCCATCGTGAAATAGATCTCCATCTCATCAATCTGACAGTTAATGCCTTTTATGCAACCTTGGAAAATGGGGTTAAAGGAAGCCAGTATCTCCCTATGAAATCAAAAGTCTGTGTTTTCTGGAAGGACAGAGACCTAATACGATATTATTATGAACACCGTTATCATTATCCTCATTATTATTAAAGGCTGTGGTGATAGGCATTGGCAGGAGGAGGCCTTTAATGGATTTTTGTAGGAAGAGGAATGCTTAATTTCAGGATAAGATAAGAAGGGTCACTGGGAGGGCTTCTCCCGACACAGTTTGGAAGGTGTGCTTTTTCTCCTCGAAGAGTAAGAGCATGAGAATTCAGCTATTTATTCCCATAAACATACTGGCTGTTTGGCAGGGGAAGCTTGCTTGGAAGTGTCCCAGTAGCAACAGGAGAAGCCAATTTCGGATTGAAAAGTATATTAGGAAGTCTGTCTTACGGATAATTTATAGGTTAATAACTGAGAGATGACCCAAGTATCTTTCCTTGAGAGTCTTATTTTGGATAACAATATCTCCCTTTGGAAGAATTAATGCTATAGAGATAAATAATCAAGAATGAGACAGTTTAACCAAGTTCCCCACAGTTACATAGTTGGTAAGTGACAGAGGTAGCACCTGAATCCAGGTCTCCCATCCTATCCAATCCTAGTGCTCTTTCCACTACTCCATGCTGTCACTCCCAGGTAGACCAGCAAGACTCTGGCCAAGTCTCATGGGCTCAGCCAATTACAGTTTGCTGATTGCAATTATTTTTTCTGCTTTGCTATGGGTCCTTTTAATATCTAGACAGCACTACTTTTTTCTTAACAGCCATGTAGCTGAGCTAAGAGTGTCTTAGTGTCTTGTCTAACTGTATTCCACAGTTCTCATTGTTTTGTGGCCAGTGTGTAGATGGGGCCATCACTACCTAACCTTGGGTGATGCATCACAGTTGAAAGTCAAGTCAGTCTTGACTGGCATAATATCAAGTTACAAGTCAGCCTTGATTGGCACCAACATTTCACGAATGAGTAAAATATTGGTTGATTCTTCTACAAAAAACAGTTTCATTAGGTCTGACTTTCACACCCAATAAATCAGAACTTCTTTAAAGGAGTCACCATGAGGACCAGAGCCTCCAGTCCAATTTATCTCCTTGTCAAAGTATGCTTACCATCAAGAAAGTTTATCACATTCCAGGTGACTTCTTTGCTTCACTTTGTGAGAGAAAATGCACCAGCAGACTTTAAGATAGAGACAGAGATAATATACTTCTCTACTTCTCTAGGCATTGGAAATATTTGAGGAACAAAACAGATAATGTTCCTTTCCTCAGGAGTTTGTACTATTAGTAGATAATATTCATTTAGGCCACAAAATTGTAAACTGTAAATAACACAGTTGTCAGTTCTATTAAGTTTGTTTGTTTTTAATAAATTTGAGTCCAGGTTCACATTTAAATTAGGAACTCAATTTCTGGTCTGAAGCGGGAAAACCTTTCAGTTTATAGACCTTGTTAAGAAATTAACTAGTTAATGATGGCATAATAAACTATATGAAACTTGAAGCTTTTCTTTGCAAATTTTGCCTAGTTCTCTATTGATCAGCCTTACCTAAGTTTCTTCTTTCCTCTTTCTTTTTCTGGCTGCCCACCTCTTTCCCGTTCCTCTTTGGGGTTAATAAATAAAAGAAAGACCATGGAACTCATATCTGTCAAGGACCCTAAATTATAATTCTGGAGAAAGTGGCTGTGGGGAAGGAGGCCCTCAATGATCTGCTTTATCTCCATCCAACAGGACCGTGGTTAACTGAGACTTGGTTTTGGCATTTCCTCCAATTTCACAAAAGGAAAATAAGGAAGTTACAGTCAAACATGTATTTTGTATCTCAACTGAAATCTCCTTATCTCCCCCACAGCTGCCTGCCAAGCTCCAGAAGGTTTCAGGGTCAATAATTACCATCTTTCCATTTAAACACTTTGTCATCTGTGAATATGTTAACCTTGAAGATTGGACCAAGTCATTCCTGACAGATGTTAATTTGATTGCTCAGTTCTGACCTCTCCTGAGGTCTGGCTTTTGTCTTCATCACTATATTAAGATAGCGATAACCTCCCTGAAGTCATAAAAATGCTCTGATAAGCCTTATCGATCTTGGATTTGAAATTGAACAGATAACCCTAGTGTATTATGGTAAACTTTTAACCTGCTCCCTAAGACGTAAGTCCACCAAGACAGGGACAAGAGTTCATGTTTTTCATTTCATGAAAGACCTCTCTCTCATTTGTTTTTACACTAATAATTACTTCTTTAAAAGTAATAAAACCTACTCTGTCCACTGGGCATTTATTTTTGCCAGCTCTGGCAAGAGTAAGAACTATTATAATCAGGACATTATTGAAAATCCTTTCCTTAGAAAATTTTGGACTGTGAAAAAATTGGAAGACAATAATAAGATGTTAAAAATAGTGATGCTCATTGCCTACCTTTAAACAAGTCCTATAGATTTCAGCCCAGTGTTAGAACTGATTGCTATCTGTTTGTGTAGCTACAGATACAAAAGTCTTAGGAAATAAAACCATTTCTTACTGTTGTGCTCTAATGGAACAAGCATGAACGTGGCAGTTAGTCAGAACTGGGCTCAAATATTGGCTCCACAGCTTACCAGCTAGGTATTCTTGGGAAAATTACTGGACAGAGTTGAGTATGAATTTCCTCACAGGTAAAATGAAGATAATACCCACCTTTGTTATTAGGACTCAAAGTACACCACTTCTTTCAAACATAGAGACCCCAAAGGGACACTGAAACTCAGAATCCTCATTCCCACATTTCCTAGTTAATCATGTCCTCAAACTCTAATTAATAAATAAACTATATATTAACGGCATGTCTTCTGTTGCAGTTAGAAGCTTCCTAATCTGAGGGAGAGATACTGTTGGCCAAATGCTTTCAGATTGACGGACACAGGATTTATGTAGGGAAAAATATTTAAATAATCACTACACAATCAAAATGCCCAGAATGGTTAAATTATGTCTCTTAGAGACTGGGAACAGATGGACCAAGTTTAGGAATTTGGTTGAGGTAGTAAGGAACAAGTCTGTCCCTGGTCAAGTAGGGAAGGTGGGAGCAAGATCTGGAAGATTCTAGAAGTCACTGACAGTTCTAATCCAAACAATCCTTGAGCCAGACCTCTAGCAGCTTTAGCTCTGCTAGCCCCTGCATTGTTCTCCACAGTGGTGCCAGAGGTTTCTTGTGGGAAAAAACACTGCTAAAAGAAGACAAACCAGGACCACATTTAGAGGTGGCTGAGTAGACCTTCACCTCTCCCTTCCCATTTGCTAGTGCTTGAAATTCTTTTAACTTGAGTGAAACACTTTTCATCCCATAGTTATAGCTAAAAGTCTTCAATTTCACAAGCTTATTTCAGACAAGGTGTTGATGAATCTGAGTTCCAGTCAAAATATAATCCATCAGTGAACAAAGGTCAATGACTGGTTATCAGATCTTTCTCTGTTTTGAGTGAGGAAGGAGGTAAAGGGGGCAATGCCCTGGTCAGCTGAAAGAAGATAAAGGGTCTGCACCAGAGGGGAAGCTCATGGGAGAGAAATTTTCTTACGTCACAGATTTGCCTCAGAGAATTCCTTTTGGCAGTTGGGAGGCAGCCACAGAAGCTGACTGAGCTCTGAGATTTGGTTTAGGGATGTTTTGGGAGTTTTAAAAATTGTTTGTTTTGTTTTGTTTGTTCGGATTCTGCAAAACACCATAAATCTGTTAGCAAAGATTTAGGAACTTATTTTCCTTTGGTGGTGTTTCTTCTTCACAGAGCCGATTGGCTTCTTACTGAAAGAAAAAGAGCTTCCAATAATAATGGACAGCATAGGAGCTGGAAGGGAGACTCCAAGCCCAATAAGATGCCTCAAGTCCCTTGCAACATATTCCTTCTGTGGTACCCAAACCAGTCAACTAACCCATCATTAAGTCAGATATTCAGACAGTCAGTCAGTCAGTCAGTCCAGTCGACAAACAGTCGGTCAGATATTCAGTCAGTCAAATAGGCAGACAGTCAGACAGTCAGTACCATGAGAAGTATATGATCTTCCTAACTAACCAACTATTTTTAACTCCACTCATTTCATCCCTTATGCTAATTAGCAAACCCTCTGAGGTAGGTTACAATAAAGATATTTGAAGTTCTACGTATTTACCCTTGAAGCACTATTACTCAGGCTACTTCAAACGCTGACTCACATGTCACAGATCAGTTTTCACTTATACACATATCACAGAATTTACTCTAAATTATTTCATAAGGAAATTACAATAGAGACAATATGCTTGTCCATCAATAGAGAACTATTTAAATAAATTATGATATACCTGTAAAACAAAGTACTGTGCAGCTGTAGGAAAGAATGAGGGCACACCCATGAACAGCTATGGAAATATGGAATGTTCCTTAGGTTACACAGTCATGAGAAAACAGATAAGCATAGGACGGTATATATAGTATGCCTCTACTTGAGTGAAAAAAATAATTTTTCTACTGTGTATATGCATAAGTATCTCTGGAAAAATACACAAACACTAGATTATATTGATTATATGGGGGAACAAAACAATATGAGGGTATTAGGATGGGAGAGAGACATTTTACTATTTACCCTTTGGACCATTTCAAAATTAAGTTCAATATAAAAAGATTAAACACTAATAGTTTTAAAAACACACTATAGAATACTTTTTTGTTATCAGAGCTTTGGGAAATAGTCATATATTTATTCATTCCGTTGATGAAGCCTGAGGCCACAGACACCCCAATGGCCAGGGACCCTTTCACAATTCTTGTAAAGCTGCCCCTATCCTGGTGCTGCCTTTCTCCCTGCATGACTAGCACATATTTTGGCTTTGCAATGCTCACCTGTTCCAACCTCTTAGGTCCCCTACCCACACGCCACAAAACGTCCCCTGGGCCTTGGCACTGAGCATGGTCTGTACCAGCTCAGCGGCGCTGTCTTCTGCCTCACCCACATCCTAAAGAAATTCCACAAGAAGTAGATAAAAAATGATATGCAATTCTACCCTCCACAGTTAAAGGTGAACTCCTTTAGGGCCCAGAGCAAATATTCTCAGCAAAAGGCCAAAAACAATAAGTAGGGCTGTTTTTTTCAAAAACACTTAACAATTCACAGCAATTTTTATTGATGTCATTGCCGCTTAAATTAATTTCAGGGAAAACTGAACTGGTGAACTTTTGTCCTCCAAGAAGTTTTCCTTCATCGTCCCTCCTCCCACCCTTCCCTCCAACTTCCTTTCAATCATCCCCTCCCAATCAAAACACCACTAGCAACACCCCCCTGCTAATCCCTGTTTTGCTGTCAATGCTTAAATGGGTCAGAGCTCCAATCACTGGTGAAACAAGAGGCAGTTTTGTTTGGCTTGATGTGGGAATGTGCAAACCTTGCTTAGAATGCAGGTTTTCAATATGCTAATACATTACAGGGATATTATAATACATTATATTCCTGCTGGCTGGAGGCCACTAGCTGGGGCCTGATAGCCCCAGTTTACAAGAAGGCCTTGGATAGGGTGGAGCAAGCAGACTCTCTTCACTTCTAAAGACACAAGGTGGCAACGGGCAGCTCACTGGCTTTACTGGCACATTAGGCAGCTTTGGTATGATGCACACGGTGTTTTTCAAAAATGTTAGTTAGTAACTGATAGCTAAAACGTTTGGAGATTTTACAAATTCTGGATCTAACATCTCTTTGTTAGATCACAGCTGGCTGTCCAGGACCTGAAACCCTCCAGCACAACGCTCGCATGAGCCCCCTTTAGATAAGGCACATTCTCCACTACAACATGGGCCCAGTTACTCTCCTGTTCTTGTGACATCTATAGCTGAGTGATAAATTGCCCCCAAAAGTCAGTGGTTTAAAACAACCATTTTATTTTGTTCATGATTTTGTAGTGTTGCAGGCAGGTGTTGGCTAAGCTGCAGTCATCCGAAGGTTTGATCGGGCTGGAGGCCAAAAGACGGCCACTCACGAGGTGGCAGGCGATGCAGGTAATGATGGCTGGGGCCCAGCTAGGGCTATAGACTGGAACAGCGATACAAGCCTCTGCAGCGTGGCGACTGAGGAGAGTGATACTTCTTCTGTAGTGGCTGCTTCCCTTGTAACAGCATCCTAAGAGACCAGCCGACTGCACGATCTTTTATGATCTAGCCTCAGAAGTCATATCCTGTTGGCTTGAAGCATTAATAAGCCCATCCAGATTCACCTTGAAGGGGACCTAGACACCACCTCTCAAGGTGAATGTGTCAAAGAACTTGAGTCTTACTTGAGCTACCTGATCCTGTAGACTTTTGCATAGAGATTCCTGGGCTGAATGAATAGTGTTAGGAACACCTGTTCCTCTTCCCCTCCCCTCCCTGCTTTCTGCCCTCCCAGATGTGAGTGAGGGGACGTACTTATTGAGCCCACCACACACTATTACTTTATCTTACAAATATTTCTAGAGCCCCTACCATGTGCCAGATGCTTTCGTCTTGTTTTATAACACTCAAGCAGCACTGTTGGGGTAGATATTATTCCCATTCTGCGGATGAGGAAATTAAAGTTCAAAAATCAAAATTTTTAAATTAATTATTTATTTTGGCTTCGTTGGTCTTCATTGCTGCACGTGGGTTTCTTTTTAGTTGTGGTGAGTGGGGGGTTACTCTTCACTGCCGTGCACGGGCCTCTCATCGCGGTGGGCCTCTCTCGTCTTGGAGCACCGGCTCTAGGTGTGCAGGCTGTAGAGCGCAGGCTCAGTAGCTGTGGCACACGGGCCCAGCTGCTCTGCAGCATGTGGGATCTTCCTGAACCAGGGCTCGAACCCGTGTCCCCTGCATTGGCAGGCGGATTCCCACCACTTGCGCCACCAGGGGAAACCCAAAAATCAAATATTTTGAGTGGGGTCGTACAGCTTCAAAAGGGTAGACCCAGGATTCTAAACCTCCTGTTGCCAGTGGGTTACAGGTCAAGAGCGCTTATACTTTTTTGCTTCAGTCCCTGAATAATATCTCCATGAATGCCTAGTGATGTACTTCATTTTCAGTCAGAAGAAGAGACTGTCCTCAATGTGCATGACGTCCCCTGGTCCGAGTCTCACTGAAGATACTATGTGAGTCCTCCTCCCTTCAAAGGCAAGTGTTTGGAAATTTACAGATCCTTGTGTGTGTCAGCTGTACCCTGGAAAAAAATCACACACCTTATTTGAGGATCTCCCTTTACCCCCAACAAAACTAATAAGGCAGCAGTTCTGTCCTTTGAGCCTCCAGCCTCAGGCTCTGGAATGCGGCGCCTGGGCATACACGCATGCAGTGGGCTCCCTGTCATTTCCTTTCCCATCTTGGGTGGCTGGGAATAGATAAGAAATGGATCAAAGAGGGAGAGGAGTAAGACAGAAGTGGTGAGTGAGAGGAATATTAAGTCTTTGCAGTCTCAGAAAAATAAGATCCTGGACAAAAGTATGGAGGGAATATGCCAAAAATCTAAGTAGGGCTCAGGAATGCCCTGGACCATCACGTCTGTATTTAATACAGGACCCAGGCTTCGCTGCTTTGTTCACTGCTTGAGATTTTTCAGGTCCCTCTGAGTCTCCTTTCTTTCCAGGCTAATTCCCTTCTTTCTTCCATTCCTGCTGTTTCTTGGCATGAACAGGAAGTTTACTCTGTTCCGTAACACAGGGAGTGGAGGAGTGGATGAGAATAATATTTATACTAAGACCCTACTACGTACTGAGCATCCAGACAACATGGTATTCGTTGCAAGTCACAAGTGTAGGAGAAATCATCTCCATCTCATCTTTTTTGAGATATAATTGACACATAACATTATAGTTTCAGGTATATAACATAATGATTCAATATTTGTATATATTATGAGATGGTCACACATAAGTCTAGTTAACATCCATCAGTATATATGGTCACAACCTTTTTTCTTGTGATGAGAGCTTTTAAGATATACTCCCTTGATGCATCCCTTGATGGCATGGACATAGGTGAATAGTAGAAATTCATGCAGCCACATTTGGAAGTGATCTTCTATAAGTAATCATGCTACAAATCACATGTTCTGTGAAGTCATTTTAAGTTCTCTGAGGACTGGGAATTATTTATTCCACTTTTTAAAACATTTTTTATTATAAAAATAATGCTAGCACAGAAAAAAATTGCAAACTGTAACTGTATCAAAGGGAAGGATATAAAATACAAAGTAAACTTCCTTCCCAATCCCACCTCCCATTGCCAGGGTCTCCTTAAGCTTCTCTTTCCCTGTTTCCTCTTTACATCGTATAAATACATATAAAATCTATTTTCCAAATATAATATCATTTTTTAAACATTATACAGTTGGCCCTCCATATCTGTGGTTTCACATCTGTGAATTCAACCAACCTCGAATGGAAAATATTCGAAAAATAAATTTCCAGAAAGTTCCAAGAAGCAAAACTTGAATATGCCATGCACTAGCATTTACATAGTATTAGGTATTATAAGTAACCTACAGATTATTTAAATTATACAAGAGGATGTGCATAGGTTATATGCAAATACTACACAACTTTATATAAGGGACTTGAGCATCCAAGGATTTTGGTATCCACAGGGGATCCTGTAATCAATTCCCCAAGGATACTGAGCAGCAACTGTATTTCCAAAACTCTACCCAATTCACCCCCATCAATCATTGCGCTATGTAAAGATGATCATTTTTTTAGAGGTTTTTTTTGCATCTTGAGAACTATTATTAATCTATTAATCCCTCAGAATACTTGTTCTTTGTAAAAAGTAAGTGCTAAATTAGTGTTGGCTATATGGTACTGAATTTATGCAAATTTTCACAAACATATGTTGCCCTTGAAATTCTCTTCTTCTTGTAATTTTTTTTTTTTGTGGTACGCGGGCCTCTCACTGTTGTGGCCTCTCCCGTTGTGGAGGACAGGCTCCGGACGCACAGGGTCAGCGGCCATGGCTCACGGGCCCAGCCGCTCCACGGCATGTGGGATCTTCCCGGACCAGGGCACGAACCTGTGTCCCCTGCATCGGCAGGTGGACTCTCAACCACTGTGCCACCAGGGAAGCCCTCTTCTTGTAATTTTAATCATCAGTTTATCCTTCATTTTAATTCCTTTTGGCCTTCCAAACATTTCTTTCCTTGGAAGTACAGTAAAATATCATTAAATATGAAAACAGATAGAGGAAGGACAATATGAAATAGTGACAAGTCCAAATTATAAAATAATTACTAAGAACTGAAGAGCTGCAAGTTTTTTAAACCACTGCACAAACGAAAAATTAACAAAGTTTGCAAAAGCCAAGATCTATAGACAGTTGCTTTCATGAAAAGGTGAGAATTATTTGGTATTTATTATTTGCTTTCCAATGAGAGCATGAAAGTCTTGAAAATTCGACTTAACAACCATTTACTGAGCACAGACTATTTATCCATTGCTGTCTCAAATCTAAAAGATATAGCCATGCCCTTAGAAAAGCTTACTACTAAAAAGAGAGAGATACAGAGGCAAAGAGTACAGGTAATGATGATGGGGCTGGTAGAGAAAGGGAGTGCTAGAGGGGCACCTGTGGTTATCCTCAGAAAATGATTATTATGCTACCACTTTTAAATTCCACCTAGACTCAGAGTTAATGGTGAGTTGTGCACCCTGAAATCCAGATGTGCATATTCCTTTTTGCTTATTCTAGAAAATGCAAGGAAGGTAAACTTCGGTTCAAGGTAGCTCTAAAAAATTGCACACCCCAAAATCAGGGAAGTTCAAAAGGATATTATTTTTCATTATACATATAAAGACATTCCACTTCGTTGTAATTTCCAGCAATTATTAGGAATCACTCTTTACTATTTCTGGGGTCTCAAAGTATTGGATGTTAACTGTCATGGGCAGTCTGCTAAGTATTCATTTTCTGACTGCTATCTTCAATACCCTAGTAAAAGAATCTCTGACAGACTATTGGAACACTAAATATAGTGCTGACATGGTACAAAATCTTTAAAAATGCATCTCTTGTCAAGGTTTCTGGAAGACAATCCAGGTCAAAGGCACATTGCCCGAAACATGAGGTAGATAACTGCTCAGATTATTCAACTGGAGAGTGGGGTGGGAGGAGGGGAGACCATTAAGAAAGAAATCAATCAGAAATGGATTTTTATTCTCAGAGTGCTATAGAAAGCACAGACTTCCCTCCAAGTCTCTGTCTTTTTAAATGTGACATCTCATCCATTAGAAGCTCATCATGCAATTATTTGTCTTTTTGTTTCAACTTGCTTCTACAGGACAGCAGTGCTGTGTTGGCAAAACCTCACCATGGAAAACGAATATGGGAGAAAGAGAAGATCTGAACAGAGGCACAGTGAAGAAGTAGGCGCCATTTGTCTTCGATAACCTTACTTCCCTTTCAAATGCCCTCCATAACCACCTGTCTCAGGATGGCTGTCCCCAGAAGCAGAAACCCCCGCCCCCAGCAAAGAACAAGGAAGCTGGGGTATTTGTCCACCAACCTCATCCCTATTGACTGGGCTGTTCCCAGAGGCGTTAACTACCCAACTCTTCTGGCCCTCCCCAAAGGCGGTCAAGAGAAAGTCCTCATGTGGACAGTGGCAGGTTTGCAGTAGGAGGTTGTGGGTATGCACTAGAATGGTTTGTGCCACAGTTATATGGATAGGATATGAACAGAGTCTGCTGCACCATCCCAACTTGTATTTACTCAGCATTCCCAAACCGTGTTCTCTGCATGTCTCTCTCTCCTTCTCCAAACATTTTAAAGTTAGATATCTTTTGTTCTGTGTTGGGGGGGAGAGTATGGGGGAGAACACTTGAGCATGTAGTGGCATTAAAAAATCTGAATAAGAATTATTTTGATGAGGTTTGGACCACAGGGAAGGGAACTGGTGGGAGTTCAGGGAGAAATTCATGTCTTGTATTTGTACTAAGTAACTCTGCTTTGGTTAACAATAATGACCAATGGGAATAATTCAGTGAGACTTGTTTCTTCTTGTCATCTTATATCACTGACCAATACCTGCCTAATGTCCCAGGTAAAAAAAGAGCAATCAGTTAATTTACACACTATGTTTTATTTAAGGCTTCTATTCCTAAAGGAAAAAAATTTATTAGTAACCTAAATTTAACTGGGGCCCCATGTGGTCCAGTCTCAGGATGGTGTCATATTAAAAGAAACAGTTGGTTCTGATCAGACAAAAATGAACTTAAAACACTTCAAATCTTTTCTGAGTCCTTTGGACCTTTATGCATAGGAAACCATTTTTATAATTTTCTCTCCCCATCTCTGCCTTCTCAGTATCATTTGCAGGAATGATATCTGTTCCCCAGCAACTCTTTTCCACTCTTTATTTCCCATACCTCAAAGTTCTCCAAATTTCAATCCTCACAACTTGTATCTCTCCTCACCCTGACTGCCTGCCTTTTTTGTAAGATCAATTAAGACTCTGTATCATTTTGGGGTTTTTTTGGTAGTTGTTCCTTTTTCTATTTCATGTAATCTCTATAACAAATGCTATCCAGAAGCATCTTTTCTTCCCTCAAGGAGTCATAGTGAGATATGTGTGTGCTGGGGGCAGTGAGGAGGGTGTACATATGAAGGAAGGAAGGTAGTGAATACTGGTTTGTTGTCTATCAATCTGTATCTACCTGTATCTATCTGTCTATTGGAAAAGCACTAAAACAAATGTAATAGAGAGCTCCTCATTTCCTCTTGACTTCTACCTTCACCCTCTTTTCTTTCTTTTTGCCAAATACCTCTTCTATCTCATGAAGGTTGAATAGGCAATAAACTGCAAGATTTGCATAAACAGTTCTTGGAGAATACTGTTCTGGTAGTTATTGAGTGAGGAACATAAAATAGGAATGACTCCCAACTATGAGTTTCAGTTATAGTTGCAAACTGTAAGGCAAAATGGCTAAGACAGGGCTCTCATTTCCCCGATGCTGTGAAACTCTGCCCCTGCTTTCCTTGGGGAGCCTCCAGGTCCACAGCTGTTCCCTGAATCTAGGAATTATCTGCATAAAGCCTTACCAAACTCCTTTGAGTCCCTTAAATCATTTTCTTTTGACTCTGTATATCTACATACACATGTGCAGATATACATATTCATATACATGTGATGCATACGAAGACAAGTTAAAATTATAAAGCACTTTCAGATTCACTATACTTTATAAAATACCAATGACGTAAACATGAGTATGAATTATTTTCCTCATTCTACAGGTGAGAAAATTAAAGCTTGTTACTACATATTCAAACCTGGGCCTCCAAGTCCCCTGAATTTCATTGTAGTACATCTTAACATTCCATGTTAGCTTTGAGGATTACCAAAGGACTTTGCCCACCTCTCTTTATTCTATGTGCTCAGGGAGCACCCTAAAATTCAGGACAAAATGTAGACAATCCAGTGTCTTGGCACCAATGGTCAAACCCTGTATTAGGCTGTATGTGTGTGTCTGTGATTACGTCTGTGTTTGCATGAATAACATGTGATCACATATAACCCTTTCTTATTGTGGAAAAGTTGAAAGTGCAGAAAATTATGAAGAAAACAAAATCATCTTTAATTCAATTAATCAGTCATAATCACTGTTAATAGTCAATGTACATCTTTCATAAACACTCACTTTTGTGAATTTTTATACTCTTGATACCAAAACAAGACACAGATAGTACAGGAAAGGACAATTATAAGCCAATCTCATTCAAGAATAGCAACACAAAATTCTAAATGAAAGTATTATTGAGCTGAATCCAATAATTTATAAATAACACACTGTGAATGAATTGATTTGTTCCAGAAATTTAGGTTTGATTTGACATTATACAAATCATTATCATAATGCACCACATCAAAAGATTGAAAACAGGAAGAAAGTATGACCTCAATAGACAAAGAAAAAGCATTCAAAAAATCCATGTTCATTCATGAGAGAAATATTAAAGTGGAAAAAGAGGGAACCTTCCCTAATCTGATAAAGTGTATCTACCATAAATATCATATGCAATAGTGAAATATTAAAAGCATTCTCTTTTCTATCAGAAATAAGACAAGGATCACTACTTCTCTTCAGTATTTTCTTGGAGGCTCTCGCCAGCACAGCAGGCAAAAAGAAGAAATATAAACATATACTAATTGGAAAGGAACAAACAAAACTGTCACTCTTTACATGAAGACACTTCCATCACATGTCATCAGAGAAATGCAAAATAAAACAACTAAAATTTAATAGTTAGAATAACATTCTACACACCTATCAGAATGGCAAAAATCCAAAATACTGACAATATCAAATGCTGGCGAACATGTGGGGCAATAGGCACTTTCATTCACTACTGCTGGGAATGCAAAATGGCACAGCCACTTTAGAAGACAATTTGGCAGTTTTGTACAAAGCTAAACATACTCTTACCATATGATCAAGCAATCACTCTCTTTGGTATTTACCCAAAGCAGTTGAAAACTATGTCCACACAAGAACATGCACACAGATGTTTATAGCAGCTTTATTCATAACTACCAAAACTTGGAAGCAGCAAGATGTCTCTCAGTAGGTGAATGCATAATTTTACTCTGGTGCATCCAGACAATGGAGTATTATTATTCAGTGCTAAAAAGAAATGAGCTATCAAGCCATGAAAAGACATGGAGGAAAGTGAAATGCACGTTACTAAGTGAAAGAAACCAATATGAAAAGGCTACATACTGCATGATTCCAACTACAGGACATTCTGGAAAAGGCAAAAACTCTGTAGATAATATTAATAGAAAGGTCAGTGGTCATCATGGGTTGGAGGAGGAGGAAGGAATGAATAGGTGGAACACAAGATTTTTAGAACAATTGAAACTCCTCTGTATGACACTATAATGGTGGGTACATGTCATTACACATTTGTCCAAACCCACAGAACATTACCAAGAGTGAAACCTAATGTGTACTATGGACTCTGGGTGATAATGAGGTGTCAATGTAGGTTCATCAATTCTAACAAATGTACCATGCTAGTGGGAATCCTGGGAGAAAGAATTAATCAAATGCTAGAAAATGTAAGTGGTCCTTTCCCTGCTGACATCACAGGAATAAGCTACTATTTCTAAGTTATGTTCAGAATAAAAGCTGTTTTTGTTTTTATTTTATTTTATTTATTATACATTATATTTGAAAAGACTATTAAGGAAGGGAGCACATTGTACCTTGAGCCTGAGCTCTGGCTTGGAACAGCCTTAAGATTTTGAAATCTTAGCAGGAATGACAGAAGCTGGAAAAAATGCCACTTCTAACCTACAGTTTTCTGAGTTTCAGGAGGTAGAGCTTTGAAGGCACCTCCAATGCAGGTATTCCTTTTTCTGGAAGTCAACTCAAATATCAAGCAGAGGCCAAATAGTGACTGCACAGCCAAGGGCTCCGTGTGATTACGCAGGGTGTGTACTGTAGGCACTTAACGTTTCTACAGGTTCTCTGATGTCTCTTCTAGATGGTGCCATGGCCTCACCCTTGCTTGTTTCCCAGAAGCGAAGAACACTCTCATTTTAATTGATGCTCATGGGAAATCAGAAGTTTGAGGATCAGAAGAGTGCAGGGGAAAAGGAAAATCTTGGGTGGGCTTGGTAGAGCTCAACTTGAACTGAAGGGCTAATGACCCACATATGGTTCTACTTCACTCTAAACAACCCAGATTCAAGAAAATATTTTAAATGAGAAGAATCATGCTTTCTTTGTAATATGTAGGGTGAGATGCAGTGGAAATTACTTCCCACCCCTTCCATCCTGACTTTTTGTTTATCTTTTTTTTAAGGATGTGGCATTATTGTGATTGTGCTGTGGGGACCACACATTTGTGAGTTTGGGTCAGTGTGTCCCAATAGGGACACATATTTTTAAATCATCAATGATCCCAGGAAAAGGAGGGTCCAAGGGAGAAAATTAAGACTTAGAAAACTGAGCTTAGAAGGAGGAGGAACAATTTCTTCTCTTTGAGCCTTATTTTGTTGGTTGTGGAATCTGAAGGCTTGTTTCTGGAATCTTCCAGCCAGAGAGGGAACGATGGCTTCTGCCACAAGAAGGCATCCAAGGGAAAACAGAGAGAGGCAGACCTAAAGTCACCTGTTGAGCCTGGGCCAGAGCCTGTGGGTTCTGAAAACAGTCATCCCTCCACCTGGAGTATCCAAACCTTCCATCCATTTCCCAGAACACAAGTCAGGCTCTAACATTTAATATGATTTCACTGAAGGCTTGAGAGAGGAACCTTTCATTGGATTTTATTAGACCAGTGGTTCTCAAGGTGCAGTTCCCAGTTGAGCAGCATCAGTATCCCCTGGGAATACAGATGTTTGGTTCCCATCCTACATTACTGAACCCAGAACTCTGAAGGGGGACTGGGGCTCAGCAATCTATGGTTTACCAAGCCCTCCAGGCGATTCCAGTGCACACCCAAGTATGAGGACCACTAGGTCTGCCTAAAATTTCACCCAGGTGAGGGGCATTATGTAGAATATTACTTTTAGTGTGTCCTCATTTGTACACTCTGCCTGTTGAGGTCAGAGGCATAGTCATTTTGCTGTTCAGCTAATATTTCTAGCTATCTGCTCTCTGGGCACATAGTGGGATTATATTTCCTGGCCCCCGTTTGGTTGAATGGGACCACAAACATGCCATAGTGCCTCAGACTTTCCCTTCATAGTGATGTTCAACACAGTGGCTGTTCCATCAGCCTGGATCTTGGAGCCAAGAGACATAAAAAGGGCCCCCAACCTGTGTTACTACAAGCCACTAAGATTTGGTGGTTGTTTGACTGCAGCATAGCTTGTATTACCTGAATAATATCAGGATAACTGATATTACCTGAAACTATGACCACATGTCCTGCAATTTCTGTCAATGTATCTTATTTCAAATATCCTGTCCCATTTTTAAACCACAAGTCCCAATTTCTCTGTCAGTCACACACAGTTCGTTGATTGTATCTTCCTTGATGAACTGTGGAACATATCCCTTGTCCCCGATACGATCTAACACAGAGCTAGGGACACAGTTGAAGCTTAGTATGTATTTATTTATTGATCCACCATAATCCACATCCATCCTGAAAGAATATTCCTGCTTAATAGCCTATGTTTCTGTCTGTAAAAATCCATCTACCACAAAGCACCCCTCATCGTTTCCCCTTCTATCTAAAGGTTTCTTTCCCTCTTGATAGTACTTAAATCCAGCATGTGAGTCTCTTTGCTTTGTTTTAATTATTAACTGTGATTAGATACTCCAAGGGTTCTGGAGCAACTGGGCAATTGAACACGTATAATTTTCCTGATTATTTCCCTGACTCAACCAGGAACAAATAGAAACAAACAACAGAAGTCAGAGAAGGAGTGTTTTCTCAGATAGATCACCATGGGTTTACACCTCTTCCCCATTTGCACTAATGAGAATTACATGAGTAATTTCCCCATAGTGAACACAACCCCTGAAGTCCTTTCAGTGCTTTCTAAAGTAGTAGCAAGAATTTAAAGCTATTCTAGTGTATGTAATTAAAAAATACCAACTACCTTGGAGCACGTGTGAGCCTAAACATCCTTCCAGAATTGGACCTTGAGCTCCTGAAGATATGGGATTAAGTTCATCCTCTTTGAATCCTCAAGTCCTAGCATAGAACCTGGAACATTCCAAGGGCTCAGTACATGGTTTTTGCTGAATGCATAAATGAATGGAATCAAAGCTTTCCTTTTAATTACTTCACTTAGAAAAAACTAAAGACCAAATCTTGGTTAATGACCTCTATGGGAGAAATATAATTACAAATCTGTCCCTTGCTCTATTCAAGGCTCTTTGTTTAAGAGTTTCTGCCGAACCATTAAACCCTGAAAATGTGTTTATATCATCCCAGGAACCCCATTCTGCCAGTATCTTTTCACACATTAACAACTCTGATAAAGACCAAAACCTCTATTTAAACAGATGGTGGACCTGTGACCAGAAGACTAGGAACATGTGACAATACTTCTTACAATATTTTTCAGCAACTGATGATACTAATTAAGAAAGCAAATGAAACCAATGAAAAACAAATACTTTAATCTAAAAAAGAATGGTGATTACACTATTTCCTTAACTCCACAGTTCATGCTAAGCAGTCAAGGTAGCAATAGGATAAGGCTCCCTGTGGCCATAGAGATTTCAAGAATTTACCCTGGGATATTTAAATATTTCACCTGACTCTGATCCCATAGACCAAAGTTGACCAAAGGACTCTATTCTCTGGAAGAAGCTCTGACAAAGGAAACTTCTTAGTCGCAGCAACAGAAATCAACTCTGGGTGATTTGAAGCAGAAATTGAATTTGCTATGAGAATACTGAGTAGTTCACATAATCACCAAAAGAGAATGAAAAAAAAAACCTCCAACAGTGTGGGCAGGAACACCTCAAATCAGTCCAAGGAACCAGTGAGGTCACCATTGTCAATACCTTCAAGTTCTAGATGCTGCACTTATACCACCAGCCTGCTGGTAGGGGTACTGGAGACCACTGTGACCCTCACTGTCACCACTTCCCTGGAAATTCAGTCTTGCTGCTCTGCTACTGCCACCAAAATGGGTATTTTCTGGCCTCCACTAGCTCCCATTTCAAAGTTTCAGGCCCCTTCTCCTGGTGGACTTCATCCTGTGCCTGCACAACGCAGCAAAGGTGACTCAGAAAGCCATTTTGGTGCCTGACATGGAAGGCAAATTCTGCTTCCAATGAAGACTCATGAAGTAAAGATAGTGACATTTTCTTAAAAATTGTTAAAGATTATAATATCCTCCAAAGTTTAGGTTTCTGCCATGGAATATTCCCATTTTGTTAAGTTTGTTGAGATATCCCCCAAATCTGTGTGTATTTATACCCAAGTCAAAATGAATGTCAGAGAAGTTCATACCTTCAAAGACCTTGCACTAGGCAAGGCAACTATTATGAACTGGGGGGGTGGGGATGGGAAAGAATATAACCTAATTTTTCTAATAATGAAGAAAGCCCAACTAGAGTTGATGAGTTGGAGACTTGAGGAAAGAAACCATGCACGTTAAATGCAAGGATGAACGCACTTTCTTTTCCTCAGGTCAGGACTCATTGCCTAAACTGATGTATCTACACTGTGGTTTGATTGTTGTGGAATTTCCTTTAGTGTTTTATCTACTTTATGTTATGTTGTTTCAGCAATACCTGGAGGATACCAGAGTTAAGAAACTTCATGGATTATATGCTGTTAATGTCTACTCCAACCATATCTTAACATTTGGAATCAATAAATCCAGTGGACAAAGCACAGTGAATTAGAAGCTTAGAGGTCATTCTTGACTTCATCACTGCATCACTGCACCATGGTGGGCAGACTTAGAACATTTAAGTTGGAAATGGCTTTGGCAGAGAAAAACAAGTTTTAATATCTTAATTCCCTCTTTGTTCCTCTCCTTGTTTCCTTAATTCCCTCCTTTTTCCACTCCTTGTTACCTGCATTTCAGAACAAGAAGTGCAGATCTAAGAAGCCAATAGTGATAAGTAAGTATCAGGACATCACTGCTTGCCTGGAGACAATCTTGAGGAATGCCACATGGAGTCATGTTGACCATGACAAGTGAATTTCAAAATTTGAGGAGACATTCAATGTCATTTAGACCAAGTGCCATATGAGAATATCCTCTACAACATCCCTGACAAGCATTTATCCTGACATGTACTTGAAACCTCCATGGAGCCCAGTGACTACCAGGACTCCATGGTCTCCTAAATCAGCCCATCCCATTGTTGAATCACGCTCACTGTGCGAGCTCTCTAGTAAATCTTGATTCCACCCAATGGTTTCACTTCTGCCTTGGAGTCAGAAGAACCTCCTAATGACAGTCTTTCAAATATATGAAGATATCTGCCTGTCATCTTATCAAACATCAAGTTGCGTCAAGTCCACCTCCTTAATACATCTGGTAACTGCCCATTCCTCTCCATTCTCATTTCCATTATATCCTCTCCCGTGAATTACTCCTAGTGTCCTGGGAAATCTTCCAGCCTCCAGTCTTACCTCTTGCAATCCATTCTTTTTTTTTTTTTTTTTTACATCTTTATTGGAGTATAATTGCTTTACAACGTTCTGTTAGTTTCTGCTGTATAACAAAGTGAATAAGCTATATGTATACATATGTCCCCATATCCCCTATCTCTTGAGCCTCCCTCCCACTCTCCCTCTAGGTGGTCATAAAGCACCGAACTGTGCTATGCAGCTGCTTCCCACTAGCTATCTATTTTACATTTGGTAGTGTATATATGCCCATGCCACTCTCTCACTTCGTCCCAGCTTACCCTTCCCCCTCCCCGTGTCCTCAAGTCTATTCTCTATGTCTGCATCTTTATTCCTGCCCTGTCCCTAGGTTCATTAGAACCTTTTTTTTCTTTATTAGATTCCATATATATGCGTTAGTGTACGGTATTTGTTTTTCTCTTTCTGACTTACTTCACTCTGTATGACAGACTCTAGGTCCATCCATCTCACTACAAGTAACTCAATTTCATTTCTTTTTATGGCTGAGTAATATTCCATTGTAAATATTGCCACATCTTCTTTATCCATTCATCTGTCGATGGACACTTAGGTTACTTCCATGTCCTGCCTATTGTAAATAGTGCTGCAGTGAACATTGTGGTACATGTCTCTTTTTGAATTATGGTTTTCTCAGGGTATATGCCCAGTAGTGGAATTGCTGGGTCATATGGTAGTCTATTTTTAGTTTGTTAAGGAACTTCATACGGTTCTCCACAGTGGCTGTATCAATCTACATTCCCATCAACAGTGCAAGAAGGTTTGCTTTTCTCCACACCCTCTCCAGCATTATTGTTTCTAGATTTTTTGGTGATGGCCATTCTGACTGGTGTGAGGTGATACCTCATTGTGGTTTTGATTCTACAATCCATTCTTAATACATTAACCTGAAAAATGTTTCCAAAATTTTCATCCTTTAAACAAACAAACAAACAAACAAACAGAAACACTCAAATAGCTTCTTACTGCCTTCAAGATAAAGCTCAGTTTCTAAACCCTGTTAGCCTTTTATTGTCTGTTCCTTGTTTTCTTTCTCCAGGCTCATCACTCATCATTCCTTCCCTTTCACACAATATGTATTAAACTCTGAGTGACTTTGAGTTCCCAAACCCACCTTGCTCTCCCACATGGTCCTTAACACATGCCCTCTCCCTGTAATGTCCTCTTTCCCTGTCAAATGGACCATTCCTACTCATCTTTTCAGGCTCCTTTCTCACTATCCCCCTCACAAAGCTGAACCGGGCACCCCTCCCATGGCACTCTGCTCTTAATCCATACTCTAAATATTAATGCACTGCATTAAAATCATCAATTCACTTGTCTGTCTCCACCACCAAAATGTCACTCTGTGAAGAAGGGCATTCTACTGCCTTGCTTACTGCTGTATCCCCAGAGTATAGTTCAGTCCCTGGTATATTTCAGGAACATCATTATTCTATGTTAAATAATGAATCCAGCTTCTTCAGTCTTTCCTCATATGACTTGGTCACTAGATCATCCATGATCCTGGTTGTTCCCCTCCACCACCACCCCATATATCCTCAGGTTTTTATCAGTGTTCCACCTAAAACATGACTCCTGAATTCGGCCTTGATCCTGAGGTCAATAGATGGAGGAAATAATGTTAGGAAAGAAATCTAAAATTTTATGTGACCTGTATTTCAGGTCCAGCTATCCCTCTTTCAGCTCCTCTTACTCTGAGGTCTCTCCAGACTTGGTCAGAATTCCAGAATGTAGGACCCTAATAGGTTGGTAGCTCTGCCAAACACCTATCAGAGTTTTTGTTTCTCCATATGGGAGTTAACAATAACTTAGCCATCTACTGTATAACATATGCATTAAGCAGAACTTAATCACTATTAATAAAATATTGATGCATTTGTTTACCAGGCCAAATATTTGAAAATAGCCTGGACCATTTCCAGGTGGTGGCTTCATCTTGGAATCCTGCAGTGTGAAAGTCTTTGTTGAGTTGTGCTCTTTAATATCCACTTTGTGGGTTATTTTCTTCACATATATACAATTTTATTGTTGAGTGGCTATCTCAGGCAGTAGACTCAGAGAAAACTTTCATCTTGACAGCATTGAGGAATGTATTCAATATATTTAAAAGTTGTTCCCAAAATCTTCCATTCTCAAGCTGTCTGTTTCAACAAATTTCCTACAGGCTCTTAAGCTTGTATACTTCTTGACCAACCCATTGCACTTTACTCTTCTTAACGTTTCTAATTATTTCTCATTATTCAATTTTTCTATCCATTTTCATCATCATCAACACTGAGTCTAATTTCAGTCTGATAGTCCATTTGATCTGTCCTCATTAGCATTTCTTCTATGGCTTCTTAGAATTCTTGTACACAGTTCAACCATTTTCATATATCTTAAAACTCTTACCTTTCAAAAGGTGAATAAATGTTCACCAAATGTATAAATTCTGTGATTAAATAACCACATGCACAGAAATGTATTCAATTCTTACAAATAGTCACTGAATTTTCCATCATTTATAACATTTATAAATAGACAGGGTATTCACTTGACTAATGAATACCTCCTTATTAATTGGCATTATACAGGTATATCACATGAAAGTTATGCCCAGCTGCACTTTGAAAAACTTAACTAGGAAATTTAGATGATGGAAAGACAGATGGATGAATAGAAAAAGAGGAAGAGAGAGAGAGAGAGACTTTCCTTTTATCCACTTCATGGTTTGAAACAAGATTTAAGATGAAAGTTTTTTCCCTTAAGTAAACTCTTACTGGGCTTCCCTGGTGGCGCAGTGGTTGAGAATCTGCCTGCTAATGCAGGGGACACGGGTTCGAGCCCTGGTCTGGGAAGATCCCACAGGCCGCGGAGCAACTAGGCCTGTGAGCCACAACGACTGAGACTGCACATCTGGAGGCTGTGCTCCTCAACAAGAGAGGCCACGACAGTGAGAGGCCCGCGCACCGTGATGAAGAGTGGCCCCCGCTTGCCACAACTAGAGAAAGCCCTTGCACAGAAACGAAGACCCAACACAGCCAAAAATAAAAATAAATAAATTAAAAGAAGGCTCAACATTAAAAAAAAAAAACAAAAACTTTTACTGGGGCATAGAGTGATGAGAAGGGAGTTGAAAGCAGCCTTTCTGAAGAATAGTTACCAGCTAAACAATTAAACCAATTCCATAATCCTGGTCAAGTAACGTCATATATCTAGGCCCAGTTTCCATATCTGCAGAAAGCAAAAAGTTTTATGAGGTTTTTTTCCCACTTCCAAAAGCTTATGAATCTATGATATTAGAAATTATTCTGCAAATATCAAATCACGAATATGATATATATATATTATTACAACTGAGGGAAAAGATGTGTAGAAGGGAGTGGGGTGGGGTGGGGTGGGAGAGAATGTGGTAGAGACTGCAGACAGACAATCAAAACATGTATTATTAATTGTAAAAACCTGGTTTAGTCAGAGGCCAGATGAACAAGGCCTGTAAGCCAGGAACCCAGAAATGCGATGGATTCCCCAGGACAGAAGAATCACAATGACAAGATGAGACCATCTGGATAAGTAGATTGGATAAAAAAAAAAAAAAACAGTCAACACTTATTGGGCAATTAATCATCGCTCTCTAAACACATAGAGAATAATTGTGAGGATTGAAAGAGTTAATATTTGTCAAAGCACTAGAACAGTACTTAGCACATTGTAAGTGCTCAATAAATATTAGCTGTTACTATGAACAGTTGTACATATTTTATACTAGGTATGTTTCTAGAAATATCATGAGACTCAAACAGTATCCTCAAATACCTTGATCTGTTGCTAAGGCTCAGAGAAGTTGGAATGTCCACTGACCCACTGGAATTTGGAAATTCCTTTTACTTCTTCAGCCTCTCCCAAGATGAGTGTCAAAAAGTAGAGAAGAGAGATGAGATGATTCTAAAAGACTTTTCTTATCTCTACAAAGAGCAAGGCCATGGGAGTGAGTGGACACAAATGCTAAGTGAGTATGTCTTGGGTGACTCTTGAAGGAAACTGAAGTGACATATATCAGAGGGCTTCCAGGGACAATCCTGAGAAGGGATCTAGAGCCTAAAGTCCCACAGGAGGTAAAAGGCTATTCTGAGCCTGAGATGGCCCAGAAATTTTCATTGGTCCTTCCCAGTTTGCACTCATGTGAAGTATATTCCACAGTGTTACTTGTCAATGTGAAGAGTGTGTGGAAGGAATTCAACTGAGCAGGAATGGACCTTTGGGGAAATATTTCCCAAGTGTACCACATTCCAAATGACCTGGATGGATCATGGGAAGCATGAGGTTGGGGTCCTTGCACGGAAGTAATACTCATCTTGTTAAGTTAAATTATATTTCCAAATGTTCTAAGGAAGCCTGATTTTTTTTTTAATGATAAGATCAATGATTTGGTGAAGTGAATGATCCTCTTGTGTAGTGAGAATAATTATCTGTTTTATCTATTGGTATGAGTCTGGATTTTCACATTTTTTTACTGTGGGATAAGCTCTAATATAGTGGTTTCATAAAAAGTGCCTTCAGGGCTTCCTTGGTGGCGCAGTGGTTGAGAGTCCGCCTGCCGATGCAGGGGACATGGGTTCGTGCCCCGGTCCAGGAAAATCCCACATCCACAGAGCGGCTGGGCCCGTGAGCCATGGCCGCTGAGCCTGCGCATCCGGAGCCTGTGCTCCGCAACGGGAGAGGCCACAGCAGTGAGAGGCCCGCGCACCACCAAAAAAAAAAAAAAAAAAAAGTGCCTCCAAAATTTAATGTGCACCTAGATGTAAGAATATTTGTGATCTTTGTCACAGGTGGCAATCTTGGTAACACAAGAAGCATCCCCATGAGCTTCAGCTCTTCATCTAAGTAGACAGAATGTGTCTGTATATGTATTTATCAGTATTCACTGCTATAACAAAGAAACCTAAATTTTCAATGGCTTAACATAGTTTTGAAAATTTATTTCTTGCTCATGACTCTGTTTGCAATGAGGTTTTCCTCCAAGTGATGACACAGGGATCCAGGCTGCTTCCTTCCTGTAGCTAAGATTTCATGGAAAGGGATGAGTACGGAGAATATACACCTAATATTAACACCTCAGGTGGGAATGGCATGTATCACTTCTGTTCACACACCTTGGAAGAGAATTAACGACATGACCCTACCTAGATGCAAGGGGTAGATGGGATATATATCCTCTGGCTGAGCAACCACTGGAAAGGAAAACAGTGACACTTGGTGGTCAGCTACCCATTTTTGTCTCAGTTGTCCATAAATAAGGACTCGTTCGGAGCACCTCTGCTCAATGATAGAGATGTGAGAACTTCAACATCACTCAAAAACCTACAAAATAGGCAGATAGTATAAAACACAGGTGTTATCAGAGAATCACTCCTCATATATGTATAAATATTAGGCTTATATTTGGTTTTATGATTGCATATAATTTCTTGACTTTGAACCACTAATCCAACTAGAGAAAAAATTTGGTCTATTCTATTCCAGTGAATTAAATCAAGCCTTGTAATTTTTTAATTTGCTTGTTAAAATCTCAGTCACTGATCACAGTTCCAAGCTTTCTAGCTCTCAGTCTCCCATCACAATCCCCTACTCCAATTTTCTCTTAGATATAAGTTTCAAACTATAGATATATAGTTTCAGACTGTGTCACACTCATCTTTCCATCGGTAGAGAGGGAGAAGAGATGGTGGCATATCTGTTTGCATGGCAGTCGTGAAGCAAGAACAGAATGATATAAGAAAGAAGCATTCAGAAATTTAAAAAAAAACAGGTTTTTGAAATTAAAAACATGTGAGCAGAGGAGAAAAATGTCAGTGGAAAGCTTTGGAGGTAAAATTAAGAAAATCTCCCTTAACCTAAGTAAAAATCAAGCACATAAAATAAGAATAAGAAGTTAACAAATCTGGAAGATCACTAGTTCAGAAGCTGAAACATCTGAATAACAGAAAATCCAAAAAGACAGAATAAATAAAGTGTAGGGAGGAAATATTCAATAAAATAATTCAAGAAGATTATGAAGACCTGAAAAATATATTCTTTCACATTAAGAGAGCCCCTTAATGCTTAACACAATAGATAAAAACAGACTCACACTAAGGTACATCATTGTGAAATTACAAAACACTGGGATCAACAAGAAGTCCTAAGAGTTCAACAGAAGAAGTAGAAATTCACTTAAAAAGTATTAGTAATTAAAACTGAGTTGGATTTTCAAGAGCAACACTGGAAGTTCACAGGCAGTGGAAGAATATCTTCAAAATCCTGAAGAAAATTATTTTCTATCCTAGGATTCTACACCTACCCAAACTGTCAAGAGATAATGATTTGAGAAGATAGAATAAAAACATTTTCAGATGTTCAATGTCTCAAAAAATTTACCTCCCGCAAACTCTTTCTCAGGGAGCTATTGAGGAATGTATATTACCTAAAGGTGAGAATAAACCACTAAAGAAGAATTCACAGAACACAGGTGATAGAAGAAACAACACACATACATACACACACACACACGCACACACACAAAGAGCTAGGGGAATCTTTAGGACGATGATAAAGAGGTTCCCAGGATGGTTGATATGCATCAAACACAAAAGGAAATGACGTAGTGGAACAAGTTCAAAAATCGTGGCCAAGGACAATATAATACTTCATAACTATAGCTGCCGTCCCCCTAGAAAAAAGAAAGGCATAAGGAGAATCAACGGAACCAGCACTTTTACTAATGATGTCCAAGAGATGATACTATATGGCTGAAATACAATGATGAGGCAATAAACTATAAGTACATATATTATAACATATATACACATATTATATTTATATAATACATTTACAGTATATAATAATTCTGAATGATAAACAAGAAGCAAGTAACATTATCTCTGGAGAAACGAATTTGGTGCTAAGAGAAAAGAGGTGTGAGAAGGATTTAATTTGCATTATATGATTTTGTTCCTTTCAGAGATTTACTATGTGTGCATGTTACTTATTCATAAAAGTTGTGACATAAAATGCATTCTAATGATAGATATACATATCTTTGACTCAACAATTCAACCTCTCAGAAATGATCCAATAGTTAACATTTGCATATGTAAACTCATGTAAGAGAATATTTGTTGCAGCATTTGTTGTAAAAGGAAAAGACTAGAAATGATCTAAATATCCATCAAAAGGAGTCTGGTGAAATAAATTCTGTACCACTGTACAGTGAAATACTGTGTAACCTTGTAAACAAGAATGGGAAAATTCATTAAGAACTGATGAGGAATGATCTCTAAGATACATGGCTAAGTAGAAAAGGTGACTATAGTCAATAATACTATATTTATATTTGAAAGTTGTTAACAGAGTAGATCTTAAGGGTTCTCATCACAAGAAAAAATTGTAGCTATATTGGTGATGGATATTAACTAGACTTATTGTGGTGATCATTTCATAATATATACAAATACCAAATAATTGTGCTGCACACCTGTAACTAATATAATATCATATGTCAATTATACCTCAATTTTTTTAAGAAAGAATAAAAGGTAAGGCAGTAAAACGTATATATAGTAAGCTACCATTTTTGCATAAAAAGAAAGAAAATAGAATATGTATTTGCACTTTTTATATGTGCATAAAATAGCTGTAGGTAGAGAAAACACCAAAAAAGATAACATCAGTTCCTCCTTTATTTTCTTCATAGCGCTGTCCTTACATGAAATTACCTCACATATTGATTCAATTATGTGTTTATTTTCTGTTTCCTCCACTAGAATGTAGGCATCAGAGGGGCAAGACTCAGCCTGATAAATTCACATCTGCATTCTCTACAACTAGTGTATGGCACACAATAGGTGCTCAATAAATGCTCGTAGGATGTTGTTTGAAAGGAAACAAGCCTTTTCTCTGTGATGTGACCACCCTGTAGATGGATGATGAAGAGTGATCACAAGACTTCAAAGGATATTCTAGCTTCAAGGCAAAAAAAAAGCCAAACAAGAATTCACAAGAAACTGTTAATGGAATAACAAGGAATGTAAAATGTCAGCCTTCATCTATTGGTAATTGTTACAGCATATTCTGTCTCTGACTGAATGTTCCACAAACAACCAATTAAGGTAATCTTCATCACAGGAGGTAGTTGGAAGAAGTCAAAGCCACAACATGTTTCAAACAGCTGGGGAACAGCAGAAATACTGGAGGGAAAAAAAAAACACACATCCTGTGAGCTGGTGTTTTCGTAGAATTTAAAAATAAATGTCAGGAGATGGAACACAATAATTTATGAGGCACCAAATTAGATTCTTGGGTTGTTACAGTTGTTCAGAGGACAGAACAGAGATTTCTAGAGGTTAACTTGGCAATGAATGAGCAATTGCTTGTGGATATTTGTTAGTTTGTAAAGGTAGTCAAGATTCAAATTCACAGGTCATAATACTTCTAACATGTTTATAATTTGTCCTATCCTTAAATGTATATTTAAAATAAAAAATATTCTCACAAAATTCTTCACAACGGATTTTTCAAACTTTTTTTTTTTTTTTTTTTTTTGCGGTACGCGGGCCTCTCACTGCTGTGGCCTCTCCCGTTGCGGAGCACAGGCTCCGGACATGCAGGCTCAGCGGCCATGGCTCACGGGCCCAGCCGCTCCGCCGCTTGTGGGATCTTCCCCGAACGGGGCACGAACCCGTGTCCCCTGCATCAGCAGGCGGACTCTCAACCACTGCGCCACCAGGGAAGCCCTCAAACTCTTTTGAGTGTAGGGTTAACAGACACACCCACTCAGGCATTCACAGACCTTCCTCCATGCCCATACTTAACCTTAGTTCTGGCTTTATCCCCTTTATTCCCTTAATTTGGGGTCATGTGACGTTTCACTGTACAGATTTAATGTCCTTCACATAGTACCCTCTGATCTCAATGACCTCCATTATTCCAAATGTAGTAGTTTCTGAACATAACCTTTGCCCATTCTATTCACATCAAGAAAGGTGATACTGATAGGAAACTAACCTGGTCTCTTGATTTCTAGTGGGCACCACTGCCAATTTCAGCAGTGACTTTTCGTTTCTTATTAGCCCAGGCGTAGCAGATGCTGTCAGTGTCTGGCCTATGTTCCCTGGGCATTTCCTTCCCCTATCTGAAGGATCTGAAGTCCGCTTAAAGCAAAGACCTGCTACGGACTTGGGCCTCTTTTATTCTGACATTGGGAGTCCCCTCAGCCGACCCAGGGCAGACCAGAACTGCCAGAGAGTTAGCGCCCCTGGAACAGACCCCACCTGGTGACACCAGCTTGGGGAGATCAGGCTGAGGTGTGCTTTACTGACTCCCTAAACTCCCCAGGGACCTGCTCAGTCACACAGTCTTGTTCGATTGCCGTCCCTTCCCAGGCTCCTCAGCCCCCTTCTGGTGTCTCCTGGGGTCTACTTTCATATAAACTACTTCCGACTGAGGCCTTGTCTTGGTGTCTACTTTTGAGAGAACCCAACTGAGACGATAAACTAAGATATAAACGAGATACAAATAAATAAAATTGAGCTTCTATTACAATTTCCAGTGATGTTTACAATTTCTTAGGATCATGTCTTCTAATACCATATTTATGCAAGACTGGTCTTTGAAGTTGAACAGCACCCTTCTGAAATTCAGTAATAATGTTTTCTTAAAGAAGAACTCTTACCCCTTGGTAATGGAACTTCCAACAGTTTTAAATATTGTAGTTTGTCTGGAATGGGATGTTGACATGGTTTAAAGGAAACAGGCACACAAGCTTGAGAGACTTCTGAGTAAGACAGAATGGTGCTGGGAGCTAAGGGTTTAATTTCAATGCAGAATTCCTGTTAACATCTTCAAGGCATGCCCAGAGCACTGCCAAGTACTAAGTGTAGTTAAATAAAAGTTGTGATTCTTGCCAAAATAGATTTTGTAGTTGAAGAAATAGGCATGTAATACTCACTCTAAAATAGACTTAAAATAGCCACTTATTCCTCCAAATTTATACTTTCAGCTAAAAAAATAATCAAGATTGTATCTTAGTCACTTTACTACTACTACTTCACAAAAAGGAATGGAGAGTTCATAAAAATGCATCCTGGTGCTGTGTTCTGAATGTTTGTGTCCCCCCAGAAGTCATATGTTGAAATCCTAATGTCCAATGTGATGGTATTAGGAGGTGGAGCCTTTGAGAAGTGCTTTACGTCATGGGGGTGGAGCCCTCATGAATGCGATTAATGCCTATATAAAAGAGAATCCACATGGTTTCCCGGTTCCTTGCTCCAGGTGAGGATACAATGAGAAGTCTATGACCCAGATGAGAGCCCTCACCCAACCATTCTGGCACTCTGATCCTGGACTTTCAGCCTCCAGAACTGTGAGATATATATTTCTGTTGTTTATGAGCTATCCAATCTCTGGTATTGTTTTATTGCAGCCAAAGCAGACTAAGTAATGACTATATACCTTTCAAACTATATTCAGATGGTAGCAGCAATGACAAGAAAAATCACATTAGTACTAACATTTGTTACAGCATTTCTTAATTTAGCAAGTACTTTCTCTAACAAGTAGACCTCTGTGTGTGACCAGGATGTCACACAAACATAGGATCTCTCCAGTGGAATTTATTCATTGTCACTAGGCAGCCTGTCCTTACAACCCAACCAGAATGCAATGTCATGCAATGCCAATGTCCAGCCTCATGAAATAACTCCTTGCAACTCTAATGGAAAAGGCTTATCAAATTTGTGAGTGATAAGAAGCTAGATGGGAGAGCAAATACGTGGAAAGAGAAAAGCAAAACCACAAAAGATCTTTACTGGCTATCATAATATTCCTATTATGTTCATTACTAACTGAACAACTGGCATTGATCACGTATAACAAAAACAAACAATTTAAATTGTTTCTCACCACTTCCTTCTAAACTTGCTCCATTAACTCATTCTTTACTGTCTATGGATGAAATCTTGGACCCGTCCTGTAGCATTTCAGATCGCTCTCAGAAAATAATCAAATAGTTACTTTACTAGGGTATGAAAATGTCCAGCCCAGTTTAATAACCACAAAATTCTCAGTCCAATCAAGAGTAATTGTCAAAGCTTTGAATTCTTATCCAGTTAAAGCTTTTCCCTAACTCCACCCAGCTCAGGTCTGATTTGGGTTTAGAAGTCTAGAATGAGGGAGTGAGTGAGTCAGCTTCTTCACTGTTTTGTAGCTTCACTCCCACTCAGTGGCTATGGTCCCTCTAGTTTCTGGTCCCTCTGCGAATGGAGCAGGTGGAATGAAAAGAGGAATGTGGGCTAAGAGTTCTGTCGTGACTGGCAATCGGTTATCGTCATTGCTGCTCTCTGAGCATGAGGGAAGTTCAAAGCTAATTCTCTTTTGTGGGTTCCTCAGAGATCCTCTCCTGGGGACTTCCACTTGGGAGGTCCCTCGACTAGGAAATGCCTTTCTCCCAGCTTATCTGTTAAGACTCCTCCCCCATCCTCAGGGCATTCTGGTGTTAGTCCCTCTGTTCACCCTGTAGGACTTCAATTGGACAAGACACTTTTTAAGACAACCCAGACCAATTTCCTATTGCAGGGTCCACACCTGAGCCATGGAAACATGGACTTTACCCTTGCTCACTGAATGAGCAGCTTTCTCCACATGTAGTTCTGTTGCATCCCATTTATCTGCGCATGGCCTCCTGCCCTTAGAATTTTCCTGGCAACCCCAGTCCTTGGGTTCCCAAACTCGATGGGATGCCTTAAAGTTCCTCTCACATAGTTTGAACGGAGAGAGATAAGTCCACACCTCTCTCCATGGGGGCAGAAAGTCAGTGCCCAAGGACTGCAACAACACTCCTCCACCTTGCCTCTTTTGTGCCCAGGTAATTGATGATAGGCTAGTGCTGACCAGACTTCTATAATACCTTAGGGTAGTCTGCATTCTGCACGTGTGCTCTAATCCCTCTGTCTAGGAAATTTCGGTATTTGGGGCCTACTTTATTATTCACAGCTTTTGTAGACTCGGCCAAAACTGAAACAAAAAAGGTCTCCTTTTACATACTGTATAATAATATAAAATTTAATGATGGCCTAATGCAGGGGAGAAAATTATATCCACTAGAAATTTTGAAAGGAGAATGCTGTATTTGTTTAGAATAAATTCCATGAGAAAGAAGCTGAGGTCCCCAAGGGACCTGATTGTGGGTAGAAGCTCCTTACATGGCACAGATCGTCATTTTTTTTAGATTGTGCTAGGGAGAGGGGAAGCTGAAATAAAGCTAGTGAAATGGAAAAGACTATGTAGACCATATATACCCTTCCTATTATCACTCTGGGGACTTTAACATACATTAAAGCATTAAAATATCCATAGTGATAAAATACACTGAGAGGATTTCTAGTTTAAACCAATGAAAAGCCTGATTTATGTAGTCTGTAAGGCCCAGGTAGAGTGTGACAGTTCACACAGTGTGGGAATACAATAGTGGGAGAAAGCATGACTAAGCTGGGCTTAGGAAAGCAAAAGTACCGTTAAGGAGTTATCAAGACAGTACCAGGTTACAGAATTAGAATTCTACCCAATGTTAACCAGAACACTGAGTGGTGGGGCACCTCCAGCCCATCCACCACGGTATAGTGAGAAAAATAAGATACGATGTTTATTCCTGAAACTGACCTTCTAAGTTCCCAGTGGAGATAATTAAGATTTACAGTAGAAGGACAGACCGCATTCAGCTCTCTTCTCAATCCCTGGTTCTGCCAATTTAAGTGATCTTAGCAAGTTCTTGATATTCCATCCATAACTTCAGTTTATTCATTTAAAAAATGATGCTAATGAACATCTCACAAAATTATTCTGAGGCGAATTTACACTTGTGAAAATGTAATACCATACCTGGGGTATGGTAGGCATTTAATAAATGCTAGTTTCTTTTTTCCTTCCTTATTGTCCCATGATGAGTAAAAGGCATTAGGTGGTAGAATTGAAAATAAACTCAGTAAGACTCAATAATATGATATAGCTTCCCAAAATAATAATGCAAACTCAGATTGCCTTTATAGAAGCAGCATGTCTGGAATAATGGAGATGATGGCCACACTAACGCATCTGAATGTTTTTTTCAGTTCTATATACCATACTTAAAAAGGGGTAGAAACTATTTGAAGCATTTGTAGAAGAAGGCAAATGAAGATGATTAAGGGCTTCAAAATGATTTCATTTGAGGCATTATTTTTAACAATTGGAATGTATCTCATGAAGAAGAGAAAACTGAGTGGGGAGGCAAGAGGGCTACTGATAGTTGAAGGACCAATATATGCAAAAAGGAATTAGGTTTGTTCAGCAAAGTCCCAAGCATTGATGTTATAGCAGAAAGAATACTAGATATAGGTCAAGAGAATTCCAGCTGGATTCCTCTGCTGGCCAGTTGTGGGGTCTTGGACAAGTCATTTTGCTTTTCTGGGCCTAAATTTTTCCATCTACAAAATGCGTGTAAACTATATCAGTATCTTTTAAAGTCTTTAAAAATATCAATAGTAAATAAATTTTGCACTGCAACCCAACACACACACACATCTATAACAAAATTTTACAAAACAAAATGTGTCCTTGCTACAGGTGATGTAGTCTGATATGATATTCTATTTCACTTTTATAAAATGCTGGTTGAACCCTACTAAATTGTTTTTTATAATCCACTAGTGGTTTCTGCAGTTTGGAAGGCATTGGACTATGACACCTAGAAAGTCCTTTACAATTCTGATCTTTGATAATTCTGTGAACAGTAATTGATCTTTGGAAATTTCTAGGAACTTATTTCATTTAATATATAAAAGGCCTTCCAAAGAGTCAGGGAAGTCCAAAGAGATAATGAGATTCATGCAGGGTAGGATGCTCCCCATCTTGGCAGGCATGCAAGCACAAGTTGAACGACCATTTAGTTGGAATTTACAGAAGGGATTTAAACATTAGGTGGTTGATCTATACAATCTTTGATTTTCTCTGCCAGTGCTGATCATAAGTGATTCGACAATTATAATGAACATTTGCTTACAAATGAAAACTAAATGTCAATGTAGACAAGTATTTAAAAATAAGACAGTGTTTTTACCATTATCCTTTCTTTCCCAAATATTTTGGAATAACTACAAAAGATTAACAAAGGATAACTGAGGAATCTGAGAAATAGAAGTTGTTTGCTGCTCATCTGTCAAGCTATATTCCAGCTTTTGCCTGTAATGTTTTTTTAAATGTTTTTCCAGCCTGATTTTTCCTATTGCTTTAAGAAAACCATATTGGAACTACTAAATATACTTACTTGTTCAGAAATTAGAAGGCCTCTAGATTAGATCACACTAATAAAAAGAATCATAAAGTTTATGAAAGTATTAACCTCCAATTGAAGCATATATCTGGTTAGGTACAATAGAGCAAGATGCTTCCATCTCTCTGAGAGAATTTGTGACATGCCTATGAAAAGGGAGGAAACAACTTGACACTTTTCCTCCTGTAGAATTAGAGGCCATGACTGAACTTGTTAAAGCAACCAATGGGTCCACCTCCTTATCCCACTGTGACAATAACACTGAATGCCGGGTAACTGATTTGCACTTAGAAAATATAACTCCTTCCTACAAATTCTAGCTTGGTTTATGCCCTGAAAGTGGATAGCTCACCAGAAGGAAGGAGAAATGGTCATTCCTGGGAGAAAGCCTGCTCCAATAACCATGTCCATTTTTCTCTGATGTGCATGTTGTCCTCAGAGGTCATTTAAATTTTGCTGCCCCCACTCCCAACCCTGTCATATGGGGAAAAGGTAAGGGGCCAACACATTCAGACATTGAATTAGATTCTGTTTACATTGAACCCATATGGTTATGATTTTTGCAACTGGTTATGAGTTTGCAACTAGCCTCAACTATAACTATTAATTATCTGTTTCTAGTTGGACCAAAAAGTTAAATTTCCATCAGATCCATTCAAGTCCTTTGGCTCCACAATTCACTTAATTTCCGAATTTTCCTATTTAAAACATTTTGGAGTGATAGGAGGCAAATTTATAGCCTGTCTGATAGATTGGAATATTCTATTATGCCTTACCCCTCAGATGCTTCACAATTTTCTGTCTGAGCTTACTCCAAAAGGAAAAGTAACCTCTACTAACATTTTGTTTATCATCTCCTTCCCTAATATACAATTAGGAGTGGCTCTGGAGAAGGGGGTGCTTTGCGGGCCTTCAGAAGAAAAAATATACAGACCTAAGGGTCCCTGATCATACCTCTTAGTGTTGTGGCTGTCTGAGGCAGCAAGAGAGTAGAGGCATGGTATATTAATTATCTGTTGCTGCATAATATTTAATGGTTTAAAATTTGGTGCCTTAAACGAACAACATTTCAGCTCACACATCTGTGGGTTGACCAGGTGTTTCTGCTGGTCTGGGCTAGGTTTACTCATATGTCTCCCTGCTCACCTATTTGCTATGGTCCAGCAGCCAGAAACAAGCTCTTAGGCAAGGAGGGTCTTTGCAGACTTTAGTGTTTAGAAGTGAAATCCTCAGGGCCTACTTCACTATAGATCCAGCCTATCTCCAATTTCGTTTGTGACAATTATAAGAGCCTGCATTTGAATCCATATTCAAGTTTACCAAATTATATTTTTATGTTATCTCATTTACTCTTCCCAGCTTAGACGTAGAAAAGATTTTACAGAGGAGGATATGAAAGCTCCAAATATCCTGTAACTTGTACAGGATCAAATCACATTTAAATAATAGTAGAGATGGATCCCCAATTCTAACTGTGATCTCTTTGTCTGGAATGCTCTCTATCTTTTGTTTAGTTGAAAAACTCCTATCTATCTCTCTTTGACCTAGTTGGAAAGTTGTGATTTTAAAAGTCAAACACATAAATGATGACAATTACTATAAATCTAAGTAAGCAAAAAAAAAAAAGATAAGTAAAAAGATGGTTAGGGACATAGGAGGCCTTTTCCTGCACACACCTTAGAGAGAGGAAGGGACTAAAACTGTCTGACAGATGGGAGGGGAAATGCCAAAATACACTACAGATGGGGAGAAGTATTTAGAGATCTTATGTTAAAATTCAGAGAGAAGCCAAAATAAGAACTTTTTACTGAAACTTTAATAGGGACTCTGAGGAAGATGTTTGCTTAGTTGCCAGATCCTGTAATATCAGAGGTGACAATTAGAGGCTGATCACTGCCATTTGGACAGAAAGAGCCAAGAGTGAACGCACGCCTGAGGGAACTTCTAGGTAAGGGGCTGGTAAGGAGAGAGAGAGAACCTCCATTCAGTGTCCTCCCGCGAAAACCATTCTGTTGGTCTCAGTTGCCAGAACTATGATGCTTTATGGTGGGGAAAATTAGATCTTCCAGTCCCATCAATTCTGCCTGGTACATATGGGTCAACCAAGGAGAGAATCAAGAGGAGAGAGAAAGATCATTTTAAGGGGTTGGGGTGAGGTTGAAGAAGAGGTAGGGGTAGCTGAGGAGGAAGAAGAAGGCTGAATTTGGTGGAGAGAAGTTGGAGAAGAGATTAACAGGTAGTTGTGCCAGTTGCAAAGACAAGAGTCATGGATCACAGATGCAGAAAGGCAGACAGGAAATGAAGTGTAGCCTGGGGTTCTGGATCTCTGAAAGCTGGAGTGGCCTTTCTGACAGCTCAGCCCTCCCCTCCATTTTCTCAAGGAAGAAACAAAAGTTCAGAGAAGTAAAATGACCTGCTAGAGCCCTGGGTGATGGTGAGTTCGCCAGGACTGAAATGCAGGTGTCCTCACTTCCAGCCCTGAGACAGGAGCTGAAAGGGACGAGAGTCAGCATTGATAGAGAGTACACTTTTCCAGACTCTGTAGCCAGGGCACCACATAGGCACTCCTCACAACAGTTCCTTGGGGGACACGGACTTTTCTCCCTGATGATGCAACTGGGGATCAGAGAGATAAAGTGCTTACTCAAGGTGCAAAGGTAGGAAGCTGAAGATTTGGGATGAGATCCAGACTGACCCCCAAACCAGCTCCAAAACCAGCACTGTGGACACTGGGGCCTGCTGCCTCTTCACCCATGAGGAAGCAATAAGGATTCCAGTGACCAAAGGACATGTCAAAGCCAAATCAAGACAAAGTTAGGTAAAATAGCCATTCCCTTTCTGCCTCCCTCTCCCGCCTTTTGGCGGCACCATATATTTTTTATCTAAAGGGAAAGAATGCAAGAAATAAATAACTTCAGAATTTTAGGACAAGGAAAATTGGAAACACCTAGAGACAAAAACTTTTACAAAATTCCGTGGTGTTTCCAAAATAAATAGAAGGAATTACTCCTGAATTTTATAAGAACTCATTAGTTAAGGTTTCGACCAAGGACTCAACTTGATTCATCAATTATTTTGTTAATAAGGAAAAAAGAAAGGAATTAGACATTGGACGCCTTCGACTCCATTGAAAGTAAAGTATAAAGTATAAAAGCAGAGTGGCAGCCTTGCTCACCCTCAGAATGATGTATAATGCCCTACAGTGTGTAATTAGAAAGAAAGTCAGTGGCCAACTGCTTGCCTATCCATCCATCCTAAAAGAAACAGTGATGCCTGTTAAAGAAGGAAGATCGATGCCACAGCATCTCATGCAAACAGGTCAAAAGGAGGCACTGGACAAGACAAAGGAAAGGAGTTTCTTTTTTGTTTTTTAGTTTTTTAAACAAGGAAAACAAGTGAGATGGCATGGAAATTTGAGGGGCTGGGGGTGTATTCTAACACTGCTCCTAATTGTAACTGTTGGCTCAAGAATGACTCAGACTCAGAGTTGGAAATGAACTTTGCAGGCTTCTGAAAAGATTAAAATCACAGGAGGTATAGAATCCAGGCCCCTGCAGGTGTCGACAACAGATTGCCCTGATAAAAGGAGTTCTGGTCTGTTCCAGGGTGTACAGTGGTGTTTGAACAGTGGAGAATAAAGAGGTGTGTACGGATTCTCAAACTGTATGGACAGGTCTGGGTCACTGACATGTAAGGTTTCAAGGGCATCCGCGGTAAGACTTTCTCACCTTCCCTACATCACCTCATCCTCCCCCTTGAAATTCCATTTTTAGAATTTCATCATTTCTTCAGTGTGGCAATTCTAGGAGGAGAACACATCATTAATACCTCAGAAGTTAATTATAAATGAATGTTAAATTATATCAGACGCTGTTTTTTATCCACTGAGGACATCACATGATATATTCCTTAAATGTGTCAATGTGACGATTTGATTGATTTTCAGGCAACCTCTCATTCCTGGCATAAACACAACTTGGTCATAATGCTTTTCTCTTTTTATATATTCTTGGATTTAGTTTGCTAATATTTTTAGTATAGCATTTATGTTCATAAAGGAGATTGGCCTGATATTTTTCTTTCTCATACTGTCCTTGCCAGGTTTTGATATCAAGGTTATACAAGTGTACTAGTTTTCTGTTGCTGCCATAACAAAATACCACAAATCTAGTGGCTTAAACAATACAAATCTATTCTCTTACAGTTTTGAGGTCAAAACTCTGACACAGACCTCACTGGGCTAAAGGAAAATCAAGGAGTCAGGGCTGTGTTCCTTTTTTTTTTTTTTTTTCAGGGGGGTACGCGGGCCTCTCCCTGTTGTGGCCTCTCCCGTTGTGGAGCACAGGCTCCAGATGCATAGGCTCAGCGGCCATGGCTCACGGGCCCAGCCGCTCCGCGGCATGTGGGATCTTCCCAGACCCGGGCACGAACCTGTGTCCCCTGCATCGGCAGACGGACTCTCAACCACTGCACCACCAGGGAAGTCCCCTGTGTTCCTTTTTGAAGGCTCTAAGAAAGAGTCTGGTTCGTACTCATTCAGATTGTTGCCAGAATGCGGTTCCTTGAAGTTGTAGGACTAAGATTCCTGTTTTCTTGCTGGCTGTAAACAAAGAGTCAGTCCCAGCTTCTACAGGCTTCTGTATATTTGTCTGGAAACCTTCATGCTCCATCTTCAAAGCCAGTCAGAGTCCTCTGTTGTCACATCTCTCTGATCCTTCTTCCTGGTCCCATCTTGCTCTGTCAACAGCCAGGGAAGTTTATTAGCTTTTAAAGTCATGTGACTATATTGGGCCCACTTGGATAATTTAGGACAATCTCCTTTCTCAGGGACCATAACCTAATTATATCTGCAAAGTCTCTTTTGCCAAGTATGTGACATATTCCCAGATACTGAGGATTAGGTCATGGACATCCATGGGGAGCCATTATTCTGCCCACTACAACCAGTAAACCAGGGAGTTTACTCTCTTCTTCTAGTCTCTGAAACTGTTAATGTTTTTTTTTTCCTTCCTTGAATGTTCAATGAAACTTTCAGAAAAGGCACAGGAGTCTAGAATTTCCTTAGTGAAAATGTTTTTGTGTTTTTATGACTAGTAATATTGTTCATGATAAGACAGGCTCTTCTACAGTAACAAGTACATTCAAAGTCACAATGGTATAAGACAGCAAAGGCTTATGTCTCACTCACATCACACTTGAATACAGGTTGGGCAGATCTTTTTGATAGCTACCCTCCAAGCTGCCATGCCATGATTCAGGCTTCTTTTAAGAAGTGGAGAAACCAAAATATGCATCAATAGTAGAATGGGTAAATAAATTATAGTATATTCATATTTGGGAATAATACATAGCAACGAAAATGAACAAATTATAACTACATGCAACATCTTGATGAATCTTACAAACATGCTGTATGCAGTAAGCAAGAAATAAAGAATTCATATAGATTTATTCCAATTATATTAAAGTCAAAGTCAGGCAAAACTACTCTATTTTTTAGGGATGCATAAATAAGAGGTAAAAGGTAAGCAAGGAAGAAATTACATGGAAGTCAGGGCACTGGTTATCTCCAGGTGAAAAAAAATGCTTTAGATTACTCCAAGTTCTAAAACCCTCTTTCAAGGAATCTTGAAATCTAAGACTCTCTTAAATTCATGATTACCACCATCAGAAGCTTCTCCTTGCCTTAATAATGGAGTGGATCTTAAAGGTGTATTTCCCAAAGATACAAGAAAATATCTATTAAATTATTTTTAACAGCACTGCATACCAGAAGGAGGTTTTTCATACGGAAAAGAGTTTTGAAGTGGGAAGAGGCAGAGAGAAAATGTTTTCCCTCACCCTCACCTGTTGGGGTAAGATGAAGCTGTACTTCTGTTTCAACCCCTACTCTGGTCAAGAATGTTCATTCAGTTCACTTTTACTTCCTAATTCCTTGAGTGCCTGTGCACACATGTGTTAATTGATGCACACTTGCACATATATGACTCACTCTAGGGGGTGACTTTCACATAGAATACAACATGAATTGCTCCCCTGAGAAATCACATGCGTGTGTGTGTGTTTGTGTTTAAATTGCCATGTGTATTATAGCCATTTATAGGTCTTCCATTATAGTACTGAGGTTTCAGTACATATTCTTTAATAACCACAGTCAAAATAATCATAGTTTAAAATCACCAAACAACAGACTGAAAAGGGGGCAGTCACATTTTACAGTCAATGTAGCCATGTTTGCAGGTCTGTTACTGGTTGGCTGTGATCGTACACAGATTTAGATTGTGTTTTCTTCAGTTCCCCTAAAGCACCCAGTTCCCAAACTGCTTTCCTTGGAACCACAGTAATCTCTAAGATATTATTAGATGTTTTATGAACAAAAAACAAAAGTAGCTTTGCTTCAAAGTAATTGAGAGAAAAGGATTAATTAAACGATGCTAAAACCTTGTTTCGACCATTTGGAGTCTCAGATGTATAATGCATCTCCAAGTAAGGACACATGGAGCATCGTTCCCAGACTTATTTGTGGTTTTAGTTTGGAAATGCTACCCTGGACTAGTGATTCTCAAATAATATTGACTGTAACACATATCAACAGAGCCAAAATAATAAATAAAAAAGACCTCAATGGCTTACTTTGCTTATCCATTCCCGATTGCCATTGAAAAGGAAAAAACATCAATGGAATTGTATGCTTTCACTTACAAGACTTACATGGGAAACATAATAATATTTTGATTCATTTTATGGTCCATCAGCAGATTTTCATGGCCCACCATAGACATACTTGAGGAACACTGCCTTGGAGCATATAGCTTTTTGTAAATATTTAAACGGCTACTACTCAATGGAACTCGCTGTAAAGATGTAAACTTGGTCATAATTGTTCATTATCTCAACCTAAATGCAATAAATTATAACAAGCCACATAGGGAATAAAAGGTCTTTTCTCTCTTTAAAAACTGTAATTTATTATCTACTGTACTAACTCTTGACTTTTAAGAATAGTATTTCCATAATCATCTATAGTTGTCAAAAATGTGGGACGATTTTGCAAGAATGCATGCTACAAAAAATTCCATACCATTAAATAATTATCTCATAAGCCACTTAATGAAGTATGATGAGATTTTTTACCCCATGGTTGGAGTTATTTGCCCTCAAGATAACTGAACTCAATAACCCTACAGAGTGTCAAAGGGGGGAAGTATTTCCATATGTTAAATAGCTTCCTTCTAAGGAACATGACACAAATGACCAGGGGGAGGGCTACTAAAACCACATGTTAGTCCTCTCTGACAACAGCCAGGAAACTGTGTTTGTATTACAAGACTAGTGAGTAAAGCATTGCAAGACAGCAGGAGTGGGCTCCAGAAATATTTTCATGATTGTGTACAATCCTTGTTCCTAATCTCCTTCTCAGACTCACCTGGGCTGTTCTAGAAGGGGAACTGAGGCAGAAGTCTCACTGAAGACTAAATGGCCACAGCTTACTTGTTAACAGCCACAGGCAGATGTGTCTCTGAACAAGCAAAATGTTTTCTCTATAATTGGCTTAAGCCAGTTCCTCTTTTCCTCTGTTCCCTCCCTCCAAACACACTCTGCATATTTATTCTCTGAGAGTCACCTGTTAGCTACATACATACAGCATAGCCATTTGGTCTCCAGTCAGGAACAAGCTGCTACTATTGAAGTGTGTTTTAACCAGAAATAAATATGAGTTGCTGGGCAATTGCTTAGCCTAAGAGCAAACAGGCCTGCAATAATTAACTGGAGATAGTCCTTTTATTTTTTAAAAGTTAATTCTTGGAATAGTAGGAACTCTCTTACTATTAATTTTTGGAGATAATGTTTTCTATTAGTAAACGCATCACTGTCATTTATCATGAAAACCTCTATGAAGTATGTGATTTTTACTGCGTGTGTGCAAAACAAAAAATAGAGATGTTCTAGTCAAGATTACAAAATTGAAGTTAAACATGCTTCCTGATATCTGAATTTGTTTATTCTTCCTAGAAAGAGGAGGAACAAGTGACAAAGTAATCATATTTTCACAGTTGAAAATTTTTTGTTTAGTGGATCCACTAATTCCTCAAATATATATTGAAGATTTGCTATGTGCCAGACACAATGCTGGGTGGGGGGAATAAGTAAAAAGAGCCTGCAAACTTCCTCACACTTCTTCCTGTGTCATACGGCCTTTAGTTCAAAGCTCATTAAGTGAAGGTCATGGGTCTTACTAGTCCTTATCAGTGTAGTATCTAACATGGAGTCTTGTAAATAACAATGATGGAAATAACTGCTGACACTTACTAGGCATTTATTTGCATGTTCTGTATTTACATAACTCACTTATTTAAGTGGGTGCCATTGCAATCTAGATTTCTCAGATAAACACAGAGACACTAATGGAACTCTCCCAGGGTATTGGAATCTGGTGGTCTGGTACCAAAGAATACACTCTTGATTCTGTTTCTTAAGTCAATTAATGAGTAAATTAGACAGAACAAACTTGAACTTTCTCTTGAAGGACAAAAGAAGCTCATTGAGCAGACACAGAGGGGACAGGTATTACTGGAAGAGGGAACAACACATACAAAGGTAGAGATCTGCAATACAATCATGCAATACAATAGTCACCAGCCACCTGTAGCTATTGAGTACTTGAAATGTGGCTAGTGTGAATTGAGACATGCTGTAAAGCTTATCGACTTTCAAACACTAGTATGAAAACAAATGAAAATATCTCATTAGAAAAAGAGAACTACAAAACAGCCAGAAAACAATTAAAAGATGGCATTAGTAAATCCTCACCTATCAATAATTACTCTAAAGGTAAGTGGATTTAAATTCTCCAGTCAAAATGCACAGAGTAACTGAATGGCTTAAAAAACAGGACCCAACTATATGCTGCCTGTAAGAGACTCACTTCAGCTCTAAGGACATACATAGGCTCCAAGTGAAAGGATGGAAAAATATATCTCATGCAAGTGGAAACCAAAAGAGAACAGGGGTAGCTATACTTATATATGACAAAATAGCCTTAAAGTCCAAAACTGTAACAAAAGACAAAGAAAGTTATTATATAGTGATAAAGAAGTAATTCACCAAGAAGATATAACGATCATAAATATACATGTGCCCAACATTGAAGCACCTAAATATACTAAGCAATACTAGTAGATCTGAGGGAAAAATAGACAACAATACAATATCAATAGGAAACTAAAATACCTCACTTTCAACAACGGATAAATCATCCAGACAGAAAATCAATGAGAAAACTTTGGATTTGGACTATACTTTAAATCAAATGGACCTAGGACTTGCCTCGTGGCTCAGTGGTTAAGAAACCACGTGCCAATGCAGGGGACACTGGTTCGAGCCCTGGTCTGGGAAGATCCCACATTCCACGGAGCAACTAAGCCTGTGTACCACAACTACTGAGCCTGTGCTCTAGAGCCCATGAGCCACAACTATTGAGCCTGCCGTGCCACAACTACTGAAGCCCATGTACCTAGAGCTCATGCTCCACTACAGTGAGAAGCCCATGCACTGAAATGAAGAGTAGTCCCTGCTCACTGCAACTAGAGAAAGCCCGTGCAGCAACGAAGACACAATGCAGGCAAAAATTTTAAAAAATAAATAAAAATCAATCAATCAAATGGACCTAACAGACATATATATCCAACAACAGCAGAATATACATTCTTTTCAAGTGCAAATGGAACATTCTCCAGGGTAGATCATATGATATGTTACAAAACAAATCTTAGTAAATTTAAGAAGATTGAAATTAGACCAAATATCTTTTCTGACCATATTGGTGTGAAAATAGAAATCAATAACGGGAGGAAAACTGGAAAATACACAAATATGTAGAAATTAAACAGCGCACTCCTTAACAACCAATGGGTCAAAGAAGATATCAAAAGAGAAATAAAAAATATCTTGAAACAAATGAAAATTGAAGCACAATACAATAAAACTTGTGGGATGCAGCCAAAGCAGCTCTAACAGGGATGTTTATAGTAATAAATGCCAACATCAAGAAAGAAGAAAGATCATAAATAAACAACCTAACTTCCACTTCAAGGAACTAGAAGAAGTAAAACAAACTAAATCCAAAGTTATCAAAGGAAGGAAATAATGAAGAGCAGAGCAGAAATAAATGAATAGCGACTAGGAAGACAAAAGATCAATGAAACTGAGAGCTGGTTTTTTGAAAGGATAAGCAAAATTGACAAACTATTTGCTAGACTAAGAAAAAAAGAGAAGACTAAAATAAATAAAATCAGAAATGAAAGATGAGACGTTACAATTGATGCCACAGAAATATAAAGGATCATAAGAGACTACTGTGTACAAGTATATGGCAACAAATTTGATAATCTAGAGGAATTGAATATATTCTTTGAAACATACAACCTATCAAACTGAGTCATAAATAAATAGAAAAGCTGGACAGACCAATAATGAGTAAGGAGACTGATTCAGTAATCAAAAACTTCCCAACAAAGAAGTCCAGGGCCAGATAATCCCCGTGAATTCTACCAAACCTTTAAAGAAGATTAATATAAATATTTCTCAAGCTATTACCAAAGTTGAAGAGGTGGGAACACATCCAAACTAATTTTACAAGGCTAGAATTACCCAGATATCAAAGCCAGGTAAGAACACTACAAGAAAAGAAAATCACAGGCCACTATTCCTGATGAACATATGCAAAAATCCTTTACAAAATGTTATCAAACTGAACTCAATGATATATTAAAAGGATCATACACCATGATCAAGTAGGATTTATTCCTGTGTTGCAAGGATGGCACAACATACACAAATTAATAAATGTGATACACCATATAAACAAAATGAAGGGTAATATTATCATCTCAATAGATGCAGAAAAACAGTTTGACAAAATTCAACATTCTTTCATGATAAAAACTCTCAAAAAATTAGGTATAGATGTAAATTACCTCAACATAATAAAGGCCATATATGACAAGCTCACAGCTAACATCATACTCAATGATGAAAACTGAAAGCTTTTCCTCTAAGATCAGGAACAAGACAAGCATGCCCACTCCACTCTCATCACTTTTATTCAATATGGTACCAGTAATCCTAGCCAGAGCAAATAGACAAGAAAAAAATAAAACAAAAGGCATCCAAATCAGAAAGAAAAAATAAAATTTTCTTTGTAGATGACATGACAAATAACCCAATTTGGGGCCAAGGACCTGAATAGACGTTTTTCCAAAGAAGACATACAAATGGCCAATAGGTACATGAAAAGGTGCTCAATATAACTTATCATCAAGGAAATGCAAGTCAAAGCCACAACAAGATATCACCTCACACCTATTAGGATGTCTACTATCAAGAAGATAGATAAGAGATAAGAAATGCCAGTGAGCTTGTGGAGAAAAGGAAACCTTTGTACACTGTTGGTATGAATATAAACTGGTACAGTTACCTTAGAAAACAGTACTGGAGACAAGGGCTTGGGTGGAGGGAGTTGATTTAGGGAGGTGAACAAACAAATGGGAGACTGCTCAACAAAGGAAATGTCACTGCTGCGGGAAAGTGGGCTCAATCTTCCCGGGGACCCTCAGAGAAACCTAGTAAGATGCTCTTAGAATTGTTCCACCAGAGAGTGAGGTAGCTGGGATATTTATCCCATTCCCATTGCATGAAGGTTGCCCAAAGGTCATCAGCTCCAACAAGGCCAGACTTTGTCTGTGCAGTGGAGCATGCTGCCTGGTACCAGAAAAAAGTCTTCAGCCTTCTAGGGAAGAAATACCAGGTGCTTGAGATGGGAAGTTGTGCACAGGAAGCTCACCAACAGGTAAACTTAGGTCAGCCAGGGCAATCTGGGTCTGTGTATCAATTCTGCTACCCACTGTCACCCTTATTTGACCAGAGGAGGAAACAGAAGCACAGAGAAGTAAAATAACTTGTTCAAGATCCCATAGCTAGAAAGTGGCAGAGTGTTCTAGGAGTTTAGAGCTTTTTGCAGCTAGGAGACCTACTCAGCATCCTAGCTGCAAAATCCACATTCTTAACTAGGATGCTATTTTACCTCTCAGATAAGGATGAAAAATAAGCCCAAGGTTACACAACTATTAATGCAATTCATACATGACATACTTATGTTTGAAACCATGGTTGACTGACCTAAAAGCCTGCACTCTTTGCAGTGCAACACACTATCTCTCAAGTTCCAGAAAATAACTATCATATTTGGTAACCCCCCTTACCCAGAGCACCTTTCTCTGAAAGCCCATAGGCTCTAGTGAAATTCCCTTTCATAATGGACTATAGCCCACCTTTAGTTTTGTAGCGTAGGCACTCTCACTGTGCTTTTTTCTGATCCAGGAGCTCTAAGATCTGAAACACAACACCATCTACTTACAGTAAACACATAACTCCTCTTTATTATTGACAATCTCTGCTATTGGCTTTCTGTTTGAGTGGTCATCTTAACAAACAAGCAATTACTGGGAAATGAATGGGTAAACAATGTATTTCTTTGTGGGGCTAATAAATCTTTGGATTCACTTTCTCAACTTTTTCTTCTACTTTATTTTTCCTATTGGCCTGAGTCTACATACAACTATGTAAGGGAAATAATGAATCCTCGATCAATTAAAGAATCAGAGGCCCTGACTTAACATTCTGTATTAAGCAGGAACTAATTGCCCGACTCCAGATGCTTTTAAAAACATATCTCAATAATCAATAGGTCAGTGACTATGTTTTAGCTGGAAAAAGAGCTTGGGCTGTGTCAGAGGACCCAAGATGCTCTACAATCTGAGTCCCAGTCAGGGAAGCTCCGGGTTCCTCCCGCCTTGTCCTGGGGAGGCTTTGTTTCCTTCATAAATGCTTTCTGAGATGACCACTCCCCCAATCAATGTCTCTTATAGACCCCTGAATACCTGGGACAGAGAAACATAAGGAGGCTTGTGGAGTTAGTAAGAAAGAGACAGAAGAGCAAAGAGACATCCAGGGCTTTTTGCACTTGAGCAAAGGCTGAAAACAAAATAATGTGAGCCAAGATGGGGGGTTTTCTCTACCCAAGAGAAAGCAGGAATCAATAACTGATGATGCTTTCATGAAGCACAATAAAAACGTTCTCCAGAATGCCTTAGGAGGGCCTCCAGAGGACACACTGAATGACCCATAGCCTCCACTGGCCCCATTACTCTCCCCACATCTTCTCCCTCTGAAGTCTTCCTGCCCTAATGGCATCCTCCTCATTTTCTAAAGAAGTTAATGTGGTTTCACCCTGCCTGAAACTCCATAGGGTGTACCTACCAAAGACAAGGAGTCTACATAGACTTGGTTCTTCCCCCTCCCAGGGCCCTACAAACTTGGGGTTTAGTCTACCCATTACCAAGACTTCCAGTATCTCCCCAGAGAGTGTACCCAGCACCCTGCTTGCCCATGATCTCTGTAGACATGATGAAAGGAAAACAGGGAGCTTATATTTGAAACTCAGAGAAAAGGAGGGCACCATTTTGTCCTGCTAAACTGCCTGGGAATTAAGAAGAGATGGGATTTCCCTCCAAGGAGTTATATCTGTGGTTCCATGGAGACTGAGTGGGAGTGACTAAATGCTTTAGTGACTAAATGCTCTCATCTTTTAAAACTCAAATGCTTATTTCCATGCAGGTGTTCTGGGTAATAAAGTCTGAATAAGAAATTGAAATTAAAGTGTGATCTATAAGCAGATTTACTATTTTAAACATAACCCTTTCAATACCTCCCATGAAGCACTTCCCATGAAAGCATTTTTTCCCTAACGAAAAGCAAGGAGAATGGGAGCCCAATGACATCCCTTGTTCTGAAGCCTCTTTGTCTTATGGTTTATTTGAGGAGGTCCAGAGAGCCACCTTTTGCTGGAAATGGAGAAAATCTCTCAGCTCCTCAGAGAAACAACTTGTTTTCTTTGGTCTCAGAAAGTCTCCCCTTCCCAGGGTCCTCTTTATACACCACAGCCAGCCTAGCACAGCATCTGGGCTGGTGGCTTTTACAGTTCCTGCACAGCATCCTTTCCATCTGGAGACACTGCATGAGAAAACTGATTTGTGCCATGGGAGCAGGTCTCAAATCAGACATGATATTCTGGGGAGAATATCATATCATATCACATCACAAGGGGAGAGCCCAAGTGAAAATGCAGCAGTGTAGCAACACTGATTTCAGTACTCACCACTGCCACCATGTCCCCAAGACCATCCCTACGAGACAGTCCCCGCCATCAGACAGCAAGTGAAAGGCCTGTTTCTTTATTTCAAGACGTGCTTAAATTCACCACATGTGTTTTCCTCAGAAGTCTCGTCATCTGGAAATGGGTCCGGCTGCACACACTGTTCACACATTTCCTTTCTAACTTTTTGCTCTGGAGCTGACTTTCAGCACTTCTTGGCAGGCTGAAGGCTCTGGCTCCTCCCTTCCAGGCCCAGAGGTTTTGTTACTAATAATGAGAGTTAGCTCATATGTCTCCTCAGCTTTCTTCAAAACATGTTCATTTAATAAACACCTTCCTAATGAAAATTCTGTTTGTTTTGTGAAGCATACCAATGACTCCAAAGCATACCAATGACTGGAAAATGTCCTCTCTTTAACATGTGTCTAAGAGCTAGGAGAAAAGGCACAGCCTTCCCCAGGCTTACCAAAATAAAAGATGGTCTGATTAAGTGAGCCATTGGTTAATTCAAGAATATCTTTTGATTTCAAGCCTACAGATTGGAAAACAAAAATACAGGAAAAAAAAAGACAGCAAGTATTTATTGAGGCCTGACATTGTTCATCAATGCATCAGCCATCCTGAGACTACAGAAGTCTAAAACTTTATAATCTAGTTGCAGAAATAAGGTGGACAAAGTTAAAATATTAACAAACAATACAAAATGGTATCTAATTAAGCATAGAATGGTGCAATGCTGGCTATAAATGCATTGAGTAAGACCAATGAGGACAGAAAAATGCAAAGAACTCGAAGGACAGAAATTTGATTTATCTGGCACATTGGCCAGAGAATATCAAGAAATTAACTTCTACACACAAATATCACAACCCTATGAAGGAGGTATTACTATCCCCATTCTTGATAGAATACACACAAAATATCAAGTATGAAAATACAATAATGCAAATGCTACTCATACAGAGGGCATCCCTGTAGCTATTGTCTTAAACCTGTCTTTGACTTACTTAATTTACTTTCAACTTGAAAATAAAGAGGGGACTTCCCTGGTGGCGCAGTGGTTATGAATCTGCCTGTCAATGCAGGAGACAGCTTCGAGCCCTGGTCCGGGAAGATCCCACAGGCCGCGGAGCAACTAAGCCTGTGAGCCACAACTACTGAAGCCCGCGCACCTAGAGCCCGTGCTCTGCAACAAAGACAAGCCACTTCGATGAGAAGCCCGTGCACTGCAACGAAGACCCAACGCAGCCATAAATAAATAATTTTTTTTAATAGCAGTGGCTCTTTTGTTTATTTATTTTTCGCTGTGTTGGGTCTTCCGTGCTGTGTGCAGGCTTTTCTCTAGTTGTGGCAATCGAGAGCTACTCTTCATTGTGGTGCATGGGCTTCTCACTGCAGTGGCTTCTCTTGTTGCGGAGCACGGGCTCTAGGCACGCAGGCTTCAGTAGTTGTGGCACGCGGGCTCAGTAGTTGTGGCTCGCAAGCTCTAGAGTGCAGGCTCAGTGGTTGCGGCGCACAGGCTTAGTTGCTCCACGGCATGTGGGATCTTCCTGGACGAGGGCTCAAACCTGTGTCTCCTGCATTGGCAGGCGGATTCTTAACCACTGCACCACCAGGGAAGCCCAATAAATTTATTTTTAAAAAAAGAAAGAAAATAAAGAGGCAGTAGTAGGAATTCCAACTGAACTATCTTTGACAATAATAGAAGTGATGAAAATCATGATTGTAAAAAGTTTGTACAGAATTGTTTAGGAAACTCTGAACAATTAGGTAGATAACATTTCATTGCATAAATACTAACTTTTATTTCCAGACCTAGAATCAACACTCTTTGAAAGGAACCTGATCTGAATGTAGCACATGACTGACCCAGACTTATTCGCTAAGCAGGAAATTTATAGAGAGAAAAATTAAATATTTCATTTAAATTTCATACAAGTGGAACCAGAACTCTTCAGAAGCCTGGTGTATTATTTTTCAATTAAGTTTGATAATAACTGTGAAGACCCAGGGCAATTTCTAAAGGGAAACGTGATCCTTCAGTTGAAAGGACCTGGTAAAGCAATCAGCTTTACAGAGGGAGAAATAGAAATGGAAGTAGAAATCTGAAGTTACTACTGGATCACTCAACTGATGACTAATCCTAGAGGCTGAAGGATTCATTTTTTTCCCTTTCGGATGAAGACTAGAGTTCCTCTAGGCTGAAGTACAAAGATTTAAAACTATTTTTTGTGCTAAAGCAATTGCAAGTTAAAAAATATAGCATTTGTTAACTCTCTTGCCCTCACTTCTAAATCCTCAATTTAACCTAAATTCCTTATTCCATGTTTTCTGCTCTCTCTCTCTCAACATTAGTTTATGCATTCAACTAATATTTACTGAGTAGCGACTAAGCATTAGACATTGTGCCAGGGGCAGAGAACACTCAGTGGACAGGGTGATTATGGCCAGGGACCCTGTTGTGGTCTGGTTCAGTGACCCACTGGGAACGCAGGTTCTGGCATCCCAAGATAGACTAACTGTGCCAGTTCTCTATTTAACCCATGAGTGGAGAGAGCAGGTGAGGTTCCAGCTGGAGTCTCAGTGGTGTTGAGTGCAGATTTCAGATATGTCTGCCATCCAGCAGCCCATACACAGAAAGGATGAGGAGATGAAAGGGAAGAACTCATCCTAAAGGATAAGAGAGTTGAGTAAAGTATAGAAAGTATGAATTCTTCTTCACAAGCTTATGTATGCAGGGAAAGTTCCATTATTATATCAAAAGTAAAAATCGTATCAATCTGACTCAGACCTCTGTCCTACATGGGCTGTTGGGAAACGCCAGTGAGTTATAAAGAGGTTCCTGCTTCCCACCCTAAGGGCCATGGGGAAACCCTAGGGTTGTTGAAGAGAGCTGGAAATTCAGGGAGGTTACTCCAGTTATTATAGCTGCATAATGAATGACCCCAAAACTTCATGGCTTAACACAGCCATTTTCTCTCGCTCATGATTCTGTGGTCCAGGTATTTGGGAAGGGCTAATATAGGCCATTCTTTCTTCTTCTCTCACGTGGCTGCTGTCAAATGTTGACTTGGGCTTTGGGCATCTGAAGACTCCACTGGACTGGACTTCCAAGATGCCACAGCACGTGGCTGGCAGTTGTGACAGGGAGCTCAGCAGGGATGTCCACTGGAACATCTACACGTGTCTTTCCATGTATGGAAATCACAAGGTAGTTGGGCTTTCTACATGAACTTCCCACTGAACAAGGCAACCAGGTAGAAGCCGCACAGCCTATTCTGACCTAACTCTGGATGTCAGGCAGCATCACTTCAGCCACATTTTGTTGGTTTACAGTCATATGGCCAGCCAAGATTCAAGGGGAGAGGAAATCGATCCCAATTTTTGATAGGGCATAGGCAAGGCCACATTGTAGAAGAGTGTGTAAGATAGAAGATATCATTGTGACCATCTTTGGAATATAAAATCTGCCCCTGAGGGTCACATGGCCAGAGTTCTGAAGGCAGGTGGCTCTACACTTGCATGGAAATCACTGTCAAGGCAGGAATCCTGGTGTGTAGAATCTAAAACTCCTTAGGTACAACTGGCACACCTCCTTTCCGAGATTCTCCAACCTCCCTGGAGGCATTGCCAGGGAAAAGAATGCCCCTGGAAACCACAGATCTCTATTGCTCTTCTAGCTTGGGAAATATTTCTCCCTTCTCTCAAGAGGACCCAGCATAGACTCTTCCATGGGTTGAGATTTTTGAAGAAAGTAATTCAAAAAGAAACATGCACCCCAATGTTCATTGCAGCACAATTTACAATATCCAGGGCATGGAAGCAACCTAAATGTCCATCAACAGAGGAATGGATAAAGAAGATGTGGTACATATGTACAATGGAATATTACTCAGCCATAAAAAAAGAATGAAATAATTCCATTTGCAGCAACATGGATGGACCTAGAGATTGTCATACTGAGTGAAGTAAGTCAGACAGAGAAAGACAAATATCATATGATATTGCTTACATGTGGATTCTAAAAAAATGGTACAAATGAACCTATTTACAAAACAGAAATAGAATCACAGATGTAGAAAACAAACTTATGGTTACCAGGGAGGAAAGGGGAGGCAGGAGGGATAAACTGGGAGATTGGGATTGACATATACACACTACTAAGTATAAAATAGATAACTAATAAGAACCTACTGTATTGCACAGGGAACTCTAACCAATACTCTGTGATGACCTATATGGGAACAGAATCTAAAAAAGAGTGAATATATATATATATTTATAACTGATTCACTGTGCTATACAGCAGAAACTAACACAACATTGTAAATCAATTATACCCCAATAAAAATTAATTTAAAAAATCAGGAAGAAGGTTGTTTTCATGAAACTTCTTTTCCTGCTCTGCAACCTCCTGAGACCTGGGAACACCAAGGTCTGTTTTCTTGAGATTGAGAAGGAAGGGTGGGGAGAATAACAGAAAGAATATGGTCCAGTACAAGATCCTTAGAGGGGAAGGAGATCAGAAGAACAAAATGGTGTCTGTCACTGAAAGTGGTCCTGTGGGGCAGCCCCAATTGATTCAAATTATATTCCAGATCAAGGAGAGATAATGAACTTACTGGACTCTGTGCAATATTTCTTGAACTCTTCTGAAAAATATAAGGTACCACAATATGCTTTATGCCCCAGATGATAAGGTATAAAAAAGAAGGAGGTGCAGCATTTCCACTCCTGTCCAGAGCACTGTGGCTTCCAAACTTGGTGTCCAGAGACCACAGCCTCACCTGGACATCTCAAGAGCCTGCAGGAGGAGGGAAGAGTAGTAGCCCAGCTCAATGGGGAGGTGCTACTGGTGTGTAGTGAGTAGAGGCCAGGGATGCTGCTAAACATCCTTCAGTGCTCAGATCGGCCCACAACAAAGAAATTTTTGACCCAAAATGTAAACAGCAACAAGGTTGGGAAACTGCCAGAAATCAATCCAGATTTAGAGACTTCTCCAAAGTGTTGGGGTAAATGTGTATGCTAGAGAAGTCTCTTCAGAGTTTTCTAGAAGGGACATGGGAGACCCTGAGACGTGCTCTTAGTTAGATTCCCAGGCTTCTTGGCTCAACCGTGTGTCCTGACTCTTGAAATTTTTAAAAAAGTATTTCTTAATTCAACCCCTGCCACACCATCATCTCTCCTCTCTGCCCCTTCCCTATGTGTTATGACACCAGTTTCCTCACTGCCCTCCTTCCTGAAATCCCAATGTCGGGTGTTAGCTGTTGCTTGTCTAAGCTATTTGCTACCTAGTGTACACATGATGCCAAACTCTGCTGGGTATTACTAAAAAAAGAGAGGAGCTGAAATACTTTAGGTAGCAGGTACCATCTAACTTCCCTTCCCTAAATTGTTCTTCCTGCCTCAACCAGGGAGCCCATTCCTGTCTCGCTGTCTCCTTCACTGGTCTTGGGCCCACCTCCTCCTCCAGCTCAGCCTTCTTCATACGATACCCTTATGATACCGTCTTATTTTCCTTCAGTACCAAACAACTTTAACACAAGGCAGCTTGGTCCAAGTGTGACAATACAGTAACACTCAAAGGACAATGTGAGAGTTGGTGGAAAGAGATGAATGCCACCTGGGGTGCCCTTAGCCTGCTAGGGAATAAGAAATTAAAAACTGCCTGGGAGAGCTGCATTAGCTATTTCATACTATCACAATTTGTTTTAGTAAATTATCCTTCTTAGAATACCAAATAGTCCCCTAATGGCCTGAAAGACTTGAAACACTTCCAAAGCATTAAGAGTTTTCTGTACTCAGTCACTGGGAGGTCTGGACTTGAGACCTTAGGTTGGCCAGCAGCCAGAGTGTACCAACTTAGAGCAACTTAGATTTGCAAACTCTGTAGTAACCCAAACATATTAGCCTCAGAGGTCAAGATGTGGGTTCTGCCAACATCACAAATTTGGATCTCTTGTGCACACTTAGCAAAGGTATTGCACATATATGGGGAATTTTCCCAGATGTGCCTTCTTGTTACATATTTTTTGGCTTCCTTTGTTTTTCTAGATCCATCTTCAGTTTATCAAGGTGATGCTATCACCTTCTCTTATCGAGAATTGTAAATGGCTCCCACTTGTAAAGAAGTGATGGAGCAAAGACCCTGTCTGTATAATGTCAGGGCAGTGGGTTAATCTTTCTAAATATTAATCTATGTTTCAACCCCATTCTGTACCCACCAAATTCTTTCAATTATATCCTGAGGAATTATTTCCTCCCTGTAACTGAACAGATGTGAGTCATCCACTGGGAAAACACAAACAATGGTCAGGAATAACATGAGACAGGAAGAGTCCAGAATTAGTTTTTTACTCACAGAAACGACAAAAACATCAAAGATTTTAAAGGAGACAAGAGGAGGGGTCAGGACATCAATAACAGGGAAGATAGAAATAGAGAAACTTGAATTCTTAAGGGAAATAATCTTCTTGAGTGTAGTAGGGAGCCAAGCAGAAGCATATTCAGCCCTGAATTGACCCTCTCATAGCTGTGCATGCAGGGCCACCAATCTGTCCCCACTGGGGGTCCACATGGAAATGAAGACTGTCTCAGCCTTAAGAAACCCTGCCCGGGTCCCTCTCCTGTCTTATGAGGACAACTACCAGAATATAGATCATGGGGTCATGGTGACATGAAGAGAAGATTTGCTATCTCACCAAGTCAGCACTATAAGGAAGCAATCTGAAGACTGACCTGAGACCAAGAGGCAACACACATTATTTTTTTTAATGGAGCAATACATTTTATTTATTTATTTTTATTGAGTTATAGTTGATGTACAATATTATATGTTACAGGTGCACAATATAGTGATTCACAACTTTTAAAGGTTATACTCCATTTACAGTTATAAAATATTGGTTATATTCGCTGTTTTGTCCTTGTAGCTTACTCTATACATAATAGCTTGTACCTCTTACTCCCTCACCCCTATATTGCCCCTCCCCCCTTCTCTCTCCCCACTGGTAACCACCTGTTTGTTCTTTATATCTGTGTCTGCTTTTTTGTCATATTCACTATCAGATTCCACATATAAGTGATATCATACAGTATTTGTCTTTCTCTGTCTGACTTATTTCATTTAGCATAATGTCCTCCAAGACATCCATGTTGCTGCAAATGACAAAATTTCATTCTTTTTCATGGCTGAGGAGTATTTCATTTTATATATATGTAAAATGTTACATATATATATCATATCTTCTTTATCTATTCATCTGTTAATAGATACTATTGTTACTTCCATATCTTGGCAAATGTAAATAACGTTTCTATGAACATTGGGGTGCATGTATCTTTACAAATTAGTGGTTTGGGTTTTTTCAGATATATATCCAGGAGTGGAACTTCTGGGTCATGTGGTAGTTCTAGTTTTAGTTTTTTGAGAAACCTCCATACTTTTTTCCACAGTGTCTGCACCAATTTACATTCCCACCAACAGTGTAGTAGGGCTCACTTTTTTCCACATCCTCACCAACATTTATTATTTGTGTCCTTTTTGATGATAGCCATTCTGATCGGTGTGAAGTGATATCTCATTGTGTTTTTGATGTGCATTTCCCTGAAGATTAGTGATGGTGGGCATGTTTTCATGTGCCTGTTGGCCATCTGCATTTCCTCTTTGGAAAAAATGCATATTTAGGGTTTTTTAGTTGGGTTTTTTGTTTGTTTTTGTTTTTGATGTTGAGTTGTATGAGCTGTTTATATATTTTGGATACTAAGCCCTTATCTGTTATCTCAATTTCAAATATTTTCTCCCATTCAGTAGGTTGTCTTTTCAAGTTGTCAGAGGTTTCCTTTGTTGTACAAAAGCTTTTAAGTTTAATTTGGTCCTATTTTTTTATTTTTGTTTTTATTGACTTTGCTTTAGGAGAGGGATCCAAAAAAGTATTGCTGTGATTTATGTAAAAGAATGTTCTGCCTGTGTTTTCCTCTAGGAGTTTTATGGTTTCTGGCCTTACATTTAGGTCTTTAATCCATTTTGAGTTTATTTTTGTATGGCATTAGAGAATGTTCTAATTCTATTCTTTTACATGTAGCTGTACAGTTTTCCCAGCACCATTTATTGAAAATACTTTCTCAGGACTTCCCTGGTGGTCCAGTGGTTAAGACTCCGTGCTTCCAATGCAGGGGACGTGCGTTCGATCCCTGGTCAGGGAACTAAGATCCCACATGCTGCACTGTGTGGCCAAAAAAGAAAAGAAAAAAAAAAAAAAAGACTGTCTTTTCTCCATTGTATATTCTTGCCTCCTTTGTTGTAGATTAATTGAGCATAAGTGCATGGGTTTATTTCTGGGCTCTCTATTCTGTTCCATTGATCTATGTGTCTATTTTTGTGCCAGTACTGCTGTTTCAATTACTGTAGAGTTGTAGTATAATGTGAAGTCAGGAAGCATGATACCTCCAGCTCTGTTCTTCTTCCTCAAGATTGTTTTGGCATTCAGGGTCTTTTGTTTTTCTGCACAAATTTTAAAATTATTTGTTCTAGTTCAGTGAAAAATGTCATTGGTATCTGATAGGAAATGTATTGAGTCTGTAGACTGCCTTTGGTAGTATGGTCATTTTAACAATATTAATTCTTCCAGTCCAAGAACACAGTGTATCTTTCCATCTATTTGTGTTTTCTTCATTTATTTCATCAGTGTCTCATAATTTTCTGTACAGGTCTTTTACCTCCTTAGGTAGGTTTATTCTTTTTGATGCAATGGTAAATGGGATGGTTTCCTTAATTACTCCTTCTGATACTCCATTGTTAGTGTATAGAAATGCAATGGATTTCTGTATATTAATTTTGTATCCTGCAACTTTACCAGATTCATTGAGGAGCTCTAGTAGTTTTCTGGTGGCGTCTTTAGGATTTTCTATGTATAGTATTATGTCATCTGCAAACAGTGACAGTTTTACTTCTTCCTTTCCAATTTGGATTTCTTTTATTTCTTTTTCTTGTCTGATCGCTCTGGCTAGGACTTCCAATACAATGCTGAATAAAAGTAGCAAGAGTGGGCATCTTTGTTTTTTTCCTGATCTTAGAGGAAATGCTTTCAGCTTTTCACCATTGAGAATAATGTTAGCTGTGCGTTTGTTATATATGGCCTTTATTATGTTGAGGTATGTTCCCTCTATGCGCACTTTATGGAGAATTTTTGTCATAAATGGATGTTGAATTTTGTCAGAAGCTTTTTCTGCATCTATTGAGATGATCATATGGTTTTTATTCTTCAGTTGGTTAATGTGGTGTATCACAATGATTGATTTGTGGATACTGACATTAATAAACCCACAGTAGGGTGCTCGCTTAACTCTGGCTCTTAGGGGAAAGCCACAGTTCATTATTAACTCTATTTTTTTGTCTTCTCCTCTCTTCTCCCTCCTTTCTTTCCTGTCCTCTTCTTTTTTCTCTTTTCTCTTCCCTTCACCTTTCTTTAACACAGTGTAAGAAAGGAAAGGAAGGAGATTTATGTGGCTCTCTTCTGAGTTGCTCACTTGGCAATCAGTCCTTTCTGTCCTTCACCCTGCTACCTCCAACCCCGTGGCCTGTCAGTTCCCAGAATGCCTCCTTCCATAGCAGGACTCCACAAAAGGGCTGGATGAGGGGACAACACACCCACCTTCACTGTTCTGACCCCCTTTTCTCCACCAACATCACACACAGGGCTGAAGAATTGAACTAACAAGGGAATTACAGAACAGTATCCTAATTAAGGCTTTTCTGTCGGTCAAAAGAAAACAGCACCCAAGAAGTCAAAACTTCACAAAGAGCTTCCATGGATACTTCCAGTTCCTAACTTTGCTATTTTGTACCTTTTTACAAAAGTAACTTTTTCTAATCCTCATGTGAATTTCCACTAACATTATAGAAAACCTCACCCCCTACCCAAAGCAATCAATTTTTCCAGTGGCCTCACAGAGGTACATTTCCTCAATGCTCAAATATTTATGTTAGCGTAAACTATGAGGTTTCCAGCAGAACAGAGAACAAATGTATATTCAGTGTTTGGTGGGTAGAAGTACCCAAAGCACCATGCTCTTCCAAGTCTTTCCACCATATGAGCTGCAGCTTTGCTTCTGCATTCTTCTGATTGCCGAAGAAGTAACTGTTAAGTCAATCAAACAGACCAAAACGCACACACACACGCACACACACACACACACACACACACAGACACACACTCAGACCTGCTGGTGCTGAAAACAGCCTGTCACTGAGAGAGACACTTCACAATTGTCCTTCCCTTAGCTGACCAAAGATGCTGCCAAAACTTTGAAATAGCTCTTTTAAGGAATGCAATCATGTTCTTAGTCAAGGGCCATCTTCCTCCCCAGTCTGGGGAAGAAGGGAGGAGTAGAAGTGACTTTCATTCTTCCAGTTACACTAACACTAACAAATGCCCATCATAGCATTTCCGTATCCTTGCTACTGAAAATACAGGACAACACGAAAAGAATTTTTCTCTCTTTTATTGGAGAAACCTCTCTTATAGCTGGAGTTCTCCCCAACCAGCTGGGTTCAAAGGATTTTGGGGAGAAAATCAACCTGCACCAGGAGCAAAATGCTTGAGATCTGCTGCCTACTGAACTCAGCTTTGTCCTCGTCTCTCACAAAATCAACTTGGGAGCCTGATCCTTTCCTCCCATCACCAGATGTCAGGTGCCCCCTTCTATTCCACTCATACCTCATCATGACACTATATTTCTCCTCAAGACCCACAGAACTCTTTTTTCGAAGGTTTCCTGTGCAAGAAGGTAGCAGGAGTCACAGCACCTAAAGGTACACAGAAAGTTCTGTTGGAAGGAAACTTTCTTTTAAGGAGAGTATGAAACATTAGGAAAAGATTAGTCTTTGAAACCGAAGAGATTTGAGTTTAAATTCTGGCTTTTCTAATTACACGGGATATAACCTTGGATTAGGCTCATTATAGAATGTTGGAAAACAGGAATAATACATATCTCAAAAGATGTGGGTCATAAGTGACTTTGCATCTGTAAAGAACTCCAACCTGTGCACATAATAGTGGGACAGACATGAACCTCCCTCACAACACTTGGTTGCAAGAAATGTCATGGTTGAAAGAAATGTCATTGATTTTTCAAAACTAATAAATCTGATCCCATGTCCCTACTCACCAGGGGTTGAAAAATTCAATCTCAGGTTCTATTATAAGTAACATTTGGACTAAGCTAAATCTTCTATTGCCACAATAGAAAGTTAATAAATAATGTCTAAAATTAATGAGAGCTAGCTTATAGTGCTGCTTCTATTGATATAAAATAGCATATTATATGGAAACATTGGTGTAAATTGTGGAAGAAATAGAAGCAGAGTGGTGCCTTTAGGGAAAAAAATGACATGGTGATAATCAAGTAAGACAGAGAATAGTTTTTTATTGTTATGAACTATGTGTATAAATCTATCATATAATAAAATTAGCTATAAAAGAGACACCCATGTACTAGTTTTCATACGTACAGAAGTTCCTTTATGTCTATTTTCTCAACTCAGAGTCAAAAAATCCTAATGGTTTGAAAGCTCCTAAATGCATTTTTGTACAAAACAATTTGCAGTTAGGCAAATATACAGAAACAAATAATGCCACGACATAAACATTGTCCATGATTTCCCTGCCTGAAAAATATTTTCTTAAGTGTTTCCCGAACATTATTCACACCCTTTTCCAAATTCTACCATTAATCCATCATGAGTCATTAGACCAGTTGCTTCACTTCTATGAGCCTTAGAGTCCTTACCTATAATGTTAGACAGTTTTAAAAGATTCCTTCCAACATCAGATATTATTTCCATCTTTGTCATTGGCTATCAGAATGGAGATTTAATGATTTCTGAAGAGCTTTCCAGATTAAAAGTGCTGAGAGCTGAGAAGAAGAGTCAACTCAGAATAGAGTTTGTGTTTGCCTCTCTTTTGCAACAGCTGTTCTTCTTGTATGCAGTTCCATGACCTTCTGTTCTCATTTTCTATATCCCTGTAATATAAAACAGTCCCTATTTCAGGACCTGTTGAAATCTTTTCCTGCCTTGCTCCTGGATCTCAAGAAAAGAGAGACACAACATGCACCCCATGGGATCTACAGATGCTCACAGGACATAAACGGAGTCCCTAACACAGAAACAAGTAGTGTACATAAAGAAACCACTTGAGGTTGGACATTTTCAAATTTGGGGGGGAGAACTAAGAGCCACATCTAAGGCTGCATTTGATACTTATGTTCTTTACTGACATCATATTGGAGAACTTGAAAACCCTCAGTATTTACAAAGTCAGTAAATACTAAAATTCACTATTCTAAAGAATTCAACGTAAAGAAAGCTAAGGTTTCCTTTACATTGAATTACATATTTTCAAAGGTTAGCTCTTCTGAATTCAAAAATTATTCTGAAGACAAGACTAATGGAGGGTATGGTTTATCTTAGGATAGGCTCAAATGTTTTAAAACAATCATGAAACTACTGAAAATAAAGTATGTTTCTGTTTAAAATCTTGTAAGCCTTGTTTTCAACTAGATCTCCTTAGATGACAAATATTCTGTTGCTATAGTAAATCTCATCCTTAAGTAATTCTTTCATTTTCAGGTTTACTCCAAGCTCCCAGCTATGCAGTTATAAAACCATTCACATCGGATGGAAAAGACCTATTTGCTTATCTGGGGTCTCCCTTTCTCTCCCCACCTATCACACAGGTTTCTTCCCTAAGACATCTTCTCCAGTGATTTGTACAACTTTGCAATAACTCAAGAAATGGCGCATCTTTGGTTTCTTTTAAAAGAATATGCCACAGGGGCTTCCCTGGTGGCGCAGTGGTTGAGAGTCCGCCTGCCGATGCAGGGGACACGGGTTCGTGCCCCGGTCTGGGAGGATCCTACATGCCGCGGAGCGGCTAGGCCCGTGAGCCATGGCCGCTGAGCCTTCACGTCCGGAGCCTGCGCGTCCGGAGCCTGTGCTCCGCGACGGGGAGAGGCCACAGCAGTGAGAGGCCTGCATACCGCAAAAAAAAAAAGAATATACCACAATTTTTGAACATTGCAATTAATCTTAATTTCCTCCCTAAACCCCTCCTTTCTCATTAGGCTCACCTCCCACCAGGAAGCCCCGCACACAGTCTACCTTTGCTTGGCAATGTCATCTTTAGCTTTGTTTTAAATGGTTTTTTGTTTACTTGTTTTTAAGGCATTTAACTCCAGTGCTTTCAACATCATGTAGGCTGGAGTGTCCAGGATGCTGTCATCACTCACATGTCCAGAACCAGAGAGCTTCCCACTGAGATCTCCCTCCCCACGTGCCCCTCATCCTCCAGGGCCCCTTCGCATGGCCTCTCGTTCTGATGGGACAGTCAGACTTCTTATGTACAGACTGACTTCTAAGACCACAAAAGCAGAGGCTGTCAGGGCTTCCCAAGGCTTCGGTGGTGTCACTTAGCCCATGTTCTATTGCTTAAAAGGGAGGCACAGGGCCAGTCCAAGCCACCCTGGAAGGGGATTGCATGAGAGTATTAAAGTGGAGGCAGAGTTCACTGGGGGCCATCTTTGGAGACCAGCTGTCACCTACAGCAATCTTAGGTGACTTGATCAAGTCATGCATTTAGTCAGTGGCTGAACCAGAATTCAAGCAACCTGTTTTCTTCACTCTCTTTTCCCTTTTTATTTTTTTTTAATTGGGGTATAGTTGTTTTACAATGTTGTGTTAGTTTCTACTGTACAGCAAAATGAAGTAGAGTTCCCTGTGCTATACAGCATGTTCTCATTAGTTATCTATTTTATACATATTAATTTATATACATCAATCCCAATCTCCCGATTCATCCCACCCCTTCTTTCCCCCTTGGTGTCCATATGTTTGTTCTCTACATCTATGTCTCTATTTCTGCCCTGCAAACAGGTCCATCTGTACCATTTTTCTAGATTCCACATATATGCATTAATATACGATATTTGTTTGTCTCTTTCTGACTTACTTCACTCTGAATGACAATCTCTAAGTTCATGCATGCTCTACAAATGACCCAATTTCGCTCCTTTTTATGGCTGAGTAATATTCCACTGTATATATGTACCACATCTTCTTTATCCATTTATCTGTTGATGGGCATTTAGGTTGTTTCCATGACCTGGCTATTGTAAACAGTGCTGCAATGAACACTGAGGTACATGTGTCTTTTTGAATTATGGTTTTCTCTGAGTATATGCCCAGTAGTGGGATTGCTGGGTCATATGGTAATTTTATTTTTAGTTTTTTAAGGAACCTCCATACTGTTCTCCATAGTGGCTGTGTCGATTTACATTCCTACCAACTGTGCAAGAGGATTCCCTTTTCTCCACACCCTAACTCAAACAGTGCCAAAGTATTTTGTTGAATCCAAAGTACTAATCACATGAAGCTCAGTGACTAAAAAAATTTTTAACAACAGAACATTTTTAAAAAAAATTAATTCCCCACACCACCCATTTGGTCCCCTTCTCCTCTCCAAGCCAGAGCCCTCCTGCAATGTGCTTGTTTTCTTCAATTCTGATGTATATATATTCATGTCCAAAAATGCTGATTAAGCAGGGCTCATAGCTCAGAGATAAGTTCTAGACACTGTCACCAGCATTGCAAAGAGCTGCTGTTAAGATATACTATCTAAAACATGGAAATAAGGCAAAGGGGGAGGAATCATGTCCTTTCAATGTCATACCAGGACATGGCTTAATAAGCTGACCAAAAGATTCTTCAGTTATCCAGGAGAACTTACCTGTGTTTGATTTTGTTGTCTAGTAATTAGGTCCTGTGAAGTTTCATAACTTACAGATTTCTGTCCAAGAAAACTATTAATGATTTCTGTTTGTGATATAAAATAACCCCAAAGATTTGGCTTTATTTGTCCTGTGGGGTATCAATAAGTCTTGTATCTAACCTGGCAATTCATTCTAACATTTTTTAAATGCATGTAAATACTCAGTTCCTCAAATTCTCCTTGAATCAGCTTATTTCTTACTGGCTTCCTAACTAATGAGTTGAGTAAATCTTTGATACAAGCTTCCTCTATATTTCTATGAGAGTTAGATTTTCAACTTTCCAAAAATTACACAAAGACTCCAGTGGAACTTCCTGGGGGTAAGAAACTGAGGGCAGCAGGGGCTGACACGGGCCCTGGACCATCATTGTCATCTATGCAGAGCTGGTTAACTCAGCCCACAGAACTGAATATCTTATTTGGCAGTAAAATTTTTAAGGATTATTCATGGGAGCTCACTTTACAGTGCTCAGGGTTTTTTTTTCTGGGATTCAAGCAGCTCATGAGGAAAATCCTAAGCACTAAAATTCAGACAGGATTTTACCACCTGGAAAGATGACAAGTGGGGAAAGGAGAAGAGGCAGCCAGCAGAAATTTCTGGAGAAAGACCACCATCTCTGCCAATTCAACACTGGAATTTTTAGCTTTTGCTTGAAGAAGTTAACAATCCCTATGCACCCATATCACGTGTAAGAATTTCCACCTATACCCAGTGTATGTTCTTCTGCGGCTCTGCTCATCTAGGGGATCCAGCATTCTGTCTGCATCACATTATCCGATGTGCGTTTCTTCATAAGTTCATACAGTAGACAAAATCTCAGGTCAAAAATGCAGGGATATAAGAAATGTGATGTGCTATATTCTTCTTTACCTGAACTTTATTTCCATTTTGAGTTTCCACTGGGCCGTCTGCTGGAAATGTAATCGAATTCAATTCACAGCCAGTTCTGACCCTACCACTACGGGTACAGGTACAGTCCAAAAGGATGTGAGAATGCTGGGACGCTCTACATGGATGGACTGGACGTGGTCTCTCTGCTCTGGCATACATTAGGCTGAGTATGGCTGCTGCCACTGCATCTCTCACTTCCAGCTTCTGGTCTACCCCAGGTCTGACTACCCCTCAGCTGAATACTGGGCTCTTTGAATTCTGCAGAAGATATGTTTCTGCTCCCACCCTTTCCAGGGAGTCTGAAGCTAGATGCCTCTGGCCCTCTCTATCTAGATGTGCTGGACAGCCATTTCTACTCTATGGCTCTCTTCGTTTAAGACAAAGTATCTACAACTTTAAAATAAGACAAAAACATGGTTGGGAGTTCTTTAAAATTAATTGTGGAGCATCATCGAACAAGCCTTCTTATGGGTCACCTGAGGAGGCTCAAGGCAAAGTTTCTCAACGTTTTTGTTTTTTTAAATTTCCCTCCAAGGAGAAAATTTTAATTACATTCCAATTTAATTTTAATTAATTAACTTAAGCTAGTTAATTTAATTAATAATCAGACGCAAGAGGGAGGAGATATGGGGATATATGTATAGCTGATTCACTTTGTTAGAAAGCAGAAACTAACACACCATTGTAAAGCAATTATACTCCAATAAAGATGTTAAAAAAATAATCAATTGATTTCATTAATTGCTCTGATTTACCCCTGATGAGAGAACGTAAATAGACTACATGTTGTTTAACTTTAAAAGTCATTGCTACCTGACTTGCTGGAGGTCTTTCACAGATTTTTGAAGAGACTCCAGGCAGGAGACGTGACAGAGGGGTGAATCTTGGGAGACCCAGAGAAGTCCCCATCTGATACAGTAAGTCAGGGTATCAGTTCCTCTGGTAACACTTTTTCTAACCTATGTTAGCCAAACGAGAGCATTGGAGGTGGAAAATACACTTTCTCTCTCAGACTTTGCTCAGTTGCCTCTTTGAGTTTATTCACAAGAAATGGGTGGGCAATATAAAGGATTGTTTGTCAAATATTTCTACTCCTTTCTTTACCACTCAGAAAATAAACAATAGGAAGCCAATTTGTGACATCCTCAAAGCTTATCTTTGCTAATCATGGGGTCTTTTCCTTTACTCCCTGCGTTTTCTCTTTCTACCTCCTCTCTAAAATAGCTTCAGCTCATCTTCATCCTTCTGCACAATAGCCTACCCTCATAAAAACATCTGGGGTTACTTATACGTTGATGAGACTCCAAATCTATGTGTTACCTTTTCCAGTGTTTTAGGTCCTGACTCTAACTGTGAAAGCTTTTGCAGCCAGTGCAGAGTATTCCAAGCCTCAGTGATTGGGTGAGAAAAAGAAAAAAGTCGAAGTACCAGTGATGGTAAAACTATATCAAGTGGTCTCACATATGTAAGACAGGTGATCCAAAATGAGAGGAGGCATGGGAGTCAAAATAATTTTGGAGAAATAATGACTAATTTTTTTTCCCAAATTTGATGAAAAATACCAGCAGACAGACCCAAGAAGCTTAACAAATCCTAAGCAAATCATATTCAACTTGTTGAAAACCAAAGACAGAGAGAAAAATCTTAAAAGCAACCAGAAAATAAAGACATGTTCTCTAAAGAGGAACAATGAGAAGAAGGAGAGCAGACAGCTCATCCATAGCAGTACAAGCCAGAAGAAAATGACAAGACATCTTTCAAGTGCTAGGGGGAAAAAGAGAGTCTGTTGACCTAGAATTCTATATCAAGTGAAAATATTCTCTAAAAATAATAGGGAAAAATGACAAAAACAATTGCCAAGAGAATTTTCCCCAGCAGAAAGAAATATGAGAGAAAACTCTTTGTGCTGAAGGGAAATGATATCAGATAGAAACAGTAACAGAAATGAAGAAATGAAGCATGTCAGGAAGTATGTATATGCAGGTAAACAGAAAGTATTTTTCTCATTTCTTTTTTTACATTTATTTATTTATTTTTGGCTGCATTGGGTCTTCATTGCTGTGCATGGGCTTTCTTCTAGTTGCGGTGAGTGGGGGCTGCTCTTCATTGCAGTGGCTTCTCCTTTTGCACGGGCTCTAGGCATGTGGGCTTAAGTAGTGTGGCACGTGGGCTCAGCAGTTGTGGCTCATGAGTTCTAGAGCACAGGCTCAGTAGTTGTGGCACACAGGTTTAGTTGTTCAGCAACATGTGGGGTTTTCCCGGACCAGGGCTCGAATCTGTGTCCCCTGCATTGGCAGGTGGATTCTTAACCACTGTGCCACCAGGGAAGCCTTCATTTCTTTTTTAAAAATACAATTTACTATTCAAAGTACATAAAAATGTACTGTGGGGTTTATAAAAATGCAGAGGTAAAATGAAAGACAATAATAGTACTAAGAATGGGAGAGATCATTTAAAATATGCTATAAGTTTTTTATATTATACTTAAAGAAGTATAATATTAATTCAAGGAAGACTATGGTAATATAAGGACACATATTGCAATCCCTATGGCAATCACTAAAATAGCTAAAAACCAATGGATGAGTTAAGATGGAATAAGTTTTTCAAATCCTTGGTTAAGGATTTGAAAAGAGGAACAAAGAACAGACAAGGCAGGGGTGGTCTTAAATTCAAACATATCAATAATTACTTCAACTGTGAGTGGACTAAAACTACAATTAAAAGGTAAAGATCGTCAAACTAGACAAGTAGGAAACACACATTATATGCTGCTTTCAAGAAATGGCCTTCAAGTATAGACACAGCTTAAAAAATAAAAGATTGGGAAAATTATACCATGCAAACAACTAATCAGAAGAAAATTGTAGGGGTTACATTAATATCACAAGAAGTAGAATTCATGATAAGGAGTATTACCAGAGATAATGGTAGGCATTTCATAACGATGCAATAAACAATTTATTAAGAAAACATAATAATCCTAAATGTGCATGCATCTAATACAAAGCTTCAAAATAATGCAAAAACTGACAGAGCTACAGGAGAAAAAGACAAATTCCAATTAAAATTGGAGATTTTAGCATTTCTTTTCCAGTAATTGATTAAAACATATATATTAAAGATTGTTTTCCAACCAGAGCCCGGCAGAATGACTCCCACAAAGAAGGGTGGAGAGAAGAAGAAGGGCCGGTCCGCCATCAATGAGGTGGTGACCAGAGAACACACTATCGACATTTACAAGAGCATCCATGGAGTGGGTTTCAAGAAACGTGTCCCTCAGGCACTCAAAGAAATCCTGAAATTTGCCATGAAGGAGATGAGAACTCCAGATGTACGCATTGACACCAAACTTAGCAAAGCAGTCTGGGCCAAAGGAATAAGGAATGTCCCATCTCATGCCCATGTGCAGAAAACGTAATGAACATGAAGATTCACCAAACGAGCTCTATACCTTGGTTACCTATATACCTGTCACCACTTTCAAAAGTCTACAGCCACTTAATGTGGATGAGAACTAACTGCTGATTGTCAAATAAAGTTATAGAACCACAAAAAGTTAAAAATGAACAAATATATATAAGACTTGAACAACGCTATTAGCCAATTTTAAACTTATTGACATTTATAGAACACTACACCTAACAACTGTGGAATTCACATATTTTCCAAGTGTATGTGGAATATACATGAGATAGATCAGCCGCTGAGCCATGAAAGGTCTCAATCCATTTTAAAGAACTGAATTCATACAAAGCATATTCTCTAAAAATAACAAAACAAATGATGTATGAAGTACATACATACAAATGATGTATGAACAAATGAAGTATGATCTTTCACACAACAAGTCAATAACAAAAAGACATCAGGAAGATCCCTAAACATTTGGAAGCTTACCAACAAACTTCTAAATAGCCCATGGATCAAAAAAGAAATTCCAAAGGAAATTAGAAAATATTTTGAACTGAATGATAATGGAAGCAAAATACATCAAAACTTTATGGAATGCAGCTAAAGCAATGCTTAAAGGGAAATACCTAGAAAAGACAAAAGAAAGATTTAAAAGCACTGATCTAAACTTTCATCTTAAGAAGCTAGTAAAAGAAGAGGAAATTAAAGCAAAAGGAACGAAACAATAAAATAGAAGCAAAGTAGAAATAGTGAAATAAAAAATAGACAAATGATAGAAAATCAACAAAACTGAGAATAGGTCTCTTGATAGGATTAATAAAATACAAGTCTCTATCTAGATTTATCAATAAAAAACAGAGAAAATACAACTTACAAATTTCACTCATGAAAGAGAGTACATCATTCCAGATTCCACAGACATTTAAAAAAATAGTAAAAACAATTGTGAACAACTGTATGCCAATAAATTTGACAAATTAGTTAAATGAACAAATTCCTTGAAAGACACAATTTACTAAAATTAAATAAGGAATTTAAAATTAAAAACAGAATACCATTTATACTAGGACAAAGAAATGAAATAGACATGAATCTAACAAAATATTATAAGATTCTATGTACAGATAACTATACAGCATTGATGAAAGAAATCAAAGAAGATATAAATAAATGGAAATATATCCTACGTTCATGGATTGGAAGACATAATATTGTTAAAATTCAATTCTTACCAAATTATCTATAATTCAACATAATCCCAACCAAATCTCTGTAAATTATTTGGTAGATACTGACAAACTGGTTCTAAAGTTTGTATGGAAAGGCAAAAGACCTAGAATAACCAACATAATATTGAAAAAGAAAAATAAAACTGGAGGACTGACACTACCTGATATCAAGTCTTATTATAAGAGACAGCAATCAAGATAGCATTCTATTCTCAAAATAATAGACACATAGATCAATACAACAGAATAGAGAGCCTAGAAACAGGCTGCCATAATATAGTCAGGTGATCTTTGACAAATGAGCAAAGGCAATTGTTTGGAGAACAGATAATCTTCTCAACAAATGGTGCTACAAAAATTAGATGTCCATATGTAAAAACTGTAAAATTAGACAGACTTCACGTTTCACAAAATAAAATTACTCAACTTAGATCATAGATCTAACTGTAAAATGCAAAGCCATAAAACTTCTAGAAGATGGAAAAATATATGTGACCTTAGTTTTATATACAACATCAAAAGCACAATCCATGAAAGAAAAAAAGTGGTTAAGTAAATTTTATTAAAATTCAAAACTGTCACTCCATGAAAGATACTATTTAGATAATGAAAGGACAAAACTTTGAAAAAATATTGTGACAAATATTTGCAAACACATATCTGATAAGAACTCATATCCAAAATAATCAAAGAACTCCTAAATCTCAACAACAAGAGAACAAACAATACAATTAAAAAAGGGCAAAAGATCTGAACAGAAACTTCACCCAAGATATACGGCTGGTAAATAAAGTATGTGAAAAACAGTTCAACATCATTCGTAATTAGGAATTGCAACTTAAAACAACGAGATACAATTACACATCTATTAAAAAGGCTAAAACAAAATTTAAAAAACCATATTAATTGCTGGCAAGGATGTAGAGCAACAGGAACTCACATTCATTGCTGGTAAGAATTCAAAATAGCTACTTTGGAAAACAGCTTGGCAGTTTCTTTCAAAGATAAACATAATCTAACCATGAATTCCAGCAATCACACTCCTAGTTATTTACCTAATTGATTTGAAAATTTATAGCCACACAAAAACCAGCATGTGAATGTTTGTAGCGGCGTTATTCATACTTTACAAAAATTGGAAATAACCAAGATGTCCTTCAATAGGGAATGGATAAACAAGCTAGTACATCCAAGTAACGGACTACTATTTAGCAATAAAAAAGAATAAGTTATCGAGCTATGCAAAGGCATAGATGAATCTTAAATGCTTATTGCTAAGTGAAAGGAAATAGCCTGAAAAGGCTATATATTTTATGATTCTATTTCTAGGACATTCTGGAAAAGACAAAACTACAGAGACAGTAAATAGATCAGTGGTTGCCAGGTTTCCTGGAAGGGAGGGGGGTAAGAGAGGGCTGAATACATAAAATACAGGGAATTTTTAGGCTGGTGAAACTACTCCATATGATATTGCAATGACAGATACATGACTCTATGAACTTGTTAAAATACATAGAGCTTTATAGTATAAAGAGTGAGTCTTAATATATGAAAATATTTTTAAAAAATCATTTACGTTGTCAGAGGATACCAGGATGGAATACCAAATGCGACAAAATAATCTGTGTTAAAAATGTATGAAACATAAAGCAATTATACTCCAATAAAGATGTAAAAAAAAAAAAATGTATGAAACAACCTCACCTAAAGGAGAAATTGCTGACCTAAGTCACTTTGGAAAAGAGTAGTGTCTTTAAGACACAAAAGGCAAAAGAACTGTACATCAGGACTGTACTCTAGTAGACAAGGTTGTTTCTCATGAGGATATGGGTTAACAATGCTGAAAGTACTATACATGTGTACTGGGTTAGACAGTTAAGTAAATGCTCGGCAGACGGTGGGAGCCAGGTTTATCCCTGTTAGAGTGGGAGGTTATGGACAAACGAGGGAAGAAGAATAGATTGGTCCATGTGTCAGTCAATTAGAGTTGCTGACATCAATAGGAACTCATGTTTAGTTTAAAATAGATATAGATGTTTACATTAAAAATATTTGCAGATACGTGTATATACATAAGTATATATACATATATATACATATATTGCCTTGCTCTGTCAGGTGAGAGGTCCTAGAAGCAACAACATTGAGCACTCAGTAGGAATGGGTACCCTTCCTGTCCCCCAAAGTCCCCCACTTCACCTATCCACTTAATTCTTCAAGACACGCAACAGACTAAGTGCCCAGCCCTTTGATCTCTAAGTACCCTGTGCACCTCATTTTCTCCCTTCCCATGTTCTGAGATGATCTGCTAACAGTTTTCTTTTTTTCACCCACTCAACATGAAGTTGCTCACTGTCTGGGAACTATGTCTCACTGTCTTGCATCATCTCTGTACACAGTTGCTAACATTATATTCATGGTAGGAGAGGTTGTATTCAACTCCTAATTCTTATGTACCTTTCAAGATTCTCAGTCTAAGTCTGAGCAGTTTTCTCAGTCTAAGTCTGAGCAGTTAACCAAGTTTCTCTTCTCTAGACCATGTGGATTTGCTTTTCTTCTTACGAATTTAATAAAATCAAAGGAAGTAATGCCAACAAACTGCCACTTAAGGAAGAAGAGATGTATTGCCTTTAACCATAAAAACACTTCTTCCAATAAGAATACTGAGCATCGTCAAAGCTTAGGTCCCAGTATTGGCAGATTCAGAGCCACTCCAAGCTCCTGCTGCTTCCTGCTTTTGCTATACAATCACTGAAAGCCCAAGACCCATCTGGTAGAGCACAGCCAAACTGGGATTTCAAGGTGTTTTGCTGAGATGGGGAGGGGAGAAAACTCATCCTTGATCTTAATTCTTTGAATTAAGCAATGATTTCTTTGAATTAACCAGTTTTTGTGGTTTCAGAAGAATCAAAAGGCTGCCGTTCCAAAGACACCTGGACCCTTATTTATTAATCTGCATGGACCTCTGATAAACTGTTCCTCCAATTCTTAGAAAGCAAGAGGGGAATGGAAGTTAGGAAGTTACTTCCAATTAACACAAAACATAGAAGAATCCAGAAGAGTAATACTTCTCTGCTCTTGTTCTTTTACCAAAACACCACCCCTACATCTCTGAGCTGAGAATAACAGCCATTTTCCTGCTTACAGAAATTGGCAGACTAACATCCTAGGCAATTAGAAGGACAGGTATGAAGTGTATGTGTATGTGTATCAAGCATCTGAAATCACCCTCAGAGACAACTATGAACATAGATGGGACCCTTTCTAAATATATGTTCAATGCACAAATAAACAAAATGAATTAATTTTATTGATTAAGTTTAACAAGGAGGAGCCTGGCCAGACAGGAGTGAGGAATGCATTTTAGGGCAGAATGAGAAAAAAACTTTAGAGAGGAAAATATATATTGATTGACTTAAGAGAGGCTAGATGTTAAGTAGACGTAGTGAATTTTGGCAAGAAAAGTATACACGGATTCTGTGAAACTAGAAGAACAGAGCATCAGCCTGCAGTATTTCTTCCAAAAGAATTGTAAGGCCTTTAGAGTACGAAGGTGGCCCTAAACTACAGAACGATTTAGCTACAGGGAGAAGCATATGCACAAATCAAGCTTTGATACAGTGAAATGAAATTTTCATAGAATCTGACATATTATGATACAAAAGTGTTCTGAGTAGAACAAACAAATACCTTCTTTCATGGGCCAAGGGTTATCACTCTTGGCTGCACCTTAGAATCCCCTAAGTCTTTTTTTTTAAGTGTCTTACACAAACTCTACCCCCAATATTTGTATTTAATTGTTCTGGATTGGTGCCCAGGCAACATTAATTTTTATAAATGCCCCCAGGTAATTCTTATTTACAATCAGGGTGGAGGAATGTTAATCTACACACTGCAGATGTGAAGGATATGTCTTTCCCAGGAGTACAGCACCAATGAGAGATAGACCACAGCCAGATCTTTCCCTGACTCATTTTATTTTCAGTCTTTTACTTTATACTTTGTAGCTTCATGTTTCCATTGTGAGCATACAGGTATTAGGTTACTGGGCTGCCATTTGCATGCTAGCCTGGGACCCCACAAACATTAGGGATGGCCCAAACCTCAGTCACGTTCTAGAGGGAACTGCACACCTCCTTGCACCTCACAAGAGCCATTTGCAGTCAAAGTCATTTTCAGAAGCAGAGAGGGAGAGATCTGAAGTGAATCTGGAGATAGAATATCAGGCAATTCGACCCAGGTCTGGACCTTCCCAACCTCATCCAAGGCCTTTTCTGAGGTTATTTTCTCTGGGCTTCCTAGAATGACAAGCTCCAGCCACTTCCAGAGAGGGAAGCAGATTCAAAGAGTCTTAGCCAATCCAGGGCAACAGAAATTCTGGGCCACCCCATGTGCCCCTGTCCCCCGCCAGCCATCTCTGACTAGGACTCAGAATCCCCAAATAGTCCTCTTCATCCCCATTGGCTAGGTTGGTGTGTGCCATTTTTCTGGGCCTTAATTTTCTTGCCTGTGAAAGGGGAGAGTCCTGCCACCTTTCCAAGGCACTCAAGGATGGAGAAGTTTTCCTGGGTCCATTTTTGCAGCCTAACCAAGAACTTCTCTGTGTGGAGGCAGACAAATGGGCTCAAGAGTGGTTCTGACCCTCTGTGCACAGAGGTCGTAGATCACATGGCCATGGGATCCATGAATCCTGAACATGTCATGTGATCACTTCAGTCCTTACTGGAGCACTAAGGCTGCACATCTGATGTGCTGTAATAGGGAAGAACAAATCTGACTCCATAATGGGTCTGTTTCTTTTACTTTAATATTTGCCTTTTATTGTTTTGCTACAAGTTAAGAATGTTGCCTATAGCCTGAAATATACAGGATAGCCCATTCTCAAGGACCTGACCTTTAAAGGTATAAGATTTTTTCATTCATATAGAGATAAAAAGTTGCAAAACAAAGAATAATTGTCTTGTTGGAGGTTTACAGGAACATTGTGACCCGACCTAGGTGGAAAGCTACAAGTATAATGGATTCCAACACCAAGAAATTTGCAGCAACCAACCACACCCCTTCCCCTTTTTAGTATAAAAGATGCCTGAATTCGAACTGAGGTAAGATGGTTCTTTGGGACACTAGTACACCATCTTCTCCGTCTCCTGGCTTTCAGAATAAAGTTGCTATTCCTTGCCCCCAACAACTCATCTCTCAATTTATTGACCTTCCGTGCTGCAAGCAGTATGAACTTGAACTTGGTAACAGTGTGAGGGCCCTGGCCCACAGAAAGGCTGAATTTGGGGCAGAGACTTCCTTTTTGCTGTGGCCCCACTACTCTCTCATCTTGCTGTTCTCTCTCACCCTCAACAGTCCTAGTTTCCCTTGGCCACACGTTTAAGTTTGTTTTCAGTACAGGGGTGGCAACTGTACTCTTTTTCTTAGCCACCGATGGTTCTACTCCCGAGACAATAGGAAGTATGAGAGGAAGTGTGCTGACAAGGCTCCAGGAAGTGAGGCACAAAACTTCCCTTCCCCTAGTCCTCCCTCTTCCACAGCTTCCCAAAACCCCACCCAAAAGAGCTTGAATATTTATCTAACTGTATGTTAGATTGTCATCAAATGAGAATGTGTTTTAAAATCCTGGATATTTGTACATGTTTATTTCATTTGAGTTTTTTCAAAGTAAATTTCCTCTTTCTGAAAATATTCATAGGTTTAATTTGAAAAATATTCAACTTTCAAGAGATTTCTTGAGAATCTTTAAATCTTTTTTAAGTTCAAGTTTCAGAGTAAAAAAGAAAACCATCTGATGGCAACTAAATCCATTGAGAAAAACAAAACAAATATCTCATTGAAGTGTAAATAGAAGGTAATTTAAACCATATTTCACAGATACTAGATACCATAAATCCTTGTCTGACCCATTCACAAATAATTTTTCAGATAACAAACAGCTGACTTTTATATGTAAAATCCCCAAATCCCTATTTTATTCTTATAGTTCACATAGATTGAGCAAGGGTGACTGCCTGATAATGCCATGGAATTTCCCTTAATTTTTGTGCACTTTCATTTCTAGTCCTGTCATCGAAAGAAACCAGGCAAAGCTCTTTGGCTCTGGAGCAGATTAAGAGAAGATTTTCTCTCTCTTTTTCTTCCATTACATTTCCCTTTGCCCTACCGTGGTCAATGAATGGGAAGTTATCTTTAGAATATCTTACTTGAGGTTCCATAACCTAGTTGCAGTTTACATCATTAAGTCTGCCTGCAAAAACAATTCATATATGAGGTCCAGTTTATATTCAGAAAATGCTGGACTAGGGCAGAGCGATTTTAATGAGAAAAATGGATCTCACTACCACCTAGTCACCCATGTTGACTTATAGCAGTCATGACAATGACTGAAATGCTCAAATTTCCTAAGCCAGCTTACACATAAACCAAGCCTTAATTATTGTCATTGTCAGCCCTCTGTCTCTCTCTCTCTCTCTCTCTCTCTCTCTCTCTCTCTCTCGCTCTCTCTGTGTATAATTTACTTGCTGCATTTTGCCACAAACTGGCTGAAGAGAAAAATTTACTGGGTTGACACAACACTTCTTGTGGAAGGATCCAGCATTCAGCAAACTTAATTAGGATATAAAGACCAAGACTGAACGCTAAGCCAGTTAAGCTATAACCATTGAGTTCTGGAATCCGGGAAATCTCTCTTAGGTATTTAAGCACTTTAGTTTCATGAGAAGAGTTTGAAGGAAAAATGGGGTGTATATTTCCATTTAGTCACTCTGCGGTGAGCTTGATCACTTTAATGTGGCCGACTCAGGGTCACTCAGAGTGAGAAATGAGATGTACTCAACATAAGCTTAAATATATATCCAACCACAAAGTTTCCCCAGATCTCAAGGGACAGTTTTCTCCCCTTTGCGGCTATGTTGGCTTTTGAGTTATGGTTATAAAGCTTCTATTTTAAACAGTAAATACGTGATAATGGTAAACAGCTGCAGGGCACAGCCTAGAAATATGATTGACGGCACAGCTGACAGCTCTGCTTTCTATCACTGTGGCGCTCTGAAATCCACTGTGCCTGTTTAAATGGGGGCACATTAGCAGTTTTACGGTAACTAATAGGATTGCCACACAGTAATTCAGAACCCGTGGCAGGTCTGTGTGGGGAGAGATCAGATTTCAACAGGCAAAAGTTATTAGGAAGGCGGTGATAGCCTGGGCATTCCTTTACAGAGCAAAACTCTCATATCTGAAATTTATCAATAGAAATGCATAGCTAAATAAAAACTCCACTTTACCCCCATTCAAACCTGGGTCTTGAGGTCTACTAATAAGAAAGCATATCTGATGTCCTCTGAGGAAATATCAGAATGACTATGCTCTATCTTTACCCTATTGAAAAGCACAGAAAAAGAATTGTGGATGTGGTGTGAAGTGCTAACTTTGTTGTTTTAATTTTAGGAGAATGAGCTGCTAAAAGTTTGTTTCTAGGTGTGAACTCACTGAGTCACCTCATATCAGATTAAATTTTTGTTTGGGAAAGTCACTGAATCTTTTAATTATATTGATGCAATGTAACTTTCACCCAATAATGTGAGATAAGTCAGTAATTGGACTTTTTAAGCTTGTGATGGAAGCTTGAGACTCTTGATAAGCAAATGAGGTATTGTAGTGTCTCTTTCATCACCCTTGGGATATGATGAAAAAGGGGTAGAAATACTTGTGTAAGACTCATGGACTCTTAGGGCCGAATTTATCTTGGAGGAGATTTGTTCCGGTTTCAGTGCATCTATTACTGAAACACCCCCTGTCCTAGCCTCACTGGTAATGATGTACCACTGTCCTATCCTGATTAGAGCAAATTATTTTTGGTGTTTCCTGGCTATTGAGAGAGTAGTGGTTGGCAAACTGTGCTCAGGGTCTGGCTACCAGTTTTTATAAATAAAGCTTTACTGGAAACAGCTATACACATTCACTTATGCACTGTTTACAGTGGCTTTTGCAATATAGTGTCAGAGATGAGTGGTTGCCATAAATATCATAAGGCACCACATGCCTAAAGTATTTGCTATCTCGTTCTTTAAGAAAAAGTTTGCTGTGTTCTGTGAGAAAAAGTGATTGCACTGTATTAATAGTTGCATACCTATAATTAGAAGATGCATCGGTTGATTGTATTAGGAGACCCCATCTGGGACAGAGCTGCAAGCGACTATTCTTAATCAACAAACCATCTTCAGCAGAAGACAAATTACTTAGTTAGGTGGGTATGTAATCAGATTATCATCTCCGTACCTTTTAGGTTTTTATGATGGCCTTCAACTCTAATTTACTCCAGAGGTAGTGTATTGGTTTGCTATTTGGGCAGGGAGAGGGAGTTGTAAGGATTTCCTTTCTGCTCTTTCTACCGTAATAGCCACTGTTCCAGGACAAAAGGCCGTCATCGGAATTCTGCCAACAGACATGTGTATTACAGATATAACTGGGGACATAACCACCAAGTGTGTTTGAGGTCTCAACAAGTGTACAACAGAGAAGAACTAGGACAGAAGCTCTCCTTATTTTCCACCTCCCCCTAAGCCCTATTTTGACCATGGTTTGTCTCCAGGAATCAGTGTTGCCTTTGTCAAGTGTCCAATGACCCCCAAGTGTCTGGGTATTTTCATTTACACAATCCATTTGCCCCGATAAATATCTGCTGGTGCCTTCGGTGAAGTCTCGGAAGAAGCATCACGCTACAAACTCTAGCAAGTTCTTCCTCTAGAGCAGCTGACCCCCCTTTACTCTGCAATCTCTATGTCTGTGCAGACTCAAGTCTGAAAACTGGATAAGGGGTTTACATTAATCAAGGTTTTGTTTTTTCTTCTTCTGTACTTTCTGATGTTTTGAGATCTTAAAATATTTGGCTGGCCTGGGGAGACTGCCCTTTCCAGGGATAGCCAGGTTGTTAGAAATAGCAAAGGGCTCAGCCTGGAGTAGTCTTTCATATGTAAAACAGCTAATCCCAGTGAGTCTATACCTCTTCCTAGCCCTTTAAATCTCACAAACCAAACCAAGATTTCTGCCGCCCTAAATCACCCTAACCAACAGAGGGCAGGTTACCAGACAACTAGAGACCACCACTAGAGTCCACAGCCATTGAATAATGATGACATTATTCAAATTGGCTAAGCCTAAACTGTTTACCCGGCCTGCCTTGCCCTTCCTACAGAAACCCCAATAAGGCCACAGTCTGAGACTTCCCCTTCCCCAAGCTTCTGCCTCCTGATCAATATCCTATAATAAAACATAATGGAAAAGAATATGAAAAAGAATATATATATATATAGGTCCTAGAGACCTCTGACACAACATCAAATGCACCAACATTCGAATTATAGGGGTCCCAGAAGAAGAAGAGAGAAAGAAAGGGACTGAGACAATATTAGAAGAGATTACAGTTGAAAAGTTCCCTAATATGGGAAAGGAAATAGTTAATTAAGTCAAGGAAGCACAAAGAGTCCCATACAGGATAAATCCAAGGAGAAACATGGCAAGACACATATTAATCAAACTATCAAAAATTAAATACACCATACACAAAAATAAGCTCAAAATGGATTAAAGACCTAAATGTAAGGCCAGAAACTATCAAACTCTTAGAGGAAAACATAGGAAGAACATTCTATGACATAAATCACAGCAAGATCCTTTCTGACCCACTTCCTAGAGTAATGGAAATAAAAACAAAAATAAACAAATGGGACCTAATGAAACTTCAAAGCTTTTGCACAGCAAAGGAAGCCATAACCAAGACCAAAAGACAACCCTCAGAATGGGAGAAAACATTTGCAAATGAAGCAACTGACAAAGGATTAATCTCCAAAATTTACAAGCAGCTCATGCAGCTCAATAACAAAAAAACAAACAACCCCATCCAAAGATGGGCAGAAGACCTAAACAGACATTTCTCCAAAGAAGATATACAGAATGCCAACAAACACATGAAAGAATGCTCAACATCATTAATCATTAGAGACATGCAAATCAAAACTACAATGAGATATCATCTCACACCAGTCAGAATGGCCATCATCAAAAAATCTAGAAACAATAAATGCTGGAGAGGGTGTGGAGAAAAGGGGACACTCTTGCACTGCTGGTGGGAATGTGAATTGGTTCAGCCACTATGGAGAACAGTATGGAGGTTCCTTAAAAAACTACAAATAGAATTACCATATGACCCAGCAATCCCACTACTGGGCATATACCCTGAGAAAACCAAAATTCAAAAAGAGTCATGTACCAAAATGTTCATTGCAGCTCTATTTACAACAGCCCGGAGATGGAAACAACCTAAGCGCCCATCATCGGATGAATGGATAAAGAAGATGTGGCACATATACACAATGGAATATTACTCAGCCTTAAAAAGAAATGAAATTGAGCTATTTGTAATGAGATGGATAGACCTAGAGTCTGTCATACAGAGTGAAGTAAGCCAGAAAGACAAAGACAAATACCGTATGCTAACACATATATATGGAATTTAAGGGAAAAAAATGTCATGAAGAACCTAGGGGTAAGACAGGAATAAAGACGCAGACCTACTGGAGAACGGACTTGAGGATATGGAGAGGGGGAAGGGTGAGTTTTGACAGGACGAGAGAGAGTCGTGGACATATACACGCTAACAAACGTAGTAAGGTAGATAGCTGGGGGGAAGCAGCCGCAAGGCACAGGGATATTAGCTCGGTGCTTTGCGACAGCCTGGAGGGGTGGGATGGGGAGAGTGGGAGGGAGGGAGACGCAAGAGGGAAGACATATGGGAACATATGTATATGTATAGCTGAATCACTTTGTTATAAAGTAGAAACTAACACACCATTGTAAAGCAATTATACCCCAATAAAGATGTTTAAAAAAAAACAAATTAAATACAAAGAAAAAATATTAAAAGCAGCAAGGGAAAAACAACAAATAACATACAAGGGAAGCCCCATATGGTTAACAGCTGATCTTTCAGAAGAAACTCTGCAAGCCAGAAGAGAGTGGCAGGACATATTTAAAGTGATGAAAGGGAAAAAACTAAAACCAAGATTACTCTACCCAGCAAAGATCGCATTAAGATTCCACAGAGAAACTAAAACCTTTACAGACAAGCAAAAGCTAAGAGAATTCAGCACCACCAAACCAGCTTTACAACAAATGCTAAAGGAACTTCTCTAGGCAGGAAACACAAGAGAAGGAAAAGACCGATAATAACAAACTCAAAACAATTAAGAAAATGGTAATAGAAACATATATATCAATAACTACCTTAAATGTAAATGGATTAAATGTTCCACCAAAAGACATAGACTGGCTGAATGTATACAAAAATAAGACCAATATATATGCTGTCTACAAGAGACTCACTTCAGACCCAGGGACACATACAGACTGAAAGTAAGGGGATGGAAAAAGATATTCCGTGCAAATGGAAATCAAAAGGAAGCTGGAGTAGCAATACTCATATCACACAAAAGAGCCGTTAAAATAAAGACTACTATGAGAGATGAAGAAGGACACTACATAATGATCAGGGGATCAATCCAAGAAGAAGATATAACAGTTGTAAATATCTATGCACCCAAAAAAGGAGTGCTTAAATACATAAGGCAAATACTAACAACCATAAAAGGGGAAATCAACAGTAACACAATCATAGTAGGAGACTTTAACACCCCATTTTCACCAATGAACAGATCATCCAAAATGAAAATAAATAATGAAACACAAGCTTTAAATGATACATTAAACAAGACGGGCTTAATTGATATTTATAGTACATTCAATCCAAAAACAACAGAATATATTCTCTTCTCAAGTGTTCATGGAACATTCTCCAGGATACATCATATCTTGGCTCACAAATCAAGCCTTGGTAAAATTAAGAAAATTGAAATCATATCAAGTATCTTTTCTGACAACAATGCTATGACACTAGATATCAATTACAGGAAAAAATCTGTAAACACTACAAAAACATGGAGGCTAAACAATGCACTACTAAATAACCAAAATCACTGAAGAAATCAAAGAGGAAATCAAAAACTACATACGAAAAAATGACAATGAAAACACGATGACCCAAAACCTCTAGGATGCAGCAAAAGCAGTTCTAAGAGGGAAGCTTATAGCAAAACAATCCTACCTCAAGAAACAAGAAACATCTCCAATAAACAACCAAACCTTACTCTTAAAGCAATTAGAGAAAGAGGAACAAAAAGACTCAAAGTTAGCAGAAGGAAAGAAATCATAAAGATCAGATGAGAAATAAATGAAAAAGAAATGAAGGAAACAATAGCAAACATCAATAAAACCAAAAGATGGTCCTTTGAGAAGATAAACAAAATTGATAAACCATTAGCCAAACTCATCAAGAAAAAAAGGGAGAAGACTCAAATCAATAGAATTAGAAACGAAAAAGGAGAAGTAACAACTGACACTGCAGAAATACAAAGCATCATGAGAGATTACTACAAGCAACTATATGCCAATAAAATGGACAACCTGGAAGAAATGGACAAATTCTTAGAAATGCACAACCTTCTGAGACTGAACCAGGAAGAAATAGAAAATATGAACAGACCAATCACAAGCACTAAAATTGAAAATGTGATTAAAAATCTTCCAAGAAACAAAAGCCCAGGACCACATGGCTTCACAGGCGAATTCTATCAAACATTTAGAGAAGAGCTAACACCTATCCTCAAACTCTTCCAAAATATAGCAGAGAGAGGAACACTCTGAAACTCATTCTACGAGGCCACCATCACCCTGATACCAAAACCAGACAAAGATGTCACAAAGAAAGAAAGCTACAGGCTAATATCACTGATGAACATAGATGCAAAAATTCTCAACAAAATACTAGCAAACAGAATCCAACAGCACATTAAAAGGATAATACACCATGATCAAGTGGGGTATATCCCAGTAATGCAAGGATTCTTCAATATATGCAAATAGATCAATGTTACATAACATATTAACAAATTGAAGGAGAAAAACTATATGATAATCTCAATACCTGCAGAAAAAGCTTTTGACAAAATTCAACACCCATTTATGATAAAAACCCTCCGGAAAATAGGCATAGAGGGAACTTACCTCAACATAATAAAGGCCATATGTGACAAACCCACAACTAACATCGTTCTCAATGGTGAACAACTGTAACAATTTCCATGTAGATCAGGAACATGAGAAGGTTTCCCAATCTCATCACTATTATTCAACAAAGTTTTGGAAGTTTTAGCCACAGCAATCAGAGAAGAAAAAGAAATAAAAGGAACCCAAATCAGAAAAGAGGAAGTAAAACTGTCACTGTTTGCAGATGACATGATACTATACACAGAGAATCCTAAAGCTGCTACCAGGAAACTACTAGAGCTACTCAATGAATCTGGTAAAGTAGTAGGATACAAAATTAATGCACAGAAATCTCTTGCATTCATATAAACTAGTGAAAAATCTGAAAGTGAAATTAAGGAAATGCTCCCGTTTACCATTGCAACAAAAAGAATAAAATACCTAGGAATAAACCTACCTAAGGATACGAAAGACCTGTATGCAGAAAATTATAAGACACTGATGAAAGAAATTAAAGATGATACAAATAGATGGAGAGATATACCATGTTCTTGGATGGGAAGAATCAACATTGTAAAAATGACTCTACTACCCAAAGCAATCTACAGATTCAATGCAATCCCTATCAAACTACCACTGGCATTTTTCACAGAACTAGAACAAAAAATTTCGCAATTTGTATGGAAACACAAAAGACCCCGAATAGCCAAAGCAATCTTGAGAACGAAAAAAGGAGCTGGAGGAATCAGGCTCCCGGACTTCAGACTATACTAAAAAGCTACAGTAATCAAGACAGTATGGTATTGCCACAAAAACAGATATATAGGTCAATGGAACAGGATAGAAAGCCCAGAGATAAACCCATGCACATATGGTCACCTTATTTTTGATAAAGGAGACAAGAATATACAATGGAGAAAAGACAACCTCTTCAATAAGTGGTGCTGGGAAAACTGGAGAGCTACATGTAAAAGAATGAAATTAGAACACTTCCTGACACCATAAAAAAATAAACTCTAAATGGATTAAAGACTTAAATGTAAGTCCAGCCACTATAGAACTCTTAGGGGAACACATAGGCAGAACACTCTATGACATAAATCACAGCAAGATCCTTTTTGACCCACCTCCTAGAGAAATGTAAATAAAAACAAAAATAAGTAAATGGGACCTAATGAAACTTAAATGCTTTTGCACAGCAAAGGAAAACAAAAATAAGATGAAAAGGGAACCCTCAGAATGGGAGAAAATATTTGCAAATGAAGCAATTGACAAAGGATTAATCTCCAAAATTTACAAGCAGCTCATGCAGCTCAATTTCAAAAAAATAAACAACCCAATCCAAAAATGGGCAGAAAACCTAAATAGACATTTCTCCAAAGAAGATATACAGATTGCCAACAGAAACATGAAAGAATGCTCAACATCACTGAACATTAGAGAAATGCAAATCAAAACTACAATGAAAAATGCAAGAAACAGTTAACAAGGACCTACAAGAACTAAAGATGAAACAAGCAACGATAAACAACGCAATAAATGAAATTAAAAGTACTCTAGATAGGATCAATAGCAGAATAACTGAGGCAGAAGAACGGATAAGTGACCTGGAAGATAAAGTAGTGGAAATAACTACTGCAGAGCAGAATAAAGAAAAAAGAATGAAAAGAACTGAGGACAGTCTCAGAGAGCTCTGGGACAACATTAAACGCACCAACATTCGAATTATAGGGGTTCCAGAAGAAGAAGAAAAAAAGAAAGGGACTGAGAAAATATTTGAAGAGATTATAGTTGAAAACTTCCCTAATATGGGAAAGGAAATAGTTAATCAAGTCCAGGAAGCACAGAGAGTCCCATACAGGGTAAATACAAGGAGAAATACGCCAAGACACATATTAATCAAACTATCAAAAATTAAATACAAAGAAAGCATATTAAAAGCAGCAAGGGAAAAACAACAAATAACACACAAGGGAATCCCCATAAGGTTAACAGCTGATCTCTCAGCAGAAACCCTACAAGCCAGAAGGGAGTGGCAGGACATACTGAAAGTGATGAAGGAGAAAAACCTGCAACCAAGACTACTCTACCCAGCAAGGATCTCATTCAGATTTGATGGAGAAATTAAAACCTTTACAGACAAGCAAAAGCTGAGAGAGTTCAGCACCACCAAACCAGCTTTACAACAAATGCTAAAGGAACTTCTCTAGATAAGAAATGCAAAAGAAGGAAACGACCTATAATAACGAACCCAAAACAATATAGAAAATGGGAATAGGAACATACATATCGATAATTACCTTAAATGTAAATGGACTAAATGCTCCCACCAAAAGACACAGATTGGCTGAATGGATACAAAAACAAGACCCTTATATATGGTGTCTACAAGAGACCCACCTCAGACCTAGAGACACATACAGACTGAAAGTAAGGGGATGGAAAAAGATATTCCATGCAAATGGAAACCAAAAGAAAGCTGGAGTAGCAATTCTCATATCAGACAAAATAGACTTTAAAATAAGGACTATTAAAAGGGATAAAGAAGGACACTACATAATGATCAAGGGATCGATCCAAGAAGAAGATATAACAATTGTAAATATTTATGCACCCAACATAGGAGCACCTCAATACGTAAGGCAAATACTAACAGCCATAAAAGGGGAAATTGACAGTAACACATTCATAGTAGGGGACTTTAACACCCCACTTTCACCCATGGACAGATCATCCAAAATGAAAATAAATAAGGAAACACAAGCCTTAAATGATACATTAAACAAGATGGACTTAATTGATATTTATAGGACACTCCATCCAAAAACAACAGAATACACATTTTTCTCAAGTGCTCATGGAACATTCTCCAGGATAGATCATCACTTGGGTCACAAATCAAGCCTTGGTAAATTTAAGAAAATTGAAATTGTATCAAGTATCTTTTCTGACCACAACGCCATGAGACTAGATATCAATTACAGGAAAAGATCTGTAAAATATACAAACACATGGAGGCTAAACAATACACTACTTAATAATGAAGTGATCACTGAAGAAATCAAAGAGGAAATAAAAAAATACCTAGAAACAAATGACAATGGAGACACAACGACCCAAAACCTATGGGATGCAGCAAAAGCAGTTCTAAGGAGGAAGTTTATAGCAATACAAGCCCACCTTAAGAAGCAGGAAACATCTCGAATAAACAACCTAACCTTGCACCTCAAGCAATTAGAGAAAGAAGAACAAAAAAGCCCCAAAGCTAGCAGAAGGAAAGAAATCATAAAAATCAGATCAGAAATAAATGAAAAAGAAATGAAGGAAACGATAGCAAAGATCAATAAAACTAAAAGCTGGTTCTTTGAGAAGATAAACAAAATAGATAAACCACTAGCCAGACTCATCAAGAAAAAAAGGGAGAAGACTCAAATCAATAGAATTAGAAATGAGAAAGGAGAAATAACAACTGACACTGCAGAAATTTAAAAAATCATGAGAGATTACTACAAGCAACTCTATGCCAATAAAATGGACAATCTGGAAGAAATGGACAAATTCTTAGAAATGCACAACCTGCCAAGACTGAATCAGGAAGAAATAGAAAATATGAACAGACCAATCACAAGCACTGAAATTGAAACTGTGATTAAAAATCTTCCAACAAACAAAAGCCCAGGACCAGATGGCTTCACAGGTGAATTCTATCAAACGTTTAGAGAAGAGCTAACACCTATCCTTCTCGAACTCTTCCAAAATATAGCAGAGGGAGGAACACTCCCAAATTCCTTCTACGAGGCCACCATCACCTTGATACCAAAACCAGACAAGGATGTCACAAAGAAAGAAAACTACAGGCCAATATCACTGATGAACATAGATGCAAAAATCCTCAACAAAATACTAGCAAACAGAATCCAACAGCACATTAAAAGGATCATACACCATGATCAAGTGGGGTTTATTCCAGGAATGCAAGGATTCTTCAATATACGCAAATCTATCAATGTGATAAACCATATTAACAAACTGAAGGAGAAAAACCATATGATCATCTCAATAGATGCAGAGAAAGCTTTTGACAAAATTCAACACCCATTTATGATAAAAACCCTCCAGAAAGTAGGCATAGAGGGAACTTTCCTCAACATAATAAAGGCCATATATGACAAGCCCACAGCAAACATCATGCTCAATGGTGAAAAACTGAAAGCATTTCCACTAAGATCAGGAACAAGACAAGGTTGCCCACTCTCATCACTCTTATTCAACATAGTTTTGGAAGTTTTAGCCACAGCAATCAGAGAAGAAAAGGAAATAAAAGGAATCCACATCGGAAAAGAAGAAGTAAAGCTGTCACTGTTTGCAGATGACATGATACTATACATAGAGAATCCTAAAGATGCTACCAGAAAACTACTAGAGCTAATCAATGAATTTGGTAAAGTAGCAGGATACAAAATTAATGCACAGAAATCTCTGGCATTCCTATATACTAATGATGAAAAATCTGAAAGTGAAATCAAGAAAACACTCCCATTTACCACTGCAACAAAAAGAATAAAATATCTAGGAATAAACCTACCTAAGGATACGAAAGACCTGTATGCAGAAAATTATAAGACACTGATGAAAGAAATTAAAGATGATACAAATAGATGGAGAGATATACCATGTTCTTGGATGGGAAGAATCAACATTGTGAAAATGACTCTACTACCCAAAGCAATCTACAGATTCAATGCAATCCCTATCAAACTACCACTGGCATTTTTCACAGAACTAGAACAAAAAATTTCGCAATTTGTATGGAAACACAAAAGACCCCGAATAGCCAAAGCAATCTTGAGAACGCAAAAGGAGCTGGAGGAATCAGGCTCCCTGACTTCAGACTATACTACAAAGCAACAGTAATCAAGACAGTATGGTACTGGCACAAAAACCGAAAGATAGATCAGTGGAACAGGATAGAAAGCCCAGAGATAAACCCACGCACATATGGACACCTTATCTTTGATAAAGGAGGCAGGAATGTACAGTGGAGAAAGGACAGCCTCTTCAATAAATGGTGCTGGGAAAACTGGACAGGTACATGTAAAAGTATGAGATTAGATCACTCCCTAACACCATACACAAAAATAAGCTCAAAATGGATTAAAGACCTAAATGTAAGGCCAGAAACTATCAAACTCTTAGAGGAAAACATAGGAAGAACACTCTATGACATAAATCACAGCAAGATCCTTTCTGACCCACCTCCTAGAGTAATGGAAATAAAAACAAAAATAAACAAATGGGACCTAATGAAACTTCAAAGCTTTTGCACAGCAAAGGAAACCATAATCAAGACCAAAAGACAACCCTCAGAATGGGAGAAAACATTTGCAAATGAAGCAACTGACAAAGGATTAATCTCCAAAATTTACAAGCAGCTCATGCAGCTCAATAACAAAAAAACAAACAACCCCATCCAAAAATGGGCAGAAGACCTAAACAGACATTTCTCCAAAGAAGATATACAGAATGCCAACAAACACATGAAAGAATGCTCAACATCATTAATCATTAGAGACATGCAAATCAAAACTACAATGAGATATCATCTCACACCAGTCAGAATGGCCATCATCAAAAAATCTAGAAACAATAAATGCTGGAGAGGGTGTGGAGAAAAGGGGACACTCTTGCACTGCTGGTGGGAATGTGAATTGGTTCAGCCACTATGGAGAACAGTATGGAGGTTCCTTAAAATACTACAAATAGAATTACCATATGACCCAGCAATCCCACTACTGGGCATATACCCTGAGAAAACCAAAATTCAAAAAGAGTCATGTACCAAAATGTTCATTGCAGCTCTATTTACAATAGCCCGGAGATGGAAACAACCTAAGTGCCCATCATCAGATGAATGGATAAAGAAGATGTGGCACATATACACAATGGAATATTACTCAGCCTTAAAAAGAAATGAAATTGAGATATTTGTAATGAGATGGATAGACCTAGAGCCTGTCATACAGAATGAAGTAAGTCAGAAAGACAAAGACAAATACCGTATGCTAACACATATATATGGAATTTAAGGGGAAAAAATGTCATGAAGAACCTAGGGATAAGACAGGAATAGAGGCACAGACCTACTGGAGAACGGACTTGAGGATATGGGGAGGGGGAAGGGTGAGTTTTGACAGGGCGAGAGAGAGTCGTGGACATATACACACTAACAAATGTAGTAAGGTAGATAGCTAGGGGGAAGCAGCCGCAAGGCACAGGGATATTAGCTCGGGGCTTTGGGACAGCCTGGAGGGGTGGGATGGGGAGAGTGGGAGGGAGGGAGACGCAAGAGGGAAGACACATGGGAGCACATGTGTATGTATAGCTGATTCACTTTGTTATAAATCAGAAACTAACACACCATTGTAAAGCAATTATACCCCAATAAAGATGTTAAAAAAATAAATAAATAAATAAAACAGCTTCAGATTTCAAAAAAAAAAAAAAAAAAAAACTACAATGAGGTATAACCTCACACCAGTCAGAATGGCCATCATCAGAAAATCTAGAAACAATAAATGCTGGCGAGGGTGTGGAGAAAAGGGAACCCTCTTGCACTGTTGGTGGGAATGTAAATTGATACAGCCACAAGGAGGACCGTAAGGATGCTCCTTAAAAAACTACAAATAGAACTACCATATGACCCAGGAATCCCACTACTGGGCATATACCCTGAGAAAACCATAATTCAAAAAGAGTCATGTACCACAATGTTCATTGCAGTTCTATTTACCATAGCCAGGACATGGAAGCAACCTAAGTGTCCATTGACAGATGAATGGATAACCAAGATGTGGCACATATATACAATGGAATATTACTCAGCCATAAAACGAAATGAAATTGAGTTATTTGTAGTGAGGTGGATGGACCTAGAGTCTGTCATACACAGTGAAGTAAGTCAGAAAGAGAAAAACAAATACCGTATGCTAACACATATATATATGGAATCTTAAAAAAAAAAAAAAAAAGGTCATGAAGAACCTAGGGGCAGGATGGGAATAAAGACACAGACCTACTAGAGAATGGACTTGAGGACACAGGGAGGGGGAAGGGTAAGCTGTGACAAAGTGAGAGAGTGGCATGGACACATATACACTGCCAAATGTAAAATAGATAGCTAGTGGGAAGCAGCTGCATAGCACAGGGTGATCAGCTCGGTGCATTGGGACTATCTAGAGGGGTGGGATAGGGAGAGTGGGAGGAAGCGAGATGCAAGAGGGAAGAGATATGGGGATATATGTATATGTATAGCTGATTCACTTTGTTAGAAAGCAGAAACTAACACACCATTGTAAAACAATTATACTCCTATTAAGATGTTAAAAAAAAAAAAAGATAATGAGTATAGCTCCCTGTGCTATACAGTAGGTCCTTGTTGTTTACCTATTTTATATATAGTATGTTATTATGTTAATCCCAAACGCCTAATTTATCTCTCTCTCTTCAGCTATCCCCTTTGGTAACCATAAGTTTGTTTTCTATGTCTGTGAGTCTATTTTTGTTTTGTAAATAAGTTCATTTGTACCATTTGCTTAAGATTCCACATATAAGTGATATCATATGTTATTTGTCTTTCTCTGTATGACTTACATCTCTATGTCCATCCATGTTGCTGCAAATGGCATTAATTCATTCTTTTTCATGGCTGAGTAGTATTCCATTGTATATATATTCCACATATTTATCCATTCATCTGTTGATGGATGTTTAGGTTGTTTCCATGTCTTGGCTATTGTAAACAGTGCTGCTATGAACATTGGGGTGCATGTATCTTTTCAAATTAGAGTTTTCTCCAGATATATGGCTAAGAGTGTGATTTCTGGAGCATATGTGTGTTATGTTTTAAGATGAAATAAGGGACTCATTTCTGGACACTACTTGGCCTCTCCAGATGCTTTCTGTTTGATTGTTTGTTTGGTGTCTTACCATATGCTCCAGGAATTGTGGCTTCTTGGATTAATCAAATCCCGTATTTCTTTTCCTAATGTAATCTCTCAGTTTGAGAGTTCTATAAGAAGTCTCATGGGAAACATTTGTAGTAGCTTCTTGATCAACATCTGCAACATGCTAGGCATTTAACACACCAAAGGGAGTGAATGGAGAAAGAGAAAATACTGTCTTGTGAATGGAAAGCACTAAAACTTCATCTGTTTTTGTTTTGTGGTGATGTGTTGTTTTTTTGTTTTGTTTTGTTTTATTAGAAGTTCTGTGTTTGCAAAGTTAAGAAACAAAGTTAGAAAAACATGATGAAATTTTAAGATCTGTTAATTTGCTGAAGTGGGAGAAGAAATATGAGTAGCAATTGGAAGAGAAGATAAACTTGTTTATTATAGCAAAGTTCTTATATTTTATAATTGAGTTCGCTGAATCTATACTTAGAAAAGATTTAACTCCTCTAGAAGATAAATATATCAAAAATGAGCAGATCTCTTCAAGGAATCAGAAGTGAATTGCCAGCATACATAGGACATTGAAATTCATTCTCCAATGTTTGTTTATCTTCCAGTTAAGAGTCATTTGTGTTTCATTTATGATCACTGATTTTGCTCAGAAATTTATGTATAGTAACTCAAAGTCAGTCTCTAAGTTTTCTGAACTAAACATGCAAAACTTTACTTTGGTTTATGAAATATATAGCAAACACATAGTATTTATCATGAGCTGAATACTACACACACACACACACACACACACACACACACACACACACACACTCATTTAATCTGAGACGCAGAGAAGTAAAGGAACTTGCCCAAAGTTACAGAGATAGTGACTGGTGGAGACGGAATTTGAACCCCAGTTGGCTGACTCCAGAATCCATGTTTTTACCCATTATGCTACCCTGTCTCTCATGCTGTGGAACAAATCTTAATATATTTCACTCGGTTGTAAAGGAAAAACGGTATGCTGATCAACCTTTTCAAATGCTGAGAAAACTACCTTGAAGCGTGCTGTCTTAAAAAATAAACATAATAAGGTGGGAATTTTTACAGCACTGTGTGAATTATATGTGCCATTTTCCCTTGCCACACCGAATATCAAGGAGAACAAAGTAAAGTTGCACCTTATGAAGAGTTCAGGCTCTCTTGGGGCTGAGGACATACCTTTATAGGTTTCAGGTTGCCAGTTAATAATGACTTCAAGTTTTTCAGACTTGAGACATATGTCACTACAGAGCTCCTCAGCCATAAAAATTGATAGTAGTCAGTTCATGTTGTGGGTTAAATAATTTATCAATCCGTATAACGAGTTTAAATGTCTTTTAGAAGTAAATCCACATAGATGCGCCCTGATTTGTCCCAATAGCCAGACCAAAAGGGCACCATATTGCCACCACAAAATGTATTTTATTTTCCTGCCTGTAGTGCAATCTACAACCCAGCTCCAGTGTGATAGCCCAGAAGGCAGCATGCTCTGCTTGTTATCATAGATACCAAACAGACCCATGGAAAAAGCAATAGGAGTCAAATTTGATCTAGAAAAGATGGATGAAATAAATAGTGAGATTTTGAGGGGTTATTTATGGGCTTCTCTTTGCCCATAAGAATTATTTTATAATAAGACACAGAGGAAGATGACAGCTTTAAGTTTAAACCAACTAAATATCTTGCATTAGCATCTTTGTTGGAATTCAGAAGAGGGACCAGAGAGACACTGATCCCAATGTGCACAACAGGCATTTCAGTGCGTATCGCTAGCTTGTTCCCATGCTAGCTAATTCAGGGAACTACACACTACATATCTGCTCCTGGTCTCTCACCTCATTGTTTTACTAAGGTCATATCGCTCATCTCTGCTGTGTTCCAAGCTTCCCTTTTTTATAATGTGAGAAACTAAAAGTATCTCCTTCAACAGACTTAGGATTTTATAAGTAATTGATACTTGACCTCAACCATTTCTTTCTCCACTGTATTTTGATTTAGCTTATGGGCATAGGACTTATTTTAAGTAAGTCTGAGAGCTCTTTTCTGGAGATCCCTGCTCCAGTACCTGATCAAATTATAAACAATAACACTATTAGAGTTTTACAAATTGTTGTTTCATACTTCTGGTTGATGCTACTGACGTAACACATTTACTCTATCAGTACACCCTTCAGTAAATACCATAGCAAACAATCTTAAACATATTAATCTAGAATGTTTTTCCATTAAAGTACTAGAAGTGGTTGGCGTTATGTGATAATCTAATTAAAAACAAGCTATGTTTCTATAGATGTTGTAGGTAGACTGAAAAGAAAAAATGTAAGTCCTTGTCTAAAATCTTCAATAACATTTTTGGCACTAGAGGAGAAACGTAATTACCTTTTGTCTTCAAGAAGTTTAATTTTTGTCAGCCCCTGGTGAGTTCAGAAGTGCTTAGGAGGAGAGACTGATACAGTATTTCCAGAATAATAAAGGAAGAAATCTTCTTGAAAATTCTCAGCAGAATTGACTGACTATAAAACAAGGGGTTGGGAAGCTTCAAGGAGAGAAAATGTCAGCTTGAAAACAAATGATTCACCTTGCCAATCTAAAAAGACTTTCACCATTTGTCTGTTAAGCCAGATACCAGATAAGTCAGTTACCTATGGGTGGTGAACAAAAAGAAATGACCAGCCACTCTTCCCTTTGAAAGTTAGTGTAACCTCACTGAGGCCAGGAGAGGAGAAAGGTCAGAGCTTTTAGGATGCTTTTCCAGACCTTCTTCACTACACAGCTTGGCTTGAGGGCCAGTGGACCAGCTTAATATCCAGGCACAATCCCTAACCCCCCATGAGACCATGGTCTGCTCCAAGGGGAAGTCTACTCATCAGTAACAAAAGCACAAGGATATCTTCATTGTAAGGTTGCTTTGAGCATTAAATACACAAAATCTGTAAAATGCTTATCAGGTAGTTTTGGTTTCTGGTTCTGCATATAAGGCGTGTGGAAGTCACCACTCCATACTAAGAAGTAAAAAGCTAAACAGACTGAAAAATCAACAACTCTTCTTAGATACATAAAGAAGTGAGGTTACAAGGCAACCTGCTACCCCCAAAACTGAAGGGACCAACAGGTAAACAGAAAATCACAACTTACTGGAGCAAAAACTCAGGAGCTGAAATATCTCTGGGAACCAGGGCCAGGTAAGAAAATCAGAATTGTAAATGATGAATTGCTCAAGGCTCAGTGTGGACAAGTTGCAGAGATAAAAACCTAGTCACTTTTGTGTTACCTCCTGGAGCTCCACTAGGTTCCCATGTAAATATCAGAGAAAAATTACCTCATGCTTCTGGAAAGAGGAGAGAAAAATGAACCATTTCAAATATACCAGAGCACTCTGTTCTTCTTAGCAAGGAGAAACTCGTTAACAAGAGCTTAACCAGCTAGGATTTTATCAGAGACTAACTCACCTGGAGGGAAATAAAAATCCAAATCCAGCAAACTCTAGTCAGTCTATCTAAGCGGTGGGAAAAATACTGAGAAGCACTTGTGTAGTTCACGATCCAGAGGCACAGTCTCACCAAAAGACTGAGACCTAATCAAAGGACAATGATTACCACACACATACACAGAATTCCCCTGCACACCTTACTACCACACTGCTAAAGTCCTTTTATAGCAGTTCCTTTTACATAGTATATCATGTCCAACTATTGAGAAAAAAATTACAAGGCATACCAAAAAAAGCAGTTTGAAGAAACAGAACAAATAATGGAACTGGACATGCCAGGAATACTGGAATTATCAGACCAGGAACTTCAAACAACTATGATTAATATGCTAAGGACTCTAATAGGTAAAGTAGACAGCACGCAAGAACACATAGACAATGTACTCAGAGAGATGGAAATCCTAAGAAAGAACCAAAAAGAAATAACAAAAAACAATATGCTCTTGATGGACACAGCTGAGGAAAGAATCTCTGAGCTTGAGGATATGTCAATAGAATCTTCAAAATTGAAAAACAACAAAAACTGAAAAGAAAAAAAACAAAAGAACAATATCTAAGAACTGTGGGACAACTACAAAAGGTGCAAAATACATGTAATGGAAATACCAGAAGGAGAAAAGAGAAAAGAACAAAAGAAATATTTGAAGCAATAATGAATGAGAATTTTCCCAATTAAAGTCAGACACCAAACCACAGATCCAGGAAGCTTTCAGAACACCAAGTAGGATAAATGCCAAGAAAAGAACTACACCCAGGTATTGCATATTCAAACCACAGAAAATCAAAGATTAAGAAAATACCCTGACATATGCATATGTATAACTTATTCAGTTTGTTATAAAGCAGAAACTAACACACCATTGTAAAGCAATTATACTCCAATAAAGATGTTTTTAAAAAAACAGAAAAAAAACAACAACAAAAATAAAATACCCTGAAAGAAACCAGAGGGGAAAATGTACCTTACCTATAGAGGACTATATTATACCTGATTTACCTATAGAGGACTATATTATACCTGACTTCTCCTCAGAAATCATGGAAGCAAGAACAGAATAGAGTCAAATATTTAAAGTGTCAAGAGTAAAATAACCCACCAACCTAGAATTCAGTACTCTCTGAAATTATTCTTCAAAAATGAGGAGAAATAAAGACCTTCTCAGGCAAATTTGTAGCCAGTAGATCTTCCTTGCAAGAAATGTTAACAGAAGTTCTTTACAGAGAAAGAAACTAATACAGACAGAAACTCAGGTCTAAATAAAGAAAGAACATTAAAGAAGGAACAAGTGAAGGTAAAATAAAAACCCTTCTTTTTTTATCCTTAATTGATCTAACAATTAGCACAAAATAACAATGGCAAGTGTGTATTCAATTATGTATGCTTATGTACACATAACACTAAGGGTATAGTGTTATTTGAAAGTGGACTTAGATTAGTTGTAAATATATATTGCAAACTCTAGAGAAACCACTAAAAACTTTAATAAAAGGAACTTTAACTGATATGCTTACAAAGGAGAGAAAATGGAATCATACAAAATTCTCAATGAAAACCAGGAAAGGCAAAAAAAGACTATAAGGAACAAAGAACAAGGGCAACAAATAGGAAACAGTAAAAATATGGTAGATATTAATCCAATTATATCAATAATTACTCTGAATGTCAATGATCTAAATGTACCAATCGAAAGACAGATGTTGTCAGAGTGGATCAAAAACAAGTTCCAGCTGTATATTATCTACATGAAACCCATTTTAAATTGAAAAACACCATAGGTTAAAAGTTAAGGGATGGAGAAAGATACACTGTGCTAACAGTACTTTATATGTGCCACATCTTCTTTATCCATTCATCTGTTGATGGACATCTAGGTTGCTTCCAAGTCTTGTCTATTGTAAATAGTGCTACAATGAATATTGGGAAGCATGTGTCTGTTTGAATTATGGTTTTCTCAGGGTATATGCCCAGTAGTGCGATTGCTGGGTTTTATGGTAGTTCTATTTTTAGTTTTTTAAGGAACCTCCATACGGTTCTCCGTATTGGCTGTATCAATTAAAATTCCCACCAACAATGTGTGAGAGTTTCCTTTTCTCCACACCCTCTCCAGCATTTATTGTTAATATATTTTTTGATGATGGCCATTCTGACCGGTGTTAGGTGATACCTCATTGTAGTTTTGATTTGCATTTCTCTAATAATTAGTGATGTTGAGCATATTTTCATGTGCTTCTTGGCCATCTGTATGTCTTCTTTGGAGAAATATCTGTTTAGGTCGACATTTTTGATTGAGTTGTTTGTTTTTTGCATATTGAGCTGCATGAGCTCTTTCTACATTTTGGAGATTAACCCTTTGGCAGTTGCTTCATTTGCAAATATTTTCTGCCATTCTGAGGGTTCTCTTTTCATCTTGTTCATGGTTTCCTTTGCTATGCAAAAGCTTTTAAGTTTAATTAGGTCCCATTTGTTTACTTTCATTTTTATTCTCATTACTCTAGGGTGTGGGTCAAGAAAGAGCTTGCTGTGATTTACGTCAGAGTGTTCTGCTTACGTTTTCCTCTAAGAGTTATTTTTTTTAATTTTATTTATTTATTTAAGAGTTTTATAGTGTCTGGTCTTACATGTAGGTCTTTAATCCATTTTGAGTTTATTTTTGTGTACGATGTTAGGGAGTGTTCTAATCTCATTGTTTTACACGTAGCTGTCCAGTTTTCCCAGCACCACTTATTGAAAAGGCTACCTTGGGCTTCCCTGGTGGCGCAGTGGTTAAGAGTCCACCTGCCGATGCAGGGGACACAGGTTCGTGCCCCGGTCCAGGAAGATCCCACATGCCGTGGAGCGGTTGGGCCCGTGAGCCATGGCCACTGAGCCTGCACGTCCGGAGCCTGTGCTCCACAACAGGAGAGGCCACAACAGTGAGAGGCCCATGTACCGCAAAAAAAAAAAAAAGAAAACTCTATCTTTTCTCCATTGTATATTCTGGCCTCCTTTGTCATAGATTAGGTGACCATAGGTGTGTGGATTTATCTCTGGGCTTTCTATTCTGTCCCATTGATCTATATTTCTGTTTTTGTATCAGTACCATACTGTCTTGATTACTGTAGCTTTGTAGTATAGTCTGAAGTCAGGGAGCCTGATTCCTCCAGTTCCATTTTTTTCTCAAGATTGCTTTGGCTATTTGGGGTCTTCTGTGGTTCCATACAAATTGTAAAAATTTTTGTTCTAGTTCTCTGAAAAATGCCATTGGTAATTTCATAGGGATAGCTTTGAATCTGTAGCTTGCTTTAGGTAGTCATTTTCACAGTATTGATTCTTCCAATCCAGGAACATGGTATATCTCTCCATCTGCTTGTGTCATCTTTAATTTCTTTCATCAGTATCTTATAGTTTTCGGCATACAGGTCTTTTGCCTCCTTAGTTAGGTTTATTCTTAGGTATTTTATTATTTTTGTTGCAGTGGTAAATAGGATTGTTTCCTTAATTTCTCTTTCTGATCTTTCATTTTTAGTGTGTAGGAATGCAAGAGATTTCTGTGTATTAATTTTGTATCCTGTGACTTTAGTAAATTCATCGATTAGCTCTAGTAGTTTTCTGATGGCATCTTTAGGATTTCCTATGTATAGTATCATGTCATCCGCAAACAGTGTTTTACTTCTTTTCCCATTTGGATTCCTTTTATTTCTTTTTCTTCTCTGATTGCCATGGCCAGGACTTCCAAAACTATGTTGAATAATAGTGGTGAGAGTGGGCACCCTTGTCTTGTTCCTGATTTTAGAGGAAATGCTTTCAATATTTCACCATTGAGAATAATGTTTGCTGTGGGCTAGTCATATATGGCATGTATTATGTTGAGGGAAGTTCCCACTATGCTCACTTTCTGAAGTGTTTTTATCATAAATGGGTGTTGAATTTTTCTGAAAGCTTTTCCCACATCTATTGAGATGATCATATGGTTTTTATTCTTCAGTTTGTTAATATGGTGTATCACGTTGATCGATATGCATATATTGAGGAATCCTTGCATCCCTGGGATAAATCCCACTTGATCATAGTGTATGATCTCTTTAATGTGTTGTTGGATTTGCTAGTGTTTTATTGAGGATTTTTGCATCTATGCTCATCAGTGATATAGGCTTCTAATTTTCTTTTCTGGGGATATCTTTGTCTGGCTTTGGTATCAGCGTGATGGTGGCCTCGTAGAATGAGTTTGAGAGTGTTCCTCCTTCTGAAATTTTTTGAAGGAGTTTGAGAAAGTTAGCTCTTCTCTAAATGTTTGATAGAATTTGCCTGTGAAGCCATCTACCCTGGGCTTGTGTGTGTTGGAAGATTTTTAATCACATTTTCAATTTCAGTGCTTGTGATGGGTCTGTTAATACATTCTATTTCTTCCTGGTTCAGTCATGGAAGGTTGTACTTTTCTAAGAATTTGTCCATTTCTTCCAGGTTGTCCATTTTATTGGCATAGAGTTGCTTGTAGTCTCTTATGATCCTTTGTATTTCTGTGGTGTCAGTTGTAACTTCTGTTTTTTCATTTCTAATTTTATTTATTTGAGTCCTCTCTCTTATTTTCTTGATGAGTAGGGCTAAAGGTTTATCAACTTTGTTTATCTTCTCAAAGAACAAGCTTTTAGTTTGGTATTGTTTTTTTCATTTCTATTTTATTTATTTCTGCTCTGATCTTTATGATTTCTTTCCTTCTACTAACTTTGGGTTTTGTTTGTTCTTCTTTCTCTAGTTGCATTAGGTGTAAGGTTAGGTTTTTTATTTGAGATTTTTCTTGGTTCTTGAGGTGGGATTGTATTACTATAGACTTCTCTCTTATAACTGTTTTTGCTGCAGCCCATAGGTTTTGGGTCATCCTGTTTTCATTGTCATTTGTTTCTAGGTATTTTTCTTTTCTTTTTTTTTTTTTTTGCGGTACACAGGCCTCTCACTGTTGTGGCCCCTCCCATTGCGGAGCACAGGCTCCGGACATGCAGGCCCAGCAGCCACGGCTCACGGGCCCAGCTGCTCCGCGGCATGTGGGATCTTCCCGGACCAGGGAATGAACCCGTGTCCCCTGCATCGGCAGGCGGAATCAATCGCTGCGCCACCAGGGAAGCCCCTCTAGGTATTTTTTGATTTCCTCAGTGATCTCTTGGTTATTTGCTAGCATACTGTTTAGCCTCCATGTGTTTGTGTTTTTTACAGTTTTTTTTTTCTTCCTGTAATTGATTTCTAATTTCATAGCACTGTGGTCAGAAAAGATGCTTGATAAGATTTCAATTTTCCTAAATTTACCAAGGCTTGATTTGTGATCCATGACGTGATCTATCCTGGAGAATGTTCCATGTGCACTTGAGAAGAAAGTGTCTTCTGCTGCTTTCAGGTGGAATGTCCTATAGATACCAATTAAGTCTATCTGGTCTGATGTATCATTTAAGTGTTGTGTTTCCTTATTAATTTTCTGTCTGGATGATCTATCCATTGTGTAAGTAGAGTGGTAAAGTCCCCCACCATTATTGCATTACTGTCAATTTCCCATTTTATGGTTGTTAGCATTTGCCTTATGTATTGAGGTGCTCCTGTTATAGATGCATAAATATTTACAATTCTTATATCTTCTTCTGGGATTGATCCCTTGATCATTATGTAGTGTCCTTCCTTGTCTCTTGTGACAGTCTTTATTTTCAAGTCTCTTTTCTCTGATATGAGTATTGCTACTCCAGGTTTCTTTTGATTTCCATTTGCATGGACTATCTTTTTCCATTCCCTCACTTTCAGCCTGTATGTGTCCCTAGGTCTGAAGTGGGTCTCTTATAGACAACATATATACAGGTCTTGTTTTTGTAACCATTCAGTCAGTCTGTGTCTTTTGGTTGGAGCATATAATCCACATTTATGGTAATTATCAATAAGTATGTTCCCATTACCATTTTTCAAGTTGTTTTGGGTTTGTTTTTGTAGGTCTTTATCTTCCCTTGTATTTCCTGCCTAGAGAAGTTCTTTTTTTTTTTAACATCTTTATTGGAGTATAATTGCTTTACAATGTTGTGTCAGTCTCTTCTACACAACAGAGTGAATCAGCTATATGTATACATATATCCCCATATACCCTCCCTCTTGCATCTCCCTCCCACCCTCCCCATCCCACCCCTCTTCATGGTCATAAAGCACCGAGCTGATCTCCCTGTGCTATGCAGATGCTTTCCACTAGCTATTTATTTTACATTTGGTAGTGTACATACGTCAGTGCTACTCTCTCATGTTGTCCCAGCTTACCCTTCCCCCTCCCCATATCCTCATGTCCATTCTCTACATCTGTGTCTTTATTCCTGCCCTGCCCCTGGTTTATCAGAACCATTCTTTTTTTTTTTTTTTTTTTTTAAACATCTTTATTGGGGTATAATTGCTTTACAATGGTGTGTTAGTTTCTGCTTTACAACAAAGTGAATCAGCTATACATATACATATGTTCCCATATGTCTTCCCTCTTGCGTCTCCCTCCCTCCCACTCTCCCCATCCCACCCTTCCAGGCTGTCACAAAGCACCGAGCTAATATCCCTGTGCCTTGCAGCTGCTTCCCCCCAGCTATCTACCTTACTACGTTTGTTAGTGTGTATATGTCCATGACTCTCTCTCGCCCTGTCAAAACTCACCCTTCCCCCTCCCCATATCCTTAAGTCCGTTCTCCAGTAGGTCTGCGTCTTTATTCCTATCTTACCCCTAGGTTCTTCATGACATTTTTTTCCCTTAAATTCCATATATATGTGTTAGCATACGGTATTTGTCTTTTTCTTTCTGACTTATTTCACTCTGTATGACAGATTCTAGGTCTATCCATCTCATTACAAATAGCTCAATTTCATTTCTTTTTAAGGCTGAGTAATATTCCATTGTGTATATGTGCCACATCTTCTTTATCCATTCATCCGATGATGGGCGCTTAGGTTGTTTCCATGTCCTGGCTATTGTAAATAGAGCTGCAATGAACATTTTGGTACATGACTCTCTTTGAATTTTGGTTTTCTCAGGGTATATGCCAAGTAGTGGGATTGCTGGGTCATATGGTAATTCTATTTGTAGTTTTTTAAGGAACCTCCATACTGTTCTCCACAGTGGCTGAACCAATTCACATTCCCACCAGCAGTGCAAGAGTGTCCCCTTTTCTCCACACCCTCTCCAGCATTTATTGTTTCTTGATTTTTTGATGATGGCCATTCTGACTGGTGTGAGATGATATCTCATTGTAGTTTTGATTTGCATTTCTCTAATGATTAATGATGTTGAGCATTCTTTCATGTGTTTGTTGGCATTCTGTATATCTTCTTTGGAGAAATGTCTATTTAGGTCTTCTGCCCATTTTTGGATGGGGTTGTTTGTTTTTTTGTTATTGAGCTGCATGAGCTGCTTGTAAATTTTGGAGATTAATCCTTTGTCAGTTGCTTCATTTGCAAATGTTTTCTCCCATTCTGAGGGTTGTCTTTTGGTCTTGGTTATGGTTTCCTTTGCTGTGCAAAAGCTTTGAAGTTTCATTAGGTCCCATTTGTTTATTTTTGTTTTTATTTCCATTACTCTAGGAGGTGGGTCAGAAAGGATCTTGCTGTGATTTATGTCATAGAGTGTTCTTCCTATGTTTTCTTCTAAGAGTTTGATAGTTTCTGGCCTTACATTTAGGTCTTTAATCCATTTTGAGCTTATTTTTGTGTATGGTGTTAGGGAGTGATCTAATCTCATACTTTTACATGTACCTGTCCAGTTTTCCCAGCACCATTTATTGAAGAGGCTGTCCTTTCTCCACTGTACATTCCTGCCTCCTTTATCAAAGATAAGGTGTCCATATGTGCGTGGGTTTATCTCTGGGCTTTCTATCCTGTTCCACTGATCTGTCTTTCTGTTTTTGTGCCAGTACCATACTGTCTTGATTACTGTTGCTTTGTAATATAGTCTGAAGTCAGGGAGCCTTATTCCTCCAGCTCCTTTTTTCATTCTAAAGATTGCTTTGGCTATTCGGGGTCTTTTGTGTTTCCATACAAATTGCGAAATTTTTTGCAGAACCATTCTTTTTTATTACATTCCATATATGTGTTAGCACACAGTATTTGTTTTTCTCTTTCTGACTTACTTCACTCTGTATGACAGACTCTAGGTCCATCCACCTCACTACAAATAATTTCATATCTTTTTATGGCTCAGCAATATTCCATTGTATATATGTGCCACATCTTCTTTATCCATTCATCTGTCGATGGACCCTTAGGTTGCTTCCATGTCCTGGCTATTGTAAATAGTGCTGCAATGAACATTGTGGTTCATGACTCTTTCTGAATTGTGGTTTTCTCAGGGTATATGCCCAGTAGTGGGATTGCTGGGTCATATGGTAGTTCTATTTTCAGTTTTTTGAGGAACCTCCATACTGCTCTCCATAGTGGCTGTATCAATTTACATTCCCACCAATACTGCAAGAGGGCTCCCTTTTCTCCACACCCTCTCCAACATTTATTATTTGTAGATTTTTTTATGATGGCCATTCTGACCAGTGTGAGGTTATACCTCATTGTAGTTTTCATTTGCATTTCTCTAATGATTAGTGATGTTGAGCATTCTTTCATGTGTTTGTTGGCAATGTGTATATCTTCTTTGGAGAAATGTCTATTTAGGTATTCTCACCATTTTTGGATTGGGTTGTTTGTTTTTTTGATATCGAGCTGCTTGTATGTTTTGGAGATTAATCCTTTGTCTGTTGATTCGTTTGCAAATATTTTCTCCCATTCTGAAGGCTGTCTTTTCATCTTTTTTATGGTTTCCTTTGCAGTGCAAAAGCTTTTAAGTTTCATTAGGTCCCATTTGTTTATTTTTGTTTTTATTTCCATTTCCCTAGGAGGTGGGTCAAAAAGGATCTTGCTATGATTTATGTCACAGGGTGTTCTGCCTATGTTTTCCTCTAAGAGTTTTACAGTGTCTAGCCTTACATTTAGGTCTTTAATCCATTTTGAGTTTATTCTTGTGTGTGGTGTTAGGAAGTGTTCTAATTTCATTCTTTTACATGTAGCTGTCCAGTTTTCCCAGCACTACTTGTTGAAGAGCCTGTCTTTTCTCCATTGTATATTCTTGCCTCCTTTATCAAAGATAAGGTGACCATATGTGCATGGGTTTATCTCTGGGACTTTCTATCCATTTCATTTATCTATATTTCTGTTTTTGTGCCAGAAGTTCTTTTAACATTTGTCACAAAGCTGGTCTAGTGGTGGTGCTGAATTCTCTTAGTTTTTGCTTGTCTGTAAAGCTTTTGATTTCTCCATCAAATCTGATCCTTGCTGGGTAGAGTAATCTTGGTTGTAGTTTTTTCCCTTTCATCACTTTAAATATATCCTGCCACTCCTTTCTGGCCTGCAGAGTTTCTGCTGAAAAATCAGCTGTTAACCTTGTGGGGATTCCCTTGTATGGTATTTGCTGCTTTTCCCTTGTTGATTTTAATGTTTTTTCTTTTTATTTAAGTTTTTTAGTTTGATTAATATGTGTCTTGGCGTGTTTCCCCTTCGCCTTTCCTGTATGGGACTCTGTGTGCTTCCTGGACTTGATTGACTATTTCTTTTCCCATGTTAGGGCAGTTTTCAACTATAATTTCTTCAAATATTTTCTCATACCCTTTCTCTCTCTCTTCTTCTTCTGGGACCCCTATAATTGGAATATTGGGGCACTTAATGTTGTCCCAGAGGCCTCTCAGACTGTCCTCAATTCTTTTCATTCTTTTTTCTTTATTCTGCTCTATGACAGTTATTTCCACCATTCTGTCTTCCAGCTCACTCATCCGTGCTTCTGCCTCAATTATTCTGCTATTGATTCCTTCTAGTGTGTTTTTAATTTCAGTTATTGTGTTGTTCATCACTGTTTGTTCTTTAATTCTTCTAGGTCCTTGCTAAACGTTTCTTGTATTTTCTCCATTCTGTTTCCAAGATTTTGGATCATCTTTACTGTCATTACTCTGAATAATTTTTCAGGTAGACTGCCTATTTCCTCTTCATTTATTTGGTCTTGTGGGTTTTGATCTTGCTCCTTCATCTGCAACATATTTCTCTGCCTTCTCATTTTGTCTAACTCACTGTATTTGAGGTCTCCTTTCGGCAAGTTGCAGGGTCGTAGTTCCTCTTGCTTCTAGCGTCTGACCACACTGGGCGAGGTTGGTCCAGTGGCTTGTGTCAGCTTCCTGGTGGAAGGGATTTGTTCCAGCATTCTTGTGGGTAAAGCTGTATCTTGTTACTCGGATGGGCAGGGCCACATCAGGTGGTGTGTTCTGGGGTGGGTTTAGTATGACTTAGGCAGCCTGTCTGCTGATGGGTGGGTTTGTGTTCCTGTCCTGCTTGTTGGTTGGCATGGGTCATTCGGCACTGGAGTCTGCAGGCAGTTGGGTCTTGGAGTTGAGATGGAGACCTCTGGGAGAGCTCTCACCATTTAATATCCCCTGGGGCAGGGAATACTCTGGCATTCCAGCATCCTGAACTCTGTGCTGCCACCCCAGAGGCTCAGGCCCAACTGGCTTAGGAACCAAGACACCACAAGCCACATGGCCTGGAAAAAAAGGGGAAAAAAAAAAAATAGGGCTTCCCTGGTGGCGCAGTGGTTGAGAGTCCGCCTGCCGATGCAGGGGACACGGGTTCATGCCCCAGTCCGGGAAGATCCCACATGCCATGGAGCAGCTGGGCCCATGAGCCATGGCCGCTGAGCCTACGCGTCCGGAGCTTGTGCTCCACAACGGGAGAGGCCACAACAGTGAGAGGCCCGCGTACTGAAAAAAAAGAAAGAAAGAAAGAAAAAGGGGGCAGGAAGAAAAACAAATGAAAACGAATAGACCAAAAAACCCCAAGATAAATAGCAAAGACAAAAACAAGCAAACAGCAACAAGAACAATTAAAAACAAACAACCGAACAGACAGACAAAACCCCAGACAAATGGTAAAAGCAAGACCAAACAAAAACACAAAAATACAAAGAAACACACACACACACCAAAACAAAAACAGAGAATACAGAAAACAAAAGAACAACCAGACAAACAAAAGAACCCCCAAATGAAATCAAACAATTATAAACAAAACTAACAAAAACAAAAAATACAAAACAAAACAAAAGCAGACTGCAAACTGAAGGAAAAAGCAAACAAAACAAACACACAAAAACGATTTAAAAAAGATTAAAAAGATAAGAACAAATAGAACAAAGGAAAAGAGATAAAAACAAAATAGAACAAAGGAAAGAAAAAAAACAAGGAAAAAACCCAGAACAAAAAAAAGTAATATAGAAATACAAATATAAAAAAATTTTAAATGTATTAAAATTTTTTAAAAAAATAAAAACAAATAATAATAAAAAAAGCAACAGAGCAAACCAAAACATTAAAAAATAGTAATAATTATATTTTCCTGAGGTCTCAGCTGTCAGTGTCCTTGCCCCAACCATGTGTCACAGGCAACCTCCACCTCCCCAGGAGGTCCTCCAAAACCTCTAGGTATGTCTCTAGTCCCTCTGTGGACACTGTGGGGACAGCTCAGACTCTGCCCTGGCCCAACTCCCATGTGTACTAGTCCCCAAAGTCCACAGCTGCTAGAGCTAGACCAGTGTCATTTGTGGGAACACTCATTGTCCATTCAGATATTCCTTAGATGCAGGGTTTACCAAGCTGATCACAGGGATTTAATCTGCGACTTGTGCAGCTGCACAGAAAATTTTTTTTCCCTCTTCCTTAGTCACCCTGACCCTGGGGCTCAGCTGTGATTTTGGCCCCACCTCTGCATGCGGGCCACCCAGAGGAGTCTGCTCCCCAGGCTGTCCTGGAGTACTAGGGTCTGTCCCAGTGAGGACAGGGCATGGAGGTGGCAAGACTGCCTGGGTCGTGGGGGCCCTGGCAGCAACAGTTCTGCAGGAAAGCTGGTGGCCATGGGTGTGACAGATCCAGCCCTAGCGCCTGGCAGCCGTAAGGAGAAGATCAGTCCTGGTGGGGGCTTTCCTTAACACCTGGCAGCAGTCGTTAGAAGGTCCGCCTTTTATTAGCTCCTGGCAGGGCAGGGGGCCAGCGCTTGGAGAGAAAGGCTGCAATGGTGGCTCCACCCCTGTGTGTCACTCAACAGTGGCACCTTGGTTCTATGGCAGTCTGGGTTTCCTCCACAAGCATTCCTGGCTTCAAATTTCCTCCCTCCCATCCCCTCAAGCTGTCTCCCCACAGCCAACAGCAGTCCTCCCCTCAGGTTTGCTCTCCAATCCCCATGTTCCAGCTCTCAGCCCCTGTGTGCACTGATGGACACACATCCCAGTCTGGGGCATGCAGGGCTGTGGCACAGACTGTCGGTGTAGGTCTCACTCTGTCCTGTCTGCCGCAGACCAGCCATTTCACCCTCCTCTGACAGCCTCAGATGCTCCCTTTCTGTTCCAACTGATTTCTCCATCAGTGAGGGGGCTTCCCCAGGTGCAGGAACTTCTTCACCTCCCCCCACAAGGAGCACAAATCCCATCCCTCTTCCTCTCCTCTTCTTTTTTCCTTCTTTTTTTCATCCTACTGGGTTATGCAAGGACCTGTCTAGCCCTTTCCAGTGTCCAAGGTCTTCTGCTAATGTTCAGCTGGTGTTCTGTGAGAATATGGATATGTACGTGTATATGTATTCTTGATGCGTTTGTGGAGCAAGATGAACTGCACATCCTCCTTCCCCTGCCATCTTGGTCCTCAATAGTCATCTAAAGAAAGCAGGAGCATTATTTCAGACAGATCAGACTTCAGAGCAAAGAAAGTTATTAGGGATAAAGAGGGGCTTTAAATCATGATAAAGGGGTCAATTCTCCAAGAAGACATCACAATTCTTAAGGAGTATGCACCTAACAACAGAGCATCAAAATACGGGAGGGAAAAACTGATAGAACTGCAAGGAGAAATAGATGGATTCACTATCATAGTTGGAAATATTGACACCCTACTCAGAAATGGATGGATCCAGCAGGCAGAAAATCTGTAAGGACACAGTCAAATTCAACACCTCCATCAATCAATTGGGTATAATTGACATCTATAGACTACTTTGTCCAACAGCAGCAGAATACACATTCCTCAAAAACTCACAGGGAAAACTGGACAGGTACATGTAAAAGTATGAGATTAGAACACTCCCAAACACCAAACACAAAAATAAGCTCAAAATGGATTAAAGACCTAAATGTAAGGCCAGAAACTATCAAACTCTTAGACGAAAACATAGGCAGAACACTCTATGACATAAATCACAGCAAGATCCTTTTTGACCCACCTCCTAGAGAAATGGAAATAAAAATAAACAAATGGGACCTAATGAAACTTAAAAGCTTTTGCACAGCAAAGGAAACCATAAACAAGACCAAAAGACAACCCTCAGAATGGGAGAAAATATTTGCAAATGAAGCAACTGACAAAGGACTAATCTCCAAAATTTACAAGCAGTTCATGCAGCTCAATAACGAAAAAACAAACAACCCAATCCAAAAATGGGCAGAAGACCTAAATAGACATTTCTCCAAAGAAGATATACAGATTGCCAACAAACACATGAAAGAATGCTCAACATCATTAATCATTAGAGAAATACGAATCAAAACTACAATGAGGGGCTTTCCTGGTGGCGCAGTGGTTGAGAGTCCGCCTGCCGATGCAGGGGACACGGGTTCATGCCCCGGTCCGGGAGGATCCCACACGCTGCGGAGCGGCTGGGCCCGTGAGCCATGGCCGCTGAGCCTGCGCGTCCGGAGCCTGTGCTCCGGTACGGGAGAGGCCACAGCAGTGAGAGGCCCGCGTACCGCAAAAATAATAAAAAAAAAAAAAAAAAAAAAAACTACAATGAGATATCATCTCACACAGGTCAGAATGGCCATCATCAAAAAATCTAGAAGCAATAAATGCTGGAGAGGGTGTGGAGAAAAGGAACACTCTTGCACTGCTGGTGGGAATGTGAATTGGTACAGCCACTATGGAGAACAGTATGGAGGTTCCTTAAAACTACAAATAGAACTACCATATGACCCAGGAATCCCACTACTGGGCATATACCCTGAGAAAACCATAATTCAGAAAGAGTCATGTACCAAAATGTTCATTGTGGCTCTATTTACAATAGCCAGGAGATGGAAGCAACCTAAGTTTCCATCATTGGATGAATGGATAAAGAAGATGTGGCACATATATACAATGGAATATTACTCAGCCATAAAAAGAAACAAAATTGAGTTATTTGTAGTGAGGTTGATGGACCTAGAGTTTGTCATACAGAGTGAAGTAAGTCAGAAAGAGAAAGACAAATACCGTATGCTAACACATATATATGGAATCTAAGAAAAAAAAATGTCATGAAGAACCTAGGGGTAAGATGGGAATAAAGACACAGACCTACTAGAGAATGGACTTGAGGACACGGGGAGGGGGAAGGGTAAGCTGGGACAAAGTGAGAGAGTGGCATGGACATATATACACTACCAAACGTAAAATAGATAGCTGGTGGGAAGCAGCCACATAGCACAGGGAGATCAGCTCGATGCTTTGTGACCACCTAGAGGGGTGGGATAGGGAGGGTGGGAGGGAGGGAGATACAAGAGAGGAGAGATATGGGAACATATGTATATGTATAATTGATTCACTTTGTTGTAAAGCAGAAACTAACACACCATTGTAAAGCAATTATACTCCAATAAAGATGTAAAAAAGAAAAACAAAAAAAAACTCACAGGGAGCATTCACCAAGACAGATCACACTCTGGGCCATAAATGGCTTTTCCCAAAGGCTGCAGGTGTGGAAAGGTATGGTTGTGGTTGTTACTGTCATCCTTATTATATTTAGGAAAGGGTGTGAAAGTAAAACATTTAAACCCATAGTTCTGAGTAGAACTACATTCTAGAACATCAGAAGCAAATGGAAATCAAACACAAGTACAGTCTATCCTGAACAACAAGTAGCTCACACATGGTTGTTAAATAAGGGAATGATGTCTATATAATGAGTGAGTTTTGTCGGTTCACAGGTGAGTTTTCTTGGGAATGGGAGACAGAACAGAAAGAACCTGTAGCACCAAAGGAAAGAGCCTGAAGTTTGGCTGCTGCGTAAGCAGAGCCCTTTTAGCTCAATTTTAAGTAAATTTAAGATGCGTGCCTGCAGTGAGGGCTCACCTCCCACCACCCAAGCCCCACAGCGCCCTCTGCTGGTGACAGGTGCACTCAGGGCTCACTTCCAAATGCATGGTCTCAGTACCCCCAGACCAGCCATCTGCACCCTACTGGTTACATGCATTTTAGTATCCATGAGGCCTTCTCCAGCTACCACCACCCCTGCTAAATTCTCCCTCAAGGTAGCAATTCGTGTTTTCATGAGGCCTGTGGTTACAGAGTTGCAAAGGTTTTGAACTGCCTACTCCCAATCCTAATTTCTCCATAAACCCTCTTATGTTTAATACACAAAATGCATTTTTTTCCAGAAATGCATATATTGTTTTGTAGCAGAAGGATCTACAACTGATTTCCAGCAAAAGGATTTTCATTATATGAACAGCACCGTTTGCAAGAAAAGGCTGAGTGCCAAATATTTACTTCTAAACAGAACAATTATCTGTAAATACTATATATCAGGTTCCCACTGAGCTCAAACCTCAGTGCTACTGCCAGAGAAAATCAGAGCATTGTGAGTCATCGACTCTGCCCTCTATGACCTTACCAAGTGCCATTGGGGGCTTGCAGGTACTTGTGCTGGGCAAATGTGTGATACAAGGCTTTTTATGTTCTGTGACAACTCAGTCACGCAAGTAATTAGTGCTCTGGGCACTCAAAGGAAGAAAGAGATTGCTCTCTGGGAGAAATGGCTACGGACATCTTTAGAATACAAATGCCCTTTACCTTGATCATTCATTCATTCAACCAAACTATTTATTGAGCACCTACTGTGCCCCAAGCAGTGCTAAGTGCTGGAAATACACAGAAGAACAAGTCAAATACTGGTCCTTGTGCTCATGGAGCTAGCAAGGAGGACAAACCTTATATAAACAAATATAAGAATTATTTAATTGTTATTTTACTAACGGCTCAAATTAAATTAAAAAAAAACCCTTGAAGTCAGAGGGAATTTCATTAGAGGAGTAAAAAGAGAGGAGGTCATTCCTAGCTTAGGGATTCAGGTAGGCAGTTTATCTTGTACTTAATTGTCATAACCTCAAGCCTCTCAGTTACACAAGCAGCCAGGGAGTCCTCGGTCACTTCCCAGATGGCCACCATGGCGCTGCAATGTTCTACATCAATTCATCCTGAGTGCTAGTTACAAACTCTTTTATGAAGAGTCATCCTCATCAGGGACATTGGAACTGTAGTCTTCCTTCTTCTCATGCCGTTGTACTTATGAATCACTGGTCGTCCTGATACCCTATCAATACATCTGCTCTTAATTGTTACACAGAGCTGCCTCCTCATGTCAAAAGGCAAAAATGCTGCCTTGAACCTAGTCCCACATACCTGACCCTTGAAGAGTCTGAGGAAGTATCACATCCCTGAAGTTTTGTGTGGGAGAGTTACTTAGGAAAGAGCCCCTGAGCTAAAAGAACACAAAGATTTATGGGGGTAGGAGTGGAAGGGTATGGGATGACTTGTTGATGCACTATTTTGGGCTTGTCCTTATAATGTCTTTTCCTTCACATCCATCTCCCACTTCCAATTCCATGCAGGTAGCTGGGTGTTTGTGCTTCCTGAATCTAGAGAAATTTGTATTGCTAGGCAAAAAAAAAAGCTTCTGGAAGACAGCCTCTCTTTCATCCTCTTACGAAAGCCTGAGTTTTGAGGAGATTGAGGTAAGCAGTTCAGAGGGGAAGGTGGCAGGTATGCAGGTATTCCAAAGGGAATTGGAGAGAACTTAATGCTTCTGCAGGGAAAAAAAGTGCAGCAGAGAAGAAAAGAGATGGCCCTGATTTGACTGGAGGGCTGCTGTGTATCCACCCACAGCTGGCTCCCCCACTTCCCTTGAGAGATGGTGGAAGGGAGGGGTACACCTAAGAAGTCCAAGCCTTGAACAAGATCTGTCCTGTCCCCAAGCATATCTCAGAATTCGTGCAAAGCCCCTGGAAGCCAGACCCACTATGTAGTGATGGAGTCTGATCAACAGCTCTATATAAGACCTACCCTTTCTCAATAAGGACTTAGGCATGACTCTGGAAATAGGTGGGAAAAGAATGCTAATAATCTCACCTGAAATTAAACTTTGCACCAGCCCTGTGGAATGGAGGTGTGGAATCAGATGTGATTTGATTTCAAATAAGTAAAGTTTTTGACAGGCATTTCATGCATATCTGCCTTCACAGCCTAAGAGTCATATTCACTGTACTTAATCTTTTTTTCCACTCTTTACCTTGTACAACTAAATAATGAATTGCCTTGATAGCCGTTAGTTAATAATTCAAAAATCCGCTGTTGACCTCCCCACACTCTTGTGATTTTTGCAGGCCTCAGAGCTCTTTGAAAGTCTGTCACTCTTGAATCCAGAGTCAGTTAAAAGCTTTCTGGTTTGGTCCACTCTATCCTGCTTGCCAATAAGGTGCTGGGGTTAAATGGAAGACAGAGTTCAAGGATTTTGAAGCTCTGATTCAATTATACTAAATGAGTGTAAGAGATTCAGATATGTCTCCATTGAGGGCATTCACCCAGCCCTTGGGGACATCTTTTTTTTTAAGCTGGAGAACTCTGTCATTGGAGAAACCTCACTCCTGGGATTTAGGGTTGCACAGACCCTTTTACTCAATTTAGTCCCCATTTCAAGCACCAATAGCTGAGAATGAATGGATAATGTGGTTACATACACGCTTCCGTTGGACTAGCGCTCCGTTTTCTTCACCCGTCTTTTCCCCACACCATGCTCTATTCCTGGGGCAGCATGATATAGTGGTAGTTGAGCTTGGAAGTGGAGCAGCCCTTCCTTCTGCTACAAATTTTACCAGATTTCCAAGCACTGGGTGGTCGGGGGAAAACTTTATCTACTTCAGTACAGATTTAGTACAGATAGAAGTTATTCTGGCTACTGGGTCTTTGTCATATGCATAGATTATACAGTTTTAAAGACGTAAAGGACCTTAAATGTTAATAAAACAAAACTCCACCTTACAAATAAAGAAATTAAGGACAAGAATCTTGTCCAAGACCAATTAGAATGGGCAAGGAGAAAATGGGCATGGACCCAAGTCTCAATCTGGTGCTGTCTCCGTATCACTGTCTCTTCAACTAGTCAAAAATAATTCTGCTTTATTTCTAACCCTTCCCTGAATCTCAAAGATTTGCTTTCTTTTGCTTGCATCTAATTTTCTCTGTGGCGTTTTGGGAGCCCTCCAGTAACTGCGCATCGGCAGGAAGATTATTTTAAGCTGAAAAATCTTGGTATTCTGCAAGCTCTGAATATCATTAATTTCCATATGTTCTGAGGGTTATTAAACGTTTTTCATGTGTTTTTATCCCTGATATCATTTCCTTCTTGTGTTCTCTGCTGACTGGCTCAGTATCACCTACCCTGGTAAAATGTTCTGCCCCTTTAGTGTTCTGCTGCTCTTAAATGATATTTGACATTTGACATCTGGGATCTATGTCTGCTGCATAAATGGCTCTGAGCCAGACTTGATTTGCTGCTTTCATCAAACTATTTGTCACCCTTTGAAGTTGGGACATGCAGTATTACTCATTTGTGATGTCAATGCCCTAGGCAGAAATTTAGAAGTTAAATACTCTATTCATGATGAAGAACATTTGTGTCAAATACTAAAGATAACCAAAATTAGTTGTGGCACTGACTGCTGAAATGAAGTGATACCTAATTCTGAGGATCAGTCCAAAAGCTTGGTTGTCATCTCCCGAGAGACGGGAGCACCAACACAGTACTGGCACACATCAGAGGTGACCCCTCAGGTAACAGAGTACCGTGCTCTTAGCAGGATGCAAAAGACGTTAAGCAGGCCTGGAGTTTTCCCTGAAAATAATCAGAGACTTTTAGGAACAGACCTAAACACTAAAGGGGCCACCAATTCTTACTCCAACGACCTCTGAGGGTGAGCCAAAGGAGGCAATTTCAAGAATCTCTAATTGAAATCACTACCTCAGAGAAATACCCCCACTCCCATGTTCATTGCAGTGTTATTCACAATAGTCAAGACATGGAAACAACCTAAGTGTTCATCAATGTGGCATGCATGTTCAAAAGATTAATATTCAGCCACAGAAAAGAAGGAAATCTTGCTATTTGTGACAACATTGGATGCTGTCCATTTGGATGGACTTGAGGGCATTATGCTGAGTGAAATAAGTCAGACAGAGAAAGACAAGTACTGTATGATTTCATTTACGGGTGGAATCTAAAGATGCCAAACTCATGGAAACATGAGTAAAGTGGTGATTGTCAAGGGCTAGGGGGTAAGGAATATGGGAGGATGTAAGTCAAAGAGTACAAACATCCAGTTAAAAGCTAACTGGTGACTATAGTTAACAATACTGTCTTACATACTTGAAAGATGCTGAAAGAGTAGATCTTAAATGTTCTCACCACCAAAAAAAAAAAAGGTAATTATGTGGGGTGATGGAGGTGTTAACTAACCTTATTGTGGTAATCATTTCCCAATATATAGGTATATCAAATCATCATGTTCTACACCTTAAAATCATACAATGTTATACGTTAATTATATCTCAATAAAGAGAAAAAAAATTAAAAAGGAAAAAATAAAGGAGAATTTCCTTTAGGAAATAAAAAAGAATTCCTAACGAAGGCTTTACTGTGTAACCAAGTAACTATGTAAGCATGGCAAGATACCCTTGCAGGGAAAGCATGTGGTGAACTCTTTAAGAGCCTGGAATGTAAACCAGGTTGGCACAAGACAGAGTGGGCCAACTGTCATGCTTCCTACCAAAAAAGCTCATGTCCACGTTTCTGGCATGGATAAGATACAGCTCAGATGAAGTAAAACTGAAAAACTAAAAAGGATTCTCATTCTCCTATACGGACCGATCCATTTTCTTCACTCTGTGAGAGACAGACACGTTAAGAATATTTCTGCAACTTGAAAAATATCACCATTAAAAATGTTGTTAGTCCCTTCCTGTGTTCAAGGATCCATGTAATAAATTTCAATTAAGAGTTAGTGATCTAAGGAGAAAACTCACCTCCTGGTGAATTAGTATGTATCCTTTTTATCATCAGGTAATTAAAGTTTAGTCCCTCACTACATTTAAAATTTTTGATTACCTAGGAACCCATTACAAAAATTAGTGTTATAATAATAGTAACTATTTTTAGCCTAGGTTTATCATTTTATATATGTTTTCATTTTTATCCTTGTTATATGAGTCTATTTACTTTTCCTTCTTTTATTGTTGGTCATCTCAAAGGTGCTTTAGAAATAGGTAGAGCCTAAATAATAAATACATTAAAAAATTAATAAGGGCAATCTAAGAGACACACTAACCCCAGCTTATTTCCAAACTCTGTTGTTTGTGCAGGTTACAATCAGCTCCACACACCTTGGCCCTTGAAATAAGTCAATCTAACAGGGCTAGCTGGATGGTTGCTGCAGGAATTCTGCTCAGCCAGCAAGGGGAGTGAGTGAAAAGGAAGGGAGAGCAACACAAATTTCCACCCAAGCCAAGGTTGGCTGTTGAAGCAGAAAGGGAACAGCCAGGGTTGGACATGAGCCACCTCAACTGCATGGAAGGATTTCAGATTCACCGATTTCAGAAACATTTAAAGAGCTGACGTTGAAGGAGTCCGGGTGTATCACACTGCCCACAATGTGGAATGTGTCCAACAGAGTAATGTTCACAGATGCAAAAGGGAAAGACAAGATGCTTGCCTCCAGCTCAACTGCATTCCTATCACACACATGACGATCTCTGCTTGGAACAATCTGAAATTTTTAGAGCCCTGATTCCTTCCTACCTTCTTTCTTTCCTCCCTTCCTTCCCTGCTCCTCTCTGTCTTTCCTGGGACAGAGCCAAGTATCTGTGAGAATAGGCTGTGGGTGGTCTACATGAGAGGCTGGCAGCTGTGCAGGATTCCAGACGGGCTGGCTGGCTTACTACCCCAGTGTCAGGCACAGTCTGCACTTAGCAAGGGTGTGTGGGATTGAACCGAGTATTTTCCAAGAGACCATAGAGATTATGGAACCCAAATAACAATGAAATCTACAAAACATTCGATGTACCCATTCATTTGAAAATATCAACCAAATGGGGGGAAAAGTCAAGAATAATTCCGTACCTAGGCCATTCAGATGTGAGTGCTCTATATATGGTCACTCATAAAGATGAACTTTGATGAGAAGGGTGAAAATCAAACAAAAAAATAAATACAGTCAACAGAGATTTCTTTCTCAAGCATAGATCAAATGCATTGCTTCATTTGTATTCAGATTTATGTATATTTCAGGTTGACTAATATAAGGTGACTTAGGGAGACCCAGAGAACAATTGCATCCCTGAGGCTAAAAGTGTGAAATGCAATGACAGTCTTTATTAACCTGGGTAAGGCGTTTATGTCCCTTGAAAGACACCCTTTGAATGGTTCTATCATTCTTTAAACAAGTTAGCTCTGGTCGCCCCCACCCCACCTCTTTGTGCTCTGTACAGTCAGGACACAGATGGCATTACTTTTTAGGACGAGGACTGCCTCTAATATTAGTCTCCCAAGCTACAAATGTGATTTTAAACCTCTCAGCCAGCACTTTATTCGTGGCAAGATGCATCGCCTATCCCCTGAGAAGTCATGAGTGCAGTCTCCCTATGAGGGCACTTAAAGTGGACTGAAATTGAATAATCTTTGCAATTTACCTTGGCTATTTCCCTCTGGTATAGAATAAAGTTGGAGATGCAGAGAGCTCAGAGAATCACAGCAAGCCAAAGATTTGGGGTTTGGAGAAAAGCCCACCATCATTTCCACTCCTTATAACCACCCACCTTCAAGCCACAAATGAAAGAAGAGTATCTGTGCCCACAGATAATTTGAATGATTTCTCTGAATGTGACTCATTTAGATGAAACATATGGAAACTCACTTGGGCAAAAATGAACTAGGGAAGGTGGGGGAGAGCGGGAAGAAAAAAAAAATCCATTTGACTAGATTACATCAAAAGCAAGATTTCTTTGGGATGCCTCTTCAACATTACTTATATCCTCAATGAATTCTTCCACATTTATAAAAACAGCTTATGCTCCATGTAGATTTTAAAAATTGTTATGGTTCTTTTTGTTTGAATTCAAAGGAGACACAAGGAAATCTCTAGGTGTAAAATGCGATTATGGTTCTGGAATTTGGAGTACTGAATTTTTTCACTGGGCTGACTACCATAATCGAATTAATATGGATCCATCTGGTCTCCATTTCCTTGGTGTGGTGTAGGTTCACCCCATATTACATAAGTTATGCTCCTTAAGGACTTTATCACTTGACTTATTTGCCTGACTGGAAAAGTTGTATCAACATATAAACTAGTCATGATGATAACTACTGGCCCAAATGTTGTGATGTATACGAAGTCATTCTAATCCTCAACAATGACACCAACAAAATACATGTAAGAGAGTAGTTACTTATACACAGTACTGTGCAGGAGGCTGTGTCGATAAAATTATACAAGTCTGGTCCACCCTTATTTTGAGGAGCCTACAATGTCTGCTGAACACTGATAAAGTTACAGACATAAGTTAGAAGCATTCCACCAAAGCATTTTAGTGCATATCAAGGAAGAGGCTCATGACCGTTAGAGGTAGGGTGTGTAGCAAGTGCGCTGTGAGAGCCCCTCCCATGTCCCTTAGACCAGGGGTCCCCAACTCCAGGGCCGAGGACCAGTACCAGTCCGCAGCCTGTTAAGAACCAGGCCGAACAGAAGGAGGTGAGTGGCGGGCATCGCTCCCCACCGCTCACATTACCGCCTGAACCATCCTCCGTCCCGTCTGTGGAAAAATTGTCTTCCACAAAACCAGTCCCTGATGTCAAAAAGGTTGAGGACCGCTGCCTTAGACCCTACTGTCTCTTTGTGTTTTGGATGACCTCCACCAGCAATTATCTGCATTTCTGGACTTGAGAGCTTTTTCCAGAGCCATAGAAGACGAATCAGCACATCTCAGGAGCAGCCTTCAACCAATGACCAGTGGGAGTTGGAGGATAAATTCCTCAGCTCCTTCATCTCTCAAGTGGAATCATTCTGAGGCATGTACTTTCTATTTCCCAGTTTCCCCAAGATTGAGCTCCAATTGCTCACCTTGACAACTATGTACAAATTCACCCTTTTTTGACTGCCTTCCCATCCCTTTATCACTTTCCACATCCTTGTCAGTGTTCCCTGCCATCTCCCAAAGAAGTTCTTTGCACTTGAATCTTTGCTTCAGGTCAGCTTCTGAAGGTAACCCAAATTAGGACAAGGTGAGTCCACCCTCTAGATTGGTCAGAAAATGCATCAGTGAGGGTCCACATCCAGACAGAATAAAGAGAGGAAAATAGTCAACTCTTCTGTGACTAAACTTGAAAGGATTCATGGACGTGCTGGTGTGACAGACACTGCGGGTTACCTACACTACAGCAATTGTTCCTCCCTCCATAGTCAATATAAATCAACTTGGTTTGGCCACAAAAAGCTCAGAGTAGCTAAACCCCTCCCTTGGTCCCTGAGGATGAGCCAAGCTCAGTGCAAGTCAAGCATGATTGCTCCATTCCCATTTGCTGATTATCTTTAAGGGAGAGCAGTTGACTGAGTGCCCATGAGGCATAAGCAGAAATGTGCTGAGGAGCTCTTTTCCTCATGGATACACAGAGAGCTGGAAAGGTAAAGAGCTTCCTTTTTGGCCTTCACCTTCTTTCCTGTTTGGGAAGGAAACAGGCACCACTGGGGGAATGCCTGGAGTTATTGTAGTCATCTTATCCCCATGAGAGAAAGGTTGTTGCATTGCTAAACCAACCCTAGAACCTCCTACCTCCAGACTTCATTTATGTAAGATAAATATTTGTCAAGATTTCTGTTACGTTCACCCAGTTTATCCTGACTGATACGGGTGCAATTCTAGAAACCAGTTCAATGAGGAAAGATGGTTTGCAAGGAACTGTGTTCAAAATAGCAGTGGAGATAGAAAGTCCCATATTATACTTTTCCTGTGTATCATTTTCATAGTTCACTTAAAACTTTTAAAATGAAAGAGACTGGTGTTAATATTCCATTTCCCTCCTGGGATACTCCCCTACAGACCCTCACTATGCAGTAACAAACTCCTTAACCCAGCTTGGGCCCTTAGGCCTGCTTCTACCTCTGCCTGAATTCCTTTCCCTACAGGTCCTCATGGCATCTTCCCTCACTTCCTTCAGGACTCTGCTCAGTTGTCACCTCCTCAGTGACAATCCCCTATGAAATGACATTACCCTTGCTCTCATCATCTCCTTTCAAGGAAAAAATGTATGCGGAAGAATGATATTCGGCCCATGAAGCAGGAAGGTTATTACTGTCATTATAAAAGGTACATTAAAGTTTATACTGTGGCCCAGAGTGACCAGGTTATTAAAAGCTAATGCTACAGATTCATGCACCACCAAAGAGACTGGCTAGGTTGATGCAAGATGTCATTTTCAAGCATGACCCACACAGAATTATTGGGTCCATATTTTAAGGTCATTTTAGCCACCTACTTCCAATAATAGTAGTTAATATTAAGGAATCATCCTTTTGGCTGATCAAATTTCTTGCAGAGCTTATCTGCTTTCCTTTTATTTTGAGGAGATGGGATACATGCCTTAACTGCCATATTTTAAAACTGTCACCAAATCACCTACTTCCCTTTAGGATGAAAAAGAGGAGGAGGAAGAATAGCTCTGGGACAATATACCTCCTCTCTTCTTGAAATCTCTACTTGGATGACATAAAGCACCCAAATTCCACACCACATATGCAAGTCCTAAGAGCTATTCACATGTCCCTCTCCTTGGTCTTCCTCTACCCACAGAAGCTAGAAAACTAAAATACTGGATTTCCAAGACTCCATTTAGCTAGGGGTGGCCATGAAACTTAGCTCAGGCCAATATGATGTAGGAAAAGTTCCTGGATAGAGGTCCCTTCCCAAATAAAAGGGAAAATTTTTACTAGGATACAGCCCTTCACCTCTTGGACCTTCATCCAATTTTACAGTTGTAAAGCAGGTACAAGGGGAGGATCACAGCAGTCATCTTGAACCATAAGGAGATAAGCAAAAGGGTAAAGGGCTACACACCACAGTAGGTAGACCAGAAAGCTCAAAAGTACTCTACTATCCCTGAATTGTTGAGCTGCTTTATAAGTCCTAGATTGTATAGCCGTGGACTCCCTGTCCTGCAAATCACACACACCCCTAACTGATTCAGCCATTCCAGTGAGTCCTTCTGCTCTTTGTAGCTGATCACTAATATAAAGACAGGGACTGAACTCATGAAACCCCCTCTCACCTGGCCCCTTTTCCAGTATCTTTAGCACAGTAAATAACACCTCCATCCTCCTGAACACATAGGCCAGAAATCTAGGAGTTATTCCTGACACTGTTCCCTCCTTCATGTCCATATCCAACCCATCACTGCCTAAATGTCCAACCACAATCACCATCTTTCCAGATACCACTGTCCCTCATCAGAGTGCCTATGACAGCCTCCTTGCTTGTCTCCTTTCAATGTTAGGTCCTCACTGTACTCACTTTCCTTTTCCAAATACAAATCTAATCATCCATTCACACACACACACACCCCTGCTTGAAAGGCTTCAGTGGCTTTCCATATGTCCTGTGATCATGATCCAAATATTTAATATGGCCTAAAAAGCCCTTGGGGATTTACCCCAGCTCTTCTCTCCAGCCTCAGCTTGTGCTAGCTTTCCTCTGAGTTTCAGCTTCCCAGACCTTCATTTGTAAGAAAGCACCCTACTCCCTCCTCTATGAGGTCTTTGCACAGACTTTCCTCTGGCCAGAAAGTTCTTTTTCGCCTCTACCCTTTGCTACTTGACTCCTGGCAAGTTCCCCTTCATTCAGAACACAGTCCTGACTTCTCAATCTCAGAGAACTCTTCCATGACTCAGCTCAGGAGTACAAGATCCTTTGTTTTAACACTGCCACACAACAAGCTTCCCTTTTTCAGAATCTCTAGTTGTAATTATGCATCCTTAGTGGGATTAGTTCTTTAATGGTAAGTCCTTGAGAGCAGGTTCTCTGATTTTTTGTTTTGTCTTCGCATAGCATTCTCCATGCCTGACACTATGCCCAGCACGTAGTAGGTTCTTAATAAATATTTGTTGAACAAGGATTGAATGGAAGAAAGGCAAATAGCCCATTCAATCAGCCAGGCCCTAAATAATTGATGAGTAACATTATATTATCTAAACAAAGTGGAACTATATAATAATATGATTGAGATAATATCAAAAATATATTGAGCTTTACTGGGCCATAAATATTTGATGAATCACCAATCTTTACCATCTCACTCATGGTATTTATTTCAGGATCTGCTTCCTCTGAGGCCTGGGTGGACTGGCTTAGGCAGTGGTGTGGAGTGGGCACACAGTTTGAACTGCTGAGGCCAAGCTATGAGATGGTGGCCCTGACTAGAATTTAATCCAGACTTACAGCCTGTGTTGGGAATATCATCAAATTGGAGAGAGAAGGTGTGTGAGTCCTTTATTCCAAATAACCTTCCATCTGAGACATCCCTAACAGGCACTACCCAAACATGGGTTGTGGATCACTGAATCAAGCCACCAACTGACAAAGAGGCTGCATGGGAACTTGCCCTCACAGTTCACACCCCCCTCATCATATGACTTAGAAAAATGGTAAATGGATAAAATTGAAAAGAACCAGCAGAAAACATGTCTTGATCTAGAGGGTCTCAGTTTGAAAAGGTCAAGTCTTTCCTCAAGGAGAAGGTGCTCTTCCTTTCTTAATGGTTCTCTCAGTCACTGGGTCACAAGGATTTATCTGTTCCCACATTCACATCTAAATCATGTGATTCCACCAAAGGAATCAGCAGTGGAAACAGACTGTGTTTTGTGGGAGTGAGAGAATAAATAGGTGCTTGTGAGGTGGGGACATCTTTCAGCCTAGAATCTGGAAAAGGATCTTTGTCTAGTGACAAAAGGTAATCAGGATGGAGCGGAGAGCAAACAGGGTGAATAACATGTAACATTTCCCTCCACCTCTACCCAAACCAGCTGAACACCATTTTATTCTATTCCTTCCAAGAGCCAAATTTTGGGGTCAGAAGCCATGGATTTAAGCCTCCAATCTGCCGCATATGAGTCTTGTGACACAGATGGTAATTTAGTCTCTCTGAATCACATTTTTCCCATGGCAACCAGAACATGGAACCCAGTTGGTAAATAAAGATGGAACCCCATGCAGAATTGTGCCAAGAATCAATGAGGTCATGTATGTGAACTCCATTTATGCATTGCAAGGCTTATATCCACATTAGCTCATTTATTTGGACTTCTCATTCCCCAAACTCTCCTTACCATATTTAGACACCACAGAGGTACGTGCTTTTTCACCCCTGATGAAAGAAGATAATTCTCTCAAGGGCCACACCTTGAGCACTAGCCAGCTTTTCTGAAACTCCATACCTTCTCCGTTGGCTTGCCTCTCTTTCATATGACACTCTCTTAAGCCCCTCATGGAACTGTCTTTCCCTGACCCCATTCAATGATGTCTTGGGAAACAAGAAGACCTCAGACTACCCTCAGAAGTAAATTACAGGTTCTACTCACAGGCACTAGCTGCTTATCATATGACCTCCAGGAGCTTTCACACAAAGCTAAGTGTGGCTGGGAGAGATGTACTGACCTTTGGGTAGGAGGTCAGGACATCTTGTGTGCAAATCTGTGTTTGAGGCCCCCAATCTCCGTGGAGGATGTGGCCTCTGCAGTTGTGACATACACCCCATGTAAGACAGCTCCCAGTGCACCTGGAACTAGCCCCAAATCCTCACCAACAACAACCTGGTAACTCACGGATATTGTTGAAAGTGTCCATGTTTGCCCACAAGATGCTTAAAAAAAAAAAACAACTATGTGATAAGTGATTTGCGTAAATTTGTGTGTGTGATGTATTAGAACATTTTCAGTTTGTTGAAATTTTATTGGCATTAACTAGTTTTGCAAAGTGTTCAATTTCTCATTCTGAAGAAAGGATGGTAATGGTTTTAATTATTGGAGACCCCCACTGAAAAAAATTTAAAGGGATGGTAGAGATGCAGATAGAGCTGTGTTTTGATTACCCAGCTGCCACAAGTCACAGAGGTTGATATCCAAAAATTTCGCTATTTGATCATCTGTATTGATTGAGAAGAATCCTAATTCAGAGGTGTGGAGGTGGGAGGATATTTCCCAATCTTGCCATTTCCCATCCCAAAATGAACTTTGAGTTTGAGGATGAGGAGAGAAACAATATCTTCCCATTGGCTAGTATCCCTCACTTGAAAAAACTTCAAGGATCCATTCATGAGAGAAAACTAAATCATCTGAGGCCTACCGGAATATTCCAATAATTAAAATACAACACCCCTTGGACTTTTCAACATGCTAGAATGGACCTAAAGAAAAGTTAACCCAATGACCTCTCCTACAGGTGAGGAAATCTGAGACCCAGAAAGATGCAATGCTGAGAGGTAAATCCAGCCTCATATTTCTAGCCAGGTCCTCTCCCCACTGGATCATACTAGGTTCGCGAGTACGGTTGTTAAGGGTCATTCACAAAGAAGCACTCACCGCTTTCAGTCTTTAGCTTCCACAGGTCTCCTTAGGAGCAATATCTCCTTTCTTTCTGTCTGCTTGTGCTGTCATAACAAAATATCATAGACCAGGTGGCTTAAACAACAGAAAAGTATTTGCTCACAGTTCTGGAGTCTAGAATTCCAAGATCAAGGTGCCAACAGAATTGGTGTCTGGTGAGAGCTCTCTCCTTGAGTTGCAGTTGGTTGTCTTCTCCTATGGTCTTGCCTCTGTGTGTGCATGTGGAGAGAGGGGGAGAGAGAAAGAGAGAGAGATCTTCCCTCTTCTTGTAACGCCACTAATTCTATCAGATAAGGATCCAACCTCATTTAACATTGATTACCTGCTAAAAGCCCTATTTCCAAATACAATCACATAGGGGTTAGGACTTCAACACATGAATTTGGAGGGGCGGGGGGACACGATTCTGTCCATAGCACTTTCTCACTACTCAAGAAGCTGATTTTATAACTCCTGACCTCCAACTAGGCATTTGAAGAATATCAAATTGTATTAAAAATATCACTCGTTGTTTTCAAATACAGCCAGAGCAGGACAATGGCTACAACATTTATCCTTCTAGAACAGACAAAGTATTTACTTCACTCACCCCATCCGCCCCTAATTTACTGTATCTAAGTAAAGTGAGTCCTGAACATCTGTTTTGTGTGAATAAGGAAAACAAACAATTCGGTGTATCACTTCCTAATTTTAATAACGTCTGGATATAATATGACAAGGTTGATGTACTGTAACACTTGTTAAAGTGGGACTCAACCCACATTGTTTTCACCAGCCGCCAAGCAGCCAATTAAATACCAGCCCATGAGCTGAGTGTCTGCTAACACAGAGGCCAGGCAACCTCATTACTGGCAAGGTTAATTTAATCAGTTAGTTTTCCTCAGTGCCTGTGAGTCACTCCCAAAATTTAAAACACAAATACAAAATATTAATGGAAGCATTTCCCAAATCTGTGGAATTCCTCATGCCTCTCTCTTCCCACTTATTTTACCTCGCCTGGGTCACCTACCTGCAAAAAGCCCCTGTCTACTGGCAACCAGCATTTTACTAGACTTGAGCTTAGGAACCTCAAAAACAGAAATAACGAGATGTGCCATCTTTTGTATATTTGCAAATCTGGTATAGTGCATGCATCTTTGTGCTGTAGGAAGAGTCCTCTGATCCAACAACTGACACGTGTTCTCACATCTGAAGTTCTGCAAAAGAAAAAGAAGGAAGACAAAGTTTAATTCTAAAGTAGGAAACAATCCATTCCACAGCTGGAGGCATTCAGAACTGGGCTGCATGGAATGATGCTGTTTGTGTTCAGAGGTGCCGGCAGCGCTGCAATCCACCCAGCTAGGGGTGCCTTCGTGTGGACGCTGAATCGTGGAATCCTGAGAAGGCTGTCCACTCCCTCCTCTTCACCATCCTCCAGGAGAACTTGTCTCACAACCCATGGACTCTGACCAATGACTGAAATATAACAGCTATTCTTACAGATCTCAAGGAAAACACAACATGACCATAATTTTAAGTGTTTGAGAAGCCAAAAAAAGGGATTTGAGTTTGCCAACCAACATTACAGTGATGGCCCTCTTACTTAGTATATGTGGATCTCAAGGCCTATCCTGACTTTCAAGCAATGAAAAGGTGATGTTCACAGTGGGGCCCCAGGCCCAGGTGTGGATAACAGCATTTAGCAGGTATAGACCTAATGCACACAAATGCATTCACAGTAAAAATATAACAGTGTTGGTCAATAACCATCCTAATGGCTGTATACAAACTTAGATTGTAATATTCTGAAATTGTTTCCTGAAATAAGACTTTTCAGATTTAAAGTGAAATGACAAAGGACTAGAAGAAAATGTAGAGAAGTATTGTATAATCTAAGGATGGGGGTGGCCTTTCTAAGTATGATACTAATAACAGAAATCATAACAGTAATAGATTTAGCTGTCTATAATCTAAAAGCAATCAAACAAATAAATGAAAAAAAAGTAACAGCAACAAAAATTACTAACATAGAAAAGTACATCAACAAAGTTGAAAGCCTAAAACAAACAGAGAAAAAAATGTTGACAACAAAGAAAACAGATAAAGAGTGAGTATACTTAATGTACACAAAGTAATTAAAAAGTCAGTAAGAACCTGGGGAGGGAGTTGCGGGGGGATGCATTGGGAGATTGGGACTGACATATATACACTAATACATATAAAATAGATAACTAATAAGAACCTGCTGTATAAAAATAAATTAATTAATTTAATTTAAAAAAACAAAAACAAAATTCAAGGTGTTGACAGGACCAGGTACCTTCTGAAACCTCTAGGAGATGACCCTTCCATTCCTCTTCTACTTTCTGGTAGCCACTGCCATTCTGTGGCTTGTGGGAGCAGAACTCCAGTCTCTGCCTCTGTCTTCAGTAGACCATATTCCCTCTGTGTCTGTATGCATGTCCTAATTTTCCTCTTCTTATATGGCACTGCTCATAGTGGACTATGGCTCATCCTAATGACCTCATCTTAACCTGATTGTGCCTGCAAAGACCTTATTTCTAAATTAGTCACATTCACAGGTACCAGGGGTTCAGACATGAACATCTCTTTGGGGAACACAATTTAACCCATAATAATGCTCCATCAGTATTTGATAAATGGATGAATAAATGCATGTGTGCTCAGCCACCACTTCTGAAAAAAAAGAAATCAGTAAAAACCCTAATGTGATTCCCTCCTGCACAGCTGTTCCCTAGAAGAGTAGTCATGTATCTCCATCCACTTTCTCTCTTACCCAAGTACTAGTCACCACCCCATGGACAATCTGATGGACACGAACATGAGCCCCTGAGGCCCCAGAACTATCTTTTCAGTTGTAAACCAAGGGCTGACAAAAACTGTCATTTTAAAATGGATAATAATGGAAGATGAGCTCCAGTTATCTTTAAGAACAGTCAGTTTAAGGGCTGATACAAAGGATGAACTGCACATCATTGAAACAGTAGTAATGAATTACACAGGCAGTCCTATTCTAGGAACACTGGCAAATTTGAAAATATCTGTATACCCAATGGTTTCCCTTGGGGGATTTGAAATAACACCAACTGTAGCTTAGAGTTGAAGGGTGGTTCAGGGCCCATGCATATTAGTGGACAGCACTTGGTTGGTGTGAGGGAAGATGCAGAGTCAGAATACGAAGAGGAGCTGAAACTCCTAAGTATATCTGGAAAGTGATCTGCCCTTGGAAGTGGTGGCAAGCTTCCACAGAATAAAGTCAAACTTGCTGTGAACTGGATGATGGTGATGATGAAGATAATGAGGAAGCTGAAGAAAAATCTCCAGTAAAGGAATCCATATGAGATACTCCAGCCAAAAATGCAAAAACCAAAACAGAATGACAAAGACTCAAAAACATCAACATCAAGATTAAAAGGTCAAGAATCCAAAAAACGTAGAAAAACTCCTAAAACACCAAAAGGAGCTAGTTCTATAGAAGACATTAAAGCAAGAATGCAAGCAATTATAGAAAAGGGTGGTTCTCTTCCCAATGTGGAAGCCAAGTTCATCAATTATATGAAGAATTTCTTCTGGATGACTGACCAGGAGGCTATTCAAGATCTCTAGGTATGGAAGAAGTCTCTCTTAAGAAAACAGCCTAAACAGTTTGTTAATGTTTTCCATCTAATCTCATTTTTGTAACAGTAGATATCTGGCTGTCCTTTTTTTTTTTTTTTAGTGGGATAATGACATCTTTATTTTTACTGATCTCTGTTTTGGGGGAAGAATTGTTTTATTTTATTTTATTTTATTTTTTAAATTGAAGTTTCAGGGCTTCCCTGGTGGTGCAGTGGTTGAGAATCTGCCTGCCAATGCAGGGGACATGGGTTCGAGCCCTCGTCTGGGAAGATCCCACATGCCGCAGAGCAACTGGGCCCGTGAGCCACAACTACTGAGCCTGCGCGTCTGGAGCCTGTGCTCCACAACGAGAGAGGCCACGACAGGGAGAGGCCCGCGCACCACAATGAAGAGTGGCCCCCACTCGCCTCAACTAGAGAAAGCCCTCGCACAGAAACGAAGACCCAACACAGCCAAAGATAAAAATAAATAAATAAATTATTTTTTTAAAAAATTGGTTTTAATCTAATTGAAAGTTTAAAAAAATTAATGAGAAAAAGATGAGCACCGCAATAGAAAAAATAATAGTCAAAGGACATGTTCAGATAATTTACAAACACAGAACCCAAATATTTGGAGTCTTTTTAAGTATAATGTCCTTAGTAATCAAAGAAATAAAAAATGTAAATATATATAATTTTTCATGTATCAAATTGGCAATTTAAAAAGAAATCATGGAGCCCACTTTGGAGAAGAATGTGGGGAACCCTATAAACTGCGGCTGGGAATGGCAATTGATACAATTTCTTCCAGGTTCATAATCCTGCACTAGGAATTGAAAGTCCTAAAATTTACATTTCATTTTACATTGGAATTCCAAACTTAACCTAAGGAAATAATTGTGGATAAATACAAAAATGAAGCTATAACACCCGTCACAGGGTTGTTTGTAAGAGGGATATAATGTTGGGAATATCAACCAAAGAACACCTGTACAATAGAATACTAGGCAGTGGTTTAAAATTACATTGGAAAGGTGTTTATGGACTGTTAAGTTTTAAGGTAGGTTACTAAACAGTATGATCCATTTTCTAAAAGCATTTAGTACATGTATAAATACATAAATGATATATATTCATTGAAAACGACTAAAAGGATATAACTAAAATGTCAATTGTGTGTATCTATAATGAGATCACGAATGATATTTATTTTGTTCTTTTTGCTTTTTCATAGTTTCTACATTTTTTTCAAATAGCATGTAACTTTTTACAACAAAAAAAAAAGTTTTTTTAAGCAGAATTTTACGAGCTTAAAGGAAAAATCAACAGTCCAACAAGTTTGTGTCTCCCACCATTTACTGCTTCCAAAGATCATGCTACCTCTCTCTCTATGCCCTGATCAGCATCCAACTCTGTGATAATTTCCTTCACATCATGAAAAAATTATCCAAAACCCCAAGCTCACTCATTCAATTAACTCCCTACCTCTTCCTTACTCAATATTCAATTAATATTGAATCACTTTAAGTCTTGCTATTTTAAAAACCTGCTCTAGCTAATCTGTTTTTTTTAAACGGCCAGCCCTTCTTTTTACTTCTGAGCCTTCAGACATCTCTGAGAACAAGGGGATCTTTGTCAACGTCACTCCATTGTTCTGTTCCCATTCTCTAGAGTCTGATAGGTGTGTAAAGCAAAATGGAACAACTTAGAAGCTTCCAACCCAGAGCAGTGGTGTGCCCAGGAAAGCAGGGCATGCCCTGGTAGGGTATGAAAATACCTGACACAGGTCAAGGTAGCACTGACATATATACACTACCAAATGTATAGTAGATAGCTAGTGGGAAGCAGCTGCATAGCACAGGGAGATCAGCTTGGTGCTTTGTGACCACCTAGAGGGGTGGGATAGGGAGGGTGGGAGGGAGACACAAGAGGGAGGGGATATGGGGATATATGTATACATATAGCTGATTTAGTTTGCTGTACAGCAGAAACTAACACAACATTGTAAAGCAATCGTACTCCAAAAAGATGTTAAAAAGAAAAAATGCATCACCTCACACTGTTGTACAGGAAGCATACTGCAACCCCACGCCTTGTAGGGCTCTGGCCCGTCTGCAGTCAGCTCCCTGTGTGACTCCGGACAAGCGGTTTAATTGCTTCATGCATCAGTTACATCATTTCTAAAACTACGGCATCATTTCTAAGGTGAATCTAAACTGATGGGCTTTCATGTCCTTTTTAACCCAAATTGCGTTACTGTAACAAATCCTTTAACTCTCTATAATCAGCCAATTGCCCTTAAAGTAGCTCACAGCCCAGTATCAGTACAAATATATTTCTCTTTGTTGCTGTGTATACCAAAGATATTCAGCCTACTTCTCAACAATTCCATATTCATTATGTCCTATGATAACAGATGGTCCTTTTCCTCTGTTCTCTCCATCCTTCATTTTTCTCCCCTGTTCCATCCATCCCACATTGATTCAGGCTACATGGGAGTCACTTATTTACCTCTGCAGACTGGGGATGGGTCCATTATTTTTTTTAACCTTAAGGAAGTTAGTCATCGGAAATGCTTTGATTTATTACAACTTATCACATATGTTGTTATTTCAAAGTAAAAAGAGAGGCAGTCAGAAAACAGAAGAGCAAGAATGATAAGAGATATCACCTAGGTGGCCCAAGAATTGGCCTAATTTCCTGTAAAGTTTGCAAACACAACACTGTTCTCAAACCAAAGTTAAGACTCTCCTGACCCCCTGATCCAAGACAAAAGAGATCAATACTAACTCTGCATACTGGAGAGGGTGTGGACCACTCATCTCATCTGTACATCACTGGTGGGAATGTGCAATGGCACAGCCACTCTGCAAAAGGGTGAGGCAGTTTCTCACAAAACTTAACCTGCACTTAACATGGCCTGACTAGTGCACTCTTGGGCACTGATGCCAGAGAAATGGAAACTGATGTTCACACAAAACCTGTACACGAAAGGTCAGAGCAGCTTTATCCAGTGTCCCAAAACGAGAACCAACTGAAGTGTCCTTCAACAGGTAAATGGCTAGAGACTGTGAAATATCCAAACCATGAAATACTACTCTGCAATAAAAAAGAACAAACTATTGATGCACATGACAACTTGGATGGATCTGAAGGTAGATATACTGAGTGAGAAAAAATCTCAAAGGTTACACCGGTATGATTCCTTTTTTAAAAAAAATTTTATTGGACTATAGTTGATTTATAATATTGCGTTCGTTTCAGGTGTACAGCAAAGTGATTCATATTCTTTTCCATTCTAGGTCTGTATGATTCCTTTTATACAACATTCTCGAAAGGACGAAATTATAGAGATGGACAACAGATTAAGGGTTGCCAGCACTGACAAGAGCAATTAAGGGTTGCCTGTGGGGAGGGGGAGGAGAAAGACATTGTTGTGGCTACAAAGGCATACTTGGAATGGAACTATCTTGTACCTTCATTGTGGTGGTGGTCACACAAATCTACCCAGCTGATAAAATTACATAGGACTAGCTCTACACAGATGAGTGCCTGTAAAACTGGTAAAATCCAAATAAGGTAACTGGATTGTGTCAATATCAATTTCCTGGTTTTGATATTGTACTATAATTCTGCAAGATGTTGAGAGAGAGAAATCAATACTAATAGCACATATATGGACTATAAAGAGCCAGAATCAACTAAGAGTATCGAATTTTTCCTGTAAAGCTTTCTTATTGAATGGAAATGCAAATCTCCTGTATAGTCCACGTTCCCTGAAATTTTAAATTATTCCTAACTTTAGGTGTTCTATTTTGTGGTGGTCGTCACGGTGATGTTTAAAGAAAAGGAGAATTGTAAAGTGCTATACAAAGATCCTATGTTCTCCAAGTCACTGGAATAGTATTTCCTTAGTGTAGCATAGGCCATTGGTTCCCTACCTCCAGGATTGGCCAACCTCAGAGGTCACCTTCAGGCAGAATGCCAGAAAGCTGACCCCCTGAGGAGCAACCCTCAAGCAAAGAAGCACAAGAGATGGTGGCTATGGCATCTTCCATCTTCCAGCATCTTCCTCCCAGGCGGTGGGATGAACTTGAGGTGTAATCTGCACCATCTCTCAAAGGATCCCCAGCAGGATTGAACCTCAGTTGTCCGCAGCAGTAATCTGCCCATGTTCACACCTTTTATTGGCTCTTCCTTCCTTCCTGTCTCTCTCTCCCCTTTCCTTCATTCCATCTCCCAAATAAACCACTTGGACCCAATTCCTTGTCTCAGGGTCTATATTTGGAAGGACCCAAACTCAGATGCTCACACTGAGGATACCTGTGTGCAGATTCTAGGGCCTGTTCTCTCACAGTTGATTTTACCTTCCCTAATGAATACCAAACTCAAAAAGAAGCTGCTACAAACTTCATGGAGATTTAACACAATACAATTTGTTTAAGACTGATGACAACACTTTTGGGTAAATACAGTCTTGGACATTTCTAAAGCTTCTATCCTATTTGCCTGGTAACAAATATGGACATTTGACCACTAGGCTGTTTGTTTAACAACCAACTATAAAGCCTTTTTCATACAGGCTACATTTGCTGAAGCAAATCTGCATTCAGCACATATGTCTTTAGAAAACTGCCATACTTGTGTTCTAGATTCTAGAAGTTCATCCTGAACTCACAAACCCAGTGATCTCATCAAAAGAGTCAAGGTGTTCGCCAGTTTCAGGAGGCCCCCTAAGTGACTCAGGAAAGTCAACTTATAACACACTCTGATCTGAAAATGAATAAAGTGAAGATGCTTTGGGATCCTGTAACTCATGCTAAAAATAACCCACCTAGACTAATAACCAGCTCGAGTCCTATTAATTAATATCTTGAGTCATTCCTCTATGAACCTCATCTGGTATCAAGACTGCCCTCCACTGGCACCATTTTCAATGATTCTGCTATAAATATGTTTATGTCTGGGTATGCTAGTTAAATAGGCAATATCTAAATATAGTTTTAAAGGCTTGGAGATAGAGTAGCTGAAAGAAAAATGAACTGGGAGTCTGAATATTTAGAGCCCAGCTCTGCCTGTACCTGGGGAACAGTTGTAGGGTCACAATTTTGTCCATGTCCCTTGGACTTCCTGGGTATCTCTTTACTTACCAGCAAAATGAAGGGTTTGAATTAGATGAGAATGAAAACAAAGCTCTGTTCCAGCTTGACAAGTCTGTGATTCTAGACAGTGTTTTTGTTTTGGAGAAATGGGATCTGCTGACAGTATTATTATCTATGCAATGATTCATTTAACATTCACTGAGCATCCTCTATGCAGCAGGCACTGCGTAAGGGACACCAGAATGTAACCATGCGTGAATAGACAGGCCTGCCCCAGCCTCTGCCACAGCTCAGGTTCTCGCCTCACACTTCTCTTCATCTTGGCTTCTTTTGCTCCAGATCCAATGTCCCAGGAACCCGCGTCCTCCAGGTCAAGCTTAGGTCATATGCTTGTCCCCAGGCTCTCCAACAAAGTAGAGAAAGAATCTGGCCTCTGTTGACTTTCATGGAGGTAAGCTAAAGGAGTAGTTGTCACCAGGAATTGCCCGCCACCAAGATCACACATAGGAGTGAGTTTCTCCAGTAGGAAATCAGGTTATTTTTTTTCTTTCTTTCTTTTTTAAAGTATATAGTTGATTTACTACATTGTTTTAGTTTCTGGTGTACAGCAAAGAAATTTGGTTATACATATACATACATATTCTTTTTCATATTCTTTTCCACTTTGGTTTATTACAGGATGTTGAATATAGTTCCCTGTGCTATACAGTAGAACCTTGTTGTTTTACCTGTTTTATATATAGTAGTGTATATCTGCTAATCCCAAATTTCTAATTTATCCCTCCCACCTTGTGCCCTTTGGCAACCATAAGTTTGTTTTCTATGTCTGTGAGTCTGTTTCTGTTTCATAAATAAGTTCATTTGTGTCATAGTTTAGACTCCACATATTAGTGATATCATATGGTATTTTCTTTCTCTGTCTGACTTATTTCACTTAATGTGATAATCTCTAGGTCCACCCATGTTGCTGAAAAAGGCATTATTTCATTCTTTTCTATGGCTGAGTAGTATTCTACTGTGTATATATACCACATCTTCTTTATCCATTCATCTGTCCATGCACATTTAGGTTGTTTCCATGTCTTGGCTATTGTGAATAGTGCTGCTATGAACATTGAGGTGCATGTATCTCTGGATATATGCCCAGGAGTGGGATTGCTGGATAATATGGCAACTCCATTTTTAGTTTTTTAAGGAACCTCCATACTATTCTCCATAATGGCTACACCAATTTACATTCCCACCAACAGTGTAGGTAGGAACGTTCCCTTTTCTCCTTACCCTCTCCAGCATTTGTTAGGAAATCAGGGTATTAAAGGGTATTAAAGGAAGAGAGGGATTTGGATGTTAGCCACCAAAAAAATGACACATATCCTCTACAGCTGCCTTCCTGGGTTCTCTGACACACAGTGCATGACTGCATACATGCATTTGAGGGCAAGAGAGGAACCATAACCTTTATCCTGTTCACTAATTATTCTGGCTGAGGCAGAGAGAAGTTGAATCCAAGGGGTCTCTCACACTAGCAGATCAATTGCTTTTGACTTCATTTTTCGTAATGTTCTCACAAGAGACAGAGCCATGAAGAAGCTACTCAAGAATCTAGAAGTACGGACTGGGGTCCCCTTTCTGGCTCTATCTGACTCTCAGTGTATTGTCATCACCACATCCTCAAAGAGGCCAAGAGAGAGAATGTTTAGGATAATATTCATGACAATGGTGCCATTCAGTGCCTAGGGATGCATAGGGAGTTTCCCAATGTTTTGTGGATGGACACCACTACCGTGCTGGCTCAGGAGGGCAGGGAATTTGTCCCTCCTCTGATGGCATCAGCCACCAGGTCCTCAAAACTACTTAGCATTGGGATCCTCTGCTTCCTCTTTTGCACCACCACCTCTCTCACCAAATAAATATCATTGTACTTGGAAGCACCCTATAAAAGAAACTTTAACATGTGCTCAAACCTCAAGCATTTAAAATTAAAATTTGTGCAGAAATGCAAACGAGTTAGATTAGCCAAAACAAGTTTGAAAAGTATATCAAATATATCAAATTGTAATTTTTAAACATGTGTAGCTCATTTTATTTCAATTATGTTTCAATAAAACATTTTTTAACATCTTTATTGGAGTATAATTGCTTTACAATGCTGTGTTACTTTCTGCTGTATTACAAAGTGAATCAGCTATACATATACATATGTCTCCATATCCCCTCCCTCTTCTGTCTCCCTCTCACCCTCCCTATCCCACCCCTCTAGGTGGACACAAAGCACCAAGCTGATTTCCCTGAACTACCGTATGACACAGCAATCCCACTACTAGGCATATACCCATAGAAAACCATAATTTAAAAAGAGGCATGTACCACAATGTTCATTGAAACACAATTTACAATAGCCAGGACATGGAAGCAACCTAAGTGTCCATTGACAGATGAATGGATAAAGAAGATGGGGCCTACACAACCCACTGAACCAACCTTAGCCACTGGGGGAAGACACCAAAAACAATAGGAACGGGCTTCCCTGGTGGCGCAGTGGTTGAGAGTCCACCTGCCGATGCAGGGGACACGGGTTCGTGCCCCGGTCCGGGAAGATCCCACATGCTGTGGAGTGGCTGGGCCCCTGAGCCATGGCCGCTGAGCCTGCATGTCCGGAGCCTGTGCTCCGCAGTGGGAGAGGCCACAACAGTGAGAGGCCCACGTACCACAAAAAAAAAAAAAAAAAAAAAAAAAAAAAAACAGGAACTACGAACCTGCAGCCTGTAAAAAGTAGACCCCAGGGGCTTCCCTGGTGGCGCAGTGGTTGCGAGTCCGCCTGCCGATGCAGTGGACCCAGGTTCACGCCCCGGTCTGGGATGATCCCACATGCCGCGGAGCGGCTGGGCCCGTGAGACATGGCTGCTGAGCCTGTGCGTCAGGAGCCTGTGTTCCACAACGGGAGAGGCCACAACAGTGAGAGGCCCGCATACCAAAAAAAAAAAAAAAAGTAGACCCCAAACACAGTAAATTAAGCAAAATGAGAAGACAGAGAAAAACACAGCAGATGAAGGAGCAAGGTAAAAAGCCACCAGACCAAACAAATGAAGAGGAAATAGGCAGTCTCCCTGAAAAAGAATTCAGAATAATTAGAGTAAAGATGATCCAAAATCTTGAAAATAGAATGAAGAAAATACAAGAAACGTTTAACAAGGACCAAGAAGAACTAAAGAGCAAACAAACAATGATGAACAACACAATAAATGAAATTTTAAAATCTCTAAAAGGAATCAAAATCAGAATAACTGAGGCAGAGGAACGGATAAGTGACCTGGAAGATAAAATAGTGGAAATAACTACTGCAGAGCAGAATAAAGTAAAAAGAATGAAAAGAATTGAGGACAGTCTCAGAGACCTCTGGGACAACATTAAATGCACCAACATTCGAATTATAGGGGTCCCAGAGGAAGAAGAGAAAGAAGAAAAGTAAAAGAAAGGGACTGAGACAATATTTGAAGAGATTATAGTTGAAAACTTCCCTAATATGGGAAAGGAAATAGTTAATCAAGTCCAGGAAGCACAGAGAGTCCAATACAGGATAAATCCAAGGAGAAACACCCCAAGACACATATTAATCAAACTATCAAAAATTAAATACAAAGAAAAATACTAAAAGCAGCACGGGAAAAATAACATACAAGGGAATCCCCATAAGGTTAACAGCTGATCTTTCAGCAGAAACTCTGCAAGCCAGAGGAAAGTGGCAGGACATATTTAAAGTGATGAAAGGGAAAAAACTACAACCAAGATTACTCTACCCGGCAAGGATCTCATTAAGATTCAATGGAGAAATTAAAACCTCTACAGACAAGCAAAAGCTAACAGAATTCAGCACCACCAAACCAGCTTTACAACAAATGCTAAAGGAACTTCTGTAGGCAAGAAACACAAGAGAAGGAAAAGACCTATAATAACAAACTCAAAACAATTAAGAAAATGGTAATAGAAACATACATATCAATAACTACCTTAAATGTAAATGGATTAAATGCTCCAACCAAAAGACATAGACTGGCTGAATGGATACAAAAAAAGACCCATATATATGCTGTCTACAAGAGACCCACTTCAGACCTAGGGACACATACAGACTGAAAGTGAGGGAGTGGAAAAAGATATTCCATGCAAGTGGAAATCAAAAGAAAGCTGGAGTAGCAATTCTCATATCAGACAAAACAGACTTTAAAATAAAGAAAATTACAAGAGACGAAGAAGGACACTACATAATGATCAAGGGATCAATCAAGAAGAAGATATAACAATTGTAAATATTTATGCACCCAACATAGGAGCACATCAATACATAAGGCAAATACTAACAGCCATAAATGGGGAAATGGACAGTAACATAATCATAGTAGGGGACTTTAACACCCCACTTTCACCAATGGACAGATTATACAAAATGAAAATAAATAAGGAAACACAAGCTTTAAATGATACATTAAACAACATGGACTTAATTGATATTTATAGGACATTCCATCCCAAAACAACAGAATACACTTTCTTCTCAAGTGCTCATGAAACATTCTCTAGGATAGATCATACCTTGGGTCACAAATCAAGCCTTGGTACATTTAAGAAAATTGAAATCGTATCAAGTATCTTTTCCTACAAGAATGCAATGAGACTAGATATCAATTACAGGAAAATATCTGTAAAATATACAGACACATGGAGCTAAACAATACACTACTTAATAACCAAGAGATCACTGAAGAAATGAAAGAGGAAATCAAAAAATACCTAGAAACAAATGACAATGAAAACACGGCAACCCACAACCTATGGGATGCAGCAAAAGCAGTTCTCAGATGGAAGTTTAGAGCGATAAAATCCTACCTTAAGAAACAAGAAACATCTCAAATAAACAACCTAACCTTACACCTAAAGCAATTAGAGAAAGAAAAACAAACAAAAAAAACAAATTTAGCAGTAGGAAAGAAATCATAAAGATCAGATCAGAAATAAATGAAAAAGCAATGAAGGAAACAATAGCAAACATCAGTAAAACTAAAAGCTGGTTCTTTGAGAAGATAAACAAAATTGATAAACCATTAGCCAGACTCATCAAGAAAAGGGGGAACACTCAAATCAATAGAATTAGAAATGAAAAAGGAGAAGTAACAACTGACACTGCAGAAATACAAAAGATCATGAGAGATTACTACAAGCAACTCTATGCCAATAAAATGGACAACCTGGAAGAAATGGACAAATTCTTAGAAATGCACAACTTGCCGAGACTGAATCAGGCAGAAATAGAAAATATGAACAGACCAATCACAAACACTGAAGTTGAAATTGTGATTAAAAATCTTCCAACAAACAAAAGCCCAGGACCAGATGGCTTCACAGGCGAATTCTATCAAACATTTAGAGAAGAGCTAACACCTATCCTTCTCAAACTCTTCCAAATTATAGCAGAGGGAGGAACACTCCCAAACTCATTCTAAGAGGCCACCATCACCTTGATACCAAAACCAGACAAGGATGTTACCAAGAAAGAAAACTACAGGCCAATATCACTGATGAACATAGATGCAAAAGTCCTCAACAAAATACTACCAAACAGAATCCAACAGCACATTAAAAGGATCATACACCATGATCAAGTGGGGTTTATTCCAGGAATGCAAGGATTCTTCAATATATGCAAATCAATCAACGTGATACACCATATTAACAAACTGAAGGAAAAAAAACATATGATCATCTCAATAGTAGCAGAAAAATCTTTCAACAAAATTCAACATCGATTTATGATAAAAACCCTCCAGAAGTAGGCATCAAGGGAACTTACCTCAACATAATAAAGCCGATATATGACAAACCCACAGCCAACATCGTCCTCAATGGTGAAAAAATGAAACCATTTCCACTAAGATTAGGAACAAGACAAGGTTGCCCACTTTCATCACTATTATTCAACATTGTTTTGGAAGTTCTAGCCACAGCAATCAGAGATGAAAAAGAAATAAAAGGAATCCAAATTGGAAAAGGAGAAGTAAAGCTGTCACTGTTTGCAGATGACATGATACTATAAATAGAGAATCCTAAAGATGGTACCAGAAAGCTACTAGAGCTAATCAATGAATTTGGCAAAGTAGCAGGATACAAAATTAATGCACAGAAATCTCTTGCATTCCTATACACTAATGATGAAAAATCTGAAAGTGAAATTAAGGAAACACTCCCACTTACCACTGCAGCAAAAAGAATAAAATATCTAGGAATAAACCTACCTAAGGAGACAAAAGACCTGTACGCACAAAACTATAAGACACTGATGAAAGAAATTAAACATGATACAAACAGATGGAGAGATATACCATGTTCTTGGATTGGAAGAGTCAACATTGTAAAGTGACTCTACTATCCAAAGCAATCTACAGATTCAATACAATCCCTATCAAATTACCAATGGCATCTTTCACAGAACTAGAACAAAAAATTTCACAATTTGTATGGAAACACAAAAGACCCTGATTAGCCAAAGTAATCTTGAGAAAGAAAAGCGGAGCTGGAGGAATCAGGCTCCCTGACTTCAGACTATACTACAAAGCTACAGTAATCAAGACAGTATGGTACTGGCACAAAAACAGAAATATAGGTCAATGGAACAGGATAGAAAGCCCAGAGATAAACCCACGCACATATGGTCACCTTATTTTTGATAAAGGAGGCAGGAATATACAATGGAGAAAAGACAGCCTCTTCAATAAGTGGTGCTGGGAAAACTGGACAGTTACATGTAAAGGAATGAAATTAGAGCAGTTCCTAACACGATACACAAAAATAAACTCAAAATGAAGTAAAGACCTAAATGTAAGGCCAAACACTATAAAACTCTTAGAGGAACACATAGGCAGAACACTCTATGACATATATCACAGCAAGATCCTTTTTGACCCACCTCCTAGAGTAATGGAAATAAAAACAAAAATAAGCAAATGGGACCTAATGAAACTTAAATGCTTTTGCACAGCAAAGGAAACCATAACCAAGACCAAAAGACAACCCTCAGAATGGGAGAAAATATTTGCAAATGAAGCAACTGACAAAGGATTAATCTCCAAAATTTACAAGCAGTTCATGCAGCTCAATTTCAAAACAACAAACAACCCAATCCAAAAATGGGCAGAAAACCTAAATAGACATTTCTCCAAAGAAGATATACAGATTGCCAACAAACACATGAATGAATGCTCAACATCATTAATCATTAGAGAAATGCAAGTCAAAACTACAATGAGATATCATCTCACACCTTTCAGAATGGCCATCATCAAAAAATCTAGAAACAATAAATGCTGGAGAGGGTGTGGAGAAAAGTGAACCCTCTTGCACTGTTGGTGGGAATGTAAATTGATACAGCCACTATGGAGAACAGTATGGAGGTTCCTCAAAAATCTAAAAATAAAACTGCCATATGACCCAGCAATCCCACTACTGGGCATATACCCTGAGAAAAACCATAATTCAAAAAAAGTATGTACCACAGTGTTCACTGAAGCTCTATTTACAATAGCCAGGACATTGAAGCAACCTAAGTGTCCATCGACAGATGAGTGCATAAAGAAGATGTGGCACATATATACAATGGAATATTACTCAGCCATAAAAAGAAATGAAATTGAGTTATTTGTAGTGAGGTGGATGGACCTAGAGTCTGTCATACAGAGTGAAGTAAGTCAGAAAGAGAAAAACAAATACTGTATGCTAACACATATATATGGACTCTTAAAAAAAAATGGTTCTGATGAACCTAGGGGCAGAGGCAGAGAATGGACTTAAGGACACAGGGAGGGGGAAGGGAAAGCTGGGATGAAGTGGGAGAGTATCATTGACATATACACACTACCAAATGTAAAATAGATAGCTAGTTGGAAGCAGCTGCATAAAACTCTTTTTTAATGAGGGAAATCTCCATGTGGGTATCATGAACATTCCAGACGTAGGCTTGTGCAAAGGCTCAGCCATGAACTCATTTATGACTGTGCCCCTCTGAACCCCACCCATTCCAGAGGTAAGCACTGTCCTGTGTTTTGTGGTTATCATTCCCTTGCTGTTTTAAAAAATACATTTATTATATATGTAGCTTAGTTCTGTCCATGTTTGACCTTTATATAAAGTCATGTTCAATATATTCTTCTGTGACTTGCTTTTCTTGTTCTACAGTTTGTTAGTAACACTCATGCATGCTGATGTGTGTAGTAGTCGTGCATTAATTTTCACTGCTGAATAATATTCCAAAATGGTTTTATTCATTCTACTCTTAATAGGCATTTGGATTGTCTCCAGTGTTTTACTGTTTGAAACATTGCTACTGTGAGTATGTACACAAGAATTTCTCCTGGGTACATACTTAATCATAGACTTGCCCAGACATAGCATATATTCATCTTCCCATTTATTAAATAATATGAAGTGATTTTCCAAGTACTTGTATTAATTTACCCTCTCACCAGCAGGGTATGAGAGAGGTTGCTTTACACCCTCAACAGCACTTAATATGTTCAGACTTTCTAGATGTTACCAATCTGGGGTGTGTCAAATGGCATCACAAACTGGTCTTTAATTTGTATTTCCTAAGAGTACTTCTTTGCATGTCAGTCCTCCCTACCAGATGTTCAGATCCTGAAAGGCAGGAAGCATGCATCATTCAGCTTGGTGGCTCCAGCATGTAGCAGGGTGTGTCTAGCATACAGGACTAGCTAATGTTGGTGTGATGAATATGTGATGGTAGTTCATGGGCTTCCCAATCCTCAAGGCTCAGAGGGAACAAAATAGGATGCCAGAGTGTGGAAGAGAGAAGGGTAGCGGATGGTTGGTTGATTCCATCTGTTGCCAAGTTAGACTTCACAGACCCTGGCGGGAGAGGGTACAAGGGAATAGAAGCACAGAGCTGGGAGGAAGGAATCCTGCTTCGTTTTGCTTTCCTTGTCAATAAATCCGCTGTCACATGCACTGGTACCTCATGTTAGGACATCAGGTGGGGTTAAAAAGGGAAGAGGAAATGATGCTACTTTGTCTTCTCTCTCCGCTTTACAGTGATTGGCACCAAGGACCAAGAATAGGGATTGCAGATTCCTCTGCTGCCTTGACCAGCCTCATCTCAGGGTAATTTATTTGATGTCTGCCTCCATTTCTCAGACAGAGACCAAAGATGGGCCCCTCCAGAGGGAGAGTGGTGAGCAGGGCGAATGCTGAATGAGTATGAGGTCCACTGAGATCCCGAAATCAGCCATCAGTGGTGCCGGTGCTGGTGCTGGGCAAAGCCCTTACGGGCAGCCCCACTGGGCTGCTGCTGTCAAGATGGGCTGCAGCATTATATTCCCACCGCCTGCCTGTTTCCCCTTCAGCCTCCCCAGCCACCAGGGGTGCATTTCTAGCAGCTGCCTCTTTGCAGAAATCTGCACCGAAATTAAACCCATCAAACTGTCAGCCCCGTTGCCAAGGCTGCTCCCATGTCAGCCCATGTCATGACAACCAGTGATAGAAATGCTGCTATTCAGGCTTCATGGGGAGCATCTGTTTCCTTTTTTAAATCTCTTGAAAATGAAGTGAGCAAGGTGCCTGCTGCGCAGGGCAGTGAGGGGTGCCAAGGCATGCAGGCACGCTCCGGACCTGCTAGGGGTGGCACTTCCTCTAGAATTTAGGAAGCCACTGGGGGAAGGGCCTGGGTTCTGAAAAGAACGGCCTTGAGAGGGAGGGAGAGGGAAGGCACCAATGGGAGTCTTGTCTTCTCCTTTCTGGGGTCCTTCTCTTCTTAAACACCACCCAGCACACATCTTTGCAAATCCAGCTTAATGGCCCTGGGTAAAATGCAGCTTTTCACTGTCAGGATTGTAGGGGGGTGCCCACCAACTTGAGGGTCTTTGTCCCAAGGCAACTTCATAGCTTCTGAAAAAATTGGAGATTCTCTCCTCCAGCCCTTCCAAGTGCATTGGCATTTACAGCATGGAAAGAGGGGGTGGAGCACAGCTGAGAGTTTCTTACCCCAGCACAAATAGCCTCCCCTTTGACAGGCCTGTGACTCAGGATTGCTCAGCAACAGAGAACATGGGGGAATAAACAGCATTAGCTGAGTCCCTGATGTGTCCCTGTCTTCCAGGAACGTGTGTGCACGCGCGCACACACACACGTGATTTATGTATACTTGTGATGACTAAATGGCCCAAGACAGATTAAGCATGTTCCCATTCAGCATCTGAGCAGAGAAGACGAAGACCCTTAGCATCCACCTCTCCCCTCCCCCTCAATTTAGGAATGAGCAAACTGAAGCCCAGAGAAGTGACTTTCCCAGAATTGCAAGCCTGATAGTGGCAAATAAGGGAAGAGATCCCAGAACCCTTTGCTCCTGTCTTTGGGGCTGAGTTTGACCAAACAACAGAAACTAATCAGGCATGCTTTCTCTACAGAAACACAGAGAACACTGAAGCATTGCAGAGAATCACCTCAGAAGGAAAAAGTTTATCTGAGATGATTCTAAAAATGAGAAAAGATCAGGGAGCACCCACTTTAAAAACAGATTTTTTAGAATGTATACACAGCAGCTTTACCTTATAGAAAACAGGATTAGAGTGAATGCTGAGGGAATCTTTGCAACATGGGCAATGCCAGGTATGGATGAGACTTCAGTCTTCAGTGATGCAGAGGGCCCGGAATGTCCTGGGCAGCTTGCTGTCCCGTGGCTGACCTTCCAGGAAGAGATCCTGCCTTGGCCAAGCAGGTGTTTGTCAACAGCCAGGTTCTAAGCCAGCTCAGGGGCTTTCTGCATATATAAGAAGAGACTGAGGAATAGCAACGTGATGTGAATGGTAATAACAATACTAGCTTTCACTTCTTGAGCACATATCATATGCCAGGCACTGTTCTGAGAACCTTGTGTTAATGAATGTATTTAGCCCTCACAGAAATGCTGAGTAGCGTTTCTCTCCTCTTCACATCTGCAGATAAGCAATCTGAGTAAATCAAACAGCCACTAAGTGTCAGAGCCAATTTGAATGGAGATTGTCCCGATCATGCTTTCAACCCTGTTGGTGTACTGGATGCAGGTCAGGAGATGTGCACTCTAGACCTGCCTCTGCCACGAGCAAGTCAACTCCCTTGACTATCCTCCAAGGAGATGAATATTCTAGACCTGGCTCTGCCATAGGCGTATGACTGTGGGTAAGTGTGCAGTAAAGGGTTAGCTCAGCATGCCTGGGCTGCCCAAGCCCTGCACATTGTAAAGGTCTTCAAGACTGGCCCTTGACCAGCTCCTGGGCGATAACCTCTGAGTCATGGGACAGTCCTACTTGATACGAGTGTCTCTGAATGCCTGGGGCCACACCAGAGAGTTTTTGTTAACAATGTGATTTATGATGGGGGTCTTCGCCACTCTTTATCAGTTTGACCTGAGAAGTGGGCTGGAGACTGAATAACTGGGGTCAGCCATGTGGGCACTGCCTGCCTATGGGACTAACTCCCCAGTAGAAGCCCTGGACACCCAGGCTCAGGTGAGTATCCCTGGTTAGCAAAACTTTGTATATGTTGTCACATCTTGTAGCCAGGCAAATGAAGCCCTGTCCATTGACCACACAAGGACACAACAACTAAAAGCTCGCACCTGGTTTTTCCTGGACTCTATCCTGAGTCTATTTTTCTTCTTTTGCTGACTTTAATCTGTATGCTTATGCTTTCACTGTAATAGACTGAAACTATGAGTATAATAGTTTTTCCAAGTCCTATGAGTCCTTCTAGTGAATTGTGGAGCTAGAGTGTGAACTTAGTGACCCCAACACACCAGCCAACTCACCCCTCTGGCCCTCGGCATCTTCATGTGTTACCTGAAGGAGCTGACCTGCAGCCCTCCATGATTTCCAAGGGTTCTCCAACTCTGTCTTACACCCTACTTCATAACTGTCTCTTTGTTTTTCTAGTCCCATGTGTCCTTTTTGCAGTTCCATCTGCACGAGGGATTTCTCTGCTGCTGGTCCCTGCTGTTCCTCTCAAACAAATAAACCTTTGCTGGCAGAGAAAGAGGTATTGTCAGGTCTCCAAAAAAATTTGTTGCAGTGCCTGCTGGCTAAGCCCCAGTATCCATTCTCCCCTCGTTCCCTAGTCATAGCACCTATTTTATCTGGGTACCTGGGTACCTGGAATAAAGAGTAAATTTCCCAGCTGATATGGACCGAATATTTGTGTCTTCTGAAAATGTATATGTTGAAACCTTACCTCTCCATGTGATGGGATTAGGAGGTACAATCTTTGGAAAGTAATTAGGATTAGATGAGGTTATGAGGGTGAAGCCCTTGTTAATGGAATTAGTGCCCTTGTAAGAGTCATGAGAGACCTTGCTTCCCCTCTCTGCTCTCCTGCATGTGAGGACACAACAGGAAGCTGGGAACCTGGAAGAAGGTCCCCACCAGAACCTGACCATGCTTGTACCCTACTCAGACTTCCAGCCTCCAAGACTATGAGAAATAAAATTCTGTTGTTTATAAGCCACCCAGCCTTCCTGGCAGGTAGATGTGGTCACGTCACTACGTGCTGACCAATAGTGTGTGAGCAAAAGTATAATTTATGACTCTTGGGAAATGCCCTAAAAGAAGAGTGCACTCCCTTCTTATCCCTCCCCCCTGCCTGTGCCTGGAATGCAGGCATAAGTGGTGATGGTGGAGTCTGAATGGCTTCTTTGTCCATCAGAAGGAAGCCACGTTCTAAGGGTGGCAGAATGAGGAGATGCAAGGAGTCTGGCTCCCTGGTGATTCCATGAAGACACCTGTCAGCCGCGAACTGCCTCCTCCAGAGCTCTTTTTCACGAGGGACAAATAGCATCCATCTTATTTAAGCTGTTATTATTTTGGATTTTCTGCCACATGGAGCTGAGCCTTTCCTAACCAACACAGACTGCATCCTCCACCTAATGAGAGATTTATCAGGGCTCCCCATCTGAGCCCATCTACTGCCTGTGCAGGAAAGCCATGATGATTCATTTAAAAGCACTCTATTCAGAATACGATCTTCTCCAATTTCCTACAAATCAAATTACTAAGAGACCAATTGGATTTTTCAAGTCCCTCAAAATGTTCTTTTTTGATGTTCTTGGTATTAAATAGTAACAGAATTTAAATGGCATCAGCAAAACACACAGACATGACTGTGATGATAAGTTACATAAATCTGTGAGGGAAAGAACCTCGCCAGCGCACACGGATGCAGCAGAGATGGAAAAACAACAAGCTGTATCTCCTGGATTTGCCTCTAGCATCCACCATCTTGTCATGGTGACCATCTATTCAGATTCCAGGGCACCTTCCCTGTTCCTAGGGAGAGGGAAATCCAAACAGTTTAAGGTAGTAAAGGACTACGAACCATGACATTCTCATTTCCTAAACACCACTGTCTCTAGACCCTGAGCTCCTTGAAAACAGAAGGTGAAGTTGTGTCTTATTCATGGTTAATATGCCTCATGCTGAGCACAGTGCCAGGCACAGAACAAGCTCAATGTCAAGGGGCCAGGCTTTGAGCCCCAGCTCTGCCAGCTTCATGCAAGTGGTACTAAACAAGGGACAAAACCTGAGCTCTTGTAAACATTCTCTTTTTTGTAACCACTTACTGAACTCTTAATATGTGCTATGCATTGTGCCAGACGCTTTACTCAACTTCTCTAACCTTCTCAACAACCCTATAAGTAGGTACTATTGTTATCCCCATTAAATATCTCGCCCAAAGTTATTCAGCTACAAAGAGCAGACCCAGGATTCGAACCCAGAAGTCTGACACCAGAATCCAGGCACTTAACCCCACTCCACTAAGAGGAAAGCATGACACAGATGGTGTTGTTATTATTATTATTATAGACTTGAAAGAAAGGAGAGAGCTAACATTGGTGGGAAGCCTATGTCTGTGCCTGGATCAGGACTGTGTTTGACAATTTTATCTATATTGTTTCATTTCATCTGTGCAGAGACTTATTCCCAATGTACGGATACAGCAACTGAGACTCAACAAGGCTAAATAAATCTCCCAAGACCTCGCAGCTGTAAGCATAGCATCTGAACTTCATTTCCAGTCTCCCTGACCTCCGGGGCCATGCCCCTTTCATCTCTCAGTGCCACCTTCCCACCCACAACAGGTGGAATGGCCCCTTTACCATCGCATCAACTCTTAGAAAACCTTTTTAGTTGTACTTATTAAAATCATTTACACCCCAACCCATCCAAAAAATATATTTGAGGCAATACAAAAGACTACATAAAAGGTTAATAAAGTAATTATTGTTAATGGGGGAGAAAGATGTGGCTAATTAGTCTTAACGAAATCAGCAGGGTCTTGGTCTGGCCCAGAAGTGGTCATGGGTCCGGGTTGGCAATTCAGACTCACAAAACACAGAAAGACTTCAACCTTGTACCATGTTCACTCAGCTTTGTGGGAGGAAACAGAACCAGGAATACAGCAGGTATGGCCTTTTCAGTTCATCAGCAGACCCAGCAGCCACTCAAGGGCACAGCTTCCTTTGCCCCCTCACCCACATGGGACACGCATGGCCACCAAGGATGGGAGTTGGGTGTGTGGGGTCATCTTGATACAGTAGCACAGAGCACCTTGGTTTCCCACCAACATTTTACACCACACTCATCCTGTAGGCTCAGTGTGTGCATGCCAACTCAGATGAAGTCTCCCAGATCATAGATACAACAGTTCTTGTTTGTCTTGTCTCTGTAGTTTCCACCCAGCAACACTGTGAAGAAGACTATCTCTCAGGTCACCCAGGCCTGATGCCAACACTTGACCCTCAGGTATCACCCAAAGAGAGAAAAACATTCAAGGAGTTAGGCTGTATAAGTTCTACATCACTGAGAACTGGGCTGAAAGTAACAGAAAAGCCCAACTGATGTTGGCTTAAACACACTGGGGTTTATTTTTCACAAAGAAAGCAGGGATGCAGTCCAGGGATGCTGTCCAGGGATGCAGTCCTGAGCTGGCACAGCTGCTGTGGGGTGAATCCTGAGGGTGTCGATTTCCGTCCATGTTGTTGCCTGCGGTTGCCATAAAGATGCTGCACCTCCTGGTGTCCCCTCCACAGGACAGGCAGAAGGAAGAAGGAAGGGAAAAGGAAATGGGGGATAGCAGAACGTGTACCAGGAAGCAAAGTCTTCCCCCCACATTCCCAGCAGACATCCTCTCACACCTCACTGGCCCTCACTCACTAACATCACATAGTCACCATTAGCTGCAAGGGAATTGGGGAAGCTGAGCGTTCGTAGCTGGGCACAGAGCTGCCCCAAACAAAACGGGGTTCTGCTAGGAAGGAAGAAGGGAACATTGGATAGTGGGTAACTGGTCAGGTAATCAGCAATTTCTCTCACACACGGCAACATTGAAAAGAGTTTTCAAACCCACCAGGACATGACTTTAGGCAGCCTGTTCCACACACACCAGCCTCTTCCCAGCAAGCAGAGCTCTCTTTCTCTGGCCCCAGCTTCTCCCTCTTGCTCTCACAGTACTGCGCTAAACAAACACGGGTCTCTGTCCTCAGCACACCCCTCACTCCCTCCACCAGCTGTCAGCCTCTAGGGAAACCACCAAGGAATTTACATCCCAGGCCTCATTCAGAGCTTCAGTAAGGGCTTGATTTTTATGACTGGAATCTAGAAACAATGCTCAAGATCACAGCATTTCTCTGACTGAGTAGGGGCCAGCATTCCCTCAGGCAGGCCCCTGGGTTTGCTTAGTTTTATTTTGCCAGCCAGATGCTGGCCTCTAAGTCAGGTTTCAAAGACAAAATGGCTACCATGACCTAGATATTTCTTCAGGTATCTGGGAGCCATATGCAGAGTCGACGTTAACCTAGTCTAAGTAAAGCTGTCTTAATAGGTAGTGAGCTCCCTGATATGGGAAACAGCCAAGAGGTTGGCCAGCCACTTCCTCAAGGCATCAGAGTGTGCGTGGGTCAGAGAAAGATTGGACATTCCCTCTGGCTCCAAAACTCAGTGCTTTGACTCCTTGTGGTTTGTTTTAGTTTCCCTCTTCAAACAGCATCAAGCAAAAATTGTGGGGCTCCAGACAAAGGGAAAGATGAGTCACAGAGTTTCAAAACTGGGTTAAGGGAAGTTTGGGGGTAAACTCATCTTGCGGTTGACTGGGATGAAATTCTAGATGGTTCTCCTGGGCACCAATTTAGAAGTTTTCTTAAAAATCTCCTGAGAAGAGGTACCTCACAGCAACTTCATGAGGGTGATAGGTATCTGGTGATCGTCTCTCGAGGCTTCCCCAAACCAGCTCAGATTTCAGAAGTGATAAACAGAAGGGATAGGAAATTTGTTAACTATTGTTACTTATAAAACTAACAATGTTAAACTAATCCTCCTCTCCTTCAGGTGGGGGAATCTGGACTGGAAAGAGAAGACATTACTGAAGGTAAAAGAGAATATCCTTAGCATAAAATTTTAAAAATCTTAATCCTAGAGTTTTAGAACCCACAGGTCCTATGAGGAAGGTGCACAAGTTTCTACCATGCTCTAATCAAATCAAACCTACTTCTACACAGGTGAGTCTTGAGATCACAAGGAATATTTGGGAAAGATAGATAAATGTAATTTTTTGCTACTAGAAGAATATTTAGAAAATAATAAGGGTAAGCTGGGACAAAGTGAGAGAGTGGCATGGACATATATACACTACCAAACGTAAAATAGATAGCTAGTGGGAAGCAGCCACACAGCACAGGGAGATCAGCTCGGTGCTTTGTGACCACCTAGAGGGGTGGGATAGGGAGGGTGGGAGGGAGGGAGATGCAAGAGGGAAGAGATATGGGAACATATGTATATGTATAGCTGATTCACTTTGTTATAAAGCAGAAACTAACACACCATCATAAAGCAATTATACTCCAATAAAGATGTTAAAAACAAAAACAAAAAAAACCAAAGCAGCATTGAACATTGTTGACCATATGTGAAGGTGTATCTGTAGAGTAACTTCCTAAAACTGAAATTGCTGAGTCATATTTTATTTGGGTTTTAATTTAATAAGAATTTCTATTTTCCTGAAGTTGTACCAATATAAGGTTTTACCAGCAATCTATAAAAGTGTTCCTTCATATGTACTATGAAACTTTTATATTTTTTGCCTATAAATTAGGTTGAAAAGTTAAAAAAAAAAGAAAGAAAATAATAGCCCATGTGTGGTAGATTGATTACAGAAATGGCTTCAATTATTCCCCACTTTCTGTACCCACATCCTTTATCATGTGCCTTTGCAGCTCCTTCTATCAAGATGGAGTCTATTTCTCCAGCCTGGATCTGGGCCAGGACTTCTGACCAATAGAATGTGGCAGGAGTGACAATGTGTCAGGTACAAGTCTAGGCCTCATGAGAACTTGCTCATTTCTGGTCTCTTTCAGAACATTATCCCTGCGGAGTAAACAAGGCCTGGCTAGCCTGATACAGGATAAGAGAGCTCATAGACAACAGCCCCTTTATCTCAGCCAAAGCCAGCCTAGATCAACTTACAGCCAGCCAACCTCCAACCGTGTGAGAAAGACCAGCCAAGATCAGCAGAGTTGCCTGTCTGACCCACAGCCAACCTCAGAGACAGGAAAGAGTCTGTCCTTCAGACTATGGGTTCTTGATGGGAGCTAAAGAACCCATAGCCTTGTGCACAATAATAAATGCTTATTGTTTTAATCCAGGGTCAGCAAACTTTGTCCATGAAGGGCAAGATAGTAAATATTCTAGGTTTTAGAGGCCACGTATGGTCTCTGTTGCATATTCTTTTTATGTATTTTAAACACTTTAAAGGTAAAATATATAAAACGATTCCTACCTCGTAAGTCATACAAAAACATGCCATGGGCCGGGTTTGGCCCATGGGCCATAGTTTGCCAACCCTTGTTTTAAGCCACAGAGTTTGGGGTGGTTTTTTACACAGTAATAATTAACATACCACGTGGGTTTTGTGTGCTCTTATTTCTTGTTCCCTTGCAGACAGAGAATAAACCATCAGGGTCATTGCCTACAAGATGAAGAGGTTGGCTGCTATTGGAAACAAAAAGACCATAGATCAACTTGGAATCTCAAAGCTGATTTTCTCAGTTTCTTTAATAAAACAATAGCCCGGGGCTTCTCTGGTGGCGCAGTGGTTGAGAGTCCGCCTGCCGATGCAGGGGACACAGGTTCGTGCCCCGGTCCGGGAAGATCCCACATGCCGCGGAGTGGCTGGGCCTGTGAGCCATGGCCGCTAAGCCTGCGCGTCCAGAGCCTGTGCTCTGCAACGGGAGAGGCCACAACAGTGAGAGGCCTGCGTACCACAAAAAATAAATAAATAAATAAAAAGTAAAAATAAATAAATAAATAAAAAATTTTAAAAATGAGTAAAGTTTATGATATATAAACTATACTTCAGTAAAGCAAATAAAGATATAATGTAAAAAAGAATAATATATTGAAACCAAAAGTAGAATGATAATAATAATAAAATATGAGTCTAAGGGAGATACATTTGGATAGATTTGTTTTCCTATAAGCTTGGAAATAAAATTAAGGGTAATCCTGATGGAGAGATAATTGCCCACAGCAGAGCAGGCCCAGGGCTTTATCATGAAGATAGACTTGCCTACTTCAGCCTCCCTCTGTGGCTGAATTTTTCTACTCAGTGATAATCACTTTTCCAGTAGTGTTTATACATGACTCTTTATTTTTACCTTCCTACCAAAACCTATTTGCAGAACTTTCGTTTATACTAATATGTAAATGTCTGATTTATGTTTAAAGGGTCTCCCTTCTAAAGGAAATATGTAATTTTAAAACTCCAAATATTCAATCATGCCCTCTGTGCTGAGGAACACAACAGACCATTTCACTTGGATATCCAAGTTACTTCAAAATCAGCAAGCAAAATCTAAACCCATTATTATCATATCTCCAATTGGTCAAGTATCTCCCCGTTCTAACTTTCCTAACTGTGCTTGTCATCCATGTTTCTCTGGCACCTGATCCCATCTGCTAATATAGGTCTCAGTCGCTCATAGAGTCCTCCAACTCCAAGTACTTCTGGGGAATTCCAGAGATTATGTCTTATCAGTTCTTGGGGCATGAGGCTGAGAGGTCACATCTGAAATGTCACATGGCATCTGCCATTTTTATCTTCTGCTGCTGCTCCAACCCCCGCCATCAGATGCACCTCATCCTTGCCATACAAGCACCATATTGTTACAGATCACCATTCCCACTGTGTCATTCCTTTACCAAATGGCACTCTGCTCTTGACAGATACTTATGTGTCCTCTGGACACGGCAGCCCACCCAGGCATCTTTGTTGGCACACGGAGGACTCAGAGGGCCAGAGCTGTGTGCTGTTCTAGGTTGAAGTGGGAGAGTTCTCTTTTCCCTTCTCATGTGCTACACTGTTAGGAAAGTCTCAAATAAGTCTTTCCTTCCTCCCCACACCACATGGAAGGAAATCCAGAATTAAATCCAAGGATGTTGTCTGAACAAGACCTTCTACCTGGAAGGACCACCAAACAAAGTGCCTGCCTTTCATAAAAGGAAATACCACCAAAGCACCATTTTTAATCATGATGAACAAATCATTCAAGTTCTTTGCTGTATGTCACCTAGAGCAAAATCACACTGGAGCCTGCTTTTATAGCTCAACCTGTAGTGACCAGACCCACCCCAGCAAAACCTCAAATTGCCCTGGCTGCCAGAGGCCAGAGAAATTAATCCCACTAAATCCCATTAAACCCAAGCGCAGGGCAGGTATCAGAACAGGACTGAATGCTGCAAAGCTCCTTACCATAATAAAGCAGCAAAGGCATTCCCAAAAGTCAATTAACAGACAGTTGCATCAATTAATTTTTTTTTTTTAATCCATGTATTAGCATGCTGGGAAGCTATACTCCTTGTTGATCTGAATGGATTTGGGGGGTTTGTCTTGTTTTTTCTCCCCTAACTTTAATCCTGGGCAACCCTCTAAGTATTGCTTTTTCAAAAGATTATTCTCTAGTAGCACTTTAAAAAAACAGCCTCACATTTTTTACTCAGTCCAAAGAAGCAACAAAAATCTGTTGATTTCATTGACGTCTCCTGGGGCTCTAAAGAGTCTAAAAATATTGAATGCAAGCCCTACGTGGTCCTGCTACCAGGTATTATGATCTCTTGGAAGCATTTCTTTATCTTCACTTCCTCATTGGCCCTATTACCCAGTTCCCATGCACACTTTCATTCTGGGATTTCCAGTCCCACTGTTCTTCACCCTATTAATTGCTCCTTTCTGTGTAGACAGGGTTTGCAATGAATTTTCTTAAACAGCTTTCCTGCTTTTGTTTCATTTACTACTTTCAGGAGGAAAACAGATGAAGTATTTAGAATTACCTAGCATGTCTTAGGAAATTTTTAAAAAGTACAACCCCCAGGTACTGCTCTTTCTCCAAGATTCCACCCAGCAGGACACTAGATGAAACAGCTAAATTGATTTCCCTGCCCTGACACTCACATGCTGACAACCCACCACACTGAGGCGGGACCTAGGCAGCAGCAGACTAACACAGCCCCCAGGGAGAATTCCTCAAGCAGAAAGATGCACCTGGCACTCTGTGAGTCTTGAAGAAGGGCATCCTGACATGGTCCTGTCCTTGGCAGAAGATGAAAGTCTAGCTGGAGAAGTAAAACCCACAGACAGGAAACAGGGAGGGAACAAGGAAGTAGCTGCTAAGCTCCTAGGGGCTGATTCTTGGAGAAGTGAAGGCGGGTCGGAGGCGGCATCTGGAGGAGCTGAGACTTCAGCTGGTCCTTGAATGAACAGGATTAAAAACAGGCAGAGGGGAACAGGAAAGCATCTTGGGTAGTGGGTGAGCAATTAGAGAAATGATAGAAAGGAGGCTGGGATAAGGGGTGGGGAAGGGGAGGCAGAATCAGGGGCCAGGAAGGCAGAAGCCAACTGCTCAAGGGTGGAGAGAAAGGTTTATCAACTGCGTCGTTTAAACAGGTGATGACATATGTAAAAAAACCACAAGGGTGGCGAGGTCTCCTTGGACCAGCAATGGTGGGGAGCTGTTGTAAGCCCAGACCCTAGAGGAACAAGGGGAGAGAGCCCATACCTGGACCCAGGGAGGTCAACTCTCTGCAGGGCGCCACCTGGTGGAACCTGCAGTCTTTGTAGGGGGAGCCAGTCCCGCCCCAAGAGATCCCACAGGGAGGGAGCCGGGGAAGGCCCAGCCTGACCAATTGCCACCTGCCATGCTCCAGTCTCGTGCTGAGCACTGGCTGAGACCACACAGGTACCAGAGAACCCACCGGTGGTTCTAAAGATAACCAGCAGACACCTGGATGGAGGAAAGCAGAGAGCAACTCAGGAGGGGCACAGGGAAGAGAGCCAGCAAAGAATCACCTGGAAGCAGTGGCACCAAGTCGTGTAGCAACTCAGGTTGGACATAATGGGCATTTATGCTAAATGTAGTGGATGAGGCTTCCTGAACAGGTGAACTGCAATCGGTCTTCTTGTCCCCCAGGTCTCTGCTCAGATATTAAATGAGGCCCCCAAACCCCAAACACATTCTAACACATCAACCCTGTTTTATTTCCCTCGCAGCTCTCATCTGGAATTATCCTGTTCCCCTTGTGGTCTTTTATTGTCTGCCCCCAGGAGAGTCAACTTTCCTGAGAACTTCTCTTGTTTGTCACTGTTCTCCCAGCGCTGAGAATAATGCCTGCCGGGGTCCCCACCTGCTGAAACCTAGACAATGATCACTCATGAACAAGAACAAAACATACAAACCCAAGACATAAATTGTGCTAAAAGCAAACTCAAGTCTACGAAGGAGCTAGGGAGCAGGGCAGGAAATGGGAGGAAGAGTAGGGAAAACTTCTTTCCTGCCAGATGTCACATGGTCAAGTGTTTGGCCTGGTCACAGCAGGTGGCCAAAAAGTATGAGAGTTGGGGCTCTCTGTCACCTCCAAAGAGCTTTCTCTGCCATCCTTCATGGAGAGCTGAAGAGAGTCTCCAATCTGGCAGCCCAGCCACTACCTACATGGTCTCTCTCTCATCTGCTGAAGCACGGGGACAGCTCAGAGCTCGGAGCGCCTTTCCGGGTGGAGAACCAAATCCAGCCATACATGGATTTATGCTGCACCCATTTCCTGCAGGGGGAAGGTCTGTTCTGACATCAAACAGTCCGTCAGCATCTCTGTTCCAGAAACTGCTGGCATGATGAGTGGGCCGCACAGAGGTAGCGGGGGCAACGATCAGCTCATCTCTAATTATATGGGATTTAGGATTAGGCAGCTAGTTTATTTTGGAACACTGAAATAACAAGACACACAGCACTGGAGGACGAGGGGGCGGAGCTCTAGCTTGGCCTTTAGAATATAATAGCTTGTCATCGCCATGGAAACCAGCTCCCTGGGAGTTGGCAGGCACTTTATTCTATAATTATAAGAGATCTGATAAGGGCTGGGGGTGTGTGTGTGTGGTTTTTTTCTTTATAAATTGTATTCAGTGGCTGAAAATAGAAGAACCTGGAGAACAAAGCCTTTTATTAACCAGCATCTGCTAAGAGGCGGCTGCACTTCAGCTGCCTGGAGAGGCTCTGCCTGCAAGCTCTGCAGATGTGCCCAGAATGCCAGGGGTTGGTCAGGAAGCAAAGTGCCCTCAGAGGAGAGGGGTGTGTCCAGGCAAACCGGGTGGAAATGTGGCTTCAGGCTGAAAAGGCCCATCCGGGCTCAGTGGGATGGACTGTACCTGCTGTCTGAGGGCAGGCTGCCCATGCCACCCACCCATGGAAAGCCTACAGGTCTCCTCCCTCCCTCTTCCCACCTACCCCTCATGCCCAGACTTCACGTCCAAGTGCAATCCCAGCCATCCCAGCCATGGGGCTTGGGCTTCAGCAAAGTTCTTAAGTTTTCTGAACCTCCGTTCTTTTGCAATGAAAAATTGTTAAGAGCATTAAACAAAAGAAGGACAATGAAGGGAACGTGTTTGGCAAACTGTAAAGTCTGTCACACACAGCTGGACTCTCTGAAGAACGGACCCAAACACACTTTGGGACTCCCCTGGTGGTGCAGGGAAGAATCTGCCTGCCAATGCAGGGGACATGGGTTCGAGGTCTGGTCTGGGAAGGTCCCACATGCCACGGAGCAGCTAAGCCCATGTGCCACAACTACTGAGCCCACATGCCACAACTCCTGAAGCCCGTGCGCCTAGAGCCCATGCTCCACAACAGGAGAAGCCACCGCAATGAGAAGCCCACACACTGCAACGAAGAGTAGCCCCCGCTCGCTGCAACTAGAGAAAAGCCCGCGCGGAGCAACGAAGACCCAACACAGCCAAAAATAAAATATAACCAAAAAATAATTAATTAATTAATTAAAATAAAAATCAAACCCCCTATCTTCAAGTTGAATGATTTTGTCAATTCCACAGAAGATATTAATAACAGGAATGCCCAATAATAATCATAACCTTAATCATAATCATACCTTCCACTTGTATATTATTTTATAGCTTAAAAGTGTTTTCACCCTATTTTATTGCAGTTGTATGTTGCCTTAATGGAGAGAGCCCTGCCTGTGTTGATTCATTTATAAGGAAGCCCAGGAAGTTTGGACAGCTTCTTTTCTCAAAGGCCTTCCCTTTTTAAAATGGGTCATGGCCATTAAAAATGGAAGTCTAGCGGCTTCAAGTATGGCTGTCTATGTGAAGGGCACTGAGTCAATAAAATCACCAGGAGTTTTTTCTAAAGCTATTCAAACTCTAAAGAGTTCATCCAGTTGCCCTCTAAAAGCAGGAAATGGGTGAGAATAATAGAGGAAAATGCTTTATTCAATTCATGACCATAGTCAGCCACTGTCCTGAATTCATATTCTTTAAAATCCAGAGATATATTTGGGGAGAACAATCACTCTTACATTGCTCCCCTACTGCATATAACTCCCATGGATCACCCATCAGTTCTGGAAATAGGAGCAGAGTGTTCACTGCTCAGTATCTACCATCAGTTAGGGTTGTGTAACATTTCAAGTAATAGAATCCCAAATGAACAATGGCTAAAGTGAGATAAAAATGTATTTATCCCTCAAGTAAAGCTCCAGAGGTAGACAGCACAGGCTGGTACAGGGGCTTTGCTCATGGTGTCCTCAAGGACCCAGCTCACCACTCTGCCATCTTCATGGCCTGGCCTCATCCTCGTGGTCCACCAGGGCAGCTAAAGCACTGGCTCTCACAACCACATTCCCCAGAGCTAGCTGGAGAAGGGACAAAGAATAGGGAGACAGAGAGTGCTAGTTGCCTGCCTTTTAAATAAGATTGCTAGAAGCTTCCATACAACAATTCTGCTCATATAACCAACAAGGGAGGCTGGAAAATGAAGTCTTTATGCTGGGCCACTAGGTTCCCAGCTTAAAGTCTGGGGTTCTAGAGGCAGGGAAGGTGTATTTTAGGGAAGACCAGCACCCTGCACCCACGTCTTTTACACTTTGACTCTGCTTCCACATCACTTTTGCCAGGTGACACATTTGGAATCGTCCTCAAGTACAGGTTCAACTACATGGATCCAGGAAGTTTCTGGAAGGCCTGAGCTAAACAGAGGCCCTTGTGGTAAGTTACCCAACAAACACATCTCATGCTCCTGGATGTACAGCCACATTGAAGGCATGGAGGAGTAGTTGGAACTACACTCCTAGACTCAGGAGTTTACCTTCTTCTGTGGTTCTCCCCTTCATTTCTCATGAGAAGCCACTACAACCCCAAAGCCCATGGTTGACAACAGCCAGAAACCCAACCCAACTGGTCTAAGCAAAAACATGGACTTACTAGAAAGATGATAGATGATCTCATAGATTTCTAGGACAGGAGAATGTGTCTGGACCTCCGAAGCCATGCAGTCTCCCGTTCTCTCAGCATGTGTATCTTTCTTGTTGATGGCCTACTCTTTCCACAGAGAGGATAAGGGGGCTGCCAACAGCTTCTGAGCTTTCCATTTGGCCACTTCAGCAACCTAAGAGAGAGAGTGACCAGATGTTCCCTCTGGTTCAGAGTCACGAAACACCAGGAAGAAATTCATTGGTCCGGCTTAGTCAGATGTTGACACTGGGATAATCAGGTGTGTCCAGGTGGGCAGGGCCAGCTGAACCACGTGGACAGGACGAGAGAAAGGTGGTTCCTGTAAACAGGTAGCTTACTGGATAGATTAAACCAGTAAGTATCCATGGCAACAGTCATTTTCCAGTGATCAATTTCCACAACGCATCAGAATTCTCTGGGAAACAGACACAGAGTAGTTGTCACTGAATACGCTTTCACGTGGCTCTGCCCACCAGGTTTCCAGAGCCCCAAGGCACCCCGTTTTTCCTCCTTCTTCCCTGAAGAAACAGGCTCTCTGCCCACAGCTCCAAAGGGCAGACAGGTGAACCCCTCCAGACCTTGCCCAGTGAAGGGTACACCTCCAAATCAGTGGGGCATCAGACACCCAGGAAAGTATCAGACTAGATTATTTTGTCCCCCACCATAAATTTTAAAACAGACACTGGAAGGAGGCCTCTTAAAAAGTGAGCCCAGGGCTTCCCTGGTGGCGCAGTGGTTGGGAGTCCGCCTGCCGACGCAGGGGACACGGGTTCGTGCCCTGGTCCGGGAAGATCCCACATGCCTCGGAGCGGCTGGGCCCGTGGGTCATGGTTGCTGGGCCTGCGCGTCCGGAGCCTGTGCTCCGCAACGGGAGAGACCACAGCAGTGAGAGGCCCGCGTACCACAAAAAAAAAAAAAAAAAAAAAAAAAAAAAGTGAGCCCAAATACAATTACATCTACCCAGGAGGAAGTGGTCCCTGGGCACTTACACATCTCAGGATGTTTAAGCCCCTGAAGGTACTCTGAGAATCTTCTGCATTTCCACCTTACCATTCAACAGCTCAGAATCACCAGAAGCAGGTCAAATTAAACACCCACAAAAAAATTTTTTTTTAATTTTTAACATAACCCCTACCAGGAGAGATTGTCCCATAGCTACTGTCTCGATATACTGCATTAAATGGGCACCCCTGAGGTCACGTTGGTCAGGATCATTTTTATTTATTTATTTAATTTATTTTTTTAATAAATTTATTTATTTTTGTCTGCATTGTGTCTTCATTGCTGTGCGTGGGCTTCTCATTGCGGTGACTTCTCTTTGTTGCAGAGCACGGGCTCCAGGCACACAGGCTTCAGTAGTTGTGACATGTGGGCTCAGTAGTTGTGGCTCATGGGCTCTAGAGTGTAGGCTCAGTAGTTGTGGTGCATGGGCTTAGCTGCTCCACGGCACATGGGATTTTCCCGGACCAGGGCTCGAACACATGTCCCCAGCATTGGCAGGCAGATTCTTAACCACTGTACCACCCGGGAAGTCCCAGGGTCATTTTTAGATAAGTTCTCAGTATCTCCTGTACACTTAGGATCTCATCTTGCATCATCTTTTCTTCAGCTTTTCTCAAGAGTGAGAAAAACAAAAAGACTAAACATACCAACTCAGTCACCAAAGCATTCATCATGAAGCCATATTCATAGCTATTGCTAGACTATCCCTACTTTCCTCTCAGTGGCTCCCTTTAGATAAACTTTGCTGCTGTTCCTCAGACCACAGAACAGCAGTCTCCCAAGGGCCACCTCACTGTCAGAGCAGCAAGAGAAAAGCAGAGGTTACCGGTGAGGCACTCACCTCTGTGCACTCCAGGAACTGAGCCCTGCCCTGGATGGCTCGCCCAGGCTGTGCAACGTGGTCTTCAAGGGCTAACCCAGGAGTCTTCCTCACTGGTGAGTGTCATGGCTGTTAGCACCATGGAAACAATACTGAATTGTAAAAGTTTAGGGTTCAAGCCACAGCTTCATGACTTTCCATGGGAACTAAAGTCACGTAACCTTTCTCATCCTTGCTGACCACCAAAAAAGGATAATACCTCCCTCAAGAATTAGATATTGGTATATGAAAGTCCTTTGAAACTGTAGGTTTTTAACTGCAGATAAAATGAAGTGTGCTGAATTCTCTGGCAGCATACACACAGGGATTAAAGACATAGCTGTTGAAATGAAGAAATGCATACCGGCAGATTATGCAAAGAGACAATAACAATTGCTAATGTCAGTAAAAACTGCAGATCAGTCATCAGAAATGGGGCCAGAGTAGGATCTCCATTTCCTGTCTTCTTTATTCTCTTCCTGGAGAAGCTCCTTCACTGAGCTTCTGCAAGGGCCGAGCCATCTCCATTTATGAATTAAACATGTACTTTTTTGTTTAAAAAAATGAAGGTGTGATATTAAAAAACCCGTTACATCAATGCTGCTTACTCCTAATGTATAAATTCTCAAAATAAAATCCATTTCACTTCAGTTTTTTGAAAACCTGCTTTGTCTGCCTTACCTCTGGCCTTTGAAACCAACCTGACACATCTTTGAGCCGAGGACAGACAACACTCGGGCGAGCTGCTGACACCCCATTCAGCCACAGGAAATACTCTGAACTTCTCTGTCTTTCACCTACTTTCTTTCCTCCAAATCTCATCCCTGCCTGTCAGTGATCTCCTGGCTCTTTAATTCCAACTTCAATCTTGCCTCTGGACTTGGAGACTTATTTATTCAGAATGTTTGGGTTCCTACCATATGCCCGGCACTGTTTGTTCACCTTGAACAAAACCATCAAAAACCTGTGACCTCCTGGGGTTTATAGTCCAGTTTAGTCCTGATTCCTCATGTTAGAATCTTAGTTTCCTCTAATGGGTTCTGACTTGTCTGGACCTGGCATGGTTTATCCCCTTGGGACTCAGATGTTAATTCCATCATCAAGAAAAGGAGAAATTGAATGTAAATGTCACACGGAACTTTCTAGAAACCAGGTTCAATAAAACACAGTCATCTATGACTGGCACACAAACCCCCAAAACATAGGCATTTCAGTTCCCGTCAGCCTCCTTCCATGGACTCTCAACAGAAAATGGTCAAGGTAACCTCAGATCCTTTTGACATCCTCTTCTAGACTGGGACACTGGGCTGGATCCCTTTCCCTCGAAAACTGTCTTGGATGTGTTCATTATGCCACACAGGACTGCTCTCTCTGGAACCATTTAGAAGGTTAAGGAAGAGAAAACAAAGTACCGTCTTCAAAACAGAAGTTCCAAGTAATTGAAACACCAAATTTACTTGTGTTCAATTTCTGGCAATTTTGATGCTTTATCTCTGTCCCTGAACAATACTTTGAGGTTAAAAAATAAATAGCTTCATTTCCAGTACCAGTTTGAAAATTAGCCACTAGGTGGTGGGTTTCGTTGGCTTGCTTTTTCATATACTTTAAAATGTTTTTGTCTGGCACAATGTAGAGTTTAAAAAGAGTAGCAAAGTTTTCAAGGTAAGTGCAGGCCAGCTAGTGACTCCAGATCTCAATGTCCTAACAGTACATCAAATACTTATGACGGGGCTTCCCTGGTTGCACAGTGGTTAGGAATCCGCCTGCCAACGCAGGGGACACGGGTTCACGCCCTGGTCCAGGAAGATCCCACATGCCGCGAAGCAACTAAGCCCGTGTGCCACAACTACTTAGCCTACGCTCTAGAGCCGGTGGGCCACAACTACTGAAGCCTGCGAGCCACAACTACTGCAGCCAACACACCTGGAGCCCGTGCTCCGCAACAAGAGAAGCCACCGCAATGAGAAGCCCGTGCACCGCAATGAGGAGTAGCCCCCGCTCACCACACCTAGAGAAAGCCCGCGCGCAACAATGAAGACCCAACGCAGCCAAAAATAAAATTAATTAATTTTTTAAAAAAGAGTTATGACGGCCAAAAGATGCAAAGGTGCTATAAAACTGGAAACAAAGGAAATTAATAATCCAATGTTCTCCAGACAAAATTTACACTAACCAAAGCATAGGTGAAGCCCTGGAACAGAAGAGCAGAGAAAGGAAGTTAAAAGGAATTTATGTTACTCATCCCCCCCGCCCCGCCCCCGCCATTTCCTTGCAAACCTCTACCTCAGAGACATTAGGCCTTTGCTGCCCATGAAGCTAGTAGCCACTTTCCTACTGTAAAGAAACCAGTTTCTGAAATGACCATTGTTTGTTTCATACAGTAGCAGTCACTGGTGCTGCCTACCAAGTATTTCTCTCTCTTTCCTGGGTGTATGATAGGATTGCACTTCCCCAATCCCTTGAGACTAGATATAGCAATATGAGTCGCTTTGGCCTGAGAAAAGTGATGTGTGCCACTTCTGGATGGAAACTTTAACACCCAGTGCACAAGTAACCACACTCCTTTTGCCTCAGCAAAGGTGACCAGAAACTCTCCAGATAGTGGCTGTCCAACAGTCTGGATCCTGGATGAACCCTGCTGCCCCATGATGAGTACTCAGCAGGAGTAGAAAACAAGCCTAGTGTGTTAACGCAGTTACTTGTTACTGCAGCGTGACCTCACCCACGCTGACTTCTACTCATCTACCCTAAAAAAGGGTTGTCAGATATTCCTTACAAATATCAGACTCTTGGTGGATGCAAGGGTGAAAAGTATGCATTTTATATACGGAATCTAAAAAAATGGTACTGATGAACCTAGTGGCAGGGCAGGAAAAAAGACAGAGATGTAGAAGGGGAAGCTGGGATGAAATGAGAGACTAGCATTGACGTATATACACTACCAAATGTAAAATAGATAGCTAGTGGGAAGCTGCTGCATAGCACAGGGAGATCAACTCAATGCTTTGTGACCACCTAGAGGGGTGGGATAGGGAGGGTGGGAGGGAGGGAGATGCAAGAGGGAGGGGATATGGGGATATATGTATACATATAGCTGATTCACTTTGTCATACAGCAGAAAGTAACACAACATTGTAAAGAAATTATACTCCAATAAAGATGTTTAAAAAATGCATTTTGTTTAAGAAATCAAAAGTATTTATATTTTGTAATATTTACATTTTTAAAACTGTTCTTTTAACTATAATAACTATATAGAGCAGGAGTTGGCAAATTTTTCTGTACAGGACCAGATAGCAAATATCTTAGCCTTTGTGGGCCATATGGTCTTTGTCACAAGTACTCAACCCTGCCAATGTCTCACAAAAGCAGTCATAGACAACATTTAAGTGAATGCCAATGGTTGTGTTTCAATAAGACTTCACTTACAAAAACACATGGTTGGCCACATTTGGTCCACAGGCCATGGTTCTGCCAACCCCTGGTAGACAGCATTGAAGAGGGAACAGAATCGACTTTATACTGGCTTCTCCCACCATTCAGCTCCATTTATTGACTTACACATTGTTCATTATACTGAGAAATCTTTCTACAACTGCATTCAGGACAGGAATCAAAGCAGGAGAAGTTAATTTTCACAATTTTAGAGCTTCTATTAATTAAATAACTGTGTGGCCCCACAGGGAAATAAATGGTATAGTTAAAGTAAGAACTTCATCATAAAGGGAATTAGGAAAGAGGCCTTCTTTTTTCCTATGTGAGAGTCATTACATTTTTCTGATTTCATCTATGGTTGGATATTTATTACTAGAAATGCAGCATGCACTGAGGCTACAAAAATGAAATATACAAACTATCCAAAGGACACATTTCCCTGGCTACCTTGCATAAATACTTAAAACTTATTTTTAAATGTTCAATAAATATACTGGAAAACAATTGCTTGTACAATGCAGATGTAACCCTTTTTTCAAAAAGCAATTTCTCATATCAAGGAATTAAATTTTCTCATAATGAAATAAAGGGTCAATTTATTTCTTATTTTGAGCAGTGACTATTATGACTACAGTATAAGTGAACAGAATAGACATGGTTCTGGAACCGTTGCCTATTGTAGGAGGGTGAATTACTGGCTCAGAGTTCGTTCTTTCTCCCTCATCCTGTCAACAGACTCCACAGTTTACCTCTCCATCCCATTGATGGTGGGCTCAGCCATGTGACTTGCTTTGGCCAATGGAATGTCGACAAAACGACAGTGTGGCATTTCAGAGCAGAGGCCTTTAATGACCTCTCATAAGTTTGCTTCCCCGTCTTGCACTTCTGCCATCTTCCATGAGGAAAACAGGTGATTTGCAGCTGCTCTCTGTGATGTCCAAAGCAAGGAACAGACTTGAACCCAACTCTTAGCCTAAAGTTGAACCATTCTAACTAACCTGCAGACCTGTGGGTGAGGAAATTAATGTTTGTTGTTATACACCATTGAGATTCTGGAGTTGTTCGTTATTCAGTATTATCACATCAATAGTTGACTAATACAGTTATTATTGACCATTTTTTATTACTTAATCCGAAAAATGTTTTCACAATGCCATATGAAAAATTATAATTTGTAAATAAATAGTCATTAGTTCAGTAAAAATGTTTCAACTCACTCAAGAAACGGAGCCATCAAGTGTGATTAAGCCTAATAATTTTACATTTTCAAAAACCTCTGAACTTTTCTAATTTTTAAATAGTGCAGCAAGATAGTATTTTTTCTTTTTAACATCTTTATTGGAGTATAATTGCTTTACAATGGTGTGTTAGTTTCTACTGTATAACAAAGTGAATCAGCTATACATATACATATATCCCCATATCTCCTCCCTCTTGCATCTTCCTCCCACCCTCCCTATCCCACCCCTCTAGGTGGTCACAAAGCACTGAGCTGATCTCCCTGTGCTATGCGGCTGCTTCCCACTAGCTATCTATTTTACATCTGGTAGTACATATAAGGCCATGCCACTCTCTCACTTCATCCCAGCTTACCCTTCCCCCTCCCCGTGTCCTCAACTCCATTCTCTACATCAGTGTCTTGATTCCTGTCCTGCCCCTAAGTTTGTCAGAACCTTTTTTCTTTTCTTTTTTTTTTTTTAGATTCCATATATCTATGTATTAGCTTACGGTATTTGTTTTTCTCTTTCTGACTTACTTCACTCTGTAGGACAGACTCTAGGTCCATCCACCTCACTACAAATAACTCAATTTCGTTTCTTTTTATGGTTGAGTAATATTCTATTATATATATGTGCCACATCTTCTTTATCCATTCATCTGTCGATGGACACTTAGGTTGCTTCCGTGTCCTGGCTATTGTAAATAGTGCTGCAATGACACTGACAAAGGATTAATCTCCGGGAGCTTCCGGGAAGATGGCTGAAGAGTAAGACGCGGAGATCACCTTCCTCCCCACAGATACACCAGAAATACATCTACATGTGTAACAACTCCTACAGAACACCTACTGAACGCTGGCAGAAGACCTCAGACCTCCCAAAAGGCAAGAAACCCCCAACATACCTGGGTAGGGCAAAAGAAAAAAGAATAAACAGAGACAAAAGGATAGGGACGGGACCTGCCCCAGTGGGAGGGAGCTGTGAAGGAGGAAACGTTTCCACACACTAGGAAACCCCTTCACGGGCGGAGACTGCGGGTGGCGGAGGGGGAAAGCTTTGGAGCCGCGGAGGAGAGCACAGCAACAGCGCTGCAGACGGCAAAGCGGAGAGATTCCCGCACAGAGGATCAGGGCCGACCAGCACTCACCAGGCCGAGAGGCTTCTCTGCACACTCGCCGGGGCGGGCGGGGCTGGGAGTTGAGGCTTGGGCTTCGGTAGGAGCGCAGGGAGAGGACTGGGGTTGGCGGCGTGAACACAGCCTGCAGGGGGTTAGTGCGCCACGGCTAGCCGGGAGGGAGTCCAGGGAAAAGTCTGAACCTGCCGAAGAGGCAAGAGACTTTTTCTTCCCTCTTTGTTTCCTGGTGCGCGAGGAGAGGGGATGAAGAGCGCTGCTTAAAGGAGCCCCAGAGACGGGCGCGAGCCGCGGCTAAAAGCGCGGACCCCAGAGACGGGCATGAGACGCTAAGGCTGCTGCTGCCGCCAGCAAGAAGCTTCTGTGCGAGCACAGGTCACTATCCACACCCCCATTCCGGGGAGCCTGTGCAGCCAGCCACTGCCAGGGTCCCGAGATCCAGGAACAACTCCCCCAAGAGAACGCACGGCGCGCCTCAGGCTGGTGCAACGTCACCCCGGCGCGACGTCACGCCGGCCTCTGCCGCCGCAGGCTCGCCCCGCACTCCGTGCCCCTCCCTCCTCCCGGCCTGAGTGAGCCGGATCCCCCGAATCAGCGGCTCCTTTAACCCCGTCCTGTCTGAGCGAAGAACAGACGCCCTCCAGCAACCTACACGCCAGAAGGTCAAATCCAAAGCTGAGCCACTGGGAGCTGTGAGAACAAAGAAGAGAAAGGGAAATCTCTCCCAGCAGCCTCAGAAGCAGCGGATTAAAGCTCCACAATCAACTTAACGTACCCTGCATCTGTGGAATACATGAATAGACACCAAATCATCCCAAATTGAGGAAGTGAAATTTGAGAGCAAGATGTGTGATTTTTTTCCCTTTTTCCTCTTTTTGTGAGTGTGTGTGTGTATGCTTGAGATTTTGTCTGTATAGCTTTGCTTCCACCATTTGTCCTAGGGTTCTATCCTTCCTTTTCTTTTTTTAATTAGTTTTTCTTTTTTTCTTAATAATTATTTTTTTATTTTAATAAATTTATTATATTTTATCTTTATTTTATTTTACTTTATCTTCTTTCTTTTTTTCCTTCCCTCCTTCCTTCCTTCCTCCCTCCCTCCCTCCCTCTAGTCTTTCTTTCTTTCTACTTCTACTAATTCTTTCTTTCTAATTTTTCTCCCTTTTATTCTGAGTCATGTGGATGAAAGGCTCTTGGCGCTCTCAGGAGTCAGTGCTGTGCCTCTGAGGTGGGAAAGCAAACTTCAGGACACTGGTCCACAAGAGACCTCCCAGCTCCACATAATATCAAATGGCCAAAATCTCCCAGAGATCTCCATCTCAAAACCAGCACCCAGCTTCACTCAACGAACTGCAAGCTACAGTGATGTACATCCTATGCCAAACAACTAGCAACACAGGAACACAACCCCACCCATTAGCAGAGAGGCTGCCTAAAATCATAATAAGTCCACAGACACCCCAAAACACACCACCAAACATGGACCTGCCCACCAGAAAGACAAGATCCAGCCTCATCCACCAGAACACAGGCACTAGTCCCCTCCACCAGGAAGCCTACACCGCCCACTGAACCAACCTTAGCCACTGGGGACAGACACCAAAAACAACGGGAACTACAAACCTGCAGCCTGCAAAAAAGAGACCCCAAACACAGTAAGATAAGCAAAATGAGAAGACAGAAAAACACACAGCAGATGAAGGAGCAAGATAAAAACCCACCAGACCTAACAAATGAAGAGGAAATAGGCAGTCTACGTGAAAAAGAATTCAGAATAATGATAGTAAACATGATCCAAATTCTTGGAAAGAGAATAGACAAAATGCAAGAAACATTTAACAAGGACCTAGAAGAACTAAAGATGAAACAAGCAACAATGAACAACACAATAAATGAAATGAAAAATACTCTAGATGGGATCAGTAGCAGAATAACTGAGGCAGAAGAACGGATAAGTGACCTGGAAGATAAAATAGTGGAAATAACTACTGCAGAGCAGAATAAAGAAAAAAGAATGAAAAGAACTGAGGACAGTCTCAGAGACCTCTGGGCCAACATTAAATGCACCAACATTCGAATTATAGGGGTTCCAGAAGAAGAAGAGAAAAAGGAAGGGACTGAGAAAATATTGGAAGAGATTATAGTTGAAAACTTCCCTAATATGGGAAAGGAAATAGTTAATCAAGTCCAGGAATCACAGAGAGTCCCATACGAGATAAATCCAAGGAGAAATACTCCAAGACACATATTAATCAAACTGTCAAAAATTAAATACAAAGAAAACATATTAAAAGCAGCAAGGGAAAAACAATCAATAACACACAAGGCAATCCCCATAAGGTTAACAGCTGATCTTTCAGCAGAAACCCTGCAAGCGAGAAGGAACTTTCAGGACATATGTAAAGTGATGAAGGAGAAAAACCTGCAACCAAGATTACTCTACCCAGCAAGGATCTCATTCAGATTTGATGGAGAAATTAAAACCTCTACAGACAAGCAAAAGCTGAGAGAGTTCAGCACAACCAAACCATCTTTACAACAACTGCTAAAGGAACTTCTCTAGGCAAGAAACACAAGAGAAGGAAAAGACCTACAATAACGAACCCAAAACAATTAAGAAAATGGGAATAGGAACATACATATCGATAATTACCTTAAATGTAAATGGACTAAATGCTCCCAGCAAAAGACACAGATTAGCTGAATGGATACAAAAACAAGACCCATATATTTGCTGTCTACAAGAGACCCACTTCAGACCTAGAGACACATACAGACTGAAAGTAAGGGGATGGAAAAAGATATTTCATGTAAATGGAAACCAAAAGAAAGCTGGAGTAGCAATTCTCATATCAGACAAAATAGACTTTAAAGAATATTAGAAGAGACAAAGAAGGACACTACATAATGATCAAGGGATCGACCCAAGAAGAACATATAACAATTGTAAAGATTTATGCACCCAACATAGGAGCACCTCAATACATAAGGCAAACACTAACAGCCATAAAAGGGGAAATCGACAGTAACACATTCATAGTAGGGGACTTTAACACCCCACTTTCACCCATGGACAGATCATCCAAAATGAAAATAAATAAGGAAACACAAGCTTTAAATGATACATTAAACAAGATGGGTTTAATTGATATTTATAGGACATTCCATCCAAAAACAACAGGATACACATTTTTCTCAAATGCTCATGGAACATTCTCCAGGATAGATCATATCATGGGCCACAAATCAAGCCTTGGTAAATTTAAGAAAATTGAAATTGTATCAAGTATCTTTTCCAACCACAATGCCATGAGACTAGATATCAATTACAGGAAAAGATCTGTAAAAACACAAACACATGGAGGCTAAACAATACACTACTTAACAACGAAGTGATCACTGAAGAAATCAAAGAGGAAATAAAAAAAATACCTAGAAACAAATGACAGTGGAGACACGACGGTCCAAAATCTATGGGATGAAACAAAAGCAGTTCTAAGAGGGAAGTTTATAGCAATACAATCCTACCTTAAGAAACAGGAAACATCTCGAATAAACAACCTAACATTGCACCTAAAGTAATTAGACAAAGAAAAACAAAAAAAACCCCAAAGTTAGCAGAAGAAGAAAAATCATAAAAATCAGATCAGAAATAAATAAAAAAGAAATGAAGGAAAGAATAGCAAACATCAATAAAACTAAAAGCTGGTTCTTTGAGAAGATAAACAAAATTGATAAACCATTAGCCAGACTCATCAAGAAAAAAAGGGAGAAGACTCAAATCAATAGAATTAGAAATGAAAAAGGAGAAGTAACAACTGACACTGCAGAAATACAAAAGATCATGAGAGATTACTACAAGCAAATCTATGCCAATAAAATGGACAACCTGGAAGAAATGGACAAATTCTTAGAAATGCACAACCTGCCGAGACTGAACCAGGAAGAAATAGACAATATGAACAGACCAATCACAAGCACTGAAATTGAAACTGTGATTAAAAATCTTCCAACAAACAAAAGCCCAGGACCAGATGGCTTCACAGGCGAATTCTATCAAACATTTAGAGAAGAGCTAACACCTATCCTTCTCAAACTCTTCCAAAATATAGCAGAGGGAGGAACACTCCCAAACTCATTCTAAGAGGCCACCATCACCTTGACACCAAAAGCAGACAAGGATGTCAGAAAGAAAACTACAGGCCAATATCACTGATGAACATAGATGCAAAAATCCTCCACAAAATACTACCAAACAGAATCCAAAAGCACATTAAAAGGATCATCACCATGATCAAGTGGGGTTTATTCCAGGAATGCAGGGATTCTTTAATATATGCAAATCAATCAATGTGATGCACCATATTAACAAATTGAAGGAGAAAAACCATATGGTCATCTCAATAGATGCAGAGAAAGCTTTCGACAAAATTCAACACCCATTTAGGATAAAAACCCTGCAGAAAGTAGGCATAGAGGGAACTTTCCTCAACATAATAAAGGCCATATATGACAAGCCCACAGCAAACATCATGCTCAATGGTGAAAAACTGAAAGCATTTCCACTAAGATCAGGAACAAGACAAGGTTGCCCACTCTCACCACTCTTTTTCTGCATAGTTTTGGAAGTTTTAGCCACAGCAATCAGAGAAGAAAAGGAAATAAAAGGAATCCAAATCAGAAAGGAAGAAGTAAAGCTGTCACTGTTTGCAGATGACATGATACTCTACATAGAGAATCCTAAAGATGCTACCAGAAAACTACTAGAGCTAATCAATGAATTTGGTAAAGTAGCAGGATACAAAATTAATGCACAGAAATCTCTGGCATTCCTATACACTAACGATGAAAAATCTGAAATTGAAATCAAGAAAACACTCGCCTTTACCATTGCAACAAAAAGAATAAAATATCTCGGAATAAACCTACCTAGGAAACAAAAGACCTGTATGCAGAAAATTATAAGACACTGATGAAAGGAATTAAAGCTGATACAAATAGATGGAAAGATATACCATGTTCTTGGATTGGAAGAATCAACATTGTGAAAATGACTCTACTACCCAAAGCAATCTACAGATTCAATGAAATCCCTATCAAACTACCACTGGTATTTTTCACAGAACTAGAACAAAAAAATTTCACAATTTGTATGGAAACACAAAAGACCCTGAATAGCCAAAGCAATATTGAGAACGAAAAACGGAGCTGGAGGAATCAGGCTCCCTGACTTCAGAGTATACTACAAAGCTACAGTAATCAAGGACGTATGGTACTGGCACAAAAACAGAAAGATAGATCAATGGAACAGAAAGCCCAGAGATAAACCCACGTGCATATGGTCACCTTATCTTTGATAAAGGAAGCAGGAATGTACAGTGGAGAAAGGACAGCCTCTTCAATAAGTGGTGCTGGGAAAACTGGACAGATACATGTAAAAGTATGAGATTAGATCACTCCCTAACACCATACACAAAAATAAGCTCAAAATGGATTAAAGACCTAAATGTAGGGCCAGAATCTATCAAACTTTTAGAGGAAAACATAGGCAGAGCACTCTATGACATAAATCACGGCAAGGTCCGTTTTGACCCACCTCCTAGAGAAATGGATATAAAAACAAAAATAAACAAATGGTACCTAATTAAACTTCAAAGCTTTTGCACAGCAATGAAACCATAAACAAGACCAAAAGACAACCCTCAGAATGGGAGAAAATATTTGTAAATGAAGCAACTGACAAAGGATTAATCTCCAAGATTTATAAGCAGCTCAGTATCAAAAAAACAAACAACCCAATCCAAAAATGGGCAGAAGACCTAAATAGACATTCCTCCAAAGAAAATATACAGGCTGCCAACAAACACATGAAAGAATGCTCAACATCATTAATCATTAGAGAAATGCAAATCAAAACTACAATGAGATATCATCTCACACCAGTCAGAATGGCCATCAACAAAAAATTTAGAAACAATAAATGCTGGAGAGAGTGTGGAGAAAAGGGAACCCTCTTACACTGTTGGTGGGAATGTAAATTGATACAGCCACTGTGGAGAACAGTATGGAGGTTCCTTAGAAAACTACAAATAGAACTACCATATGACCCAGCAATCCCACTACTGGGCATATACCCTGAGAAAACCATAATTCAAAAAGAGTCATGTACCAAAATGTTCATTGCAGCTCTATTTACAATAGCCCAGAGGTGGAAACAACCTAAGTGTCCATCATCGGATGGATGAATAAAGAAGATGTGGCACATATATACAATGGAATATTACTCAGCCATAAAAAGAAATGAAATTGAGCTATTTGTAATGAGGTGGATAGACCTAGAGTCTGTCATACAGAGTGAAGTAAGTCAGGAAGAGAAAGACAAATACCATATGCTAACACATATTTATGGAATTTAAGGGGAAAAAAATGTCCTGCAGAACCCAGCAGTAAAACAGGAATAAAGACACAGACCTACTACAGAATGGACTTGAGGATATGGGGAGGGGGAAGGGTAAGCTGTGGCAAAGCGAGAGAGAGGCATGGACATATATACACTACCAAACGTAAGGTAGATAGCTAGTGGGAAGCAGCCGCATAGCACAGGGAGATCAGCTCTGTGCTTTGTGACCGCCTGGAGGGGTGGGATAGGGAGGGAGGGAGGGAGGGAGATGCAAGAGGGAAGAGATATGGGAACATATGTATATGTATAGCTGATTCACTTTGTTATAAAACAGAAACTAACACACCATTGTAAAGCAATTATACTCCAATAAAGATGTAAAAAATAATAATAATAAAAAGGCTCAATCTCCAAAATATACAAAGAGCTCATGCAGCTCAATATCAAAAAAACAAACAACCCAATCCAAAATGGGCAGAAGAAGTAAATAGACATTTCTCCAAAGAAGATATACAGATTGCGAACAAACACATGAAAGGTTAGCATTTTGAAGTACTAACAAATGTGTCCTCAACTATTCCCTGTGTTTCATTGAATTATTACCCCTAGGACCTTATCTCAGCCCAAGGGCTAGAAAAGAGACACCTATTAACTTAGGAAGGAATGTTTCCAATAATGGACTGCAAGCCATTAATGGATCACAAAATCAATTAAGTAGGTCTCAACCAATATATTTTAAACAAAAAATAGAATAGAAAACATCAGATTGTCTCATACGTAAAAAGGTAAACATTGTGTCACAATTATATTTGGGAAAAACAGAAACTGAAATGTGATGTCAAAATTATTAAAAATTGTATATGTATGGCTGATTAAATTTGTTATAAAGCAGAAACTAACACACCATTGTAGAGCAATTATACTCCAATAAAGATGTTTTAAAAAAAGAAATTATTAAAAATTTTTGAGAGCCACTGCCTTAAAGGAAGTTTATTTTAATAGAAACAGAGGAATCAAATATTTGGCTCTAGTTCAATACTGGACCCTTCTACAAATTGTAATTAGCACTTTACTTTCTGCATCATTCTGAGACCATAACTACACATAATGTAAAATAGAAAGACATTATTTAAAAATGAAAAAGACCACAGCAAATTATGTGCTAAACAGTGAATTACTGAAGTCATTTCCATTAAAATCAGGACCAAGATGGGAACGTATACTATGACCACTACTTCTCAATAATGTTTAGAAACATTTAGCTAATGCACAAAAGCAAAATAAACAGAATATGAAAAAGAAGATAAATATCTTTCTTTCCTTATAGATGACATTATTATATTCCTAGAGAACTTAAGATTTAATAAAACACAGAATTAATTTGGTAAAGAGGCTAATTATAAAATAAATATATATAAAATAACATCTTTTATCCAGATTCACAATAACCAATCAGAAATGTAAGTGAAAAAAATTCTAAGTTGTGATCAGAACTGTATAATATATAGGAAGAAGTATTTTTTTAAATATAAATTTATTTAGTTATTTATTTTTGGCTGTGTTGAGTCTTTGTTGCTGCATGCGGGCTTTCTCTAGCTGAGGTGAGTGGGGGCTACTCTTCGTTTTGGTGCGCGGGCTTCTCATTGCTGTGGCTTCTCTTGTTGCGGAGCCTGGGCTCTAGGCGCACGGGCTTCAGTAGTTGTGACACGTGGGCTTCTGTAGTTGTGGCACATGGGCTCAGTAGTTGTGGCTCGCGGGCTCAAGAGTGCAGGCCTCAGTAGTTGTGGTGCACAGGCTTAGTTGCTCCATGGCATGTGGGATCTTCCCAGACCAGGGCTCAAACCCTTGTCACCTGCACTGGCAGGCGGATTCTTAACCACTGCACCACCAGGGAAGTTCCAGGAACAAGTATGTTTCTTTAAGCTATAGTATGTAAGTGAAAAGGCAAGCCACCGAGTAGGAAAAGCTATTTGCAAAGCAAATATCCAACAAAAAAGAAAACCTTATATCCAGAATATATAAAAAAATTCTTTCAAATCAATAAGAAAAAGACAGACAATCCAGTTTTTTTTAAAGCAAAAGATTTAAACCAGACACTTCATGAAAGAGGCTATCCCAAATCAATAAGCATATGAAAGATACTCAGCATCATTAGTCCCGATGAGATACACTACGTACTCATCAGAATGGCTATCTTTTTAATAACTGACAATGCTAAGTTGGCAAGAATGGAAACAAATGGAACTCTCACAGTGCTGGCAGTAGTATCAGTTGGTACTGGTACTTTGGGAAAAGTCTGGGATTCTCTGTGAGAGGTGAACATATGCATACATACATATTCCTGGCATATACTTGATGAAAATGTGTACATAAGTGTACCAACAGACATGTATAAGCATGCTTTTGGTATCATTCATAGTAGCCCAAACTAGAAACAACCCCCCAAATGTCCATCAAGAGTAGAATGGAGGGGTAGAAATGTAAAATGATGCAGCCACTGTGGAAAATGGTATGGTGATTCCTCAAAAAATTAAACATAGAATTATCTCAAGGTCCAGCAATTCCACTTCTGGATATATACTCAAAAGAATAGAAAGCAGAAATTTGCGTGGATATAGGTACACCCATGTTCCCATGAACAATATTCACAATAGCCAAAGTGTGGAAGCAAGCCAAGGGTCCATTAATAGATGAATGGATAAACAAGATGCTGTATATCTATACAATAGAATATTATTCAGCCTTAAAAGGAAGGAAAGTCTGATACATACTACAACATATATGAACCTTGAAAACATTATGCTAAGTGAAATAAGCCAGACACAAAAGGACAAATATTATATGATTCCACTTATATGAAGTCCCTATAGTAGTCAAACTCACAGAGGCAGAAAGTAGAACGGTGGTTGGCAGGGGCTGGGGAAAGGGGGACTGGGGAATTATTGTTTAATGGGTTTGGAGTTTCAGTTTGGGATGATGAAAATTTCTGGAGATAGATGATGGTGATGGTTGCACAACAGTATAAATGTGCTTAATGCCACTGAACTGTACACTTTAAAATGGTAAATTTTATGTTACGTATATTTTACCACAATAAAAAATTTTAAGAGTAAAATTGATAAATAGTGATATATTCATAGAGTGAAAGACAGCCTCTTCAATAAATGGTGTTGGGAAAACTGAACAGCTACATGCAAAAGAATCAAACTGGATTACTCTCTCACACCATACACAAAAATAAATTCAAAATGGATCAAAGACTTAATTGTAAGACCTGAACCATAAAACTCCATAAAACCATAAAACCATAAAACCATAAAACATAAAACCATAAAAAACCATAAAACCAAAAACCATAAAACCATAAAACATAAAACCATTCAACTCAACATCAAAAAAACAAACAACACAATTAAAAATGGGCAGTGGATCTGAATAGACATTTTTTCAAAGAAGACATACAGATGGCTAACAGGCACAGGAAAAGATGCTCAACATCTCTAATCATCAGGGAAATGCAAATCAAAACGACAATGAGCTATCATCTCACACCTGTCAGAATGGCTATCATCAAAAAGACAACAAATAACAAATGTTGGCAAGGATGTGGAGAAAAGGGAAACGTCGTGCACTGTTGGTGGAAATTAAATTGGTACAGCCACTAAGGAAAACAGTATGGATATCGCTCAAATAATTAAAAATATAACTACTATATGATCCAGCAATTCCACTTCTAGGTATTTACCCAAAGAAATCAAAAACATGAATTAAAAAAGATACGTGCACCCCTAAGTTCATTGCAGCATTATTTACAATAGCCAAGGTATGGAAGCTACTTAAGTGCCCATCAATAGGTGAATGGCTAAGGAAGATGTGGTATATGTATACAATGGAATATTACTCAGCCATAAAAAAAGAATGAATTCTTGCCATTGTGATAACATGGATGGACCTAGAGGATATTATACTAAATGAATAAGTCAGACAGAGAAAAATAAATACTGTATGATTTCACTTATATGCGGAATCTAAAAAACAAATGAACAAAGGTAAAGAAACAGAGTTACAGATACAGAGAACAAACAGGTGGTTGTCAGAGGGGAGAGGGGTGAGGGGAGGAAAGAAATAGTTGTGGGGGACTAAGAGGTACAAAGTTCCAGTTGCAAAATAAGTGGGTCATGGGTATGAAATGTACAGTGTGGGAAATATAGTCAATAACTAAGTAATATCCCAGTATGGAGACATACTGTAGCTAGAATTATCATGGTGATCATTTTGAAATATATAGAAATATCCAACTACTATGTTGTGTAACAGGAACTAACATAGGGTTGTAGGTCAATTATACTTCAAAAACAAACTCATAGAAAAGGAGATCAGATTTGCGGTTACCAGAGGCAGGGGGTTGGGGAGAGGGAATTGGATGAAGGCAGTCAAAGGTTCAAATTTCCTGTTATCAGGTAAATAAGTATTAAAGTTGTAATATACTGGCTTCCCTGGTGGCGCAGTGGTTGAGAGTCCGCCTGCCGATGCAGGGGATGCGGGTTCGTGCCCCGGTCCGGGAAGATCCCACATGCCGCGGAGCGGCTGGGCCCGTGAGCCATGGCCGCTGAGTCTGCGCGTCCGGAGCCTGTGCTCCGCAACGGGAGAGGCCACAACAGTGAGAGGCCTGCGTATCGCAAAAAAAAAAAAAAAAAGTAATATACAACATCATAAATATATTTAACACCGCTGTATGTTATATATGAAAGAGAATAAAACCTAAGAATTCTGTTCACAAGAAAAAAATTTTTTTCTATTTCTTTACTTTTGTGTCTGTACAAGATGATGCATGCTCACCGAACTTATTGTGATAATCATTTCATAATGTATGTAAATCAAATCCTTATGCTGTACACCTTAAACAAACAGTGCTGTATGTCAACTATATCTCAGTAAAACTGAAAAGAAAGAAAGAGAGAGAGGGAGGGGGGAGGGAAGGAGGGAAGGAGGGAGGGAAAGAGGGAGAGAGGGAGGGAGGGAGGAAGGAAGGGAAGAATGAAGGAATGAAAGAAGGAAGGGAGAAAGAAAGCAATCCCACAAGAAAAAATAAATATAAACAAAATTTTAAGAGTAAAATGGATAAATTGGATACAGTCTATATAATGTAATAATATATAACAATGAAAATGAAGAAACTACTGCTGCACAATAGCACAGATTTAAAATGTTTGTTATCCAATAGCTTAAAATGTACATGTGTGTATTTGAATATGTATATAAAGTAAACAATGACAAAAATAAATGCAAAGGGACAGTTTTACTTTAGGACTTTAGAGAACACATTTCTAGCAGTTTTAGAATTGCATTATGTTCCAGCTTTAACCATGAAGCTTTCTGAAAACTGAAGCCAAGAAAATTTCAAATGATCAAGGCAAATGTTTTTATAACTTTTCTTTTAATATTTTTTAAAATTTAATAAACAAGAAGGAAAAATATCAGACTATTTTTTTCATACTGGGCCCTGGCATCCCTTCCCTAAACTGCATTGTCAGTTGGCTTCCTGCACCACTCTGAGGTTGTAACTACATGGAAAGCAATCTGGCTAGGAGCTGAAATAGACAAGGCAGAAAATGATCACTTCCAAGGTGTGAGGTTTGGAGGAGGGACAGAGTCAGGAATGGCCATTGGAGAAGTGTCCCGAAGAGACTGCAATTTTTTCTTGACTGTTTCTGATGCAGAAACAATAATAGATTATTTCAAAAGAACTACATTTGCATCCAGTTATTCAACAGTCCTTACAAGGAGAGAAAATGCCTGCACAGTTAGCCAAGTGTGATGCACAAGCATTCACCCTCATCCCTTAAGATCTGAGAGGACACTGACAGCATTCTGGTGACAATGAGGGGGACTGAGGCCAACCCCTGTCCCTAGCCAGGTGAACCAAGCTTGACTAGCCCTCCACTGCTTCAATGTCAATAAATAGGAAAAAGCAGCACGGAGCCTAGGAAGCAACGTAGCATGACTGGAGAAAATGGAAACAGTAAACTCAGGTTGCAGAAGAGAAACACACTTTTTTTAAGAGCTAAAATCCATTATATTTATTTTTTAAAAAGAATGAGAAACACTCAAATTAAGCTGCAAAGTTATTCCCCAAACTCGTAGCCCTATACTACTCTGCTTTTAAAATTTTTTTTTATTTCCTTAAAACATGAAATACATAAGGGTGGTATGTTAAATAGTGTTCCCCCAAAACTCACGTCCCCCCAGGACCTCAGAACTGGTCACTTTGGAAATAGGATCTTGGCAGATGTAATTAGTTAAATTAAGATGAAGTCATACTGGATTAGGGTGGGCCTTATAGGAAGGCCTTATAGCATGGTGTCCTTAAAGGAAAAAGAGACACACAGAGACCCACACAGGGAAAAAGGCCATGTGAAGATGAGGGCAGAGATTGGAGGGATACACGTACAAGCCAAGGATAGCTGGGAGACACTAGAAGCTAAGACGAGGCAAGGAAGGCTTCTTCCCTAGAGCCATCAGAAGAAACCTGACCCTGTTGACACCTTGATTTAGTTGCCAGAACTAAATTTCAGACAACAGAGAATATATTTCTCTTGTTTTAAGATGCCTCCTTTGTGACAATTTGTTATAGTAGCCCTGGGAAACTAATACTGTGAGATATACAAAAGGGTGTATGTATATGTAAATGGACAGTTCATAATCAATAACAATAAAATAAACAATAAAATAAACAATAAAATAAACAATAAAATAGATCCACAATCTAACTTAAGAAAGAAAAGTTACTGGTAATTTTGAAACCCCTCCCAACTCACAGCCCCCACTCCTTGTCTCTACTATCTGGATTTTGTATTAAGCTTTTTTCCTTTTATTTTTAATTTATTTATACATATGGATAAATCCCCAAACAATATATTGTTTAGTTTTGCTTGTTTTGAGCTTTTATGTAAATTGAGTTATACTTTACATATTGTTCTTTTTTGGTTTTTTTACACAGTCTTTTGTTTTTGAAAGTAATTCATGATGATGTGTAATATTGCCTGTACAATATATTTTTTCATTTTACAACTAATCACACTATTGCCCAATATTTTTCCATTATAAACAATAGTACCATGAACATTCTTTATATGTCTCCTAATACACATGTGCACTGTTAGGGAATATAGCGACCTGAATTGGGATAGGCTTAGACTTGAAACAGAGTTTCTACCTAATAGAAGAATTGCTGAATTATAGGGTATGTTTATGTTCAACTTTACGAAAATTATATTTTTAAAATAATAATAATAGTATTAAAAGGAACTTTTTAGATATCGAAATCACAGACTTGAAACAAGACAGAAAGATGAGATAAAAATCAGTTAATCCAAAATCTGACAAAGAGAGAGAAAAAAAAAATACAGACCAATCTCACTTAGGAATATAGATGTGAAAATTATAAATAAAATATAAGCAATTCAAATCTAAAAGTCCAAAGTAATAATGTATCATTACCAAGTTGACTTTACTCCATGAATGCAAGCATGATTAAATGTTAAGGAAAAAAATGCATATAATTTATAAAATTAGTCAAAGCATGAAAGTATATGATGATTTCAATCAGTATTGAAAAGATACTTGATAATATTCAGAATCTATTTTTCTTTTTAACAAACCCCCTTATGAATCCATACTAGAAAAACCGGTTCTTAACATGATGAAAAATATCCACAGTAGCTAAATTAGGAACAAGAATAGATTACTTGCTTTCACATCCATTATTCAAACTGGAATTTCTAATCTATGTATTAAGAAAGAGAAAGTGAGTTATAAATATTATAAAAGAGGCAAAAATTAGAAAGGAGAAAAATTATTTGGAGATGATATGATTTGGAGATGATTTTTCACCTAGATAACAAAAGACTAAAAATCTAGTATTGTAAAATTACCATTGAAAAATTTCAACAAAAAGGAGACAGATATACATACCACTTGTCCATGTGTACAGCAAAGACAATTTGTCCAATATCCCCTTTGTGATGCTCACTCTTGTATATAACTTTATTAGATGGAATAGGGGATGGAATTTTCTAACATTCACATCATTATCTCTTTGCTTTTCTCTCTTATTTTTTTTTTCCTGTCAGAGCAGACAGCTGAATTCATGTACATCAAATGCATATGTATTCTAACACCATTATAAATAAAACCTTGATATCCAATTATACCCGTTTGCAGATTCTGCTTTTGCTTCATGCCAAGCTTGATGTAAAATTCAAACCGCTACAAATCCCACTTCCCAGCAAATAATCCTCTAGCACCACAAATATTATTGAAAAAAAACTAGAATTTGCCAGGATGTTGACATTGGGAGAAGTTGAAGGACAGAGGTATATGGGAACCCTCTGTACTTTGCACTCAATTTTTCTGTGATCCTAAAACTAAATTTTATTAATTAAGAATTAAGAATAGAATTTGCTAACCATGTAGCCAAATTGAAAAGTTCACACCACATAGCACACGTTATTTCCATCAGACAATTCCTCCCTAAGTGGCTCTTGCCAGTTGTACCAACATGGGCAGTCAGGACCCCAGCTCTTGGCCCCAGAATTAAAAGGCCCAATTCTGACTTCTTCCAGCTGAATACACACCTATGATTTGGGGTCAGTGAGGTCAAGGAACTGTGCTCTCCAGAGCCCACATTCTAGAACTTTCCTTTTGTCCCTCACCTACTCTCTTTTTAAAGCTTCTTTTTCATTTTCATGAAACCGAAATGTCAGCCACAAGATCATTTCTATCCTTCACAACTATTACAGTCTTTTTGCAGTAAAACCACGCTCTTCATACAAACAAAAGTTAATATCAACTGCTGAGACACTAGAATATCCTTCACCTCATTTACATTTTTTCTACATATCAGCATTAATTTGCTGGAAATATTAAGGAAATATTTTCTTTTCACACAGCAACCAAGACAAAATAACTGAAAGTAAAATCAAAACTAAATGCACAGGATTCATACGAAAAGAATTACAAAACTTTACTGAGGTACCTGAAAGGTACAAAAAGTGGAAAGATATACTGTAGCCCAGATTAAAAGATTTTATATTGTAAATATGACAGTTATCCAGAAATTAACATCTAACGGAATGAAACTCTAATCAAATTCACAATTGGATTTTAAATTTGAAACAATACAAATAAATAGAATAATAAAGTACTTATATTATCTCATAGAGAAGAAGGCCCCAGAAGAAGAGAATAAAATCCAAAAACTATCTAGGAAAATATCAATAGAATGAACTCAGAAAAATTTAGAATTTCTGAATGGCAAAAGGCTATGAAAAAATTTTTTTAAGTGAAATGATAATCTAAAATAAATTTACAACATACAAATCTGAAAAAAATTTGATATATTGGAAGAGGTGTTTTTAATAAAATAAGGCCAGTAAAACATGAAGTATTATCCAGGAAAGTATTCTCGAGGATTCAGGAATTACACATTCTCAGACACCATCAGTAGGTGTCAATCTGAATAACTTTTTAAAAGTACACATAGGGCTTCCCTGGTGGCGCAGTGGTTGAGAGTCCGCCTGCCGATGCAGGGGACGCGGGTTCGTGCCCCGGTCTGGGAAGATCTCACATGCCGCGAAGCAGCTGGGCCCGTAAGCCATGGCCGCTGAGCCTGCGCGTCCGGAGCCTGTGCTCAGCAACGGGAGAGGCCACAACAGTGAGAGGACCGCGTACCGCAAAAAAAAAAAACACATAAAATGCACAATAACATTTGGGTTATTGGTCCTTCTTTCAGGACCAGTGGCCTATTGGGACCAATGTAGCTAGTCCAAGGTAACAGTTATACAAAATAGTATAATTATCCGAGCAAAAGAATTACTGTCTTGACTTTTACAAACAGTGAAAAATTAGAGAAGACTTGAATTTCCATCATTTTTAGGATTAATAAATAAAGTATGGCACGCCCATGCGATGGACTATTGTGCAGCCATGAAAAACGATTATGCAGTGTCCAGCAATGCAGCAACAGGAGTGGCAGCAGTCCTCCAATATGCCCAGGAGGCAGAGCAATTCATCCCAAGGGGCAGCAAAGAAAATCCGAGGGATGAGTGAAATGGTACACCAAACTGTATCTGCAAACGTTGAAACTAAGCTACAAAAAGGCAACAGGGAAGAATCAATCTTCATAGTGGAAACCAAAAAAAGTGAAAGAGGAGCAAAAGGAACAGGCCGAAGTGGGTCAGGAAGACACTAAAGAAGATGTAACTGCAGAAAACGGAACAAAGAGGAGAGTCCGCCCTGTGGTGAAGCAGAAGCTAAAGAAGCCATGTTTGATGATGAATATCCTATTCCAAGTCTTTTCCGTGGTCTCCATTCTCCCCTTACTGTTCAGCTGTCTTGTAAAGGCATGTTTTTTAGACACCCTAAAAATAATTACGATTTTTTTTACCTATTTAGATAAGTGTAAATGCTTTTTCTTAAAAGGTAAAATCAGGTGCTGTTGTTTATTTTTCTGCACAACGTGGAATTCAAGGAATATTGAATTAAGGAAATCTTTGACATCTTGTGCTCCAACTTACCATTCCATAGGCTGGGGGTAGGGAGGATTATATCCTTTAACAGGAAGCATAATTAAATGCAATTCACAGTCGTAATCACACATTTAGCGTGTCTCAAACATTTCATTGCTGATCTTCGATACTTCATGCTGCTCTTTGGTAGAATAGTTTTCTAAGCAAACTGCTCCCTGATCTCGGTGCTCTTGGTCAGACTTGAGTGCCATCTGTGACATCTTTGGTAGCAGTAGCCCAGTTTATCCTGCAACTTTAATCATACACTGTGAAAGATTGGACTTTTTATATAAATTTATTTATTTATATTTATTTTTGGCTGCATTGGGTCTTCGTTGCTGCACGTGGGCTTTCCCTAGTTTCAGTGAGTGGGGGCTACTCTTGGTTGCGGTGCGCTGGCTTCTCATTGCAGTGGCTTCTCTTGTTGTGGAGCATGGGCTCTAGGCGTGCGGACTTCAGTAGTTGTGGCACATGGGCTCAGTAGTTGTGGCTCGCGGACTCTAGAGCGCAGGCTCAGTAATTGTGGCACACGGGCTTAGTTGCTCCACGGCATGTGGAATCTTCCCAGACCAGGGCTCGAACCCGTGTCCCCTGCATTGGCAGGCGGATTCTTAACCATTGAGCCACCAGGGAAGCCCTGAACATTTTTTTACTATGTTGTAAGTATGTTATTAAGTCATGAATTAGTGGGATTTTAACCTAACAATTTATCAATATTTTATCATATGAGTACTTTATATCCTCTTCCAAAGGACAATTTGCCTCCAAATTTTAACTGAAGTGACTGGGTAACTTTTTAGAAAAGGACTGCAACCACTTTTTTTTAGATTTGTTAGGACTTGCATAAAAATTGTGTATAGATTATTCATATCTGTGAACAGACCAGACGCTAAGCCAATAAAATCTCAATTATAAGAAAAGCGATGGTGTGTATCTATTATATTTCATTGACTCTTAGACCTACAGTTTTCACATAGGTTCTGCTATCCTCCTAACTGCTTGATCATGCATGAACTCCAGCAAAGATTTTATATAGTTGTCATTTCCAATTGAGTTATGCACTTCATTGGTACTACGCATGTTGAGTTTAGTTATTTAAAATGTCTTTCAAAAGATTTCACCATAACCAGCATTGAAACAAAATCATATAATGTATGCAGAAAGATATGGAAACAGAAAAGCAGAGTACAAATGTAATATTACTGAAGCAAATAATCTTCATTAGAAGAATGACCATAATTTCATATTTTCTGGGGAAGAAACAACCAGTGCTTGATGGGACCCAAGAAAGAAGATAGCCAAAGTGACTAAAGATAAGAAAATGCAAAGAGATTGCCTTCACACACCGTACAATCCAGCTTGAAGGGTGGAGAAACTGGCAAACTTCAGAATAGATGAAGGAAATTTCAAAGCATAAAGAAGCTGGTTGTATCAGACAGACAAAGACAAATACTGTATGCTCTCATTTATAGGTGGCATCTAAAACAAACAAACACAAAACAGACTCATGGATTCAGAAAACAAATTGATGGTTGCCAGAGATGGGGATGGAGGGTGGGTAAAATGAGGGAAGGGGGCCAAAAGTACGATCTTCCAGTTATAAGATGAGTAAGTCCTGGGATGTAATGCACAGAATGGTGACTATAGTTAATAATACCGTATTGTACACTTGAAAGTTGCTGAGAGAGTAGATCTTAAAAGTTCTCATCACAAGAAAAAAATGTGCTATGTGTGGTGATGGATGCTAACTAGACTTATTGTGGTGATTATTTTGCAGTATACAAATACTGAATCATTATGTTGTACACCGAAAACTAATATAATGTTTATGTCAATTATATCTCAATTTTTTAAAAAAAGAAGCTGCTTATGACACAGGACTGTCCTATCAACAGTGTTAGGTTATAGTTTAGTTGGCAGCTGTTGCTTGTTTTCTTCCTTTTTCTCGCTCCCTCTTGTTCCTTCTTTCTCCCTCCTTCCCTTCCTTTCTCTCTCTCTCTCTCTCTCTCTCTGTAGTACCTAAAACAATGGGGCACTAACAATCAACGATGTCTTATAGTCAAATGAAATATAGTTCTTTGTTAACAAGAAAATGTATCTCTGATACATATTAAGTGTTCATTTCAGGAGCACATAAACTAAGACTAGAATCATACAGAGTTAGCATGGCACCTGGGTAAGGATAACATACAACCTGGTGAAGTGTTCCACATTTTTTCTTTTTCTTAATCTGGGTGTTTATTTGTGAACATTCATCCATCTGTACATTTCTGTTTTGTGCATATTTTTCTAAGTGTGCCATGCTTTAATGTGTTTTCTTAAAATATCAGTATATAACACAGTTTGCAGAGCATGGATCCCATTTTTGTCATGATGGAGGTATACGTGGCTTCTCACATTGGTGCACATATTTCTGTATGTTGGCACAGAATCCAAATGTCAACAGGAATTATGGAAAGACAGGTGACTTTTACTCTCTTCTTCATGCTTTTCTGTGTCTGAATATTTTTTACAGTGAGCATGTATTTCTTTCACAATGAGAAGAAAAAGACAGAAAGACCTAGTCCCATTTTTAAAACACACATACTTAAAGAAAACCTGCGTATTCGTTAAACAGCAATTCCACTTCACAGAATTCGTGTACAGAAATAACTAAGGACGTGCACAACAGTTTAGCTGTAAGAATGCTCATCACATTTCATATCTCCTATCCAGTATTTTCATTTGAGAATTTAGCCTAAAAAATGATTTACGATGTAGACAGATATTTATTTACAAGTTTTGTTATCATGGTGTTTTGTAAAATATCAAACACTTCCAATAACTGGGGATAGTTAGATAAGTTACTGTATTGTACATTCACTTGAGGAACTTAGACACTAACATGGATGTGGATTTTGAAAAAAATGTGATGACATAGGAGATGCTTATTAACACTGTCACACGAAAAACTGTAATACAAAACTCGCAATGCAGTATAAACCAAATTTTGTAAAACATGCACAAAATGAATATATGATATGTATACGCAAATAAGAAAGGAAGAAATACATGTAAATGTTTATACTGGTTACTCCAAACTGAAATTATAAGTTTTTAATTTTCTTTTTTGTACCTTTCTGTATTTTCCAAATTCTCTAAAACGAGTATTATGTGTTCTGTAACTTTTAGAAAGTCATTTTTTAATCACTGCAGTCACGTGTACTTATCCAAAGAGCAAACATCCACACCAAAACAAAATTCTTATTCTAGAAAGAAACAGAGAAGGTGCCTCAGGCCCTGCTTCTCAGCTCTCGTACTCACATAATTGAAGGATGGCCTGTTACTTAGAGCCTATCGGGTTCATTTAAATGCAGTTCTATTACACCTGCTCATCTAGTTTCCTTGCCCAAAATAAATTAGAAATACTGATGGAGGCAGGCAGAGGAATGCAATTGTCAAGAGACATAAGGATTAATGTAAAAGTGAGGGAGGAGAGAGAAAAATAATAATACTAGGCATATAATAATGTGTGTTTAGTGTCAGGGCATGGGAACCTATAGACCTGAGGGCAACAGTAAATTAAAACAATCTATATCCATATCCAGAATGTGATTCAAGACATGAAATACTTTTACATGCGGCACTCTTCCATTAAAAACCTTCAAGTTATAAAATTTCATGGAAATGAACAAAGTTACAAAAGTCAAACCAAAGAGTTTTAAAATTCTTTTGATTGCACAACAAATATTTATTTTCATAGATTAATGTTATACTACCATATATATTTATATACAAAGAGAAACATACACACAAAAATATAATTTTTAAAGGATCAAAGTTTGAAATCCTTGTTTTACACCCCAAATGGATCATCTTGTACATTGATTTGGTTCAGAATTCAGCAAATTAATGTCTATGGTTTTATTTTTTTATTCACATTTTGACTCAAAACTTCCCTTACTAAAAAGGAGGTGAAGGAAAGCAGCAATAAAAAATGATCCTGGCCAGTAGTTTATCCGTCACCTCATGACTCTTCTGGCAATCTTACAAGAGAGCAGAAGGACAGACCATATCGCTAGTTCAAAACTACTGGATGATTAATTTCGGCAACATTTTGATACATAATGAACCATTCCTTTACCTGATAGACTCTCAATCTCTCAAGAACAATAAAAGCACAGTAGGTCATCTTCCTCATACCTACCCTACACTTTAAGGACCTTTACTTTTGTCTGCTCATGTCTTCTATAGTCACAAATCTTTCTTGATATAAGCATCTCAGATTTGAGACAAAGGAAAGCAATTTTGTGATCATTATCATATATATATGCATACACACATATATATACACATATAGGTGTGCATATAGTGAGCTATGCTAATATGTGAGTCCTATATTCCATAGTAAGAACATTTAAACTTAGCAGGGATTATGAGTGAAGCTTAGTGATCAATAAGAATTGCACCAATAACTTAACAGTGGTGTTTCCCAGAAGTACAATGTATAGAGAAATTATGGGGGAAAGTCTTCTAGTTAAGAGATATTTACTTGGTTCTTTATTACATGAATGGCTGAATAGTTAATGATTACCATTTACTAATATTTGTAAAAAGTTTTACATTATATATACATATATTTACATTCATATATATATTTATTATATATAATAGATGTATTATATATATATATATATATGTATGTATAATCCTAGTGTGAGAGATATTCTTTGACAAAGCAATTCTGTGATGAATTAAGTTTAGAAAATACCACATCCTTTTCTTGGAAATTAACATATCAGAGGCCCTGAGAAGGCCCATGATAAAGATACTTTGTCTAATCTAGGATTGCCTAATGTAGAATTTCCCAAATGTATTTGACCATGAAACCCTTTCTTCTTTGTCACCTACTAATATCTCATGGAACCAATGTCCCTGGGACTGTATTTAGGAAAGCTTTATCTCCAACCCCAAATAAGGAAATTGACCATGGAGAAGTTGGGTGCCCTACCCAAGATTTCACGACCAGTAAGAGGCAGCGCTGGGATAGGTTCCAGTCTTCTGACCCACATCCATGGTCTTTACCTGACAACTTGTCTCTCACTCACTTTACTATTAATAATAAAAGAGCTGAGTAGGGCTTCCCTGGTGGCGCAGTGGTTGAGGGTCCGCTTGCCAATGCAGGGGACACGGGTTCGAGCCCTGGTCGGGGAAGATCCCACATGCAATGGAGCAACTAAGCCCATGCGCTACAGCGGCTGAGCCTGCGCTCTAGAGCCCGTGGGCCACAAATACTGAGCCCGCATGCTACAACTACTGAAGCCCGTGCGCCTGGAACCTGTGCTTCGCAGCAAAGAGGAGCCACCGTGATGAGAGGCCTGCTCACTGCAATGAAGAGTAGCCCCCGCTCACCACAACTAGAAAAAGCCCACGCAGCAATGAAGCCAAAAATAAATTAATTAATTTAATTTTTTAAAAAATTAAAAAAAAAAGAGCTGAGTAAAGAAGAAACCTATAAGTCCTCATTTAAAATATGTTCCCCTTGTTTGGTGATCTTATTTTACGACTTTTCAGCTGAAAATTGTTCTGGTCTTGCCAATACTCCAGATTACTAATGAAAAAATTAGGAACTTGTAGTGGAAAAATAAATGCTTTATGAAAACTGAGAAAAATATCAGGGAGTACTTTATTCTGGATATTATTAGGTTTTCTTTCCTTTAAAAAAACATTGAACTGTGAGCTTTTATTGGAATAATAAAATATACAAGATAAATTGTAGTTGTAATTTATTCTCCAAAAACCAATTCCTGAAACTATACACAATGGAAAGAACTATAAGAACAATCACTATGCAGATCAGTGGGCTTTTCTGTGTATTTCTTACCAAATAATATTAACATCTTTGTATATATTTCTTGTTAAAAAAAAAGAAGAAAGAGAAGAAAAACAACTTTAAGTACTAACAAACTCTTATAAGGTTCCCGTGATACACTGGATACTTTATATACATTATCTCATTTAATTCTCAGCATGACCCTGCAAGGTACATGCTCATATTCCCATTTGAAAGGTAGGAAAATAGAGGCTCTGGGAGTCAGCACAGAGGTTAAGAGGAACTTGGGCTCCAGAGCCAATGCACCTTGGTTTAAAACCCACCTCTCACTTCTAACTGTCTGACCTCAGCAAGTCACTGAGCTTCTCTGCTTCAGTGTCTTTATGTGTAAAATAAGGATAATAATACTCAAACAGAAGTCATCAGGATTAAATAAGCCTCCATAAATGTAGGTTCTTCTTGTTTTTAAGTAAATGTCTGAAGCTTACAGAGTGGAGACTTGTCCTCTCTCATGGCAATAAACAGCTCCCTCACCCTCTGAATTTGCTGTCCTGTAAATGCTTTAAATCTCAATTCAAAAACAGTAACATGAGTGGCACTTCAATCTACTTTCTCCAGATCATAGAACAAGCGCCCATATCTGGCATCCCATCCCAGAAGCACAGAGGCCTGGCTCTGACCCTCAGGCAGGATGCTGCTGGACACACCCTGAGACAACCTGCAACTAACAAGGTTCCCAAACCGCTGGCTACAGGGTCACTTCAGACCCTCCACGTTCTGCAAAGATGTGTATCAACAGCGTGTACACCTGAAAACACGGGCAACCCAAACACAAAAACACCCAGCAAGAAAGGGTGGAGAAGCTGTCTTTAACAGGTTAATCTTTAATTTTCTCAAGTCTGTGGATGTGATAAGGAAGAAACTTTTTTTAAATGGAAAAGCTGACTGTGACCATGAAGAAAATTCACTTCAGCTGCACAAATATTTATTGAGAGTTTACTGGTTCAGACCCTGACAGACGCAAAGGAGTAGGATTGGAATTTTAAGTAGTTTATAATTGAGCTTCCTATTAAATATGGCAGGTTGAACACCTGTGTTCCCTCCCCCAAATCACTCTAAAATGACTGAAAACTAATTTTTCAAAAAAAAGAAATAAAGTTTAAACCCACCCTCTCAGCCCACCCCCATCCTCACTCTCAGCTAATGACCTTGCCTCATGTTCCAAGAAAAACTTCCCCAAACTCCCATCACCGCGTCTCCCCCTTCACCTGCTGTAGCGTCCACACCATGTGCCCTTCCTTCCTGTGACTGAAGGCCACCTTCCAGCTGTAAAGCTCCCCATGCTGTGAGCTAGTTCAGAGAACCACCCCAAAGTTCTCCCCCTCCATCCTACCCTATCATTTATCCTTTCTACAGGGTCATCCCCCGTCAGCATACAAACTAGCTGAACTCTCCTTGCTCTTTCAGCTCCCTCCCTATTTCTCCACATGAAAGGGCTGCAAAACCATTTTACAATGCTTCTGCATTTATCCCAACTCCTCTCCCTTTTGTAGGCTCACTCCACTCATGTTTTCATCCCACCATCTTAGCGTGGTTCACCAATGACATCCTTCTTGCTAAATCCAATAGTCAGTTCTCTCTTTCCTTACTTGGTACAATTTATCACCCCTCCCAACTTGATACACTTTCTTCCCTTTGCTTCTCCAAACACCACTCTTTCCCGACTGCCCCACATCCCTCACATTTAGTCTTTGTTCTCTCTTCCTGTTCCAGGGGAACTTGAGGCCACATATTGAAGATGGTGGCATCAAAGGATGAAAGGACCCTGAGTTCCTGAAGATGTGGAGAACATCTTCTCATCTCCTTTGATGACCTACATTGGAAAGAAACCTTTATTGTGTTAAGCTAGCATGATGGAGAGGTTATTATATCAGCTAGCGTTGCTTAGCCTGACTCATATGTTCAACCACTGCAATAAGAAGGCAAAGAAAAATCTGATTAATCAAGAAAAAGACATTGAAGCAAAGTATTTAGATGTATGGATGTAGATAGCCAAAGAAACAGGAAAAAGAGGTGAAAGTGAAAGTGGTACATCCAAGGAGTAGTCCTAGTAGGACTAGGTTGGGGAAGGGTAGGTGACTGCTGGTTTTTATTATAAGCCAAATACTATTGATAATACTTAAATTTAACTACAAATATGCATAATTTAAATAAAAATATAAATTACTGATCTAAAAGAGGTTTACAACTTTCAAGGAGAAGCACACATGAAAACACCGATAATTATAGAATACATACTGTAAATACCCAAAGTGATGCATGATGTATTATGGGTGAAACATAGGAAAAGCTCTTAAAATGGATCTAATGCACTTGAGTACAATAAAAGTTGTGTTCCATTTGGTTAGGCTGTTTTGCAGGCTTTGGATATGATGGCTTCTTGGAGGGTAGAAAACTTGGGAGTGTTTTCTTTCTTTTTTCTTGTCTTTCTCTTTTGGGAGAAGTGTAAGAGGGAGATATTTTAAATAGTAAGTGGAAGAAGGCCAAGAATCAGGGCTCTGCTAGCACATACTATTCCTTTGTGCAAATTTTTTTAAAGCACCCCTTCCTTGAGACAATTTTGTCTGTTGGAAAATTGCCTTTACCCTCCTATGTTGTTAGAATTAGATGCTTTACTGACATCTGGTGGATAATCATCATAATAAATATTCAAGTTCAAATATTCATACCTGCAAAGTGAATGGCTCTCCTTAGATGTGTGATGTGGTCCATACACAACCTGTACTCCGACTTTGGGCATCATCATTACTAAAACATCCGTTGACAGCTCCAGGCCCTTGGACCTTGATCCTACCTTGCCAGTCCCTCTCTTTCCCCTTCTCCTTTCTCTCCTCTTTCTCTCTGGCCCTCCTGTCTAAGAGTGCCTGTCCCCTCCAAAGAATCACCCCTTTCTTTTGCAGAGCAAAAGCCTTGGTTTCAGCAGACACCTAGACTTTTAGAGCTTCTCCTTCTATCCCAAGCTCTATCCAAAACTACGATGTAAATCCAGAGCCTACTGTTTATAAAATAAATTATTTTCCACCTCAATCTAGAGGCAGGTCATAATTCAGTCTATCTTTTAATTAAGTTCTGTGCACTGGGTGAATGGGATCCTAAGGCAGCTGCTGAAGACTCCTGCCCTGAGGCTCTCCGGTTCCACCATTAGGACCAAGAACACAGGCCCCGGCTTGGAGGTGAGTACTTGCCACACCCACTCAGATTGTTTCCAAGCCCTCCACTCAGGGGCCAGAAAATCAGTGCGTGCTTTCTTCACCACTTCTCTTAGGAATCCAGGCTGGTTTTGCTGATGGTTGCTCAGAGCCCCTCCTTCAGCTCAGCTGATTAAAAGGGAAGCCTCACTTATTTTTCCTCTGTTCTTTCTGTTCCAGTTTACTTAAGAGATTGGCTGATACACATTTGAAGAAAGAAATAATAATACTTCACTCTTTCCAGGTCTGACTCCTCTCTTTCCCTTTGTGGGAAACTGAATGAACCTGCCTATGATTTGAGAATATAAAGTGACCCCAACCCCTTTACCTACATGCATAGTTTGATGCCACCACTTCTCTGGATTACTTCCTAAAACCCGTAATACCAGATTGGATTAAAAGATGTACCTTCAATGAGTCCCTTTCTTGCCATCCATCTGCCCTAACACCGCTGAAGGGAAGTGAGGAAGTACAAGGAGGCAACCCAATCTCAATGACTAGCTTCTGGATCATTTTGATTCTTAAAACACGCTGACCTGTTGTAAAACAGAATAATTCTAGGAAACATAGTCCCCAGACCAGGTACAGTATAAATTCAAATGTCTTTAGCCAATTTCATCATACTCTTCTGAGTTTGAGTCCTGGGAAATTTATGAGAAATTGGGATAATTTAGTCCACAAAGAAAAAGAAAGAGAAAGAAGCCAGAGAAGGTTTGAATGCCTTGAGATATAAAAACAGCTGTTGTAAGGGTCTTACCATTCATTTTTATTTATGTCCAATAAAATCAGCTTAACCTGCAATTATGTAGCTTTCAGTTAGAGAAAGATCTTGAATGTGTGGATAAATAAGCTTTGGAAGGCCATCCTCACTCACACTGGAGAGCTTTATTGCTTTATTGGCAGCTCACCGGAGGCAGAGGAATGAAGAGATGGCTTCCCGAGCTCCCTGGAGCCCTGAGTCCACCCTACTCATTCAACAGGCATTGATTGGGCATCTCTATTTGCCAGATACTTGTGAGATTAGGAGTACAGAGTGAATAAAATCCTTGCCCTAAGGAGCCCATGACCTGCCAGTGGAATCCGGTTTGTACAATCCTGTGAGAACACTGTTGGTCCACCAGGTAAGGGGAAGTCACTCCCTTAAGCTAAATTCCTGCTGATCTGGGCATCTCTCAGACTTACCTGCCAATATAAGTGCAGCTGTAATTTAGCCTAAATCACTGAACACCAGGAATCTATGCCTCCCCTGAGAAGACCCCTTGGCTCTCTGTAAGCCAGCCAGCATAGGAGGAAAGAGGGTTTTTTAAGCATCCTAGAAGTACCTTTACATGTATTATACATTATGGATGATTGAGGAGTAATGAAAGGAAGGCATTCCTACCCCAAATTGGAAATTTCAATGCTGATCTGTCTCTTCTGCAGCTGTAGTCGAGGCTTTGCTTGCCTGTCCAGGATCACAAGTTTTGTAAAAAAGTCAAAGCGAGGGTAATATCAAGACTGCACACACTGAAATGTGAAAATGTGCCATATATTTCCCTTAGTCCTCTTAGAACTAGGTCATTAATAGCATGCTTAATTAAGGACAATTTTTCATAAATGTGTAGCAGTCAAGGTTCCAGTAGGAAAGAGATGACATGCTCAAATTAGGATAATTCAAGAAATATTAAATCAAAGAACTATTTAAAATTTTGCAGGGAAACCACAAGGAATAATGCAGTCCCCCGGAACTAGTGTCACTGTAACTAGACACTCGGGACTCAAGGGAAGAGAGGAAGGCATGATACCAAGCAGAAGGTGAAAATCCTGTAGAGGATGCCATCTTGAGAGGAGCTGCAACCTTCTGTCAAAGGGCACAGCCATCCAAGGCCAGCCCACAGGAGCAGGGATCCAGGAGAGCAAATATCCCAACCTCACCTCTCCTCCCTCCAACTCCATCAGCTGAATCCAAGAGGGAGCTGGAGGGCAAGGAAGCCCATTTGTTCCGTCAGGTTCATTACCATTAGTAAGAGAGCCGGGGAGAGTAGATGTGGACGGGCAAAGAAAGCATCCAGCCCAGAACCCGAGGTCTGAAAATGACAGTTCCTAGAGTCCCCCACACGACTTTAAAATTATCACAGTCAACCCAGGGTGATTAAGAAACAGATGTAGCAAATTCTCAGTCCAAATTTGACCAAACTCCCCACCCAACTTTCTGCCCCCCATGCACTTTTTTCCAGCCTTGTGTCATCAAGTGCCAACGGACATCCTTAATAAGTCACCGGAATGTGTTAATGAACTCAGTGGGTGGAAACGTTTCACAAGGCATACGTCTGTCAGACGATCATCTGGTACACTTTAAATATCTTACAATAATTATACTCCAATAAAGCTGTTAGAAATAAATAAATAAATATCTTACAATTTTGTTTGTCAATTATGACTCAATAAAGCTGAAAAAAATAATAAAATAATTTTTTAAAAGAGAGAAAAATAATATCACCTGAAAAAATAAAGATACTGGTAACAATTTAGTAAATGTATTTAAGATAAAGGGTCAGAAGCATGATTAATAAATGGAGGAGCACCCATAAAAGTTCAAAACCTTTCACCATTTTTTAAAATAATTCTTGCTTTTCTTCTCATTGTTCTATATATTCTATATTGTTCTGTCTATATCTATAGATAGATACAGATTCTATAAAAATAGAATGAGACGTGCTATTCAAAATACCCAACTGAATACAAATATTTACCTTTTCTCTCTGTAAAACCCCCACTGAAATAATAAAATAAATATAAATAATTAAAATAAATCCATAGCAATTCCTGTAAACCAGAGAGCAGTGCCACCAGAAGATCGGATAGTGGTAAATTTAGAGATAAAGCAGAAGGGAAGCAATTGATGGCAAACTTAATAGGCCTGAGGAACTCATAAACCCAAAATTAACAGGGAAGGACGTCCAAAAGTAGTGAGGTTTGCCATTCAGAACTTCTGAATAATCCCAAGTCAGCAGCAAAGGCCTGGAGAAGGAGCCTTTAGGGGGCTAAAATCTGACCATTGGCTCTAGCTTCCTGAAAGTGCACTTCTGATGAGGCTGCGACCCTGGGTGGTTGCTGGGAGCCACCAAAGCTGATTTTTATAAGGGACAGATGATGCCCTTGTAACCCAGAACACAAGCTACTAGCACACCTGCCTTGTACCTGGCAAGAGGAGGAGCTCACTGTGCAGGCTGAGGCACTGGAACCCCCACTGGACACTGTCAAAAACAAAATACAGCGAGTAAATTTGCAGCTCTAACTGGCTTTATTCAACAATTCCTGAACTGGGCAGCATCCAATCTAGCAACTTGAAGGATGCTCAGCTCCTGGGAGTGGTACAAAACGGAAGGCTTTTATAGAAAGGAAGGTGGGCCAAGGAAGCCATTAGCAAAAGAAACAAAAAAAAAAGGTTATTTGGGGCCAGGACACCTTCTTTTTGGAGGGTAGGGAACAGCACGGGTTTATCGTGCAGATTGCCTCTTCTTCCTCTGGAGGTGGGGTGGGGGCGGTGGAGAGGACCTACCTGACCAATGACCTCATTGGTGCTGAACAGAAAACTGGTTGATTAAGATTACATTTCTGGGGAAGGTCGTAACTGCAATTAAGTTTGGTATTGAATCTAGGTTTGGCATCATGAACTTTAGCACAAGTGACACCATCTTGGGCTGTTAAAGAGAACAACCACATTTCTCTCTTTAACAGCACTTCGGAGGGGGACATGGGCTCCAGGCCCACAAACCAGCTGATGCCTTTCCTAATGATTTCAATCAATATTAAATTTAATAAATTTTGTTTTTAAAAACATATGTGTCATATAATCCCACCCTTCAGAAATTATTTCTGTACGTATGTGTGTGCACACACACCTAGATGCATAGACAGGTATCGATTTTAATGTTCAGAAAATATTAACACGGGTTTTGGGGGATAATTAGATTTAGTGTGGTTTGTAACCTTCTTTTTGTACTTTTTTTTTTTTTTTTTTTTTTTTTTGTGGTACGCGGGCCTCTCACTGTTGTGGCCTCTTCCATTGCAGAGCACAGGCTCCGGACACGCAGGCTCAGCAGCCATGGCTCACGGGCCCAGCCGCTCCGCGGCATGTGGGACCTTCCCGGACCGGAGCACGAACCCATGTCCCCTGCATCGGCAGGCGGACTCTCAACCACTGCGCCACCAGGGGAGCCCTTTTTGCACTTTTTAAAACACACACCTGTAAAGATTGAATGGACCACAAAAGGTGACGTATCCTCCTTACTGTGTCAGAGCAGAACTGGGACACAAGCACAACTTCTTAATTCCTCTACCTGTGAATCCTCAGTCACACCAGCTGCAGCAACCAGCCTTAACAACCAGCAGCAGACCCCCAGGCTCCCAGAGGAACGTTGGGTGCCTGACTCACCAGCAAATGTACTTCTTAGAAAATTAGGGGAAAAGGGATGTGATGGGGGGTTCTAAGAAAATCAGGAAAAGACTGAACTTCCTGCCAACCTAATGGGTTAGAACTGAGACTCTTTATAAGCGGATCAAGACAAGAGGGGCCTAATCTATTCTTCCACGCTGTTCTCATCCATTATCGCTCTCAGTTGTTACCCTTCTTTTCAACTCTGTTCCCTCATTAGAAGGAAGAAAGGAAGGAAGGATTGCCATTTATTTTTATATTTTTGTACCTGTATATATATTGCTATATATCTTTATATATTTATGTATCTCTGATTTGCTAACTCAGTCTTTTAATCAACTGCTTTATAACACATATTCCAGTAGCAATTATCCCATTTATCTGACAATTGCTTTCTTCTCCCTCTATCTCACACTGGAATATAATCTCTAAGAGGGTAAAAAGAATACCTATTTTGTTTATCACAATATTTCCACTGCCCAGCACAGTCCAATGTCTATGTAATTAATTAAAAAAATGTCCTTAGAGAACAGACTTGTGGTTGCCAAGGGGGAGGGGAGTGGGGGAGGGATGGATTAGGAGTTTGGGATTAGCAGATGCAAACTATTATATGTAGGCTGGATAAACAACAAGGTTCTACAGTATAGCACAGGGAACTATATTCAATATCCTGTGATAAACCATAATGGAAAAGAATGTTTACAAAAGAATGTGTATATATATATATATATATATATATATATACCTGAAAGAGTTTGCTGTACAGCAGAAATTAACAAAACATTGTAAATCAACTATACTTGAATAAAATAAATTTTAAAATAAAATAAATAAATAAATGTCCTGAGTGTCTACCATGTGGCATTTCATACACTGGGCGCTGTATCTACATCATCTCATTTTAGGGACTTCCCGCAGTTGGACTAGATATTCTGAAACAGCTGCCCATCACAAAACACTCAAATGGTGGATGAATTCATCAAACACAATTTAAACCACACTGCTGTACTCACAAGAAAAGAAAAGACATCTCCACCCCATGTCACCCCGCCAAAAACCCCAAACCTGAAAGCTTAAAATAGAACAAATTCAGTAGCTGGGGCTACACTGGAGTGAGAGCCAATGCTGATGTCAGGGACCCAGAGCCTCAGGAATTCACAGCCACGGGCATGGGAATAAGATACTGGCCCTTGAGCCCACTGAAAATGAGACTCTTGCAGAAAGCCAGGACCCCTGAAGTGGCTACAAACTCAGTGAAAGGGTGGGCAGGGGGAAACCAGCCAGAATCAGAGGGGACCCACAAGGAAACTTACCTGTCTCTACCAGCTCCCAGTAGAAAAATCAATAATCCTGTAGTCTCCCTGGAGAGTCTGTAAACATAGGCCTGTTCACACAATAAGCTGAGAAGAAATCCACCCTGGCTGGGAGGGACTTTGCAATGTGTCCCCTTGGCTGGGGTGAACCACACATCCCCAAATTCCCTTCATCCCAGGTTCCCTGTCAGAGTGGGAGACAAAAGAGACCTTGTGGGAGATTTGGAGGCTGGAGGAGAAGCGGCAGCCATGTTGAAGCTCACACACTTCCTGGTTTACCTGCTGGTGCACCTCAACAGCATGAGGCCACAGCCAGGCCTGCAGCTGCCCCTCCTTCCTCTGGACCCTCTTCAGCTTCTCTGACTCCTGGGCCAGGTGTGTGTGTTGAGCTTCATGATGAAGAGCCCACGCCACCAAGATCAAAGGTGTTGAGAACAGACATGGTTTTCAGTCTGCCCTCCGAGTCTCCTGTTTCTGCAGTGGTCTGGCTTGTCCTTGCTCTTCCCCATGTTACAACCGTCCTCTCTTCTTCAGCACCCGTGGGACTTGGCTCCAGCATCAGATGCAAAGACTGCAATCCCACAGAACCTGCTTAAATGGCAGCCACGAGTGCATAGTCAAGTACTGCAAAAATCATATATGTGTACTTATCCTGGTGGTCCAACTGCTCTAACTGAACCCTGACTGACACAGCATTTGGTACCTGAGTCTGGTTCTAGAGGAGTAGAACTTTAAGGGTAGGTTCCCTGAATTGCTTCTGGGTTTTCTTTTCTTATTATTTTTTAAAACTTGAGATATAATTGACATATAACATTGTATTAGCTTTAGATACACAACATAGTGGTTTGATACATGTGTACCTTGTGAGATTACTACCACAATAAGTCTAGTTAACCTCCATCACCGCAGTTACAAATTTTTTTATGATGAGAACCTTAAAACTCTACTCTCTTAGCAATTTTCAAATATATAGTACAGTATTATTAACTATAGTCACCACGGTGTACACTACATCCCCAGGGTTTACTCATCTTATAAGTGGAAGTTTGCACTTTTTGATCACCTTCCCATTTTGCCCATCCCTCCCCCCCACACCTCTGGCAACTACCAATATGTTCTCTGTATCTAGGAGCTTAGTTTGTTGGGTGCTTTTCTGTTTGTTTTATATTCTATACATAAGAGCACATGGTATTTGTCTTTCTCTGTCTGACTTAGCTCACTTAGTATAAGGCATGCCATCAAAGTCCATCCACGTTGTCACAATGGTAGGATTCTTTTCTTCTTTAATGGTGAATAATATTCCATTGTGTGTATATATATCACGTTTTCTTTATCCATTCATTCGTTGATGGATGCTTAGGTGTTCCTGTGTCTTGGCTATTGTAAACAATGCTGCAATGAACATAACTGCAGTTATGATAGTGATTTCATTTCCTTCAGATAAATATGCAGTAGTGGAATTGTTGGATCATATGGTAGTTCTATTTTTAGTTTCTTAAGGAAACTTCATACTGTTTTCCATAGTGGCTGCACCAATTTACATTCCTACCAATAATGCACAAGCATTCCCTTTTCTCCTGTCCTCCCCAACACTTTCATTTCTTGTCTTTTGGTAATAACTGTTCTAAGAGGTGTGAGGTGATAGCTCACTGTGGTTTTGATTTGCATTTCCCTGATGATCAGTGATGTTCAGCACATTTTCATGTGCCTGTTGGCCGTTTGTATGTCTTCTTTGGAAAAATGTCTATTCAGATCCTCTGCCCGTTTTTAATTGGATTTTTTTTCTGAGTTTTATGAGTTCTTTATATATTTTAGATATTAACCCCTTGCCAATATTTCCTCCCATTCCATAGGTTGCCTTTTCATTTTGTTGATTCTCTTTGCTATACAGAAGCTTCTAGTTTGATATAGTCTCACTTATTTTTGTTTTTTGTTTGTTTGTTTCATTTTTGCCTTTGTTGCTTTTGCTTTTGGTGTCAAATCCAAAAAAATCATTGTTAAGACTGATATCAAGGGTTCTGGGTTTTCTGATGTTTGGTTCTCTGGTCTAATTAGATTTGAAGGCATTAATGACTCTGTTTCCAGTGGTAAAGAAGGGACTGGCCTTTAGTGAAGCAATGAAACAAAACAAAGTATTGTTTACAACACATACTCTTTCTTAGCCCTGCTCTCTGTCAACTGAAACTGTTCTGGTTCTTGAAATGTTTGCTCCAGACCTAAGATTAGAAATTATATAATTCTTCCAATCATGTGCCTGAAGGCTACAGTTAATGTATGACTTTCATGTTTTCTTTCATTTCTTAAACCTTAATTTAGCTTTTATCTTTATAAATATATACGTAATTTTCTAAGCTTTTTCCTTCCCTGGTTGACCCATGCTCTTGATTAACCCCATCATGCCATGTTATTTGGTATCTGCCTACCCAGAGCCCCTTCTAGGGAAAATCACTCTACCAACAGCCCCAGCCACCTAACCTTAAAGCACTTGGCCCCTTTACACCCTCATCTTTGCAGATTGGGCTAGGAAGGGCAGGACCCTCGGGATCAGGGTGACACTGCAGAGGGACCAGGCTGAGTCTCTCTAATCTAATCTAATTCATCTCCTGGTGTCTCCTGGGACAGAGTTGTTGGGATACCTTTTCCCCAGGGTCCCATGTTTGAGGTGGTCTCTGATAGCTCTCCTTCACCTACACCTTTTTACCCCCACTCTATCTTGGGACACGAACCATTTTGAAAGTTGAAAGTGAAGTTGCTGCTGTGAGAAAATGAGTGTAGCGCAACATTCAGCTATGGACCTCGCCAGTTGGCCATCAACTCACCTTATCCTTCTTCCTCAAACAGAAACACCTTTCTTTTCAAGTTGCTTTTGTTACAGAATTAAGGAAATGGCTGCTAGGGCTTGGAGAGAAAATCCACCAAATGTCCCAAGCGTTGCTAATGATCAGGAAGATGGGTTTTGTGTATGTTCTTGTAAACAAAGTTTCCTCCCATCGGTGGAAGAAATGCCAGATACACCAAGCATGGAGAGTTCCAAATTTATAGTTTCAACAGAGAAAAAAAAGAAGAAAAAATTACCGGCAGAGACATGTCCTCTGGGAAAGATTTAGTAAATACTGAAGATTCAAGTCTCATCCCCCAATCCCATCCCTGTGGGGCCTTGTCAGCAAATTCATTGCCCTCCCAACCATCAAAGGAACACTTCTTTCTCACAGAAGAGCCCTTAAGAACCTCAAATGCAAAGAGAAAAGCATCTCAGCAACAATGGTTTCAGGGAAACTTTTCAGAAGGAGAATCTGCTCAACTAAAGATGGGGGATGGAGCTCTTCAGGAAATCTGTGACTCTGGAAGAATACTGGGACAAGGAGACTTTGAAGTGGTCCCTGAGGTTGCAGGGGACCACTAAATGGGCAAAAGATGGCAGGCTGGAAGCTCCACTATCAAGTTACGTGGATGAAAGTCGAGCTTCCTAAAAAGCGTGAAACAAGAACACATCGGGCTTCCCTGGTGGCGCAGTGGTTGAGAGTCCGCCTGCCGATGCAGGGGACACGGATTCGTGCCCCAGCCTGGGAAGATCCCACATGCCGCGGAGCGGCTGGGCCCGTGAGCCTGCGCGTCCAGAGCCTGTGCTCCGCAACGGGAGAGGCCACAACAGTGAGAGGCCCGCGTACAGCAAAAAAAAAAAAAAAGAACACATCATATGTTATGAGCAAGTGTTTGAGATGCCTAAGTGAATGTACCTTGTGACGGAGCTTTGTGGGGAGGGAGAACTTGAAGAAATTCTGAGAATGAGTCCAGGTTGCTCATCCAAAGCCTCGCTCACATCAGCTAGATCATATCTTCACAACAGGATACACAGAGATCTGAAGCTGTAAAGCACTATGGTTTAAAGCAGCTTTATTGATGCTACCAACTTCAACATAAAGGCAATTGTGGCTTAGCTGTGCGGAAGCCATGCTGTGAGGCACACGTGGGACCCCTGCGGCTATCAATGCCCATGGCCAAAGCCAGCAGTGTGACACTGGGTCACAGACGCGTAAGGACATGTTATTATGCGGGAATCACACTTTTTAGCAAGCTCAGAAGAGAAAATTTTGAATTAATAAAAAAAGAGAGAACTATGTTTTGAAATCCACTTGGGGATTCGATAGGTGACTGTGCCTAAAGCATTTTGAAACAACCTACAAAAGTGGATCTTGCAACTAGAATCCCGCTTGAGGAACTGTTAGATGACCAGTGGTTAGCAGGAAACGTGCTTTCTCGGGCAAGATCAACCAATGTGCTGGAAATTCTTTAAGAGTGGAAACACAACTCAAGAACTGACGAAGAAAACACAGCAGATGGAAAGAAGAGCAATTGCTCCATTCGAGGACAATAGAGAAGTTACCAACCCAGGGGAAGTGGATCTGGTGTCACAACACTTTGATTGAAGAGGAAAACCAGCGCTCTGCTTGTGAAAATGTAGCTCCTGTGACCAGAAAGAAGGTAAAATGGCCTATTTGGACATGTTCTCTTCAGCCCCCACATCTTGCAAACTCTTTCCAATTGAGCTCAAGGAAGAAGTAGAGAAACCCACTGTGATTTTGAGCCAAGGAATAGCAACCAAAGGCACTATGAAATCCAATGCCCTGTGTAGAACCAGGACGTGTACAGTTTTCTCCCATGCTGACCAGTACAATGACAGGCTGCCCTTTCTAGTGATAAGATGAAAGGATGGGAGGGGAAAGGGTGGAGCTATGCTGAGCCTGTTAACACGCTCAGTCCTACATCTGCTTGCATCCATTTCAAAGTGAAGCTAGTTATCTCCCAAGCAGCATGACCTGCATAAGGGGGGTTAAAGGACAGCCACTGATGGGCTTGATAGCAGGCTGTGGCTGGAACCCAGCTGGGACGGATACAAGGGTTGTCTAGACAGGCAGAGACCCTCAAAGCAGTAAGGCCACTTGGGAAGACTTCGGGGTATACTTGCTCAGTTTTACTTATATCAAATTGTATTTAGTCACAATTATTTATAGAGGAATACAAGTGGCCAGATATGATCGTGGAGGTCCCAGATTAGATGCACTTTGCAAGAGAAGACCTTGTTAGGAAATCCCCTATAACCTTGACATAGCTTTACAGGAAAGTGCTCCGGCCATTCACACATGTTCTCATGGTTTTAGGTTGCTAGATTGCTCAAGACGACTTATTTTAAACTTGGAAAAATATATTTTCTAACTACTTACTATTAACCAGCTGCTAAATTCCCCATACACTGATAGCATTAATTAAAAGTAGATGTTAAGCTTACCTCCCCTGGCCCCTCAAAAAGTGAATTCTGCGAGAGCAAAGGGAGAGTCACTGCTGGTGGCAATGTAAATCAGAACAAATGTTCTGAAAGTCATGGAGCATATACCAAAAAGCCTCACAACATGCATATTCTTTGCACAATCATCTTTGGCCTTGGTTTCCTCATCTGTAAAATGAGAACAATGATATCCCCTCCTCAGATTGCCATGGGACAACTGAAATTCTATGTTCAGATCAGCTGAAATGAATAGCTGCTCAGTAAATGCCACTTCTATTTCTCTCTTACCTGTGGTAAAACCCCATCTTGTTTGCCACCGTGTCCCTTTGCTGAGGTCCTGCATACGTACGACAACTTGGTGGATACCACGACTACTTGTGTTATTAGTTAGACCTGGTGCCTTGTGGCAAGCGCTCTGAGATGGCTTTTCAACGGGGATGATAAGCAAGGTAAGTCTGAGGCCAAGAAGCCAGTTGCAAGCAGCTCATGAGACATTAAATCCATGATGTCCTCACCCTGTTAGCTTTGTGTTCTGATCAAATAAGCCTAGAAGGAGATAGAAAATGTACCATGACTATCTGTGGTGTACCCTGGACTGTCACATGTGTGATCTTATTTAATCCCTACAGCAACCAGATGGAATAAAACATTATTAACTCCATTGTAATGGGTGTTACTGTAATGTAACATGGTGGATGAGGCCCCGCAGCTCAGAGAAAATGAGTGACTCCCACATGGCAGTCAGAGGTAGATCTGGGGTTTAACCCAGGTCTTCTGACTCTGAGACCCATCCAGGGTCACCACCCCAGGAGGACTTCTGATTCCATTTCTGACGCAGTCAGCACTTCTGTGTATAGGCATCATGATCGTTCTGGGAAGGCAGAGGGCAGTGAGCCAAACCCCCGGCTCAGCACACAAACTTGGGTTTCCACTGGGGAGTCGATTTGTGGGGAAAAAGGAAATGCACTGAGGGGAGACCCTGGGGTTGGATGGTCAGAAGATCCAAGGAGACTGTACTTGAAATGAGACCTGGAAGTATCAACCCTGTAAAGATCTCTGGGTGGGGAAGCCCTAGCAGAAGAGCAAAGGCCTTGGGGTGGGTGGGGAGTGAAAAGGGAGGGGATGCAGGAAAAAGAAGGCCAGTGTGGCTGGAGCAGAAGGAAGAACGGAGAGTGTGAGAGAGGCAGGGGGTGACCAAGGTCTTGATCAGCCAGGGTCACGTGGACCAGGTTGGGTTGTACTCTGAAGTGTGGAGGGAAACCTTTAAAATGTTTTTAGCAGGGAAATGACACCATCTGATTCATAGTGTTTAGAGACTTCCCTGGCTTATGTGTGGGGAGTGGAGCGAGAGTAGTACCACCAGTTTGGGGGCTGTTACTGTACTTCCAGAGTGAGCTGGTGTTGCCTGGCCATGGGCAGAATCAGAAAAATGCAGCAACGTGGACCATTTTGCTATTTTTGAGGTATCACTGAGCCAACTTGCCAATGAGTTGAGTCTGTGACGATTGGGAATAAGGGTTAGGGTAGGGGAAAGAAAGAACTTGCATAAGGTGGGTGGTGAGGCCATTAACTGAAATAGGGAGGCCAAGGGGAGAAACAGATAGGACGCTGGAGATGAAGAACTCTATTTTGGCTGTGGCAAGTTTAGAGGTGCTGTTTAGATACCCAGATGAATACAGGTAGGCAGCCGAACTGACCTTTTGCCCTATGGAGTGATCAGAGTTGGGTTGTATCAACTAGGGAGTGAGCATAGAAGAGAGTGAGTCTGGGTCCTCGTTTAGAAAGTTGGAGCAATGATGCTGCCTGCTCTGCCTTAAAGATGGTCTTCACTAAGATTGAATGAGGTGAGTGCAGACTTCTGTTCCAACGTCAGGGATCGTCACTAAGTTGCAAACGCCACACCACCATTCCTTCTTCTCGGAGATAAGATGGCTGATGAAGAAAGATGGCTTTGTGGAGAAGCTCTCCTATGGTGAAGGGTTGGAAGGGGTGCTGGAGTGGTCACCACGCCCCCCTCCAGCACCAGCTGGTCTCTCTGAGTCCTGGCCTCATTTCAATGAGCCTGGGACAACTAAAAATAAGTTGGTCTTCTTCCCCATCCTGTCCTTGTTTCTGTGAAGCCCATCACCATTGCACAGAAGTACGTAACACGACGGAGCCCACCATGTTGTTGAGATGCTCATGAAACTTTGGGGCAGTTGACCTGAGAGATGTGAGTAACGCCAGTGCTTCCTTTTCTCAAACTTTATAGGCACATGTTTCTCCATGGAGACTTTAACACATGGAAGTTTTCATTTTGTAATTTCCAGATGTTCTGCTGTTATCTATGAGGAAGACAAATACCATTTATATTCTCTGTTTGCGTATTAAACACACACACACACACACACACACACACACACACACACACACACAAAACTGTCCTCCCATCTAGCTGCAAGGCAGAGAATATTTTTTTCTTTGATCTTTATCTTTCCTCTCCCTTTGAATACAGATCAAGCATGGAAAATTTCCAGTCAAAGGAATAATTCTTCCCAAAGCTGTGATGCAAATGAGGAGGGGGTGGTAATGATGTACACCTGGATACTAGGCTGACCACTCATTGTGGCATCCAGGGGGGCAAACACTGGCCTGGGAAGGCTGCCCCCACACTGTGTTCACCCCTCCACAGCTTGTCCAGCCACTCAGCCACCCTGGGCTTCATCTCCCACCCTTGCAACAAAGAGGATGAAAGCATTCATTCTCTCCCCAAGGATGCCATGGAAAGGGCGAGTGAGAATCCACTGTGTGTGCTGTGTGGTCTGGGTCACTCTAAGATGGAAAATGTAGGAACGGAAGTATGAAAGTAAAAGACATGCTTTAAGGAGAAAGTCTTCTTTGATCTCATTTGGTGATTAAATAAATCAGTATTATTCACCCAATACTTGTTTCCCACTCATTCTCTCAAAACCACTATATACAAATAATATTATAAATGTCTACGTACATCTATCTATGTAGAGACACACATACTTCTCATACGCAATTATACACAAGGACACAGTAGGTTGCATGTATATTAAACGTCTAGAAATCTTTCCTGAACTCCTATCCTGTGCCAGGGTCTATGCTAAGTGCCATGGTTTCAAAAATGAATAATGCGCAAAATATCTTTTCTTGTGGAGTTCACTGTCTAATAGTGGATACAGAGTTCTAAACAATCTCGGCCTGCTTATCAAGTGAAACATTAAGCATTTTGTTCAGATATACAGAACATTCAGGGGAGATTCAGAGCACCACTATCTTGCAGAAAATAGAGGCTGAATAATGGCCCCCAAAGATATCCATGTCCTTACCCCCGAAGCCTGCGAATGTGTTACCTTAAAGGCAAAGGGACTTTGCAGATGTGATTATCCATGTGGGCCCAATGTAATCACAAGCCTCCTTATATGAGGGCTGCAGGAGGATCACATTCAGAATAAAGAGATGTGACAACAGAAGCAGAAGTTAGACGGATATGTTTGAAGATGAAGGAAGGGGCCACAAGCTGAGGAACGTGGGTGACCTCTAGAAGCTGGAAAAGGCAAGGAATGGATGGCTCCCTCTGAAGCCCCCAAAAAGGTATCAGCCCTGCTAATATCCTGAGTTTAGACTTCCGACCTCCAGAACTGAGAGAGAATAAATGTGTGCTGTTTTAAGCCTCTAAATTGGTGGTAATTGGTTATGGGGGCGACAGGGAACTATTGTATTGCTAGAAGGCTAAGAAGGGATTCCTGGAAGAGGTCAGATTTCAGCTTGAAAGCTCAGTAGAATGTTTCAGGAAGCCAATACAGGGCAACAGGTTGGGGCAGCCAGACAGGGGAGCATCTCAGCAGTGGGTGAGAGTGTAGAAGCAGGTGTGCTACAGAGGCTTCGCTTTAGTTTTTTGTTCTGTTCTGATGGTAGAGGGTAGTGGAGAGGAGGGAGAGGTGACACTAAGCAGTCTGTGAAGGCCTTGCATGGGGAATATCAGTTATCTACGGCCACAATAATGCTGCTCAATACACGATGCCAAGACTGTAGCTTTAGACGCCACCCATTTCTAATTTCTCACAAATCACTGGGTCATCTGGGGGGCTGTGCTGATGTGAGCAGACTCAGCTGATTTAGTTGGGCTTCTCATGCATCTGCCGTCAGACAGCAGGTGGGCCGTGGGATAACTGGCCCAGGTTGACCTCAGCTGGGAGGTCTTGGCTCTCCACGTGTCTCTCACATCCTTCCAGGGGGGTATCTTGGGTATGTTCTCTCAGTAGTAGCAGGGTCAAAAGAGAAGAAGCAGAAATTTACAAGCACTTTTCAACCTTCTTCTTGGCATAAAGATTATTACCATCCCTGGTGACCTAAATGGGAAGGAAATCCAAAAAAGAGGGGACATATGTATACATATAGCTGATTCACTTTGCTCTACAGTAGAAACTAACACAACATTGTAAAGCAACTATACTCCAACGAAAATTAATTTTAAAAAAAAGAAATAAGTAAAGGGGAATAAGAGGTTACAGCTTCCAGTTTTTAAATAAATAAATCATGGGGATATAAATGTACAGAATAAGGAATATAGTCATTAATATTGTAACAACTTCATAATGTATAAAAATATCAAATCACTATGTTGTATACCTGAAACCAATATAATATTTTATGTTAACTGTAATTTAATTTTTTAAAGTAAAAATAAAAAAAAAAACAGATTACTACTGACCCATTGACAAAAGCAAGTCACAAGGTGTATTCATTTGCCAGGGCTGCCATAACAAAGTACCACAGACTAGGTAGGTATCTTAACACAACAGAAATTTATTTCCTCACAATTCTGGAGGCTAGAAGCCCAAGATCAAGGTGTTGGCCTGGTTATTTTTTTCTGAGGCCTCTGTCCTTGGCTTGTAGATGGCCATCTTCTCCCTGTGTCTTCACATGGTCTTCCCTCAGTGCGTGTCTGGGTCCTAATTTCCTCTTCTTATAAGGATACCAGTCATATTGGATTAGGGCCACCCTAATGACTTCATTTTAACTTACCTGTTTAAAGGTCCTATCTCCAAATACAATTACATTCTGAAGTACTGGTCCGGGTGTTAAGACTTCAACATACGAATTTGTGGGGGGACACAGTTCAGCCCAGAACACATGGCTTCGTTCAGAGTCAGTGTGAGACGGGGGTACCAAAGGGTGTGGACCCTGGAAAGCATGAAAATTTGGGACCACTAATGTAATCAATCTACCACGCAAGGAATTGAGAATTTTGATTGAGATTCATTACATGACTGGAAGTCTGAGGATTTTTACCTGGGAAGTATAATAATAATAAATTGCATTTAAGGAAATTATAGTTCCAAATATATTTCTTGCTAAACAGAACATTGATTTACAGAATACTAATAAAAGTGGGTTCTAAATGTCATGGCTTTGATCCAACATACTGATTTCAGTTATCTATGGCAAAGAAGCCCAAACCTTAGTGGCTTACACAGCCATTTATTAGATTTCATAATTGGATCAGGAGCTTGGGCTGGACTAGCTAGGTACCGCAAAGCCCCGAGAGAGAACTTCCAAGAGAGAGAAAGTAGAGGATTGCAGTCTTTTAAGGATGGGCCTGGAAATGGGCACAGAGAACCCTCCCCTGCACTCTTGGTCAAAAGAGTCACAAACGAGATCCCTCTATTCATTTCTAAAATCCTGTTGCTTCCTCAGGAAAACGGGGCCTGAATAGCTGGCTTGACATGTTGTCCTTTTGGCACATGTTTGAGAAGGGCTTGACAAGAATGTGAGCAATGTTTCAAACCTATGTGGAACAAACAGCACGTGACCTGGAAGGCAGGTTTGTGACCTCTTCTCCATCCTGGAGAGCTAACCCGCACACCTATGCACGGCATCCAGACCCAGGGTCTCCCAGCCTGGGCTCCTGTGTTCCTTGGTGCTACCAGCAGCGGTGGGCTCCATACCCACTGAAAAGCGGTGGAAAGAATGAAGGAGGACGACCTTCTGACCATTTCTTCTTGGTGTTATCATTCTACTAGCCCCCTCCAACAAAGGAGTGAGGGGCCCGGGAGAGCAACTTTCCAGCCCCTCTGCCTAACGAGAGCCTGGAGGTGGGGCTGAGTTCCTGGAAGGCTTTTTCCTTCCACTCGCTCCTCTCAAAAGTGCTCACTTTCTCAGAATCTCCTCAACCCGCCTCCCCTGCTCAAAAGAGAAAGGCAGTTGATCTTCCCGCTAAGCACGCTAGAACTTATGTCTGGGATTGGGCTCCCCCAAAGCGGACTCTGAGACGAGGTCTCAAGGGCGAGAACTTAACTTGGGAGGTAATGCCAAGAAGCACCAGTATGGAGTGGGAAAGGGAAGGAACCCAGGAGAGGACGTGTTAACCAGCAGATAGCCACGATGGGCAGCCAGGGATCACCCTTGCTGACCTCTGGGGATGCCGTAGAGGGTACCTCAGAGTTGGCCCATGCATATGGGGTGGAAGCCAGGATATTGACTTCCAGCCCCACCCATCCTGGCTGACGACTGCTCTCAGGCGCCAACTGCCCTGCACATTGCACCTGCCCCAGGAATGGGCCTAGCAGCCAGAGACAGCATCAGGCAGAGCCACGGATGCTGGTAGGAAGCTGCCAGCATGTGCAGGGCAGGAACAGTAAGTGCTGAAGGGATAAAGATGGGGCACCAACCATGTCTGCCAGCAACTCGTACCGAAGGACCCACATTAGACCTCACATCACGGCCTTTTTTTTACCAATTACATCACTGAGACGTTTTTATCAAATAAGAAGAAAATCAAATTTTGAATGTAGTATGTATCTTCAGCAAAATAAAATATAATGAGAGAAGTTAAAACAGTACAGAAAAGTCAGGAACCAAAATTAAAAGTCAGTCTCATCTCTGTCTCCGTACCCCATTCCACAGAGGTATCCACTCTCTTAACTATTTTCTGTTTTAAATGCTTGGTTATAATCATCCCTCTAAATCATATACTTAGGCAGGAGGTCCGCATTATCCAGGGACAATTGGCACCGGGAAAAAAGCCACTTAAAGTGAACCCATTTAAAATGGAGATCAAAATTTCACAGTAAATGGTGATTAGGAGATTATCTTGGAAACTGAAACTAAAATGATAAATATAAATGTATTTTATTTAATTAAATTTTCACTATAATGGCAACTGTGCACTAATTCTTAGAAAGAATAAAGAATAAATCAAGCATTTATAGGGTTTGGGGAGTAATTCTGCAGACAAAATTGCATAATAGCAGGATAAGACATGGTTCGTTTCATATTTGACTTTCACTGTGTAATCATAGAATGGTCATTTTTGCAAAGAGCATTTGAAAACTTCATAAATTCCAAGCACTTCTCTTTATTGCGTGATATTCAAATGCATTTCCTATGAATGACTGCACCGCTCAGCTTTTCTCTCCTCAGTTGTCAACTGGTCTCACTCCACCAAGTCCTTGTTTGCCCTTGACTTTGAGTGTCATTCACGAAGCTGTCCTGTATCACTTTAGAGTTTACATAAACTCCTACATCTTATCTAAGGTTTGCAATTGACTGAATTAATGTAATAGGTGCAGATAACTGCAAGTGTCAAGAAGGGAAGATGCTTTAGTAGGAACTAATTTTACCAATATTTATATATTTTTTTAATATATGCATACTTTGACAACTTTTGATTCCCTACACAACCTCATAAGTACAGAGACCAGCATAATGAATATTCAGATAGCAGGGAGCACTGTACCTCCATTTCTTTTTTTTTTTTTTTTATGGTACGCAGGCCTCTCACTGTTGTGGCCTCTCCCACTGCGGAGCACAGGCTCCAGACGCGCAGGCTCAGCGGCCATGGCTCATGGGCCCAGCCGCTCCACGGCACGTGGGATCTTCCCGGACCGGGGCACAAACCCGCGTCCCCTGCATCGGCAGGCGGACTCCCAACCGCTGCGCCACCAGGGAAGCCCTCCATTTCTTAATTTACCAACTTTGGGCAATATCCACTGACATTCCCACTGTGAAAGATGGTAAATCACTGCGCTTGAATTGCCTGCTTTCTCCCCACTCTCCATACCGCTGGATTTTTGTTGTATAATCTTATTCGTTCTTCTAGGTTTGCCTTTATACTTTTAGATGTACTTAAACTTCTATTTCCTGATCCAGAAACATTAACCTTCATCTCTTGACTCTGTCCCTGAGAACCACTGTCTTGAGCCACCAGCAGAGCTTGCCCAGAGGACCTAAGAACATGGAGACACGTGTAAGAAGTCATGACCACTGCTGTGCAGGTCCCCCTGTAAGGCAGTTGAAATAGCAGTTGATTCCGACCGGGTCTCTAGATCTGTTCTGTTTTCAGTTTCATGGGGAAACTGAAGTGGTCGACTGTGCCAGAAACACACATCCGTGCGCAGCAGAGAAACCATCTTTTATATGACAATCTATTACAAAGATAGGAGCTAACGTCACTGATAATTTTCAAACCAATGTGTCTATCCCGTAAAGTGAATTAAACCTAAAATCTGAAAGAACAGTAACCTTGAGGGCAGAAGTTTCCAAACCTGATAATACATCCCAAGCACCGGAGAGCCTGATTTTCCAGCCCCACTTCTGGCCTCTGGGAGGAGGGCTGGGGAATCAGGCTTTTCAACAGGAATGCCAGGTTTCTGATCCTTCTGGAGCCACTGCAGCCCAGGGTCTCACAAGAGCACTTCCGGACCACCTCTGTAGAGGCGGTCGGTTGTCCTGGCTAAAGCCACAGGCACTGAAGCAGGAAGAGGAGAGGTGAGAGAGGGGAAGACACGTAGTGTGTACCTCACCCCCACCTAGCGCCGGGCCAGGCTCTCCACGTGTTTTGTCCCCTTTCATCCTCACAACACTGCCATGAAGTATTAATATCCTCATTTCACAGATAATAAAACTGAAACTCAAAGAGGCAAATTGTTCAGGTCATTTAGCTTATAAATGGAAAAACCAAGATTCAAACCCATGTAACTTGACTAAGCAATACCATTTCCGGCTACAGAATGGAGAAGATGGTGTGATGGGTTGAATTGGGTCTCCTCAAATTTCATATATTGAAGCCCTAACCCCCAGTACCTCAGTTTGTGACTGTACTTTGAAATAGGACATTTTAAAAGATAATTAAGGTTAAATGAGGTCATAAGGGTGGACCCCAACCCAGTAGGACTGGTGTCCTCGTAGGAAGAGGAAGAGACACCAGGTATGCAGCAGTACAGAGGGAAGAACCGTGAGGATACAGGGAGAAGATGGCATCTTCAGGTCAAGGAGAGGGGCCTCAGGAGAAACCAAACCCGCAGCACCTTGACCTTGGACTTCCAGCTTCCAGAGCTGTGAGAAAATAAACGTCTGCTGTTTAAGCCAGCCCATCTGTGGTATTTTGTTGTGGCAGCCCTGGCAAGTGAATACAGAGGGAAAATGGAAAACACAAGGAGGAAGAAGAGAAGGGAAGGGATAATAAAAGAAAGGGAAGCAGAAAAAGTAAGGAGAAAGCGTTCATTCTTGGTTGCACTTGGGATTTGGGGGAGGGGCTTGCACATCATGAATCTGTGGAAGAGCAGCGAACAAAACTTGGAGGAAGCCTCCTTTAACCACTGAGAGGGAGGCCCCTAGAATGAGCTGCACATGGACACGAGCTCTCCACATGTGTCCCCATCCCTCCTGAGCATCTGCTGGCCTCCAACAAGGGATGACCTCTGCTTCCCCGCCTCCTGAACTTGACGTGACCGGATGCCCCAGCTGGAGGCATCAAGAGGAAAACTTACAGAAGTCCGACTAAACAGTCAGATTCTGTTTTGCAAATGGGTTTTCAAATTCATCATGGAGGGATGGTTCACATCTGTGTTTTTCCCAACTTTGCAGCCCTGTGTTTTCCCCATACTCACTGCTGCTGGTTCTGACTTCAAAGGTCCAGGGAGGTTTAAAGAAGCGAATTGAAGACAAGCAGCTTTGTCTCCATCAAAAGCGGATTCCACAAAGCAGCAGCAGCCCTGCACACAGAGCGTGTTGATTGCTCCACGTTCACAGTTAACAGCCTGTCAGCTGGGGAGGGGGTCCTCCCTGGTAGGGCCAAGGCACCTGCCGAGGTGTGTTCACAGCAGATGCTTCAATCTTGCTTTAATGTCATCTAATCATTAGAGGAAGCAGAGCTTAAAAGAGATTTTGTCTGAGGACACAAAGGGCTGAGCACCTCACACTAGTAGCTGAGAAAGTAGGGTCTTCAAAGATGTGATAAACTCATGACCACAGGGAAGTATTGTTAGTGCTGGGGAGAGAGGATTTTTTTTTTTTTTTTTTTACTTTGTATTAGAGATTCCAAGAAAATAGGACAGTTTGCGGTTGTTTGTTTGTTTTGGCTTATAAACAATAGGAATTTATTTCTCACAGTTCTAAGGCTGGAAGTGCAAGATCAGGGAGCCAGTATGGCTAGGATACGGCAAGAACATTTTTCGGGGTTGTAGATGACCAACTTCTCACTGTACCCTGACGTGGTGGAAGGGGTGACGGAGCTCACGGGGGTCTCTTTCATAAGAGCGCTGGGCCCCATCATGAGGGCTCTACGCTTGTGACCTAATCACCTCCCAAAGCCCACCTCCTAATACTAACACACTGGGTGGGTTTAGGATTTCAACATATGAACTGGGGAAGAGGGGGACACAAACAGACCATGCACAGGGTGACCAGGGAAGGCTCCTGTGAGGTGTTTAAGCTAAGATCGTCAATGAAGTGGGACTTCTGTGGCTACAGGTTTTAGAAACGCAACTCAGAGTCGCAGGCACACACACCCTGAAAGAACGTATTGACTTGCCTAATAAGAAAGTCGAGGAGTGGCTGGCTTCAAACATGGCTGAACTTGGGACAAGGTCATTTACCGTGTTATTCATTTGTGTTTGGCTTTCACTGTGTTTTTCCCCTCTGACTACCAGAAAAGCAGTCAGGCCTTCCTTGTTTCCAGACTTCAGAGAGTCGTGTTACAGGGAAAACAGCAGGAGTTGCCTGTACCGCACTCACCTTTTGTTTCCCTGAAACATGGTGTCCTTGGGAGGGTGCCTGCATGTGGGAGCCTCTAAAACACACCATGAGATTAGAACTTCAGTGCCCATAGCTGTCTGGGAGGCGTTGTCAGCAGCACCGTAGGAGTGAGGGGAAGTGAAGGAGGGCAGGAAATGGGCAGGTTACCAGCGTGGGTGACTGGAGCTCACGCCCACCGGGAAGCTCTGTGAGATGGTGTAGACAACGCCTCTGAGACATCCCGGTCGAGAGGGATATTTATCCACCAAATCCCATCCATCATTGGTTGAGGGCTGTTCCTGGGGGTCATTAACAGCCCAGTACTTCAACCTGCCCTGTGAGCAGGCCAGGAGGCCGCAGAGGCCAGAGGAAGGAAGAGTCTACACGCACTTGCAGTTAGAAGGGGCTTGGGAATGATGAGGGCTGGGGGGACTTGGGTGGGACACCACAGTCTCTGCCCCAAGGGTTATGCTGAAGGAAGAGACAGAGGTGAGTGCCTTTGAGGACCATGAGAGAGAGGAAGAGAGTTCCCAGGAATGAAGGGGTCAGGTGTCACAAAGACTGGCAGGTTTCACACATAGGTTGGTCAACACCTAAGGTTATGGGCCCCAGAGAGGCAACAGGACTGGACTGGCCATCCTGTGTTTGTCTTCCACATTCTTGGGACCCAGGAATTGTTCCTACCACTGGGGTTTAGCCTCCTAGGGTGCACTTCAGAACTACCAATCAGAAGAGACACCCAACGAATCTTAAAGGACACTCAACCAATCAGAATAGATGTCCAACAAGTTAGAACTGACATTCGACCAGTCAGAACCAACAATGGCCATTAACAATGGGTTGAATAGGTAGAATAGCTCTAGCTGTAGGGAAACCCAGACCTAAACACAGGCTTGAGGTCAGTGAGCTCTGAGTATCAGTTCCCAGCCTCCACTTCCTGCATCCTTTCTCTCCTCCACATTGTCTCTCAGCAACCCAATATCTTCATGTGGTCCAGTGCTCTTTGCTTCAGAATTCTCACTCAGGAAAGTCTCATGTATCAGTCATTTACACTATAGTCTGAATTTAAGACACTAAAGCATCTGAACAGTGAGCTTCATCTTGACTGTGGAAGAAAAGGCAGAATCTCCGTGAAAGACACATCCACAACAGGGGAATTTGCCCTGAAACAACCCCATGGTGACAGTCCACAGGGGTAGCCTATTAAGTAGGACAATCATACTTTAGTGTTTTTAGGGATATTGCTGCCTTCCCAGACCTGTCACAGCTATTGGGTCTTCTGTCCCTCACATGTCAAAGTCTGATGACCACCTAGGTTACCAACTCAGCTCTTTCTTACTGACCTACCCACACATAACACGGTCTTACCAGAAAACAGCTCTGTGATTTATTATTCCACCGGGCAGTGAGAAGCCTCAGGCCTTTTTTTTTTGGCTGCATTAGGTCTTTGTTGCTGCACACAGGCTTTCTCTAGTTGCAGCAAGGGGTGGGGGGGCTACTCTTCATTGAGGTGCACGGGCTTCTCATTGTTGCAGAGCATGGGCTCTAGGCGCAAGGGCTTCAGTAGTTGTGGCTCACAGGCTCAGTAGTTGTGGCTCGCGGGCTCTAGAGCGCAGGCTCAGCAGTTGTGGCGCACGGGATTAGTTGCTCGGCGGCATGCGGGATCTTTCCGGACCAGGGCTCGAACCCGTGTCCCCTGCATCGGCAGGCAGATTCTTAACCACTGCGCCACCAGGGAAGTCCCCTCGGGCCTATTTTAAACAGAAAGTCTTGTGCCAAGTACAAGACGGTGCCAGCCAGGTTCCAAAGAACACCACGCGTGTGCTCTTGGTTATCTTGGATTAGGGCTGGAGCTGCAGAAGGGTCAGGAAGGACTCCTGTCTAATCTTCCACAGCAGCATCTTGTCCCTTCTTACCGTTCCCACAGCTACAACTCACCTGAGACTGCGTGTCATCTCAATCAGTCCCCCAAACCCGGGCAAGTTCTCCACCCTGACTTCCAGCCACTACCCAACACCCTGTCCTGGATTTTGCTGCAGATTTTTCATTTGAAAACACAGCTTGAGGTGAGCCATTCCCCCCGCAGCTGACCCTCCCCTGGGTTCCTGCTGCCTATTCAGAAGTTCCAAGCATTGAACCTGGACTCAAGGTAATAAAAACAGCTGGTGCCCTGCAGCTTTCCTGCACTCTCTTCTCCCAGTTCCAGAGTCCAGGGAACAGACCATCCCAGCCTCAGTGGGTAAAACAACAGCCCTTTAACATGCCCATGCATGCTGTGGGTCAGGAGCCAGAAAGGTACGGAAGGACAGCTTACCTCTGCTCCGACGTGTCTGGGGCCTGAGAAGACTTAGAGGCTGGGGTGAGCCAGTGTCAGGAGATTGGAGTCATCTGAATGCCCAGGCCTGGGCCGGGAGGACAGGAGTGCTCGCCAGGGCGCCTCCATGCAGCCACTCCATGTAGAGCAGCTTCCTCCTGCCCTGGCAGGCTCAGCAGGGTCAGGCTTCATACACGAGGGCTCAGATGCCACTGGTGAGTGTTCTCACCCACAGGGCAGGAACGGCAACTCCTCTTATGGCCCGGCCTCAGAAGACCTGTGATGTCACTTCCACTGCATTCTGATGAATGCATACAGGGCATGGCCACAGGACTCAAAGGGAAGGTAATTCGACTACATCTCTTGATGGGGAGAAAAATATGGGCTCACCCTTGGAACATACGATCAGCCGCGTACCTCAGAGCCAGAGGACACACTGGCTGTTGGCCAAGCATGCCCACTCTCCCACCCCTTGTCCCTTAGCCCCAGCTGCCTAAGTCCGACACACCCCTCAAGGCCCACCACAAGTACCACCTCTTCCATGAAGCCAGTGCCCCTGCCGAAAGTAAACTCCTCCTCTCCACGGCCCATGCTGTAGCTGTTCTTCTCGGGTGTCTACCCTCTCCTACCCTGCAGCCTAGGTGTCTGGGCCTGCCCTGGCTCATGCCCCAACCTCCCTCTGGCCCTTCTGTGTCTGAGCATTGGACTAACCCGCAGCAGGTTCAAACCCCATACATCTTCCAAAAGCGCACTGTGCACCGTGAGGGGCCAGAGTAATGGGAACAACGTGTGCCGGACATGTGTCTGTGGATGAAAATATGTCTCTGGAAAGTTTAGCAGCCTTTGAAAGCAGCCCAAGCCTGGCCCAGCCCCAGCTGGCAAGCTCTGGAGGACAAGCTGGACATTGTCACTTGTACTATCCAGGCCCACATTCTCGCTCATGGCTCCTCTAATATGATGCTCTGAAAAGAGCTTCCCCAGCACTAGACAGACATCGCCTCCGGGGCTGCATGGGGCAGGCTGGCACACAACGCTCTTGGCTGTACAAATTCTCGGGTCCTATGGAGCCTCGGGTCAATCTGAGACATCTTTTCCATTTGGTCAATGGCGCTCATGTGAAAGACTGTGGCTCCATCTTCTTTATTTTTCCAGCTTTATTGAGGTATAATTGACAAATAAATTGTAAGATATTTAAAGTGTACATCATGATGATTTGATATATGTATACGTTGTGAAAGGATTCCTCCCATCCAGTTCATTTCCTCCGTCTTCTTGATCAAGTTCTGCGATTTATACCCGTGGGTCAGATCCAGCCCATTGCCTGCGCTGGTAAAGTTTTCCTGGAACGCGGCCATCCCATTCATTGCATTTTGTCTATGGCTACTTTCCCACCACAGTGGTAGAGTTGAGTGGTGTGACAGAGATCATGCCGCCGGCAAAGCCTAGAATATTTCTTATCTGGCCCTTTAAAGAAACAGTTTCGCCCAGCTCTGCTCTAGAAGCTCCTGGATGCCCTCACCACCCCCCAGTCTAGAGATAGGTGTCGGGGAGGAAAAGGACCAGCTGGCACGTCCCACCTTTCACTCCACTCAACCAAAAACATAGCCCAGGAGTTCAAACGGGGAGGAAGCCCACGAGAGAGAGTCCCACATAACAGATCAAAGGCATAACAAGAAAGAGAGCCCTGGGACCACCAGGACACCCAGCCTCTGCTTCTCCCATCTCCCCCTGTAGAGGTGGGCAAGCTCCCTTCCCCCACTTCAGTAAGAGCTGGGATTGGTATTGTACTAGGGAAAACCCAGAAAAAGAACAAAAGAAGAGGGTTGGGGTACATCGAAGTCTCAGGAGTGAACTTGTGTACAAACGAAGGAGCGTGCTGCTGAGGGAAGGAAAGTCTAGCTCCAATCAGCCAAGCGAGAACTGCCCCCAGACTCAGGGCCTGCAGCCCCTCTCCACCAGGCTGGGGCGCAGTGGCTGGCTGGCCATGAAAGCTGGATCCTCACATAAGATTCAGGTCCACCATACAAGGTTCTGGTTCTCTGGGGTCCTTTCTCATCCCAAATCACAGCTGTCACCACTGTCCCAGGACCCCTCTTATAGGACTAGTAGACCCATTCTTCGTCGCCACGGTGAACCACTGCCAGATGAGTCTCTACAGAGGGACGCTCTATTCTTGCCTACCTGCAGGAGACAGATGGAGACCCTCCCCTGAGCCCAGGGAATGCTCAGATACTTTCCTTCTCAGGGGAGCAACTTGTAGACTTTTCTTTAAGGAAGGAAGCCTGCTGAATCCTAGTCCATAAGGCGTTCCAAATAATGAGTTCCAAGAGAGAATCTGTCACTTGCCAGCTTTGTAACCTCCAGCAAAGCACTTAAATCTCCTGAGCTTCATTTTCTTTTTCTGGAAATGGGATAATAATACCACCAGGGATGGTTAAATGATATATATGAGGCCCTTGGCACACAGGATAAATGAATGCTTTAAACAAATGGAAACAGTGGCACGTATGTGACAGGGAAAGTTTCCTTCTCTCACAGCACCCCTTGGGAATATCCCTGTTTTCTCCCTTTTAGCCCATTTCACCCAATTTGTCCTTATTTTTCCCCACAGAAATTCCTTTCTCTTTTTATTCCATTCTTAAGGCAATAAAGAATAGGAGATACATCTGTTAATTAAATTTCTATTCGATTAATTATACTATATTGAAATTATTATACTAAACTGAAATTAGACTATATTAAAATTTGGCAGGACAGTCCTATACCCCTGCTTCCTTTCTTTCTTACCCCAGACCACAATTAGCCCCCATAGGTGAAGCCAAATTTATTTATGAATACATATATATATGTGTGTGTTTGTGTGGACCTGGTTTGCATAAAGATGTAACTAAATAAAACTTTTAAAATATTAGGACTGAATGTCAAAAGACCAGGATTCAAGTCCCTGCTTTACCACAAAGATTTTGTATAACCTTTGGAGAGTCAGTTGACCTCTATGGGCCTCAGTTTCCCCATCTGCAGCATAAGGGACTTAGACTAGATTTTATTATGTCCTTGCTGTATTATAGGATATACAATGTGAGAAAGGAGTTTGGACAAAAGGATCTGAAGGCTCTTCTGATTTGGAGCCAATCAGTCATTGCTGAGTCAAAGCTGGCAGGCTCACGGAAATTAGAAAAAAAAATATTTTTTTGCCAACGGTAGAATTTATTTTATTTTTAATTGATTTATAATTAATTATAAAATAATTAAATTGTTTAATTTTAATTAATTAATTAAAAATGATTAATTTTTTAATAGTTGATTTACAGTGTTGTATTAAGTTCAGGTGTACAGTAAAGTGATTCATTTATACATACATTTTTTTTCAGATTCTTTTCCCTTATAGGTTATTACAAAATATTGAGTAGAGTTCCCTGTGCTGTACACTAGGTCCTTGTTGTTTATCTATTTTATATATAGTGGTGTGTATATGTTAATCCCACAGTCCTAATTTATCCCTCCCCCTCCCTTTCCCCTTTGGTAACCATAGACTTGTTTCCTATGTCTGTGGGTCTATTTCTCTTTTGCATGTAAGTTCATCTGTATCATTTTAGAAACCAGTTTTTAATTTGATTTCTTCTTATGTCAGTCCTCCTCATTTTTGCTCTCTCCCCTAATCATGTAAACTTCCCCTACAAATTTGCCCTCAGTCATCCTTCAAAGAAAAGAAAGTCTAAAAGAATCTGCAAAATCCCTGATTATCAGAACTCATCATTCTGTGGGTGTTGGGCATTTTCAGAACATACGCCAGGGACTGGGACTCTCAGAGGTGATCAGCTGTCTGACATGGAGCCAAATGTGTGTGTGTGTGTGTGTGTGTGTGTGTGTACTTTGCTCGAGGTTACAAAGCTGACGAGTGACTTCTTACAGCTTCTAAACTGCTATAAATGGGTGTTTAGTAATGTGTTGGTAAGGAATGGGCGAGGGGAAGCATTCTACAGTCACGTGATTAGGTCTCAGTCTTTTAGTGAACCTGTGCCTCTGGACTGTAAACTTCATATGTGCTTCTCTGTCTTCCTCTCACCCTCCGCCCTCCACTCTACCCCTGCATTAGGTGGAATAGGAAGGATAGAGGAGGCTAGAGTTGGGTATTTTTTTTTCTCTCAGGTCAGTTAGGCTCTGATGAAACCCTAGCCAGTTAGGCTCTGGTTAAATAACTTCTTCTGAAGAAACAACTTTGTTAAGAACAGAACAATCAGATTTCTCTTTGATAGTCATTGTGAGGACCTGGTAGAGCTCCTGGGGATAAAACTCACAAAGGCATGTGGCCTCTCTGTGACTGGGCCCACCTGGAGTTTTTTTTAACTCCAGCCTTGTCCACACTGAGCCTCCAGCAATTCATCAATTACAGCTAGGTTTCCTTAACTCTGGCACTGCTTCCCATGGAGGTTGCTTTGCTACTGGTGGTTTTCTGCCCTGGTAAGTTTTGATTCTCTGTATTCACCAGTCTGTGGAGGCAGTGGTTTTCCCTGTGACCTCACTTCTCTGATGGATCTAAGAATTGTTGATTTTTCAGTTTGTTCGGGTTTTTAATTTATTGTTAGGATGGAGGGGCAGCTTCTAAACTTCTTACATGCCAGATTGGAAACCAGAAGTCTCTAATGAGGTTATTAATCTTGAGCAATGGGGCTTTCCCAAACGTGAATACTTTGAGGCACTTATGGAATAACAGTAACTTGGAATAGGTAGATAAGGAGTAGCTCCACCAACGAGAAGATTTTTGACTCCCATAGTCAATAGAAGGGCAGACTCAAAGGAACAGATAAAATATGAAATGATGTGGAAGAGGAAACCACTGAACACAAGAGGGGAGAAAATCTACTCTTATCACGTGGAATAAAATTCACTGTGCAAATCCCACATTGCTGTAGTTTGGAAATTATAAGTTTGGATCTCCCTCTCTAAACCTTTTATTTTGAGGACATAAAATTATGTGTATAATTAGCATATGCCTGACTCTTCCAAATTACAGGTTTCTTAACCATATCAATGATTTTCTGTTTGTAGCCTTGGAATCTTGCCTCAAATAGAATTTTTTGTGAAAAATCCAAGAGATAAGACAAACAAAAGTAGGTGCATATGACTGAAGGGTTCTTGTTCTCCCTGTCACATCCCTGGCCCCTGAGGTGCCTCCTCTTTTTTCCTGGGGCTCTTCAAAGTAATTTTTAAAAATCATACCTCAGATTATACTTATTGTAATCTATAGTTTTCCTTACAGCTTTCTGGAAGAGATTCTACACTACACACTTTCTACAACTTCTGCAAAGCAGCCCCTCTTAACAAAGGAGGCCACCTTTCCCCTCACTGTTAAAGCTCTCACTATTTTGAAAGTACCCAAATGAGAAGCTAAGAAACTGCAACATTGTCTTCCTCCCTCCAGAGATTTCCTCCTGCCCAGAACAAGGCAGATGCTGTGGGGAAGTGAAGATGCAATAATTCAATGGCCTTTAGTCCTCTATCTTTTGCACTAGATCCAGGATCCTGGGTAGAGAGAAGCAGCTGGATGCTAAAATACTTGAACTGTAACCCAGTCTTGGAGCCCAGAAGTTAGCTAGGGAATGGACGTTGATTTTGCCTCTCAGTAGCAATGTATTCTCCTGCTGACAACAGCACACAACTTTCCTGAGGATCCACCTCTCCTCCACTTGTGCTGCACCTTCCAACTTCAGGGCTGAAGCATGTGACTAGCATCAGAAATCAGGGGGTCAAATTCCCCTGGCCACAGGATTGACTCAGGAGTGGGAACATGACTCAGTCAAAATCAATAAAACATAGTGATACTTTTCTGAACTTGTTAGAAGTGGATATTTCTCATATGAACTTGAACCCGAGAAGAAGAGGGACCGGTAGCCATCTCACCATCAGGTGGCGCCTGTGAATTAACACACACACACACATTGTGAGGAAACCAAGAACTGACAATACCATTTGAGCTTCTGGATCAAGCCACACCTGCAGCTAGCCCTACACCATAGTTTTGAGCCAATACATTCCCTTGTTATTATTGCTCTTTTGTTGAAAACTGGTTGAGTTGGGTTTTTATCAACTAAAGGTCCAGGCTGATTAAAATGCCCAGGAACCAAGTGCCTGAACATCCAGAAATGCCTGTCAACCCAACTTCTTAACAGCTGGACCCTGCCTCTAGGACTGAGTTGAATATCTTGACAGACTAAAGCTCAGACTTCTCTCTTTTGTACTCACCTAATGGGAAACTACCACTGGGCTTTGCATATAATATCCTGACCTGCACATTAAACCTTTTTCGTGAGCTGACCTAGCATTCTGGGTAACTGAAAGTTGGAGCAGATCTTTTTATTCCAAATTTTAAGTATTTCTCCCATACAAAGATCTGAACAAGAATGGTCATAGCAGCATTATGTATAAGAGACCAAAATTGGAAAAAAAATTAAAATGTCCATCAACTGGTGAATGAGGAGAACATGTGGTGTGTCCATACAATAGAATAATACTCTACAATGAAAGGAAATAGACAACAGGTACACGATGAGACATGGATGGACCTCAAGAACATTCCTTTAAGTGAATGAAGCTAGACATAGGAGACTGCATATTGTATGTTTCCATCTGAAATGTCCAGAAAAAGCTAATATACAGAGACAAGTAGATTAGTGGTTGGGGGTGCAGGACAGGGGAACTGGGAGGGACAGGGATTAACAGTAAAGGTACATGAGTGAACTTATTAGGGAAATGTGAGTTATGGTAATGATTGCACCACTTGGTAAGTTTACCCAAAAATAAAATCATCGAACTGAACACTTGAAATGGATGAACTATATGATATGTATACTATACCTCATAAAGTATTGTTTTAATTCTAAAATTCTCAAGTTTGTATTTTAAAATCCTTTTTGCATGACTCTGCCTCTGAGCCTCACTAAATCAGCTGGGTGAACCATACTGCATTTTCACCTGCTTATTGCCAAAGGTTTTACACTAAAAATGCAGAAGCTTCAAATACGGAGCTAACACTTTGAATCCCACAAGACCTACGCAGAAAGTTTTTTCTTTAATTAACAAGTCTCCAGCTTTGATACACCTGCAAGGTGTTCATATTTCTGTAGGCTGGGGTATAATTGGTCAGGATTTTTATCATACTTTCTTCTCTCTTCCTCTAGAGCCTCCTGCTGGGGAAAGAGAGACAGCTAGACAGTCTGAAGTGTTTGAGGCAACCTGCAATAGGGGCCCTATTCATTCCTGCACTCCCCTTCACCTAGCACACAGTAGAAGCTCTATAGTTATGTGCTGAATAGAAAGGCAGGGCATTTGTATTTCATTTGGGAAACATACGTGGTCCCCCGCCCAAGCACCTCCAAGCCAGCAGCTGGCTAAACACAGCAACAGTGAGTCAAATTTGTGTTTGCAGAGGAAACAAATAATTAAAACAGATCGAAGACTCAACATAATAATCAGAAACAGCTCATTGCTGTTCGGTAGCCACTGAGGATCTCCACTCTCAAAGATGGAGATAAGGCCACAGGCAGTGTTTTATAACTGTCTTCACTCCCTAACCCCATCCCTTGGGTTTAGTTCTCTTTTTCTACTGAGGGGCTGACAACTTTTCTTGCCATATTTGCAACCAAAGGATCAGTCCCCTTCTTTCTCAGCCTGTTGGCCTCTCGTACATCCTTCAAGACAACCTTAAATGCCACGTCCTCTGGGAAGCTGGTCCTGGTTCCTCGGGGCTCAGGCTCACAGCTGTTGGAGCACTTCCTACTGCTTTGCTCTATGACCAGCGATGAGGCTGCTGACTCTGCCCCAGGACCTAGGCCCCATGAGGGCAAAGCCAGTGGCACTCACCTCCTTGGCCTTTTGACCGCCCACAGCGTGCGGGTACCCAGCCTGTGCACAGAAAGGCTCACTCGGACACACACCACTGACTCGACAGCGACGGTGTCTCTTGCCCTCCTGGAAGGGCCCACCACACGCCCCGATGCCTTACGTAACCAGCCTCACTTGTCTCTAGAGTCACCAAGAAGAGAAAACATTCAGACCTAATATTTGTTCCGCCTCTAAACTGTTTGAGCTAGTTTTCACCTGGTTCCTCCCCGTCCAGAAGAAGAGACACCCTTCCTCCTCTGCAAAGCCATGCCTTCCATTCCATCCTTTTCCGTTTCTTTGTTGCATCAAATATCCGCCTGATGCTCTCCCCCTCGTTCACTTCTTAACCTCTCAGCAAACTCCTGTCAAATTTGCCCTGGCCTCCCTCTCACACGCACCAGCCTGCACCCATGGCACTCAGCGACAGGGGAAATGATGCAGGAAGGGAGGCTGAGAAGAGGAAACCAAAGAGGGAGGATCCAGGAGGGGACACTGGCACGAACACCACGACACATTGGCGGCCCCGGGCTTCTGCCATCAGCCTTCTCTCCAGGCAATCTCATTCCCCCTCTAAGTTTCCGTTAGGAGCAGCACGACCCACAGGCCACTCCTGTCTTTGTCTTCCCCGGAAGGGTCACCAAGCATGTAAACTTTACCCTTCCCTCCCTGCCCTTTCCATCCGTCCACCCTCCATGCCGATCTCACTTAACAGCACCCCACCAGCTGCCTGTGGGCCACGCACGGCCGCTCAGGGGGCCCCGCCATCAGGCACCAAGGCCCAGTCGCTAAGTCTCCAGACTGATTCTTGAATCCTTCTCTCCTGCCACTACTCTCTTGGTTCTCCAAGTCCCCGACAGGCAACCTTAGAGAGCTGACTCCAGCCTCACCTTCAGGTGACATTTGGTCATGTCACCTGCTCATCACTCAGAAATTACTGTCCCCAACCTCGGTGTGGCCTTCGAGACCTTCTAAAGCCCTCACTCTGAACATTCCTGCCACCCTCGACCCTTCCTTCCAGCCTCACCAAATGACTTGCCCCTTCTTACCCCACCATGCCCACCCTGCTCTGTGTCTCTACAAGTGGTTTTTTTCCCCTTCTCGTCTTTCGAGATCCAGCTCCCTTTCCTTGGCGCTCACAGCACAGTCGCAAATCTAGCACTTCCTGCCCTGCCTGAGTGGTCGATCTGTGTTTGCCTGTCTGTGTCCCCGTCCAAACTGTAAGGATCCTTAAAGCAGGGACTCCAATTTGTTCACCTTCACATTGCAGTGCCTCACGTAATGCCTGGCACAGAGTAGGCATCTTAATAGGTTTTAATGTTATTCAGTTATGGTAAAGCCAACAGATCGGGAGAGGATGGCCATTGAAAAAATAGTTGATTACTCCCAGTTCCTAGGAGAAGAGGGCCTTGTGGAGAAGCACCAGGATCCATCAGGAGGCAGAGGGAGTGAAGGGAAAATATGGATGAGAGACTTTATTGTGGTTTCCACAGAAAGTAATGGGCGAGGCAAGGCAAACAGGCTTCAAATTGGCTCGTTCGAATAGTTTCAGAGCGCTCAGGTGGGGGAAGGGTTTTTCCTAATTGCCTGGCATCTGGCCCTTGGGTGATAGGGTAAATGGATAGTGGCCCTAAGTGTGAAAACCCAGTAAGGGAGGTAGTTGGGGGGTAGACTCTGGATTAATCGCTTTGGAATTGGAAAGGCACCCCTGGGAGGAGGACATGGGAGGCAGTGAGGGAGACAAGACAGCAAGGGCAGGCAATTCAGGCATGTCTTCAGTTTGTCCAGAACAATGTGTGTCTGACATATGCCCGCAGGGCAGATGTTAAAGCATCAAGTTTACAAGATGGTAGAAATGTGGTTGGGTGAATGGATGGATGGATGGATAGAGGGCTCATGTGCTGGTAGTTTCAGACAGTCTAGAGAGATCACTAAAGCATTTTGATCTTCCATCCTTTAGTTTTTTGCATATTTCAGATATAGGAGAATTATGGTTTGTCTGTAAAACGATTTTCAGAAAAACTTGAGAAATAACAACAGTTTTGTTTCATAGCCTGGCTATGGTATATATATTTTACAGATACCATTTATTCACAACTTTTTCCTTCTAATTATAGTTAAACATAAAACTCACTGTAGTTCTAAATTGGGGGAGAGGAGTGGGGTGGGGAGGGGGAGTGTGGAATCTATATCCACCATCCCAATAAACGCAATAAAACTGCAATATCCTGGGCTTCCCTGGTGGCTCAGTGGTTGAGAGTCTGCCTGCCGATGCAGGGGACACGGGTTCGTGCCCCGGTCTGGGAAGATCCCACGTGCCGCGGAGCGGCTGGGCCCGTGAGCTATGGCCGCTGAGCCTGCGCGTCCGGAGCCTGTTGCTCCGCAACGGGAGAGGCCACAACAGTGAGAGGCCCGCATACGGCAAAAAAGCAAAAACAAACAAACAAAAAAATCCCCTGAAATATCCTGGTTTTGAAGAGCTCATTTGCGCTGATAGAGTCCCAGACCTGAGTGGGATGTTCAAGGTCAGATGGGAAGCGGACTTTAGGAAACTGAGCCTCAGAATGGTTCAGTGGCCTCAAAAATGACTGCGCTGAGACTGACAGCTCAAGGCCCCTATGCCTGATGCCCAAGGCTCTCTCTGTCTCTCTGCAGCTGCAGATACAAACGTTTGCCACCAATTAACAAATTACTGATGATTTCAAACCCAGTGCAAAGATGTTTCAAAAGGAAGCCACACTCTGGACACAGAGCCAGAAATCCAACTCTCAGACGCATCTCAGAAATATCCCTGCTGTGCGTCCCCCACTTTAATCTGTTTTCTGTGATTATAAGGGGATTTAAACTTTTTTACAATGCCATTACCCATCTCATTAAAAAAAAAAAAACATCCTGCCAGCGTACATAGTCCAAGTTAACATAAATCCAAACAAATAGAAAAGGAAGAAAGATTGTATTTATAAGTTGGAAGAGAGCAAACCATCGCCATTACTGAGATCTCATATTCAATGGCTTTGGTCCACACTCAGAATAGCATTGAAGACCATTTGAGACGCTCAGAGGCGAATGTGAAGCTGAGATATCCACGTCTCCCAAAAGAAAGGCACAGGGGCTCGTGTAGCGTGGCCTTTAGCTGGGAGCTAATAAAAAGTGGGAAAATAAAACACATTACTGCAGTCAGGACAAATGGGACGGTATCTGGTTAAGCAAGCCACACAGTTTATTGTCCGTTTCTCAGGCCCCAGTTCATTAGGCATCGCTGTTGAAAACCATGGTTGATCCAAGTTCTAAATGAAGCGGATGCTCTTGGCAATGAGAGATTTGGGTAACTGCAGATTAAACCTGTTTAGTTTTTTTCCCACAGGTGACAGAGCACGGGGAACAGAGACCAAGCAGTCAGCACGCCCAGCCCCTCAATCCGGGGACATACAGCAACCCTGCTCAAACAATAAGGCATCGTCAGGGGCCTGGGGGCGCTTGTGCTGCCACCATGTCTCTCCAGCCTCCAACACCAAAATCACATCTCCCCCGGCTTTGTTAGTTCACCGCTATTTTCTCTCTGCTGGGCTAATCGCAGCAGCCCCACTGGGGCAGTCGCTGTCTTCACCAAGGTGACCATGTTTTTCTCTTTCTGCCCTGCCACTGCCCCTGCACCAGGACCCCTAGGTATCTTGTCTCTGGATAAATTTGCTAACTTGCAGGAAAACTTCCAATTAAAAAAATATATATATCCTACTCCCCACCCCGACCCCTCAAAATTCCTTGAAGAACTTTTAATTCCAGCCCCAGCACCTGTTAAAAACATAGTCCCAGGTGATCGTAATGCATACGCCAGGATTGAGAGCCCTGAATATTATCTCTACTTATTATAGAGACGTAATCATACTGAAATAATACTTTGCATACACCGGATTAGTTTGAATATGGACTAGACAATTGATGATATTATGAACTTATCGGTAATTTTCTTAGGTGTGAAAACAACACTATGGTTATTAGGAAGGTTTAAGTACACACTCATAGAGATAGAGAAATCATACATAGCAAAATGTGAATCACTGAATCTAGATGGAGCATATGCAGGTGTTCATCTTACTATTATTTCAACTTGTCTCACACTTTGAACATTTTCATAAGAAAACGTTGAAATAGGGAAAAAGTCAAATACATATTATTATAAAATACTTATTATAACTACAATTTGTTTTAAATTAATTAATTATTTTGGCTGTACCAGGTCTTATTTGCGGTATGCATGCGGGATCTAGTCCCCAGACCAGGGATCGAACCCAAGCCCCCAGCATTGGGAGCATGGAGTCTTACCCACTGGACCACCAGGGAAGTCCCTATAACTACAATTTATAATAAGAAAGAATTTTCATTTTTATTACATACAGATTTCCCATTTCAAGATACACTAATCATTCAGAAATCTAAGAGAAAGTGACCAAAAAAAGTGTCCTCTGCACAGACTTCAGGGAAGGCAGTTCAGGAATGTTCCTCAAAAGCAATTCCACTGCTAAGAGTTTAGCCTACACAAGTAAGAAAACAAAGGGAGCTCAGACGTATGAAGAAGGATATTCAATGCAGCACAGTTATAAAAGCCAAAACATCCCTCGATTGGGGGCTGACATAGCCCCCAGGGTGGGGTAAGACTCAGCCATCACAATGTAGGTTACGTATCCATGTGTGTTAACCTGGGGGAAGATGTCCACAGTTGAAAAAGGCAGGTTAGGTACAGACAGGCAGACACATACAGACAGGGAGACATTATACCTTTTGTTTTTTTTTTTTTTTTTTGGTCTTCAGTCTTTGTTTCCTGAAAATTTTTAAATGCTCATTTATTACTTTTGTAATTAGTGGGGGAAAAAAAGGTCATTTCCATTTGGGAACCAAAAGGACTCATGCCTTGTGACCCAGAGTAAATCAGTGGGGCACAGCATGTGCCACATGGCCCTGCCAGTCCCCAGGGAGACGAAGGATCGCTCTTGACAGTTTCCTTTTTTTTTGGACAGTTTCCTGTCACCCGTCCTGAGGGAACACGTGCATCCGGACGCCTCCCAGGGACGAGAGGGTGGACCCAGCAACCCAGCTCTCAGGCTCCTGCCAAGAAGGGCACAGGGTGCCATTCTTCCCCTCCTCCCTCCAGGCTGCCAGGCTGCATTTCATAGTTTGACTGAAAGTGTGCCATCCCGTCTGTCTCTCTACAAACAAATGGAATATTCTGAGCTTCCAGCATTTGGAGGCACACAGCTTGCATGTTTTTATGAAGAAAAATAAACACTGTGTATGGTAACAACGGAGTCCTGATGGAGAAAACATGCTGCCATCCAGAAGCACGGACACAGCCCAGGCCGCGGACTCCAGGCAGGTAGGGACCGGCCTGGCAGTGAGGGGACACAGGCCTGGGGGCGAGGGGCATTGGAGGCCGTGTGTGCACGTGCCATCGGGAGGACACACTTATCTGGTCGTGTCCCCACCGCTCCTGAAGAACAAACGGCACGTGTTGTTTATTCCAGTGGCGACAGTCAGTGGCGGCATCCAATTCCCTCTGGGCACCCAGTCACGACTCCCATCATTCAGGTTCGCCCCTTCCCCCCAACCCTTCCCCCACCTCCTCCGGCTGCTCTAGGGACTGGAAGGAATCGACATGAGCTCACACATGAGTTTCCAACCCATTCCTTAGGACCACTGAGCAGTGGTTCTCAAAGTGCCGTCCTGGACCAGTAGCATCCACATTGCAGGGAGCTTGGGAGAAATCCAAAGGTGTAGGCCCCGCCCTGACCTACTGGAGGGGGGATGGGCAAAGGCAAAGACCAAGAGCATGGGCCCGGGAATCTGTACCCACTTACAAACTGTCCAGAAGGCTCACCCAGCGGGTTCTACGGACGCCTCTTTGGCCAGCACTGTGTCCTATGGACACTGCTCCCTGCAAGGAAGACTGGGTAACGTCGCTTTTTCATTGGGCCCATTTAGTTGGGGCACAAACACTCACACACACACACACACACACACACACACACACACACACACACATCCCCAATAAATCAGGCTTCAGTCAGTGAGGAAAAAGGGAGAGAAGGCGGCTGGGAGGTGAGGTGGGGGGAGGCTGCTGCCTTTTGTGTCTCTTCTTCATCCTCCCTCTCTCGGCCTCTTATAGCGAACGAACCACGGAGAATGGTCCACCATCTACACTGGCAGACTGGAGGGTGCTCGAGTTGTGGGCTTTCCTGAGGGGTTAATCCACTTCATCCCTGATCACCTTCCGTGTAAGGGCAGGAGAAAGTAACCCCCTCTCTGTACTCTCTCTTTTCTCACCTTAGGATAATACTCCCTTTGGTGGCAGCTCACTCCTGACGTTAGAAAGATGTCCTCACCTTTCCTCACCAGAGCCCTTTCCATACGAGCTACATGCTAGCAGATCCTGGTCTCTGTTCTTAGCAGGAGCTCTGTGTGTGGTGCCCACAGGGAGGGCATCTTTATTCAGCCCGCACAGCCGTGTCTGAGCCGAGGACCAGCCGGCCCCGCCACTGCTGACCTTACCATCCTTCTTCTTCCCTCTTTCCACCTTCTAATCTGACCACACGGAGCACCTGTATCTTCTCCAATACCTTGCGCCTGTCTCTCTCCAGGCTTTTGCATACTCTATCCCTGCTGCTCCGAATTCTCTTCCCTGGCTTCAGAGTCTGAAGGTCATCCCACAGGTCCCAGCTCAGACATAACTTCCTCCAGGAAGACTGACCTGACCACACAATCCCACGTGAGATGCCCATCCTCTGAGCTCCTCTGGTCCACCCAAGCCTGCTTGGCTATCGTGCATTGGTGCTCTTCCCCACATCCGGTAGACCAATGACCCAGGACTAAAGCTGGACCAGCAGATGAGGCAAGCAGGTCTGAATACAGATGCCAGCAGTAGGCAGGAGCCTCGTTCTCATAAGAATAGGGCACCCTTCTCATAAGGGTAACTGACCTAACTGTCCCCCAGCACCAGGATCACCAGATGGGCTATTTTTTGAGACTCTTTCTTTCGTAAAAAGAAGTCATTGGGTCGTAGTTGCTAAATGAGCAGTGAGCAGAAGGAAGATGGGTGGAAGCTGAGTCAGTCTCTAGATTTTGCATGAGAGTCCAGAAATCACCACCCACCCCTACCAAAGGTGACCCATATTCTCCCCCTGAGAGCAATGGGCAGCTTGACTCCCAGGCCAGGCTCTGAAAGCAGGGCCTCATCTCTCCCACTGGTGCCTGCTTCCCTTCCTTCTGCCTGGGGGTTTCCTACGAAAGCCTCTTGTGTGGCCAAGAGTGATGATCAACTGTCTCCAGGCTCGCTGTTATAAACAAACAAAGAACCCCAGGCGACATGCGGCAAACGTGAAATAGGCGTTAAAGAATGCAGCTCTCACCAAGAGGCTAGTGGACCGCCAGAGCCTCCCAGGAAGCCTGCACCTAATGCCAAAGTAGGCCTGGGCTGTTCTGGGAGTACTGGCCCAGAGAGGGGTTGACCTTCCTCTCTCCCCAGTCAGCACATGGACTAGGTCAGGCCCTCACTTGTCTGCAGATAAAAACACCATTTCCCGCAGAGACAGGAACCCCTATTCCCAAGGGAACAGAACAATCACAGTCATGTTCTCCCGCCTGCTTTACCACCCCTCCTACGACTTCATTTCTTCCGGTTGCTCTTCCTCACTTAAAGGCTGTAGGCCAGAGTAGCTTGGGGAGATCTTTGTAGCATGTGTTCCCTAGTAAACAGTGGCGAAAAGTAAAACCTGATAATGGAAAAAACAACGTCAAAGGAAAGGAGAGGCAAGAACAAACACTCGTTTAACCCAGTACGTGCCCTGCGCGGTAATAGTTTTTCTCATTCATTATCTTAATACCCACAACAATCTTCAGAGGCAGGTATTCCATATTACAGATGAGATGACTGAAAATCAGAGAGGTTCAGTCATTTGTCCAAGATCACACAGGAGAGGCAGGAAATCCTAAAACGATCACCTTTTTTTTCCTTTTTCTCCTGACTTTAAGGTGGCTGGCCTTCTGCTCCTCTGCAATGTGAAGTCCATCTGCCTTCAGAAGACCCCTCTTCCCCTGCCAATGGCTCACCCACCCCCACCCAGGCCCCTGGCTTGCAGGAGCCTTTGCGTCTGTTTGACAAACCACAGGAGAGAAAGCTGGTCCAGGCACAGGTCAAGCTGCAAAGCTTTTTGGAATGGGGGGTATAAAACCCACCTTTTTTTGAATGATCCCAATTCCGAGAGAAACAAATGCAAACCAGAATTCTTTGGCAGCAGTCTGTTGGAATATCTGGACACTTTTCCCAGCATGTGACATCATTTTCCTTCCAGACTTCAATGTTAAAAATAGCCGGCAAACACTTTGAACTATTGTCTCCTTCAAACACAATTTGGATTGTATGTATGTTTACCACTTGGAAGAAACGCTCTGTGAGACAAGACGTGCTGACAGCCTGTTCCAGTGGCTAAGGGGATCCATAGACTTGTTGAACTTACACTAAACAGACACACACACCTGCACACACACACACACACACAGAGGCCACTCTTACGTGGTACAATCATTCCAAACCAGCTGCTAGTTTTAAACAACACTATGGGGTGATCAAATTGACAAAACTCAGCGGGAAGCCACATTTTCTCTCTCCCGTTCAGGTAGATCAGGCAAAAGTTCCTTATCAGGAAGAATTTTAAGAAGGTGCCGTCTTAAAATTTCTAACTGCTTTTCTGCCTGGATGGGCCCAGCAGATTTTGTTCAAGGAAGAGTCGCTAGGTGACCTTCCTGGCTCTTTAAAGGTGAGGGCATAGGCCTGCCCTGGGCCTTAACCAAGGCCACTCCTTCCAGAACCACTTCCCATGCAGAGAAGGCTGCTGGAGAGACGTGAGGACATTTGCTGTAGAGCGAGGACACCTCCTGGGAGCACGGGGATAGGGAACTGACCTGAATCTTTGAGGTTCACGATTCTAGAGCTTCTCGGTTGGACTGGAACATTCTGGCCATAGTCAGCTGGCAGGGTAGGATCAAGAGCTAGTCAGAAAACAGGCGTTTGACTGACAAGCCCAGCTCAGCACCAGGACCGGCTGGCTGGGCAGCCCTCCTGAACCAGTCGCCCTGAACAAAACTGTCAAAACCTTCAGCAAGCACAGTAAGTGGTTTCCCTCAGAGAACCACAGAGGCTGCCAGGGATCTGAGAGAAGGGCGTGGGGGAGAGGCCTGACATTTGGAAACAGGGCTGATCCCTTTAACTGAACAAACCCCAGGTGGCAGGGAGACCCCCAAGAACGGTGGTTCTGGACGTTCTGTGAGGTGGGCAGGAGGGTGATCGTGGCTCACCTTGAACGTTACAGGAAGACATCATGCCCATCACACCACTCCTGGGTCTGTGCCCCAAGCTGGTCAAGTAGGTCATTCAGGTTACACCCCGTGCCTCACACTCAGCCTGTAGTAGAGAAAGATTCGGTGTCCCCTGCTGGACTTCTTTCCACTCCGAAGACTGAGCGCCTTGCCTGCTTCTGGGGCAAGGGGTGTCGACTGCAGAAACGAGCCCTGTTGAGGGTCACCAGGGAGCGCACAAGACGCCCAGTCAGATTTGAGCTTCAGATAAACAATGAATAAGTTCTTAGTGCAAGAATGCCCCAAATATCACACTGCTGTTTATCTGAAATTCAGGTTTAACCGGGCATCGTATCTTTTTGTCTGCTAAACCTACCGGCCCCGGTCTCACTGCAGAATCTGCTGTGGGCCTGTTTTCGTTGTATTCCTCCCATGCACCGAACACAGCCCTCTGCCTTCTTCCCGTGAATCAGAGGAAGTGATTGGGCTGAGCGAGGATGAGGGCCCCTACCCTCATGGGTGTGATTTTTTTATTTAGTCAGGAGGGGAGGAGGATATAAAAGAATTGATGCCTTAGGAAAATAGGTTTGAAGACCCGGGAGGCCCACGGAAGCTGTGGACTTGAATTCCTACCATTCTTTGTGCCCTGCTAAGCCCTGGGGCAACTTAACGAGCCCATCTGTTATGTTTTTCTTTTTGAATCTTTTTTCCCCCAAAACTTAAATCAACAGTAAGCAGGGCCCAAAGTCCCATAACCAAGCTGTTCAGTCACCTGCTAACTGCCCCTGGTGAGGGCTTCACACCCCCACAAATGTCCCCGTCCATCCCACATCCACATCAGAGATGACCAGCTGGGAGGAGGAGTGGCTGGCCCTCCTGTGAGAGCACAGGTGGGGTGGCCTGAAGGTCTGAAGGGCGCGCACCCTGTGGGAAGCTCTCCTGGCCGCACCTCCCTTTGCGTCCTTGGGCCAGACCCAATGCACCAGCTGGTACGACTGTTTTTGAGCATCATCATGCCCAGGGCCAGCAGGAAATAGTGCCCAGCAGAAGAGCCTGCTTGAGTCTGTGCAGAGGCAACTGCAGACCGCAGCCTGGGGAGGCCAGCCTCATATAACAGTGACCTCCAGACCCAGGCCGGCCCCAGGGACCTTCGCAGTGCAGGTCATCACCAGCCTGTTCCCCTCCTGAGCCACCCCCACCTACCCATCTCTCCCAAGGGTCCCAGGACAGGAGGAGAAGCCCTAGTTTTGAAGGGGCTTTAAGGAACATCTATCTCCTCCCACTCCCCATCTCTGTCCTCATCCCTGCCTGCATCCCTGCAGAGACGGGGAACTCACTCCTCCTCAGTCAGCATTTCCCCCCGCCAACATTCATCTCCTTACATTGAGTCCAAACCCATCAGTGCTCACAGTTCCACCCAGACCCCACAGGGACCCATCTAGAGCCCTGTAGTCCTTCTACTGTACGAAACCTGTACCAGTTTCTTGAGCAGTTCTCAGCTCTTTGGGGGTACAAGCATGAAACAGTTTGGTTTTTCGCCAAAGATATTTTATTGAGGTATAACTGACATATAACATATTAGTTTCAGTTGTACAACATGATTCAATATTTGTATATACTGCAAAATGATCACCACTGTAAGCCTAGTTAACATCTGTTGCCATACATAATTACAAAAACATTTTTTTCTTGTGACGAGAACTTTTAAGATCTACTCTCTTAGCAACTTTCAAATATGCAATACATTATTATTAACTATAGTCACCATGCTGTACTTACATCCCCAGGACTTACTCATCTTATAACTGGAAGTTTGTACCTTCGGATCCCCTTCACCCATTTTGCCCACCCTCCATCCCCGCCTCTTGCAACTACCAATCTGTTCTCTGTATCTGTGAGCTTCGTTGTTCTTTGTTTTTTTAGATTCCACATATAAGTGAGACCACACAGCATTTGTCTTTCTCTGTCTGACTTATTTGTAATAGGGAAGAACAAATCTGACTCCCTATTAGATCTGTTCCTTTCCCTGTGCTTAGTCATGCAGGCTTCACACGTTTTGTAAAAGAATGTTGCCTATAGCCTGAAATATACAGGATAGCCTATTCTCAGGGCTCTGACCTTTGAGTCCATTCATATAGAGATAAAAAGTTGTAGAACAGAGAATAACATTTGTCATGTTGGAGGTTTACCGGAATATCGTGACCTGACATATGTGGACAGCTGCTAGAACAAAGGAGTCCGACTTCAAGAAGTTTGCAACAACTAAGTTTGCACGCCCCTCCCTCAGCTGGCCTTTGAAAGTGCCTTGCTGAAACCCTTCAGAGAGTTCGGGGTTTTCTGGGCATGAGCCAGCCATCTCCTTGCATGGCCCTGCAATAAACCTTTCTCTGCTCCGAACTCAGACGTTTCGGTTTGTTTGGCTTACTGTGTATCGGGCACATGAACTTGCGTTCCGTAACAATTTCACGAAGCATAATGGTCAATAATTATTTTCAATCATACTGTGTCAAATCTCCCATTTCCCTCCCTCGATGACATTTTGAGTTCATACATATATTTAACTTTGATCCAAGCTTCATCTTCTCCCTCCTCCAGTGCTGACTTGAGGGAGACCCTGAGCACATGCAGGGAAGAGGTCGTGGTTGAGATTCGCATCACCCCTGGTCTTTGGGGCCACGCCCCTCCAGCATGTGGGGGTGAAGAGCGGGGAGAGGCAAATGAGCAACTGTTTCTTTAATTCACTGGGTCCCACTGTAGCCTTCTTTCTGTTGGTTGCCTCTGCTTCTCGGACTGAGAGTTAGCGACAAGATTTGGTCCAGCTGTAAACCTCCTGGTTGGGTGGCACTGCTTTTCTGGCTCACGTCGAGGGGCTGTTGGTGCCCTCTGGGGGCAGGTGTTTCAGGAGGCCTGTGTCTGCAGGTTCCTCCTCATGGCACAGTTCCCTGCAATCTCCTAGTGCCCTCAGCTTGATACCCACCAGGGTTCTTGGCCTTCCCCAAGCAATAGAAATTGACTAGAAGCCAGACAAGAAATTCGGGCAACGCTTTACTGCGGTCCCTGCAGCAGCAGTCGGGGGTGGGGGGAGCGAGAACAAACAACAGGTTCCCTTGCTTGCTGGCTCCCTGAGGCGTACGGATGGGTCCAGGGGGCAGACCGGAGGGGAGGCTTCGGTGTTTTGCCCACCCCTTAGGCGGTGTTGAGGGCTGGGGGCATGCTCAGTACTGTGCTTTTGCTCCCAGCACCCTGTTTTTTGCTCCCGGCTCTTTGGAAATGGCAGTTCAGTTTGTTTTTGTTTTTGTTTGTTTTAGCCTTTTGTATCTTTTGGTCCAGAATTTGCCCCAACTGTGCATGCAAACTGTTATTTTTAGTCCCATATAGTTTCTTTGTATTTTGTAGCTCGAGGAGAGGTGTGTCCAGGTGCAAGCACTGCAGCACTGCAGCAAAGGGTCCCAGGTCCCAGGCCTGTCTCAGGCTCACGTCACCAGCATCCAGCCCGCAGCCCTGGAGTAGGGTAGGCCATCCGCTGGGTGGCACCCTCGAGGAGGACGCTGGAGAAGCATCTCCACGGCTGCTCCCACAGTTTCCCCTCCCTGGTGCACCAACTCCGAAGCATCCCTGTCTCACCTTGCCTATCCCGTCCACTGGCTCCGAGAACTCTGTTCACTAGTAATCTCATATGTATCGAAGGCACAGGTATGAGCATGCTTAGTGAAAACAGCCGGAAAATTCCACCTTTCTGATATTAGAAAGTTAAAATGGCCAAGGTCACTCCAACAGAATGTAACATTGTAGTAGGTTCAAAACGCAAGGAAAATAAGACTACATGGCTGAGAGCACTGTGGAGGTGTGCAATTCTCTCTCTGCATCTTGAAAATGACTCCCCACAAATATGGACAAAAAAACTGGCTGAGCTATTCAAGCCCAACTGGGTCAGGCCTCTTTGGAAGCATAGCTTCCAAATCCCTTCATGACCAGAGCACCTCTCCATCTCTCCTACATTCCCACCTCCAGCCTCTGTGTGTCTTGTTCCCTCTGCCTGGGATACCTGCACCTTCCCCCACCTGCTCTGCCTGCACCCCCCTGCTGCCAGCTCCCTTCTCCACTTTTCAAGCCCCAGCATTCTTTAAGATCCAGCTGGGTCTCACATCCCTGCACGTTTCCCAGAGGCCCCCTTCGGGATTGGTTGTTCCCGTGTGCCCCCTCGGCAATTTTGTCCCTTCTCCTGGCGTCATGTTCTGTCTTGCATCGCTGTTGTTTATTGAAACCATGCGTATCTCCTCCATGGGCTCCCAGTTCCTTGCAGATAAGAGCCACGCCTTACTCCCTTTCACGTTCCTTTCACTTACCACAGTGCCATACACATCAGTACTGAATAAAATTTTGACAAACGAATGAGTGAATGAATGCTCTTGATTAAGAGCTGCCAAGCTCACAGGAAGATTTTCTATGTGTCTCAAATCCAAAGGCAGGTGGAATTTCTCCTCCAAGAATAGAACAATTAAATCACTGAGGCAATAGGAAAGAAAAACTTTTTCTTTTTTTTCGGATAGACCTACCAACAATAGAAAGTACAACTTCTAAACAAAGGATAGGAACATAAACAGAAAGCTTTGAAAAAAAAAGAAAAATCAGTTCTGAGGTGCTTTGCTACAATTCTGAAAAATAATCAAAATCTTAACCAGTATTTGGGCAATGACTTGACATTCTGTGCCTTTCAAAATACAAAATGTACCAGCACAACTGCGGACCAATGATCAGACAACTAGAGTCACTGAAAAGTCCATTACCAAATCCCATCTGCCCAAATTTCTCATTTCACATGTGCTATCATCTTGCTGCTCTCCTATGCCACCCCTTAAAAGCCTCATTATTAGGCATGGGGAGTGCAGATTTGGATGGTAGAGTATTTGCAATTATCCTTTAAGGTGCTTCCCAGAGCTATAAAGTCAAAGCTATAAATGGCAAGATGGTTAATGTAATTGTCAACAGAATATGAAACAAGTCTGAAATTGAGTCAGTTCTGCTCAGCCTAAAATGATGTGCCAGCAGAGTGTATACATCAGAAAAGATGTGATGAGGGGGTGGTTCAAGGAGCAGAGTCAGAAAGCAGAGTGGCCTCAGGCAAGCCACTTAAGCTGTCTTGGACTGAATTCATCTTAAAAAGAGTGGGGGACTCAATGACCTCTGAGGGTCTTTTCAGCACTCAGGATTTTATGGAAGGACAGAAAATTTCTGAAATACTAAGTAGAATAAATGAGAGTCAAATGGCCCACCACCCACAGAGTTACACTATTTACTGAGCTGTTATTTTGTCCCGGGCTTTATACATGACACTCCACAAAAAATTGGGTTTCTATAACCTCACAAGTTGTAACAGTATTTGGTGAATTAATTAAATAGACAGTAAATTCTCCGCCCGACGCAAACTATTCCAAATTAGTAAAGTAGACCTATGAAAGGGCATCCTCAGCCCCATAAGTTATTTAAATCAGACTCTACTCAAAGAATGATGTGAGTGACCCCTCAAGCCCACACCAGGCCCTGTGCCCCTCCCGGCGATAACCCTGATAAAGGGAAACACTCATTTTCCCAGGAATATTACCATCTAGTTTCATCAATAAGGACAAGAAAATAGAGACATGGGTCTAACAAAGATGCAAAGGCTGAATTAGCCGGGTACTAAGAGCTGTTGGGTTTGCCCTGCTAGTGGTTCACTGACAAAAGTGTCTCCAATTTCCACAAAGTCTAGTGATATTTTTGACCCCAAAGGAAGAGGCAATTTCTAGACAGTTTTAAGCAAGATACAAAGACGATAGAATCTCTCTTGCTTTCCTTGTCTCTGTTATAAACGTGCATTATTATCTCGTGGGAATAGTGTGGATGAAATTCCTGCGTTGCATCATTTTCTTTCAGCCAGTATGTTGCCGCTCTTACTTCGGGTCTCTATAACTTCACCAGCTGTGATCGTAGTACTTGGTGAATTAATTAAATGGAGATTAAATCCTCCACCCAATGCAAACTAATCCCAAGTTAGAAAAGTAGACTTATGAAAAGGCACCCCTGGTTCCTTTGAACGAAGTCAGATAATTTGAAAGAATCCGCAATTAATAAGATCCCGGGCCTCTGAAACTGGAACACAAAAGCAAACGTACTGTGGACAGCTGGCGAACACAGGGGTGGTGCTGATGAGCAGGGAGGCTAAAGATGAAAACAATCATTTGAAAGATCTATGGACAACTCACACCTTGGGTGTTATTACATATGTCCCTAGTAAGTTCCTAGGCAGGTGGCTTTGACTTGGGGTGGGGGCTATTTGAATATTAACGTACCAAAAATGAAAGGTAAAGTCTTGCTCTGCTATGCGCAGCTTCTACCCCTTTGTCATCCTGTGTGGACTTGTAAAATAACACAATTTTTGAAACAACTTTCCCCTTCTCTAAGTCTGCAAAATTAAGTTTCACTGTTGCTGCGCAAGTTGACGCTTGCATACGATGCAAAACTGCCCTGCGAGTCACAGCCCTGTCACTGCCCCTGATTCTGCATCTCTTGGCCCATTGATTTTACTCATTGGAGTCCATGACTGTGTCCATACACAGCCCCCCTTGCACTACCTGTACGGTGGATCCCAGGCAGGTGCCTAAGGGGTAACGGACACGCTGTGAAGTATGGCACTTCCCTCAAGAGGGAACTCTCACAATCCATCTTTATTAATCAGTGGTTTCTCATCATGTTGATCCTCTAGATTTATAAACAAGTAGCATAGGAGATATTTTAGACATATATATAATTATTATATATATAATTATATATATAATAATTATATATATATAATTTTTCTCAGGACCTGCTTTTTTCTTTCCTTTTAACAACAACAAAAGGTTTATGATGGGTATAATTGGGGAACTGGACCATGTAGTGGCTGAATTGCTATCTGAATTCCATCACGCTTACCCACAAGGAGGCATATGACGGGTGACAGCCCATAAACAGAGCTGCTCCTGGGAAGTTAAATGTGACGGCCATCCTGCTACAGTTCCTGAGTTAGTGAGGGTCCTGAGATTGGACTCAGAAGTATTGCACTATACCTGTTCCTTGAGGGTATCAGCAAAATGGCAGGCCCATGTCAATAAGCCATGCTTGAACCACACTGGCCATGAAATGTACTCCCTGGTGAGATACTGTGGAATCTGGGATGACAACTTTGTAAAACCCTTAATGCCAGTTCTTAGTGGTCACTTTCCTGCTTGACTTGAATAACAATCAACTGATTTTCCAACATTTATTAGTTGCGTGATCTTTAGCAAGTTCGTTTCCGCATCTGTGAAATGGGGATAACAGTACCTGTCATAGGGTTGTTGTGAAGATTAAATAGACATACACATAGTACATAGATTGGTGCCTGTAGCATCGTAGGTACTCTGCAAATGCTAGCCTTTATTATCATCAAAGGGAAAAGCATTATTTTATTCACTCCAAGTATAGGACAGAGCGGCATGCTTTGGAGTGGTCTGACTAAAAGGTTTTGTAAATTTGATGGGCTTACCTGTAAAGATATGTGAAACTTCCCGCGTCACAGTAACAGGAAGTAAAGCAATGTAGAAGAGTCCTAGAGCTCTCTTCCTGTTCAGGATGCTTATGCTTTTGGGTTTGGTATACAAACCCTAAGAATGACTCATGGTGGATGTCTTCTACAATGCAGGCAAGAGTACACCTTGTCAAAATGGTACAGCGGCAGCTACCCAGCTTTCCAGTTGATACTATGGCACTCACACCTTTAGAATTACCAAAACTTGAGAATGATGCAAGCCAAATTTAACCAGCCAATGAATAAAAAAGTCTCTATAAAAATTTGGCCAAGGGGCTTCCTTGGTGGCACAGTGGTTAAGAATCCATCTGCCAATGAAGGGGACACGGGTTTGAGCCCTGGTCCAGGAAGATCTCACATGCCGCAGAGCAACTAAGCCCATGCGCCACAACTACTGAGCCTGCACTCTAGAGTCCATGAGCCACAATTACTGAGCCCGCATGCTATAACTACAGAAGCCCGCACATCTAGAGCCCAAGCTCTGCAACGAGAAGCCACCGCAATGAGAAGCCCACGCACCGCAACGATGAGTAGCCCCCACTCACTGCAACTAGAGAAAGCCCGTGAACAGCAACAGCAACAATGTAGCCAAAAGTAAATAAATAAAAGAAAGAAATTTATTTTTTAAAAAAAACATGTTATGAACTATAGTTAAAAAAAATTTGGCCAAGAACTCAATCATAAACTAATACAAATATAAAGCTGGACCGTTTAGGTTATCTTATTCTTGTTTTGTATTATAAAAAGGCTATATTCCTCTAACTAAAATTCAGTCTAGAAAAACAGGTAATTGTGGGCTTATTTCTAAAGCTTATTTGTTGGCCCTGTCAGTTAAAGTGATAATGAAGCTACAGAATAAACTATCTTCCCAGTAAAAACATAAATTCTTTAAAGAAAACAGAACAAAAATGAACTTTAGGTTAAGTCTAGGAGACAAAACGTACTCTAGGTAAGTGTGTTAGACAAAATTCTTTTCCTTCACCATCACAGGTATAAAAGCAGCCTTGAGGGAAAGCAGAAAAGACAGAGAAAGGCTTGTACTAAACCATTACCTATTTTGTTAAACATAAAAAGACTCCAGGGTGTTTTCCTTAAAAAAAGAAAAAATATATAGATAGATATATAGATAGATATAGATAGATAGATAGATACATAGATACATAGATAGATACATAGATAGATAGATAGATAGATAGATAGATAGATAGATAGATAGATAGATATAGATAAAATGGTTAGAAACAAAAACTGGATGGACTACCTTCCTCCTAACCACCCATAAAAATACTGATTTGGAAAATAGGAGAATCATTCCATGGGCGAAAAAAGAAAATGTTTCCATTGAGATCGTTTTCATGAAGCACCCAAGAGAGTGCTTCACACACACCCGATACTGTCAGGTTTCGCTCTGCCCACATACCTTGGGGACCCTGTGGTGTGTAGTGATAAAACAGTTGCATATTTTTCCAATGTCATCAAACTATCTACACAAGGCTGGTGGGGATGGCTCGTTTGCAGAGGTGGCACAGGCCGCCGATTACTCCCTGTGAGAGAAGCACAGGGTGGTCGGCAAAGGGGCCGAGGGTGGGTCTGAGCCCCAGCTCTGCTATATACTAGAAGTAAGTCATGTGGCCTCTCTAAGCCCCACGTTCCTCACATATTAAATGGCAATGCTAATGTATCTGTTTATTAATAGTGTTTGCGTGATGTTCAAATGAGGTAACCTTTAGGAAAGCACTTCTTAAACTTTAAAGAGCTGTTGAAATGCTCTTTAATCTATGAATCTTGTGTGGATGAAAGGCAGGGATCTGTAGTTCCAATCAGTGGGTGGATGGAAACTGGTAACTGAGTAATATTAAAACTTCATCCCATTATATTTGCTCATTGGTCTAACTGACGTAACTCAACAAAGGGATCTCTGTTCCCTCTCAGCTTGCTCCCTGGGTCCATCTTGTTATATGATGCACCATTGAGGAGGTATTCACTTTCAACATTAATATTTCACAACATTTGGGTCCTCCATTACTACTACAGAGAACTTTCAAGAGGCTGAAAAGTCAGCTCTTGGGATAATGTTCTTTCTGAACAAACCAATAACAGGTCTCATCACTGGAGGAAATAATTCCTGAGTTTCAGGTAGGCAATGACAAAAATATGTCTTGTTTCTGGCCCAGTAAACTTTTCTGGCAGACACAAAATAAAAATGAGTTTGTCTGACATGTTTGAGTGGATATCTGCTGGTCTTGCCTTCCCAGAGTGTCTCTTCCTTTTAACATCTCTCAGGATATATGCTTTGGGTGGAGCCAGAAGGTTCCTGGGTTTTCAGGTAGGTTTCAGACATACACACCTGTGTAACAGACATATCTTTTCCAATAACAGAAAATTCAATTTTAAACGGCCTACACTTTGAAGGTGATTTATAACTGACGCAATTGAGATTTCACATACAGCTTGACACAGGGCTCAAGTGAGAGAAAGACCCAGTTCCCCTCAATGTCTTGCCTCTGTTCCTTCAACACTGGCTGTCTTGGGCACACTCTTCTCTCAGGGCTGTATGGTGGCCATCAGCTGTATATCGTTCCTTACCAAGACAGGGTCTTTGCTCCAGCACTACCTTCGCAAGTCCCAACAGTCATTCTGTTTGGATTGGCTTAGGTGGTGTGCCCGCCCCAGACACTCAGCAGAAAGAACAAGCTGGCTGGCTCGGCTCAGGTCACGGGCTCCACTCTTGAAGTGGGTACCTCAGAACACACAGATCTTGAAGGCTGGTTAGGGCAATGGGGAGACTGGATGTGTGCCCACAGCATCCTGTAAGTGACCTGGGTTAAACAGTGGTGTTGTTTTTGATAATTTTTCATCTTGTGTAGCTCTTCAGGAGGGGGAAATAAAGATTGGCAAAGGTAGTTATCATTGGACACTCCTCTATATTAAATACAAATTATAATCCTTTAACAGCAAAATTTTTAGATTCCGAAATTTATCCTATCCGATTCGTGCACTGTTTCAAGTGCCCACATTTTGAAAGAAAAAGAAAACAGATGAAATGTCAAACATTTCTAAGAATTAAAGGAGGAAAACAGGAGAGAAAACAATCATAGATAATACGAAGAATAGGAAAGCATAAGTAATTTTAAAAAATAATGACACTGTAAGTAGAGTACACAACTTGACTTCACTATTTTACTATGAGCACTGAACATGAAAATACATTTTCAGTCTTAAAATTCTCTACTTAATTACACCTTGAGCTACAGAAGAAAAGCTTACAGAGAAGTCAACCTATTTTCAAAGGTGTAGACTTCACATTTATTAAACACTAGCCTTTCCACTTTAATTTCCAAGAATGAGCATCTTTGCCTTTTATAATTTCTTCACATTTGTCATTTATCACAGATCTTTATGTGGCCTAAAAGGACACTAAAAATATTTGGAAGATCAGCATCATAATTACCCCGACCGGATTTTTCTGGCTGCTCACCTCGTCTTCGCGGGGCACTCTGTCAATGGTGCCTTTGAGATGGAGAGTAGAATCCAGTTGATATTATAAAAATAAACCTTCCTAAATATTTGGAGCCATATCTCTTCAGCCCTTTAAAGCTGTCTGGGTTTACAGGTAGGAGCGCACTACAAATCCACTTCCACTTCACAGGGCTGAGTATGTTGTGCGTAGATGCACATCCACAGAGACCCCTTTAGTACTCACCAATGTCAACCATGTCCCAGACTCCCAAGTACCGCTCTGACTGGCCTGCATGATGCCTCAGATGCCACCATAACAGGGCCATTCACTTAGATTTAGGTACTGCATGTTTAGCAAACTCAAATTGAAAAAAAAGGTTGAATGACTCAATGCCCCCCAAAACCAGCCATGCTCTGGAGACTTGATCAGATTTGACAGAGGGTGCCAGCAGGTCCAAGAGCCTGAGTATAAAGAAGGCTTATGAGGTAGAATGGGCAGAATAAATGGCCATGGGCCTAAGTTACTGTTCAGGGTCTAGAAAGAGGAGGCCACCACAAAGGCAGACCAGTATAGGTAAGTAGAAGTGCTTTATAAGTATCATTAATAGCGGAAAACAACTGAATTGTAACATTTCGAGGACTAAATCTTCAAAACACTAAGGCTCACAAAGAAAATGAGACTTTCTTCTTAGTTTCCTTTTTTCTATGCAGGAATTTGAATATGCTTTAACCAGAGAAATATTTACTTAATAATTAATGACAATATTCTGTCATGCAAAGTAGAATAGGCTTTCAATTAAAATATTACTTCAACAGGTTTTTTGCTAATGGAGAGAACTACGGTTTACATACAGCCACTAAACTTTCACCAAAATCAGAGAAAACTTCACTGATTTTCAATTACTATTCTGTAATGATTAAAATACATATGGGAAAATGAAAAGATTTATAAAGATACATTTATAGTTTCATTACAGTAATTTATTTCTGGATCATGCACAAAAACAATTCCATTAGTACACTTATTGTATTAACCATTTCAGTGCTTATATTAATATGATCATCTTAATTTGCATACTTGAAATTCAGAAGTATTGTATCCATTGCGGTTCATATACTCTCCAAAGTGGAACTCCAGCTTACTTATTTAGAATCAGGATTCAGACAAATGTCCATGTTTCTAAACATCACACAAAAACTGGCAAAAGGGGCAGAGACTGATTAAGAAAGATACTTAAATGCAGAACAAAATCCTGTATTCAAACACTATGACTGCAATAAAGGAAAAGCCATTGTGAACCATAGGTTTTTGCCAGGCAAATTTTATAAGCTCAAGAAAGACCGACCCTCGAGCTTCTAATATTCCTCAATTTGGGGGGAAAGGCAAAGAACAGCATCTCCTTCTTTGGTAAGAATATGAGGCTAGGTGTCAGGAGACCTGGGCTAAAGCCCTGGCTCTGTCCCTCAGTGACCCTGTGACCTCACCTGATCTCTGCCTATTTTCTCGATTCTGCAAATTAGCTTGATGTCACTCAGCCCTGGTGCTGAGAAACTGCGATGCTGAAAGAGCATCAGGTCACACCAGTGACTCTCACAGTGTGGCTCCTGCAGCATCACCACCTGAGAATTTTTAAGAAAGGCAAATTTGGGGGCCCCACCCAGAAATCTGTGTTTTGAGAAGCAAGTCCAGGTGATTCTGATGCACACAATATATACTGTATACCAGGGGTCCCCAACCCCCAGGCCGAAGACTGGTACTGGTCCTCGGCCTGTTAGGAACCGGGCCGCACAGCAGGAGGTGAGCGGCGGCCGGCGGGCGGGCCAGCAAAGCTTCACCTGCCACTCCCTGTCGCTCCCTGTCGCTCCCCATCACTCACATTAATGCCTGAACCGTACCCCCACCCCACCCCCACCCCCGGCCCATGGAAAAAACTGTCTTCCATGAAACCGATCCCTGGTGTCAAAAAGACTGGGGACCGCTGCTGTATACAGTTTGAGAACCACTGCATTAGATCAAAACTACAGCTAAGAAATTCACAGTTCCGAATTCAACGTAAATTAAATAAATCTAAATTCCGTAAAATTCCGTAATAGACCCAGTTTATCAGCCACATTAATTTTCAGGATTATGGCACTGAAGGCACCTCAATCATTCTTTGAAAATCTAAAAAAACATAGCCACAAAGGTATAATTTAGAGCCTTTTTAGCTACAAATAGCCTATGAAACTTAGTTTTACCCCTAATTAGGAAAGTTAGGATTTTAAAGTATTTCTTACTTTTCCAAAGTTATTTATTGTTAAAGAAAAAAGTCATTTCCTAACTATAAAGACCTTCTCTTCAATCTTGTGAATAATTATTTAATAAAAGGCATATTCAGGTTTGTAAATATACTAAAAGATATGCCTGATCTATAGAAAATATTATAGCATGTACATGGTACGGGGTTTTTACGCTGCTAACGTAAGAAACACACGTGCTGAGTTATTCTGCACATTCTAGTAGCTGCAGGTGCCTTTCATACAAGACTACCTTGGTTTTTAATGTCTAGTTTTATAAGATCCAAGAGAAGTGCAACATACAGACATTGTGGCTCCATAATCCACCCTCTGAAAAAATTATAATTATATATGTAATTATTTCTATATATAGAAATAATAAAATAACTTTATGAATTATTAGATAAATTATTAAATAAATAATACTTTACCTTGCTAAGGTATCCTCATCTTTCAGGTCACCACACATTAAGAGGGCTGGTTCGGTTTCACAATCTATTTAGTCTTTATTTTCTGACATTAATAAGAATTAGGCTATTTAGAGAAAAGGCCCTCATTATCAAGGCCCCTTGCTATGTTTTTTTTTTTTTTTTTTTTTTTTTTTTTATGCGTTACGCGGGCCTCTCACTGTTGTGGCCTCTCCCGTTGCGGAGGACAGGCTCCGGACGCGCAGGCTCAGCGGCCATGGCTCACGGGCCCCAGCCGCTCCGCGGCATGTGGGATCTTCCCAGACCGGGGCACGAACCCGTATCCCCTGCATCGGCAGGCGGACTCTCAACCACTGCGCCACCAGGGAAGCCCTGCCTTGCTATGTTTTTAAACATGGCTCCTCTGACACCAAAAAGAAGCTACACCGTGGATGAAATGCCTCAAATAAAACAATGAAAATCATTGATCCGGAAAATGCAAAACTCTGAAAAATACTCTTTTATAATTTCTTTTCCATAATTACAGGTTTTCAAAAAAGATTTTTAAAAAATTCCTCTTCTGGAATAAGTGAAGATAATGTGCTAAAACCAAAGCACCCGAGTCCTGGCAAGAGTCTAGTCATAAGTTATCTTTTTGGATTTGTTTTGTTACAACAGAAACTTAGTTCTTAAAGCACTTATCCAAAGACCCTGGACCTGTTTTACTTTACTTGAGGACAAAGACATTCCTGCAGCAGGACAGCTTAAACTCGGGAAGATGTCACTACAAGAAAAGGCTGAAATTCACTGCCATCTTCTTGGACTCGGTTACCAGTGTCAGCATGCCCTGAATTCACTTTAGCACATCTAACAACAGCACAGCTCAGGAGGTGCTATATAAGCTTCATATACATTTAACACTGGCTCATAGCCTCACTGAATTTGTAAAGCTTTTTAACAAACTGACTGCAGTGATAGACTTTAGGTGCAGCCATGAGACACAATTTTAGAGAAAAGAGCTGTTCAAGTATATTTTTTATGATAGATAGGTATACTTATACTATAAAAAACTTAACAGTAGGGCTTCCCTGGTGGTGCAGTGGTTAAGAATCTGCCTGCCTAATGCAGGGGACATGGGTTCGACCCTGGTACGGGAAGATCCCACATGCCTTGGAGCAACTAAGCCTGCGAGCCACAACTACTGAAGCCCGCGTGCCCTAGAGCCTGAGCACCGCAACTACTGAAGCCCGCATGCCTAAAGCCTGTGCTCTGCAACAAGAGAAGCCACTGCAATGAGAAGCCCAGGCACCACAATGAAGAGTAGTCCCGGCTCACTGCAACTAGAGAAAGCCCACATGCAGCAACAAAGACCCAATGCAGCCAAAAATAAATTAAACAAAAAAAACTTAACACTAGTAAATTAAGCATTTTTTCTTTACAAATTTTTATCAATGTTTTCAGATGTCAGATTATCATAATATTCCCCCAAAGATTCTATAGACCAAATAATCTGAGCTGGTTAAAAAGGATGAAAAAATGAATGCAACATTTAATAGAGCTTTTATTTGTTTAACTTGGTAAAGGTAGAATGTAATTGTTTCAAGGAAAACTCTGGAGTATTTCAGTCACAACTCAACAGTTAACATGATTTTGAAGAACAGTCTTATCTTCAATATCTACCCACCCTTACACAGACACATCTACAGGAATCCATGTACATACATATTAGTTTTCAACAACCCAGGATTCTCAACAACTCTAGAATTTAGATTTATAGTCTCACACACTTCAAAATTATCCATTTGATGCAGGATATAACCATAAGGAGATAAAAATTCATGCAATGATACTCAGGTTTTGAAAAAGTAAACCCAATATTTGATACTTCAATGCTATGTAAAGTGCATTGAATATCTAAAATAAAACAAGTGCCAATTTCATCATCAATTAATAACATATTTATTGTCTTGAAACCAAACAGGCCCAAGCTGCTTTCTGTCTTTCTGAGTCACCTCTCTATACACTCATTGCTCTCAAACTTCCTGTGTAATGAAAACCAAGATATTTCATTTCTTCTATGCAGTTCACAAGAGATGGCAAAGGGCTCAAGGTACGTATGTTCTTGATAATTCAGAGTCAGAAAGTACGTCTTCTTGTGCAGAAGGTTCATAGTCTCCTGCATTTTCAGCCAATTCAATATCTAACTCATCATTACTCTCTGCACTGTAATCAACTTCTTCAAGGAATCGAGGTTCATCTTCATCCAAAACATACGTGGTGGGGCTGTAGCCAAAGCACATGGAACACACAAGATTTCGTTAGTTTTCAAGGCTCTAATATAAGATTATTTGGCCATACGGGATTAACTTTGATTTCAATATAATACAAGTAATTTGGGTTAATTTTTAAAATGTTACCCAAATGAACAAATTAAGAAATTTATAATAGCGGAAATCTATTGCATTGATAATAAAGGGTGAAACGCTGATTTCTAATTATCTGACAAGCGTGTCAATATATATGCTACAATTAGATAGCTACAAAAAACAAAGGACTCGCTCCTTAGGTTACTTCTTTGAAGGATTCCATCAATTTGTAGACTCTAAAACTGTATTTTAATCACTATAAATCAAGTAACAGATGATTTCAACAGGCTTTATAAGAAACTGTGGTATCTAATTGGTTCCTCCAGTAATGCCCTGAAACCACTTATTCTAAGTCTGTAAAGTAATTATTTGCCATAAAAACGGCCCATATACCCATCCTCACAGTTTCCACTGGTCAAGAAAAAAAATGAAAAACAAGTGAACACTCCATACCCAGATTAATTACTTTCCCTTGGGACACAGAAGAAGATATTTGCTAAAAGCACTAAGTGCTTCTAAATATTTCATTAGGCAGGTTGTTTGGGATTAAGACAGCCCTTCCACTAGGGTAACATATTCTCTCCTCTTCAAAAAAATCACAGTATTCTGATTTCTCCCCATTTGGGAGATTTTACACACACACACACACACACACACACACACACACACACACACACACACCCATATCAAAGAAACACTACAGAAACATTTCAATGTCCCCATTTTGTGACCAAAACGATCTCAGCTTCATATAGATATATGTTTGTTTATATCCCACCTACTTCCCATTGTTGATACAATTAAAAGCTATAAAATCAGACAATAAAAGGGGAACAATAATCTTGTCAAATGAGCAGAGAAAGAGATGTTATTAGGCACCTAAAATGAAAGAATTCCTGCAACTGAATATTAAATTCAGTTCAGATATCTGGAAGTTTAAACAGGAAAGACAAGTTAATGGATTATATTGTTCTAATTTTCTGAGACAAGAAGGCAAAACTCATCTGGTGAGAGTATCTTTTTTCCTAGAATTGTTTTAATCTTGCTAATTAAGGAAAAGAGAGTAACACATTGCAAAACCACCTTGATCTTGTATAGTATACTTCCTCTTAAACACTGAGAGCTTGCACCATGATACAGTAGTCCTGATAAATCAAGCTGAGTGGTTTGGAAGATTGTGTAAGACTTTACAATACATCTAACATTCACAAGAACAATTTCACCATTATGCAACTAAAATATCATCACTCTGTTACGTTTTTAGAAAAAAAAAGTTGGATTAAGAAATTATTTGCCTTTAAAATGAAAATTATTCTCTTTCTTTTGAAAAACTGTTAATTCATTCCATCTTGACCTTGGTGTTTCATATTCTCAGGGTGTCCCAGGGAAGCTAAATACTAAAAAAATTAATCAATTTGAACAAAGGGAAAGAGTTTAAAGAAAAAGCCTAGTCTTATAAACTGTAAGTCAATAAGGAAACTGAAGGAGAGAAGTTAATTTAGGGACAATAAAGATGCCCAGGATCAAGCCACAGAAGCTTCCAGAAAACAAGGAGACTTGGTGCTGGTAACAGATGCTGGCAAGAACTTTCAGACTGAGAAGCACAACCTGGAAGGCAAGCTCCTGGAAATTTAGAAGAAATCCCACAATAAAGAACGTTCAGGGCTCTGGATACAGAAAATAATTTAAGACTGTAAGTTCTTGATTTTGGCTTATTCATATGCCACCTGTGACATGAACTCCATTCACGTTCTGGCATCACCCATTCTAAGAGCCAGGCGTGGACTAGTTTCATATTCTTAGCCCACTGCTGTAACTCACACTGGCCCTGATATTTGACTCCTGTTTCTGTGGATCCTAACAAAATCATGTTCCTGGCCCAGCTTCATGAAGGACTACACCACAGCTGAAATATTCGGTACATCCTGCAATGGTAACGGGGCCATCGGTGCTAACTTATGGTGGGGAGGGGGGCAGAGGGGACAGGAGAGGTCAGTAGATCTGGGTTTAAGGAGCTAGGGGGATACTAAGATGAGGAAAGAGAAGGAAGAATACAACCCCCATCACTCACTGAAAGCAGCCTTCTTACTGGCACTTTAGATGTTCTTCTTTTATTAAAGCCCACCCTACCCTTTCTCTATATTCGCCCTTTGTACCCGGCACATTCTATCTGATGCTTCTCATATGCATCTGAAACCATCTATTGAGGGCCTGTCTTCTCAGTACTAAATCATAGGTGTCTCTGCACCTCCTGCCGGTCGGCTCCCAGACTACCTGATATACTGTAGCCCTGAACAAATATTTGCTGAACTCTATGAGAAGCCACAAGGTTGACAAGATCACCCATTTTCATATCACCCAATCCCAGTGATTTTACCTTAGTGAAAAAACTTAAGGCACAAGATCAATCCTAACAACTCAGCTTTACTTTTATGAATAATTCCAGCATATGTTTTGAGCGCCTTACAATTCAGGAAGTTCCTGCACACACGTGATCCCACAATAACCTTCACTTCAGAGAAAGACTAAGGTAATTTGCCCTAGTGTTATAAAACAATCCCTTTATATCAGCAGAAAGGAATTCAAATATTATTTTAATCATAAAAAAAGAAAGTCTAATTTTTTTATTGGGGTATAGTTGTTTTACAATGTTGTGTTAGTTTCTACTGTACAGCGAAGTGGAGTTCCCTGTGCTATACAGCATGTTCTCATTAGTTATATATTTTATACATATTAATGTATACGTGTTAATCCCAATCTCCCAATTCATCCCACCTCACCTTTCCCCCCTTGGTGTCTAACCAACATTTAATTATTTCCCATCACTACTACGTTGCTTTTCCCACCACTACTTCCTTGTTCCCCTCATTTTCTTCACATGTGTTTACTCCTTTTGCCCTGTTTTTGTTTCATTCTAATAGCTGTTCCATATATACCTGCCTTAATATCCTTCTATTCTGGATTTTAGAAACATTTCATTCTAAAAGAGAAGATCATTTTAATTCAAAAACAAATCCTCCTCATGCTGCTTCGGGGAAAATATCAAAACTTTCCCCCAAAGGGCATTCTCACAGGACAAATCATTGAAATTCTCTGTTGTACGGCATCGTTATGATGTGGAAAAGGTTTATAATTCTGCTTCATTCAGATTCAGAAAGTTTTCTGGCTATCCTTATGTTAAACTATTAAGCACTGCACAAAATTAAACCAAAAAATTAAGTGCCTCCCCCAAACGTACAGTCATCTGCTGCCATTACAGCTGTTCTGACATCCAAGACACCAGGGTGTAGACCCTCAGCTCTGTTACCTGTACAAGCACGGAGGAAACATGGAGTCGGCAAGTCTGGGTTTGTGCCTCTACTCCTCTGTTAACCAGCTGTGTGATCTTGAACAAGTCACTTACTTTCTCCAAGCACTGGTTTTTCTCAAGGGTATAGCGGCCCCACCACCTCACAAAGTGGTCTGGCTCAAATTAGATAGTAAATGGGAAAGCATTTGAAACTCCTAAGCTCCACAAATATAAAATGTTATTATGACATTAATAAAATCTACCTTGTTAAAGAAAAAAGTAAATCAATCTTTCCCAATTCCTAAAGAGTCCAGGTGATGGGCTGCCCCAAGCCCAGCAGACTAAAAATGCTGCTTTACCTTTGTAACTCCGGATCCTCCCTTAACCCTGCACTCTTTTACAATTCTGAGACCAACCTACCTGTTTTCAGACAGTAAAATTTAAAAATAAATAAATAAAGATACCCTGGGGAAGAATTTCTGAAACTTATTTACAAACAGAAAAATACTCCATTGCCCACATTGTCAGAAATTTGTGACTCGCTGACTGTGTCTTTCTTGTGTTGAAATGTTAAGTCTAAGGTGAAAGAAAATCTCTATCTGCACAAATTTTGGAGAGCATTTTACTTATATCATTTGATTCCTACCCTTTAGCCTCTACTAAATATCACAAAGTTAACAAAATTATCCATAAAAAACACAAATAACAACTTTTGTCAGTCTTAAGTGCCCACGGCATACATATAAGTACTTGCACACACATTCACATGCAACATACACGTGCACACACACACAGAGTGTACAGAATGTATAAAAAGAGATTATTTATCTATTTGGGGAAAAAAAGGAAATTAAGTTGCTAATTTACTGATACTTTGTTGAAAAAAAAATGTAACAGTTGCCTTCGGTTAACAGTAAGTCACTAAACTCCAACTTAGTTTGCTATTGATCTAAAAACACGCCTTGTGCATAATGAGAGCGTTAAATGGTTAATTCTCAAATAATACAGGGCAGCTCCAAAAACTGAAACCATTCCCTTTCAGTAATTTTGCTTAGTCATTTGGAAGATGCAAGACATAAGGAAAGTACAGGGGAATTTTGGAGTTAGACGTGGATGCAATTCCTGATTCTGTCAGGAATTACTAGATGGATGACCTTGACAAATTCATCTCCGAGCCTCGATTTACACACACATGTAGAGGGGTTACAATTCCATCTGTCTCTGGTCATTCTCAGTAGAACATTTCTGAGATAACAATCCAACTTAACAGAAATTCGGAATGGGCATGCGTGTTGGGGGTCCCAAGACCACCCCAGGTTTAGTGATTTGCTAGGACGATTTACAGGATTCAGCACGGAGTTGTATTCAAAACTATGACTTATTATAGTGAAAGGATACAAAGAAAAATCAAGAGAAAAGGTGCATGGGGCAAAGTCGAGAGAAAACCAAGGGCAGTGGCTAAGAGGCAGGGTAGTCATCAGAGCTTTCAGCAATTTCAAAAGAATGCAGGCAAAAATTGGAGTTCAGAGCTGCAAAGTTTCCTGAAGGAAGGGAGTTACAGAGATGTGACCCCCAACAGTTCTGACCTAGAGGTATTTGACAAATTCTTAAAATACACAATGCAAGAAGCGGAAAAGCAAAGCAGAAAGCAGCGAAACAAATAAAACAGAAAATAACAGAATTTTTGGCAGTCTTGTGGTGCTAAGGAAAGGAGAAACACTGGGCCTTCGATTGTGACCTCTGGAGGGCTACAACTTAGAAATGGGGGAGGGGTGAACCGAGAATTACACAAGCTTCATAAGTTTTGCAAACCCTTCTCAAGTCAGCTCAGTTGGGGTGATCTGCCCTATTCTACGGCCTGCCGGAGGAGAGAATGAATCCTCTTTGAATGAATATGTGCTCTTCTTATTCTGATATATTATATCCTTATTTTTTTTTTTTTTTTTATATCCTTATTTTGAAGTCTCAAATAGACACCTATGTGAGAAGAATAACTTCATGCTTCGAAGAGGCTACCAAGAATTTAACACATAAATATCTATAAATGTATCTGGTCATCAAATGTCTTGTCCAGGCAAGTCTTAGAGACTAACAATGACTAACTTGACACCTACCTGAATCTCAATGATAAGGATGATCATTGCCTCCTCTTATGATAAGCCTCAAAGCTTTCATTATAGTCAAATCTGGACTGTGGTCCTAAGTGCTCACTTAAGTCCCAGTTATTTTTCTAGATGATTTCAATTTCCTCTGTATTTGTGGGTACAACAGCATTTCACTGACTTAGTACAAACGCACAAATGGTTCACTTTTAGTTATAAGCAGCTATGATTTCCAGGGGACTTGGAATTTGTGATATTATCTTCAATTACATGGCATGATTTATCTGCCTAGAAAATATTCCAATAGCAATTGTAGCTATAAGAATTTTCTACGTGGTAGGAATAAATGACTCTCATATGCAAACCAGACTCAAATATGTGCATCACAGTCACTGAAAAGGAAGATCCATTTTTAAGATTAGCTTGATTAAATGGTAAACTGTACATTAAAAATGATGCACGTTAATATTAGTAAGCTTTACTATACTAGATATTGCTGTGAACATTTGGCCACAAATGACCGATACTGACAGAGACTCTCCTTGACCAAACTTGAGGCAGGGTCCTCTGAGTCCTCTTTCTGACTTGGCCCTGACCTGGGTCTCTGTCCTTAGTTCAGTGGCTCTGCCTGCTTACTCCAGGTTTAGCAAGAATCTTGCTGAGTCTGTTAATCCCTTCCTCTCGGTATCTGATCACCCTGGCCTGCTTTCAGCAAAAATTCTGTCATGTCCGTTTAGCCAGAATCTCCCTTACCCCTGATGTTTCCTCTTAGCAATGTTCCATCCACAAATCCCCACTCTATACCTCAGCTATAAATCTCCACTCTTCCATACTGCATTCAGAGTTGAACTCAACTCCCCACCCCTACTGCAAAACCCCACCGTAGCAAGTCCTCCTGAATTAAGTCTGCCTTGCTGTTCTTTAACAAGTATCACGAATCATTTTTTTTTCTTTAACAATATTAATTTAATTTTCTGGGGAGAAAAAGTTCTTATATACTTACAAGTAAACACTAGCGTCACATAGAGAAAGTGGATCATATGGAGGCTGCTATTTCATTCCAATGTTAATAGTACGCAGCAATCAATATCTTTGCATTACTTCACCAATAACTTCCAGCTAGCCTCTCTCATACTTCTAGGGACAGGGCAGAGCCTTCAGCCAAGAACATTATGAAGTTAACTGGTCCACAGACCTGTACTCGTTTCCTGTACCTTAGTAGAAATGTACTCTACATTCATCAAAACACAACAAATTAGATTTTTTTTTTTTTTTTTTTTTGCGGTACGCGGGCCTCTCTCACTGTTGTGGCCTCTCCCGTGGTGGAGCACAGGCTCCGGATGCGCAGGCTCAGTGGCCATGGCTCACGGGCCCAGCCGCTCCGCGGCATGTGGGATCCTCCTGGACCGGGGCACGAACCCGTGTCCCCTGCATCGGCAGGCGGACTCCCAACCACTGCGCCACCAGGGAAGCCCCTAAATTAGATTTTTAAAGAAGCATTCACACAAAATAGAACTAATGTTAAGCATGTTTTAAAGGCTTTCTTCAGCTTAAGACCTATTTATTTTATTAGTTGCATTAGGAAAAATTTCTCATCAACTTTTCTGATGTCTTTGTATATGCACAAAAAGGAATTAAGTAGTGATACATGGACGAATCTCAAAAACAAAGGTAACTGAAAGAAGCCAGACACAGAAGGTCACATATTGTATGATTCCATTTATTTGAAACATCTAGAATAGGTTAATTCCTAGAGGCAGAAGTCAGATCAGTGGTTCAGGGGCTGAAAATGCTGCTTAATGAGTATGAGGGTCTCCTTCATGGGTGATTAAAAAATGTTTTGGTACTAGACAGAGGTGACTGATGGTTGCAAAATATTGTAAACAAACTAAATACTATTAAATTGTTCACTTTAAAAATGGTACATTTCAAGCTGTGTGAATTTTACCTCAATTAAAAAAAAAACAGGTCCAAATACAGTTTGATTATAAGATAATAAGTAGGCTTCATTTAAATACGGCTATTTTTTTCTTACAATAAAACAGTGTATAGAGTTTGGTATTTTTCAACTTCACTTTCCCATAATGTTTCAAACATACTTAAACTTAAAACCATATGCCTATGCCTATTAACCTGAAATTTAGTCACCATCACAATTTCCTAATGAGAAGTATTGTTAAACGCTTTATCAGTTCTCAAATCCTTTAAATGAGGGTCACTGAGAATACTGCTTAGTTCAGGTAACAGGTAAAATAAAAGCACTTTTGCTAAGTTCAAAAACACTATATAGCTGTGTGTGGTCAGGCCACTCAAGATCGCTGTTCTCTTGCTCCCTGTACATCCCCCACTCAAGGAGTGCCTGCCTCACCCACACCCTACTGGCACGACTGACCTTCCCTCTTAATCACAGAGCCTAGTAAGTAACTTGCCCCATGCCCCATCCTCCCACCCCTACCCCCAGCTTAGTGATCTTCTACTCTTCAGATCAGAATGGCTCCACCTGCTAGTTTATCAAAAGGGCTGAGGGACAGGCTCTTCTGCTGGTTTCCCTGGTAACTGGTGAGGCAACCTGATGCCAATTCTCTGTGTAACTGGTAACACCCACCCCCACCACCGGTAGTGAAGACTGTGGCCATGTCCTGCCTGCTGTCTCTTTCCAGGACCTTGCATCAGACATGTAAGAGTCACTATCCAATAAACAAAGGATGTCTCTAGCTGTCTCTGGGCTCGCTCTTTGGTTTTAAGGCTGGGCAATTACAAGGCGTGCAGGCCTGTAGGGTGTAGCCTAACAAGCTTTAAGTTTTTAAATGAGTTCTACCAACATTCCCAGCTTTGACCTAAAAGAAACACACCCCCTAGGAAAGACATAATGCAGACTTCAGTGTTGTATGAAATGGAATTTTTATTACACAACAAATACAATTGGGTAAAGTTAAAATGATTTGTGCGTGGCAATTTCCAACAAATGCCCTAAGAATATAAAACATAATTAATTTTCAACCACAGGCTTCACTGAGAAGCAAGTTCTATAATTTATGGTAAACATAGTGGACCTCAAAAGCCACTAAGATCATGGGGAAAAAAAGTAACTTTTTTAAAAAGAATAAACCCATAAAAAAAGAAAACTGGAGGGGAGATAATAGCAAAGAAGAGATATCAACAAAATGTTGGAGGATGGAGGAAGATGGATGAAATTAGTAGGCTTGAGTTCCAACTTCCTCCAATTTGCTGAGCATCTACAGTAGGGGAAGCCAAGGAAAAAAATGCCGATTTGTATTACAAAGCCCTAAAACAGTTCAGGAATTGAAGATAATGGTTATATGGGGGAACTGAAAACAGAATTGGTTAAAAGGTATTATAAAGAGCAATTAGATCTTTAGATCCCCTTGCTTGGGCCATGCCCTAGTTCAAAGAGATGGACAGTTGACTTTCTAAAGACTTTTTATCAGACAGGCTACTCACTTAGGGCAAAAGGCAGAAATGGGGTAAAGGTGAGGAGAGTAAGTGAAAGTCTGCTCAAAATAAGTCCTACTAGGCTCCCAGAATGCTGGCTTATGCCCCTGGGCAATATTTCTCAATTTTTAAAAATCATCCTCCCTAGTTTTTTGGGGTTTTTTCCCCCTAATCCCCCCTTAATTAACTACAATTAAGAATTAAGAAGATAAATTTCACATCAGATTAGACCCAGCTAAAGGAAGCATGGGTGAATTAAAGGTTGGTTAGGAAAAACATCCAGAAAAAAGCAGATGGACAAAAGAATAGAAACTTATTCATGACAGTAAGAGACACAGAGGATATAGTAAAAAGGTCAAACTTAAAAGTAAATGGAGGGCTTCCCTGGTGGCGCAGTGGTTGAGAGTCCGCCTGCTGATGCAGGGGACACGGGTTCGTGCCCCGGTCCGGGAAGATCCCACATGCCGTGGAGTGGCTGCACCCGTGAGCCATGGCCGCTGAGCCTGTGCGTCCAGAGCCTGTGCTCTGCAACGGGAGAGGCCACAACAGTGAGAGGCCCGCGTACCGTAAAAAAAAAAAAAAGTAAATGGAGGGGCTTCCCTGGTGGCACAGTGGTTAAGAATCCACCTGCCAATGCAGGGGACATGGGTTCGAGCCCTGGTCCAAGAAGATCCTACATGCCATGGAGTAACTAAGCCCACGCGCCACAACTACTGAGCCTGCAAGCCTAGAGCCCATGCTCTGCAACAAGAGAAGCCACCGCAATGAGAAGCCGGCACAGCGCAATGAAGAGTAGCTCCCGCTCACCGCAACTAGAGAAGAGCCCACGCACAGCAACAAAGACCCAGCGCAGCCAAAAATAAAATAAATTAATTTAAAAAAAAAGTAAATGGAGTCCCAGAAAGAGGGAGATAATGGAGCAGAATCAATGTTTGAAGAGAAAATGGCTAAGAATTTTCCCAAATTGATAGAAGACATCAAGCCACAAATTTAAGAAACCTTGTGAATCCCAAGCAAAATAAATAAAATCACATCTAAGTTAAACCCCTAAATAACTAAAGACTAAGAGAAATTCATAAAAGCAACTTAACCTTAAAAGATAGATCATGTTCAAAGGGGCAACAATCAGACTAATGGCTGACTTGACAACTCAGTGGTGGAAGATTGAAGACAACAGAATGATCACTCAACATGCTGAAAAACATTTCTCTATCCAAAAAAACACCCCTCAAAAAGGAAGGTGAAGACTTAAGGGTATTCTTTGAGTAGAAGAAAAATGACCCCAGACAAAAACTGATACGAAGAAAGAAATGAGAAAAGGGGCAGGTAGTGGTGAGGCAGTAAATGTGTGGTGAGCTCCAATGACTGCATAAAACAGTAATAACGGCTACAACGTGTACAGTGCTCATAGTATACTCTATCTGACAACAGCAGTACATATATTGAGAGGGGGTTAAATGGAGTTAACATATGAAGGATCCTATATTGTCCCAAGAGATAAAAATTCACATTTATATTGAGTTTGAATATAAATATGAATATATTTTATATAATATAAATGTAAAAAGTTTAGTTTAAATGAATCAAAAAGAAATCTTTTCAAAAACACAGGGCAGGGCTTCCCTGGTGGCGCAGTGGTTGAGAGTCCACCTGCCGATGCAGGGGACACGGGTTCGTGCCCCGGTCCGGGAAGATCCCACATGCCCCAGAGCAGCTGGGCCCGTGAGCCATGGCCAATGAGCCTGCACATCCGGAGCCTGTGCTCCACAGTGGGAGAGGCCACAACAGTGAGAGGCCCGCGTACTGCCAAAAAAAAAAAAAAAAAAAAAAAAAAACCCAAAAACACAGGGCAAGTGGAACAAACAAAGCAAATAATAAGCAGGTAGATTTAAATCTAAATATGTCAATAATTACAGTAAATGTAAATGACTAATGTTCCAATTAAAAGGTAACTGTCAGACTGAAATTTTACAAAAACAACTATATTCTGCTTACAATATATTTACATATAAAGAGACAGAAGGTTAAAAATAAACACTAAATGAAAAGAAAGCTAGTTATAGCTTATATACATGTAATACCAACATGGTTAAAGAATCTGTCTGCTTTTTAATATAAAGTCTTATATTCAGAAGTTTTAAGCATTCCAAGTAAAATAATTTTACAGATCAGTGTTTTTAAGCTTTGTTCAACTAATTGATTTTTAGATTCCAATTATTGTTTCTAAAACTAAAGTATCTTCTATTAAATGAAGCAATGGTATATATACTAAATGGAACAACTGGGAAATTATTTTTCATAATTATCAAAGATTCACTTTGAATAAGTCTCTTACCTTTTTCTTAAGTTTATTTAAACAAACTCAAATGCTATGTGCCAAATACCTTCGGGTTTATGGTGTTGTGAAGACTAATTATTTGTCATTTATAAATGAGTCACTGATTACCTTGACAAAGGCATTTAATGTTTACTATTCTTGCCACTGCAATTATTCCAAGCTTACTTGATATAAATTGCCTATAGAAAATAAATTAGTTCACAACAAATAGATATTCTACCTTGAGAAACAGTTAAACCTGAGGAAGACAAAATTAAATTGAGGGCTACTATGTGGAATAAAACCATCCACATTGTACATAGAAACAAAAGCATAAATTTGACAGGGGAAGATGGGTTCAAAAGATTTTTAAGGGTCAACTCACTTAAAAAAAATGGGAAGAACTTATATTCATTCAGATGATACCTCAGGTTCACATTAAGACCAGGAAACAGAAAGTTACCAAGGACAAAGAAAGGATACAAAAGAAGAGTACAGACAATAAAGAGAAAAGGACAGGAAGGTAATCTTAGTAAAAGTAAGTGGTTTCCTAGTTCCATCTCTAACACCATAATTTGCCTTTTTCACTCCAGTATGGAAATGTGGCTTCACCTGCTACTGATTCCATATTCAATCATCAAGACCTCTCCACTGCCGCCTGATACTGTCTCCTCAAACAATCATTGCCAGTTACCTCCTTATTTGAGCTCTCATCGTCCTCTCAAATGTGAATGATTCCAAACAGTTTCCTCAAGGGTTTTCTTGCCTCTACCTTCCCAGCTTCAATCAAATCTTTACACTATTTTCAGGCAAAAACTACCAATTAGCATACTCCACCCAGTGGCTTCAAAACTGCCTACTGCCTAAAGGATAAAGTCTAACATCCTTACACTGATATTTAGGGTACTGTAAGACCTTTCCCCCAACCAACAAGCAATCCAACCCAACTGAATCTGAAAATCTTACGTAGCAACCTACCACTTCCTCAACTCAATAGGTGACTGGCACTATGCAAGGCACCATTAGACAGGGTTGAAAGGCATAAATATGGTCCCTGAGGTTAACTAGGAGTTAGCTAGGTAGGTGTGACTGACAGACTTCTCTCAGAAGCTGGTTTAGACAAGTACATGCTTTGAGATCCTTATTATCCTTGCTCTAACCACAGAGCAATGATAGATAAAATATAAAACAGGAAAACAAAGAAGACACAGATGCATACAGAAACAAGATAAACATCTCCTTGGACCAGAAAAAGCATAGAGGCACAAAAATAGGTCATGGGTCTCCTGAATTCCAGGTCCAAGAGCAGGCAGCAGTAGCTCCTTCAAAATAACAGGGAGGCTTAAATGTCCTAGAGCCAGGGAATTAAACCCAGACTCATAGCAATCGAGCAGCTGGAGTGAGGCTTCCCACTTTAGAAAGGAGGCTGAAACAATAAGGCTGAGACTTCTGCCTAAGGCTAAGATTTTACAAAGTTGCAATTATTAAGTCAGAAAAAAGGAGACAAAGCAGCAAAGTCAGAACCCTCATGAACACAGTCACTTGTCCAGCAAAATCCCCAGTATCGTTGAAGGATGGGAACTAGGAAATACAAGACTAATAAAATGCTAGCGTAAGCTAATATAAGCTTGGACTGGAGCCTAGAGCGGGCCAGGTAGAAGCAACACAAAATCATTAAGGGATTAAGGGCAGAGACTTGAAAGAGCTGGGGGTTTGGGGAAGCTCTCATTTAATATGAGCTTGCAAGTTACAAATCTCTTGAGAAACTGTGATGAGCTTACCAACACAAAAATAATGGCATGATCTACAAATGACTAAGAAAGTGTTTAGGGTCTTCAAAGAAGGGAAGAATAGTAGCCATAAGAATAAACAAGGAATCATGAAATTTAAAAATGCAGAAACAAAAAAGAACCAATTAGATGTGAAATATATAATCTTTAAAATAAAATACTCCCATGAGATAAATTTTAGACCAGAAACAACTAAGTTTAGTGAATTATAAAATGCTACTGAATAATTTACCTAGACTGAAGTAGAGATAGAAAATGTGAAAAAGTTGTTAAGAGACATGTGTGGAGAACAGACAGAGAAGCTCCAGTGTAGGAATTCTGGGAGAACAAAATAAAGGAATTGTCAAAGAAGCAATTTTCAAAAAAAAAAGGTTGAGATTTTTTCAAAATTGAAGAGCCCTCAAATTAAAAGTACATATTGTCAACCAAGGTATATTCTTTTTAATATACCACTCTTAAACACAATGCACTGAAACTGAATAGCACTGAGGATAAGGATAAAACCTTAAACAAGTGGAGGCATAGACATTTTGGTACAGGAAAAAGCAAGTGCAAAGACGCTAGGATGATAAAAAGATTTTCATGTTCTAGAATAGCACTACTCAAGGTATGGTCCACAAATTCTTTGTTATTGGTCCATGGCAACAAAAGCCTAGGAATTAAAATGAAGTGTTCAGAAACTTTTACAACAATTTTACATAAAATTATGTGTCTGGTGACTCTAATAACAGGAAATTGGAGCTTATATTTGCATTCCTTGGGGTGGCCTCTTCCTTTGTATAGTACTTCATTCTTACTGTATTTTAGTCAATTATCAATCCATAACAAATTGGAAAATAAAAACTAGACCTTTGCTAATTTAGGAGCACTGTCATAAAAACTAAAAAATGGTCAGTGCGGTTGGAATGGTAAGAATACAGAGAGAGCAGGACAAGCTAAAGGGGGAAAGAAAGGTATAGATGGCTCATTCTGGACCTCAGAGACTCTGATAATGGATATAGGCCATATATGTGGAAAATAACTGAAGGACTTTAAACAGGACAGTGACCACTTCGTACAAAGAAACTGGAGGGTACAAAAAAGTAGGGAAAGACCAGTCAGAGGCTATTTGAGTAGAGCAGGCAAGAGATGATGGCAGCCTGGACCAGTGTAATGGCAGAAGTGGTGGAGAGAAATAGAAAGATCTGAGAAATATTTTGGAGGTGAAATCAAAAAGCCCCAGGTGGTGGATTGGATTAAGGGTAAGGGAGAGAGGAGGAGATGCCAAGAATAAGATTTCTTACAAGAGCAATTGGGTAGAGCGAGGTGGATACAGATAAATGGGTTTGTTTGGGGAGAGGTAGGGGAACAGAAGTCATGAGTTGAGTTTTAGACAAGTTAATTTTGTGTCCAAGTGTACAAAGTCAAGTCGGAAGCTGGATAAGTAAGTCTAGAGCTCAGAAGGGAGGTCTGGAAGATTATATGTATTTTGGAGTTATCAAGACCCAGATGTAATTTAAAATCACTGGAATGAATATCACTTATGGAAAGTGTGTAGGGTGAGAAGAAAAGTTGAAAGAGGGGAAAAAGCGAAGAAGATAGAGAAGAAACACTCAAAGGAAAGTTTTTGAACACCACAACCCCCGTTTTTGGCCTCAACAAATAAAGCCAACTGATCTGTGTTACATTTACTATAGCTTTTATTTCCAAAGTAATTGTTATCAGTGATTGCCAATGCACAGCAAAACTAAAGGATGATTATCAAAAGCTAGGAGAAAGAGGGAAAGGTGAGAAATATGTACAACTTCCCTCCCACCCATTTTACCAATAATGCAAATAATGACAAGAATTTACAATGATTCTTGAAAAGTTTCCAAGAAGCAATAAAAAGGACAGCCAAATGAGTAAGCAATCATTATTAAATAAGATTTTTAAATCATAAATGACAGTAGCTATGAGGAAAAGAGCTTTGTCAGTCTTGGTGGTGGGGGAGCAGTCTTAAAAGCAATAAGTATATACCAATAATTCCATCGGAAATTTTGGAGCTAGCTAGTTCCATATTCAGCCAACAATCAGAACCTCTCTCATTCCTCCTTATTCACTCTACCCATATTAGAAACCAACTAAAACAAAAGAAAATAAGAATAACAGAAATCTACATTCAAGAAGCAGTACTTTGAATAACTGGACACCAGTAGTATACATTAGAAGTATCAACCTCAAAGAACAACTCCAGAAAACTCTTGCAGTCACCTTTTCCCTCAACGTTCCATAATACCTGGTGCTTACAATACAGAAGTATTACACTAGCATAAGCTTCTAAACATTTTGAATTTTAATAATCCTGCACAGGATATATCAGTTATCATTCCTTGCTTAAGAACATATACAGTTACTACTTCTCTTCTATAAAATCTACACTAACCTTCCCATGAAATTGAACACCTTCTCCCGTAATGCCTTCTTCAACATTAGCTTTTCTAAGCTCCAAGCAATCCTTTCCACCTTACCTAAATTAGTCTACTTCTTATTGCCAACTTTGTTTTCTTCATGTTAGCTCCTATTTCTTTACCAAGCCTCACTTACTATTTTTCAAGCCCTAGCTTAAAACTTACTAATTTAAGAAATTTATTGCACATAAATCCAGGTGATTTTAAATTATTTACTCAGTAACTTTTTTCTCAATATGTCTAGGCAATTTTTAAATTTTGTTTTTTTAAATATATTAATGTATTTTCTGTATTTTTTATAATTACCATCATGCCCCTTCACAAATGTAAATTGTGCTTTTTCTATTATACTGTCAGCTCCTTTCAGAACACTATCTTTTGGGGAATAACAAAAGGTATGAAACACAACGAAGAGCTCACGCCATGAGACCATTCTGTCAGGCTGGGAGAGGTGGCTGTTCTAACTAATGTGCAGAAATGAACAGAGTCAATAAAAATGAAGAATTAGGGGAATATGTTGCAAACAAAGAACAATAAAAATATCCAGAAGCAGATCTTAATGAAATAAAGGTAAGTGATTTACCTGATACAGAGTTCAAAATAATGGTCATAAAGATGCACACCAAAGTTAGGAGAGTAATGCGTGAACAAAGTAAGAACTTCAAAGAAGAGATAGAAAATATTAAAAATTCCCAAACAGAAATGATAGAGCTGAAGACTACAATAACTGCACTGAAAAATGCAATTTGACGGTTTCAACAGCAGACTAGATCAAGTGGAAGAAAGCATCAGCAAACCTGAAAACAGCAGTGGAATTTTTTCAAACAAAGGTTCAAACAGAAATAATGAAAGAGTGAAAATAGCTTAAGATAGGCATTATAGGCGTTCCAGAAAGTGAGCAGAGAAAAGGAGGCAGAAAGGTTATTCAAGAATTAATGGCTGAAAACTTCCCTAACTTGGGAAAAGAAAGAGACATCAGACAGCTGGATCTAGGAAGCCTAGAAAGTACTAAAACAGGTAAATCCAAAAGGACCCGCACCAAAACACATTATAATTAAATCATCAAAAGTTAAAGACAAGGAGAATCTTCAAAGTAGCAAGAGAAAAAGAAACTCACTACATACACAGGAACCCAGATAAGACCATATAAACAGATTTTTCAGCAGAAACCTTGCAGGCTAGGAGGGAGTAAGATGATATACTCAAAGTTCTGAAAGGAAAAAATTGCCAATCAAGAATACTCTACCTGGCAAAGTTGTCCTTCAGAACTGAAAAAGAGATATAAGTTTTCCAGATAAACAAATGATGAAGGAGTTCATCAACACTAGACCAGTCTTAAAAGAAATGCTAAAGGGAGTTCTTCAAGCTGAAACAAAAGGATACTAATTAGTAACAGGAAAACATGAAAGTATAAAACTCACAGGTAAAGGTAAATATATAGTTAAATTCAAAATATTCTAATATTGCGATGGTGATGGGTACATCACTTATAGATCTAGTTTACAGGTTAAAAGACAAAAGTATTAAAAATAAATGTAATTACAATAATTTGTTAATGGATATACAATGTGAAAAGATGCAAATTATAACATTAAACAAAATGTGAAGGAAGGGGAAGTTTTGGTATGCATTTAAAGTTAAGTAATTATCAGATTAAAATAGACTGCTTATATTTAAAATGTTTTACGTAAGGGTGGTGGCCTTGGCAAAAACGAAAAAAAAAATGTTTTATGTAAGCCTCAATGCACTGCCAAAACCTATAGTAGATACACAAAAGATAAAAAATTCAAAGCATACCACTACCGTAAGTCCCCTACATACAAACAAGTTCCATTCTGAGAGCACGTTTGTAAGTCCAACAAAATTAGCCTAGGTACCTAACTAGCACAATCGGCTATACTGTACTGTACTGTAATAGGTTTATAATATTTTTCACACAAATAATACATAAAAAACAAACAAACACAAAAAATAAAATATTTTTAATCTTACAGTACAGTACCTTGAAAAGTACAGTAGTACAGTAAAACAGCTGGCATACAGGGGCTGGCATCGAGTGAACAGGCAAGAAGAGTTACTGACTGGAGGAGGGAGAGGAGAGATGAGAGATGATAGAGCTGAAGGATCATCAGCAATAGGAGACGGAGGGCAAGCTGCAACTTCACTCATGCCTGACGCTGATGACATAGGTTCTGGTTCCTTGCTGGATTCAATTCTATCTACCCTCTTGAAAAAATGATCCAGGGATGTCTGGGTAGTAGCTCTTTTTTTCTCATCATAGATGACACAGCAGCACTGGATTGCATTCTGAACGGTTGCTGCAAACTTCGTGTACTATTCTACATTCAGCTCCTGTGCCTCAAAACTAACGGTGCCTCCTCAAATAAAGAAAATCCCCTTGCCATTTCCTGTGTTGTGAATCTCTTTGGTTCTTCAGTTACTTCTTCTTCTTGTCTCTCTTCGTCCTTTCTCTGGGTCTCCAATTCCATCAGGTCTTCATTAGTAAGCTCCTCATGTTGCACAGCAAGGAGTTCAATGAAGTCGTTCCCTTGCAGATCTAGCTTGAAATAAAGATACTGTACTACTGTACTCTATACAGTACTATACAGTAAAGTACACAAAAGCACAACCACTTGTAAAGGATGCACGCAGATGACAATGTACACCAGACACATGAACTAACTTACATGATTGGACATGTGAACACACGTTTCCATCTTTGAAAGTTTGCAACTTGAAGGTTCGTGTGTAGGGGACTTACTGTACAGAAAATTATCAAATCACAAAGGAAGAGAGCAAGAGAGGAAGAAAGAAACAAAGGAATTACAAAATAACCAGAAAACAATTCAAATGACAACAGTAGGTCCACACCTATCAATAATTACTTTAAATGTAAATGGACTAAATTCTCCAATCAAAAAACAGAGTGGCTGAATAAATAATAAAAGAGACCCAACTATATGTTGCCTACAAAACACACCTCAGTTTCTCAGTTTTAAGGACACACATCAACTGAAAATGAAGTGATGAAAAAATAAATTCAATGCAAATAGAAACCAGAAGAAAGCAGGGGTAGCTATACTTATACCAGAAATAAAAGACTTTAAGCCGAAGACCAAAAAGAGAAAATAATAAGGTCATTACATAATAATAAAAGGATTGGACTTCCCTGGTGGCGCAGTGGTTCAGAATCCACCTGCCAACGCAGGGGACACAGGTTTGAGCCCTGGTCCAGGAAGACCCCACATGCCACGGAGCCACTAAGCCCATGCATCACAACTACTGAGTCTGTGCTCTAGAGCCTGCGAGCCACAACTACTGAGCCCGTGTGCCACAACTACGGAAGCCCATGTGCCTAGAGCCCATGCTCCACAACAAAGAGAAGCCACCGCAATAAGAAGCCAGTGCACTGCACGAAGAGTAGCCCCTGCTCACCACAACTAGAGAGGAAGCCCACACGCAACAACGAAGACCCAATGCAGCCAAAAATAAATAAACAAATAAATTTTAAAAATACTAATAATAAAAGGATCAATTCATCAGGAGGATATAACAATTGTAAATATTTATGCACCCAACATAGGAGCACCTAAATATATAAAGCAAATATTAACAGATCTGAAGGAGGGAACAGACAGCAATATAAGAATAGCAATGAACTTCAAACACCCACTTTCAACAATGGATAGATCATCCAAGACAGAAAATCAGTCTAAATAAAACCACTGGAATTAAACTACGCATTAGACCAGACGGACCTAACAGATATATAGAACATTCTATCCAACAGCAAAAGAATACATAAACACACATGGAACATTATCCAGGGTAAATCATATCTTAGGCTACAAACAAGTCTTAATAAAGTTAAGAAGACTGAAATCGTATTAAGCCCAACCACAATATAATACTAGAAATCAATTGGGAATTCCCTGGTGGTCCAGTGATTAGGACTCCGTGCCCTCACTGCTGAGGGCCTGGGTTCAATCCCTGGTCAGGGAACTAAGATTCCACAAGCCATGTGGTATGGCAAAAAAAAAAAGAAAGGAAAGAAAAGAAAACTAGAAATCAATTAGGAAAACTGGAAAATTCACAAGTACATGGAGATTACACAACATGTTCCCGAACAACCAATGAGTGAAAGAGAAATCAAATATCTTGAGAGAACTAAAAATGGAAACACAACACACCAAAACTGATGAGATGCAGCAAAAGCAGTTTTCTAAGAGGGAAGTTTATAACAATAAATGCCTGAAAAAAGCAAGATCTCAAATAAACAACCTAATTTTACACCTCAAGGAACTAGGAAAATAAGAACAAACTAAGCCTAGAGTTAGCAGAAGGTAGAAAATAACAAAGATCAAACAGACATAAATGAAATAGAGACTAAAAAGAAAAAAAAGATCAATAAAATTAAGAGCTAATTTTTTTTAAAAGATAGAGTAGACAAACAGTGAGACTTTCCAAAAAAAAAAAAGAGAGAGAAATTATAAATGAAACAGGAGACATCACATCAGATACCTCAAAAATCCAAAGGATCATAAGAGACCACTATGAACAATTATACACCAACAAACTGGACAACCTAGAAGAAATGGAAAAAATTCCTAGAAACATACAAGCTACCAAGACTGAATCATGAAGAAATTAACAGAAAATCCAAACAGACCAATTACCTGTGAGGAAACTGAATCAATACTCAAAAACCTTCCAAGATAACCCCAAGACTAGATGGCTTCAATGGTGAATTCTACCAAACATTTAAGCAAGAAATAATAGCAATTATTTTCAAACTCTTCCCAAATTAAAAGAGGAGGGAACAACTCCAAATTCATTTTACAAGGTCAGCATTACCCTGATACCAAAGTCAGAGAAGAAATTTTAAAAACAAGAAAATTATTGGCCAATATCCCTGATGAACTTAGATGCAAAAATCCTCAATAAAATGTATTAGGAAATCATATTCAACAATACATTAAAAGAATCATACCTAAACCATGATCACCTTGCACCCTGAGATGCAAGGATGGTTCAACATATGCAAACCAATCAATGTGATACACCACATTAACAAAATGAAGGACAAAAATCATATAATCATCTCAATAGATGCAGAAAAGCATTTGACAAAATTCACCATCCATTCATGATAAAACTCAGCAAATCAGCATAATAAAGGCAATATATGACAAGCCCACAGCTAATGTCATACTCAACGATGAAATACCAAAAGCTTTTCCTCTAAGATAAGGAACAAAACAAGGATGCCCACTCTCACCACTCTTATTCAACACAGTACTGGCTTGAGCAATTAGGCAAGAAACAGAAATAAAATGCATCCAAATCAGCAAGGAAAAAGTAAATTTTCTCTATTTGCAGTAGACAAGATATCATATAGAATCCCTTAAAACAGCTCAATGTTAGAAGTAATAAATGATTTCAGTAAAGCTGCAGGATACAAAATCAATATACAAAAACCAGCTGCATTTCTATACACTAACAATGAAACATCAGAAACAGAAATCAAGAAAACAAACTTACCATAGCATCAAAAATAATAGTTAGGAATAAATTAACCAAGAAGGTGGAAGATCTGTACACTGAAAACTGTTAAGACACCCTACTCTTATGTTCAAAGCAGTATCATTCACATAGTCAAAGTATGAAAACAATCTAACTGTCCATTGATGGATGAATGGATAAAGAAAATGTGGTATATAGATATACAATGGAATATTCAGCCTTCAAAAAAAAAAAGGAAATCCTTTCATTTGCTACAGCATGGATGAAACTGGAGGGCATTATGCTAAGTGAAATAAGCCAGACAAAGACAAATACTGCATGGTATCACTTACATATGAAATGTTAAAAAAAAAGAATTGGAACAACTCAGAAACAGAGTGGGAAAGTGGTTGCCAGGGGATATGGGGCAGGCAGAGGATGCAATAGGGAGAGGTTAGTAAGAGTGATACAAACTTTCAGGTGTTGAGATGAATAAGGTCTGAGGAAGTAATGTATAACATGGTGACTATACTAGATAACACTAGATTGTATAATTGAAATTTGCTAGGAGAGCAAAACTGAAAAATATTCCCTCACACACAGACACAAAGGTAAACATGTGATGTGATGGATGGGTATGTGAATAACTCAATGGGGTAAATCCTTTCACAATGTATACATATACCAAATCATCACAGTGTACACTTTAAATATCTTACAATTTTATTTGTGAATTTTACCTCAAAAAGTTGGGGCGGGAGAAGAATACATGAAATAACTTAAAAGTGGGCTTCTAAACATCAATGAGAACAACTTTATTTATACTTATTTATAAATAAATATATTTATTTCCATTATCATTTAGCAAGTGTTTTGAAATATAGAGAATGCAGAGGATCACTGCCTCAATTATCACATTATATAAGAATCGAGTTCTAATTAATGTTTTACTACACTTAAAACTACTCAATTGATATATATATATATATATATATAAAACATAGCTTGGCAATAAATTAACAAATCTGATGTCAATGTCCAACAATAAAAATCATGTAGGTTCTATAAAATGGGACTATTCCTACCCATATGTATCAAACTATAAAATGCTAAACTCTGGTATATGATTAAGAATTGTGACACTAAATTATCTCTGAGCCAATAACTGATCAAATTTTACATACACTGAATTTTAGGAGCAAACGTTTACCTACTCAGAAGGATACTACTTGGCAGATGTAGTTATATTTTCAGAGGGATACTAAATTAGCTGTTTCTAGTAGATGTAACCAGAAGGTGACTGGAAAGCCATCTGATATTTGTAGATTATCAACAAAATAAAATTTCTTTTGAACTATGAATCTTGGCTCCAAGCCTTCTTAATTTACATATTATCTGATATAAGTAACTGTTTTCCACACTGCTTATTTTTAAGTTAAAAGCAAATCATTAAGATCACTAAAACAGCATTCCAAATATAAGGATATTTCATTAAAATTTTATCCAAATACCAATGTTAAAAGAAGCAAGACTTATGTATATTAATTCTAAAAATGCTCCTGCCTGTCAAAATCTCTGTGCCTTTCCCCTGCGTAACTAATTTAATGAAGTTTAACAATATACTACCATATAACAAAAGAATAAAACAAGTATGTCTTACCTAGTTACTTTGCAGCTCGATTCAATCAAGTCATTTTCAAAGTCAAGCAGGCTAGAAGGCAGATTATATTCCAGTGGGGATGTCAGTCTTTTCAAACGCAATAGACCAACACAAAATTTTGCTCCCATCTCTTCCAATTCTCGAGTACCAATCTGTAAACCCTAAAAATAAAGGAATAATAAACATGTAACTAGGACATTTGCTATCCTCTGGCTATATCTCATTTAAATTACTAAAAGGAATTTGTAACTATATTAATAAAATAAAAGGCTGGCACTTTGTATGAACCTAGGACTCATAAGCACAGTGTCTTAATAACATAAGATTATTTTAAGTCACAAAGGAAACTGTCTTAAAAAAACGTTTCTAAAATGTCTATGCTCATTCACTGCGTGCAAACTATTTTCACCAACACACTGGGGAGGAAAAAACAGATAAACATCTTGTGGTTAAGTTATTCTTGGAGCTCATGAGTGAAATTATATTTTTACAAGATCTTGCTAGTACTTCTTGTAATCTACTACTTGTATGACGATGTTGAAATATTATAGTGCTACAATCAAGGCTCCAATTTGTATACTTGAACATTACTTTATACATACTTTTCCTGAATGATAAAAAGAAATTGCTGAGTAAAAAACAAACAAAAGAAAGGTAACTATGTCAAAAAATAATCAGACGAATCTAAGCTAATGAGGCAGCAGTAAAATAAGTTCTTATGTTCCATGTCAGTTAAGAACGCCCATTCCAAAGTTGGTCTACTAACGCAAAAACAAAATTTTACCACAACCCTGTTTTAACCAATAGTTTCTCAATAAACAATATATACGGTTTACCAAAAGTTAAACATTACCAAATAAAAGGATAAAAATGGACTGTAAATCAAGACGTTGCTTATCATTTAATTCTCAGATAAAAACGAACCTCTAAAATAAATGCAATCCTTACACCAACAAAGGTTGCAGGCGTAGATGAGAGCAGACTAGACTTTCAATGACCAGACTAAAAGCACACAGTAACTGAAGAGATAAATCATAAAAACTGTTATTTACTCTACATAACACATGCCTTCATAATAATGATTGACTGATTGTTTAAATAGTTTGGCCATCTCCAAATATTCTAAGAAATGTGACCTAACTGACTTAGAAAATGCATTTGTCTTCTTAATCTAAAAGCTTAAAAAGGCTATGCCTATTTCTGAATTAGCTCATCAAAAATAAAAATAAAGAATATTTGAAGCCTAAAATTCAGTAATGTAAGAACATTCTTGAGGGTGAAGAGATTTGTTTCTTAAAATATTATTAGACTTACACAACTTATTAGCTAATATTAACAAGTTTGAAAAGTATACGTTATGTGTAGGGGGGAGGATGGGGGTATATGGGAATTCTGTAGTTTCCACTCAATTTTTCTGTGAATCTAAAACTGCTCTTTAAAAAGTTTATTGGGACTTCCCTGGTGGTGCAGTGATTAAGAATCTGCCCGTCAACGCAGGGGACACGGGTTCGAGCCCTGGTCCGGGAGGATCCCACATTCCGTGGAGCAACTAAGCCCATGCGCCACAACTACTGAAGCCCGCATGCCACAACTACTGAAGCCCACAGGCCTACAGCTCGTGTTCCACAGCAAGGGAAGCCACCGCAATGAGGAGCCCGTGCACCACTATGAAGAGTAGCCCCCGCTCGCCGCAGCTAGAGAAAGCCCGGATGCAGCAACGAAGACCCAACGCAGCCAAAAATAAATAAATAATACTAATTTTTAAAAACTTTAGAAAAGTATATGTTATGATCAAAGCACTGAATTTTAGATGTAAAAAACTTAGCTTATTATTAGTAGTAAGACATACGTCTCTCCATAGGAGTTTTAAATCAATGTAACTCTATCAATGGAAATCACGTAAAGTATATATATATATATATATATATATATATATATATATATGTCAATGTAAATCATATAAAAGAGAAATGACTATATGTTAGGTAACTTTTATTTTTAAAATTTTATAAAGTAATTTTTAGAAAACTTGTCTAATGTATGTTTCAAAATATATTTTAGCAATTTTTTAAACGTAGTTTTTTCAATGACTAAATAAATTTATCAAAACACAAAAAGAACATTTAAAAAAATCCAGTGAACGTCTATCAGTAGAATCCAAATATAGTAAGAAAGTGCTACTATTATTATGCAACAGATGATTTCAAGGGGCATGCAAGTCTCAGCTTCCCTGACTTCTTCTCTCCCTACTCCCAGAGACTAGTTTCACAGACACTGATACTTTAATTTACCTTCTCCAGACGGACTGCATCTCTTTAAGAACAAATAATTTATAGTCTATTTCCCTAAATCATAGGAACTACCTATGGTCCTTTACAAAAATGACTGTCAAGCTTTTCTCCATCCCACACACTTACAGTCCACTAAAGCAATGATTGGAGGCAAGGTCTGTGGGCTGGAGTGCTCATGCTCCTCTCTTACCACAATCGCGCCTTTGGTAGTCTAAAAGACACTGTTTTACAATATTTGAAGAGATTTCAAAAGATAGCACATTTTGGAAGAATAGTATACTGTGGTCAACCTAAATCTTAGGGAAGAGTCCCTCTACAGAAAGTACTGAAATTTCAATAAGATCTACCCATCTAGGCCCCCAAAGTTTGAACGCCAGTTGCAAAACCTATACAATTTTCTTCCAGTTTGTTACAGACTGGAAAAAGCATTTAAGCTCTCCACTTGAACATTTTGGCATCAATCATAATATGTTTACATTTTTAATACTAACCAATTGGAAGATTTTTAACTCTTTCTAAACATAAAGTTATAATCACTTTTATGTGACATATATGAAAATCACTATGAGATTCAGATTCCTCTTGCCCATGTCAAAAAAACAAAACACAAAAAAACAGAATGAGTGGAATAATTAGCATGACACCCGAAAAGCTTTTCGTGGCCAAGGCAAGGAAAATAAATATCCGGGTTTACAGTTGTTTACCTAAGGTCCAATTCATTGCCTTTTAAGTTCTCAATCTTTTGTGGTACATACATACAATGGAATATTACTCAGCAATAAAAAAGAACAAAATAATACCATGTGTAGCAACATGGATGGACCTAGAGATTGTCATACTGAGTGAAGTAAGTCAGACTGAGAAGAACAAATATTGTATGATATCACTTATATGTGGAATCTAAAAAAATGGTACAAATGAACTTATCTACAAAACAGAAATAGAGTCACAGATGTAGAAAACAATCTTATGGTTACCAGCAGGGAAACGCAAGGAGGGATAAATTGGGAGATTGGGATTGACATATACACACTACTGTATATAAAATAGATTAACTAATAAGGAACTACTGTATAGCACAGGGAACTCTACACAGTACTCTGTAATGACCTATATGGGAAAAGAATCTAAAAAAGAGTTGATATATGTATATGTATAACTGATTCACTTTGCTGTACACCTGAAACTAACAAAACATTGTAAATCAACTATATTCCAATAAAAAAAAATTTTTTAAGTTCTCAAACTTTAAAATTAAAAAATTCAAAGTCACCTAACATTTAATTACTCTTAAATTTCAAAAGTAAAGTCTGAACTCATTGTTTCCCATAAAAGGCTATGGTACCATAGGAGAAGAGGAGTCTTAGTAAAGAAAAAAAAAATTAGTGAAGGAATATGCATTTAAAAGTCACACACACACAAAGTCTAAATTAAAAAAACTTAGTGTAATGTGTTTATTTCTAAATGCATAAATATATATTTACATCCAATAAATTAAAATGATAGAACATTTTATTAATAATGTACTACTTGCACAGCTCATTAAAAATTACTAACCGTTATTTAAATGTGTATTACAGCATGCTTTCTTAAAAATTATGACTGTAAATAGACTCAACCAAGATTTCATAAGGATCCAAAGCAAGCTATTTAGTTCAAAGAAGTTAAAAAAAAAAAACAACCTGTTCTTAAGATCGCATATAATTCAATTCCATTATTGCAAGTTACATTTAGCTCAGTATAACAAACATATCATTTAATACATACTTGAAAACTACTAGAGCATATATGGAAGACTTGAAATATTTTTATGGCTGGAAGTCCTGAGATGTTTTACCTTATATTTTCCCTGATCACAGCCACACAAAGTACTCTCCATGGTATAGCTTCTTTGTACTCCTATCTCTCTCCAAACTACAACACGTGCTGTAGATTCTTTAGATTTTTCTACTACGAAGCTACAGCTGCTCATGCAAAATGCTGGGGCAATATGGCTCAGAATCTTAGGCAAAGTCTGCAAAGATAAGAATGATAAAATATTTCAAGAGCTTTCTTTTGTTGTCATTTAAAATTATTTTAACTTCTAAATTTTGAAAAATTTTTATGAAAGCATAGTCATTAGAGCAGTCACATGGATCTTCTTCCTATATCCCTTGCTATTCAAAACGCTGAAAGAATCCTTACTAAATTAGACTTTTCTGCTTTCCTAGACAAATATTAATCAGAAAATAGAATGAACGAAAGGATAATATTCATAGTACCAACCAATAAATGGAATAAAACCATGTAAAAAAGACACGTTTTAAAATACAAAAACATATTTCAAAAAATGAAGAAACTTTAGTCATGAAGATGGCTTGACTAAGAGATTTATCACTGTAAACGTCAATCACCCCTAAATGAAACAATAAAGCTAAGACAGTCACAGTCTAAATGCCCACAACATTTTTGCAACTTAAAATTATTCTCAGGTTCACGTGAAAATGACATATAGCAGTATACCCTGGGGAATTCTGAAAGAAAAGGCTGTGACTGGAGAAATAATCTGACAGATAATTACATATCTAACATTAGTTAAATGATGATACGGGTATAGGAATAGATGCATCTTTAGAAAGAGAGTTCAGAATTAGAACCAAAGGTATTTGTTAAAATTAGTATTATCATTAGTGAGGAATATTGATCATTCATGAAAAGCTGACACAACTGGTCAGCCACTGAGAAAAACCAGCTGAAGTCACTCTCCATTGAATTAACTCTAATTAGATTGTGAATTTAGATTTTAAATTAATAAGTTAAATTTTTTAATGAAACTACAAACAGTAGTTTTAAAATCTTAGAATGAGATTTACTTTTAAAATCTTAGAATGAGAAGTCTTTCTAAGCCTCAAAACCCAGAAGCTCCTTAAAAAAAAAAAAATCAACAAATATGATGAGTTTTAAATCACTACACATCATAAACAAAAATTTTAATATAAAGAGTATACTTATAAAGTTATTTTAAAAACAATAATTAGATACTTGTACAAAAGTAAGCAGAGAATATGAGAAAAGGCTATTTTTTAAAAAAGAGAGAGATCATAATTGGCCAAACACAGAAAAATATACTTGACCTCATATATTATAATTACAGATACACAAACTAAAACCATCAGATATTTTTTTCACCTGGCAAAGATGATACCAAGATGTTTGGAGAAACAGCACTACCATCCACTGGGGAGTATCAATTTGTACAATCCTTATGAAAAACAATTTGGCAATATTAATGAAGTGACCACCACCAAGGGACAGTGAATAAATACATTTTGGTATAGCCGTACAATAATAACAAAAACACACAATGAAAATCTTGTGTGGCTATCAAAAAGATGAAGACAGATCCAGATATGAGGACCTAGAAAGACGGCCAACAAACTTGTGAAAAAAAAGTTGCTGTGGAGCGTTAAAAAAAAAAACACAAAAAAACTTGATATACTATGTTTATATACATCTATGAATGAATATGCTTAGAGGTAAATCTCACAAAGCACATGGTGAAAGTGATTAATTAGTGATTAATTGAGAGAAGATGACTTTCACTCACTACATTTCTGGAGTGTTTCCATTTTTTAACATAACTCTAATCATTTTATTTATTTGGGAAAGGGGAAGAAGAGAGAGGACACCAAGAAGAAAGTGTGCTTTGAAGTTTTGCTAAGGGGAGTGGTATGTTACTGAAACTTTTTTTTGGAAAATAACCTGGGGTGCTTGTTTAGGTGTAAATATAGTAAGAGAGACACTGTGACAAAATGAAAAGCACACAGTACGTAAAACAATAGATCTCCCTTCAGTCCTAGGCAGACCTCAAAACACACCCATACATGTGGAAACAAGGTCTGTAACAGATGGCTTTATAAAATCGGCAGAGGAAGGAGGTGCTGTTTAATAAATGGTGCTGAGACAACTGGTTATACATGGGGAAACTAAAATTAGACCCCCACACTTCATACAAAAATAAATTCCAAATCGATGAAAAATCTAAATGTGAGAAGCGTTTTTAGAGGAAAAGCTTTCAGTTTTTCAAACTTGAGTATGATATTAACTGTGGGTTTGTCATAAACGGCCTTTATTATGTTGAGATATGTTCCCTCTATACCAACTTTGATGAGAGCTTTTAATATGAATGGATGAATTCTGTCAAATGCTTTTTCTGCATCTATTGAGATGATCATGTGATTTTTATCCTTCCTTTTGTTAATGCGGCATATTACAATGACTGATTTGTGAATATGAACCATTCTTGCATCCTTAGAATAAATCCAACTTGATCATGGTGCATGATCCTTTTTATATATTGTTGGATTTGGTTTGCTAATATTTTGTTGAGGATTTTTGCATCTATATTCATCATAGATACTGGCCTGTAATCTTTTTTGTAGTGCCTTTGGTTTTGGTTATCAGGGTAATGTTGGCCTTGTAGAATGAATTTGGGAGTGTTCCCTCATTTTCAATTTTTTGGAGTAGTTTGAGAAGGATAGGTATTAGCTCTTCTTTACATGTTTGGTAGAATTTCCCTTTGAAGCTGTTGGATCCTGGACTTTTGTTTGCTAGGACTTATTTTATTACTGATTCAATTTCACTACTAGTCATCAGTCTGTTCAGGTTATCTATTGCTTTGGCTAAAAAGTTCCCTTGGTTTTTAAGTAAAAATAAAAGACACATTTCACCAAGAACTTTATTGAACAACGTATTCACCCTTTTGTTCCACTACCTTCTGCCATTTTTCAGGCAACTTCATAATTCCATCTTCCCAAAGCTTTTTATCTTTTTGAGCAAAGAACTGTTCCAGGTGCCTTTTACAGTCTTCCAGGGAATTGAAATTTTTTCCATTAAGAGAATTTTGTAAAGACTGAAATAAATGGAAATCCGAAGGTGCAATGTCTGGTGAATATGGCGGATGAATCAGAACTTCCCAGCCAAGCTGAAACAGTTTTTGCCTCGTCATCAAAGAAACATGCAGTCTTGCATTATCCTGATGGAAGATTATGTGTTTTCTGTTGACTAATTCCGGACACTTTTCATCGAGTGCTGCTTTCAGTTGGTCTAACTGGGCACAGTACTTGTTGGAATCAATTGTTTGGTTTTCCAGAAGGAGCTCATAATAGAGATCTCCCTTCCAATCCCACCATATATACAACATCACCTTCTTTGGATGAAGACCGGCCTTTGGTGTGGTTGGTGGTGGTTCATTTCGCTTGCCCCACAATCTCTTCCATTCCACATTGTTGTACAGTATCCACTTTTCATCGCCCATCACAATTTGTTTTAAAAATGGAATGTTTTCATTATGTTTCAGTAGAGAATCTCACACGGAAATAAGGTCAAAAAGGTTTTTTTCGCTTAACTTATGTGGAACCCAAACATCAAAGCAATACACGTAACCAAGCTGGTGCAAATGATTTTCAACGCTTGATTGGGATATTTTGAGTATGTTGGCTATCTCCCATGTGGTATAACGTTGATTTTTCTCAATTTGATCGCTATCATCTTCAACTGGTCTACCTGACCGTGGAGCATCACCCAGCAAGATCTCTCCAGCACAAAACTTCACAAACCACTTTTGACACGTTCGATCAATCACACACCTTCTCCATACACTGCACAAATCTTTTTTTTGCATTTCAGTTGCGTTTTTACCTTTCTTGAAATAATAAAAACTAATATGACAAAAATGTTGCTTTTTTTCTTCCATTTTCAATATTAAAATGGCTACACAATTCACCCATTTTGATACGTTTTTTAAATGCATGCTGACATGACAGCTGTCACAATACAATCTAACAAAATTATTCTGAATGAAGTTAAAGACAACTAAATACTACTAGAGCCATCTTATGGAAAAAAACAAACTTTTTGGCCTACCCAATATATCTTCCTGATTCAGTTTTGGAAGACTGTATATTTCTAGGAATTTATCCATTCCTTCCACGTCATCCAATTTGTTGGTGTAAAACTGTTCATAGTATTCTCTTACGTTTTTTGTATCTCTGTGATATTGGTTGTAATTGCTCCTTTTTCATTTATTTTGTTTATTTGGGACCTCTCTCCTTTTCTTATTGAGCCTGGCTAAAGGCTTATCAATTTTGTTTATCTTTTCAAAAAAAACAGCTCTTGGTTTCATTGATTTTTTCTATTTTTGGGGGGGGCGCTGTCTCAATTTTATTTCCACTCTGATCTTTATTATTTCCTTCCTTTTGCTGACTTTGAGCTTTGTTTGTTCTTCCTTTTCTAACTATTTTGGATGATAGGTTAGGTTGTTTACTTGGGATTTTTCTTGTACAGGATACAAGATTAAAATACAGAAATCTGTTGCTTTTTTATACACTGATAATGAACTATCATTAGTTCAGGAATCCAAAACTAATTCCATTTAAAACTGCATCAAAAAGAATAAAATACATAGGAATAAACTGAAAGACCTATACTCTGACAATTATATAACATTGATGAAGGAAACTGAAGATGATACAAAGAAGTGGAAAGATATCCCTGTTCATGAACTGGAAGAATTAATATTGTTGAAATGTCCATACTACTCAAAGCAATCTACAGATTTAATGCAATCGCTATCAAAATATCTAGAATACCCAGGACATTTCTCAGAGAAGTACAACAAATAATCCTAAAATTTATATGGAACCACAAAAGACTATAAAGCAATCTGGAGGAAAAAAAAGAAAAACAAAGCTGGAGGTATCACTGACTTCCTGACTTCAGACTACACTACAAAGCTACAATAATCAAAACAGGAATGTACTGGCACACATACAAAAAAACCTGACATATCAAGCAATGGAATAGAGAGCCCAGAAATAAATGCACTAACATATGGTCAATTAATCTATGACAAAGGAGGCAAAAATATACAATAGGGAAAAGACAGTCTCTTCAATAAGTGGTGGTGGGAAAACTGGACAGCTACATGTAAGAGAGTGAAATTAGAAACATTTTCCATACCATATGCAAAAGTAAACTCAAAATGAATTAAAGACCTAAATGTAAGGCTGGAAACCATAAAACTCACAGAAGAAAATATAGGCAGAACACTCTTTCATGTAAGTCACAGCAATATTTTTTTGATCTGTCTCCTCAGGTAAAGGAAACAAAAACAAAAATAGATAGCTAGGACCTAATTAAATTTAAAAGCTTTTGCACAGCAAAGGAAACAACTGACAAAATGAAAAGACAGCCTACGTAAAGGGAGAAACTATCTGCAAATGATATGACTGAAAGAGGTTAATATCCAAAATATATAAACAGCTCATACAACTCAACATCAAAAAAAACCCCAGACAACCCAATTAAAAAATGGGCAGAAGAACTGAATAGATATTTTTCCAAATGAGACATACAGATGGCCAACAGGCACATGAAAAGATGCTCAACATCTCTAATTATTAGAGAAATGCAAATCAAAACCACAATGAGGTATCATTTCACATTGGTCATAATGGCCATCATCAAAAAGTCTACAAATAATAAATGCTGGAGAGGGTGTGGAGAAAAGGGAACCCTCCTACACTGTTGGTGGCAATGTAAATTGGTACAACCATTATGGAGAACAGTACAGAGGTTCCTTACAAAACTAAAAATAAAGCTATCATATGATCCAGCAATCCCACTCCTGGGCACATATCCAGAAAAGACAAAAACTCTAATTCAAGATGATACATGCACCTCAATGTCCACAGCAGCACTATTTACAATAGCCAAGACATGGAAGCAACCTAAGTATCCACCAACAGATGAATGGATAAAGAAGATGTGATGTATATTATACAATGGAATACTCTCAGCCATAAAAAAGAATGAAATTCTGCCATTTGAAACATCATGAATAGACCTGGAGGGTATTATGCTTAGTGAAATAAGTCAGACAGAGAAAGACAAATACTGTATATTATCATTTATATGTGGAACCTAAAAAATAAAATAAATGTATATAACAAAAGAGAAACAGACTCACAGGTATAAGGAACAAACTAGCCATTACCAGTAGGGAGAGGGATGGGGTAGTGGCAAGATAACAGTAGGCGATTAAGAGATACATACTATGTATAAAATAAACAATGCATGAACAATACAAGGATATACTGTACAGCACAGAAAATACAGCCAACATTCTATGATAACTTTAAATGAAGTATAATCTATAAAAATAGTGAATAACTACACTGTACACCTGTAACTAACACAATATTGTAAATCAAGTCTACTTTAATTTAAAAAATGTGAAAAGCAAAAAAAAAATTAGGAGAAACATTTAAAACGAAAAATCTGAAACAAAATGGTAAAATGGTACCATTTACTCAATCTGAGTAGTTCCTATATGTTAAATTATTTTCTGCAGTTTTATGCGTGTTTGAAATTCAAAAATTCCTGCCTTATCTGTAATAATTACCCTGTATCCCACATCTTCCACAACATCACATGAAGCTGCATTGTCATTCGTGTGCCACACTGTTTCTTTGATGCTGCAGCCATACATAAATACATTCTTCTTTCGGGAGTGGCCATGATAATCACAATAAACCTTGAAAAGATAATATATTTTAAAAATAAAATCCTTCAAATTCATATATTGCCAAGTAAAGCTAGCTAATATGAAGCCAATAAACAGTTCTGTGTTCCTTTGTCCTTTTATTGTAACTGAGCCACCATTTAACAAGTAGAATCAATAAAAGTAATAATACATATCTACTTCTGGAAAGGATCTATGATTAATCCTAGAATGGCTAAATTCTTTGCAGGTAGGTCCTGCATCAAGCCACGAGTTCCACTCTTTCTTTTGTATCTACTATTCATCACTTAAAAAATAATAAATTCAATTATAGGTCAAATCTACAGCTGCACTCATCACTGCCCCAAGGGTTGTTAAAATATTTACCTAATTTAAGAGAACATAAAAAATGCTTTCATGAAAAACATTTTAAAAGGGGTATGGTTTCCCTTTAATTTTTAAGAGCATCATTTTAAAAATAGAAAATGGACAGATTTGCATGCCAATTTTGCCCCTCTGCAAAGTGTTCTATCTTTCCCAAAGGAAGATTAACTCATTTAAAGATTAAAATAATGGAAACATTCTAAACAAAAGTTGCTGAAAACAGAAGAAACACACATACACAGTTCAGGAGAGCCTCCCACCATGCCTATATTACCTTTCCTATGTGTATAGTCGAGACTTACCTGCTTTAGAATTAGCTAACGAGCTCAGAAATAAGTTTCTACTAGTTTGAGAATTTGGAAGATATCTATTGTACTTTTTTTACCTTGATATTGTTCAAACAGTGAAGTTAAGTAGCTAAAACTTACAGCCAGGAGTTACCACTATTCATAAACAAAACAGAAAAGTAAAGGGCTCGTGAGAATTATAAAAATTAAATCTAATGAAATAAGAATATGGATACATTATATTAATTTGACAACATAATTAATACACAAGTGATAGATAACAAAGATGTTTTAATGAAACTGCTTTTGAAATTAACACCCAGCTTTTATAATCAGAAAATAATCTACAAAATACTAACTTACAACAAAATCACCTCTTTGACTATACAAACAAATATTGCACTTACCAGTGGTAAATGCTTCACTGCAGCCAGATATTGCAGCAGACCCTTGGCATGATAAATTGTAGGATGTAAATCTGGATTTGGACTTTGCCACTGTCTATTCAAATCCTCTCCACTTAAAGAACAGCGGTGACTACACATATGTAAACACAATGACAAACACTGGTACCAATAAACTCTTACATACTCTTGATTTAATTTTACGATTCTATTCCACTAAATATTTCAAACAGGTATAAATGGTGTGCTCACCAGAATGCATATTATAGTCAGTAAGTAAACATTTATTTAGCATTTGTTATGTGCAAGATCTTGTGTTACATGCATTTAACTGTGGTAAGCTTGCAGTTTTATGTCAAAATTTTCAAGCTATAGGAAAAATTCTCCATTCTGGGGTTTTGTTCCATACACCATAAAATTTATTCATGGTCATATTTTCCATCCTGACTACATAATAATCATTTCTTATGCTAACATTCGGTATTTTGATTGTATCAGTTATTATTAAAAGTGCTATCTGGCCCTCCTTCTAAGAAAGATAAGTATTGTGTATGAAAAGCACACATTCTTACAAAAATTCAAATACATTTTCATTAATCATAGGTATTAAGCATTAAAGCCACTGAGCAAAAATTTAAGCAAATGGTCATAAGGTGATAACAGAAATATAAACAGAATTCTAACTAGTCAATATGTTTCTGAATTAAAACTAGACATAAAATCTCATTTTAGTTCCATAATCATACTACCTAAACAGAAATTATTCTATCTTTTTAATTCAAAAATTTCCTAAATATGAGAAATATTCATGGTTCTTTTATTGAATAAATAAATATGGTGTCCTCGACTTTGGAGATGCTCATGACAGTTAGACTAACACCCCCCTTTCAGAAGCATTAAAGAGACCTTGGTCTAATTGACACAATAAATGAACTGTACCAACTATAAGCCACCTCCACTTAAAAAGTAACATTCCAGTATTTCCACTCGAAAGAATTCCTACTCATATCAAGAAGAGGTTAGCAGATGGAGCCAATATTCCATATTAGTGGAAAGAGATCCCAGAAGATTCTAAATCTCAAAACAACCTAAGATCATGCCATGTCAAATAAAAAGGACTATAAGACAATGTGCTAAAAATCTTTTTCATATCCCAATACTGTAATTTTTCTAAAACAATTCAAGCAGACATACATTTTATAAAATCATATTCTCATGAATAGATACAGAATTTCTCAAAATATCATAGTACTAATAATATACAAATTACACTTTCATTTAAAAATTTATCAGATTAATTCTTCACTAAATTTGTTTTGTTCTAGAAAAATCACTAGATTTGTTTTTGAAATTAACGTGGATGCTATTATTTCAACAAGTTTATACAGGACAGCCACAACAATCTATAATATTTCTATAACTATTGCTTAACTTACTTTCCATTGATGACACCATCTGGATTTAGCATAGGGACAATTTTAAAAATATAGGATTCTCGTAAGCTCTGAGCAGTAGGGTTATTACTCATGAGATATTCCAATGTTCCTTTCATTACCCAACTTGCATTAGTCTCTCCAGGATGCACCCGAGCAGATAAGAAAACGTAAGGGCGATTTCCTAAAGTAGACATAAAACCTCAAATTAAAATGAACATCTACTAAAAGTCTGTATGATGTTTGACTTTGGGGCTTTAAAAATTGTGAATACTGATATAAAGTCAAAGTAGAACTCACTGTGCACCTACTATATACAAGCACTATACTAGGCCCGCTAGAGAAAACAGATATAAAACCCATATAAGTCATGTCTTACATGAACATAACACATTAAATAGTATTTGAGTCATTTATTTCACAATGATTAATCTAACATATAAAATTAATTTTTTAATATTATCTTGGTTTCATAAAGAACAAGCATCTGGGGAAAATAGATGAAATATAAATTTATTTTTCATAAAGTCATGGAAAAAAGAAGGAAAATATAATCTTATTCCTGTTTTATAGTCGCTATGATAAGCACAGAACAGTAGGTATATCTGCTCAGAGATTTACAAAGAAAAATATTTTTCACTATACATTTAGATATACAGGGCTACAAAATAACCATTCAGTTCATCTGCTCATATTTTCATAAATAGCAAGCTCTTTCTCTTTCCTGAAAATATTTTACCTTCTTAACAAAATTAGAACAGTTTTCTTATATGTATATATATTTTTTTACCATAGCTGTACATTTGAGGCAACTTTAAAAACATAAATGGCAGGGAAAAACAAGTAGCTATTCAGTACTAGCATCAAAATACTTGATAGGTTTATGGTAGTTTTATCTATAAATAAAATTAATTGTAAAGTCTTAAACTGATGGTATAATTTGTTTTACTATACTTTGGGTATGACTTCTAAGAATAAGAACTACAGAATATTAGTATCAAGACACCTCAGAGGTCATCTCAGGCAGCTCCCTCATATGAGGAAACTGAGGCCCAGAAGTGGGCCCGAGCTAGGCAATAACAGGACCCAGACTAGAACCCAAGACTTCTGATGCCTATTCCTAGTACTAATGCCCTTACAAAATAGTCATGAAGCAAAGAAAAATAAGTAAGAATGATTGGTATTGTGAGTGAAGAAGACAAACTTACTGAATTGACAGATATTTTCATAATAATTAGACTCTGGCATTGCTGTTATAGTCACCAAGGGACAGCTGTTTCCAGACAGGGTTTCACATAACACATCTTTTCGAAAATAGATTTGCTGAGGATTGTGTGCTGATTCCAATTTTTGAAGATGCATCTTAATAAAAATTTAAAAGCAAAGTATATAATCATTTAAAAACTCCCTATGATAAACAGAAATAAATGCATCCAGATCTTGAACATAACTAAAAGTGAATCAGATTCCTAATCCGTTCTCCGGGGATTAGGGTCCAGATGCAGTTAAATATCAGTATTTGGGAACTTGAGAAAGGGGATAGATACAGTTTGGATACCCTTAATAGTGCGATATAACCAGTGGGGTCAGCGGCAGCAGCCTGTAAATAAGCACGTTAGTATTTCTGTAGCAAAACATATGAAGAGTCACGCTAAGTAGAATCAATATTCTAAATAAGCTCACATCAATTCAGGCCAGGCTTTGCCTGCCAAATGGGTTATGAAAATGCTTTTGGTTTTCAAAGGCTTCTGAATGTTGAAATTTTGTGACTATAGATCTGTTAACGGCAACCTAAAATATGGAGAATGAATATTATGCAGCACAAATTTTTTAACAATCTTTCCTGATCTCAAGATTAAGAAAGGCTCATTGTAAAATGTCTGGAAGACACAGAAAGTACAAGAAAAAATTTTAAACACCCATAATTGAATCACCTAGATTACTACTAACAAATGCCAATATATATAAACAAAACTGTAATTACACGTAAGACTTTTTATAATCTGATTTTATCATTTAATAATTTATACATTGATATTCAAAATTATAAATATTATGCCATATCATTAAACATGTTGAATATATGTCTTTTGAAAACACAAGTTTTAATGGTTTTAGTATATGGTCACACCAAAAATAAATTGTTCAATCCCTTATTTTAAAGATACTTAGTTGCTTTCCAAAGTTTTGCCTATGTTCATTCACATAATCATGATTTACCATGTGGTCCCTATTTCTGGGCTAGAAACTGTGCCAGGCATTGGGGATATAACAATGAATAAATGGTCCCTACCCTAGAGAAAATATACAGTGCTATGAGAGCTTGAAATAAAGGGAAGGGAGCCTCGCAGAGTCTGGGCAGGGAGGAAAGGTCTTCTAGAAAAAAATTACATTTAAAGTGAGATCCAAAGGATGAGTGAAATGGATATAAAGTGCACTGTAGGCAGAAGGAAAGCATACAGGAAGACCATGAAATAAGAAAAAAGAAGGACATTTCAAAGAACTGAAGAAGATTCATTACAGTTAGACCAGAAAGGGTAAGAAATCGAGAATTTAACACAGAAGGAAGGGCCCGGTAGACCAGTCCTTCCCAAAGCGTAGTATTTGGTAATTAAGATAACGAAGTGGTATGTGGATAACCTTGAAAAAAATTTTAATAGATATGTATTTTACTGTGAATTAGAAAAAAGTTTAGCACATTAAACCTGTAATTCCACAGATATTAACTTAGGATTAGGATAATCTTTAAACAGTGAATTACTTTAAAGTCTATTTAAAAATAAATATTAAGTAAATAACAGTTCAAACAGTATGAAGAAATGGCCCAAACTGCAAAATAGTGGAGAAATGACTGAATGAGCTACGGTAAGAATTTTAGACTTCATACAAATGGCAAGAGAAATCGCTAAGGAACTTTAAGGAGCAGATTTATATGATTAGATTTGCCATCAAAGAGCCCTCTTGCTACAGTGTGATAAAACAGTGATGAAGAGGAAAGGGGATACAAGTGAATTTTGGGACACCAGTTAGAAAGAGGTTGGCATAAGTCCAGGTGAGAAACAATGGTAATGCGTGGAAAAGGTCGTGGTAGTGGGACTGGAAGAAAGTAGGGGCATTTAAAATATACTAAAAAGGTAACATCAGTAAAGGACAGTAACAAATACCATGTAAATAACAACACTATATTTCCGATGCTATGTTATTCAGCACGGAAACATATCGGTTTATACCTTTACTGTAGGTTGGAACCTTACTAAAATAAAGTGAGCCTCATTTAATGTTCTCGGCCTTGACATTTCTTCTGCTCTATGGACTATGTTTTTCTCTCACTTTCTCCTCTCTCATAATTTGGAAGCTTGTTTCTAATCATAGTGTTCCAGCTCCTTTCTGGGTAAATTGATCATATGAAGCTTCATGATCCTTGATCATTAGGACAGACATTCTGTTCTGAGTATAAATCTGCCATGCTAATTACCTGAATTTTTTGTTTTACAACACAAATAATCAAAAAATCTCAAAAGAACCCACAAAACAACTCTTATACCCCATATTCTAAGCAATCTGGATCTAGGACTCCATATGAAACCATTAGAAGAAAGGAATTCACAACAGAAAAACTTAAATTGCATATACATTTTCTACTGTTACATTTTCTGTGAGAGTCAATGCTTTTCATTAAACAAGTAGAAATCTCACCTAGTTAAAATTTATAAATTGTGATTTGTAGATTTCTACCCAAAGTGGAAAGTAAAAATCATGTCATATTTCCATAGTATTTCTATTAAATAAAAATGAAGACTACATTCCCATTTTACTTTAATGATTTCAACAAATGTTGTATTATTTTCTGAAGTCATCAACCCTGAATCTTTTTCTTATCTTATTTAGATATTTAATTAAAGCAATTTTTCTTCAATTATCTGACACATACACATACAACACAATAATGGTCACAGTACAACTTAATGAGTTCTCACCTGTAAAGTTGAATACGTATATGGATAGTGATAAGCAAAATAGCACACATCATCTTTATGTGGAAAAATGACAGTGAATGTAATTGTATAGTAGGATTTTCCCTTTTGCCCACCTGCAGCAATTGAACTTCTTGAGAAGTGATTTCTGCAACAGAAATGCATGTTTATTTCATCCACACCAAAATTCTGATTTTTCTTGCTATTTTAATAAACAGAACTTCAGAAAAGAAAAAGAAAACCCATGGTTTGTAAAAAAGTTTAGCTTAAATACTCTTAAAAATTAGACTTGGGGGACTTCCCTGGTGGGCTAGTGGTACAGAATCTGCCTTACAATGCAGGGGACGCAGGTTTGATCCCTGGTCACGGAACTAAGATCCCACATGCCGTGGGGCAACTAAGCCCACGTGTCATAACTACTGATCTCGTGTGCCTCAACTAGAGAGCCTGAGTACCGCAAACTACAGAGCCCACGCGCTCTGGAGCCCGCTTACCACAACTAGAAAGAAGCCTGAGTGCCACAGTGAAAGATCCCGCGTGCTGCAACTAAGACCTGATGCAGCCAAAAATAAATTAAATAAATAATAAATAAATCTCTAAAAAAAATCAGTATGTTGTTTAAAACAAAAATTAGACTTGGTACTAAAAAAGCAGTTAATTGCTATCAGCCAACATCATGACTTTCCACTTCTGGATTTACTAATTAAATAGAGCTACTACTCTATACATCAACAGAAGTTTTAGACCCCCATTCTTTGATAGCCATACACATTACTGGATCCAGGCAGTGATCACCAATGGCTGCTACACCCATTGGATGAAAGGCTGACGGATCAGACGACAATACCTGAATTCACTGATCAATTTTAAAATTACAAAAGAAGAAATAACCAGAGATGATATATTTCCTAATATGATGCAACAGGAATTCCCTGCACCATCTATGAAGTACTCTTGTCAAAAATGAAACCTGAAACTGATAAAGCTTCTACATCTAACTATGAGTTGATAGGAGATTGGTGAGATAGAAGAATTCATTAACACCACAGGGATGCAATCAGCAAAATCCAAAATGCGGAAAATCCTGCATGACAAATGATCTAATTTCTTCAATAAATAAAGGAGAAATTTAAAAATAGAGAAGAAGGCAGCCTATAAATTAAGAGACTTAAAGGACATACGTGTGATCCCTTGGTTGGTCTGATTTAAACAAACCAACTATAAAGTAACATTTATGAGACAAGTAAGTCCGAACATTGACTGGATATTTTATCGTATTAAGGAATTTTCTTAGGTGTGACAACGGCCTTGTGGTTAGATTGTCTTAAATATGTATCTCAAAAAGACAAAGACCTTTGAAGTATTTATGGATAAAATATATCTGGAAAAAAATAAGGATAAAATATGTCTTAAAAAATTCAGTGTGGAGGTAGGGGTGAATGTATAGCTAAAATGAAACCATGTGTTGATAATTGTTGAACTCAGTGATGAATACATGGGGCCTCATTATTCTATTATCCGCTTTTGTAAATGTTTGGAGATTTCTATAATAATAAAAAGTTTTTAAAACTACATATTACTTTCCAGACTTTAAATATCATTGAGATATGATGACCTAAAGATGCTTTGGTCTATCAACTTCATTTCTAAAATTCCAAATCACCTTGTATTATTTAAGCCATGAACTGAAGAAAAACCATGGCCTACAGGTTACTTGTTCATGCACACAGACATTCAAGGTAGATCACAACCTTAGAACTACCCTGGGATCAGACCTTCTAATATAATCTTACAAAAATCAAGCTCGCTATTAATGAAAATAAAAGAACCCTGACGTAAAAGAATGGTAGAGTCTTCATTAACTTAGCCACTACATCTTGAATAGATACTCAATGACAAGGTGCTAAGAGTTGAGGAAAATGCAAAATAAGGTCCGGAAGTAGATCCTGCCAACTCTTTCACTCCAAAAGCTTAACATCTAATTGTGGAGGTATTATGTCACCACATTACAGCTACATGGCATTTTATAGGTTATATTCACTCACATACTCGTGGAAAGTAGTTTTATTCTCATTTTACAGATGAGACAAACAAGTATCAAAGGACAGTGCAAAAATAGTAGTTTTTAATCCCCACTATCTGGATTTCAAGCTTGAGGAAAGCAACTAGAACAGTGCTTGTTACATAGAAAGTGGTTAATAAATATCTGTTGAATTGGCCTGAATTCCAATTCCAGATCTGGAAGTAGCCAAAAGAAAAAATAAAAACTAAACAAACAAAAATCCTTGCCATCACCCCTTACATAAAAAAAGAAAAACCACCTGAGATGCTATGACGATTCACTTTACAGTGTGAAAAAGAAAAGCATTCATTGATTGATGATTTCTATTGTGCAAAAGAAAAAGCATGAAAGAAATACCTTTTGAAAAACATTGTTTCACCCTTTAACAATTTAAATCATTCTGCCAAAATCTAACCAAGCACTTCCCAGATAATCACTGCTCCACTCCAACTTATGAGAAAGAGATAAATGATAAAGTATATTTATATTAGCCTACCATTAAAAGAAATATGAAATTCATTCAGGTGAAGAAGAATTACTTATAACCTTATGCTTCTTTCTCACATTTATTTACTATTTATTTTGCTAATAAAATGGGGAAAACCCTACTGAGATTAATTCCAAGGAACGATTTCTTTCTTAGAAAGCAATAGCACTTAAGATCTAGGTTTTTCCAAAACCCTATCTAAACCATTAAAAACAGTTTAATTTTAGAATTCTTCTTCTTCTAACGGATAAAACTAAAAGAGAAGGAACATTAGTGCTAGTTAAGCACAATATAAAATACAAAAAGTCAAAATCCACTAAACAGAAATGCCAGGATTAAGATTAATAACAGAGAAAAACAGGGATGTCAAGTGCATTCAATAGTGGATAGAAGAATGTATTGCATGCAGAAACAGTAAAAATGGGAAGCAAGGCATATGATAATCCTAGATCACTTAGTCATGAATTGAAGAATAACCCAATTATTCCACTGAAGCAATAAATGATTTCTAGCACTTATTTTAACTTGATAAATAGATCACCTATTTGAAGTCAAAGTTGAACTGTGAAAGCAGAAGTAATGTAATTGTGGAATACATCTCCAAGTAAAATATTTTGGAAGTTAAAATGAGGTAAACATTTGTGTGCAGAAGAGAAAAGAATTACACTTAATATCACCAGAATAATAAAAAAAAAACACTGTAAATTATTTCCTAGAGTTTCTAATTTCAGTCTTACTCAATGAAGTTTCCAGAGTTTTAAAGCTAAAAAAGTTGAGAACACATCTAAGTGGGGGAGGCAAGATTTGGACCTAAGTCTGTCGTCTGTCTACAAAACACGTTTTATTTCCACTAAATATACCCCCATAATGGATCTCAAATTTTTTAAAACTCTGTTGGAAGTAATACTAAACCATATCACCAAATTCAAAGAACACAATAACTTTTTATCTTTGAACTGAAATAAGATGAATTAATATTTCCTTCTGTTAACTGATGTCCTATTACTGTCAGAATACTTACTTATAGTAACAAATGTCAGTCCCCACACGAATCCACCATGGTCTAGCATTTAATGCTTCCTGAACCGAATACATGAGTGGTTGCATACCTTTGACAGAGAGAAAAAAAAAAGAAAATTCTTTTCAGAATTTTTGAGTTAAAAATTAATCTTGCCATTGTAGAAAGCACCAAACATTCAGGAAAGCTAAAAGAAAATACATTTTGGTTTTTCAGTATGCACTTAAAAAATCTGAGATCTTTCTTTAAAATCTCCTAAATCAATCAATGATACGTTTTATTTCTAGTTTTAACTAAAATGGAGTTACAACTTCAATGAGTGAAAAGTCATTAAACATTTTTCTATTATCTTTTCTATATTAGATCAATTATATACATTATAATTATAATGTATATATATATTAAAATTATATATATGTAATACATATTACACTAAAAATTATACATATATTCCTTATAACAAGTGAAAGAGACAAAAATATATATTAAATTAAGTATGATCACCCCTCTAACTCTCCATAGATTCCCATCTATACCAAGGTAAGGAAAACAATGCCACTAAAATGGCATGACTGTTTTCTTCCTCAGCCTTCTCCATACAAATGGGTGTTTATAGCATGGAGAAGGAGAGAAGGGATGAGGAGGAAGAGGGACTGTTAACAAAAACAGAATTAAATATATAGTATATTTTCTTAGGTAGCTTTAGAAATATACTTTCCACATGCACTTTAAAGTCATTTTAAAGGTTTCTAGGTTTCTAACCGGAATTAATGAAATTCATATGTTAATTTTGGAAAGGTTGACAATTTTTATTGAGATCTCGTTCAACTTTCATTTCTTCATTTTCTTGCTACAGAACCATTATGTTAAACTTATCTCTGAGTATTTTTATTAGTCCTTAATAGTCTCTTGGGTTTTCTAGGCATACAAATCATATCATTTGTAACTTAAAATATTTTATCTCCTCTTTTAGTATTTATAACAGTTACTTTATTTTCTACTTTTATTATATTTAGAGAAATGAAACCACCTCAAAAATGATTCTGAATATAGTGGTAAGAACAAAACTCTGTCTTGATAATTTCAATCAAAATACTTTGCCATTCAATGCAATTATTTGCCTATTGTTTTTTAACAAATCAACTTTATCTTATTTAAATAATAGAAAGAGCTAACACTGAATAATTTCTATGTGCCAAAGACTGCTCTAAGCATTTTTACATACGTTAAGTCATTAAATCCTCAGAACAACCCTCTGTGGTAGGTGCTATGATTATTCCTATAACTGGAGCAGTTTCTCCCATAATTCTTATTACATTTAAGTGTTTTTAATCATTTCATTAAATGCCTTTTCAGCATCCAGTAACAGAATCACATGGCTTTTCTCCTTTGGCCTCTTGATGCAATAAATAGATAGATTTCCTATTGTGAACTATCCTTGCATTCCAAGAAAATGCTGTTCTTTTACTGCTGTATGATTAAATTAGCTAAAACTCATTTAGAATTTCTGTATTTAAAAATTGGTCTTTAAAAAAAAATTACCTTTACCAAGCATTGGTATAATATTATACTAGCTTCAGAAAAACATATCAAAACGCTGCCCATCACTTATTAGAATAAAAGTAAAATCTATTTTTTTAGAAGTAAATATAATTTAGCTGGAATATCATCCTGATGTGGTGACTAATAGATACATTTTTTATTTCCTTTTCAACAGTTATAGTCTGGTCAGAATCTTTACTTTTTTCAATCAACTCCAGTACTTCTATGTTTTGTCTATCTCTATCTCATTATTTTCGGCATTTTAAAAAATTCTCTTCTCTATCCTTTTGGTTTTATTTTTTTGTTTTTCTAATATCTTGAGTACTTATTTTTTGAGTACTTAAAAACTGAGTACTTGAGCAATAACTTATTTTCAGTCTTTTTTTATTTTAAATAATGCAGTTATTAAAGGCATTCAATTTTCCTCCAAATACCAGTTTAGCTATGTCCCATAAGTCTATAAAGTGTTCTCCTTTGCTATACTTTCTAGATCAGAGCCATCCAACTAAACTTTCTGCCAGAATGGAAATGTTCAATATCTGCACTGTCCAATGTGGCAGCCGCTAGGCATGCGTGGCTATTAAGCACAGGAAATAAGCCTAGTGCCACTAAAGAACTGAATTTTAAATTCTCACAGTAACTGTCTTCTAATCAGGTTGTAATTCTCGGAGCTTTTGGTCTACCTATGTGGGTGCCATGTGGTTATGGCTGTTGTATTGTATAAGAGGTTAGTGTTCTGTATAGCAAATGAAACCATCAACAAAATGAAACAGCAACCTAACAAATGGGAGAAAATATTTGCAAATCATATATCTGATAAAGGGTTAATATCCAAAGTATATGAAAAACTCATACAACTCAATAGCAAAAAAACACACAATCTAATTGAAAAGTGGACAGAGGATCTGAACAGACATTTTCCAAAGAAGATATACAGATGGACAACATGTACATGAAAAGGTACTCAACATCACTAATCATCAGGAAAATGCAAATCAAAACCACCATGAGATATCACCTCATACCTGCTAGAATGGCTATTATCAAAAAGACAGAAAATAATAAGCATTGGTGAGACTGTAGAGAAAAGAGAACCCTTGTGCACCGTTGCTGGGAATGTAAATTGGTGGAGTCACTATGGAAAACAGTATGAAGGTTCCTCAAAAAATTAAAAATAGAACTACTGTTTGATCCAGCAGTTCTACTCCTGGGTATTTATCCTAAAAAACTAATTCAAAAAGATATGCACCGCTCCCCACATGCTCATTGCACCATTATTTACAATAGCCAACACATGGAAGCAACTTAAATATCCACTGATAAGTGAATGGATAAAGAAGATGTGGTATGTATATAATGTATGTATGAGTGTGTGTGTATATGTGTGTGTACATAGTGGAATATTATTTAGCCATAAAAAAGGAATCCTTGCTATTTGCAACAACATGGACAGACCTTGAGGGCATTATGCTAATAAGTAGGACAGAGAAAGACAAATACTGTATGATCTTGCATATGTGTGGAATCTTAAAAAAAACAAAAACCCAAACTCATAGATACAGAGAACAGAATGGTGGCTGCCAGAGGCAGGGGCTGGAGGGGTTGGTAAAGTGGTCAAAAGGTATGAACTTCAAAAGGGGTTGGTAAAGTGGTCAAAAGGTTATAAAACAACTAAGTCATGGTGATATAATGTACAGCATGGTAACTATAGTTCATAATACTACAGTGTGTATTTGTAAGTGGCTCAGAGAATAGATCTTAAGAATTCTCATCACAAGGAAAATAAAGTGTAGTGATGGATGTTAACTAGACTTACTGTAGTGATCACTTCACAATATATACAAACATTGAATCATTATGTTGCACACCTGAAACTAATACAATGCTATATGTCAATTATATCTCAATGGGGGGGAGATTTGCAATTATTATAGCATCTTCAAGGACTGCAACTTGTAAATACACAATATCCAGTCAGCGCTTTTAACCCTGAATTATTCTTTGTCTGACATTAATATTACCACTTTTCCTTTATTTGCATTTACCTAGTTTATCTCTGCCCAATCGTTTCTTTCAACTTTATCATTTAATTAATAAACACACACACACATATTCTCTGACCCTACAAATTGTATAATTTTTGATATCTGATTTTTGAGGACATTTTGGCTCATTCATAGTCAGTAATGACAGACAAACATTTCATTTCATTCCTTCCATCTTACTTTCTTTCTACTATTCATTAATTTTTTTTTCCTTCTTTACAACTTATTTCACTTGCTTGGTTACATTTTTCCACATTTCCTTTTCTTCTTCTATCATTTGAAAGCTTTCTTTTGTGTTTCTCAATTCTATTTCCCATCCTAATAGTTATGATTAACTGATATTTCTCTAGTATACTATTATCATATTAAATAACTAAGCAATCCCATCAAGACACATTAGCTTTCACTTCTCCCATATCACCCCTTTTAGAACATTTTCACTTAACACATTTTATAAATTTCAAGTCTTCCATCTTGAGATCTTTTTCCTCATCTATTTTTCTCAGAGAGGGTTCAGGGTAGCAGGTTTTCTGAATTCTACATATACACAAACATGCAGTTTGTTGGCCGTGACAAACAAATGACAGATTTTGCAAAAGACATTTGGCGCTCCTCTAGCTTCTAGCACCACAGATGAGAGTCCAATACTAACCTAATTTTTTCACACGCAGAACAACATAGTGATCAAGAGCATGCAGTCTGTAACCAGACTACCTGGGTTTGAATTCCCACTTTACCACATGCCACACGCATGATCCTGGTCAGATTACTAAACCACTCATGCCCCCTTTTTCTCTTCTGTGGATAACAACCATGCTAGGTTGGTTTGTTGTGTGGATTAAGAGTATCACATGTGTTAGCACTTAAAGAAGGCCTGGAACATGATAAATTTTCAATAAACATTAGCTGCTGTTATTATCAATATTATTTAAGTACTGTAACCAGTTCTTTTAAAGTGGAAGTACGTTAAGATTTTCTCTTTATATCTGAAACTCAGGCATTTCACTGGTACATATAAAAGATTCCTGTCTTCCTTATTTCTTCCTAGGAGTCAGTGAGGCATTTCAATCCGAAACTTCAACCTCTACCAGGCACACAAAACTCATAATAATGGTTAATTATAGTGAGGTGGAACAAGGTTCAGGCTGAAGTCAAAGGGCATAAAAGATTTATCTGAAGTGTTCTAATTTTATAAAAGACAATGTATTCTCTTATTACTTTTAAAATGATGGTTAATTCTGGTCACAGTGAAGGGAGCTATATTTGGAAATTCTGACTATAATGAAAACCATCTTAACAAAATAGGTTGCCCCAGTAAGAATAAATCAAATGAGGTAACTCAGATTGAATACATCACAGTCTACTCAACCTGATACAGAAAGGCCATATTTGAGTAACTGATTTAATCATTAGCCAAAGGATAAACTTTTACGTGTATAAAATAAATACATGAAGAACGGTCAAGCTTGTCACTTGAATACAGACAATCAAAATATTAAACTGCCGGAGTGAAACCAACATCCAATGGCAATAGCCTCTAATAATATCTCTGTAAAGGCTTAAGTTGTGCTGAGTACATGCTCAGTAACAAGTGCAGATACAATGAAAGACAAGGTGTTTTAGGCCCTAATCATCAAATGTATTGTGAATCACAGACTCAAAATTTTCAAGTTGAAACTAACACCATCGTTTTAAAAGATGAGGGGGAGCTTGAATAACCTGAAGGTACCTATCACAAGCTGCATATATGTTATCAGTAACTGTACAGAGAAAAAAACACATGCTTCTAATATGGCTGGTATCATAGCAGAGCCATACTAAAAACAGGAAGATGAGATTCTTGGCCTGGAGGGTAATGGTAGCCACTTTAATCAGAATCACTCCACACATCCTCACCAAGAACAAATAAATAAATTCAACAAGTAGCACAAATAAAAACTACACATGCCCAGGCCTTCAGCATTACTGGAAGACAGAATATAACAGACTTCAAGTTGCCTTTATGTAGATAAATGGGCAAAGATATACCACAGAAGTGGAAACAATAAAGGAGGGATTGAAATCATGAGCTCAAAGTAGATTGCAGGCTAAAAAATACTAAGTGACACGAAGAAGGGATTTTATGAAGTCACAATTCACAGTGAAAATATAGCAAGATGTAATATCTATGCACCAGATAAGACCAACCTCTTATATAAGGCAAAAACTAGAGGAAATACAGGAGAAGTATTAGAAACATACTACTGATAGCAGATGCTAACACTCCACTCTCAGTACAAGTCAGACTGATTAAACAAAAATTAAGAATATTTATATAGATCTAAATAACATAATAAGGCAAATCTTATATAGATATGTTGAACACTGTATCCTGATAGTAGAGAATATACCTTCTTCTAAGAGCATGTGGAATATTCACAAAAATTGACTATATATTAGGTCAAAAGGAAATGTCAGTTCCATAAAAGAGAAATATTACAAACAAAACTCTCTGATCACCATGTAATAAAACTAAAAATTAAAATCAAAATGAAAAACAAAACAAAAAGGGAGGATACCCATGCAGAGGCAAGGGAGACAGGTTGACTTGGGTGTCAGATCTTGAAAGGGGTGAGGAGGGCATCTGCCCGAAAGTGCAAAGGACAGACTGTTATGTACACTGGAACTGATCAAATAAATAAATACATTAAGAATAGTAGAAGCCAAAATTCTCCATGTTGGAGAAGGAAGTTGTAAATATGGAAAGAAAACTAGAATAAATCCTGTGCAAGTGAAGGTATCAGTGTAACTTCATGGAGATACTGTGTGTGTGCTTATGTGTGTGTTTGTGTATAACATGCACACACAAAAATAAACATACACATACGTATAACTTACTACCAATGAAAATTTCTATATAAACGCTTGTATATACAAATACATATTCTCTAGCTCTGTCCATGGACAGGTCCAATAACAATGTACACACTATGCATACAGATCTTATTTTTAAAATACCATTCTCCAAACCAGGGCTCTTTGAAGAAATGACTGTTGAAAGGCAAGATGAGCCCTGAGCATCCTGTGCCAAAAAGCAAGGACACCTATAAAGAATGACAGGGACACGTCAAAAGAACACACAATGCAGCATGAAGAGATCCCAATGGCCAAATCCTGGGCAATTTAAACATCAAATAATGATAGCAACAAATTACAACCCACTGAGTAAAACAGTATCCAATTCTACACTGATATTAACATGCAAAATACTTACTAACTACAAAGAGAAAAAAGGTAACTCTACAATGGAAAAGTCTGGCAGACACCAACTTAATCAAGTGAATAAATTATTACTATCAGTAATAAAACAAAATCTTGGGTCACCAAAACACAATGGCACTTCTGTGATGTTCCTCCCGAAGATGCCTCACCTAAATCAAATCATGAGGAACATGAGACAACTCCAAACTGAGAACCATTCTACAAAATAAGTGCTATAATTTTCAGAAGTGTCAAGGTCACGAACATTAAAGACTGCAAAACTGTTCCTGACTAAAATAGTCTAAAGAGACTTGACAACTAATTTACAACATGTGGTTTCATCTGAATCCTTGTGCTATTAAGGTCATTAATGAGAAAATAGGTGAAACTTAAATGGGGGGGGGTGCTCTAAGGATTAGATGGGATTCATATATCAATGATAATTTCCTGATGTTGATAGCTATCCCATAGTTACATAGAAAAATGCCATGTTTGCACAAAATACACTGATAGTGTTCTAGGGTGATGGGGCATCACTTTCGAAGCCCAACATGTAGATAAAGGGTATAACTTTTCTGTAAGTCTGAAATTATTTCAAAAACATATTTAGAAAACGATGATCATAAACTGAACTACCGTCTTCTTGACATATATTTTGTGCGTGGCATTTTATGTTCCTAATAGGATCTTCATAGTTCATTCATCCATTGCCTCATTTACTTAATAACTATTTACTGAACATCTACTAAATGCCTTACTATAAATAACAGTGGTCAGCAACAGATACTGTCCCTGATCTTGTGGAATATACAAACAATTTGCGGGGAGGGGCACATAGAGAGGAAAGGTATTAATCAGCCCCATACAAAAACAACATAAAACTGTGAAGAGCGCCCTAAAAGGAAAAAAATTACAAGCAACATTTATCAAGGGGACTAAGCCAGTCTGGGGAGTCAGGGAAGATTTCTTTAGTCAAGAAATAGCTCAACTTCCAAGTATAGAATTAACTAATGTGAGCAAGGTGGGAATGCTACAGAATTGACTCCAAAATGCTATTTTGTTGCCTGGTTCCACATATGTTCAATTTATATAAGAGAGTGGTTAAAAATCTTCATATATCTGGAAGATATGGGGAGGAAGGGCAGGGGGAGAAAGAGGGAGCTTGTGACCTAAAGCTCTAAGTTACTAAACGCAAGACTGCCATCTAGTGGTAATTTGAGCAAACCCCTTTCAGGTAAGAGGGGGTCCAAGAAGGGGGAGGGAGTGACGGATTACAACAGATATATCAGTAGTATATAGTGATATAAATTCTCATATACAAATTTACAAGTAAGATCATTCATTGTGAGAAACTAAGAAAACTAATATTTAATAGAATCACCTAAAAATTCTCCAAGAAAAGGGCAACTGGTGAAACAAAAGAAACTATAATTCTGCTCTTTTTTGAGGGACACTGACAAAGAACAAGACCTCTATTGGGCACATCTGCTAGAAGAACCGACATTTAAATACTTCCCAAGCAGCATGTCCCAATGGGGAAAATTTTGTTTTTTTTACAATTTCCTAATTAATATTATTTCCTGACTTCAATCATGCATGGCAATTAAACAGATTCTTCCGCTGAAGGGGCTTCCACTGCAAATATCTTCATCATCATTACATCCCTGAAGTGAATTCAATATGAATCTCACGACAATTAACATTAACCACATAGTTGGTTATCATTTCTTAAAATGTTGAATTCTAATTTACTAAAATATTGGTCTCTCCTTTCTTCTAACTCTATTGATGTTCAGACAAACCAAGATTTGCTGTATGTTGCATTACCCTAACAAATCTAATAGTAGAGTTCATTTGAAAATTACATCTACCTAACAACTCTTTCTACAGCTTCTACCAACCTCCTAGTTAAATACTTACAAGTATAGGAAAATAAAAGGCTCACAACAGACAACTTCTTGTCAGAATCTGGGAGGAATCTCTGCTAAACTTAAGACAGATGGAGCAGGACTGAAAGAAATCCAGTACAGAATATGCCTCACAATCTATTTTTATATATACATATTTTGGTTCCCCATAGCTAAAAGAAGCGTTGTACTACACCTTGTAGGCCCTTAAAGAATAACACATAAAGAAAATAAAGGACAGCAAAAATAGAAAACATTAAAAAAGTATCAATTATAAAAATAATTTTAAATAGGTTAAAATCACATTTTAAAAGGCAAGGGTCGAACAAAATGCAACCTCTATTTACAAAAACAATCAGCAAAGATGTATCAAACAAATTCAAATCAATATAATATAAAAATACAATTCTGGGGCTTCCCTCGTGGCACAGTGGTTGAGAGTCCACCTGCCGATGCAGGGGACATGGGTTTTTTGCCCTAGTCTGGGAAGATCCCACATGCCGCGGAGCGGCTGGACCCGTGAGCCATGGCCGCTGAGCCTGCGCGTCCGGAGCCTGTGCTCCGCAACGGGAGAGGCCACAACAGTGAGAGCCCCGCGTACCGCAAAAAAAAAAACAATTCTGGGCAAAAGATACTGAATGGAATGAATGTGACTACTTTATGCTGTTAATGGGTATACACAAAAGGAACAGGAAAAGTTATAAATGTCTATGTGCCAAATGATACAGCGTTAAAATTGAAAAAAATATGTATATATTTTAAATACCTCATTTTAAATGAGGTATTGACAGAAACATAATAGAAGTGAAAGACTGTTGGGTTTTCTTAAGCCTTGGGCAAGTAGACAAGATAAAAAATAAAAAGGATACAGAAAACTGAATAAACAAATTTATAACAATAAACTTAACAATGTATGTTAAATTATGTTGCCAACAAAGAATACATATTTTCCAAGAACCTGTGAACACTAAAACTGATCAGATATTAAGCCATAAAAATTATTTCAAATCATAAATTTCACATCTATGAACAAAACTGATTAAAATTTGAATGCAATGAGAAAAATTATAGCCAAAATAATTTAACCAACTAAAAATATAACAAACCCTTTTCTAAATAATTCTTGAGCCAAAAGGGATACCAAAACCAAACACAATTAGAAGCCATCTAGAAAATTACAAGGAGGTCTTAGCATCAAAATCTGGAGGGGAGGGGATACAAAATTAAGTTGTAATCGAGAACAAATCCAAAACCTAAACCCTTGCAGGAGACTTCCCAACATGGCAGAGTAGAAGGACCCTGAGCTCACCTCCTCTCAGGGCCACACCAAAATCACAACTATCTGCAGAACCACCTATGAAAAAGACTAGAACCTACCAGAAAAGATCTTCTACAACTAAAGATATAAAGAAGAACCACAACGAGACGGGTAGGAGGGGGAGAGTCATGGTATAGTCAAGACACATGCCCCTCAGTGGGCAATCCACAAACAGGAGAATACAATTGCAGAGGTTCTCCCCAGGGAGCAAGGGGTCTAAGCCCCACATGAGGCTCCCTAGCCCAGGAGTCCTGTGCCAGGAAACAAGGCTTAAGAATGTTTGGCTTTGAAGGTTAGCAGGGCTTAAATTCAGGAGGGCTGGAGGGCTGTGGGAAACAGACTCTACTCCTAAAGGACACACACAAAATCTCACACGTTCCAGGGCCCAGGGAAAAAGAAGTAATTTGAAAGGAGCCTGGGTCAGACCTAACTGCTGATCTTGAGAAGTCTCCCAGAGAGGAAAGAGGCAACTGGAGCTCACCCTAAGGACACAGACACTGGGGGCTGCCATCTTTGGGTGCTCGTTCTATCAGACACTGGTACTGGCAAGTATCACTGTGGAATCCTCCCTCTAGCTTATTAGCCCCAGGACCCCAGGACTCAACAGCCTGTAGTCATCAGTTCTGTGACACCTGAGGCCAAGCAACTAACTGGGCCAAGACATACCCCCACCCACCAACAGGCAGGCTGCCTTAAGAACCCCTGAACACGGCTGTGCCCACCAGAGGGCCCAGGACCTGGCCCCACACACCAGTGTGCAGGCACTAGATCTAGGACCCCCAGGGCCCTACAAGCAGAGATTCCAAGACCCAACTCCACCTACCAGCAGGAAGCTGCCACTGGCCTCAGGAGCAGCCTCACATACCACTGGACAGGCACCAGCCCCAGGACCCACTGGGCCCAGCCCCTGGCCAAAAACAAGCCTGCTCTAGCCTCAAGACCAGTCTCACCCACCAGTGGGCACTCACCAGCCCCAGGACATCCTCAGCCCTGAAGCCTGCCAGGACAGGACCTAGCCCAACCACTAGCAGGCCAGCACCAGACCTGGGACAGTTGGGCCCTAGTACCAGCAAGCCAAGACAAGTTTCAGGACACCCCAAACTCTGCAGCCAGCTGTATCAGAAACCAGCCTCACCCTCCAGTGGTCTGACACCAGTTCTGGGACCCCTGGGCCCTCTAGCCAGACCCCAGGACCCAGCTTGGCTTGACAGTAAGGCCAAAACCAGCTCCAAGACTTGGCTTCAGCCACCAGTAAGTGAGCACTGGCCCCAGGATCTCCTGGACCCCAACTCTGTCCACCAGTGAGCCAGCACTAGCCCTAAGGCTCCCTGGGGTTCCACAGCCAGCCACCTCACAACCCAGCCCTACCAATCAGTGGCTGGCAGCCTCCACACAAGGCAGGGCATGGCAACCAACCAGACCAGGGGCCAGCCACACCTACCAGTCCACCCACAGTGGTCAGCCCACCACAATAGAAGGACCCAAAAAGCCCATATAGGAGGCACCACTAGAGCACACAGTTCTAGTGACCAGAGAGAAGTACACAGCTGGGGCACATAGAACATCTCCTACTAAAAGGTACTTTTCTAAGGTGAGGAAACACAATCAACATACCAGATACATAAAAACAAAAACAGCAACTTAGGCAAAATAAGTTGACAGAGGAACACGTTTCAAATGAAGGAATAAGATAAAACCCCAAGAGAAGAACAAAGTGAAGTAAATATAGGCAATCTACCCAAGAAAGAGTTCAAGGTAATGACCATAAGGGTGATGAAAGAACTCAGGAGAAGTAAAGATGCACAGGGCAGAAAATTATAAGTTTTTAACAACGAGTTGGAAAATATAAAGAACAACCAAACTGAGATGAAGAGCACAATAAATGAAACAAAATTTACACTATAAGGAATCAATAGAAGACTAAATGATACACAGGAAAAGGATCAGCAACCTGGAAGACAAGAATAGTGGAAATCACTGACGCTGAACAGAAAAAAGAATAAAAAGAAATAAGGACAGTTAGAGACCTCTGGGGCAACATCGAGCATACTAGGATTCACATTATAGGGGTCCCAAAAGGAAGAGACAAAGGAGCAAATAACACATCTGAAGAAATAACAGCTGAAAATTTCCCTAGCCTGCGAAAGAATACAGACATCCCAGTGCAGAAAGCACAGAGAGTCCCAAACAGGATCAACCAAAAGAGGACCACACCAAGACACAATGTTATTAAAATGGCAAAAACATTTTAAAAGGAGAGAATATTAAAAGGAGCAAGGAAAAAGCACTAAGTTACATAAAAGGGAACTCCCATAAGACTATCAGCTGACTTTTCAGCAGAAACTCTGCAGGCCAGAAGGGAGTGGCATGATATATTTAAAATGATGAAAGGGAAAAACCTACAATCAAGAATATTCTACCTGGCAAGGCTCTCATTCTGATTTGATGGAGAAATCAAATGTTTTGCAGACAAGCAAAAGCTAAAAGAGTTCAGCACCAACAAACCAGCTTTAAAGAAATGTTAAAAGGACTTCTCTAAGTGAAAAAGAAAAGGCTACAACTAGGAACATGAAAATTATGAAAGGAAAAAGCTCATCAGTAAAGGCAAACATACAGTAAAGGTAGTAAAACAACATGTACAAAGCTAGTAGGAAGGTTAAAAGACAAAAGCAGTAAAATAAGCTATACCCACAATAAGCAGTTAAGGAATACACAAAACAAACAGATGTAAAATATATATGGTATCGAAAATGGTAATTGTGAGGAGAGAAGAGTACAAATACATGGTTGTTACAATGCATTTGAAATTAAGAGATCAACAACCTAAAATAATCATGTATATAAATATAGATTGCTACATATAAACCTCATGGTAACAACAAAACAAAAATCTATAATAGATACAGACACAAAAGAAAAAGGAATCCAAACATAACACTAGAGATAGTCATCAAATCATAGGGGAAGAGAACAAAAAAAAAAGAAACAAAAAAGACCTACAAAAACAACTCCAAAACAATTAACACAGTGGCAGTAAGTACATAAGTATCAATAATTACTTTAAATATAAATAGAATAAATGCTCTAATCAAAAGACAGAGAGCAGCTGAATGGATGCAAAAACAAGACCTGTAATATATGCTGTCTACAAGAGAATCACTTCATATCCAAAGACACAAACAGATTGAAAGTGAGGGGATGGAAAAAGGTATTCCACACAAATGGAAATCAAAAGAAAGCCAGGGTAGCAATACCTGTATGAGACAAAATAGATTTTAAAACAAAGACTGTGACGAGAGACAAAGAAGGATATCATATAATGATCAGGGGATCAATCCAAGAAGAAAATATAACAATTACAAATATATATGCACCCAACATGGGAGCACCTAAACACAAAGAGCAAATATTAACAGACATAAAGGGAGAAATCAACTATAACACAATGTTAGTAGTGGACATTAACACCCACTTACATCAATGGACAGATCATCCAGACAGAAAATCAATAAGGTAACACTGCCCTTAAATGACACATTAGAGCAGATGGACTTAATAGATATATACATAGAACACTCTGTCCAAAAGCAGCAGATAACACACTCTTTTCAAGTGCATATGGAACGTTCTACAGGATAGATCACATGCTAGGCCACAAAACAGGCCTCAGTAAATTTAAGAAAATTAAAATAATATCAAGCATCTTTTTTGACCACAATGCCATGAGACTACAAAAAAAAAAAAAAACCTACCAAAAGCACAAACACATGGAGGCTAAACAATATGTTCCTAAACAACCAATGGATCACTGAAGAAAAAAAAAACTTGGAGACAAATGAAAACAAAAACACAATAAATCCAAAATCTATACAATGCAACAAAAGCAGTTCTAAGAGGGAATTTTAAAGCAATACAGCTTACCTAAGGAAACAAGAAAAATCTCAAATAAACAACCTAACTTTAAATCAAAAAAAAAAAACACCTAACCTTACACCTAAAGGAAAAAGAACAAACAAAACCCAAAATTAGTAGAAGGAAAAAAATCATAAAGATCAAGAATTAATAAAATAGAGACTAAAAAATACAACAGAAAATATCAGTGAAACTAAAAGCTGGTTCTTTGAAAAAATAAACAAAATTGATAAACTTTTGGCCAGACTCATAGAGAAAAAAAGAGGGCCCAAATCAATAAAAATCAGAAATAAAAAGGGAGAATTTATAAGCAACACCACAGAAATAAAAAGAATCATAAGAGATATGCCAGTAAAATGTACAAACTAAAAGAAATGGACAAATTCCTAGAAATGTACAATCCCCCAAGATTGGACCAAGAAGGAATAGAAAACATAAACAGAGCAATTACCCATAATGTAAATGAATCAGTAATTTAAAAACTCCCAAAAAACAGAAGTCCTGGACCAGATAGCTTCACAGATGAATTCCACCAAACATTTAGAGAAGAGCTAACACCTATCCTTCTCAAACTATTCTAAAAAGTTGCTAAGGAATACTTCTGAAATCATTCTATGAGGCTAGCATCACCCTGACACCAAAATCAGACAAAGAGATCACAAAAAAAGAAAATTACAAGCTAATATCACTGATGAACATAGACTCAATAATCCTCAACAAAACATTAGCAAACAAAACAACAATATGTTAAAAGGAGACCATATACCATTATCAAATGGGATTTATTGCAGGGATGCAAGGATGGTTCAATATCCACAAATCAATCAATGTGACACACCACACTGACAAATTGAAGAATAAAAACAATATGATCATCTCAAAAGATGCAGAAAAAGCTTTTGACAAATTTCAACATCCACTTATGATAAAATCTCTACAGGAAGTGGGTACAGAGGGAACATACCTCAACATAATAAAGGCCATATATTATTAGCCCACCGCTAACATCATACTCAATGATGAAAAGCTGAAAGCATTTCCTCTAAGATCAGAAACAAGACAAGGATGCCCACTCTCCTCACTTTTATTCAATATAGTATTAGAAGTCCTAGCCACAGCTTTCAGATAACAAAGAGTAATAAAAGGAATCCAAATTGGAAAACAGAAAGTAAAACTGTCATTGTTTGCAAATGACATGACATTATATAGAAAATCCTAAAGACGCCACCAAAAAACCACTAGCACTCTTCAATGAATTCAGTAAAGTTGCAGGATTCAAAATTAATATATAGAAGTCTGTTGCATTTCTATACACTAACAACGAACTATCAGAAAGAGAAATTAAGGAAACAATTCCATGTACCAATGCATCAAAAAAGAATAAAATACCTAGGAATAAACCTACCTAAGGAGGTAAAAGACCTGTACTCAAAAAACAAAAGGTTTTTTGTTTGTTTTGTTGATGAAACTGAAGAAGACACAGATGGAGAGACACATCATGTTCATGGATTGGAAGAATCAGTATTGTTAAAATAACCATACTACCCAAGGCAATCTACAGATTTAATGCAATCCTTATCAAAATACCAATGGCATTGTTCACAGAACCAGGATAAATAAATTTAAAATTTGTATGGAAACATAAAAGACCCTGAATAGCCAAAACAATCTTGAAAGAGAAGAACAAGCTGGAGGTACCATGCTCCCTGACTTCACACTACACTACAAAGCTTCAGTAATCAAAACAGTGTGGTACTGGCACAAACATGGATACACAGATCAATGGAACAGACCGGGAGCTCCGAAATAAGCATGCAGCCCAATGTTCATATTATTTACAATAGCCAAGATATGGAAGCAACCTAACTGCCCATGAACAGATGAATGGATAAAGAAGATGTGGTGTACGTACACACACACACACACACACACACACACACACACACACACACACACACAAATGGAATACTACTCAGCCATAAAAAAGAATAAAATTTGCCATTTACAACAACATGGGTGGACTAGGAGGGTATTATGCTCAGTGAAATAAGCCAGACAGAGAAAGACAAATACTGTATTTTATCATGTATATGTGGAATATAAAAAATAAAACAAACTAGTGAACATAAAAAGAAACAGAATCACAGATATTGTGAACAAACAAACTAGGTTACAGTGGGGAGAGGGGGGGTGGGAGGGGCAAGATAGGGGAGGGGATTAAGAGGTACAAAGTACTATGTATAAAACAATTGAGCATCAAGGATATTGTAAAATACAGGGAACAGAGCCAATATTTTTAATAACTATAAATGGATTATAATTTATAAAAATTTTGAATCACTATGCTGTACACCTAAAATTAATATTGTAAATCAACTATACCTCAATTAAAAAAAAACCCTAAATGCTTGATCATCAGACAAAAATAAACGTAAATAAATTTAAGCAAATAAACTAGAAGTTAGAAAGAGAAAAAATATCAACCTGCAGGGAGGACAAGGGAGAAATTAATAAATTAAAAAAAAACTTTTAAAGGAAATAATGAATAAAACGAAGACACAGGTTTTTAAAATAGTAAAATAAAACAAATTACGTTTTACGCACACACACACAAAAAGGAAAGCAAACAAGGGGACATGCAAGTACACATACTACAGATATAGCATACAACTCTCTGCTAGTGAATTCTGAAAATCTAAATGTCACCTGTGTAAGAAAACATAAATCATCAAGACCGCCTCAGTAAAAAATAGAAAACTAGACTATATGGAGTCACATAAAACTGAAGAAGTTATCCAGATGCTCCCTCTCCCCCCGCAAAAAGGGGCACAGAATCAGACTACTTTAGAGGTGCATTATTTCCAAGTTTCATGAAAACATATAAATGCTATTTAAACTGCTCCAGAACACTGGGTAGGGAAATAAAAGCTGTTAATTTAAGTGTTCAATGCTAGCATTAGCCTGCTTCCAAAACTATAAAAAGATAGTCCTCCAGTCAGGAAATTGTCTTGTCTAACTTATGACCAATGATGTAAAAACCTTTAAACAAAATACTAACAAATGCAAAGTATTTGTATTAAAGATTAACTCACAGGGCAAAACAGACTAATTTCTGAAACCCAAGGATGGTTTACTATTAGAAACATTATTAAATAATTACAACACAGCACATTAACAGCTCACAGCATTATATGGTCACACTGATAAATGCAAAAAGTGAAATAAAACATTTCTAATTTTAAAAATTCGGTAAAAATAGCAATTCTTTAGTATAAGAAAGAATATGTATCCCAAAACAAGCTGACATACATAACATAAATACTAGCAGGATTTCCCTGGAGGTCCAGCAGGTTAAGACTTCACGCTCCCAATGCAGGAGGTGCAGGTGCGATCCCTGGTCGGGGAACTAAGATCCCGCATGCCACAGGGCACCTCCACAAAAAAAAAAATACACACACACACACACACACAAACAGCACTCACATTAAATTCAAAATCAAACAAGGATGCCCAAAGTCTCCTTTTAGTTTAAACAATCTCAAAGTTCCAGCCAAGCAATGAAACATATATGATACAACTAGGGATAAGGAGAAATTCTAGGGACCTACCAAGAAAATTCAAAATATCAACTGAGAAACTATGAGAACTAATAAGAAACTAAGGAGTCTGATTTTCAAGTAAACATATAAAAATCCTTAGCTTTCTTAATTATAAATAATAACAAGCTTGAAAATAGGGAGAAGTACTCTTTCACAACAGAAAAAAGAAATACATAAAATACTTAAGAATGAAGGTATACTTAAGAAATATATGGAACTTACAAAAAGAAAACTAAAAAATTTAGGTGAGAACATAAAAAACTTGAGTAAACAAATACACCATGTTCGTAAGTGGCAAGATCGAATACAATATAAGAAATCCAATTTCTCCCACATTATAAGTTTAATGCAATGGAAATTTGGGGCACTTGATAAAATTACTCAGAATGATATTCAGAATAAACTCTTCAGGAAAAATGAAGTTAGAAAAAGTTGTTAAACTGTTTCTGAAAAAGACTACAGGATGTTAAACTATATTATAAATTCAAAATAATTTTAAAAACAAAATGGTTCTAGAACAACAATGATGTTACACAAGACTGAAAGGTCAGAATAATTAAAATCAAGTGGTGCTAGAGCAACACACAGCCCCCAAACAAATGCTGGTATATTGTGAAGGCCACAGCTTGCGAGAGTTGTGGTGTTTCAAACCAAAAGGGATACACAGTATGACTAACAGGTCAGAAAAATTCCACCCAAACTCAGAAAGTCAGAAATTATGAATAAGCAATAGTGTGATACCTTAAACCAGTTTCTAATCTGTTTTTTTCTAAACTGACCGTTTTCTGTAACAATTATAATAGGGCAACAATGTACAATGTCTTCTGAGTGATGTTCCCAATCCTGTTTTTACTAGTGGGTCAGGAATACAGTTGCAAATGAGTTACAAATGTCAACGTCTGACAACTCAATGAATTCATCAACAACAGTTTAAAACTCTTTTGAGAAAGAATTAGTTCAGCTAAAGCTGCTTAACTACAAACGATAGGATTATGTTAGATCCCAATTCACAGAATATACCAAAATAAATCCTGCATGGATGAAGTTAAATATAAACACTAAAATCATACTATCAAATGCACTTCAAAGAAGCTGAACTAATTCAACACTCCCACCAACACTGTAAGGACCCATTTTCCCTAGTCTTCACCAACATAAGTTCATTTCCTTTGAGAAATTCTACTTGGAGGAATTTATGGCAAAGCAATAATCAGAAACATACACACAAAAAAATAATTAAGGATATCTATTGCAACACAACTCCTAATTTTGAAATGTTGAAGAAGACAAATTCTCGTCAATCTGTTATCATTTAAATAATTATTGTACATTACTCAACAGAATACTACACAAACATTAGTAATGATGTTGCTGAAAATATGTAATGGCACAGGGAAATGTTTTTACAATATGTTGTGTAGTTTAAAAATATAGTTTACAAATGAGTTTTCATGTTGTGATCCTAAATCTATAAAAGGGTAAAATTTAATTTTAAAATTATGTGAATGTGAATAAGTTTAAGGATGGCTAACAAAATGCTAAACAGTGGGTTTTTTCCTTCTCTTTCCTTCTTAGAGATTCTTCTCTAAAGTGTATTTCCTTTACCAAATTCCCTAATTTGGACAGTGGATCCCATAAGATCCACTGTTCCTAATCAGAAAAAAAAAAAAAAAAACACATTTACAGCTGGCAGACAAAGAAATTCCACTTCTGTGAATGTGTAACTAAATTATTATACACACAAATATTTAGTACAATGTTTATCTCAGTAGTATTTAAAATAGAAAATAATTAGAAACAACTTAAATTGTAATAGGTCCACTAAACATTGTAATCATTTCATGATATAAGTCAAACCATAATGCTGTACACTTTAAAGTTATACAGTGCTGTAGGGTTGGTTATATCTCAATAAAACTGGAAGGAAAATAAAACAAGTCCAACAAAAGAATGTTTGGATAAATGAGTTACAGAACTTCCATAGGATGTCCATTAAACTCTGCTTCAGATGGATATTTAATAACCAGAAAAATACTGACAATATAAATATAATGGTTAGTTAAAATACACACTATGAAACTGCATAGGTTGTGAGCATTATTTTTTTAAATAAATACATAACTGTATGTATGGAAAAATCACATACTGCATTATTTTAAAAGCTGGAAAGAAACAACAAACATTAAAATATGTTTCTCGGGCTTCCCTGGTGGCACAGTGGTTAAGAATCCGCCTGCCAACGCAGGGGACATGGGTTCCAGCCCTGATCCAGGAAGATCTCACATGCCGCAGAGCAACTAAGCCTGTGTGTCACAACTACTGAGCCTGCACTCTAGAGCCCACACAATAAGAAGTCCGTGCACCACAACGAAGAGTAGCCCCTGCTCACTGCAACAAGACCCAACGCAGCCATAAATAAATAAATAAAATTTATAAAAAATAAACAAATAAAATAAGTTTCTCTGGATGATGTACTGTTGATGGTTTTAATTTTCTTAACAACACTGTGTTTTCCAAATTCTCCACAAAGTGGGTTTGGAAAGGATGATATACATACAAAAATACCCAAAGGGCTGGAGAAACTTAAAAACTAAAGCAGCCATCTGTCTCACTGTTTTGATTTAGTTTTACAGAATTTTATTCATTTTAAATTTAAAATGACACTAAAGGAAAAAATTATCACACAGAAGTATAGTTTTTTTTTAATAGAGAAGCAGCGCTCCAAAATGTGTGCTTTTAAGTGTAAAAATTAAAATATTTTAATGAAGCTTAAAGTAGTAAGTACTATTTTATAAAAGTGAATAAATAAATACAGTTAGCAAAAATGCCATCTACCTATAGCACTGGTATTTGAAACACTGGCTTTGGTATTCCAGTACAGCTATGTAAGATGTAACCATGAGAGGAAATCTGGTGAAGAGAACATGGAACCTTTCTGCAACTTCTATAATACTTTAACTTTTTAGGAATCTATTCAAAATAAACAGTTAAAAAGAGACTGCTTTATGTAATTCTCTTCTGGATGAACAGACTTTATTAAAAACTTGATTTTAAGCAGCATACATAATAAATCTTTATAGCTGTATTCAATTTGGATGAAATCAACCTCACTTATTACATTTGTTTGTTCGTTTTGTTTTGTTTTGTTTTGTTTTTTGCGGTACGCGGACCTCTCACTGCTGTGGCCACTCCTGTTGCAGAGCACAGGCTCCGGACGCGCAGGCTCAGCGGCCATGGCTCACAGGCCCAGCCACTCCGTGGCATGTGGGATCTTCCCAGACTGGGGCACAAACCCGTGTCCCCTGCATCAGCAGGCAGACTCTCAACCACTGCGCCACCAGGGGAGCCCCACTTATTACATTTTAAAGGGCTTGCTTTCATAAGGGTAACTCTTTTCACCAACAAAGCAAAGCTTAGTTTGTCAAATCTTGCATAAATATCTGAATTTTGAAAACTAGAAAAAACAAAAGAACACTGAAACTTTTAAAAAACATTAGTAATTTTTTAAAAACTTCTATCCTACAGTTACAATGCCTGCATGCCCTCTAAATTGGGAAAGAAAACTTTCTGTCTTACCATAATTAAATTGACTGTTGGACTTTTCACAGTTAATGATGTTGAACCTATAAGCAATGCTTGGTCGCATTCCACTGACTTCAAAGTAAAACCACTGATGATAATGATTACTATTTATATCTGAGTTCAGAATAAGGTCATATTCATTTCTGAAAACAGAAAATAAACAAATTTGATGAAAATTAGGAAAATAATCTGTGCACATACAACATGGGAAAAATTTTAATGACTTACTTTCTAATTTGAATTACTTTGCGCAGATTCCCAGATTCAAATTTGGAGTTAAACTTCAAAATATCTCCTTCTTCTGGAGTGGTATAACTAAATGAAATTTTAAAGTAAGAATAATAAAATACATTGCATTTAAACAACTGAGCAAAAAATAAAACTACACTACAGATTAAAAATACACCATTATTAAAAAAAAAAATACACCATTATTGCTGCCTCACCCTCCTCATTATTTTTAAACCAAAGAACAAAACCAACACAAGCAAAATACAAACTTTGGCTAATATTTATAGACAAAAAAATTATAATTACGAGTAGAGATTTGTTCCCACATTTATAGTCAGTGTTAATCACAAAAATTTTAGAAATAACTAAGAAGTTATGAATAAGATAGATTTGTTTTTCATTTTTGAGAATATTATTTCAAACTCAGTCATTAGCTCTGACATAACTTTACCCTAACTCTCTAACAAAAATCTTTTTAAAATGTTTTATTTCTTCCAAATGAGACTACTGAAATATGAAACTTCCCCAAAATATTAGAATGTTGAGGGAGAGGGAAAACCCACGTGCAGGCTGATTAAATTTCTTATTTGATAAATAGTAGTCACCTTCATCATTTTTCATTTTCACTTATTTACTTATATTTAAACCATAAAATACAATGGTACCAGTGATAATCCTAAATTGGAAGTGATGTTAAAACATCAAGAATCACAAACAAATGGCTTCAAAGGTCAGGCAAGTAACTTAAAGGACTGAAGCAGACTGTAAGCAGTAAGAGACAAAAGAGAGAAGTGGGGACTGTGGAGAGGTAGGAAGCATATGTTCCTTCTAAAGGGGATGGTAATTTGTTGTCCTAAGGAAATGAAGGCTCAGTATTACAGGACAAAATTGCAGCATTCATGTGGTATCTCCACTCTCTTAAGTGGAGGTAATTTCAGTTTTTAAAAACAAAGCATCAGTTTGTGACCTTTCCCTTATTAAACCCATTAAAAGCCCACCTAAGATCAAATAAAAGCTTGCAATATATTCAATTTAAGTAAATAAACATGATTTACATTACCATTACATCTCTGCTAGAAGATCAAAACGTAGTGAGGGTTAACTAGGTGGAAGTTAACTATATTTTTTTGTCTTTTAAAAGAACACTGAAATTTTACAGTAGGAATAAAACCAATAAAAGTAAAACAAACAAACAAAAAGCATACTTACTTTGGGTTATCTAAGTCATATACCACTCGATCTATTATATCACTCTGATGTATTAGCCTCTCAATATCTTGGGCAATTTTTGTCCTGAAATCATAAAAAAGAAGTTTGACCAAAATTCATTATTATCTCCCAAGTAAGTTTTGGATTAAAAAGTATAAAATGATAAAAATATTTCTTAAAATAAAAATGATCACTCCTCTACATATTTTGTGTACCAAAAAAAAATCAATTTATAACAAGACAAAAAACAGTATTTTAAAAGTCTGAGTTACAGAAAATAACTAGCTACAAGTCCAATAGTTTTTGAAAAAAAAATCCTGAATGTCTATTATGTTTTTCTACATAGAAATTCTTAATCTAGCAGTTACGCAGTTAAGCATAATTTATTAATTTTTATTTTACAAAAAATAACTCATTATTCACAAAGCAGTATATCAAGAAATAAACCCAGTATCAAAGGATTGTGATATAAATCCTTGATTTAGAGTCAACGTTGTAACTTTCAAAAGTCAAATTCTTTCTAAAGAAACAAACTTTTAAAAAGCTATTAATTATAATAATAACAAATCCAAAATTTATATCAACCAGATCCCCAACAATGAAAGAGATGGCACTTAGGTACATACCATACCAAAAAATACAAGTGTTCAAGTATGGTGAATGACTAAATACATCCATTTGTCAAAATAATTTATTAAATCTTAAGGTTGATATCTACCACAAATGTGCAAACACTTAATACATACAAAAGTTTGGGGCTTTACTTAAGGAAAATGGTATTAAAAGGCTGATAATAATAGCTCAGTTCTACAGCAATGTTCTGTAATGTAAAACAAGGTAAAAAAGCTCGACACCTACAGGGCCAGCAGGTGATGTACCTGAGGAGACCTGTGGAAAACTGGGGAACGCAGGCTCTGTCTAACAACAACTGAATGTTGCCAGGTAGGAAAAAGAGGTTAAGGATGTCATACCAATTTTCCGAGAAACAGCAGAAACTTGGATCTTTATGTGGGATCTCTCAAATGTTAAATGTTGGCATTCAGTTAAAAAACAAAAACCTCTGCAAGTGAAGCTAAAATCACGAGCAAGTTGAATATGGCCTACCGGCCACTGGTTTTCAACCTCTGACACTGCATTTTAGGAGATATAACTCCCCATTTATATTAAATTTAGATTAGACCTAAAACTAATACCTGAGGGAAACCTTGCCCTGCCCTCAGACCTCATTAATAAAGAGGACAATTAGCCTTTTATTCATACATTTCTGTTAAGCAGCACAGCTTTCATAAAAGATATCAATCCTTTGTTACTTTACCTCAGCTGCCTATTAAAATATATGGCTCTCTAGTCAAAACAAAACAATAAATATTTTCTAGGTACCCTTGGGGACTATAACCTCAAACTTATTGACATTCATCATCAAAGGCTTGGCTCAGAAGAAAATAATTTGTGTAAGGCAGTCTGAAACATTTGCAGCCCATTCAGTCTAGTAAATACTCAAAAGTTCACATGATATGTGGCCAACACCAAAATTGTACTTTTGTTAGGTTTCAACCAATACAGAACAACATTATGAGAAACAATTTAGTACACCTCATTGCTATATTTACTCAACCATCAGGATATTATGGGATATGTTGTTCATTACATAAGTATTCTCTGAGGACCCGTAGAAGATATTCTTCATGAGTATGGTATAACCACATATATATGATCACTATGTATGAATGCCTAACAGGACAGGCTCATGACGTAGACCAGGCTGACTCTTGGCTCTGTCATTTGCTAGCAGTGTTACCTTGGATAAGTTCCTCAAGAATCCTAAGTTTCAGCATAGTCTTCCATAAAACAGGAGAAATAATAGCAATTTCCTCATAGAGCTGTTATACCATTAAATGGCATGATTTATAAGCATATACACACTGCATACAAAGTGCTTTTTACTTATTTCTGTGTCTGGCCCGTAAAAACCACCCGATATAAAAGTTTTCTGCTAGTGTTGCTCCTACTAATACTTCTATTATCTCCATCCCAGAAGTACATGAACCATTCTAAACGTGATATAAAGAAATCCAAGGTTTTGCTTTCCTTATTTTGCTTTTGCCACAATTCCTTCACCTACGTTTTTAATTTTAAATTTCTCAACAGGTAATATATTGACCTGGTACAAAAATCAAATATTACATAAAAGTATAAAATGAAGACTCTCACTTTCAACACAACCCACACTGTTCATTTATCCAGTTAACTACTTTTATTACTTTCCTTCCACAAGCACCTTATTTTATTTAATAATACATCTTGTAGCTCTTTCTATCAGTGTACAGAGATCTTTTTTTGTTTTTTAATCATTGCAAAGTATTCATTGAATGGATATACCATAATTTATTTAACTAGTCTCTGATCGATGGGCATTTGAGTTGCTTCCAATCTCAAAACAATGCTACAATGAAAAACTTTGAACGTAGATGTGCAAATTACATGTGTATATGTACATATATATCGTATATATATATATATATATATATATATCATAAATTTTCAGATGTGGGATTAACATGTCAAAGGAATTTAATTTTGATAGACTCTGTCAGACTGCCCTCCACAAGAGGTATTGTCAATTGAAAATCCCACTATCAATGTATGTGAGAGCCTGTTTCTCCACAGCCTCATCAATAGAATATATTGTCAAGCTTCCACATTTTAGCCAATTTTTGATATGTGGGAAATGATATCTCAGTACATTTTAATTTGCATGGTGGGACGGGGGGAGGGAGGTCCACGAGGGAGGGGATATATATGTACATAGAGCTGATTCACTTTGTTGTAGAGCAGAAACTAACATAACATTGTAAAGCAATTATACTCCAGTTTAAAAAAAAAAATGTCTCTTACTTTGAAAAATGCTGAACATATTTCTGAGGTTAAGAGTCACCACGTTTCTTTGCCATTTTTTTCATTTTATTTTGCTGAAAGTATTTTTGTAAAATACCTTAAATGCTTTTTTAAAACAAGGTAATGAATTATATTTTATAATAAAATATCTATTCTTATAAAATACAGCTAGGCAATTTTTCTAAAACATACAGAAAAACAATGTGAAGAAAATCAAAATGCTAATTTTATGTAATATGAATACAAGGAAAATACACCGAAAAATGCTAAGCACACTTTAAACTCAGATGCTTCATTTTAATTTTTGATCCAACTTAAACCAAAAATATGGATTTCAAGTAATCATCATTATGTATTTACAATAATTTTTTTTTAAATGTCAGTGCATTATCCACATTGAGATATGAATCTTATAATGGATTTTTCCCCTTCCAAATGAGGTGAAGATATTTTTAATGAAATTTTATTCATTTATTGTACTTTCTTTTAAAAAGATCAGTGATTACATACAAGAAAGATTATCATAAAGTAGAAATTCAAAATGAGAAAAAGATATTTTCACTGAATAATTTTAAGGGATCTAATGCTTCCTTTTCTGAAAATGATAAAATAGTAAATCCTCATTAATTCTGACATCAGTCATTTACAATGTTACTGCACTCAGATAGTGACTGAGCTAAAAGTTGACATTTACAAAATGTTTTATCATTTGCTCAAAAAATAAGTTTCAGAAGATGAGGCAAATAAGATAAACAAACTAGAATCAATATCCTCAATGTATTTCCAAAAAAAAGGAAGCACTTCTGAGTATTTTAGTAATACCTATTACCTGGCCCATATTTGATATTTTATTACAAATACAGAACCATAAAGCCTTCAGACTACCTAGCTACAGGGGTCAGCAAACTTTTCCTATATAGGGTCAGACAGTAAATAGTTTAGGCTTTGCAAGGCACATGGTCTCTGTCACTACTATTTAACCTTGCCACTGTGGTGAAAGAACAGCCATAGATGGTATATAAACAAACAGGACTGGCTGTATTCCAATAAAACTTTATTTATGGACACAAATATGAATTTCATATAATTTTAATGTGTTACAAAATATTATTTTTCTTTGTATTTTTTGAGCCATTTAAATATATAAAAACCATTCTTCGCTGGTGGGCTGAACATAAATAGGCAGTAAGCTGTATTTGACTTGTGGGCCATAGTTTGCTATCCCTGGTCTAGATGAATTATCAAACTTTCTTGACCGTGACCTTCAAGAAATACATTAAAAAAATCACAGCCCTACATACACACACACGCACGCAAGCACACACACACATACACACACACAGAGCTAAAACAAAAAGTTTATAAAACAATACCTGGCTGCACTAGATGTGACACACTGCTATTTTCTCTTTCAATACTGGCTACTAATGGACATCAACCCACAGTTTCAAAAACAGTGATCTGCTTTTAGTTAAGAAAATTGGTATCTGGAGAAATAAAGTTATTTGTTCAAATATACACACACAAAGTCAGTGGGAGAGCCCAGTCTAGAATCCATGTGTTTCGGCTTGCTTTTCAGAGTATCCTGACCTGCCAAAACGCCTCACCATGCCACATGGCCTCAGCACTCTCAAGTCCAATTGTCCAAGTATTGCCGCTACAGGCATTTGTTCTTCCAGTCTCAAATTAATGTCACCTGAAGGAACAAATAATTCTGACGTTTTCTACCCATTATTCAAAAATGATGGGAGAAAAGAAGCTTTGACACATTGCATCTCTCTGCATCGGGATGACACTGCCCACCACAAATTCCACATAAATACTTGACAAGTATTTGCAGAGTACATAAAATAAGGAGAAAAAGAGTAACAACCCTCAAATATGAGAGTATTGCTGCCTAGTATGTACTGATAATTCAGAAACATTTTAAGTATATATTTTTTGCATTAGTTATATCTAAAGCAATTAACATTACTGGGGAAAGTCCTACACATCTAAGTAAACAGAATCATAATGTTTGGTTTCACTGACATAGAGTTATATTCCTGCCTCACATCAAATATCTGACACCCATGGAAATTTTGACAAATGATATGAAAATGGAAATTATGACAAATAAGATGAAAGGTGTTCTTTGCAACACTCACAGTCACACAAAATATATAATGATGCAGCAAAAGAGACTAGCAAAGGTTAGATTACTTCATAATTTCTGACTTATTTCTGTTGTAACAAATCAGAAGACAAAAAAATATTTTTATCAAGGTGATGAAAATCAGTGGGGTAAGAAATCTTTGAAAATTCCAGGATAAAAAGATCATCTAACCCTCCAAGGTGTTTTAGGGTCCTACTTTTCTCATTGTAAATTTTCCAGAGTGGATGCAGGAAACCAGGTTGTAAATCATTGGGTGTTCTGTGTTTTCATTTCCTTGAGCTCAATCTCCTATGCACTTTAACTTGCACCAACTCACCCAACTTTAAAACACATATCCCAACTCTGAGTGACCTTTTTTAATCATTTATCATGCTGTTTAGTTTCAAAATTATATTTTAAAGCTTTGGTTTGAATAACATAACAAACTCCGTGGTACATTACCCTGTGTAGAGAGGCAACAGAAAAAGTCAATTACTTCAGGAAAAAAATCTGAAGGTGGCCTAATATACTCAACAGGTTGAACTTCTAATCTGTTGATTAGATGAGTAAAGCAATTGCAATGTCTGTGTTTCAGGAATGAGGTGAAAGAATTCACCATAAATATGAAGAAAGAGAGGAGGATTGAGAAGAGCCACAGTAATTCCAGTCGGTATAAACTTCTCCTCTACCAGGAAAGGCACAGTCCTGGGGAGACAGCAAGTAGACTATGGGACTGTGGGTGGAATAATCCTCTCTTAAAGACCCAGCCAGGCAATGACAAAGCCCAACACTAGAAAAAGCTGCTCAAAGAGGACAGTGGCCCCCAGAGTTGAGGGTGTAGCTCCCCACCTGCAGCACAGACATTTTGAAAACCCACAGAGTAGGCATAACAACTATTTGTGGCCATGATACATTTATCTGCAGTACAGCTACACTTAATTAAAACAAGTTTCTTTACTTATCAATATCAATAAATGTATCAACTGAAAAGGTGATCTAATGTTAATCAGAGGCTCTGCTTAGCAGGAATTTATGTCTTTTATTAGCACAAATGGGTAAAATACTTAAATAAGAGTCTTGACTGAGAAAAGCTTTCATAACAAAGTCCATGAGGGGAAATAAGAAGGCTCCTTGGTGGTTAAATTAAGGCTGAGAATCAGAGACCTATATAATAGTTATAGCCCAATTCCACAATCTTCCTTCCTTCTAATCTTACTTCAGATATTATAGGCTAATAAGGAAAACTAAAACTTTCAGACTGAGGCAATGTAATGAGGAAACTTGCTCTCAGCATTTAAAGAACACTTAAAGTTCAGGAAGAGCTTTCTGTAGCCAAGATGACATCTTTGACTTCCAGGAGATAGATAGGCTAAGCGGTGATGCTGAAAAGGAGAAAAATCTAGCTGCTGACTGATTCTGACTCATGCCAGGCATGTCAGTTCAGGTCCTTCAAAAAGCAAATGCCAGACACAATCACAATCTCTTGCAGCCAACGGTGCAAGACATCTATTAGGGGAAACACGTGTGAAAAACAAAGGGGAGAGGGAGCAGTAGTTAGGCGTGACAGGCCTTCAGGTCTGTCCAAAAAGCAGATTTTACCTCTGGGAAGAGAGAGAACACTGAGTAGGAGAGCCTCACACTGCAGTGCAGCTCTGCAAAAGTCTCGACCATGCCAACAAGAAGCCACAGAGCAAAGACTGCCTATGATCAGATCCCCGCATTGGTCAGGAATGGCTCAGCTCTAGTACCATCATCATGGTCAGCCAATGGCTGAAGCAATGCAGAGAGGACATGGTCTCAGCAATAATACTGCAAGGGATCTCCAAAATACAGTGGCTGAAGGCTGGGGGCAACTAAAAGCCTCACAGCAGGTTCTCTCAGGAAGGGAGAGATGAGAAACTCATTGCCATGGCTGCCACAGCCCACCCTTGTGCTGCATGGATCCACTTCTCCATCCATCTTTGGAGAGCAGCTGCTCCACAGTTCCTGTGGGCCTCTACTAAGGAGACACTTAGAAGAAAAACATGAGCAGGACAAACGCTGTCCCCATCCATTACTGCAATTATTCTCAGGGCTGCAACTCATCTCCATCCTCCGATATCTATCAAAATTCCCCTCTGCCTCACTTATCACACCTCTGCAGGTCTTGGTAGCTGATGTGATTAAGTGACCCAAACATTCCTTAGGTGTCTGAGACCCTGGCAATCATATCATCCTCATTCCAGGGTGGCCGTCATGTGTCCACTCACACTTAAAGTTAGTGGATCACTTGAGTGCCACCCATAGTCAACCTGCTGCCATTGTGTAGAAGCAATCCTACCTCCTTTAGCTGATCTGGGTCCTGTCTGCTGGTCCTAGACACAAGAGACTAAAGTAAATCACTGGCAACCACAGCTTGCAGTCAAACTGTACCCTTGCTATGTCCCCTGTGGAAAGACTACACCCACTTTGGGGCTAGGACTACTAACGCTGCAGAGCTCAGAGGTGCAGGGACACACGCCTGCACAAAGTTCCCCAGCGGGACACTGTGAGCTACAGTAAGTAGGACTATTTCTGTTTCCACCTCCTGCTTCCCAGACCCATTAGTCTTTCTACTGGGGATACAGAACCAAATGGAAGTTTCTAACTTAGTGCCTATACTGCATCCTGTAAGACTGCAGCCCATCCTTGCAGAGTATTTCCTCTGAGTTGGAGCTTCCTCTGTGCCTTCTGAAGGCCACTCCAGCACTCCAAGAGGCCCGTCGCCTCTGGATGATGCAGTCTGTGATACAACCGGTGGATGACAAGGCAAAGGCCCACCCTCCCACCCCCCCGCCCCACGTCCCAGCAAAGTCAGTCACTTGTTCTGATGCTATGTTGTATGTGATTCCATACCTATGGATCAAGGAGTCAACTGGTAGCATTAAACATATACTAAGTTGCCAAGTAAAAATGATTAATTATATTATATACTAAATATAAAAAATAAATAAGACACAGGTGTTGCCTAAAGGAGCTCATAGTCTAAAGAGGATCAAATATGCACAGTAATGTCTTCCTTCATCATTACATACCATACCCATAGCAAGAACATATAAATGTTCTTAAGTACTGGTAAGCCACCATCACAAACCCTTAATCATAATCTCTGAAAATAGTCAAGTTGCACCAAAAATGTATTTACGGGCCCAATATTCACTAGTTGACAACAGTTAATACTAACCATAATTTTTAAAATTAATTGACAATATTTAATAAGTTCGGTCCTATGAATCCCAAATTTTTATATTGTATATTTCCAATTCCAAATTTTACAACAAAATAATGCTGCCCATATTGGTATTTTTAGATTATATACCTAAATCAAGTTCAAATAATAATCAAATTACTAAATTAATATATAACTAATAAAATATTTTTTTCAAAGATTACTAAACAATCTTCTTATATTTTCAGAATCATTCTAAATAGAAAATTTCTAAATTGTACAATGGTCGGGTTTATTATGCTGGCTTCATTTGAATAGGTAATGAACTTAGAAAATAAAGTAAACCCATACAGACAATTTCAAAGCAACGCAAAATTTCCAAAGCAGGATAAAAAATGACACTAACTTTATTTTTTTTCTTTTGATAGGCAAGAAGTAGATTTATTACTACAGGTTGCTTGTGAGGGATACGAGCGGGAGGTGAGGGGGCTCTGCCGACACTAACTTTAATTAAGAGTAATTTTCTTCCTAAATACCCAAAGCAGTTTTTTTCAGCATGCTCCATATTTTGACAATGATCTTGTTTATGAGGAAGAGGAAATCTACAACTCACCTTTGTACACCATAAGGCCTTTCCAAAATAGGCTCTTTGAATGGAGGAGGAATGTGACCAAAATAATCAGGATAAGCCACCTCCGAATAATCTGGGACAGACTTTGTACTTTTCACAATCTCAATATAAAGATCTGAGTCGTGGAGTGTTGGTCCATCAGGAACTTCAACTAATGCTTGTTCCACTGATGCAGTAGACTCCGTGTCTTCATCATCCTCAGTTTCGACTCCAGTACAGCAAAGCTTGCCTAGCTGAACAGTTCTTCCCTCAAACAGAACATTCCCACAAGCAGCCACGTGTGAACATGCATTAGCGCATGTAAGGGCAGTGACAGGGAGACTGTAGTCCTTCTTCATTCCTGCAGTAAAACCCGGGGCTGTTCGAGAAGGAATATTCTGCAATGTAATTCGGTCCAAGGCCTTCACAATATCATTGTTTAAGCCATGGCCCGATGAAATAGTTCTGTTTTGATCACCTAGCTGCTGTTGTAATGTTCTGTCATTATCTTTAATGTCTTCTTTTGCCAGATCCGCACAGGCTGGTTTCTTATTATCTTCATCTCCTTTAGGAGACACAGTCGCCTTCATTACAACTCCTTTTCTCAAATTGCTGGAATTCCCAGACGCTTCCTCTCCTGCCGTGGGAACAACAATAGGGCCACGTACTTTTCCCTCAAATACAAAAGCTTTTGGTTCTCTGGAGATTAAATCATAGTCCTTTGAAAATAAAAAATAAGTTTAATATTTTATATGTGAATACTTATACATATTAACAAAACTAAGATCATATTCATTTTATATGCTGATTCAGAAACCTAACATTTGAAAATTTTAAAGATGGATAAAACAGGGTATATTTTAATTTTGCTAATAAAGGACAAAATGTTTAACCAGCACAAAATTCATTACACTTAATTTTACTTTTTCTATTATAAAAATAGTGCCTATATATAACAAATATGAGAAATTTTAGAAAAGTATAGAGACATTAAAATTATCCAAAATCTATTAAAGGAAACAGAACAGCTAAATTGCTATTCACTAATTCAACAGATATTTAGAGTGTTTGTTTTGTGCCAAGCAGTTTCAGGCACTTAAGACCCATCAGTTAAAAAAAAACAAACAACTCTTCCCTTTTGCAGCTTATATTCTTCTACAGAAGGAGGGGAGAGGACTGTCAATAGAAACAGTAATAAACATGATACAAATATATTTTATGGGATGTTAGAGGGTAAAGTGTTAAAGCAAAAGAAGAGGGGGAAAGGGGTAATGTGGACTGGAAGTGCCAGGGGGAGGATAGGTGGGTGGCAATATTAATGCCATTGATTAGGGAAGGCTCACTGAGCAGATATAAGCAAAGACAGAGAGGGCTGACGTTTCCCAGACCCCTGAGTGGGAGAAGGCCTGGTGTGGTCAGAGAACAGCAAGGAGGTTAGGATGGCTGGAACAGACAGACCAAGATAAAGTCCAAGAGGTAAAGAGGACCAGACACTGTAGGGCCTTGCAGACTATTGTAAGAATTTTGCTTTTTACTCTGAATGAGACTGGGAGCCAGTGGAGGGTTCTGAGAAGATGAGTGCCATGACATGACATATTTGGGGAAGGGGGTGGGGGGAAAAGACAAAAACCAAAACTGTAGTGCAGGCTTCTTAACCACAGCATTTAGGCATTTGGGGCTACGTAATTCTTTCTTGTTTAGTTTGATTCTGTCTTTCTGGGGAGGCGCGGGCGGGGGTAATAGAAGCAGGAAGACCAATTAAGAGTCCTCTGCAGTAATCTACGGAAGTTGGTAAGAAGTGGTTGAATTCTAAATGCATTGTGAGGCCAAAAAGACATGATATCCTGATAGACCAGATACAGGGTAAAAGGTACAAAGAGAGGTCACAGATGGTACCAAAGTATTTGCCTGAACAACTGAAAAGCATCAGTTTAGCTTTGGAATGTTAAGTGTGAGCTAGTCACATATAGACAAGGATGTAAAGCAGGCAGCTGAATGTATGCATTGAGAATTCAGAAGAAAGGTGTATGCAGAAGATGTTACTTTGAGAGTCATTCACATACAGATACTACTCCAAGCCATGAGACTGGAAATCATCAGTGGAAAGAAACAGACAGATAAGAGAAGACAACAGACTGTACACCTCAGGATACTACAATCTTAAGAAGTTGAGGAGATGAAAATGAAACACTAGGAGATGGAGAAGAAAAAGCTGGGCTGGAAACATGAAAACCAGGAAAGAAAAGTGTCCTGGAAGACAAGTTAAAAAAAGGATGCTGCTGACAGATCAAGTAGCCTTTTCTCTTTTTATACTTTTAGACATTTTTTTGGTCTATGTAAGACTTTATCAAAAAAAAAAAAAACTCAGTGGATTTAACCTTTATTCTATTGCTGGGCATTAAATCCTTCACAGAATATGGAAGGATTTAAACAAACAAATAAGATGTATATTTAAGCCATTTCCAAAATTTTGCTATTATGAAGAACTCTGTAATGAACATCCTTTTGCATAAATTTTTTGTTTAGGATAATTTCCCAAGCACTGAAATGGCATTACAGAGCCAGATACTATAATCAATTTTAATGTTTAGTACAAATTGTCCAAATGCCTTCCAAAAATATTAATATTATTCCCAGTAACTGTATATGAGAGTATCTATTTCAACTTTTCTCTTCCTTGACAACATTAGGTACTATAGTTTTTAAAAATTTTTTCTAGGGCTTCCCTGGTGGCGCAGCGGTTGAGAGTCCGCCTGCAGATGCAGGGGACACGGGTTCGTGTCCTGGTCGGGGAAGATCCCACATGCCGCGGAGTGGCTGGGCCTGTGAGCCATGGCTGCTGAGCCTGTGCATCCAGAGCCTGTGCTCCGCAATGGGAGAGGCCACAACAGTGAGAGGTTCACGTACCACAAAAGAAAAAAAAAAAATTTTTTTCTAAAGTGATAGATAAGGGAAGAAATCTGCATTTAAAAATCTGTTGTAGGAAACCTGGTGGGCTAGTTATCTACCCCACAGAAACATTTACAACTGTTGGAAAAGATATTAAAATATTTTGGGAGTTCCCTGATGGTCTAGTGGTTAGGATTCAGAGCTTTCACTGCCTTGACCCAGGGTTCAATCCCTGGTCAGGAAACTGAGATCCTGCAAGCCATACGGCACGGCCAAAAAAAAAGATATTAAAACATTTTAAGTATGACAGCAAGTGAATAAGAAAGCAAGGATTAAAAACCAAATAGTAAGTGAAGACGGGATCCCAAAGCTGTAAGACTGAAGCTGGCTTTCACTTGAAAAATGTTTGTTAAAACAGGTGACCTAGGGTATAGGTTTTCCCATCTCAAAAAGTATAAAGAACAGGAGAGTAACCCAGAGCTTGCATAAAGTGGGGAGTCCAACAGAAGATACCCTTTCCGTAAAGAGGAACCCCAGAAAACTAAACCTTCAATATAGAGGACCTAGAAATACCCTACCACAAAACAAATAATAGCAAGGAAAGTCAGCTGTCTCAAACCTTAGCACCTTAAGAGGGTGAAGAATAGCACTACTCAAAAAATGGTACCAAAAGCCTGCTATCACACCACATGAATTTGCAGCCTGAATTCACATTATCTGGGTGGTCCAAAAATCCTCAATGAGGAATTTAATCTATTACAGTGCTTGTCAAAAGCAACAACAACAAAAACTTCTGGAATTTCCACAAAATTATAAAGAAAACGAGCAGCTCATGGTAAAAAAAAAATTTTTTTTTAAACTGCAAGGGTTTCCCTGGTGGCGCAGTGGTTGAGAGTCCGCCTGCCGATGCAGGTGACGTGGGTTCATGCCCTGGTCCGGGAGGATCCCACATGCCGCGGAGCAGCTGGGCCCGTGACCCATGGCCGCTGGGCCTGCGCGTCCGGAGCCTGTGCTCCGCAACGGGAGAGGCCACAATGGTGGGAGGCCCGCATACCACAAAAAAAAAAAAAAAAAAAAAAAACTGCAAGAAATTCAGACACTAAAACTATAAGACTAAGGAGTGCCTATACCTAATATGTTCAAAGAAATGAAAGACAAGAAACAAGAAGTTAAAGATTGATGAAACATTTTTTTAAACCTTCTAAACATCAAAAACAAATTTAAATGCCTAATGTATGTTTCTATTGATAGATTAGATGGAGCAAAAATTAGAACTAGGGAACTGGTAGACTGTTCTGATGAAATTACCTAAATGCAGCACAGAGAAACAAAGAGAAGGAAAACATTAAAAAAAAAGAGTTAAAAGATATGGAAGAGAGTTAGAAAATCTACATTCAATTAGAAATGCCAAAAGAAAAGAGAAAGAGGCAGTATCTGAAGAAGAGAATAAAGAATTTTTCCAAATCTTATGAGAAAACAACACTCACAGATTCCAAAACACAATGAATCCCAAACAAGACTTAACAAATACCTACACTTAACAAACATTTCTGGGAAACTGTAGAGCATTGAAGCTAAAGAAACAATCTTACAAGTCACCAGAAACAATTTCTTATAAAGTGAAAACATACAGTCAACCCAGCAATTTCACTTGTACGTATTTATCCAAGAGAAATGAAGGCATATTGCCTACAAGCTTTCCTACAAAAAAGCTTTGTACACACATGGTGGTATCAATTGTATTCATGATAGCCCAAAACTGCCAACATTACAATACTCATCAAGAAGTGAGTGAATAAAGAAATCGTGGTATATTCGTACAATGAAATACTACTCAGCAATAAGGGGAAAAAAACACTGATAAATGCAAAACACAGGTGAATCTCAAAAACATACTGAGCAAAAGAAGCCTTACACAAAAAAGAACATACTATATGAGCCCAGTTTTGAGAAATTCCAAAACAGGCAAAATTAACCTGGAGTGACAGCAGATCAGTAGTTACCTGGGCAAGAGATGAGGATATTGTCTAAAAAGAAACCCAGGCAGAATTTCTGGGGTGACAGAAACAATTCTACATCTTGACAGGGTTGGTAGCTACACAATTGTATATATCTGTTAAAACTCATTGAACCTAAGTATTTGTAATTTATTGCATGTAAATTACACTTAAATAAAGTTGATTTTAAAAAAGCAGCTAGAGGCAAACAGTGACTGACTTTCAAGAAGAATTACAAGATAAATACATTTTTGGACCAAAAAAGAGACAGACAGATACTATAAAACATTTCAAGCAGGAGGAAAGCAATTCAGACAGAAAGTCTGAGAAACAAGAAGAAATAAAAAATTAAAAGGTAGTGAAAATGTACGTAAATCTTAAACACTGAATCTAAACACAAAGCAGTAGCATCATATGAGGTTTTTTTTAAAAGCTAGAGTTAAAATATAAATTCAAAGCATGTAAGTTTTGAAGGTTTGGGAGGTGTATATAAAGTATCCTAAGTTTCGTTTTATAATTAAGAAGAGAAAAGAAAGATCCTAATTAACTTCAGAATTTAGTAAATACATATATTTACTATTTTATCAAGAGTAACTAGAGGGCTTCCCTGGTGGCGCAGTGGTTAAGAATCCACCTGCCATGCAGGGGACACGAGTCTGAGCCCTGGTCCAGGAAGATCCCACATGCCACAGAGCAACTAAGCCCATGCGCCACAACTACTGAGCCTATGCTCTAGAGCCTGCGAGCCACAACTACTGAGCCCGCATGCCACAACTACTGAAGCCCACGTGTCTAGAGCCTGTGCTCCTCAACGAGAAGCCACCACAATGAGAAGCCCGTGCACTGCAACGAAGAGTAGCCCCCGCTCACCACGACGAGAGAAAGCCCACGTGCAGCAATGAAGGCCCAACACAGCCAAAAATAAAATAAATGAAATAAATAAATTTTTTAAAAAAGAGTAACTAGAATTTTTGCATATATGTCAAGCTTACACTTTAAATGAATGCAATTTGTTGCACATAAATTATACCTCAAGAAAGTTGAATAAAATTAAAATAATGAGACTGTATAGTCTTCATAAAAAGGTGAAAAAACTGAAACGAGGAAAAATAATCCAAACAAAGGCAAGAAAAAGACACAGAGATGAAACAAATGAAAATACAAAATAAGATCTCACAAATCCAAATATATGAATAATTATATGTAAGTGATCTAAACACTCCAGTTAAATAGCAAAGACTCAGACTTGAGTTTTTTAAATCCAACTATATGCTGTTTAAAAGATAAACAGCTAAGGGTAATAAGAAGTTGGTGAAAAGATTTTTAAAGATACCAGGGAAGTAACTAAAATTTATGTAACTACATTAATATTTTCTTTAAAAAATTTTTGCCTTAAAGTCTTACAGATAAAAACTAACTTCAATAAAAGGTTCAATCTGAGGGAATTCCCGTGGTCCAGTGGTTAAGAATCCACCTTCCAATGCAGGGGACACAGGTTCAATCCCTGGTCGAGGAACTAAGATCCCACATGCCACAACTGCTGAGCCCGTATGCCTCAACTAGAGAGCCCACATGCTGCAAACTACAGAGCCCATGTGTTCTGGAGCCTGTGCACCGCAACTAGAGAGAAGCCCACGTGCCACAATGGAGAGCTCATGCACTGCACGGAAAGATCCTGCATGCCGCAACTAAGACCTGACGCAGCCAAAAAAAAAAAAAGTTCAATTTGAAAGGAAGAGAAATCAATTTACACTTATACACAATAAATAATAAGCCTCCAAAAATATGTAACAAAAACTGACACAGCTGCAAAAAGAAACATATTTGCAATCATAATGAGAAATCTTTAACACACTTTTCTCAGTAATTGATAACACAGGAATAAAAATCCATAACGATAGAAAAGAGCTTCTAAACACAATTAACAATCTTGTCCTATTAGGCAAATATACAACCGTGCCTAACTGCAGCAGAGTTCTTTTCAAAGACATGAGAAATAATAACAAAAATTGACCATATTCAAAGTTATAAGCCTCAAAAATTTCAAAAGATTATAATCATAAAGGATATGTCCTCTCATCCTACTACAATATGCTAGAAGTCAATAAAAAGATAAACAAAAAGCTGGAAATCAAAAAGCCAACTCTGACATTACCAATGAATCAAAGGAAAAAGTCATAATGGAAAAAAAGTTTCAAAACAAAGATAATGAAAGCACTAAATTTCAAAACCTGTGTGATGCAACTAAAACAGTAATTAGAGGGAAATTTATAGCCTCAAAATGTAAATATTAGAAGAGAAGAAAAGCTGAAAATTACTGGACGTCTATCTTAAGATGATAGTAAAAAGAGAGAGAGAGAGAATGAAAGCAGGAAATATCAAGACATGGCACTGTAAACATATCATTTAGAAATACAGGGATTAACTTCAAAAACATATGGAAAGGTGATTGTAGGAAAGAGCAGATAGGAAGGAGACTACAGCTTTTCCTAATTAGACTATGTAAAACTATTTGCTCTTTAAACTTTGTCCATGCATAACTTTAATAAAAATTTAAAACCAAATTAAAAAGAGGGGCTTCCCTGGTGGCGCAGTGGTTGGGAGTCCGCCTGCCGATGCAGGGGACACGGGTTCGTGCCCCAGTGTGGGAGGATCCCACATGCCGCGGAGCGGCTGGGCCCATGAGCCATCGCCACTGAGCCTGCGCATCTGGAGCCTGTGCTCCTTAACGGGAGAGGCCACAACAGTGAGAGGTCCACGTACCACAAAAAAAAAAAGAGGGGAAAGAAATAAACATAACAAAAGTCCATATGGTAAATGTCATCATGCTACCACAGATGTATGAAAACAGAGCTGTGAAAATGCAGGATTTTGACACTTCTAATATTCTGCTATCAAGAAACAAAAGAAAATAAAACTATACTTGTCACTACAAATAAATAATCATAGCTTTAAAAGCATGCGTAAGGTCCCCTTAAAAAAGTCTGTTGCTAACTACTTTAATTAATTCTTTATGTGGACTTCAAATGCACTCATTCTGCCTCCGTCAGGCCATTGAATAGTAGCTTTAACACATCTGGAAACAAAGTGGGTGGTGTTCAGGTAAAAACAAACACATCAAGTAATTTTAAGCTTCAGTGGTTGATGTTGAAAGTGACATGCAAATCCAAGTGGAAAAAGTCATAATCAAAATTAATTCCATTTCTGTTTAATATCTCATGATCTGCCATCTCATATCATTGTATCATTTGATACAATGATAGCTGAAAAACATTCTTTCAAACACTTCCTATTTAGAGCCAACCAAATATTTTTAATTCTCAAAAATACATCACTTAGATATCACAGCCTGTACATAGTTCCAACACACACTTAAAAAATTAGAGATTAAAGTGTTTGAACAGTGCATTCCTCTGAAACTGAAAAATGAGAAAGTGTGCCAACACAATTACTTTAGAATGATTTTCCAATTACGTACATAGAAGAAAATGTGCTATTTCCCGCAACATATACTATATACATAGAGCTAACTATTCTACTTTAAGCTTTAAAAATATGGCATTAATAAATATGTACTATCTGAAATACTGGAAGTAACTTCTTTTGCTTAAACACAGTAAAAAGGGGTAGCTCACTTGGGAAGAATCCTCAGAGCTCTTAACACTCAGACACACCTGTCTTTACCATCTGACCCTGGTCACACCAAGTCAGGCCAAAAGTAGGAGTCTGTTCTAGGAGCCGCCAAACTAAAGCACAAGTTGGCCAGCTCTTCAAAGGTGCCAAGCAGGAAACCATCACGGGTGGCCTATTCTGGTTGTTGAACTAATAGGCAAATGTACCAGTACTCATCAACATAGTCTACAAGAAAAGAACTGGCTTGTGAAATAATGAGGATCAAAATCCTGACCTTAACACCTATTAAAAAACTAGTCATCCCTATTCCCACATCAAAACTCCTACAGTTTTTACTCACATTATATAATTCTTATATGTATACAAATAGAGAAGAAAATAGGTCATTTCTTCACAGAATAATCAATTCCTTCCCCAAACCCCTTCCACAATATATTTTTTCTGCTTTACATTGGCAGTATTTGTTATCTCTGGAGTTTTATTTTAAAGCGGTTCTTAGTTGGGCACAAAAGTGTGCAAAGAGCAGCCAGATACTTCCTGTAGGTGGCATGAAAGAAAATCACCCTGTATCCTTTCCCAAATGCCTCTTCTTGTCTTCTTCTTTTTCGTTGACAAATAACCTCTCCTTCATTCCTGCCCTCTTTCTACTACCCCTGATTTCAACGTACCTTCCAACATACCCCAAATCTATGGGGAGTACCAAGACACTGGGGGAGGGGGAGAGGGAGCAACTTGCTGCTTCTTCTATTGCATCCAAAAGCTCATTAGTTCCCAAAGAGAAACCTGAATAATTAGAACTGTGAAATGTAAACATTAGCTAGTAAGTATTTCTCTGTTTTTATTTCTCACATACAGCTTCACATTTAAGTCTTTTTCTTTGAGCAACCAGGAATTATTGCAACCAGGAATTATAACCAGAATACACTGTTAGTGTGTGAAACTTGGCGGGGGGTGGGGGGGGCAGGGGTTGGGGAGAGAGGGAGCGGGGGTTGGCAGCAAGGGCTAAATAAATCTACGATTATCAGTTCAAACCCTTTATTTTACAGTTTAATATTCTGGGCAGTTTCAGGGACTTACTCAAGGACCCACCAAAAGTGAGCAGCAGAGTGAGCGTTAGAAACTATATTTACTACTAGCCATCAATTCAATCAGCTTTACTTGCTGTGCAATCCAAGCTGAATACTATGTTCCAGTAAATAAATGAGGGTAAGAAATGTTAACAAGAAGTCACTGTCCTTATGAAGCAACTTAGATTCAAAGACTTCCAGTTGTCCTCTTTCCCCAACCTTCCATGCTTATATGGTGACTATCAGGAAAAACAATTCAACGAGCATAGACTATATTTTTAATTAAGCATTTTCTCAGCTCTCATCTCCCCTCAGTCGAAAGCAACTGATAAAAATAAGGCTTTAGGGCTTCCCTGGTGGCGCAGCGGTTGAGGGTCCGCCTGCCGATGCAGGGGACGCGGGTTCGTGCCCCGGTCTGGGAGGATCCCGCGTGCCGCGGAGCGGCTGGGCCCATGAGCCATGGCCGCTGGGCCTGCGCGTCCGGAGCCTGTGCTCCGCAACGGGAGGGGCTGCAGCAGTGAGAGGCCCACGTACCGTAAAAAAAAAAAAAAAAAAAAAATAAGGCTTTAACATAAGATTCTGAAATGCCATTTTAAAGATTATTTTTAAAAAGAATAAAAAACTATGTCAATTAACTTGATAAACAAAAATGATTTAAAAATTTAAAAGTTAGTCCAAAAATTAAATGGCCTAGTTCTCTCGTTTTACCGACAGCAATTTGAAGCTCAGAATGCTGAAATAATTTGTCCAATGTCACTCAGAAAAGCAACACTACTTTCATTTTTTAGAACTGAAAACAGTGATTATAGGTCTAAGAAAAAAAGAACTTTTTCTTAAAATTAGTTAAGATGTTGAATTTTCTGTATACCTGAAAATCATCAACAAGCTCAGGGAAAAGGTGTTCATACATTTTAAGTTCTTCTATTGTTCGTCCTGGTTCTTGCTGGGGTTTTAGTTTGTTAATGTCCGTTTCAATATCATCATTCTGAAATAATAAAAATGGTATGTCACCAATTAAGAAAAACGAAAAATTACAAAATACATTTCAGATTTAAAGCTTTCCAAATTATTAATTACATGTACATAGAGAATAATCACTGCAGAAAGGTTGTATTCATTTCATTGTAAATTAAAATTTGCTTACATTTTTTGGTTGTTGTGTTATTGTTATTTTAGTTGTTATGTTGTGTTTTCTTTTTATCAAAGATTATACTAACATAGCATGGTATTTGGGCTCCTCAAGATAGAAAAACTAACATCAAGATCGAAACTAAACTATGTTCCCCCCGCCAAATCTCCCCAACTACCATCGTTTTGCTCAGATTAAAGGGCAGTAAAACTTAAGAAAACTAAATTGAAAAATGTAAGTATATGATGGTGGTGGTGATAATCAAAATAACTAACTTTTCTAGAGCAATGAAAATATGTGACAGACTATGCTAAGGATTTTACATAATGATCTAAGGATAAGAATACTATGAAGCAGATAGTATCATGACCTCCATTTAATTAAAGAGGAAACTGAGGTACAGAGAGGTTAAGTGGCTTGCAAAGAGAGGAGCCAGCATGTGAAATCACTAATCAGTGATTTCAAAGAATACACTGTTAGTCAATATAACGCACTGCCTCAAGAGCGACTAATGGTTATCACGCACCCTTAGAAAAGCCCATTACCACCATTCACTCTGTTTTTCAGGGGAAAAAAACAATGAGGAGTGGAACAACAGCCAAAAATGATTTCCATGTCCCTTCGGGAAAAAAAGACGGTAAATGTAAAGAAATATGACCTCGGAGGAATAGGATATGTATCCAGGATCAATTTGATCTGTGTGTGTACAAAGAGCTAATGTACATCATGATGGAAAGACAAGTGTGAGTTACCTACTATCCAAGCTATTTTCTAGGACCCTCAACAACTCTGGCCTTACACAAATACAAATCCATCATTACCTTCACTGATGGCTAAAGAGAGTTAATAAGACCACTTATTAATTTTCAATTGGTATTCATCTTCAATTTTACATTTATCTTACTATCAGAGTAAAGTACTTATTTTTCAGACTTAAATTCATTCTACTATGTGTCAATCCTTAAAATGCTTTATATACATGTACCTGATTATATTTATATATTGTCATATTAACACATAATTTAAAAAACAATATACTATATATTTCTCATATTTCATATTCAGAAATTTAGCTATTATTTCTTTAACCAATAAAAAGATTTTCTCCATTGCCATAAATTATAAAGACTGGTTTTATTTAAAGAGTATCATATTAATTACTGTATCATAATTGTGTAATTATTACATGAATATATAATTTCATATATCCTTAAATTATGCATTGATGAACCAAAAATATGTAACTTTCTTGATTAGCATCTATTAAAGTAGATAATAGTATATTATCTATATATTATCTATAAAGTAGATAATACTTTCAAAATAATAAAAAAATTTTAAAAGATATTCCTTACTCTAAACATACTAGTAGTTCAATATTCATTACTATTTTATGAAGATATAGCATTACAAAGTAGCTATTTTAAAAATTAAAAAAAAATTTTCCTGTAAAACAGGCACAGTGAGGAAAGAAAACTATACTTTGAGAGGTCAATAGCAAGAAATTTTGTGTTTTGGTTGGGGGAAAAACAAAGATAAAGAGCTCCTGACACACTCAGAAGAAATAAACCTACTACTCCTTTAAAGTTCTTCTAAAATTAAGGAGAAAAAAAAAGAATACGTTGAAGCTTATATACTGACAAGTCCTGGCAATCTGGAGACGACTCTTCTACAACAGAACCTCCAGGTTTCTATAAATGCTCCAAACTCTGAAAAATCTGGGGCAAAGAGAACTGAATCACTATGGTGAGGAAAAAACAGTCTCTATGACTACAGTCACATTAGAATACAGATATTATACCCACTACAATGTAGCAGGTTCACCTAAAGCATGAAAAAAGTGATGTGATTTAGATAAAAAGGAAAAACTAAGCAAAGTCCAAATGTAACAGACAACATGAGTAAGAAGCAGACAGTGGTAAAGAAGAAAAATAAGATAACACAGCTCAGCAGTGTCAAAGAGACAACAATTCTGTAGCCCTTGAAAAAAAGTAATATTTAGCAGAGCAGAGTGGTAAAGAAAGCAAACATTCACACTGGAATGCTTTATTCTGCATCTTGGTCCCACCTCTTATCAGCTACACCGATAACCTTTCTGTACCTCTGGTTTCTAATTATCAGCCCTGTAAAGCAGAGGTAATAATACCACATACCTTACAGGATTACTATCAGGACTTAATGGTTACTACAGGCATACCTCGGAAATATCTCAGCTTCAGTTCCAGGCCACCACAATAAAGCAAATGTCGCAATAAAGAGAATCAGACGAATTTTTGGTTTCCCAATACATGCAAAAGTTATGTTTATACTATACTGTGGTCTATTAAGTGTTCAATACATTATGTCTAAAAAAACAATGTAAATACCTTAATTAAAAAATACTTCATTGCTAAACAATTACAATAGTAACATCAAAGGTCACTGATCACAGATCACCATAACAAATATATTAATAATGAAAAAGTTTGAAATATTGTTAGAATTACCCATGTGACACAGAGACATGAAGTGAGCCAATGCTGTTGGAAAAATGGCACCAACAGACTTGCTCCACACAGGGTTGCCACAAACCTTCTTCAATTTGTTAAAAACGCAGTATCTGCTAAGCTCAATAAAGGGAAGTGCAATAAAACGAGGTATGCCTGTATGTGTAAAGTGCATGGACTAGCACAGGATTAACTGTTCAATAAATTCAATCTATTATTTTTTCTTATTATTATAACTGCTGTGTTAAGGTAAAATGGGGAAAATGTGAGCAATCTTGAACACCCCAGTGAATAACGCTGCCAATAACTGTATATTATATAGATGTGACTGTCAAAAAAGGCAAAGAAATATGTGGAAATGTTCTAAATTAAAGGAGACTTAATAGACATGACAATTAAATGCAATACCTGATGCTAGATCCTATACTGGAGAAAGAAAAAAAAATCTTTTAAAGGGGATTATTAGATCAGCTGACAAAATGGAATGTGGATGGTAGATTAGATAAAAATGATATATCACTATAAATGTATTAAGTTGGTAATTGTATTGTGGTTATGTAACATATGGGAGGATGTGTATAGGTTACATGCAAATATTATGCCATTTCATATAAGGAACTTGAGCATCTGTGGATTTTGGTATCTGAGGTGGGTCCTGGAACCAATTCCCCCTAGGACACTGAAAGATTACTATGTCACTGTTCTTAGAGGAAATATACACTAATGTATTTATGGGTAAATGACCATGATACATAATATATGAAACTTATTCCCATACGATTTTTTAAAAATTTTAAAATATGTATTCATGCATACACACTGACAATTTTCAAGCAGAAAAATTAGAATCACTGTTATAAATTCCTATTGAGTTCTATTTCCCTGCCAATCTCCATCTTTACATCTGTAGTGGTCACAGCAGATTTTTTTTTTTTGCGGTACGTGGGCCTCTCACTGTTGTGGCCTCTCCCGTTGCGGAGCACAGGCTCCGGACGCGCAGGCTCAGCGGCCATGGCTCACGGGCCCAGCCGCTCTACAGCATGTGGGATCTTCCCGGACCAGGGCATGAACCCATGTCCCCTACATGAGCAGGCAGACTCTCAACCACTGCGCCACCAGGGAAGCCCACAACAGATATTTTTAATGAGGACCCTGAGCCGTGAAGAATAAATTACACTCAACATACTTTGTTTTTAATACACATGGAAACATACATAAAAGAAAGGTTTCCATCGAAATACAAAACTTTAAATTATAAACTTAATATTAATCTAGGAAATTTTACTATCTCTAAACACTCACTTCCTAAATAATCCAAACAGTTGATTTTAATATACCTCCTGTTATCTAAGGAACACTTTACATGCAGAATATAAACTCTTCTAACTTGGATCCTACCAGTTCTTTCACCATGTCAAGTCCAGAATCACCAACACAGTTACCCCAGATTTTCTGCCTTGAACACCAGAGCCTGCACTGTTTTTCATCTTTGTAGCTTCTTGAGGCCAGGATGCATGCCATCATGTTGTCTAGACTGGCTACCATGACAATTTCGCCAAAGCTTGCCTTGGTGATCACATCTGGTGATAATAAAACTGGTTCTACATCTGCTATTAAGATAGAAATCTCCTTCCAGTATCTTAGATTCTATTTCCAGAGAGAGTCAAATACTCAGTGTACCCCAATTTTGATGTAGCATTTCAAGACAAAAAGGCCCAAGCAGACAAGAGTCAAATGAACCCCCTGTGCCCCAAAAGGGCTAAACAGTTGAAGAATAAAGGAGTTAAGATGTTTTTCTGCAGATACTAAAATGGCCCCCTCTACCACTTAACAAAGCAAAACGGGTTGCCACCTGAGTCTCAAAAAACACTTTCCTTCACCCTTAGATTTCCTTAGACTTTAAAATCTAAGTCAGAAAGGTTAGATAAAATCTTCCTTGTCAGAGACAGTGAAAATAACTTTTTTTAAGGCCCTTTTCAGACTAATGTATTCAAAGCAACATTATTTTCCTTTCAATAGCTTAATGTCCATAGTCATCCATGATAAAAAGATGTGGACAAAACAAATTAATCTACTGTTAGCTATACATATCTACCCAATCTTTGTTCTACACCTGTGAATACAATTTATAAAGTTGACTAAACACAGAAATTTATACCAACCTTAAAATTTTTATCTAGGTCATCTTCATTTTCGGTTTCATTTTCAGCTTCTAAATCAATATCATCGTTGTCATCACTTTCATCTACTACGTCATCCACTGTGATACAAAATGTGCTATAAGTAGGTCAGAGGTAAGCATTCTATAACATGCACATCCAAAAGTAGAATGTTATATATATATAAAACACTGGTATTTCAATCACCAATGGAAAAGTAAATGAAATTTCCTTATAAAAAATGTCTCTAAGGTTGTTCCAGGTATTGAAAAACCTATGAGATGAAGTGAAAGTACTTCAAAATTTGGAAAAGCACTCTAAAAATATATAAGCTTTTTTACTAATGTTGTCCAGTTCTAAAAAATTAATAATGTCTTACGTTGCAACAGCCTGAATGAAACACCTCGTTTCCTGTTTATGATAAATTTCAATAACTCTTCATCCATTTACAACTCACTCCCCATTTATTTCTTTCACTGACTGCCATGTACCATGCACTGTGTTGTGTGCTGGGAATTTTTTAAAAGATGTGTAAATATAGTCCCTGCCTCAGGGAGCTTATGAAGTTAAAGAGAGAAAGAACAAAAAATAATTATAATACAAAAGGTATACACCTAATGAAGGCATATACTTAAAAATGCCATGGGAATGGAATAATAAATGCAAACTGCCTGGGGCCAAGGTTATTAGTGATCACTTCACAAAACAGGTAATAATTAAGCAGTATCTTGGAGAAAAATATAGCAGCTTTCTGGGTGAACATAAGAGTGTGTGAGTGTGGCTTTTAAGAAGAAGAAATAATAATGCAAAAATAAAGAATTTAAATTATATCTTTGTAAAATAAGTTAATCGTGACTTAACTTGTATGCTTGAGAAAGTACTAGGAGAAGCAAATAAGAATGAGAAAATGAAGGGTATGATAGGCCAATTAGTTTAGATTTTCATCCGATGGAAGATAAGCACTGGGGATTTTAAAGAGGAGAGTGATTTAACTTACATTTTTCAAAAGATCACTCTGGCAGGTATGAGAAAGGGAGCATATATATGAAGGGGGACCAATTAACAGAGGAAATGACAATAACTGTCTGGACCAATACAGCAGTAATGGGGATGAAGAATGAGTATGCATTAGAGAAAAACCCAGGAAACAGAATGTAAAAGGACATGAGGACCATAGAGGTGGGGCACACAAGGAAAGAAGAGTAAAGGAGTACTCTGAGAGTACTCATGTAAGCAAATGAGTGCATTAAAACAAAGTAGAGAATACTTTTAAAGGACATTTTTCTAAACTTTGCTTTTATTTTTTGACTCTATTGAGGAATAATTGACAATATAACTGTATATATTGAAAGTGTAAAATGTGATGATATATGGTAAAATGGTAAATCATGGTAAAATGACTATCAAGATGAAGATAATTAATACGTCCATCACCTCACATGGTTAACACTGTTAACACTTTGTGTACGTGTGTGTGCGTGTGCATGTGGTGCGAATGCTTAAGATTTACTCTCAGAAACTCAATGCCGTATTAACTATAGTCACCATGTTGTACATTAGATCCTCAGAACTTAATCTTCTTAAAACTGAAAATGTATACCCTTTGATCTTATCACCCCATTGACCATTCTCCCAGCCCTTGGAATCCAACTTTCTATTCCGTTTCTATGAAATCGTTTTTTTTTTTATTCAACGATTCCACATATAAGTGATGCCATACAGTATTTGTCTTCCTCTGCCTTGCACATTTCACTTAGCATAAATGCCCACCAGATTTATCCATGTATCTATGTTGTTGCAAATGGCAGCATTTCCTTTTTTTAATTGGCTGAATAATATTCATATATATGATATATGTACATCATATATATGAATCACTTTTCCTTATCCATTCATTCATGGAAAGACATTAAGGTTGTTTACAAATGTTGGCTATTGTAAATAATGCTGGAATGAACATGGGTATACAGATATCTCTTTAAGATAATGACTTTGATTCCTTTGGATATATACCCAGGAGTGGGTTTGCTGGTATGGTAGTTCTATTTTTAATTTTTTGAGGAACCTCCATGTCCTTTTCCATATTAGCTGTACCATGTTACGTTCCCACCAACAGTGTATAAGGGTTCTGTTTTCTCCAAATCCTCGCTATTTGCTCTCTCTTTTTGATAACAGCCATCCTAAGAAGTGTGAGGTAATATCTCTTTGTGGTTTTGGTTTGCATTTCCCTGATGATTATTGATGTAAGGCACCTTTTCATTATCTACTGGCCATTTGTACATAATTCTTTGGGAAAATGTCTATTCAAGTCCTTTGCCCACTTTTAATTGGACTATCTTCTTTTGTACCATTCGGCTATGTGAGTTCTTTGTATTTTTTTGATATTAAACCCTTATTAGATATATGGTTTGCAATTATCTTTTCCCATTCTGTAGGCTGCCTTTTCAATATATTGTCTCCTTTGCTCTGCAGAATCTTTTTAGTTTGTTGTAGTCCCACTCGTTTAGTTTCTGTTGCCTGTGCTTTTGTTATCTTACCCGAGAAATCACTGCTAAGACCAATGTCAAGGATCTTTTCCCTCAAGTTTTCTTCTAGGAGTTTTATAGTTTCAGGCCTTATATGTAAAGTCTTTTATCCATTTCGAGTCAATTTTTGTGAATGGTGTAAGACAGGGGTCCAGTTTCATTCTTTTGTGGATACCTAGTTTTTCCCAATACCATTTATTAGAGACTGTCCTTTCCCCATTGTGTGTTCTTGACACCCTTATCAAAAACTAGTTGACCATAATATGTTTGGGTTTATGACTGGGATCTCTAATCTGTTCCACTGGTCTATGTGCCCTGCTTTATTTGAGTACCATACTATTTTGATTACCATAGCTTCATAATAGCTTGAAATCAGGAAGTATGATGCCTCCAGCTTTGTCCTTCTTTCTCAAGATTGCTTTGGCTATCTGGGGTCTTTTGTGGTTCCATACCAATTTTAGGATAGTTTTTGTATTTCTGTGAAAAATGACACTGGAATTTTGATAGGGATTGCATTGATTCTGAAGATCACTTTGGTCAGCATGAACATTTTCATATTAATTCTTCCAACTCAAGAATACAGGATATCTTTCAATTTTTTTGTGTGTCTTCTTCAATAACTTCTAACAGTGCCTTATTGATCAGTGAACAGGTCTTTCAATTCCTTGGTTAAACTTATTCGTAAGTACTTTATTGTTTTTGATGCTATTGTAAATGGGATTGCTTTCTTAATTTCTCTTTCAGATAGTTCATTATTAGTGTGGAGAAACGCAACTGATGGTTTGTATATTAACTTTGTGTCCTGTACCTTTACTGAATTCATTTATTAGTTCTAACAGTTTTTTGGTGGAGATGTTACAGTTTTCTATATATAAGATAATGTCATCTGCAAACAGAGATGATTTCATTTCTTCCTTTCTGACTTGGATGCATTTTCTTTCTTTTTTCTAGCCTGATTGCCATAATTAGGATATCTAGCACTATGCTGAGTAAAAATGGTGAGAGTGGGCATTCAGCTTTTGTTTTTCTGTTGAACTCTTTATCTCTCTTTCATTTCCGAAGGACAACTTTGATGGGTAAAGTTTTTTTTTTTTTTTTTTTTTTTTGGCTGTGTTGGGTCTCCATTGCTGCACGTGGGCTTTCTCTAGTTGCAGCAAGCAGGGGCTACTCTTCATCGCGGTGCGCGGGCTTCTCATTGCCGTGGCTTCTCTTGTTGCAGAGCATGGGCTCTAGGCGCACGGGCTTCAGTAGCTGTGGCTCACGGGCTTAGTTGGTCCACGGCATGTGGGACCTTCCCAGACCAGGGCTTGAACCCACATCCCCCGCATTAGCAGGCGGATTCTTAACCACTGCACCACCAGGGAAGTCCCGGGTAAAGTGTTTTTGATTGACAGTTTTTTTCTTCAAGCAATTTGAATATATCATCCCACTCTCTCCTGGCCTGCAAGGCTTCTGCCGAGAAATCTACTAATAGGCTTATCAGTATTACCACATAGGTAACAAGTTTTTTCTCTAGTTGCTTTCAAAATCCTCCCTTTGCCTTAAGAGCCTGATGAAAATGTCTTGGTGAAGATCTCTGAGGGATGAATCTATTTGCAGATCTTTGAGCTTGTGCGCCTACATAGCCATATCTTCACCAGATTTGGTAAGTTTTCAGCCACTATGTCTTTAAATAAGTTTTCTGTCCCTTTCTCTCTTCTTCTTCTTCTGAGACTCCCATTACACAAAAGAAAATTGTCCTCTCCATTTTCTTCCATTACCATTTTCCACTTAATGTTGTTTCACTTAATCGTGTTCCACTATTCACATAGGCCTTCTTCACTCTTTTTCTTTCTGATTTCTTTTTCTCCTCTGACCTTATAATATCATGAGGTCTGTCTTCAAGTTCACAGATTCCTTCTCTTGCTTGATTGAGCCTGATACTGAAGTTCTCTATTGCATTATTCATTGTATTCTTCAGGTCCAGAATTTGGTTCTTTTTATGATTTCTTACTCTTCATTGAACTTCTCATTTTGTTCATGTATTGTTTTCCTAAGTTCACTGAATTGCTTCTGTCTTCTCTTGAAGTATCTGAGCTTCTTTATTTTGAATTCTTTTTCAGATAACTCACAGATCTCCACTTCTTTAAGTTCAGTTACTGAAAAGTTACTGTGTTCCTTTGGCAGTGTCATGTTTCCTTGCTTTTCCAGGTTTCTGAAGGTTTTGTATTGATGTCTGCACATCTGAGGATGCAGTCAACTCTTCCAGCCTTTTTGGATTGGCTTGGGTAGGGAAAGACTTTCACCTGAAGGTGACTGTAAGAGCACCAGCTGGGTAGCACGCAGCGTCTTTGCTTCCTGGGAAGGCACAGTGGTGGCGTCTTTATGCAGCTCCATCAGTTGAGGTCAACATCAGCACTGACTGTAGGGGTCTTCTGTGGCCTATACTATGGAGGTCCTCAGGTAGCAGTGGTGGCTAGGGCTATTGGGATCCTCAGGGGCAAAGGCTGCTAGGGTCTTTTTGAACTCCTCTTTTCTGCCTATATGAGGAAGTTCTAGATAATGGGATCCCCCTTGGCACCTGATCTGGTATGCTGGATCTCACAGCAGTAACAGAGCCAGCCAGGGTCCTACAATCAGGTGCATGTGGAAGCACCACAAAGCCTGGGTCCTTGGGCACTGGTGCACTTGCTGTGGCAGTGGCATTGGTGTCTAAGGTGGGAGAATGTGCAGATCTCTCATGAAAATGAGGTCTGGAGCTCTGGGGCTCACTGTAGTGAGTCCAGCTGAGGGGAGATGCAGCAGCTATATGAGCCCACAGCAAGAGCTCCAACCCCAAGGAATAAATGCAAGAGGCAGGACTCCAGGCAGCTCCGTTAGCTGAAATCAACTTTGGTGAAGACTTGCAAAGCCTCGGAAACAAAGGCTATAAACATCCACAGCAGCAAGGCTCACTGGGATTCTTCTGCTGTCCTTTTCTCCATGGGGTAAAATTCTACTGAGGGGAACCCTCTGGTACTAAGCTGCTCTAGACCGGGGAATGGGGTGATGGAGATAAAATGCTTCCTGTACTTTTCTATGTGGCCATCCTCAGGTTTTGAGTTCTGCATGGTTTCTGATGCTTCTTCATTGAAGTTCAGAGCTATCCCTGAGATATTTTCATCAGTTTGTAGTTGGTTATTTATTGTTTTTGCTGCATTTGCAGGGGAGACAAGTGTTGGGGCCTCCTACGCCTACATCTTGCTGATGTAACCTTCTTTAAACTCTTTTACACTTCCATTTCCAATGTGATTTATCATAGCAAAGATTATAAATTCCTCCCACCCAAGTATCTGTTCTCCTCTCCTTCATTTCAGTAACAGAACCTCTGAGTTTTAGCTAGAGGTTATAGATTGCAGCCTCCCTCACAGTAGTTACAGCCATATGACTAATTTTTGGCCAACAGTATGTGAGGCAAAGTTGCAAATACAAACTCCAGGTCACATCCTTTAAAAAGAAAATTGTCCTCTCCATTTTCTTCCATTACCATTTTCCACATGCACATGAGGAAACCACCATACGAGATGATGAAAACAAAAAGAATCTTTTTCCTTTGATGACCTGGTGGACAGAGGCCTACTGTCCAGGATCACCTACCCATCTTCTGTATGGGTATGTGAGAGAGAAAAAAAAAAACCTATCTCATGGCAGTGTAGCAAATAGGCTCTGGAGACAGAATACCTAATTCAAATCCTGGCTCCTTGAGTTACTAACTACTTGACCTTGAGCAAGTTACATAAGTTGTGTCTCAGTTTCCTCATCTATAAAATGGAAATACCCACACATACTGTTCTTGGGAGACCTAAAGGAGTTAATATATATAACGTGCCAGGCAAAGAGTATGTGCTATATGGGACTTCCCTGGTGGTGCAGTAGTTAAGAATCCGCCTGCCAATGCAGGGGACATGGGTTCAATCCCTGGTCTGGGAAGATCCCACATGCCATGGAGCAACGAAGCCCGTGTGCCACAACTATTGAGCCCATGCACCTAGAGCCCATGCTCCACAATAAGAGAAGCTACCACAATAAGAAGCCCATGCACCGCAACAAGGAGTAGCCCGCACGCAGCAACAAAGACCCAGCACAGCCAAAAAATAAATTAATTAATTTATTTCTAAAAAAGAGAGAGTATGTGCTATAAAAACATCTGTTATTACTATTGTTGCTTGAGGGACTGTGGTACTGTACTGGGTCACTGTGTAACAGCAGCTCAGTCTATCCTAACAGAGTTACGAAATTGCTCTAAATTCTTTCAGAAATAGACCACACAAAGTAAGTATTTATATTGCATAGAGTAACCGGGTCTATTTATGTCAATGTACTAATGCCAGTTAGTCGTGGATAAACATAGGAAAAACTGACATTTGGTAAAAGAACTGTTAGGAAAAAAGAGGGCACTGAATTCAGAAAAGCCTATTGCAAATAAGAAAGACAACTCCTTGGGTAGGGAGAAGGGAAAATGCAGTTCAGTATCAAAGAGAAAATATGTTTTTAATTTTTAGGCAAACCTGTCAAATATCTTCCTTTATAGGTATTTTCCTTTGGTTTCATACTCCAGATGTGAAATGTCATATAGCTTAGGGTGTCTGAGACCTTCTTTTCTATTCCAATGATCTATTCTTGTACCATCACCAATATATATCAATTATTATAACTTAATCTCACAATTAAAATCAGGGAATATAAATCATCCTTGTTGTTAGTTTTCAAAATGTCCTTGGCTCATTTAGAGTGAAGACAAAAACATAGGAAAAAACTTAAATGGCTATCAATAGGAAACTAGTTAGATAAATTATACTGTATCTGTATGATATAACAATTAAAAGGTACAAGTCAGCACTTTCCATAAGGTTTTGGAAAGTATATTTCAAGGGGTTTATTTTGTTCGTCCTATTGCTCCTATAAATGTGATCTTTCCCTTTGTGTTTTCTGTTACATGCGCGCGCATACGCACACAAAAGAAAACTAGTGAATTTTATTTATCTATCTTGTAAACAGGACTTCACTGAACTTTTATCTGGTCTAAGATACATTTTATAATTGATTTGCTTGGATTTTCCACATGAGCAATAACGTCCTCTGCAGACAATGATATAATTTTATCTCACTCTTTTAATGATTAATACCTTTCCTTTCCCTGTCTCACTGATTTGGCCAGAGTTTTCAAAACAATGTTAACTAATAATGGTTGAGAAAGGCTTCCTCTAACACTTCATAACTATTTGTGATGTTGGTTGCTAATCTGAGTTAGATAATACTCAGCTAGCATGGAAAATATTCCTTAATAAATTTTACCTGGAATTAATAATGATTTTCATCAAAACTCTTCACGGCATTTATTAAGATAATCATTGGTTTTCTTGCTTTGACCTACTGATAAATTTTAATTAAAGTCTTAATATTACAATAAACTTACTTTCTAAAATAATCCTTACTTTGTCAAAGTGTCCTATATCTGAAAATGCCGCTCAATGCAATATTCTAGTATTTTAGATTTTTATATTTATTTTCATGAGTGACAATGATCTGTAAGTTGTTTCAGGTTATTCTTACCAGGTTTTGATTTCAGCAACATACTAGCTTCTAAACTTTTCTTTTTTTTCTATGCTCTGGAAAATAAAGCATAGGAAAATTTCTTGAAAGTTGAGAGAACTAATCTATAAAGTCATCGTTGTTTGGTGTCTTCACTGAAGGCAACTTGATTGCATATTCAGTTGTGGGTTTGCTACTATTTAAGTCAATTTTAGTTATTTATATTTCCCTAAAATATTGTCCATCTCAATCATATTTTCAAATGTATTAACATGAGCTATCTTCAGCATCCACTTAGATTGACTGGATCTCCTCTATTTAACTTGCCAAGAACTTAGAGGTATATTAAAATCACCCACTAATGCTGTGTTTCTATCAATTTCTCCATATTATCCAAATAATTATAGCTTTATCTACCTTTATTCTAGTGCTTGGCACACTTGTTATTATCTAGCTTGTATAAAATCATCTTTGATATCTTGCTTTAAACATTTTGTTCTGTATTTATATTTTGTGGGGTAGTGATAATGTCTTCCTCACCTTTCTTGAGCTGAGAAAAACAAATACACAGTTGCCAATCTGTTTATTTTAAGCTTTCAGTCTTGCTGTTTTAAGAGTTTCCAGGATGTATCAGCTACTTAGACTTTGTTTTTAACCCAACCTAAGAGTCTCTTTTTTTTTAATGGGAGTATTTTATCCTTTTAGATATCTTATTACTGAAACTGATTTGCTTGTTCTCGCTTTGTATTCAGCATTTTCCGGATTTTGTGCATCTTGGAAATTTTCTTACTTTTCTATAGCGGTGATGGATGGACCTCTTCAAGAATTTTTTCCAAGAAGGAATATACATTATTTTATACAGAATTTCAAAGGGTTCTTAGTCTCTGAGGTCCATCCATGGATTCCTATGGTTCAGTAGATTCTAGTCTAAGGATCTCTGCTCTAGATGTTACTTTTACATTTTGAAACACATATTTGGGCCACTATTTCTATAATTACCATCTTAGAAATACAACAATATTATAATTTAAGAAATCTATGAATATAAATTGCAAAAGACCCAGTTTACTATAGCCGTATATTATGTATCTTTCACCAAAAATTAGTTGATATATTTCAAAATAATAGTAGAGCAACTATTTAGTATTACATAATTAACAATTTGTAATGTTAAATACAATTACTCTACTACCATGTCTTCTGCATTCTTGACTTAATTCATCACTGGCCTGGCTGAAGTATTATTTCATATAATTACTTCAGAAGGGTTCCTGGGCAATATGCTTCTGTACCCTTGCATATCTAAGAATATGTCACCTTCACATACGGGTGGCTTCTAATAAGGGTTCAGAAATCTTGAGTCAGAACTCTTTTCCTTCAAATCTCCAGAGTCTGCTTCACTATCTTTTGGCATTAAATGTTTAAGAAAATAAGTCTTGAGGCCAGCTCAATTCATCCATTAACAAATGTTAAATGCACATTTATTATAACTCATGCAATCTAACACATGCTGAGGATAAAATGAAGGTAAAAACAACAGTCTTAGCTTCGTGGAATTTACAGTCTAACTGAGGATGGTAAAAAATAATGAAAATTGTGATAAATTTAATGAAGCCTGATATGTGAGAAAATGATGGAGAGCAGGGTGTTTTCCTTGTGTCTATGCAATTGCTATTAAAACTCTGCTCTCACATCCCATTCATGAAGCCTTCTTAGTCAATTAAAGTCTCCATTTCTAGTCCAGTGATCCATCAGTCTGAAATGATGCAGAAAAGGAGCCCTCAGAAAAATATCATCTCTGTCTTTTTTTTCCCCATGTTTGATATATTCCCTGCACTACAAGTCAGCTTTCTCTATCCATGTGATTATTCTGGACACTGAACAAAGAACACTCTGGGGTATATCCTATCTCTCTCCCAGTGTTACTACCTGTCACATATCGTGAAGTCTCACAAGCTTTCTACCAGTTAGACCACCACTTAAACCTCCATAATCCTACATTGAGAGAGAGAAAGAAATTCCAACAGCTCCTTGACTCTCCCTCCAAATTAGGTACTAGTGGCCCTCAACCTGGAGCCAGAGATACTGCATTTCATAGAAGGGTGAATAGAGTTGACACTCTTCCTTAATCTATTCTTTTCTCCAACATGTTTGTTGCACACCCTATGTTTATTCCATGAGAATGCTCCTTTTATCTAGTTTTCAGATTCAGTACAGATTTTTCCCCTATTTTTGAAGTCTGTTGGCAATTTTAAATGGAATGAGAAGAAGCAATTAGATCACTGTTTTCACTTAGCTATGTTTAATCAAGTCCCAGACTTAGACTTTTAAACCTTTTAAAGGAAGTTTCTGAATAATCCATTTTGATATTTTATATAGACTAAACTTCTACTTTAATAATTAAATACTTTAGAAATGCAATCATAACAGTGAACTCTGTGATATATACCATAGGTAAATCTATATTGAGGATAATAAACTAATTATAATTACTTAAAAATTTTCTTAAATCACTTACTTCAAAGCATTGCTTTTAAATATAATTAAAAACCTCTTACTTTTTTAAAAAGTGATCACCTAACAAGAAAATACTTTAGAAATTCTATTAATAGCCTAGACTACTTTCTCTTTTGAATTTTGCTATGTCTTATAAAAAAATTCTGCTTTTTCCCCACATTAAGAAGTGGAAACTCTTACTTCCTTTGCTATGTACACAATATTGCACCAAAAATGACAAAGAGCCAATTTATGATATTTTCATATTTTCTATCAGGTAAGTAACTGTGCAAGTTTTGTTAAACATAAACTGTAACATGTTTGATGATTAGACACCTTTAACTTTAAAAAGTGAAGTTCATTAAAAAGCTACAAATGTAAGCTCAAATAGAATTACCTAAACAGTTAATGTTTACATTCTTAGATTTTGAAAATTTATATAAACTATCAAATACTGTTCCTGTGTGGTACTTAAAGTTTTTCACATTTCCACATATGTAGTACACCCCACATTCCTTCCCTTTATTACTCAATCTCAATTTCTTATATTTGAAGAAGTATTTATTAACTAAAAAATAATATGAAAGTTTATCATGTTCATTAAAACCTTCTTTTGCTAGGGAGATGAACAAAAGCAAAAATAGATAAAGTCACACAATTCCAATAACCACTGAAAGCCAACAAGAAGCATGTGGTCCTACCTTCAGGGGGTAAACTGTAGAGCTGGGCCACAGGTCCAGTCACAGGAATAACTGGTAACTGGAAATGGAAAGAACTTTTAATCGTTGGGAGTGGCAGGCGATTTTTAGGGAAACACTTCCTCATTATCAGACTGGAGGTGTTGACAAGAGGATCAAGGGTCCTGACTGCCAAACATTCCTGTTTTATAAGAAAAGAAAAAAAAGATAATGTGCCTTTGGTGAATAAGTGAAACAATTTTACATGACTTCGGAAAGTAATACATTAATAATTTTCAAAAGGCAAATACTACAAAAAAATTTAACATAATTATAAAACAGCTTTGACTAATCAGAAATATCTCTTTTTAAGTAAGAACCTCATATGGCAAATTTAGCAGTAATTTTCCTTAAATATTTTAACTAAGCAGAAATCAGTACCATCTTTGGTGCCAGAAGTCACCAAAGCACTAAGTTATATCTATGAGTGACTTAGGGAGCATTTAGCAAGCCTAGGGTATAAAATAAAAATGAAACTTTAAGGGAAGAAGAAAAAAAGAAGAAAGATTAAGAAATTAAGACAGGTGTAAAAAATAAAAAGGAATGTGCATTTGGCTGAGCTTTTCTCAAAATTCTATCAGTTATCATGCAATAGCACCCCTAACAAGTTAGCTGTTCAACTTATAAAAGAATAGCCTGAATATCACAATTTTAAGTTTTAAGAGTTTAATTTGCTATCCTGGTATCTAATCTTGAGAAGGACTAGTGAACAGCGAATTTGAAACTATTTCATATAACACTGTTATTATTATTGACAAGTGACATCTAGATGGCTTTAGATGGCACTTTGATAACCTGTGAAATTTTCAGTAGAAGTCTTCACACCTGACCTGTCAAAACAGATGAAAAACTAAGGCTCATAAATGTGAAGTGGCATAAACAAAGTCACCCAATTCTTCCTCCTATATCAAATATCCATCACTGTCTATATTAGGAATAGTGAAAATAAGTGCATGTGATTGATCTAAAAAAGAAAAAGCTAAGAGTTAACATAAAATATGTGTTCTTAACTACTCTCACACAGAAAAAGATTATTTGTTGTGTGTAAGACCAAAACGGCACAACCAAGGTGACTGGTTGGAATTTTCAAGACAGATTTTGTTCTAATAATTATAGCCTTGTAAAAATAAAAGGTTACTTTGCAATATCCCCACTCTGCAGATGCTAGAATCTTGCTAAAGCTATTGTTGAGAAGGTTTATGCATAAGATGGCTGGCAGAACCAGGATTCCTAACTCGAGGTTTCACTTCTGTACCTGCACTATTTAAAAATATTCTCTCCAGGAGAAAGACTGAGAACACTCACAAACAACATATCTGCCTTACCAGCCATAAAGGATTTGTGAATACTTATGAGGGGAACATACAAAACTGAGTATAGCCAACTGCACACCTTAGAAAACGTGGCTATATAGAATTCCTTCCTGCCCAGTGGAGAGATTTATATACATCTTCCTTTTACGTATGGGGGGAAAACCTCATATTGCAGAGATATGCACTGAGCACTTTCTCGAACTCAGTCTGATGTCACATTTGAGAAACGATTGTGCCTTTTGGCTTTTGGATTTTTTTAATATATTTATCATACTTTTTGAGTATTTTTAGAAATACTAGTATTCTTAAGAACCAAATCCTATCATTAATAGGTAATCATAATAACAGGAAGAAAATTAAAAACTCACTTGTGAGGTGTTATAAAGAATTTTCATCCCATTGGCATCAATAAATGCTTTTCTTCCCAACTTGATGCTTGTAACACTTTTTAAACTCTGTAAAATTCCTTTTCGAATGAGCATGTTTCTATGCCGATTATCATGGCGGTGCCAATCTACATAAATTGTTAAAAGGACTTGGACATATCCTCTGTCTACAGCTCTCCTGGCATTTGTTTCTTTAACAAAAGAAAATTGAGAAAATATTTTTTAAATAATAAGAGACACTGGTAGAATAAATCAAATTAAAAACATAACCACAATACTGGAATGAAGTCTTACAATACTTTTCCAAAAATAAATGGCAACCACATATTTAAATATTTTTTAGCTAACAACATAAATATGACAAGTTCCAGGTAATTTTCCAGAAACCTGCCCATATATTGTTTTGTGGTTAATAAATATCAAAATATCTTTAACACAATTAAGGTTGTATATTTTTAAATGTTAATACTAACAAAACTTTCATATATTTTAAAACTTATGAATATACTTTCATTACACCAAAAGGAATATATAAGCCTTTAACTCACTAGCTGTGACTATGATTTTGTTAAAAGCCATTATCATTATCGCAACTTCTATTACAATCTTTGTGTGAAATAAACTCCATTGGATTGTAGCTCCTACTACAAATTGTATGTGTTTCTATTGAAATTATTTTAAATTTTAATTACCCCCACAATTATATATAAATATCCATGCCACAACAAAGCTAAGTGAAAAGTACTTAAACAACTTTTTAGTAAGTGAAATGTAAGAAGCATTATATGATTAGAAGATAGTGCTTTATTGTCATTAATTTTTTAATATATGAAAAAACTGCATCAAAATTTTTTTTTGTAAACAGTCAATTTTATTGGGGTAAAATTAACAGAAATAAATTCATAAATTTGATGTACTTCATTTTTTTAATGTTAATATTTAAGATTTTTAACCAAAAGGGTGCATTTCACTAAGATGAGAGCAAGGGGATCATATCTTAGCAACATCCTGAGCCACCCAGCACCACAAGGGTGGGCCAATGATAAGAGTGCAAGATAATGTGGAACTCCAACCCATCTGAGGTTGTTAACTTAGAAAGAAATACCAGTCTCTTCCTCATCTACATTTACGTATAAAATGACCACCTGGCTCATGGCATGGACACTAAGATAATGCAACAGTAAGGCTGTGCTGCTTTTAGTTGCCTGAAAGAATTACTACAGTCTTAAATGTGCTAATACCCACCTAAAACATAAAGACACTGAGATCAACAAACTTATTAATGCCCTCTTAGAAATTATGTTCTGATACTTGAGAGCTGGAAGAAACTCACAGGGGCAGGAGGGGGGCACTTTCTTATGTAAAAGGTTTAATACCTCTGTTGTGTCTGGACGAGCTAGTTTGCTAAGGCTGTGGCTATCTATAGGATAGTTCAATAGTTCTGACTAACAATAGTTTCATGTATTTTAAACAAATATACATATTTCGTTTACACCAATTGGAATATATAAGCCTTTAGCTTACTAGCTTCTTAGTATTACCAGTAATACTTAAAATATATTACTATCATAATGTCTTTTAAGAATCACTGTAACTCCTATTACAAACTGTGTTTCCACTGGAATTCCCAAAAGCCTAAATGGTATTTATGAGAAATATTTAAATTCTTTATTGAAGATCAAATTAAAAACTTGTGCATAACTCAAACACAGGTGCTGAGTGACTCTTAAGAGAAGTGAGCAGATCTGTCTGCAATCCAGGATCATTTACTTGTCAGTTACTTTTTTACCTGATGGAGCAAACAGATATGTTTGCCCACCATCCTCCTTTGAAGGAGAAGAAGGGAGGGAGTAAAAGGAAGCTTATTATTTAAAACTGAAGATATCAGCATTTCAGTCATTTTAGGTTAACTGATTTCTAAAAATACTTGAAACTTAGAGTTTTAGTTTTTACTGACTTTGAATTAGTGACTTTGTCATCAGTGATTCTGAAAATTAGTAAGCTTTAATAAGAGTTTAGTTTTAATGGCTATTTTAATCTACTCTAAATCAAAAAAATATGCCTACATTAATTTAAAAATTAATCTTTAAACAATTTGAACCACAAAGGCAGGGAGGGCACATCAAAGCAAGGCTACAAATATCTTTGAAATTAATCCAAATATTCTAATCTTGGTCTAAAGTTTATCACATCATATATGAAAACAAAGCTACATAGCTAATATAATTGAATAACACACATTTCATTTCAAGGATAAAACTGTTAACTGAATTTTATGCACTCTAGTATATAATAGTAATACCTAAGGTGATTCTTTAAATTTAATAAATCATTACCAAATATCAGATTCTCAATCAATTAATCATTTGCTACTGTCCTTCTCATCAAACTTAAGGGCAAGTTGGTCTCACCATCAATAGACAGTTTTGGGGAAAAATAACATTGAAAGCCATCAATATAGATCTTTAGGACTAAATGTTATTGTGGTTAAATAAGATGTTAATTTAATCAACCAATGGAATGGGGGAATGGAAGTGCTAACAAAAATTAATATTTAAAATACAGACACTGAGTATCATGGAGAGAAAAAAAGCACATAATGGGGATGGTTACTCTCCAAAAAAAAAGCACCATATTGTGTTAAGACACATTTCCTCCAATACTTCGATTTTGAAGATTAAAAAAATTGTGCTTTAGTCTGTAAATGCATTTAGTAAAATGTAAATTTACATTACGTCATTTTTAATGTTATAAATTTGAATTTTATGGTAGAAATAAAACTTCTAATAAAGAGGTCCTAACTGAAAATCATATGTTACATAGAGACAGTAGTTGTCAAAGATACTCTTCATGGTAGATGTTCTCAAGGCCATGTTAGCGTCACTTTTTCAAAATGATACTATATAATATTTACATATTACTTTCCCCTACTAACAAGGCTTTATGTTTATGAAAGTAACTTAGAAAAAGGAAGTCAATATACTTGAATAAATTATATGAATGTACTGATAAATTAGAGCTCAATAAACATAAATGATCTTAGATATATATCAATCGACTGTACTAAAAGATAAAATCAACTTTGACATTAAATTATTATGAACAAGCTTTATAAACATAAACTAAATCTACATTTCCAGTTTCTTTAACATAGTAGACAGAATACTCAGAAAAATAGTATCTAGTATTTCTAGTATTTAAAAACTTACTTGATTTTAGCAATGCAGCAAGAGTGTCTAAAGCAACCCTGTCAACATGAGAAAACACAAACAACAACAAAACTAGTAAAATTAATCTACAATAGTAAATTCATACAATCTTTTCAGATAAGTAATTAGTATCTACTCCAAATGTCATTCCTGTTATAATCAATTACATATGCTGTTTCTCTATATGCCTCACTTCCTTCAGGTTAAAATTGGATATGAGGAAGACTGAAATATCAACAAAAAAGCACCAAAAAAAAATGTTTAAGAAAGAAAAAGAAGAAAATTAACAATGTCTAAGTCTTCATATCAGAGGTTAGGTGAATGGAATCATTGTACCCGTGTCTGACTGGGACAGAGTTCACAAAGGAATAATACTAAGAATCATAGATTCTGATTCACAAAAAAATTAAAACAAAAACAAGTTTTAACACAAAGTTTGCAACTACAAAATTCTATAGATATTCGTAGCTATCTGACTTCAAAGTATTTTAGCTCTATCAAGCAATAATCCTAACATTTAATGTGATAACAAATGTAACATATTTTAGAACTAGGAGGTTTGGGGAGAGGAAGTATGAACCCTTAACATTTTTCAGCCATACGGCACCAAAGAGAATAATGACCTAATTAACATCTCAAAAATTCTCACTGCCCATTAGAGGACTTATATATTCTTTAAATATAAATGTGCAGTTACACACAGTGAAATCAGTGGCCATTAAGCAACTTTGAAAATATATATAACATCACTGTGGAAAGCCTGTAATTCAAATATTTTTTTTAAAATGAGTTATTGAAGAAATGGAACTTTCAGGAACTTTAAAAATATAAGCCAGTACCTCTTAGTAAGATTTCAACAAGGATAATTAATTTGCATAAAAATATGTACACTGTCAAATTTAAGCATTTCACTCATCACTAAGCATTTGTTGAATGCCTACTAGATACCCACAGTAGCAGGTTCTTCATGGGTATAAAATTAGAAAACAAAGTTATCTCTTTCACAGATAATTTTACAATCTAGATAATGTAATAAAATGTACATATCTATGGAAAAACTACTCAAGATATTAAAACTGAAAACAAGATAATAAAGTTAATAAAGCTACATACACACTAGTGGTACACATAGCGTGACCAGATGATGACTTCTAAGATGACTTAGAAGATTTAAAACGGATACTGATTTAAGATGGATATTGGTTCAAAATAAAACCTGAAACAATAATCCAGGACTAGGTACAGACTAAGTGCTCATTTATAATAAATGCTCATTACTGCTACCCTCTAGAGCAAGTTGTTAACAGTTACATTTTGGTTTATTGACACAAATAAAGCAACCATATAAACATTTATTTATGATAACACTTGTAAAATAAAAACAACAGTATATGCTCTAAAAAATATAAACTCCTGCATGTAACTTTCTCAAAACAATGTGCAGTTTTGGTAATGGCAAGTTAAAAGTAAATGAAAACTATAAAATTATAACAGAATTTTCACAGCACTGAATCATCAGTAAGAAACTTTTCATAATCTTATAATTATTCAATAAAATGCACTTAAGACTGTAAAACTATCAGAATAAGGATGACTTTTAAATTGGTCAAAATCAGAACTAAATGGATCTTCTAAGTACAATGGCAATTTTGGGGAAAAAAGAAGACTTCATTCAGCAAGGCATGATAAATGCCAAAAATTGTTACATATGCCTTGTATATGTGTTTTCTAGTTTAATTCTTAAAAAAAAAAATCCTAGCCCATAGAATTGACACATTTTATGAATAAGGAAACTAAGGATTTCAGAATATAATATGCCTAGGGTCACATAAAAACTAAGTGATATGAAAAATAAATCATACAAGATTCTTGTTGAGAAAGAAAATTATGAAATCAGAAATGTCAGCCTCCTCCAAAAAGATATGTTGAAGTCCAAACCTCTAGCACCTCAGAACGTGGCCTTATCTGGAAACAGGGTCTTTGCAGATGTAATTAGTTAAAATGAAGTCATGCTGGAGTAGACTGCCCTTAATCCATCAACACGGATGCTCTTATAAAAAGAGGGAAGACTATTTGAAGACAGACACACAAGGAGAGAACACCATATGATGATAGAGGCAGAGACTGAAATGTTGCACCTACAACCAAGGAACACTAAAGATTGCCAGCAAACCACCAAAAGCTAGGAATAAGCAAGGAAGGATTCTCCCCTGCGGGTTACAAAGGGAACACTGGTCCTGCTGACAAGTTGATTCTGAACTTCCAGCCTCCAGAGACAATAAATTTGTTATTATAAACTACCAACTTTGTACTAGGTACTTTGTTACAACAGTCCTAGGAAACTAATACAATTGCTTAGAGGCAATCATTTGCAATGAACTCAGAATTTTCCCATCTACAGCTAAGTCTTAATTCAAAATTTTAAAAATCTTAACAGCATTTTCAGAAACAGTCTTTCTGCCTGCTGGCAGTTGTTTACAACACATTTGAACCAAACAGAAGTGCTCTGACATTTTCTAAGCCTTAAACTACATGTTTTTCTCTTGATGTTTATTCTTCAATGCTGCCAAAACTGGATATGCACCCAATGCCTTCTGCCCATCATGCTTGTTCCACAGCCCCATTAGATGAAAAGAAATTATGAAGTTTGGTGCAAAGTCGTCTTGACAGTTTTACCAAGATGTTTTTTAAAAGGTATTTTTAAAAACTTCAGTACAAAGGAATTTCTGCAATTCTATGTCAGTTATAAGCCAGTATGAATTTATAATATAAAAGTTACCCAACAATTACAGAATAGTATTTATTGAAAAGTACATTTTTATATGTTGAATTTCTCAGCACCAATATTTTATACTTCCTCATATATTTTGCAGTCTTCACAAGTCCCACACAGAATAATAACTAACAATGGCTTTAAAAGCAGCCTGTGGCTTATTCATTTGGGAGCAGTGAGGGAGGAGAAACTGAAGCCCCAGGTACTCATGAAGTTATTTAAGTTGCGGGGGGAGTCAATCCTTGCAATAACCTCCAAACCTGTAGTGAAACTCAGAAAGAGTTACAATAACTTTTAGAGTTGCTTCCTTCTAGATTAACAGTGTTTAAATCTAAAACCTAAAATTGGAAAGGAAAGGAAATTCTAAAGGAAAGCGCTGCTCTTCAAACATAAATAATAACCCTCAATCTTCTTCAACTAACTAAATGCACGGCATTAAGGGGAGGAAGAATTGGTATACAAATGCTCTAGATGTTGAGATTGTTTAATTAAGGGGGAGATCCTACAATTATTCAAAATAATAAAGGAATCATGATATAGATGTCTGGTCAATGAATGGTTTATCCTTTTTAAAATAAAAATAAAGTTTAAAGAGTTTTTCTTTTTAAAATATAGAAAAAAGAATGAAGGAATAATGTAGATAACTTACATTCCTTTCTCAGAAGTTTAGACCCACTGATTTCTACATGGTTTTGGAAATAGTCCATGTTGTATATTATACAGATACTTGTGAAATGTTCTTTTCTCCTAGGAACTTTTTATATTAGGTTTGGTAACTTGGTTACAATAGAGTAATGTAGATCTTAAGTAGGAGATCATAACCAAGATCAAGATTAATTTTAAAGTACTTTAAAGATCAAGAAGAGAAAAGGCATAAAAATTTTAAAGATAAAGAATATATTTTTAATATTAACTAGGATTCATGCACATCCACATTACTACATTACTTACCTAAACTAATTACACTGCATTAATATAGGCATTGTGCTAATTACAAGAATTACCTCATTAAATCCTCATAACAACCTTATGATGGAGGCACAAATACTACCATTTTACAGACAGGAAACTGGGGCATAAAAAGTTAGGCAACTTACTTCATATCATGAAGCCAGGGCTAACATGCAAATCAAGTTCTGCAGGGCTCCAAAGCCCACTCACTACACTACATCAATTCTGGAAGTTGGTTTTACTAATTGTGAACAATCATTTTCTTTATCTTGTCACATTTCATCAGATGCTCTAAGACTGTGTGTATGATCTTTATATAAGTAAATATGCTGTCATCCCACCAAATAATATTTAATAAATAATTATATGTGCAAGTAAGCTTCCATTTTCAAGCAGGGTAAAAGCTAAACATCTGACCTTTATTAAGTAAGGGTGAAAAGACTGAGTATGTTCTGGACGTTATTCATTTGTAAAAGTTAACCAAATAGTTGATGTGGACAAGTTCTTCCTTATAAAAGAATCACAGCTAATAAAAGTAGAAAGAATGAGAAAATTAGAAAAGTCACTATTTTGGAACCTTTTAAGAAATAATGGATCAGGCAATGCTATGAAATATTGCTAAGTTTTTAGGTGAAAGGGGATGGAACATTTCAACACAATGATTTTCAGTGGTGCAAAACAGAGACCCAGCACCACCTATGAAATATTTTGACCATTAAAAAAAAAACAAAAAACAAATCTAATCAAGCCTCAAGCTCCATCAGTCTACAGAAAATTTGAGGGATATACCTACAAATTAAGTGACCCCAGTATACAGTCATCTTAATCTATGTTGGGACATTCTATAAGATGCCACCCAGTTCCTTCAACAAATAAAACAGAATGGAAAAGTAGGGGGACTGTTACTGACTGCAAAAAATTACAAGACTTATCAATCAAGTAGAATGTAGAGCCCTTATTTGGATCCTGATTTGAACAAGCCAACTGTAAAAAAAAGACATTCCTCAGACAATCAGAAAATATTAGATGATCTTAAAGAATTATTAATATTGTTGAACAAAGAAATGATACTTTGGTAACACTAAAAGAAAAAAACTATGTCTGATAGTGATCATACTAAAGAATTTACAGTGTAAACGTCATGGCTGATATTGCTTTAAAGGGCATTTGGAGACAACTGGAGAAAACTAAACACTAGATTTTAGATAGTGTTAGGGAATTAATCATTTTGTTGAGTATGATTACAGTATTATGGTTATTTTTTAGGTCCCTATTTAGCAGAGTTACATAATGAAGTATTTAGGGGAAAAGTGAGAAAATATCTGGTATTTGCTTACAGAAATTCATATATATGTGGAAAACATCTGGGATTTGCTTAAAAATACCCCAGGAAAAATAAATAAAAGTCTGGAGGGGGAATAAATGAAACAAACATGGCAGAATGTTGATAACTGTTGAATATAATAAGTAATAATTAATATAATATAAATGCTGTATTTGAAAAATTCCATAATAAAAATTTTTTTTAAAGAATGACCATTAATTTGGCTTAAGAAAGTACTAAATATAATGAAATAACTGAAACTGCTTTCATTTTGAGGTTGAGAGACCTACAAATAAATATGTGCATATGTGTGTAAATATATTTATTTTTTATTTATTTATGGATGTGTGTGTGTATATATACACACACACACAAATACACATATATATAACACATATTTTGAGATATATATACATATCTCAAAGTAAGAAAAAGAATAACATGATTTTGACAAAGAAGAAATGTATAAATTTAAAATATATCCAGATAATTGTAAAACTGAAGGAAGTAGTCATTAAAAGACTGTAAAATTGGGTAGGGAATATAGTAGGCACTCAATAAATGTTTCTGAATGAATGATACTCTATAAATGGTCTTTTTTCCTATTATAGTATCTAGGAATGTTCAAAGTCTAAATTTCCATAACACTATGTTCAATGAATTTATCTAATTTTGATATATTTTTGAAGATTAAACTTTGTACTAAAGAAAATCTGTATCATAATTAAATCACTATTTAAGAACTGAGAAAGGACCCTAGATACAATTTAACCCAATCTGCTCATTGTACAGATCAAGATGGTAAGGCCCAAAATAACAAAGGGTATACCTCGATTTACACTTAATACATTTACTCACTTCATAAGACTGGAATTCTTCTTACTAAATGGTCCGACGATTTTAAACATCAGTTCCACAACTCCATTTTTCCCTAAGGATACAGAATTCACAGCTGGGAAGGTGAAAAAAAGATGTAAAGTGATTTAAAAACCTCAGTGAGTAGAAATGCATATACATGTGATACACAGCCAAAAATATATACAAATTGTTTAGTACATGTGAACTCAAGTCCCTCGTAAAGTCCACCTTAGTCAATACTTCAAAGGAAGGGGGGTTTTTTTGCTTTATTTTTTAATGTTGCAGGGAAATTGCAGTTACGTGTTGTTAAAACAAAGTGTTAGACAAAGGCATGCCAATGGGAAGATGAGGTGGGAAAAGAAGTTAAAACAAATTATGAAAGGTCCTAGAAGCTGTTAATTCTTTCAACTGCAGGGAATTACCCAAAAGGAACAACAAATCAGATCTGCATTTTAGATACAGGTCAGATTTAACAGCATTGTAGGAAAGATGGATTTGAGAGACACATTAGGAGACTGTGGTCTAGGTGAGAGGTAATGAGGACCTTAACTAAAGCGACTGCAGTAGGGAAAAACAGGTAACAACTTTAGACAGAACATGCAAATAATTACCTAACCAGAAAATTGTGCCTAACATTTTCAATACTGAACAAATATTATTTAAAAATTATAGATACACTGTTTACTGACCTCCTGGTGCTTAATTAAATAAAATGCCACCGAAAATGTAGTTCCTAAAGTTTTGTATGACAATTTAAATTTCCTCTATATCTGTTTATTACTCCATTATCGCTTCTAATTTTAGTCTGTTTTGTGTTCCTTTTTCCTTCATTCAGTGGTTTATCTGTTTTATTTTTAATCCAATTGTTTTATTTTTTAAATCAACTTTTGAAGATTTCATAACGTATTTTTTCTTTACTATTTCATTCCTCTGCTTTCCTTATGTTTATTGCTCTGTTCCTAATTTCTTTGTTTAAACAGCCAATTAATTCATTTCCTTATGTGCTTCTTAATTATTTAAGTGTTAAATATTTAAGTATTCAAAACTATTTTCCTGTGAGTACACCTTTAGCTATATTGTCAAAGTATAGATACAGATAAATAAATACACACACACGCATCTACCACTTTGATTGTCATTATTTTGTGATGATGTTCTGCAATAATATGTACTGTAATAAATAAGGAAACACAAGCTTTAAATGATACATTAAACAAGATGGACTTAATTGATATTTATAGGACACTCCATCCAAAAACAACAGAATACACATTTTTCTCAAGTGCTCATGGAACATTCTCCAGGATAGATCATATCTTGGGTCACAAATCAAGCCTTGGTAAATTTAAGAAAACTGAAATTGTATCAAGTATCTTTTCTGACCACAATGCCATGAGACTAGATATCAATTACAGGAAAAGATCTGTAAAAAATACAAACACATGGAGGCTAAACAATACAGTACTTAATAATGAAGTGATCACTGAAGAAATCAAAGAGGAAATAAAAAAATACCTAGAAACAAATGACAATGGAGACACAACGACCCAAAACCTATGGGATGCAGCAAAAGCAGTTCTAAGGGGGAAGTTTATAGCAATACAAGCCCACCTTAAGAAGCAGGAAACATCTCGAATAAACAACCTAACCTTGCACCTCAAGCAATTAGAGAAAGAAGAACAAAAAAACCCCAAAGCTAGCAGAAGGAAAGAAATCATAAAAATCAGATCAGAAATAAATGAAAAAGAAATGAAGGAAACGATAGCAAAGATCAATAAAACTAAAAGCTGGTTCTTTGAGAAGATAAACAAAATAGATAAACCACTAGCCAGACTCATCAAGAAAAAAAGGGAGAAGACTCAAATCAATAGAATTAGAAATGAAAAAGGAGAAGTAACAACTGACACTGCAGAAATAAAAAAAATCATGAGAGATTACTACAAGCAACTCTATGCCAATAAAATGGACAATCTGGAAGAAATGGACAAATTCTTAGAAATGCACAACCTGCCAAGACTGAATCAGGAAGAAACAGAAAATATGAACAGACCAATCACAAGCACTGAAATTGAAACTGTGATTAAAAACCTTCCAACAAACAAAAGCCCAGGACCAGATGGCTTCACAGGCGAATTCTATCAAACGTTTAGAGAAGAGCTAACACCTATCCTTCTCGAACTCTTCCAAAATATAGCAGAGGGAGGAACACTCCCAAATTCCTTCTACAAGGCCACCATCACCTTGATACCAAAACCAGACAAGGATGTCACAAAGAAAGAAAACTACAGGCCAATATCACTGATGAACATAGATGCAAAAATCCTCAACAAAATACTAGCAAACAGAATCCAACAGCACATTAAAAGGATCATACACCATGATCAAGTGGGGTTTATTCCAGGAATGCAAGGATTCTTCAATATACGCGAATCTATCAATGTGATAAACCATATTAACAAATTGAAGGAGAAAAACCATATGATCATCTCAGTAGATGCAGAGAAAGCTTTCGACAAAATTCAACACCCATTTATGATAAAAACCCTCCAGAAAGTAGGCATAGAGGGAACTTTCCTCAACATAATAAAGGCCATATATGACAAGCCCACAGCAAACATCATCCTCAATGGTGAAAAACTGAAAGCATTTCCACTAAGATCAGGAACAAGACAAGGTTGCCCACTCTCACCACTCTTATTCAACATAGTTTTGGAAGTTTTAGCCACAGCAATCAGAGAAGAAAAGGAAATAAAAGGAATCCACATCGGAAAAGAAGAAGTAAAGCTGTCACTGTTTGCAGATGACATGATACTATACATAGAGAATCCTAAAGATGCTACCAGAAAACTACTAGAGCTAATCAATGAATTTGGTAAAGTAGCAGGATACAAAATTAATGCACAGAAATCTCTGGCATTCCTATATACTAATGATGAAAAATCTGAAAGTGAAATCAAGAAAACACTCCCATTTACCATTGCAACAAAAAGAATAAAATATCTAGGAATAAACCTACCTAAGGAGACAAAAGACCTGTATGCAGAAAATTATAAGACACTGATGAAAGAAATTAAAGATGATACAAATAGATGGAGAGATATACCATGTTCTTGGATTGGAAGAATCAACATTGTGAAAATGACTCTACTACCCAAAGCAATCTACAGATTCAATGCAATCCCTATCAAACTACCACTGGCATTTTTCACAGAACTAGAACAAAAAATTTCGCAATTTGTATGGAAACACAAAAGACCCCGAATAGCCAAAGCAATCTTGAGAACGAAAACAGGAGCTGGAGGAATCAGGCTCCCTGACTTCAGACTATATTACAAAGCAACAGTAATCAAGACAGTATGGTACTGGCACAAAAACAGAAAGATAGACCAGTGGAACAGGATAGAAAGCCCAGAGATAAACCCACGCACATATGGACACCTTATCTTTGATAAAGGAGGCAGGAATGTACAGTGGAGAAAGGACAGCCTCTTCAATAAATGGTGCTGGGAAAACTGGACAGGTACATGTAAAAGTATGAGATTAGATCACTCCCTAACACCATACACAAAAATAAGCTCAAAATGGACTAAAGACCTAAATGTAAGGCCAGAAACTATCAAACTCTTAGAAGAAAACATAGGAAGAACACTCTATGACATAAATCACAGCAAGATCCTTTCTGACCCACCTCCTAGAGTAATGGAAACAAAAACAAAAATAAACAAATGGGACCTAATGAAACTTCAAAGCTTTTGCACAGCAAAGGAAACCATAACCAAGACCAAAAGACAGCCCTCAGAATGGGAGAAAACATTTGCAAATGAAGCAACTGACAAAGGATTAATCTCCAAAATTTACAAGCAGCTCATGCAGCTCAATAACAAAAAAACAAACAACCCCATCCAAAAATGGGCAGAAGACCTAAATAGACATTTCTCCAAAGAAGAGATACAGAATGCCAACAAACACATGAAAGAATGCTCAACATCATTAATCATTAGAGAAATGCAAATCAAAACTACAATGAGATATCATCTCACACCAGTCAGAATGGCCATCATCAAAAAATCTAGAAACAATAAATGCTGGAGAGGGTGTGGAGAAAAGGGGACACTCTTGCACTGCTGGTGGGAATGTGAATTGGTTCAGCCACTATGGAGAACAGTATGGAGGTTCCTTAAAAAACTACAAATAGAATTACCATATGACCCAGCAATCCCACTACTGGGCATATACCCTGAGAAAACCAAAATTCAAAAAGAGTCATGTACCAAAATGTTCATTGCAGCTCTATTTACAATAGCCCGGAGATGGAAACAACCTAAGCGCCCATCATCAGATGAATGGATAAAGAAGATGTGGCACATATACACAATGGAATATTACTCAGCCTTAAAAAGAAATGAAATTGAGCTATTTGTAATGAGATGGATAGACCTAGAGTCTGTCATACAGAGTGAAGTAAGTCAGAAAGAAAAAGACAAATACCATATGCTAACACATATATATGGAATTTAAGGGAAAAAAAATGTCATGAAGAACCTAGGGGTAAGACAGGAATAAAGACGCAGACCTACTGGAGAACGGACTTGAGGATATGGGGAGGGGGAAGGGTGAGTTTTGACAGGGCGAGAGAGAGTCATGGACATATACACACTAACAAACGTAGTAAGGTAGATAGCTGGGGGGAAGCAGCCGCAAGGCACAGGGATATTAGCTTGGTGCTTTGTGACAGCCTGGAAGGGTGGGATGGGGAGAGTGGGAGGGAGGGAGACGCAAGAGGGAAGACATATGGGAACATATGTATATGTATAGCTGATTCACTTTGTTATAAAGCAGAAACTAACACACCATTGTAAAGCAATTATACCCCAATAAAGATGTTTAAAAAAATAAATAAATAAAAAATAAATAAATCTAAAAAAAATAATAATAATAATATGTACTGTACAGTCTCAATTCTAGGTGTTTTATTAATCATTCCAATCCCATAGTCAGGGAATAGAAGAAAATCCATACCTCAGGGGCTTGGGACCTAATATTACATTAGTGAGAGAGGGAGAGAATGTGTGTGTGTGTGTGTGTGTGTGTGTGTGTACACGCCCATTGGGAGACACTTCATCTGAGACTCTCTCCCTGTGATTATTGTTTTCTCCAGCTTCCTCAGAGGCTCCTGTGCTATTTATTTTCGGTTCTGCTACTCCCCTATTCATTACTGAAGAGAATTAGCTCCAGGTGACTATGCCACCACATTCCTTCCTTCTCAATTTTCCTCTCATCTGTGAAAATCCAACTACGCATAGCAGTTTTTCCAGCTTCCAATATCCTCATATTCCTCCAAATCTTCTCCACAGGCCACCTACTCATCCCCCTTACTACATGCCTTTACAAACTGGGGGAATTAATGAGAATTCTGAAGATTTTGTCAACTCACCTTCTTACCCTACCTCACTTTTGTGGTGGGGGGTTAGAATTACAAAGATCCATATTAAATATTCTCTTTCCTTGTCCACGAATTTTAGAGACTTATGAAGTTAAAGTACAGAATTTTCATTTTGTGTTAACTTCACAACACTGAGCTAACTAAAAGCTGCTCTGAAATACTCACAGTTGGCAGAATATACTCGTAAAAGCTGAAGACAAGGCAAAACCAAGCGATGATTCTGCAAATTCTGTTTGACCAAATTCAGGGTTATATTTAGAGCTCCATTAATTCTAGCTTTCGCTCCAAATTTTTTGTCTGTTTAAAAAAAATGAACAAACACAATTTATTCATATATAACTTCTGAATAAAATGAAATGTCATAAAACAATGAAATTTCTAAAACTAATATTGTAAATTCATATTATCAACTAAAAGTTGATCTGAGATAATTAAAGCTGTTATCACTTTCTTATATGATTATGATTAAAAGCTTAACTAGACTATAAGCTTTTTAGGCACTGAGACGTGACTATAAGATGACTATTAATGAAAAGCAAACACATTCTACCTGCATGCTCCTCAAAGCATTCCCATCCACACTCCCTCCTTCTGGCCTCAACAATATCCATGTTATGTGTATCTTTTGTAACATATATATACCAGGGACACACACACCAAGACACACTTCTGACTTTAACGCATTTTTTCTTCCTTTTTCCACCACATGCAATAGAATTACTCAGGAATTTAGGATCCTGAATTCTTGCAGGTCACTAGTTGACTGTAAAAAGCATTCCATGACTCAGACCAAGAAAAAGCAGTAGCATTTTAGATTGTAAAATTTACCAGTTTCAAGGCACACAGAATTGATGTAACAAAAACAGTTCCACCTGAGAGTCATACAAACGAAACCCTTACCTTTCGGTCCAATTTTTGCAAGAATGGAATGAATCTGCACCATTAACTCCTCATTCAGAGGAGATTCTTTGCTGGCGTTCATAAGTAACTGTAATAATATTTGTGAACCACCTTTGGAGACTAAGAAACTCGCTCTTCGACCTCCACCTAAGAAGTTTTTTGAAAGAAATATGTTGAAATCGCAAATTCTTCTATAACATATTAGATATCACAACCTGTTAGCTTTAAAGAAGTATTAAAAGTGATGACTTCAGAAAGAAAACAAATAGCATCAAAATAAAATTTTATTTTATTTATGTTAGTTTTAAAAATAGCGCAGATAGTAAATAAAAGTGATGCAAAACTCTACATTCAAGGCTCGAAAACACATGGGTTTGAGGGACACCAGAAGATACCAAAAACAAAGCAAGAACAAGACTATGACATTTTCACTTCCAAACTCCAATACTCAGAATAGCCTCTGTATGAGTATCAGAAAATTCCAAAAAAAGTACACATGATGCATTTCTGATCATTGTTTACAAACAGAAATTACACCAAAGGAAACAAAAACTTACCAGCTGACACCAGCTCAACAAGAATGCTTAAGATATTAAGTGTAGTTTGAAGATCTTTCGTGTTCTGAAATAAATAGTTTATTTGCTTTATTAAAACATTGTAAATTTGTGATTCCCAAACTTTTTCTGTCTGTCGGGAACCACCTATATTTTACAGATGACCTTTTTGGTTTCTCTAAGAATAAACGTATTCAGGTTTTCACTATTCTAACACATCACTTCAGTCTCATTGTCCTTAAAATTTTTTGGAAATCATCTGAGCTATTATTTTCTTATTATCAACAGGAATTAATTTGAACTCATAAACTTCTACCAAATAGACAATACAAATAAATGTATTAAAATATAAAAGGCACTACAATGTATATATGGTGACTATCCAGTGAGCTCCCCTCTCAAAAAGTAACTGCATTATCAATTTCTTATGCATCCAGCAAGATACTGTACACACATAAAAGTAATCCATGTAAATACACATATATACATAGATTTATTTCTCCAAATGGTATTACTGCTCTATAGATAACTATTTTTATACTGATATTTTTACATGTCAATAAATAGTTTCTTCACCCTTTTTTAAGGGCCACATGATATATTCTACTGCATGGCAATACCATTGTTTATGCAACCAGTCACCTATCAATGGGATATTTAAATTTTTTAAATCTTTTGCTATTAAAAATTGCAACCAAAACTAAGTACGTACACTTACAGGAAAGCAAGTACAACTGTACATGGGATAAATTCCTAGAATTTCTGGGTCAATGATATGGGCATTTATTTTGATAGTAGATATTACTAACTTGCTCTTCACTGAGCAATTTACACTCCAACCCACAGTGCAGAAAAGTAACTATTTCCCAAAGTCTGAACAGCCAATCTAATAAGAGAAAATGTTTAAATACTGTACTTTGGTTATATTTCTCTTACTAAAAGCAATGCTTGGATGAAGAAAGCCACACAGACAGCAGAACTGTGGCCTATTCAAGGAACTGCCTCATCCCCAGAGTAGAAGGATTTTACAGTGCTTATTTAGAGGAATTTCGGAATTGCAATGTTATCAGTGACTGGAATGGGACTCTTGTTCTTCCCCTTTCCAAAAGGGAATAAGTGTTGTCTAGTTCACCACTTAAGGACAGAGACTAATGGAACCAGAAAGTCAAATCCAGACCAGAAAAAGCACCACACATTAACCAGAGACCCTCGTCTTAGCACTGTGGGTATTAACTGGACCACTGGCTTACTGGGGACGGAGTTGGAAGAATGAGAGACAAACATTTGTTAAAGAAAAGAATGGACTGCGGCAGGAGCAGTATTGCTAAGTGTTCATCTTCTTCCTGGGTACACAGCCAAACCACATTTTCCAGCTCTTTTGCAATTACGTTTGGGCCATATGACTGAGTTCAGGCCACTGGAATCTGAATGGAAGTTGCACTGCTATCTCATTTACCAGGGAAGCAGGATAATTTTTTTTTGAATACAGTTTTTTATTTTTAAAAAATTTTATACAATTTTAAAAGGTTACTTTCAATTTAGTTATTACAAAATATTGGCTATATTCCCCATGTTGTACAATACATCCCTGTACAAAACTATCTTGCACCCTATAGTTTTTTTTTGGGGGGAGGGGATATAGTTGTTTTACAATGTTGTGTTAGTTTCTACTGTACAGTGGAGCTCCCTGTGCTATACAGAAGGCTCTCATTAGTTATCTATTTTACACATATTAGTGTATATATGTCAATCCCAATCTCCCAATTCATCCCACCCCCTCTTTCCCCCCTTGGTGTCCATACATTTGTTCTCTACGTCTGTGTCTCTATTTCTGCCTTGCAAACAGGTCCATCTGTACCATTTTTCTAGATTCCACATATATGCATTAACATATATTTGTTTTTCTCTTTCTGACTTACTTCACTCTGAATGACAGTCTCTAGGTCCAACCACTTCTCTACAAATGACCCAATTTCATTCCTATTTATGGCTGAGTAATATTCCATTGTGTATATATACCACATCTTCTTTATCCATTCGTCTGTCGATAGGCATTTAGGTTGCTTCCATGACCTGGCTATTATAAATAGTGCTGCAATGAGCATTGGGGTGCATGTGTCTTTTTGAGTTATGGTTTTCTCTGGGTATATGCCCAGTAGTGGGATTGCTGGGTCATATGGTAGTTCTATTTTTAGTTTTTTAAGGAACGTCCATACTGTTCGCCATAGTGGCTATATCAATTTACATTCCCACCAACAGTGCAAGAGGGTTCCCTTTTCTCCTCACCCTGTCCAGCATTTACTGTTTGTAGATTTTTTGATGATGGCCATTCTGAACAGTGTGAGGTGATACCTCATTGTGATTTTGATTTGCATTACTCTAACAATTCGTGATGACTGACATATAGGAGAAACTGACAATAATACATAATAGTAGAAGACTTTAACACCCCACTTACATCACTGGACAGCTCATCAGACACAAAATCAAAAAGGCAACAGTAGTCTTAAATGACACCAGAGGCCAGTTGGACTTAAAAAAATTATCTACAGGACCTTACATCCCCAAACAGCAGAATACATAATCTTTTCAAGTGCACATGGAACCTTCTCCAGGATAGATCACATGCCAGGCCACAAAACAAGTCTCAATAAATTAAAAGGCACATGACAAGATGTACAATAAGGATAATTATTATAGAAGTGCAAATCAAAACAACAGTGATATATCACCTCACACCTGTCAGAATGGCTATCAACAAAAAGAACACAAAAAACAAATGTTGGCGAGGATGTGGAGAATAAAACCCATGTACACTGCTGGTGGGAATGTATATTGGTGCAGCCACTGTGGAAAAGAGTGTGGAGGTTTCTCAAAACTAAAAATAGAACTACAGAATGACCCAGCAATTCCAATCCTGAGTATATATCCAGAAAAAAACAAAAACACTAATTTGAAAAGATATATGCACCCCGATGTTCACAGCAGTACTGTTTACAATAACCAAGATATGGAAGCAACCCAAGTATCCATAAACAGATGAATGGATAAAGAAGATGTGGTATATATATATATATATATATATATATATACATATATATACATACATATATATATATATATACACAATAGAGTATTACTCAGCCATAATAATGAAATTCTGCCATTTGTAGTAATGTGGATGGACCTAGAGAATTTTATGCTTAGTGAAACAAGTCAGACAGAGAAAGACAAATATTGTATGCTATCATTTATATGTGAACTCTAAAAAACAATACAAATGAATGTATAAAGCAAAACTGGAACATTCTCACAGATACAGAAAACAAACTAGTGGTTACCAGTGGGGAGAGAAGATGGTGGAGGGGCACATTAGGGGTACAGAATTGAGTTACAAACTACTAAGTATAAAACAAATAGGCAACAAGAATATATTGTATAGCACAGGGAATTTATAGCCATTATCTTGTAATAACGTTTAATGGAGTATAAACTGTAAAAATACTGAATTACTAAGCCGTACACCTGAAACTATAAAAAATATAATATTGTAAATCAATACTATACTTCAATTAAAGGAAAAAAAAAAAAACAGAGAATTCCCTGGCAGTCCAGTGGTTAGGATTTCACACTTCCACTGCTGAGGGCACAGATTCCATCCCTGGTCAGGGAACTAAGATCCCACAAGCCATGCGGCACAGTCAAAAAAAAAAACACACACACATGAACTCACTCCCTGATCATTTTTTTTCCAGTTCTACTAAGATATAGTCTGACGTATAACATTGTTTAAGTCTAAGGTATACAACGTACTCACTCACTCCTTATTTTTAACATTGCACTGAATAAAATATAAAATCTTGATTCTGACTGTCTTGCTGATCCACCCCAAACTGTTATACTAGCATTGAAACTTAATTAATATCAATATAATATAGTTATTCAACCAATGTATGAAGTGAACTTAATCATAAATGAATAACTAACAGAACAAATGAGAATTTCCAATTTCAATCTTTTTTTTTTTTTTGGCCACGCCACACATTATGCAGGATCTTGGTTCCCTGACCAGGGATCAAACCCATGCCCCCTGCAGTGGAAGCACAGAGTCTTAACCACTGGACTGCCAGGGAAGTCCCTCAATCATTTATTTTAAGCTAAAGATTTATTTCCAACTAATGCTTTATTTTCTATTACCAATTAGAATGGCATATTAAGATTTAAAATACGGTTATCATTATAATCCTAGGGAAATACACTTAGAGGTTTATCTAGTATATGTTAGAATGTTTACATCCCCATTCCAAATAATTTAAAAAAGAAAACAAACTTCCATTCATTGGCTCTACCTCTAGGATAAAAATTTTGTACTTTGTAATTTTTTTTCTCTCAGTATTGGTTGCTATTAACAGCTACATAATTAAAGCATGTCAGTGACTTACCTCTAATGTTGACAGCAGAACTTCCATTCCTGTAGAACCTTTGGCTGTCATTTCTCTCCTTGTTTTTTCTGAAAAGTAGGAAAAAAAGTTTTCTTCTAAAACATGAAAGAAAAAAAATTACATATAGTTTTATCACACAGTTAACATTTACTAATAATATTACTAATATTATTATAATTATATTATATTAGATAATATTCCCTGTGGTATACAACATATCCTTATGGCCTATCTTACAACAAATACTTTGTACCTCTCACTCCTCACCACTATATTGTCCCTCCCTCCCTCCCTCCCTACTGGTAACACGTTTGTTCTCTATATCTGTGAATCTGCTTCTTTGTTATATTCACTAGTTTGTTATATATTTTAGATTCCACATTTAAGTGATATCATACAGTATTTTTCTTTGTCTGACTTATTTCACTTAGTATAATGCCCACCAAGTCCATCCATGTTGCTGCAAACAGCAAAATTTGTTCTTTTTTTATGGCTGGGTAGTATTCCATTGTGTGTGTCTGTGTTTGTGTCTGTATATCACATCGTCTTCATCCATTCATCTGTTGATGGAAACTTAAGTTGCTTCCATATCTTGGCAATTGTAAATAATGCTGATATGAACACTGGGGTGCATATATCTTTTCAAATTAGTGTTTTTGTGGCTTTTTGGATATATACCCAGGAGTGGAATTGCTGGGTCATATGGTAGTTCTATTTTTAGTTTTTGAGAAAGCTCCATACTGTTTTCCACAGTGGTTGCACAAATTTACATTTCCAACGACAGTGTACAAGGGTTTTTTCTCCACATCCTCATTTGTTATTTGTGTTCTATTTGATAATAGCCATTTTGACAGGTGTGAGGTGATAGCTCATTGTGGTTTTGAGCTACATTTCACTGATGATTAGCAATATTGAGCATATTTTCATATGCCTGTTGGCCACCTCCATTTTCTCTTTGGAAAAATGGCTGTTCAGTTCTTCTTCCCATTTTTTAATTAGGTTGTCTATTTTTTTTTTGATGTGAAGTTGTATTAGCTGTTTATATATATTACATATTAATCCCTTATCAGTCGAATCATTTGCAAATATTTTCTCCCATTCAGTAGAAATGGAAACTAGATGATCCTTTTCATCACAATAAATAGAAAAAAAAAGGTTGTCTTTTTGTTTTGTCAATGGTGTCCTTTGCTTTTAAATTGAATTAGGTCCCATTTATTTATTTATTTTTGCTTTTATTTACTTTAGGACATGAATCCAAAAAATTATTGCTGCGATTTATGTCAGAGTGTTCTGCCTATGTTTTCCTCTAAGAGTTTTATAGTATCCAATCTTACATTTAGATCTTTAATCCAATTTGAGTTTATTTTTGTATATGGCATTAAAGAATGTTTTAATTTCATTCTTTCACATGCAGCTGTCCAGTTTACCCAGCACCACTTACTGAAGAAGCTGTCTTTTCTCCATCATGTATTTTTGCCTCCTTTGTCATAGATTAAGTACCTGGGTTTATTTCTGGGCTCTCTATCTTGTTCCACTGATCTATGTGTCTGTTTTTTGTGCCAATACCATACTGTTTTGATTACTGTTTCTTTGTAGTATAGTCTGAAATCTGGGTGTGTGATTCCTCCAGCTCTGTTCTTCTTTCTCAAGATTGTTTTGGCAATTTGGGGTCTTTTGTGTTTCCATACAAATTTTGAAATTATTTGTTTTAGTTCTGTGAAACATGCCATTCGTACTTTGATAGGGATTGCACTGAATCTGTACATTGCCTTGGGTAGTATGGTTATTGTAACAATACTGATTCATCCAATCCATGAACATGGTATATCTTTCCATCTATTTTTGTCATCTTCAATTTCTTTCATCAGTGTCTTATAGTTTTCAGAGTACACGTCTTTTGCCTTCTTAGGTAGGTTTATTCCCAGGTGTTTTACTCTTTTTGATGTGATGATAAATGGGATGGTTTCCATAATTTCTGTTTCTGATATTCTGTTGTTAGTGTACAGAAATTCAGCAGATTTCTGTATATTAATTTTGTATCCTGCAACTTTACCAAATTCATTGAGGAACTCTAGTAGTTTCTGGTAGCATCTTTAGGGTTTTCTATGTATAGTATCATGTCATCTGCAAACAGTGACTATTTTACTTCTTCCTTTCCAATACGGATTCCTTTTATTTCTTTTTCTTCTCTGATTGCTGTGGCTAGGACTTCCAAAACTATGTTAAGTAAAAGTGGTGAGCGTAGGCATCCATGTCTTGTTCCTGATTTTAGAGAAAATACTTTCAGCTTTTCATCACTAAGTATGATGTTAACTGTGGGCTTATCACATATGGCCTTTATTATGTTGAGGTATGTTCCCTCTATGCCCACTTTCTGGAGAGTTTTTACCATAAGTTGATGTTGAAATTTGTCAAAAGCTTTTCTGCATCTATTGAGATTATATGGATTTTATTCTTCAATTTGTTAACGTGGTGTATCACACTGTTTGACTTGTGGCTACTGAAGCATCCTTGCATTCCTGAGATAAATCCCACTTGATTATGGTGTATGATCCTGTTAATGTATTGCTGGATTCAATTTGCTAATATTTTGGTGAGGATTTTTGCATCTATATTCATCAGTGAGATGGGCGAAAAAAATTTTTCTTTTTTTGTGATATCTTTGTCTGGTTTTGCAATCAGGGTAATGCTGACCTTGTAGAATGAGTTCAGAAGCATGCCTTCCTCTGCAATTTTTTGGAGTAGTTTCACAAAGATAGGTATTAACTCTTCTCTAAATATTTGGCAGAATTCACCTGTGAAGCCATCTGGTCCAGGACTTTAGTTTGTTGGGAGTGTTTTAATTACTGATTCAGTTTCATCACTGGTAATTGGTCTGTTCATATTTTCTGTTTCTTCCTGGTTCAATCTTGGGAGACTGTACATTTCTAAGAATTTGCCCATTTTTCCTAGGTTGTCCATTTTATTGGCATATAGTTGTTCATAGTAGTCTCTTATGAACTTTTGTATTTCTGTGGTTTCAGTTGTAATTTCTTTTTCATTTCTGATTTTATCAATTTGAGCATTCTCTTTTTTTTTTGATGTATCTGGTTATAGGCTTATCAATTCTGTTTATCTTTTCAAAGAACCAGCTCTTATTTTCACTCATTCTTTCTAATTTTTTTAAGTCATTTCATTTATTTATGCTCTGATCTTTATGATTTCTTACCTTCTACTAATTTTGGGTTTTGTTTGTTCTTTCTTTTTCTAGTTTCTTTAGGTGTAAGGTTAGGTTATTTGAGATTTTTGTTTCCTGGGCTAAGCTTGTATCACTATAAACTTCCCTCTGAGAACTGCTTTTACTGCATCCTACAGATTTCAGACCATTATTTTCATTTCATTTGTCTCCAGGTATTTTATGATTTCCTCTTTAATTTCTTCAGTGATCCATTTCTTGTTTAGTAACGTACTGTTTAAACTCCACATATTTGTGGTTTTCGCAGGTTTTTCTCCCTTGTAGTTGATTTCTAGACTCATAACATTGTGGTTATAAAAGATACTTGATATGATTTCAATTTTCTTAAATTTACCGGGTCTTATTTTGGTCTAGAATGTGAACTATCTTGGAGAATGTTCCATGTACACTTGAAAAGAATGTGTATTTTGCTGCTTTCAGATGGAATGTTCTATATATATCTATCAAGTCCATTTGGTTAAATGTGTCATTTAAGGCCAGTGTTTCCATATTGATTTTCTGTCTGGATGATATGTCCCTTGATGTAACTGGAGTGTTAAAGCCCCCTACTATTATTGTGTTACTGTCCATTTCTCCCTTTATGCCTGTTAATACTTGCTGTATGTATTTAAGTGCTCCTATATTGGGTGTAAATTTATTTACAATTGAATTGATCCCTTGATTATCATGTTAAGTCCTTCTTTGTCAATTGTAATGGTCTTTATTGTCTGATACAAATATTGCTACTCTGGCTTTCTTTTGATTTCCATTTGCATGGAATACCTTTTTCTGCAGAGGAAATGTTTAAAGCTAACAGAGGTTGATTCATGAGGCTCAATGAAAGAAGCCATCTCTGTAACATAAAAGTGCAAAGTAAAGCAGCAGGTGCTGATGTAGAAGCTGCAGTGAGTTGGTTACACGAAACAGCAGATTTTCAATGTAGACAAAATAGCCTTATATCGGAAGAGATGCCATCCAGGACTTTCATAGCTAGGGAGAAGTCAATATCTGGCTTCAAAGCTTCTCTCATTAGGGACTAATGCATCTTGTGACTTGAAGTTGAAGCCAATGCACATTTACAATTCCAAAAATTCTAGGGCCCTTAAGAATTATGCTTAATCTACTCTGCCTGTATTGTGTCAATGGAACAATGAAGTCTGGATGACAGCGCATCTGTCTGCAACATGGTTTACTGAATATTTTAAAGCCCACTGTTGGGACCTACTGCTCAGAAAAAAAAAGATTTCTTTCAAAATGGGACTGTTCACTAACAATGTACCTTGTCACTCTGACGAAGAGCTCTGATGAAGATATACAAGATTAGTGTTGTTCTCATGCCTGCTAACACAACATCCACTCTGCAATCCATGGGTCAAGGAGTAATTTTGCCTTTCAAGTCTTATTACTTAAGAAATACATTTCATAAGGCTATAGCTGTCATAGGTAGTGATTCCTCTGATGGATCTGAGCAAAGTCAGTTAAAAACCTGTAAAGAATTCACCATTCTAGATGCCATTAAGAACATCTGTGATTCATGGGAAGAGGTCAAAACATCAACATAAACAGAAGTCTCAAAGAAGTTGATTCCAACCCTCATGGATGACTTTGAGGGATTCAAGACTTCAGAGGAGGAAATAACTGCAGATGTGGTGGAAACAGCAAGAGAACTAGAATTAGAAGTGGATCCTGATGATATGACTGAATTCCTGTAATCTCATGATAAAATATTAACAGATGAGGAGCTGCTTCTTATGGATAAGCAAAGGAAGTGGTCTTGAGATGGAATCTACTCCTTGTGAAGATTGCTGAAGTGACAACAAAGGATTTAGAACACTACAAAAACTCAGTTGATAAAGCAGCAGTAGGGTTTGAGAGGATTAATTCCAGTTTTAAAAGAAGTTCTACTGTGGGTAAAATGCTATCAAACAGCACCACATGCTATAGAGAAATCATTCATGAAAGAGTATGTGTGGCAAACTTCACTGTCTTATTTTAAGAAATTGCTACAGCCACCCCAGCCTTCAGCAAATACCACCTCAATCAGTCAGCCACCTTAAATATTGAGGCAAGACACTCCAATAGCAAAAAGATTATGACTCACTGAGGGCTTACATTTTAAGCAATAAAGTATTTTTAATTAAGGTATGTACATTTTTTTAGACATATGCTATTACACACTTAATAGATTACAGTACAATGTAAACATAACTTTAATACCCACTGGGAAACCAAAAACTTCATGTGACTCACCCTATTGCAATATTTGCTTTGTTGCGGTAGTCTGAAATCGAACCTACAATATCTCTGAGGTATGCCTGTAGTTCCACATATGAACCACAGCATATATTATAAATAATTTATTATTGATAATAGTTGTATAACGTAGTTATAATGTCCCAGAGTTTGGCTACATCAAAATTAATTCAACCATTCTCCATAGTTGGATATTTAAGGTTGTTTCTTGATCTTTGACTTTACAAACACTGAAATAAACACCTCCAAATATTCTTTTATATAAGATTTTTATTTCACTCAGATTTCTGAGAGTGGAAGTGTTAAGTAAAATAGCAGGTGCACTTTAAATTTTAATAAACATTGCCAGATTCTTTCCTCCAAAGCTTATAATAATTATTGCACCACCTACAGTGTATGAGAATACTCTATTTTCCATGCCTTCAACGGCACTGGATATTGTCATTCTCTAATTCCTGCCAATCTAAGTAGTGAGAAATATCTTAGTTGCTTTCATTAGTAATTCCTGACTTTTATGAAAGTAAAGAACCTTTTCATATGTTTACTAGATATTTGCATTTCTTCTTCTTTGAGCTGTAAATTCCTAATCTTTCTCCCTCAAATGGATAGACAACTGGATTATGCTATAAATAATGATGGGACAATCTTTCACTAGTAATTTACACTGTGTTAACTATAAACAGAGTCATTGTATTATACAACCCCAGGGGGCAGTATTCAGGGGCTGGCTCTCCCATTTGTGGGTGGCAGGGTGGGGAAAAGGACAATCTCTGGTAGTGGTATGACTAGGGGCATTTTCAGTAGTGATGTTGGAGTCGGGACTTGTAGACTATGATGGGAAGAGTCTACAGTGGTGAGAGCAATTATACGCAAGTAGTATCTATAGGTTTGGAGAATTTGTTTTTGTTGGGGTGTTTTGTTTTGTTTTAAGGAGTTATTTCATATGCGAATACAGTGAATATACTTGGTACATCTATCTATCTTTGCACTAATACAGTGACCATCCTCATACATTTACCTTAGTTGATAAGCACAATATTTCAATGACCTACACCTCCAGAATAATGAAATAATAAAAAACTAAATAAATTAAAATAATTGTGAATTGTCTGGATCTTAATTTTAACAGAATGCCTTCAATGTATCACTGTTAAATATAAACGTAGCTACTGGTTTACCCTTATTTAGAAAAAGAAAAATCAAGGTTTTTTTTAATCAAGCACAGATTTTGGAGTCTTAAATTTCTTTTTTAGCTCCTATTGAGGTAATCACATGGGTTTTATTCAACCTGTCCAAATAATGCTATACTGATATATTTCTTGATATTATAATTGGACTTAATTCATTGATGTTTTATTTGGGATTTTTCAAATTTAGGTTCCTAAGTGCAAAGTTAATACTTTTCTTCTCTTGTACTCTGTCAAGGTTTTGATACCAACTAAGTAGTACTAGCTTCATAAAACAGATAAATTATGCCTAATTACAGACATCATTTACTGAACATTTTAACATTATTTTTACATGCTTCTCATGTAAATTACATGATAATTACATGATATCTCTTATCTCTATTTCAGAGATGGTGCAGCTAAGTCCTAGAGATTCAAAACTTCCCTAAGGTCACCCAATCACTGAATGACAGGGCTTGCATTTCAAAATGGGGAACAACACTAATAACCAACATAATACCTGCCATCTTTTTGTCAACATTCTAGAAAAAGTAGTACTGGAATTAGGTGTTGTCTGAAAATTAGGGAAAGGGGGGCATTCATACATAAGTAAACTCATAATCATTTTTTAGAAACAATGCTTTGAAGATCAATTTCTTCCACAGTTATTCACTTTTCTAGTTCTTGAGTCTATGGGAGCAAGTTCAATTTTTACATAACCATGTATTTATCAAAAGTCTGAACATTCTTAGCATCTACTTTTAAAGAATTAAGAAAGCATTCCAAAAACAAGAGATTAAAGTTTACCTTGACTCTGAGCCAGATGAAGAATTTTTGATGTAACATATCTGGCAGTATCTGATTCTGTAGATTCAGTATTGATCTTCTCCAGCTGAGCCAGGAGTCCCACAATCCGAGAGTTATTGGTAAGGCTAAAAAAAGAATGTTACTTTAACTTAGGGCACATTCTACATCAATTGCAAATAAAATACTATAAAGATCAGTGTTAAAAACAAATCAAAACAAAATTCTACCCTTCTAAAAACTTTAAGCATTTACACATGTCACATTTCCTTACTCTGTGTTAGAGCTTAACATTGCTATGTTCTGTTGATTTACATGAGAAACATTCTATTTCAGGAAACCACAAAAGTGCACTCAACCCTATCCAGCAATCTTTTATCACATTCTGACAATTCACCTTTCCACTCTCCAAGCAGACTTTTTACACATCCTATGCTTTCCTCAAAACTCTAACCATCCCTTCTAACCCACTCCATTCTCAGCTAGCACCCTGCTTCATAACTATTATAAAATCAAAAAAGAATACATTCATTTCCCACAAACAGTTTCTTAAATCTCTCTGATTCTCTACCCACATCCTTTCTTCTTTATTCCCATTCATTATACATTTGCATATTTGGTGCTATTCTAGGTACTGCCAACAGTAAACAAAATGAACAAAAATTCCTGCCCCTCAGAGTGAACATTCTAATGGGACAAATTAAATACATAAATAATTATATAGTACAAAGGAGGTAGGAAGCACTATGGAGAAAAGCGGGTTGTGGGAATAAAAGATGAAAGGGTGCGGAAGGTTGCAATTTTAGACAGGGTGGTCAGGGAAAACTTTAAGAGGGTACCATTTAGGGAAAGGCCTGAAAGGAATAAGAGAGTAAACGGTGCAGACACCCACAGAAAGAGCTGACCAGAAGACAGAGTCACAATCATCAAAACATCAAGGCAGGACCGTGCCTGCTGTATTCAATTAAGAGTGAGATGGGGGCTTCCCTGGTGGCGCAGTGGTTGAGAGTCCGCCTGCCGATGCAGGGGACACGGGTTCGTGCCCCGGTCCAGGAAGATCCCACATGCCGCGGAGCGGCTGAGCCCGTGAGCCATGGCCGCTGAGCCTGCGCGTCCAGAGCCTGTGCTCCGCAACGGGAGAGGCCACAACAGTGAGAGGCCCGCATACCGCAAAAAAAAAAAAAGAGTGAGATGGCCGCAGCAGATTTAAAGGAGAATAACAGTGAGGTCAAAGTTGAGGGTGGGGTAGAAGAGAGCACAATCATTTAGAGCCTTATAAGCCACTGTAAAAACGTTGACTTTTTGCAACTAGGTGAGACAGGAAGTTTTTGAGAAGAGTGATGTGACCTGACTTGATTTATTTATTTATTTATTTATTTTTGGCTGCATTGGGTCTTCGTTGCTGCACACGGGCTTTCCTCTAGTTGCAGCGAGCAGGGGCCACTCTTTGTTGTGGTGCGCGGGCTTCTCGTTGTGGTGGCTTCTCTTGTTGCAGAGCATGGGCTCTAGGCACGAGGGCTTCAGTAGTTGTGGCTCACGGGCTCTAGAGCACAGGCTCAGTAGTTGTGGCACATGGGCTTAGGTGCTCCACGGCATGTGGGATCTTCCCGGACCAGGGCTTGAACCCATGTCCCCTACGTTGGCAGATGGATTCTCAACCACTGCACCACCAGGGAAGCCCTGACTTGCTTTTAAAAGCCTCTCTTTGGCCGGTATGTTGAGACTCAAAGAACAATCCCTCCACTAGCATGCCTAACCCCAGCCCTTCTTGCATTCCCAATGTATTTGTTCCTTCAAGTAATCTTTCTCTGATTCATCATTTAGCTCTCCCTTTCAACTGGATCATACCCATTGGCACACAATATGATCCAGGAGATCCCACTAGTTACCACCCCATTTCTCTGCTACTCCTTGAAGGAAATGTCTGTACTTGACCTCTCCGTTTCCTCACATGTTGTTCACTTTTTCAAACTACTAGTTTGGCATCTGCACTCTGAGGTCTCCCCAAAACCTCCTGTGGTCACTTCTTTCCTTGTCAGATTCAGAATCTCAGCCCTATCCCAATCAGCTCCTTCTTTCTTCACTTTCTCCCTTGGGCTTCAATGGCTCCATATTCTCCTGATTTTCTTCCTATTGCCACTTCTTTTAGATCGACTCTACTGGCTCCTCCTCCAACAAACCTCTAGATGCTGAGGACCCCCTACAGCTCTATCCCCAGCCCTCTTCCCTTCACTCTCTCCATTCTACTACCCCAAGCAATCTCATCTAACCCCACAGCTGGGGCTTAGATTAAAACTGATATGCTGCCTGGCTCCTATGTTCAACTCCAGCCTCAACCTGCTCCTCTTCCAAATCTTAACTTTCCCAAACTCACATGAAACATCCGTTGCTCAAGACAAAAATCTAGACTCTCTTTCCCATGCCCAGCTCAATGTTAGCTCCATCTCTAAAACACCTCAAATCCATCCACTTCTCTCTATCTCTTATCATTATTACTACCCAAGTCCAAGCAATCATCATTTCTCACTTGGCAATTACAGCGTCCTAAATAATCTGCTTTCATTCTTGCTGCCCTCATACTGGGATCCAAACACACTGGCCTTCTACCAGTTCCTTGAATATAGCAAGTTTCTTCCCAATCTCAAGATCTTTATATTTGCTGTCCTCTCAACCTAGAGGATAATTTCTGCCAGTTCTTCATATGGCTGGCTCCTTCTCATTTCAGGTTACAACCTGAAGATGTCCCCACTTCTCCACCAGCCCCTCAGCTTCCAATATTAAAATGTGTCCAATGATGTAAGCTTCACAAAGGTAAAGACCTTGCGTGTCTTATTCTATATACGTAGTATTTCGAACAGTGGCTAGCACAGAATAGGCAATACCCAGCTATATTCAGAATGAACAAAAAAATGAAGAAGCATATGGAAAACAGTATATTTATACTTTTTTTAGATTAACAACTAGACTCAATGCTTTAAATTTGGAGGTACTTCATCTGAAAAGGTATCTGGAGGATGAAAAAAACATATTGAGCATACTATTTAAGAATGTAACTAAAATAAAATAATACAATATTTCCCAATTTTGCAAATAGCCAGCATTATATGGAAATGAAAATATATATCAGTATGTATAAATCTCTAAATGAAAAAACAAAATATATACAGTATGATATTAACATAAAGTTTTAAAATATACAAATTCAATACAATATATTCTTGTATGTGTGTGTGTGTGTGTGTGTACATATATTTTCCCCTCCCCAACAATGGTATCATTAATATGTTTGTCTATCTTTATTTTCTGTAAACTGGTAGTCGAATTTAAAGGCCTAATCTGATCAAGGCCTGATTTGGTGACATGAATTCTTTGTAAGTGGTACTGTAATCTTCCATAAGGAAGCAAACAGGATCTGGTTATCTTACTTTTGTAATATAAGCAGTCACTGGTTACCACTGCCTAGATCCATTACTTTAGTAGGGGTTGAAAAGCACTGATACTCTACCATTTCCATTCCTTCTACTTCTTACCTAGGACAATTCCATAAAAAGAAAAATCCCTTATTTAATTATCCAGAGGTATAATTCATCAAATAAAAGCAAAATAAATGCTGGATTTTTAATTTATCTTTATTTACCAGTTTTCAGAAGAATGAATTCATTTCCAAAAGTCCTCCCCAAGTAATCAATGAAGTATTTTGATTTCATGTATCAATATGTACTCAGATTTAAACGCATATGATACATTTTATCCACTGTAGTTATTAATGCTCAAATTGCCCCACCTTTGATCAATGGGAGCCTCTTCGTGTGGGCTCCCAAGTCCTTTTGTTATGATCCTAGTCTTTGATAGGTTCCTGGATTTTGATATAACAAGACTGTTATTAGGCCAGCAGTTCTCAGTATATGCTCTACAAAACTGAGTACTTGAGGCTCTTTCAGAAAATCTGTGAGGTCAAAAACTATTTTCATAAAAATACTAAGACACTATTTACCTTTGACACAGTGTTGACATTTACATTGTTGATCTGAAGGCAATGGTGGATAAAGTGCTGGCACATGATACAATCAAAACAGTGACACCAAACTGTAGTCACTGTGTGATAACTAGCAGTCACCATGTTCTTCACCAACATGCACTCACAGTTAAAAACAAAAATGCCAGTTTCACCTATGAGTATACATTTTTTAATATTCTGTGTGCACATAAGACATTTCAGCTGCACAATGAAATAGGATGGTTGAGGGAAAACACTTGTGTGGTAGTTTAAACTGCAAGCTGAACTAGTTACTTTTTCCATAGAACATCATTTTTACTTTAAAAAAACAACTGACAATGATTAGTTGCACTGGGGTATTCTGGAGTACATTTTCTTGGCAATAAACAAAATGAGTCTATCATTTCAAGGAAACAACTGATAGATTTGTTACCAATGATTAAATGTGAACTTTCAAGCAAAAATTAGAATCTTGGAAAACAAAGATCTACCATCATGACCTTGACAGCTTCCCCCTTCTTAAAGAATTTTCTGATAAAATCACTGGTGATATTAGTAAATGTAATTTTTTCAAACTGTGTAATAAATATTGTCAATATTTAGAAGGTCTGCATAACTCACTGAATCAATATGTTCCAAATACTGACCAATGTGTGATGTTACAAATTCAGACATGGGAAAAAGAACCAGTCAATATGCAAAAGAGACCAATGGATTTTAATGTAAAAGAAAATTAAAAGTTCACATATGTGGTTTCTGACTCCACAGTGCAACTAACCTTTAAGGAACTACCACTTATCAAGTTTTAGTATAATATCAAAGAACATCCACTTCAATTTGAATTTCAAACAATATGGCTTTATTTCTAAAGTACATTGTTATCATTCAGAAATGTTTATTCCTCACCTATAATTATTACTCTTGCTTTAATCACATTTTTACTGTTTCTCTGAAAATACTGAACACACAACTTTATTTTCCTCCATCATAAATCAAAGGACAATTAGCCACAATTATCTGAAAAGGCCTTTTATTCAACTATTCCTTCCTTTTCTAAATATATACCTATGTGAGCCCATATTGTAGCCATATACATTAACAACATGAATACTCATTAAAACATATATGTACATACGTATAACATATGTGTGTACTATAAACAATATGTATACTGATGTATGTATGACAGTTTGAACTCAGAAGCAGATAAGAGAATCTAGCTGTCTTCCATTAAACCAGACATTAAAGAGATTTGCAAAAATTTAATAAATCATGCCACCTTCTAAATATTTTTGATAATTTAGTTATTTTAACATAAAATATTACTATGTTATTATGCAATGGGTTTATTACTGTTATTTTTAAATGAAGTAATAAAATTTTTTTAATTTCTCAGTTTTAATTTATAATATGGTAAATATCAATAGATTAAAAATAACGCACATTCAACAAAAGCTTTTACGAGTCATTAATTTAAGAGCACAAGGGGGTTCTTAGACAAAAAGTTTGAGAACTGTTGTTCTCAACTTATCTTGCACATTTTGTTCTCTGATCTGGAATCGACCCTTTCTCCAAAAAGCCCTGGTTCTTTTTGGTAAGAAATGGTATTAAGACACCACAGTTTGCATACTAGAGAGCAAATACATCTTTAAAAACAATTCTGTAACCTAGATTTAAGAAAAATTTGCATTATGGAAACCAGGATTCTGAAATTTAATAATTGAGTGGGTTTTTTTGTTTAGTTTTCTCCAGTTATTTTTCTCTTAAAGGTCATCTGTTAGCATTTTTCAGTAGCTAATAAAACATTTACTATTAAAAATATTCAAAAACATACAAAACACACTGATCATAACACATGCTCTGTTCCATTCCAAAGTAAGAGTTTGAATTTTAAATTAAATCACACCACTATCAAAGTAAAACAACTTGCAACTAAGTGATTCCTTTCTAAGAATCATGCTCTTACAAATTATAGATGGATAGATGCATGAATTTTTTGAAGGACGGCAAACAAATGGAAATTAAGAACGTAGGCAAGTTGATTTCCCTATTTTTACTTTTCTCATTGACAGAATAAAAACTGGACGAAATATTCCAAGCCACCCCCAACTCAGCCCTAAAAATTTAAGGCTGCTGACACTAATGTTGAGAGAACTGCAGGGTGAACACCAGAGGGCACCTCTACCTACTGAATGATTTTTAGACTTTGGAAAATCCAAGGATAAAGGTAAAAACAAAAGCTATACAGCTATTCAATGAGTGATCTGAGCTACACAGCAGAGCAGAAAATTGTTAAATAAAGAGGCTCAGACAAGGATTTATCTTCCCTGCCTTGCCCTATTTTTAGATGAATCAAAATGAGACCAAGACCAACCCCGGGAGGTTCCATTTATAACTGCTAATGTTAATTACTTTATAGTAAAAAAATCATGGAATTGAAAATATGATCAATGTGAAATACATCAAATCGAGTTAACTTTCCAATGTATATTTTAAACTATCACTCAAATATTTGTTTCACTGTAGTGGTCTCCTACTGCTTTTGATTCTTCGAGTTTACATCCAGCCTTACAGCTATTTCCCTAAAAACATAATTTTTTTGTAAGTTACAAAAGTCTCAATGGTGTATAGATATTACCTTGCAACAGATAATTTCCCAAGCAAGTGCAAGGGCTAAAGAACCTATCTTCACATTATAAATAAATTTTATTACCTTTTCATCTTAAAATGTAAATTGAATACAGATAGTAAACGTCTTCATAAATAAGATATAAACATCTGACAGCAAAAAATTCATTAAAATATATCAAAGTTTTAGACTTAACCAAGACTCAGTAATTAAGATTTAATTTCAAACCATATAGTTTTATGTCCAAAATATACACATTATCTTTCAGAAATGGTTGTTCCTCATTTATAACTCTTTATTTTTATTACTTTTGCTTTAATCATATTTTTATTGTTTCTCTCCAAATACTGATCACAAATCTTTATTTTTCTTTATCGTACAGCAAAGGACAATGAAAAATAGAAATTTCACTACCATTCCTTTATAGAAATAGTTAAATATTTAAATATGTAAGTTTGGAAAATAATATTCTAAATGGAAGAGAACAATACTTCTCTAACTACTTCTAAGATAATAATTAAACACAATAAAGGCTTCTTTAACAATAAATGTAGCTCAATAGTATCAAGGGATTTGTTAAAGAAAACCAATAAAAGTTTGTTAAAATTTTTTTTTTTTTTTTTTTGCAGTACACGGGCCTCTCACTGTTGTGGCCTCTCCCGTTGCGGAGCACAGGCTCCGGACGCACAGTCAGTGGCCATGGCTTACGGGCCCAGCCGCTCCGCGGCATGTGGGATCTTCCCAGACCGGGGCACGAACCCATGGCCCCTGCATTAGCAGGCGGACTCTCAACCACTGCGCCACCAGGGAAGCCCTGTTAAAATTTTAAATAACCTGAATTTATACCAGTGTCAACAATAATTAAAGTTATCCTTTAAATTTCTTCACCAAAGTTAACTAAATGCTAATTATTTTATATTCATTATTTTTAAAAATTTCTCCGGTCATGTTCTAGTGGGATTTTAGGTAAGTGCTTATGGCTAACTTCTAACTTTAACTTTCCCCCAATATTTGTTCTCTCTTTTATAATAACAAGAGTTTTAGTCAGGCCTGTTCCAACTCTGTTAAAACCACATTTCTCAGCCTCACTTTATACTCTTAAAAATTATTAGGGACACCCCTCAAAGAGTTGTTATTTTTATGGGAAATAGGGATAAACCTGAAAAACCAGTGCACTGAAAACTACAAAATACTAGTGAGAGAAGTTAAAGAAGATCATAAATAAAAGAGAGATATATCATGTTCAAGAGTAAGAAGACAATAGTATTAAGATATCAATTCTCCCCAAAGTGATCTACAGAATCAAGGCAATCCCAATCAAAATACCAACAGGCTGTCATGTAGAAATTGTCAGACTGATGCTAAATTCATATGGAAATGCAAAGAACCTAAAATAGGCCAAACTTTAGAAAACAGAAAAGGTTGGCAGACCAACACTATCTAAATCTTGAGACTCGTTATAAAGCAACAATTATCCAAGCAGTGAGGTATAGGCACTAAGATAGACATGTTGATCAACGGAACAAAACAGAGTATGAGAATAGACCTACACATCCACAAATAACGGATTTTTGATAAAGGTACAAAGGAAACTCAGTGAAGAAAGGATAGTCTTTCTAAAAATGGTGCTGAACAACCAGATATCCATATGCACAAAAAAAAGAACTTCTATCCATACCTCGCACCATATATAAAAATTAACTCAGAAAGGAGCATAGTCCTAAATGTAAAATCTAAAACTATAAAAACTTCTAGAAGAAACATAAGAGAAAACATTGGTAATATGGGTTATGCAAATATTTCTTAGATGCAACTCTAAAAGCATAATCCATAAAAGAACAAATAAGCAAATGGAAATCATCTAAATTTGAAACTTCTGATCTTAAAAGATACTGCACAGAATATGAAAAGACAAGACTGGAAGAAAATGTTTGCAATTCAAATATCTGATAAAGGACTTGTACCCATAATATATAAAAAAATTCTAAAACTCAACTATTAAGAAACACTGCAATTCCAAAAATTGGAAGATTTGGAAAGATATTTCACCGAATAAGTGCATGAAAAGATGCTCAACAACATGTCATTAGAGAAACGCAAATTAAAATCACAATGAGATACCAATACACCCCTATTACAATGGCTACAATTTTAAAACAATGATCATAAGAACTTAAGAATTTAAAAAGAATGACCATACCAAGTGCTGGTGAGAATGTAGAACTAGAACTTTCATACACTGCTGCAGGGAATAGAAGATGGTATTAATGTCTTTGTAAAACAGATTGTTGGCAGTTTCATAAAAAGAAACACAGACCTACCATATGCTTCAGCCATTCCAGTCCTAGGTATTTAGCTAATAGAAAATAAAGTATAAGTCCAAAAATGCTCAAAATAAAGTGTAAGTCCAAAAATGCTCATGCAACAACCAAAAACTGGAAACAACCCAAATGTCCAAAAGTTGAATGGATAAACAAATTGTGGTATATCAACACAATGGAATACTACTTACTAATCAAAAAAGGTATGATTGCAAGAGATGATTCTCAAAAATAATTGCGCGAATCAAAGAAGGCATACCCACACCCCTACCTTCTACCTCCACCCCCACCCCCAAAAATGACATACTGTATGGTCCCATTTATATTAAGTTCTAAAAAAGCCAACACATCTGTAGTGACAGAAAGCAGATCAATGGTTGTCTGGAGTGAGGGATGGGGTGGGAGAGAAAGATTACAAAAGGGCACCAGGAGACATTTGAGCATGATAAATATTTTCAGTATTTTGATTGAGAGGATAATTCCAGTTATACATAGGCCACACTTACCAAACTGCACTCTCTATATACAGCTTGTTGGAAGATGATTATATCTCAATAAAGCTGTTTAAAAATTCATAGGTACTGTTGGTGTAGTGGATAAGGCAGAAACTAAAGAAGAGTGGTTAGAGAGTGTGAAATGAGATGTAGATTTCATTTATAGGCTATTTCAAAATTTTTGTCTTTTGAGGAAATCAGATAAATTGAGTAGTAACAGAAGAGCAGAGTCTAAATATTGGAAAGCCTAGATCATGTTTAAATGATACGGAATGGAGGAGTTAAAGATTCAATACAGAACAATACTAATGATTAAAAGACCCTGAGAAGGAAAGAGAGAGGTGAAATCTAGAACACAGGTGACAGTATTAGTCTTTAACAAAAAACAGACACATCCTCTGTTGCAGTAAATAACAGGAGGGTAAACAGAGGATAGAATCAAGTAAAGGGGAGTATGCAAATTTTGTGTAAGAAATATAAGGATAATAAACTGTTTTATCTCTATGATATCACAGAGGAGGTCAACTGCTGAGGGTATGTATATGATACATCTGAGGATTTCAAAGATTTGAAAGGTATGAAGAAAGTGTAAAACAGTCATTAAAAAAATTGAGAAAATGAGCTTTATAGAGAACCACGATAGTAAGATTACTGATCAATAATGATCCATAATTTTTAGCAATATCTTCCAAGTTAGTTCATCCTCCAACATCATTCAGCTGCTCAGTAAAGGTCTACCCAGGGAAAGGACTTCGTCTGGTATGTGTGATGAAATAATACAAAGTGAGGTAAAAACATTTCAGGTATTCCAAGAGTGTAATGATGAACAATGGATTCTACACTAGGTAAGAGAGGAAGAGATGACAAAAGTCAATAGCTCAGAGCTCTGGATAAGGCAGAACTCTTTGCAGTACAGCCACTTGAACAAGTGAGCTAGAAAGGTAAAAGATTTTTGTTGGAAAATGAAAAGTCTGAATTAGTACTTTGAAAGGAGAGTTTTGCTGGTGATAACATTTAGGGCATGAACATGATGATGTAGAGTAGGGAGTAGAGAAAAATTCTGCTTCTTGTATCTTATAAAATTTTCATTACTTGATTTCTCACCACCCACTCACATGGTCTTTAAATCTGCCAATCTAATCCATCCAATTACAGTCCTTGCGTAAACTCAGCAAGTATCAATATTCTACCCAATCCTCCAGATTTGCTAAAAAGTCAGAAAGTCTCAAGCCAGCCTTGCCTCTTCAAGTCCATATCACACAATAAACACCTATTTATGAGGATCCTGTTTTCTAACTCTATGGACCTCACAATTTAACACTTCACTGTATACTGGTTAAACCACTATACTGCATTTGTTCAGGTGCTTTCATGAGGTTATAAGCTTCATGTAAAAAGAGAATAGGGCTCAATTCTTCAGAACATACTCAACACCCATTTTCTGCAAAGCACTGTGTTTAAGTGTTATATTTATGTTTCTTTTCTATTCTCAAAGATTCAGTGCTGGGTTAGGTACATGAAAGTGTCTAATAGATATCTCACAGTTGAGAAATAAATCTAAAAGGGGCAAAAAAATAAACTAAAAAGAGCATCTATAGAAGCCTTTAAAGACAGAAAGAATATCATAAGTTTTCTGTGGAAATGGATGTGCTTTGATCAAGTCTTATGTAAGGAAAAAAATTCAGTGGCCAGACAATATGTAAATAAGTGAGCACAGCTGTATTCCAGTAAAACCTTATTTACGTACACTGAAATTTGAATTTCATATAATCTTCATATGTCAGAAAATATTATTCTTCTTTTTATTTTTATTCCCAACCATTTAGAAACGTAAAAACCACTCTTAGCTCATAGGCCACACAAAAATAAGAAGTAGGCCAGATTTGACCCATGTGTCCTAGTTTGCTGACTCCTGCTTTAACTGAAAAGTTAAACATTAATAAATATTAATAAAATAACATAAATATAACACACTATATTTAAACAAATATTTCTTAAAGTAAAAAGTTTCAAATGATCACTTCATGCATTATTTCTGTAATTTATACATACTGGTATTTAAAATTGCAGAACCAGGGCTTCCCTGGTGGCATAGTGGTTAAGAATCCACCTGCCAATGCAGGGGACACGGGTTTGAGCCCTGGTCCGGAATATCCCACATGCTGTGAAACAACTAAGCCCGTGCGCCACAAATACTGAAGCCCACACACCTAGAGCCCATGCTCTGCAACAAGAGAAGCCACCACAATGAGAGGCCCGCGCACAGCAATGAAGAGTACCCCCCACTCGCTGCAACCAGAGAAAGACCACAAGCAGCAACAAAGACCCAACTCAGCCATAAATAAATAAATAAAAATAAAATTGCAGTACCTTTTCTCTGGTATCACTTTTAACTTGCTCATCTTGAATTACTTCATTTCACCATTGCAGATAATCTGAAAAGAAAAAAAAAGTTAATGATATTAAACACACAATTCTGTTTTCTATATATTAGATGTCATAAAAGCCATACAATTGAAAGTTTTTATCATGGGCAACATAATACTGGAAACCACAGGAAAATGTTTGAGTTTTATGTGCTTCTGGCAGGTCACTTCAGTGTGCAATGTGTGACTATTAAATTACCTAAAATCAGCCAGTAAAATGTTATCAAAAATCCTAGTGCTACAAAAATGCAAAAATTTAACATAACACAATTTATGATATAGTACCAAGATTTCTTTTTAGATAATTCAAATTATCCTTCCTGTTCTAATACTCCACCTTAAAATACTCAAACCAATCACAGCATCATGGGATTAGTGTATTGTCCACCATTCATACAGCAGTGCAATACTGGTAAATATGTATGATTATTTCTATATGAAAACACCTTAATCAAAAACAAATTGTTTAGACAACAGAGCAAAAACCTTCTAAAACATCATCTCATTTAATATACTTACGCATATTTTCCCTCAATCAATACAGGTTTCATCTTTAGAAAGTGCATATTACACTTTTAAACCTTAAATCTTTTTTTTTTTAATAGAAGGAACCTAATATAGGAATTGGTCACATGGGTGTTGAAAGGCTAGCAAGCAAAAGAGGAAACCTAGGGAGGCTCAAGATAAAGAGTTGCAGGAAGCAGTTACCACCCTGGGCTGCAAGGACAAGAGGGAGAAGGGGTTTAAAACCCTAAATCTCAATTCACACAATTTTTATAATTTTTCAGGTTTATTTTACAACTATTCACCCCCCCCAAAAAAAAACCCTAGATATCTTTTAATTTTACATAGCAGTGCTTATTAATGAAGCAGAATTTTGTGGCATCACAAGAAGTTTAAAAATTACTGCCAATTCAACAAGTTACATTCTTATGCAATATTTAGTAATGCTACATTTAAAAGAAAACAAACATGCAAAAAAAGAGACTTCAAATTGTTTAATATAATAGATTTAGAAGATATAGGGCTTCCCTGGTGGCGCAGTGGTTGAGAGTCCGCCTGCCGATGCAGGGGACACGGGTTCGTGCCCCGGTCCGGGAAGATCCCACATGCCGCGGCGCGGCTGGGCCCGTGAGCCATGGCCGCTGAGCCTGCGCGTCTGGAGCCTGTGCTCCACAGCGGGAGGGGCCACAGCAGTGAGAGGCCCACGTACCGCAAAAAAAAAAGAAGATATAGATATTCTGGATGTAGTTCTTCAACAACAAAGAACTTTTACATTAACAAAATAAACATGACTTTTTTTCATTTTTCTAATTACCTCAATTATGAAAGAGGAAACATGTATTTAGGGTTATGTACAAAAATTACATAGGCTGTTTTTAAGGTAGATAAGAAATTTTTAAATGCTGTTTTTTCTTTTAATTGACTTTTTTAATGACTACCAAGTCAAAGTAACTTTTCCCAATTTCCAAATTAATTAAGGGGGGGGCATCTTGCGTGTCTTCAAAAGTGCTGCTGCTGCCATAAACAGAAGTTAATTAAGCTACTTCTACTTGTTGAACAGTATGACTTTCTCTAAAACTAAGTTAACAGCAAGCCCACCTCAGGAGGTGAGGGGCCACATCTCGCCTGTCTCGGGTGCCCAGGGTAAAGAGAGCAGTAATACTGACGTTGGCAAGCATACAGAAGCGAGATGATGGGTCTCAAAGGGTCCCGGACATCAGCCATAGCCTCCAACTCTGCTCGGAGGGCTTCTATGAGAGACATGCTGCTTATTAAAGAGGTTGCTTGAAATGAAGCTAATTTATAATACGTTGCACATGTAAAGTGCATTTTTCTGATCCAAACAAGCTTCACTGCTTTCAGCAAACTGTAACTCCAACCTCCCAACGTGAAATGCTTGACCAGGATCACTGGTAAAATATGTCGAAGTTTACTAAGAGAACATTCAGTTGATGGCACCGGCTGGGCTCCCATGAGGACACGGAACGATGTTGTTTCGGGATTAAACTCTGTTTACTGATCCTCTCAATTCTGATGTTCCACTGAATCATGAAGCTGCAGAACATCGTCTGTGGGACAAGGAGGACTTGGGGAATAAAGTTGAAGACTACACGAAGCGTTACGCCAGATGATAGGAGCAGAAGGCTGCAGGGCTCATAGGCTGTGTGTTACACATCTGTCTCCAACTTAAAAGGAAGCCCTCCTCCCCAGTCATGAAGCTGCCTCTCAGTCCCACTGGTTGTCCAAGTCCTGTGACCATGTTGTCCTGAGGAAGAACCTCTTCACAACTGCCCATTGTAGTTGGAGAGTTCTACATAAATACAGCAAGAAAATGTGTTTGAAGTTCTAAAGGGTTGCCTCCTTACCTTAACATATTTACTTTTTTGAAACTGTACTAAATAGGCCTCTGCTGAGATTCCTGAGAAGTTGTAATGAACTCAGAATTGAGCCTAGAGCTTGCTTCTTCCCTTTTTCCCAGACAAAATCGGTTCCCTGTACAAGTGATGCTAACGATGTGCTCAGCATAGCTTGCAGACTGGTGATAAGAAATCCGTTACAAACTGTGATTGGATGTAAATTCTTAGCCCTTTCCTAGATGTCATGAAGCTTCCCGGAATGTATAGAGTCGTTCACTGTAGATCTCTACTGAAATGTGCATTGTATGTAATGTGAGTATATTTGGAACAGATTCGTAATTTGTACAATTTAATGCTTTAATTATTTTTTTCTATTGTCATTTAGTTTGTATTTTCATTGTATAGAGCCAACAGAAGGATGTTAGGTCAAGCAACTACTGAAGACAAATACAAAGAAAATACAAAAGAAGGAAAAAAAGTGCATTTCACTAAGCCAATATGTCCCTTACAGTCAGTTTTTCTTGCTGAAGTCTGATGCCACAGTACTTCAGAGAAAAAGAAAAGCCTTCTTTTTGCTTTGACAGTTTGTGTTCATTACAGTATGGTGTAACAGAAAGAGCAGGAACCTAGAAGCAGAAGTGTTGCATCCCACAAAGTTTTGTGGCTTTGCCAACCAAGTGTGACAAAGCAAGAAAGGGACAAAGAAGCTGAGACCGTATGCGAGGGAGGCTGGAAAGTCCAAGATCAAGGTGCTGGCAGTTATAGTGACTGGTGAGAACTGGCTACGTGGTTCATAGACCCCCATCTTCTCACTGTGTTGCGGCATGGGGGAAGGGGCCGGGGGTTCTCTTAGGTGTCTTATAGGAACACTAATTCCATTCATGAGAGCTCCACCCACATGACCTAATCACCTACCAAGGCCCGCCTCCAAACACTACTGCTGCACTGGGCATTAGTTTTCAAAAAACAAATTTTTAGGGACACAACATTCAGTCTGTGGCACTATCTGAATCAGTTTTATGATCTGACCTACCTCATATTTACTTTAAAATATTTCAGGAGGTTAGGAAAAATGGACACTTTAACAGAGCTTAACAGTGGTTACCTCTGGGCATGGGGGTGAGTGGAATAGGGGGCTGGAAAGCAAGGTGATAGTGGAAAAAAGATCTTTGATTTCTTATGTTTCGCCATACTGTTTTACCTTCTTATTTTGAAATTATTATAAATTCACAGGAAATTGCAAAGATAGTAGAGAGAGGTCCCGTGTTCCCTCTCTGTTTCACCCAACAGTTATATGACATTTTATGCTAACTCTAGCACGGTATCAAAGCCAGGAATTTGATATTCATACAACATGTTTCTCTAGTTCTATGTCATTTTATTGCATGTGTAATTTATGTAACTACCATGTTTTGCTATATTTTTAAAATATTAGAAAGCATGTATTTACTTGAATAATTAACTTTAAAAAGATGATGAAAATCACTGTAATCTCAAAATTCATTCATTTAACAAACATTAATGGCTACATAGTTTCCACTGTGTATGGCCAAAGAAAGTACTTCCAAGAAGGAGCATTTGATATAGCAGATCACTCTCTCTTCTTGCAAATACTTTATTTATATGACCATATTTTGTTTTCTGCCTACCTCACTGCCACCCCTTCTTAAGTTTCCTTTACTAGAATGCCCCAGTGCTCAGTTCTTGTCCTTTTCAACTCCAGTCTCTTCCTTGGTGATCTCATCCAGTCTCATGACTACTCCACATCTCCACTTGGCTCTCTAATAATATCACAAACTCAACATATATAAAACTAATCTGACTTTCCCTTCCCTTCCCAATGTGCTCTAACCTCAGCTTTCCCCAACTGTAGTTAGAGACAATTCTCTCTCTCCAGTTGCTCAGTCTACAACCTTAGCGTCCTTCTTGACTCCTGTTTATTTTACATCCCACATCCAACCCATGAGGAAGTCCTGATAATTCTGCTTTCAAAATATATCCAGACTCCGATCACTTCTCCACATCTACTACCATGGTTGGGCCACTGCCCTTATCAGTCTCCTTTCACTCTATTCTCAACACAACAACCTGACTGATCCTTTTAAAAACTTGAAGAGAAAAAAAAAAAAAAAAAGCCGCAGATAAATCTTACCAGCACTCTGCTCAAAGCCCAGCAATGCTACCCATTTCAATGACATTAGGGACCCTAAGGGAATACCCCAGCCCTTCCCTCACTAACCTCATCTCCTACCTACAACTCTTCTCCTTTACACTGCTCTAGACACACTGGCTGGGCTTCCTTGCTTTCCACCAACATGCCAGGCTCACTCTCGCCTTTGCCCAACCTGTTTCCTTTGCCCAGAATGTTCTACCAGATATCCCAATGACCAACAAACTCCCAAACTTCCCTTGCCCAAGGATCACCTTTTCAATAAAGCCTATCCCAACCATCCTATTTAATACTTTAAATCACTTCCAGACCCTGGCATACCCACTGCCCCTTGCCTCAGTTTACTTTATCTTTTCCCAGAGCACTTACCACCTTCTATGACAGGATGGTTCAAAATTATCAGAACACACTGAAAACTGTACTACTCAATAATAACTGATTATAATTGAACAGGTGTCAAAACAAATTTTTAAGGGAACAGTTTATTTCCATGTACTTATAAATGCTCAATATATGGCCCTATCACACCACATACATCAATCCTGTACTCTAATTTATCCCAGACTCTTAGCAGCTTATCACCACTGGTGACTACAAAAGAACCACAATGGGTTCCTTCATTTCCTGAAGGTTTTGAGGAAAGCAGCAACAACCCAAGGTTCTTGATATAATCACATAAGTCACATAGTTTAATATCTAATACCTTGGTGGTCACTTACTTGACTCTTTTTAATCACCTTGTAAACTAGACAATTTAACTCTGTGTACTATTTATTATCTATTTCTCTCCACTGGAATTAAAGTTCCCTGAGGGCAGAAATCTTTGTTTTGCTCACTGTCTCCCAAGTACCTAGAACAGTGCCAGCACATTGCAGGTGGTAAATAAATTTCTGAATGAACAAAATTTTGAGAAAATTTTACTACACAAATAAGAAATCTTCATTTTTTAAAATCCAACAATATGGTAGCTATATTGGCATGCAATATCTAGCTCAATTTCTCTCCAGTGTGCCTTCCTGTACTACAGGAACGTGAAAGCTTTCCAAAAAAAAAAAAAGTATTTCCCAAACTCTCCTGCAGCTAGGGTTCCAGATGTTTTCCTCAATTTCATCATTTATGAAATTTATTAGACTGAAAGTCAGAAAAAGGCCACTTGATCCCACAGGTAAGTACCAACTTAAACGTGCTTAGTTCTTCTACAGCAGTGTATGGAGAGGTCCCAAAGTCTAGTCCAGGGTTTCTCAAAGTGGGGTCCAAACTGAATTCTTTGAGAGCTCATGATGGGAGGGGGTTCTTTTTTCCTTCTCTTTTACTTTTGTGCACCAAGCAGTGGCAGCATCATTAATGATTTTGTTACAAATCAGCTGTGTGTGATAGTACACAGTAGGGCCATGTTCATTTGGTTAGAGTTGGCCTTGATAATTGAAGACTGCAGGACACAGGGAGAAGGTAATAGGCTAATGACTATCAGCCTCTCCCTCTCAAATTGTGTCCCCTAATCTCCCCTTGTGCACTGCTAACTGCCTTATAGGAGCAAACAAACTCTGCAAGTGTAATGAAAAACTGGAGGGAAATTTTACTTTTAATGAAAAAAACTTTATACCCAGTTGCCCCCATTCCTAACGCTTTGCTATTGGTCTGAACATTCCAAAATGTGGACTAAATAAATTACCAGGGACTTCTACTGTGAAATGTTTGGACTTTTTGTGATTTTCTCAGTTAATTGTTTGGTATGCCCTTATATCTCACACATTACCATTTGTAATTTACAAATATGCCTGATAATCCAATGTGGCAATTTTTGAGGCTGAGGTGTGAAAGGAAGGTCAGTGGACAATTCTGGTAAGATTAGTAATGAAGAGTTGTATCTTGCAAGTCATTTCACTAAGTTAATGCAACAAGAGACACACACAAAAAACATATCCTTCTAATGAAAACTACTTATCAATGGATTTATACAATGAAATATCCTGTTCCATTTTGTGTTGTCTGTGGAAAAAGCGTTTCAAGTGCAGCAATGGCTCCAGCAATATTCAAAAGACATAGCTGCAAATTATAGTCATTTGACACGTTAAAGATATTAATGGGATCTCAAAATAAGCATAATAAAGCTTTTGCTTTAAAAAATAACATATAATAAAAAGGCTGAGGTAGCAAGTTATATAGTAGCAGATCTTATTGACCAGAAAAAGGAAAGCCACCTCAATTGCTGAGAACCTAATACAGCCAGAATGTAAAATTATGCTGAGTGAAATGTTTACATGATATGCAATAAGAGAAATTTTTAAAGTTCTACAGTACAATAACAGTAAGGTAAGTCAATGTATTGACATGTCATGTGATGTTAAAGGCCTACGTGATAACAGGAAAACAAGTTTCTCTAACCAGATTGATGAGCCAACAGAGTTCATCATCTGTAATATTTATAAGATTACATTATATATTTATAGATTTTATAAGATTTGAAAATGGTGAAATCAAGAAAACTTTTTTTTGCTACAGAGTGCTGCCCAAAGCCAGCAAAGGACAGGATATTTAATGTTTTGTCCTCTGTCTCGAAACAAAAGGTCCATCTTGGAGGAACTATGTTGGCATCTGTGCTGAAAATGTCCCATCAATAGCTGGCTCCATGTGAAGATGTGCCACTATTGTTTAAACTCCCCCCACACGTCGAAAAAAAAACCCAAAAAACAAAAGCCTGACTTCTCAACACAGTGTTTTCTTCACAGAGAATTGCTAGTGTCAAAAGCTCTGGAAGATGAAATGAAAAAGTTCTATTTGAAGCTACAAAAAATGATTGACTTTATTAAACAAAAACCTGTTTACTCAAAAATGTTTAAAGAGCTGTGTGAAAACCTGGACAAAGAGCACATAAATCTCCTGCTCCATGCAGAAGTCCAGGGGCTTAGCAGATGAAGAGTTCTCAACAGGACATCGGAGCCGAATGGTGAGCTGCAGGGGTACGTTCGCAAACACAGTAGGCCAGATTCTGCTAAGTGCTCAGAGGATGAAGAATGGCTACTGAAACTAGCCAACTTAGCAAAGATTTGTTATCACATGAAACAAATGAACCACTCTCTGCAAGACCTTAAAGAAAGCATTTTGACTTCAAGTGACAAGATTCTTGGGGAAAAGATCAAGTGACAAAAGGATATCAAAAGATGCTCTTATTGCTGCTTGGACTTAAGAGTGAAAAAGGATATATCTGCAAATCTCAAGTCTTGCTGACCTAGGGGAACAAAATTTTAAAATAAAATAGAACAAAAAAAAATAGAACAGTATTTTCCCTTTGTTTTCAAACAAGTGTAACGCTGAAATGAGAGATCCTTTCTCTGAATCATCTGTGCAGGCTGAGAACTTGACTTTGAGGAGAAAGAATTTTGTGCACTGCGGTCTGACTATGAAATCAAGATGGTATTTACTGATCTGCCCCTAAAAAGTGCTGGATTTCTATCAAAGAGTAGTGTCCTGCAAATCATAAGAGGGTAATGAACATTTTGCTGCCAGCTTTCAATTTCATTATATGTGTATGGAATTTTTTGTTTAACAAGCATCAAGAGCAAGGAGGAAATCATCTTGTGTCAGTTGAAAATGAAATCTGTGAATGGTCAACCAAAGAAAACAAAAACAAGTTTCATATGAAAAACATAAACTTTACTCTTTATTTTTAGCTTTAAAAACTAATAAGTTTATTGTATAAAACCTTTTCATAAAATATCAAGTGATCAACACACATATATATACTCATTTGTAATTCCTGGACCTATATTTGAGCCTCATCATGTTAGTCAGGAAAAAAAGTTTGTTTTTTACGAATTCTGGTATAAATTCTAATGGGCTATATTTTTATTAATATTACTTTGGCTTATAGTTTTTAGATAGCAAATATCTGCACTGTCAATAATTTTCATGTTTGTAGTAAATGCTAGTTAAAATCAGTTTACAGTGGTACTGACAAGAAGATAGACAAAGAGACCAATGGAATAGAACTGCAAGTCTAGAAATAAACACATACATTTATGGCCTATTGATTATTGACAAGGGTGTCAAGTCCATTCCATAATGAAAGAACAGTCTCTTCCATTGCTGGGACAACTGGATTTCCACATGCAAAAGAATGAATTTGAACACCCACTCACACCATAGCTAAAAATTAACTCAAAATGAATCAACGACCTAAATATAAGCACTAAAACTCTTAAAAGAAAACATGGGAGTAAATCTGTATGACCTTGAATTTGGCAATGGATTCTAAGTTATGGCAACAAAAGCATTAGGAACAAAAAATAAATAAATAAATTGAACTTCAAAATTAAAAACTTCTGTGCATCTAAGGACATTGTCAAGAAGGTGAAAAGACAACATACAGAATGGGAGAACGTATTTGCAAATCAGACATGTCATAAGGGTTTAATATCCAGGGACTTCCCTGGTGGCGCAGCGGTTGAGAGTCTACCTGCCAATGCAGGGGACATGGGTTCGATCCCTGGTCCGGGAAGATCCCACATGCCACGGAGCAACTAAGCCCGTGTGCCACAACTACTGAGCCTGTGCTCTAGACCTCACGTGCCACAACTACTGAAGCAGGCGCACCACAAATACTGAGCCCGCACGCCACAACTACTGAAACCAGCAAGCCACAACTACTGAAGCCTGCACACCTACAGCCCATGCTCCGCAACAAGAGAAGCCACTGCAACGAGAAGCCCGTGCACTGCAACAAAGAGTAGCCCCCGCTTGTCACAACTAGAGAAAGCCCGGGTGCAGCAATGAAGACCCAGTGCAGCAAAAAGTAAGTAAATAAATAAATAAATTTTAAAAATAAAAGAATGTGGATAAATTGAAACCCTCACACATTGCTGGTGGGAATGTAAAATGGCACAACCACTATGGAAAATAGTTCAGCGGTTCCTCAAAAAGAATTACCATATGACCCTGCAATTCTACTCATAGGTATATACCCACAAGAATTGAAAACAGAGATTCAAACAGATAATTTTACGTCAACGTACATAGCATTCTTCACAACACAGAAACACAAAAACAACCTAAGTGTCTACTGAAAGATGAATGTACAAAATGTGGTATATACATACAATGGAATGTTATTTAGCCATTAAAAGGAATAAAGTTCTAACACATGCTACAGTATGAATTAACCTTGAAAACATTATGCTAAGTGAAATAAGTCAGAAACAAAACAACAAATATTGTACGCTTCCACTTATATAAAATATCTATAACAGGCAAATTCATAGAGATAAAAAGTAGATTGGTTTACTGGGGGCTAGTGGCAAGGGTGAATGGGGAGTCACTGCTTAATGGTTGCAGAGTATCTGTTTGGGGTGATGACAAATTTTGGAAATTAGACAGTGATGACTGTTGTGTAACATCGTGAAAGTAAGTAATGCTACTGAATTATAAGCTTAAAAATGGTTAAAATGGCAAATTGTATGTTAAATATATTTTACCACAATAAAAAGATCATTTTTTTAAAAATCAGCTTACAGTATTTTTTTAAACTAAGTCTACCACGCCTACTTTTCAAAAAAATTGAATCCCATTTTAGCTTAAGCCAGTTATTTAACAGAAATTTATTATTATCACCATATGTGTTTTGTTTTGTTTTTTTGCGGTACACGGGCCTCTCACTGTTGTGGCCTCTCCCGTTGCGGAGCACAGGCTCCGGATACGCAGGCTCAGCAGCCATGGCTCACGGGCCCAGCCGCTCCGAGGCATGTGGGATCTTCCCGGACCAGGGCACGAACCCGTGTCCCCTGCATCGGCAGGCAGACTCTCAACCACTGCGCCACCAGGGAAGCCCTCACCATATGTGTTTTTCAAAATCATAAAAAGGAAAGAGATTAGTCTCCAGAAGAGTAAGCTAAGTTTAACTACCTGGTTATTTTTCAAGTAAGGTTGGTTAAAGTCTTCATTTGCATAAATAAAGAAAAATAAAATTACTCTTGTACAAGCCATATACCACAAGCCATACTATTGATATCTTGTACAGTAAAAATCTGTAAGACTCCTAGGCCTACTTGGATAAAGTACAAAAATACAGTGGGAAATTTAGGAAAAGGAAAAACTGTTTTTTCTACCTACATTACTAACTCACATAAGAGTTTATATCCTGTGTGGGGATGGAGATCCGTACAAAAGAATAGACTAATTAGATGGCCAAAATAAATAGAGGCACAGAAAAATATCATTCTCTATCAAAAAAGCATTAGCAATCATTACTGGAGTACTGTATTGTAAGGCCTAAAATTTCAAGTGCTGTTCTGACAACTTTGAGCCTCACAGGGCCCCAGAGGCCTAATGAGAGTTCTCCCACCCTCACCATAGCCAACAGGAAAGACTCCTCACCCAGCTAGGTCCACTATCAGCTGAACCAATTGCACTCCACTCAGTCCTCAACCGAACTAGTTTCAGTTCCCTGCCAGTCCTCCGAATTATTCAAACAAACTAATCACATCCTCCCACGGGGATGGAGAGTTGCGGGGAGTACTTCATCCTTTTGTTACTCCAAAGCCAATCTCCCATAGACAATTTGGCTAGTTTACTCTACTCCCAAGTACCATTCCCATAGGTTGTGAGTACATGTAACTAAAAAATTGCTGTCTCACCTGATCAGGGCCAGGTAGTAGCCATCCTGTACAATTTAGGACAGGAGATCTCTCTTTCACCAATCAAATGAAGGGAGGTGAACAGGAGGTGGTCAGACAATTACTATATCTAAACTTTCTGTTTACACTAATATCACACCTGTAACCTGAGACCTGAAAATTATTTCATGGATCCTCCAGGGTATAAAAATTGAGAAAGGCTAGTCTAGTCTCTTGTAGGCAGGGCTGGTACAGACCAGAACAGGTCCAGTGCGGTTCTAGAGCTGGTTAAGTATAGCAGGAGATTCCTGATCACCATGGCCTCCTGACCACAACATTTTCCCAATTTTAAAACAGCAGTAAAGATCTAGAGGCAATTTCACAATTAGACAGGAGGCCTCTTAGTCAAAAAAAGACAATAACTCCCTGTGTTTCTCAGTTCTGTGCAGAGGTTTTGGAGGTTGTTCCTTTGAAGCTCAATCAAGAGTCTCTTTAGATGTCTAAACAATTCTGTAAACCACTTAATACCTGTGCTAGATATTGATTCATTCCCCCTCCTCTCCAAATTCACCCTTTTTGCCTGTACTGTGAAAATGGATTTACGCACTTAAAATGCCAATTTCTTTGCCAACTGACATGATACTAAGCTTTGTCAAGAGAGCACTGGAAAGACGCTGTAGGGGAAAAGGATTCTGTTTCATGGTTCCAATGTGCTCAGTTGGCTGCAGCAGGCAAGGCTCCAGGACCCACCCCGACAAGGATGGCTTCTCCAGCACCAGATTCCTGCAGCAGCGCGGCTTCTCCAACAGGAGGTTAGGCAGTTTCGTAGCAGAGTGACGCTGGTGAGTCACCTCCCCAGGAACGCTTTCCCTGCTACCCAAGAGGGCACATATCCAGCAAATTCTCCTAGTGCCACACCTTACCTACTTGACTTGAACGTGCCCCACCTAACCAAGGATAGATGTCAGTGAGCCCTGGGGTTAGAAACTGCTCTTTATATCAGCTATTCTTATATTCTTTAGCGTTACCTTGACTTCTTACTGGTAAATCCCATATTGCTCCAATCCCCTGTTACAATCAATAATTCTTTTTTTTTTTTTAATTTTTGTTGGAGTATAGTTGATTTACAATGTTGTGTTACTTTCCGCTGTATGGCAAAGTGAATCAGTTATACATATAAATATATCCATTCTTTTTTAGATCTTTTCCCATATAGGTCATTACAGAGTATTGAGTAGAATTCCCTGTGCTATACGGTAGGTCCTTATTAGTTAATCTATTTTATATATCGTAGTGTACATATGTCAATCCCAATCTCCCAATTTATCCCTCCCTCCCTTTCCCCCCACTAACCATAAATTTGTTTTCTACATCTGTGACTCTATTTCTGTTTTGTAAATAAGTTCATTTGTACTTTTTTTAGATTCCACATATAAGCAATATCATATGATATTTGTCTTTGTCTGACCTACTTCACCTAGTATGATAATCTCTAGGTCCACCTATGTTGCTGTAAATGGCATTATTTCATTCTTTTTTATGTCTGAGTAATATTCCATTATATATATGTACCACATCTTCTTTATCCAATCCTCTATCGATGGACATTTAGGTTGCTTCCATGTCTTGGCTATTGTAAACAGTGCTGCAATGAATATTTGGGTGCATGTATCCTTTCAGATTATGGTTTTCTCCAGATATATGCCCAGGAGTGGGATTGGTAGATCATATGGTAGCTCTATTTTTAAGGAACCTCCATACTGTTCTCCACAGTGGTTGAACCAATTTACATTCCCACTAACAGTGTAGCAGAGTTGCCTTTCCTCCACACCCTCTCCAGCAATTACTGTTTGTAGACTTTTTGATGATGGCCATTCTGACCAGTGTGAGGTGATACCTCATTGTAGTTTTGATTTGCATTTCTCTGATAATTAGTGATGTTAAGCATTTTTCATGTGCTTTTTGGCCATCTGTATTGTCTTCTTTGGAGAAATGTCTATTCAGATCTTCTTCCCATTTTTTGATTTTTTTGTTTTGTTTTGTTTTTTGCTTTCGGGGGTTTTTTTTTGACATAGAGCTACATGAGCTGTTTGTATATTTTGGAGACTAATCCCTTGTCGGTCACTTCATTTGCAAATATTTTCTCCCAGTCTGTGGCTTGTCTTTTCATTTTGTTTATGGTTTCCTTTGCTGTGCAGACACTTTTAAGTTTAATTAGGTCCCATTTGTTTATTTTTATTTTTCTTTACTCTAGGAGGGATTGCCTGTCCTAAATTGTACAAGATAGCTACTAGCTGACCCTGATCAGATCAAAAAAGATACTGCTGTGATTTATGTCAAAGAGTGCTCTGCCTATGTTTTCCTCTAAGAGTTTTAGTGTCTGCCCTTACACTTACGTCTTTGATCCATTTCGAGTTTATTTTTGTGTATGGTATTAGAGAATGTTCTAATTTTATTTTTTTTTTAATGTAGCTGTCCAGTTTTCCCAGCACTACTTCTCAGCCTTTTGGCTAAGATCAAGTGTAGTCAATAATTCTTTATACTACTCTTTCCCTGTTAAATTACTGCGTGGCTTCTATCTCCTGATCAGATCCAGACTGATATATCCCAACAATTTTTTAAGCTATTTAGTACCCCACGGTAAATAAATCCTCTCTGCTTAAGTTACATCAAGTGGATTCTGTTCTCTATAACTAAATATTCACTGTTTTCTCTTTGAATAAAGAATTTTGGGGGATGGGGGGGTGGGAGGATTTTACAATATTCATAACATCATTTTTTTTTAATTAGGAAGTGATACTAATTATACATGGCCAGGGTTCAGAATAGCTACTGAAGATTATATCCCCAGGTCAGGCTATTAAATACTTTAATTGTAATATTAACTTCATCTTAGAGTACTATCATTCCTGTAATGCCTAACCACTATTTTAAAAAATTAGTCTACAGTGAGATACCACTTCACACCTACTAAAATATCTACAATAAAAAAACACAGATAATGACAAGTGTTAACAAGGATGTGGAGAAACTAGAACACTTATACATTGCTGACGGGAAAGTAAAATGATACAGCTGCTTTGAAAACAGTCTAGCAGTTCCTCAGAAGGCAAAACATAAAGTGGCCATAATGACTCAGCTATTCCATCTCTTGGTACATACCCCCAAAAATGAAAAGTTATATCCATACAAAAACCTGTACACAAATGTTTATAGCAGCATCATTCATAAAAACCAAGAATTGGAAACAACCCAAATGCCCACCAACTGACGAATGGATAAAATGTAGTATATCCATACAATGTAATATTATTCAGTGACAAAAAGAAACAAAGTACTTATATGTGCTACCTGGATAAACCTTAAAAATATTATATTAAGTGGAAGAAGCCAGTCAAGAAGGACCACATAATTATATAACTCCATTTATATGAAATATCCAGGATAGCTAAATCTATAGAGACAGAAAGTGGTCACCTAGGACTAGGAGAGATGGGGATAGGTGTGCAGGAAGAGGCTAAAAGGGTGTGGGGCTTCTTCGAGGGTTAATGAAAATGGTCTAAAACTGACTGTGGTGATGTCTGCACAATTCTGTGAATGTACTAAAATCCACTGAATTGCATACTTTAACCGGTGAAATTGTATGGTATGTGAGTTATATCTCAATACAACTATTTGAAAAAAAAGCTTAATCTCTGCAGGTACTTTCATAATTCAACCATTCCTAAATTAGGATTAGAGACTTAAATCCCTCTGTACCTCAGTGCCTGCTTCTCATGATGGAATACAATATCCTTTACACAAAAGCAAAACTACAGGGCTTCCCCGGTGGCGCAGTGGTTGAGAGTCCGCCTGCCGATGCAGGGGACACGGGTTCATGCCTCTGTCCGAGAAGATCCCACATGCCGCGGAGCGGCTGGGCCCGTGAGCCATGGCCGCTGAGCCTGCGCGTCCGGAGCCTGTGCTCCGCAACGGGAGAGGCCACAACAGTGAGAGGCCCGCGTACCGCAAAAAAAAAAAAAAACTACAGACCCACCTGGCTCTTGGGAATATGTATTCTGAGTTACTTACCCAAAAGAGGTTTGGGGGGAAAAAAAGCTACACTATGCTGTCACATAAAAATCCACAGTATACACACACCTCCCTCAGTTGGGGGAAGAGTCTGTAAAAATTGATTTTTATACATTTAAATGTGGCTTACACTAGAATTAAATGTGGAAATCTGGCCTTAGCAGAAAATCATACAAGCAAATAAACTTGCTCAAGCTAGCCCACACATAAGGAAAAGTAAACAATTTTGCATATTCTAGCTCAAAAGTACAAAGGTTTGGATCTTCTGAATTTTTGATATTTTCCTGATCTTTTGCTCTCAACTAGAACTAGTTCCAGAGCCTAGAGAATCTAAAAACTGAAACCCTCAGTTCTCACTGGCCTAAGCCTGGAATCAAGCTCATCAGCCAAGTCAATAAACAGGCACACACACATAAGGCATCAGTATTTCATACATGTAAGCTGTCCTAATTTTCATTCCACAAGCCACAGAAGAAATTCTGACACACAGCAAAGGTAAAGCTGTATATTCTAAATATATAAAGACTTCAAATACATGTGGTTTTAAATTTATTTCAAGTCAAACTGCTAAAAAAGAAAAAACGCCAAGAACCATATACTGTTCACACTCCAAAGCCCCATCTAAATCTTTTAAAAACAATCTGAGGAAATACGATTCCCTTTGACTTGACTTGCTTAAACAACTTGGTCCAGTTCCCATTCAGCCAGAACAACTTCACTAATTTACTCTCATCTGTTTACTAACAGGTCTCCCCACAAGGTATCATTAGACAAAAAACTTCCACTATTTAAAAACGTTTGAGGGCTTCCCTGGTGGCGCAGTGGTTGAGAGTCCGCCTGCCGATGCAGGGGACACAGGTTCGTGCCCCGGTCCGGGAAGATCCCACATGGGCGCTGAGCCTGCACGTCCCCGCAACAGGAGAGGCCACAACAGTGAGAGGCCCGCGTACAGAAAAAAAAAAAGAAAAAGAAAAGAAAATCTGGGTATGCTGAAAAGAGCTTTTTTCAGCTCTCCCTTATTGTTTCATCATCTAAAAGGAAGAAACCACTTTTCAAGAATATAAGTGCACTACTATTCCCCCACAACAGCTATGTCAATGGGATGGAAAATTGTAAATCCTGGTTATTTAATAAGAAAGATCCCAAAGAATATGCTCATACCCCTTTCCCTTATTAAATGAAAAAGAAACTTTAAAGGAAGTAGGTAAATAATATCTATCGTCTAAAGGAAAGAAGAGTAACATTCCCAGCAATAGGCAGACAGAGATTATTATCATTTAAATTAAGAGAGAAATATATACTCTGGACATGATCTGTGTTTATTAACCTACTCTAAATTACAATATTAAGGTATACATTTTCATCTAGTTACCTTAAACATATGACATTTTATGATTAGTTTACTAATGTTTTAAGCTGATCTGCAAACAGGCAAATTTATTTCACTATATTACTGTTATTAATTTTATCAGAAAATGTGGATAACAGTAAACCTATAAGAAGCTTATACCTTTCACCTTTCTTCATTATGCATCCTCATTAAAAACACAAGAGTTTGGATGGTTCACACACTACTCCACAAAAGATGCTCTGACATTTACAAAGGTCTAATTTGTTCTGCTATGTGATGTTTTAATTATACTACAAATAATAGGGTCTTATTGTTGGAGGAGCAGAATCCAACTACACTTCAATTAGTTTATTTAAAATAACTCTTCCACCCAACACTGATTCCAACTGACTATTTTTATACTTAAACAAGTGCCAAAATTCCTAAATCCATATAGGTGATGGAAGAAATTAAAATTCTTACCTTGAAACACATATTTTCCTTGCCTCTAACCTATGACTCTAACCCATTAAAATGGTTTAAGTTTTGTTTATTTGTTTCTTTGTTTGTTTTAAGGAAAGTACCACAGCCCTAAGTCACCTCCCACTAATATCACAATAGGAATCAAAATATACAGGACATGAGGAACTCAAAAAGCTCTCAGGCATATAAGAAACTAATAGCAAAATGACAAAAGTTCCTCCTTATGAATAATTACTTTAGATGTAAATGGATTAAACTCTCCAATAGACATTGACAAAAATGGATTTTAAAAACATGATCCAACTATATGTTCTCTACAAGAGACTTACTTTAGATACAAAGGTACAAATGGGTAGAAAGTGAAAGGATGGAAAAAGATATGACATGCAAATAGTAACCAAAAGAGATCACGGGTGGCTGTACTAATACCAGACAAAATAGACTTTAAATCAAAGGTGGTTATAAAATATAAAGAACACTATATATTAATAAAAGGCTCAAGAGAGCAAGAAGATATAGCAATTATAAACATTCACCTAATAACAGACTATCAAAATATATGAAGCAAAAACTGACAGAATTAAAGGGGAAAATAGACAGTTCTATAATAACAGTTGGCAGTTTCAACACCCTACTCTCAATAATGGATAGAACAACCAGACGCAAGGTAAGTAAGGAAATAGAGGACTTGAACAACACAATTAACCAACTAGAGATAACAGACATATATAGAACAGTCTACCTAACAACAGATTATACATTCTTCTCAAGTACAAGTGGGACATTCTGCAGAATACACGATATATCAGGCTACAAATTATGTCTCAATAGATTTTTAAAGACAGATAATCATACAAAGTATTTTTCCTAACTACAACAGAATGAATTTAGAAATCAGTAAAAGAAAAATTAGAAAATTCACAAATTTGTGGAAATTAAACAATATGCTCTTAAACAACCACTGGGTCAAAGTAGAAATCCTAAGGGAAATTAGAAATACTTAAAAGACAAATAAAAACAAAAAATACAACATACCAAAATTTATTAGATGCAATGAAAGTAATGCTAAGGGGGAAATTTATAGCTATAAACACGTATTAAAAAATAAGAAAGATCTCAAATCAACAGCTTAACTTTACAATTTAAGGAACTAGAAAAAGCTGAAACCCAAAGCTAGCAGAAAGAAGAAAATAATAAAGACTAGGGCAGAGATAAATGCAACAGTGAATAGAAAAATAATACAGAAAAATCAACAAAAACAAAAGTTGATTCTTCAAAAAATTAACAAAATTGACGAAACTTTAGCAAGATTAAGAAAAAAGAAGCAAATTACTAATCAGAAAGTGCAGACATTACTGATTCCACAGAAATAAAAAAGATTTTATGAGAGCACTGTGAACAACTGTGCACCAACAAAGTGGATAACCTAGGTAAAACTGACAAATTTCTAGAAACCTATTATGTCACAAAGAAATAGAAAATCTGAATAGACCCATAATTATTAAGGAGATTGAGCCAGTAATCAAAATGCTCCCAACAAAGAAAAGCCCCAAACCTGATGGCTTCACTAGTGAACTCTACCAAACATTTAAAGAATATCAATGCTTCTCAAATTCTTCAAAAAACTGAAGTGGAGGGAACACTTCCTAACTCATTCTATGAGGCATCGCCCTGATACCAAAGCCACACAAAGACATTACAAGAAAACTACAGACCAATACCCCTTTGAACACAGATCCAAAAAATCCCCCACAAAATATCAGCAAACTGAATTCAGCAGCATAAATGCAAATCAAAAGCACAATGAGATATCACTTAACACCCATCAGGATGGCTACTATCCAAAAAAAAACAAAAAACAAAAAAAATCCATACATAGGAAATAACAAGTGTTGACAAGGATGTAAAGAAATTGGAACGCTTGTTCAATGTTGGTGCTGGTATGAATGTAAAATGATGCAGCCGTGATGTAAACAGTATGGTCATTCCTCAAAAAATTAAAAATAGAATTACCATATGACCCAGCAATTCCACTTCTGAGTATGTACCCAAAAGAACTAAAAGCAGGGTCTCAAAGAAATATGTGCACACCCATGTACGCAGCAGCAGCATTATTCACAACAGCCAAAAGGTAGAAGCAACCTAAGTAACCATCAATGGATAAAAAAAAAAAAAAAAAAAAGAACAAATATGGTATATACATACAATGGAATGTTAGCCTTAAAAAGGAAGGAAATTCTGACACACGCTACAGTGTAGATGAAACTTGAAGATACCATACTAAAAGAAATAAGCCAATCACAAAAGAACAAATACTGTATGATTCCATTCATATAATGTAGATAAAGTAGTCTAATTCAGAGAGAGAAAAAACAAAATGGTAGCTGCCAGGGGCAGGTGGAAGCGGAAGAAATGGGCAGCTATTGTTTAATGGATCAAGAGTTTTAGTTTTGCAAGATGAAAAGTTCTAGAGATGGATGGTAATAATGGATGCACAACAATGTGAATTACTTAATGCCACTGAACTGTATATGGTTAAGGGCTTCCCTGATGGTGCAGTGGTTAAGAATCCGCCTGCCAATTCAGGGGACATGGGTTCGAGCCCTGGTCCGGGAAGATCCCACATGCCGCGGAGCAACTAAGCCCGGGCACCACAACTACTGAGCCTGTGCTCTAGAGCCCACAAGTCACAACTACTGAGCCTGCATGCCACAACTACTGAAGCCCGCACACCTAGAGCCCATGTTCCAAACAAGAAAAGCCACCACAATAATAAGCCTGTGCACCACAATGAAGAATAGACCCCTCTCACCACAACCAGAGGAAAGCCCACATGCAGCAACAAAGGCCCAACGCAGCCAAAAAATAATAAAATCATTTATTTTAAAAAGAGATTAAAATGCTAAATTTTATGTTATATATATTTTACCATAATTTCTAAAAATGAATTTTTAAATCAAAATATGGACCAAAAATATGAATGAGTCAATATGTTAAAAATTGGAAAAAATAAGTTTCAAATGTAAACACAAAATTAAAACTGGGGGGGACTGGTTAGATGGTGGAGTAGAAGGACATGCTCTCACTCCCTCTTCTGAGAACACCAGAATCACAATTAACTGCTGAACAATCATCGACAGGAAGACACTGGAACTCACCAAAAGAGATATTCCACATCCAAACACAAAGGAGAAGCCACGACGAGATGGTAAGAGGGGCACAATCACAATAAAATCAAATCCCACAACTGCTCAGTGGGTGACTCACAAACTGGTATTAGAACACTAATACTAATACCACTAATACCACTGGAGTGAAGGTTCTGAGCCCCAGGTCAGGCTTCCCAACCCGGGGGTCCGGCAAGGGGAGGAGAAATTTCTAGAGAATCAAACTTTGAAGCCTAGCGGGATTTGACTGCAGGACTTCGACAGCACTGGGGGAAACAGAGACTCCACTCTTGGAGGGCACACACAAAGTAGTGTGTGCACTGGGACCCAGGGGAAGCAGCAGTGACCCCATAGGAGATTGAACCAGACTTACCTGCTAGTGTTGGAGGGTCTTCTGCAGAGGTGGGGGGTGGCTGTGGCTCACCGTGAGGACAAGGACACAGGCAGCAGAAGTTCTGGGAAGTACTCCTGGGCGAGAGCCTTCCCAGAGTCTGACATTAGCACCACCAAAGAGCACGGGTATGCTCCAATGTTGGGTCGCCCCAGGCCAAACAACTAACAAAGAGGGAACCCAGCCCCACCCATCAGCAGACAAGTGGATTAAAGTTTTACTCAGCTCTGCCCACCAGAGCAACATCCAGCTCTACCCACCACCAGTCCCTCCCATCAGGAAACTTGTACAAGCCTCTTAGATAGGCTCATTCATCAGAGGGCAGACAGCAGAAGCAAGAAAAACTACAATCCTGCAGGCTATGGAACAAAAACCACATTCACAGAAAGATAAAGGAGATGAAAAGGCAGAGGGCTATGTACCAGATGAAGGGACAAGATAAAACCCCAGAAAAACAACTAAATGAAGTGGAGATAGGCAACCTTCCAGAAAAAGAATTCAGAAAAATGATAGGGAAGATGATCCAGGACCTCGGAAAAAGAATGGAGGCAAAGATCGAGACAATGCAAGAAATGTTTAACAAAGATCTAGAAGAATTAAAGAACAAACAGAGATAACAATACAATAACTGAAATGAAAACTACACTAGAAGGGATCAATAGCAGAATAACTGAGGCAGAAGAACGAATAAGTGACCTGGAAGACAGACTGGTGGAATTCACTGCTGCAGAACAGAATAAAGAAAAAAGAGTGAAAAGAAATGAAGACAGCCTAAGAGACCTCTGAGACAACATTAAACGCAACAACATTCACATTAGAGTGGTCCCAGAAGGAGACAAGAGAGAAAGGACCCCAGAAAATATTTGAGAGATTACAGTCAAAAACTTCCCTAACGTGGGAAAGGAAATAGCCACCCAAGTCCAAGAAGTGCAGAGAGTCCCATACAGGATAAATGCAAGGAGAAACATGCCGAGACACGTAAAAATCAAATTGGCAAAAATTAAAGACAAAGAAAAATTACTGAAAGCAGCAAGGGAAAAATGACAAATAACGCACAAGGGAACTCCCATAAGGTTAACAGCTGATTTCTCAGCAGAAACTCTACAAACCAGAAGGGAGTGGCAGGACATATTTAAAGTGATGAAAGGGAATAAACCACAACCAAGATTACTCTACCCGGCAAGGATCTCATTCAGATTTGATGGAGAAATCAAAAGCTTTACAGACAAGCAAAAGCTAAGAGAATTCAGCACCACCAAACCAGCTCTACAACAAATGCTAAAGGAACTTCTCTAATTAGGAAACACAAGAGAAGAAAAGGACCTACAAAAACAAACCCATAACAACTAAGAAAATGGTAATAGGAACATATATATTGATAACTACCTTAAACGTGAATGGATTAAATGCTCCAACCAAAAAACATAGACTGGCTGAATGGATACAAAAACAAGACCCATATATATGCTGTCTACAAGAGACCCACTTCAGACCTAGGGACACATACAGACTGAAAATGAGGGGATGGAAAAAGATATTCCATGCAAGTGGAAATCAAAAGAAAGCTAAAGGGCTTCCCTGGTCGCGCAGTGGTTGAGAGTCTGCCTGCCGATGGAAGGGGACATGGGTTCATGCCCTGGTCCGGGAAGATCCCGAGTGCCGCGGAGCAGCTGGGCCCGTGAGCCATGGCCACTGAGCCTGCGCGTCCGGAGCCTGTGCTCCGCAACGGGAGAGGCCACAACAGTGAGAGGCTCGCGTACCACACACACACACACACAAAAAGAAAGCTAGAGTACCAATACTCATATCAGATAAAATGGACTTTAAAATAAAGAATGTTACAAGAGACTAGGAAGGACACTACATAATGATCAACAGATCAATCCCAAAAGAAGATATAACAATTATAAATATATATGCACCCAACATAGGAGCACCTCAATACATAAGGCAACTGCTAACAGCTATAAAAGAGGAAATTGACAGTAACACAATAATACTGGGGGACTTTAACACCTCACTTACACCAATGGACAGATCATCCAAACAGAAAATTAATAAGGAAACACAAGCTTTAAATGACACAACAGACCAGGTAGATTTAATTGATATTTATAGGACATTCCATCCAAAAACAGCAGATTACACTTTCTTCTCAAGTTCACATGGAACATTCTCCAGGATAGATCACATCTTGGGCCACAAATCAAGCCTCAGTAAATTTAAGAAAACTGAAATCATATCAAGCATCTTTTTTGACCACAGTGCTATGAGATTAGAAGTGAATTACAGGGAAAAAAATGTAAAAAACACAAACACATGGAGGCTAAACAGTACATTACTAAATAACCAAGAGATCACTGAAGAAATCAAAGAGGAAATTTAAAAAAGTACCAAGAGACAAATGACAATGAAAACACGACAATCCAAAACCTATGGGATGCAGCAAAAGCAGTTCTAAGAGGGAAGTTTATAGCAGTACAAGCCTATCTCAAATAAACAATCTAACCTTACACCTAAAGGAACTAGAGAAAGAAGAACAAACAAAACCCAAAGGTAGCAGAAGGAAAGAAATCATAAAGATCAGAGCAGAAATAAATGAAATAGAAACAAAGGAAACAATAGCAAAGATCAATAAAACTAAAAGCTGGTTCTTCGAGAAGATAAATAAAATTGATAAACCATTAGCCAGACTCATCAAGAAAAACAGGGAGAGGACTCAAATCAATAAAATTAGAAATGAAAAAGGAGAAGTTCCAACAGAAACCTAAAAATACAAAGCATCCTAAGAGACTACTACAAGCAAATCTATGCCAATAAAATGGACAACCTGGAAGAAATGGACAAATTCTTAGAAAGGTATAACCTTCCAAGACTGAACCAGGAAGAAACAGAAAATATGAACAGACCAATCACAAGTAATGAAATTTAAACTGTGACTAAAAATATTCCAACAAATAAAAGTCCAGTACCAGATGGCTCCACAGGTGAATTCTATCAAACATTTAAAGAAGAGCTAACATCCATCTTTCTCAAACTCTTCCAAAATATTACAGAGGAAGGAACACTCCCAAACACATTCTATGAGACCACCAGCACCCTGATACCAAAACCAGACAAAGAAACTACAAGAAAAGAAAATTAAAGACCAATATCACTGATGAATATAGATGCAAAAACCCTCAACAAAATACTAGCAAACAGAATCCAACAACACATTAAAATGATCATACACCATGATCAAGTGGGATTTATCCCGGAGATGCAAGGATTCTTCAATATATGCAAATCAATCAATGTGATACACCATACTAACAAATTGAATAAAAACCGTATGATCATCTCAATAGATGCAGAAAAAGCTTTTGACAAAATTCAACACCCATTTATGATAAAAACTCTCCAGAAAATGGGCAGAGAGGAAACCTACCTCAACATAACAAAGGCCATATATGACAAACCCACAGCAAACATCATTCTCAATGGTGAAAAACTGAAAGCATTTCCTCTAAGATCAGGAACAAGACAAGGATGTCCACTGTCACCACTATCATTCAACATTATTTTAGAAGTCCTAGCCAGGGCAATCAGAGAAGTAAAAGAAATAAAAGGAATACAAATTGGAAAAGAAGTAAAACTGTCACTGTTTGCAGATGACATGATACTATGCATAGAGAATCCTAAGGATGCCACCAGAAAACTACTAGACCTAATCAATGAATTTGGTAATGTAGCAGGATACAAAATTAATGGACAGAAATCTCTTGCATTCCTATACACTAATGATGAAAAATCTGAAAGAGAAATTAAGGAAACACTCCCATTTACCATTGCAAATACCTAGGAATAAACCTACCTAGGGAGACAAAAGACCTGCATGCAGAAAACTATAAGACACTGATGAAACAAATTAAAGACAATACCAACAGATGGAGAGATATACCATGTTCTTGGATTGGAAGAATCAATATTGTGAAAATGACTATACTACCCAAAGCAATCTACAGATTCAATGCAATCCCTATCGAATTACCAATGGCATTTTTACAGAACTAGAACAAAAAATCTTAAAATTTGTATAGAGACAAAAAAGACCCCGAATAGCCAAAGAAGTCTTGAAGGAAAAAAACGGAGCTGGAGGAATCAGACTCCCTGACTTCAGACTATACTACAGAACTACAGTAATCAAGATAATATGGTACTGGCACAAAAACAGAAATATAGATCAATGGAAAAAGATAGAAAGCCCAGAGATAAACCCATGCACCTATGGTCAACTAATCTCTGACAAAGGAGGCAAGGATATACAATGGAGAAAAGACAGTCTCTTCAATAAGTGGTGCTGGGAAAACTGGACAGCTACATGTAAAAGAATGAAATTAGAACACTCCATAACACCATACACAAAAATAAACTCAAAATGGATTATAGACCGGACACTATAAAACTCTTAGAGGAAAACATAGGAAGAACACTCTTTGACATAAAGCAAAGCAAGATCTTTTTTGATCCACCTCCTAGAGTAATGGAAAGAAAAACAAAAATAAGCAAATGGGACCTAATGAAACTTAAAAGCTTTTGCACAGCAAAGGAAACCATAAAAAAGATGAAAAGACAACCCTCAGAATGGGAGAAAATATTTCCAAATGAGTCAACGGACAAAGGATTAATCTCCCAAATATATAAACAGCTCATGCAGCTCAATATTAAAAAAACAAACAACCCAATCCAGAAATGGGCAGAAGACCTAAATAGACATTTCTCCAAAGAAGACATACAGATGGCCAAGAAGCACATGAAAACTGCTCAACATCAGTAATTATTAGAGAAATGCAAATCAAAACCACAATGAGGTATCACCTCACACCAGTTAGAATGGGCATCATCAGAAAATCTACAAACAACAAATGCTGGAGAGGGTGTGGAGAAAAGGGAACCCTCTTGCACTCTTGGTGGGAATGTAAATTGATACAGCCACTATGGAGAACAGTATGGAGCCTCAAGAAACTAAAAATAGAATTACCATATGATCCAGCAATCCCACTACTGGGCATATACCCAGAGAAAACCATAATTCAAAGACACATGCACCCCAATGTTCACTGCAGCACTATTTACAATAGCCAGGTCATGGAAGCAACCTAAATGCCCATCAACAGACGAATGGATAAAGAAGATGTGGTACATATATACAATGGAGTATTACTCAGCCATAAAAAGGAACGAAATTGGGTGATTTGTAGAGAATATGGATGGATCTAGAGGCTGTCACAGAGTGAAGTAAGTCAGAAGGAGAAAAACAAATATCGTATATTAATGCATATATGTGGAACCTAGAAAAACTGTACAGATGAACCGATTTGCAGGACAGAAGTGGAGACACAGATGTAGAGAACAAACGTATGGACACCAAGAGGGGAAAGCGGCAGGGGGTGGGGGTGGTAGTGTGATGAATTGGGCGATTGGGATTGACATTTATACATTGATGTGTATAAAATGGAAGACTAGGGCTTCCCTGGTGGCGCAGTGGTTGAGAGTCCGCCTGCCGATGCAGGGGACACGGGTTCGTGCCCGGGACCGGGAAGATCCCACATGCCGCAGAGCGGCTGGGCCCGTGAGCCACGGCCGCTGAGCCTGTGTGTCCAGAGCCTGTGCTCCGCAACGGGAGAGGACACAACAGCGAGAGGCCCGCGTAAGGCAAAAAAAAAAAAAAAAGAAAATCTGGACCAAAAAAAAATCTGTTAAAGAGGAAAAAATTTTTAATTTAATTTAATTAAAAAAAAATTAAAACTGATGAGATAAAATTAACAGATGAAAGAGACATTTTCAAGGCAAAGAAAAAATCCCAGAACCCCAGAATTGTAGCAGGCTTCAAAGATCTTGTGGAAGTCAAATTCTTTCACTCTGTAAATTAGGAGAGAAGCTCCTCAGGGAAGTTAGCTGTCTCGCTTCAACTATCATCAGTCAGTTCTGCTACATTCAACAAGAAGCTGTGCCTACCACAAATTAACAAATCTGGAGTTTTTGTCAAAAATAGCATTCTTTTGGGGCTTCCCTGGTGGCGCAGTGGTTGAGAGTCTGCCTGCCGATGCAGGGGACACGGGTTCGTGTCCCGGTCCGGGAAGATCCCACATGCCGCGAACCGGTTAGGCCCGTGAGCCATGGCCGCTGAGCCTGCGCGTCCAACGGGAGAGGCTGCAACAGTGAGAGGCCCGCGTATCACACACAAAAAAAATAGCATTCTTTTCAATTCATTAAACTCTATTATATGTGGACAGTGTTAACATTTTTATTACTATTATTCTACCATAAATCCTTCATTGACATTATTATTATTATTATTCCCAATGTAACCTATACCCTTATAATCATAATCGTAAATCATTTTCCCCATAGGGAAAAGATGTGACACAAAGACAGCAAGTACTGGTCACCTCTCCTTAGGATGGTTCATCCTCAGCATGAATTAAATGAGAAATGAAGGGAGCTAAGTAGTTTATCTTTTTTTTTTCCAGCTTATGAGCTGGGTATCAAGCGAGTTTTCCATACTGTGCCTTCACTCTATTTGTCTAATATGTAAAATCCAAAAAAAATTAGATTTGAACATTTATGTGGAAATGTACTACCAAATCTTCTTAAGAGAGTGTAATTTCAGAATACTAATAATATAGCCCCCTCGTATCAGCACTTGACTAAAACCCTAAGAAACCTCTCAACTTTCTATGAATAACCTTTCCTCTGCTTACATGTTTTTTTTTAAAGAAGGCCTTTACAGGGACCCAAAAGTCTGAAGAAAAATAGACTAGAAATAGTTACTACCACTTTCCTTCCTAATCAAAATTTGGTAGAAATCCCCTATGATTTATACTATAAGTCCTCAAAGTGTGGTCTGTGGAACCCTGGAGTCCCAACACCCTTTTAGGGGGTCCACGAGGTCAAAGCTATTTTTATAATAATACTAAAACATTATTAGCCTTTTTAACTATATTAGCATTTACACTAATAGTGCAAAAGCAATGGCGTGTAAAATTTCTGGCACCTTGGAACAAATTATAATGGTGGCACCAAACTGTACTGTTATTGGTGATTGTATTTTCACCATCAAGCACCAGCAATTATAAAAAAGTCTGTTTCACTTAAGAATGTCCCTGAAATAGTAAAAAAATATTAATTTTATTAAATCTTGGCCCTTGCATACATATTCTTTTAATGTTCTATGTGAAAAAATGGTTAAGTATGCATGAAGCCTTTCTTGCTATATAGTAAATTATAATGCTTGATAGCTGTCTCAAGGAAAAGTGCTTCTGCAACTGAATTGAGAGCTTGAATTAGCCTTTTTCATTAAACACCACCTTTACTTAAAAGAATGACTTAGGTATTTTGGCAGAGGTTTGCTCAGAAATGAATGAAGTCTATTTGTCACTTACAGGAAACAACTGACAATCATATTTGTTGCCAATGATAAAATTTGAGCTTTCAAGCAAAAATCAGATTTTTGGAAAACTCATAACCACCATCATGTCACAACTGGGACAGCTTCCCAATAACTTGTTTCTGATGGAATAGGTGGTGATATTGATATTAACAAACATGATTTTTTTAATATTTTGTAGTGAAAAGTAACTCACTGAACCAATATTTACAAATGACCAGGGCATGATGTTATAAATTCAGGCATGGGCATTAGGTCCACTCTAAGTTCAGACCAACAGATTTTAACATAACATTATTAAAAAGTCCAATGTTACGATTTCAGATTCCATACTGCAACTGTCAAGGAGGAAGAAAACTTTCCTCTACCCTTCTTCTAGGTTATTCTGTCTGGTCTAAGAATTAAATTGGCATGAGACAGATTAACAGGAGAAAAGCAAATTTAATTCATATATATGGGAATCCCAACCACATGAGGGGTCACAGACCCTACATATATCAGAGTTTCAAAGACAGAAAGGTAAAATGAAGTGTGTATGTCATCCTGAGCTACAGAATCGGATAGGGGCCTGGGGCTTCCAAGAACTAAGGTCATTCACAGGACAAGAAGAGCAGATGTTTGACAATACGATGTTTGTCTGCCATATAGATGGGGCCACTAGGATAAAATTTATCGCTGGTAATAACTCTTTTTCTGGGAAAAATCCCCAATTTAAATTCTTCTAGGTAGTTAAGGAAGGGGCAGTAGTTTCCCTTGAACAGGCAGTTTCTCAACTGCCTTTAGCTCAAAATAATCCACACTCAAAAGTGGCACATTTTGGGAGGTTCATTCCAAACCTTTATATAACTAACTAAAAACTGTCATATGCTGAGTTTTGATGTAGTACCAAACAAGTATATCCATAATTATCTGGAGGCTATCAAAATATCCCTTCCTTTTTCAGCCATTAACTGTGTAAGGCTGGATTTCTCTCTGTATATATACTTCAACCCAAACAATATATTGCAATAGACTGAATGCAGAAGCAGATATGAGAATCCCACTGTTTCTATTAAACCAGACATTAGAGATTTACAAAATCTAGAATGCCAGTCTTCTCACTCCTTTATTTATTCTTGAAAAATAGTCATCTTTCACTAAAAAAAATGTTTATATTAACGTAATGGGTTTATAATGATCATTTTAAGTGAATTAATAAAAATTTTGCATCTTTGCTTTAATTTATAATATATAAAAGCTTTTTGTGGTGCTCAATAATTTTTTAAGAGTATAAAAGGGTCCTGAGACCAAACATTTGAAAGCACCTGATGTAAAGAACAAAGTATTAATATCAGATCCCTGCAAACCAAAAAGAACAAGAAGTACATTTTAAACTTTTTTTTAGTTTTCCTAGGAAAATTACATGAAAACTGAAAAGGAACACAATGGCAAATCAAAATTAACCTCATTCTAAGTAACATCAATACAGAATTTTTTTAAAAAAAAGAATGCTTAGATGAAAGTGATTTTATATATCCTGGATACATGCAATATCTTGATTAGATAAACACATAAATATATCCATTAATAGTTTGATAGATAATATTTTTGATAGCTGCACATGACAGCCAAAGAAACATGCAATCACAAACTCAAAAACAGGTGATTAAAATAGCAGCCACCACCACCATGAGGGCAGCATCTCAGGGCACCCAGCTCAGGGTCTAGCTGTTCTAAACTAAATAAATTACATGCTTCCAAGCCAGGACAGTAACACTAAGCTCTCACTTAGCCCCAGCAGAGCAAATGGGTCATCGTGGAATTAATCTGGAATAACAGTGCTCGATCAGCCCAAAGCCCCTTTTCGGCTTACTAGATCCCTTGCACTGAGGAAAAACACTAGCAATATTTACTGAGCATTTACTATGTGCCAGGCATTGTGGGCTAAGCACTTTAGATGTGTTAACTCATTTAATATTCAAGATCATCTTAAGAGTATACACCATAATTATCTCCATTTTTGGAGTTGAGAAAATTGAAGCACAAAGAAGATAAATAACTTGCTCAAAGCAAAGCCAGGATTCAAATGCAGCCTGTCTGGCTCTGAGGGCCAGCCCCTTAGCCACTACACTGTAGTACACAGGGGCACAGTAACCAACAATAATATATAAAGTTTAAATTCAGTGTCCACTGTTGACAATTTCTGTTGTTTACACTGAGACCTACTGCCTAAGAGAAGGTCCCAATTTGCAGAGAGCCCTCTGACAGGTCATCCATTTCTACCCATGCACTGTTCAACTTCCAGGTATTAAGGGGCTTCGAGCAAGAAAAGTAGATTTTGGAAGGTGAAACTGTGGAAGAGATTTTTTTTTGTCCAAGATATAGAATATGATACAAATTAGATGATTTCACACATCTTGGACCTCTTTTTCTTCAACAATTGAAAATAAAACCGTTATTATATAGGAATCTAGCTAGACTATTCCAAAGAGAATAATGCCTCAATTCAAGTCAACTAAAAAAGCTTTATAAAAACTGCATTTACAAAAGTTCAGATTACACTATACATTTAAATGTTTTGCAATGTGGCTAATTACAAGGGTAGCTCTATGTCTATACTTTTCATTTCAGTGTTCAGAGTGAGACTGCAGTTCTAAGTATGTGTTGAAGCAATTCAAGGCAGAGTTTTGAGGTCATTAAAAATGAACCTAGGGCTTCCCTGGTGGCACAGTGGTTAAGAATCTGCCACAACTACTGAAGCCCGCGCCTAGAGCCCGTGCTCTGCAACAAGAGAAGCCACCGCAATGAGAAGCCCTCGCACTGCAACGAAGAGTAGCCCCCGCTCACCGCAACAAGAGAAAGCCCTCGCACAGCAACAAAGACCCAATGCAGCCGAAAATAAAATAAATAAATTTTTTAAAAAATGAACCTATAACTTCACTGTAGAAATTAATTCAAGCAAAGTGGAATGGGAAACAGAACAGGTCATGTTACAACTCATCCTTAAGGATGAGAAATAAGGAGTGGATAAGGCACTGCTAACTCTCTCACAGTAATTACATAAGAAAATGCTTACAGATCTTTCAGGGTTTTGTTTGATTTTAACATTTGGCACACGTTTTAAAATATGTACCATATAAAGTGCCTTAAATAAACTACTACTTTTTTGGCCTGCTGAACTGAAAACATTCCACAATACAATTACAAAAACCACTTTCTGGTTTTCTCAGAGAAAAAAAAAGACAATTTATAAGACGAATTCAGAGGTTAACAAAGAAAGAGATAACCTGATTTACATAAAGATTCCAACACGGGGGCTTCCCTGGTGGCGCAGTGGCTGAGAGTCCGCCTGCCGATGCAGGGGACACGGGTTCGTGCCCCAGTCCGGGAAGATCCCACATGCCGCGGAGCGGCTGGGCCCGTGAGCCATGGCCGCTGAGCCTGTGCGTCCGGAGCCTTTGCTCCGCAGCAGGAGAGGCCACAACAGTGAGAGGCCCGCGTACCGCAAAAAAAAAAAAAAGATTCCAACAAGAACATAAATGGTAAGTGAAAATGAGTGATCCAGAAGACTATTAAAGTCCCTTCTACCTACAAACTGTCGTACATCATAAACACTGCTACAATTTTGAATACCTGAAAAAAAAAAAACCACACAGAATATTGCCAAAGAAAATTTCGACTGAGTCTTACAACATATTAGGTCATCGGCAGTGCTAGACCTGCAAGCACTTGAGGAAGCTATCTTAAAATGAGAAATGGGCTTTAAGTTATCAACATTCACAACGATGTGTAAAACTCTATTCTGTGATGAGTAAATGCCCAGGAAAGGAAACGAACCAATTCAAAACTGCACTAGTACTTTAAGAGGCTTAAAGGCACAGGAGGGAAACAACTATTGAGCCCAGCAAGCCTTTGCGTTGGGTTGCAGGAGTCCCTGAACACTTGCATTAAGAACCCGCAACTCAGGAAGGAAGGCTGGAGGGAAACTCTGCACTGTCATCTAGGGCGATCTGATTCAGGTTCAAATCAAACCCACAGGGCGCCAAGTTGTAAGCAGAGAACACACTTCAGGCCAAGCTACCCACTGAGAGGGAGCAAGCCCAGCCATCGCCGACGTCACACCACAGCCCACCCTGAAGCCCGGCGCACCTAAGGGCTGGGAGCTGGGGCGGCTGGGGAGGCGGGGTGCGCGCCCGGCCCCTGCCCGCCGCCCCTCGGCTCCGCTCCGCGCTGTACCGCAGCCACTCGCGTGGTCACCGCCGAGAGAAAGGGAGAGCAGGGCAGGGGGCCGTCTCTGCCCGGAGACCGCGCCAAGCACCCTCCGCGGGGACTGGAGCGGGGACGACCGAGCCTCCATGGGTGGGGGCGGGGCGTTTTCCAGAAACCGGTCAAAGGCCCCACCCATCAGGGGTTCCTCTCAAGACCCGGTCCACCCCCCGAAAGACGCGGGTTACACAACCTGACAGGTAAGGGGCGGAGGGATCGCAGGACGCAGACCGGGGCGGGCCCGGGGTCGCTCCTCCCCGGCCTCCCCAGCCCCCAGGACGCCGCGGATGAGAAGATAGGAGGGGTGGCGGGCGGGCTAACCGCAGCCGAGGGGCTGCCGGCCCGGTCGCGCTGACGGCGGCAGGGCGCTCACCGGCTCAGGATGGGGCGCTGGCAGGGACTGGGTAAAGGTGCAGCACCCGGCTCAGCGTCGGCAGCGCGGGCCGATGCTCTCCGGGGGCCCGGCGGACGCCTCACCGCCCGCCGCCGGGTGTTTTCATACAAACCCCGGTGGCAGAAGAGGAGGCGGCGGCGGACCCTGCCCGCATCCCGGGCAACGTCAGCGCGGCGCCCCGCCCACCGCACTCCTCGGCCAGCAGGCTAGCGCGCGCCGGGCGGGAGGGAGGGCGGGGCACGCGTGCGCGCGGGCCGGGCCGGGCGCGCGCCGCGGGAGGGCGGGGCGCGCGCCGCGGGGAGGGCGGGGCGCGCGCCGCGGGGAGGGCGGGGCGCGCGCGCGGGCAGGAGCGGGGTTGGGGGTGCTGGGGAGTGCGCGTGGAGAAGGAGGGAGCGCGCGCAGGGGGGAGGGCGGGGCGCACGCGCCGTTGTTTGGGGGCGGGAAGGCCGGGCCCAGAGTCTGGAGAAGGGCTTGTGCGCGACGACGGCCGTGGTCCTCTACAGCTGTCGGCCTACCCAACCAAATGGTTCTTAGGGCGGCTGCCTGTGTCCCGCAGGTCACCTTCCTGTAAGCTCCCAGTTAGAGACAACACCTGTTCCCAGAACTAAGGCGGAGCCTACGCCCCGCTCTTAGGAGGCTTTCAGCAGCACAGGACCAGCACCATGCCACCCCGGTACCTCCGACCCACCTGGTACCGGGGTGGCACTGGACCCTGGGGACCGCGGTAAAAAGCCTTTTCCTCACCTCAAGGAGAGTCCATAATAAGAAGGTGAAGACAAGCAGCTATCACAGCTGGGCTCCCAGAACACAACGAAATTCCGCTTTGTGGCCCTGCCTCAGTAAATCAGATACCTAGTGCTGCAGCGAACAAAATAGCATGCTGATTTACTTCTTGCTTTTTTTTGTAATGTGCGTACATATAGTCACAAAAATGGTAATGCTAAATGGGCCACTGAAGGCAGAGACGGAATGTTTTATCTGAGCCAAAGTAATGTGTCAGAAAGGTAAAATACTGATACACCCCCTTCTGTTTTGACTGCATGTAAACGCACTATAAATATATTCTTAATGAATACTGCCATTTACTTTTTTTAAAGAGCATGGATCATGTTTGCTGCTGTTTATAGTAGCTGTTAAGGAATTATTACAACCAGTTAGGGAAATAAATTGAGAGCTGTGAGGTTTTAGTTTTGTTTTCTTATCAAGTTTAAAAGAAATTAAGCAGGTGTGAAGGTCATTCAAAAGGTAACCGGAGGTGCAGCACGTGTGCTTTCTGCAGTTTGCCCTTGGCAGATGTCTTTACTCCGATAAACAAGAGACTGCCATTTTATAAATGCCACAGTTTCCTTGACTGTGAGCACCAAAAGGCAGGGTACAGTATTTTAAATAATTTTAAAACAACTACCACCCCAAACCACCCAGGCTGAAAAGTGCTATCTGAGAACACCTAATTATCTAAATATTTAACACTTTACAGAAATTAAATGTAGGTAATATACATGAAACTTTATTCAAAGAGCATCTTCCTAAATGAATTAACCTGCAATGTAGAAATATAGATAAAAATGTGAATGTGTGTTTTTGCACAATTTGCATTCAACTTTAACAAACCATTGTTAGTGTGGTTCAATAAGCATTGTTAGTGTGGTTCAATGGTCCGGACACAGACCCAGTAGATTAACCTACACAACTAAGTAAAATGCAGAACCAATCAAACCAAAATGGGAACCAATCCCAAAGTTGTTCCCTCAGCTTTGTCAGCACACCCTCTTATGATACATAAAAATCGTTGTAAATAATTGTATGATGTAGACCAGAGTCTGACCATACAATGATATTCATTTAACTGGGATTCTTCAAATCAGTCTAGCCCATACCTTGTAAGTATTCAATAAATGTTAGATTATTTTAACTTTGGACTAGACTGGGAGAGAAAGGTGAGCGTTGTAGCCCAACTATCTCTTTCTCCTCTTTTGGTGATTTCCTTACCTCCATACCTTTATTAGAGAAATATACAAAATGCCTCAAACTTTATCACGAAACTTTATAGCCATAAGGTTTAGAATAATAGTGGTCCTCTCAAAGTCTACAGTCATTTCCATCTGGAACGATAAATGTTAGAGGCACAAGCTCAATCATGAAATTTCTGATACATATCCAATCTTCTGGAGCTGTAACAATCATCAATTTATTGAGCACCTCCTATGTGCCAGACGCAATCCTCCTGAAATCTTCTGAGGAGTTAAACAAATGAGAATGCTCAACAAAATACCTAACAGCTGTTATGTGTCAAACTAAAAGGTTTCCCATAAAAAAACAGAGCAGAAGTGCAGCAAGAACAACCTGAGCTGAACCTAAACAAACATGACAAGGCTGGGAAGCAACCCCCAGCATTTCACACAATGGTGTGGTTCTGGGGACAAAACCCTTTTACAGTGGCAAATGGTTTCCAGTGGTCAGGTGGTAGATCAAATGATATATGATTCAGGGTCAGAAAAACTTGAGTTTAACGATCCATTATCTGTAAACCACTATACTCTCACTTTCTTCATTTGTGAAATGAACTTAAATATTCCTGCCAAATCTAACATTTGAAAATTTGACATACCCTTTGATCCACTTAACGAAATTTATCCTAAGGAAATAACCAGGGAAGTGGCAGAGATTTAGCTAAAAGAATGATTATCCCAGAGTGGTATTATAAACCATCTTAAGTGTTCAAGAGAAGGCACCTGGATAAACATATTATTGTACATTTTAATAATGATGTGGTAGGGCTTCCCTGGTGGCGCAGTGGTTGAGGGTCCGCCTGCCGATGCAGGGGACGCGGGTTCGTGCCCCGGTCTGGGAGGATCCCGCGTGCCGCCGAGCGGCTGGGCCCGTGAGCCATGACCGCTGAGCCTGCGCGTCTGGAGCCTGTGCTCCGCGGCGGGAGAGGCCACAGCAGTGAGAGGCCCGCGTACCGCAAAAAAATTAAAATAAAATAAAAAGCCTCCAGCAAGATATTGTAATTTCTCATTCTAAATAAATACATTTATATATAATTTTGTGTTTTTCCTTTTAGAGTGCTCCCCACAGTGTGAGAAGGAGGGAATTTCCCACCATTTTCATGTCAGTTTCTCAATTCTACAATCTAGACAAGTGTTTTGTTTTGTTTTGTTCTTAATAACCAAAATAATAAATTTTTAACAGAAATCACAAACACTAAAAGTACTCTTTATTTCTATGTAATAAAACTGTTTAGCATTTCCAAACGACTAATAATTAACTGATTTGAAAACATTAAAGAAATAGTTTCATACCAGCTAATCATTAATTAGATTGAAATTTAGAAATGGGGAGTCAAAATTAAATTCACTTTCTCATATTTAAGAAATTCTTCAGTGTCTGATATATTGTTAAATGAGAAAAGCAAATTGTTGAAAGGTATGGATTATACGAAGAAATTTGTATTTTTTAAAAATCAATACTACAGAAATTATTATGCATTTATTGTTTCATAAATAGGGTTCTAGAAGGGAAAATACCATTCTACTTACTAGAATTACTTGGGGCCAGGTTGGGGTAGGCACTGCCATTTTATAAATTTTGCATTATTTAAATGTTTTAAAAGTAAGCATGCAACCTAAGAAAAAATAAAGTTGAAAACAAAAAAATAAAATAGGGTCTCCAAAATCATATAAACTTCAAATCCCATAAATCCTGGATCCTCCTCTATTTATTAACTGATAAATTTTAATTGTGTAATTGCATAGTTGCTTCTTTTGGTGCTTAGGGAGTATAGCTTTCATTAGATTCTTAAAGAGGTCCAATTACAAAAGGATTAAGATCATGGTTTAAGAGGAATACACTTAATGACACATAAACATATTCATGATACATTGTTTTGTAAGTTAGCAGATTACATGCAACATGATTCCATTTTTATAAAAACATATGTCTTTATATGTATAAAAACAAGACTGGAACATTAAAGTTTTAACAACAGTTATCACTTGATAATGGAATTATAGATCATTTAAAATTTATTCTTTTTATTTCTCAATGGTTGTTAAACTTTCTGCAATAAAAATATGATATTTTGGGCTTCCCTGGTGGTGCAGTGTTTGAGAGTCCACCTGCCGATGCAGGGGACACGGGTTCGTTCCCCGGTCCGGGAAGATCCCACATGCCATGGAGCGGCTAGGCCCGTGAACCATGGCCGTTGAGCCTGCACGTCCGGAGCCTGTGCTCCGCAACGGGAGAGGCCACAACAGTGAGAGGCCCGCGTACCGCAAAACAAAACAAAACAAACAAACAGATATGAGATTTTAACAAAAAGGTTACATTATTTAAGTTATCATAACTAATATTGAAAGTTGTTGAGCAAATTAGAAGTTATAGTATATGTAGGCTTCCCTGGTGGTGCAGTGGTTAAGAATCCACCTGTCAATGCAGGGGACATGGCTTCGAGCCCTGGTCGGGTGAGATCCCACATGCGGCAGAGCAACTAAGCCCGTGCACCACAACTACTGAGCCCACGTGCCTGGAACTCGTGCTCCGCAACAAGAGAAGCCACCGCAATGAGAAGTTTGCGCACTGCAACAAAGAGTAAGCCCTGCTCGCCGCAACTAGAGAAAGCCCGCATGCAGCAATGAAGACCCAATGCAGCCAAAAATAAATTTTTTAAAAAAACGTATAGTATATGTAAAAGCAGGTTGTAAATCATAAGGTCCCTACAAAGGTTAATTATTGTTTTCCTGGCTTTAAAGTAGCCACGGAACATGGGCACCAATAGACTGCAGGAGCCTGAAACCAAAGGCAACCATTGGGAAGTCTCATTTATACATTACTCTCTTCTATCACAATCGACTTTGTGGACAACACCTTTTAAAACAAGAGTTAATGCAAATATGAAAGATTTGGATTTTTTTTAACTACAAAGAGAAGTCATGCAGAATTATCTTCAGCTTCAAAATAAGAAATAATTTTTTATGAATTACTGAAGAAACATTATTTCCTATTTTTAGATATGTGTAATTTGGGCATACCTTTATACTCTTAGGGCTAGACCGGACTTTGATTCCTCTCATCACAATGAGGTGGAAATTCCAGGACAATAATCAATCAAATTTTTTGTTCTCTATCTGTATCAGTCCCCAGGTTTAAGATCCAGATCTTGGAGAGAGCACAGCAGTGACTCACAGAGATGATGGTAAAGTCTCTGTGGTACTGTGCTGGCAGAACTTGCTGGAAATCTGTCCTTCGGAACTTACTAGAACTCCATCATCTAGGATGCTGGGGAAAGCTATTCGTGGGGAGGCATCCCACCGAGACACTCCACTATGAAACTGCCTGAAGGGGTGCTAGCTGCTGGCTACTGGGTGCCATGCATTGGAGAAGTCACCGATTGGGACTTAATGTTGGTCTTCACTGTTTGCAGGTTAGGCACTCAGAAGTAGCGTCAGCTAAGTCAGCCTTAGTAAGCATGAGCCACGTTGCTGAGCCCATGCATAGCCTCTATCCCAAGCACTGCAGCCACTTTGCTCAGGGGTCCACTGAGCAAACACTGCAGTGGCTGGGAAAAGTGACTGACAGCTCAGAGAGCATCATTTTGTCCATCTGGTAATTAACCTTCCCTGCAGTAGATGCCCTTAGGTGGGCTTCCATGTGGAGCACAAATATTTTCATGGTTTGTGCCCATTCAGAGAGGTCCATCCACATAACCTCCTTTGCAAACTTCCTTGTCACCAATCTCTAAATCCCATTTCTTCCAAGTCCCTAACTCACCAGCCCAACAATTGGCAACTGCCCAAGAAGCAGCGTAGATCCATACCTATTGATCAAAATTCTGCCCATTGGAAGGATTTTCCTTCACTGTTGTCCTTCAGGGTCACCCCTGTGTGAGCTGTAATGCTGCAGCCGTCTACTTTTGTATGGTGCCAGCATATTTACAGACCCATCAGTAAACCAAGTTTGATTTTTTTCTTCCTCAGACAGCTGGTCATATATACAGTGTCCCCCCAAATATCTAGGTATTATCTGTAGTGCTTTCAGTCTTCCTTCTAGGTGGGAATCTTTGATTTGCCAAAGGACTCTAGACCTGTGATTCCTCCCTGAGAAACCGAGACTTAATGAGCTTTAATTCTGGGACACTGGTAAAAATACTTTTACAACTTCCTTTTGCATTCTTTAAAATTCAAAGTGACAGGCTTATGCCTTAACTATTTATAAACAAATGCGTGTCAAAAAAGTAAGAAAACAGGATTCATAAATAAGAGGGATTTTAACCAAAGGATTAGTGGATATTGCTCAAAGAGACTTGAAAATATCAAACAGGGAAAGACTCAGTGGCTCTGGCCTGCATTGCTTATGAATGGTGGTCACGATATGCTAGTATATTGTTCTATGAGAAATGAAAAATTGCTACTTGGCTAGAGCCAGCCATTTAGGCTCCATTTGGGGATTTTTCCAAGAATCTTGCACAACACAGAACAGCATAGAAGGAATGTTTTATTTTTCTGGAAATTCATTTCTCTTGATCCCTGTAGAAGGCAGAATCATGCCCCCTCCCCAAAGATACCCACATCCTAATCCCCAGAACCTGAATATATTACTTTACATGGCAAAGAGACTTTTCTCTTTTTAAAATCTCCTTGATTTTATTAAATCAAGGACCTTAAAATAGGAAGATTATTCTGGATTATCTGGATTATTCTGAATTATCTGGGCCCAATCTAATCACATGAGACCTTAAAAGCAGAGAGTCTTTCCTGGCTGTGGTCAGAGGAAGATGTGACTATAGAGGACAGATCAGACAGGTGCAACATTGCTGGCTTTGAAGGTAGAGAGAGGAGGCCATAAGCCAAGAAATGTAGTGGCCTCCAGAAGCTGGAAAAGGAAAGGAAAGGGAATCTCCCCAGACTCTAGAAAGGAATGCACCCCGTCAAAATTTTAATTTTAGCCCAGTAAGACCTCTATTGGACTTCTAATCTATAGAACTGTAATATAATTCATGTGTGTTATTCTAAGTCACTGTGATTATGGTAATTTGTTACAGCAGCAATAGAAAACTAATACCACCTCCATGTTGATTATGCATAAGTAATGGAAACTATTCTGTCTACTTCTTAAACACACATAACCTACTCAATTCTAAATGTGATTATGCTGGGGTTTTTTTCTTTTGAACTTTCCAGACAGAAAATGTAGGTGTTTCTTACTTCTGTATTGGAGGAAGACTCATTATTATGCAATTATCATCTTACCAACCCCCAACCTTCACCCCCAAAGTCAGGATAGTTCATTCTCTAAATGAAGGTATTCTTACAGTAACCTGCATACGCCGGGACTTAATTCATGTTTGCTGATGATTATGACAATAGTAATGACCATAGATGAGAAGCTTTCTCTAGCCATAAAGGAAAATAATGCATAAAAACAAAACAACAACGAAAGACTTCTTAAGAATATTTTAATAGAAGGAAAATGTTTGAGCTCTATTTCCATATATAAACCAAACATCTTCTCTTTAAATTAGCTGTTACACTTTACACATATGCTTGCATAGGCTCAGAGTGTCTCTGAAAAACAAACAAGGAACTGATAACAGTGGTTGCCTCTGGGGAGAGCTGGTAGACTGTGGCAGAGATACTTACGTTTATTGAACACCATATTATGCTTTTAGATTATACTGTAGGCATGTAGTATCTAGTAAAATAACTACTTGACTTTTTTTTAATTTGAAGCTTTTACATTACCTTTTACTTAGAATTTTATATAGAGAAAAGGCCTTTCGTGTAGAGATCAACCTGTACCCAGGTATTACAGATACAGAAACTGTGATGAGAACCAGTCAAATGTCATTACATTGCAAACTCAAACTTTAGAACCTCCTCTTAAAAAAAAAAGTCATGTGGAAGAAAAAAAAAGTCATGTGTATGTGGATGAACATGTGTGTTTGTATAAATGGCTAGACTATACGCCAGAAGTAATAGTGACTGTCTTTGGGTGGTGGATAAAGTGATTTCCATTTTCTTCTTTTTGCTTTTCTAATTTTCTAAAAATTTTTTTTTTTTTTTTTTTTTGCAGTACGCGGGCCTCATCACTGTTGTGGCCTCTCCCGTTGCGGAGCACAGGCTCCGGACACGCAGGCTCAGCAGCCACGGCTCACGGGCCCAGCCGCCCCGCGGCATGTGGGATCTTCCCGGACCGGGGCACGAACCCGCGTTCCCTGCATTGGCAGGCGGACTCTCAACCACTGCGCCACCAGGGAAGCCCTAATTTTCTAAAAATTTTAAGGGACATCAGGTCACTTTTGTAATTAAAAGAAGAACCATTTTAATAGAAACGTCCCATGACTTGAGCAGCTCACCTGACTGACTACATTTTCCAGTTTCCTTGTAGCAAAGAGAAAGTTTCCCAGTTGCTCCACGTAAGAGAGAGCTATCAGAGAGGAAAGTGTACTGACCACCCTGATCGAAATCTCAGAAGAGCAGTTCCTCACTGATGGGTCTAGTCTTCAACATGGGAAGTCAAGATATTTGAATTTTCGGTCGGTGCATCGCAACTTTATCAGTTAATAGGAAGCTGATTGAAGTTAACTAAACTCACAAGTGGCCAAATTATACCCAGAAAAATAAACTGTTAACTTTAATAAGGGATGTGCTTTTCTGGCAAACAAAATCTCTGGCCTACTATTTTTGAAAGTTTTTTTTTAGCAGTGGTATGCTTTCTCCAAGCAACTGTTTTGTTTTGGGTTGTGTGTGTGTGTGTGTGTGTGTGTGTGTGTGTGTGTGTGACCAATATGTAAAACAGAGAAAATGAAGCTGCTCCCGTTGAAGACAGAGGAAAGGGCTGCTCAGCCTGGTGTGATCTTCTCCTCTTTCCCCAGATGTCCTCCAGAACAGTTCCTTAGAAGCCCCAGGACTTCAAGGAATACCATCTGACACCAATTCATCTACTGGTACCAAATAAATAAGCAGAAGGTTGCTTAGTTGAGCACAGACCTGAAGGAAGGAGACTTGGAGGAATACTCCATCCAGGTTCTGGGAAATGTCTGGTGAGTTTTCCCAGTTCCACATAACACATGCCTCTCTGAGAGATGGGAATGTACATTTTCCTGACAGATAGGCTCTCTTTGCTTCTAGCAGTGCTGGACAGTGGTGGACTGGTAAACCAACTCTCTGAAAACTAAACAAAACTAGCAAACAAAAATCCATGGTCAAAAAAAAAAAAAAAAAAAATCCATGGTCTATAGCAACTGCCAATTACTATGGTATAAACATTCCCACTGTGGTTGATTTCAAGGGACCAACAGAATTTACCTGAATATTTAACAATCAATTCTGTAAAACCCGTACTGCCAACTCCAATGGAGCACTGCTATATGTGTGCTCCATGCAAAACACAGTTTAGTAGGCTATAGCTTTCTTTGCTAATATTCCTTGTCTTGATGATTTATGTAGGTCAGCTATATAAAATTTAGAGGTTTCCTGAATCTCTAATAGTCACACATCTACAAACCATCTCTGGATTGTTTCTGCCAAAGGTAAATCTACTTGTCATGTGTTCATTCTTTCTGGTTTTATTCAGAGGGCAACCAAATTCTGAAAGTTTCACTATTTATTGACAGCAGTGATTCTGACAAACTGTAGCCACCTCTTTGGCCTGGTGATGATTTCATACCTTACAGGCCTTTTCCTCCCTTATGAATCATGCTTCTGTTTATTCCTGGAAGTGAAATGGACAATTTTTAATAAATGCTGTGTTCATACAGCCACAGAAGAATTGGACCTGAACAAATAATTGAGTTAGTCTCTCTTACTAGTTATTATCCATATGTTCTGGTTTCTTACTGAGGGCCTGCATGACCAGTTCTGCTTTCCAGGATAAGGTCGCTCCTGATTTAGTTTCTTGCAGATTACCATCTTGCACAGAACCATAAACGCTGTAAATATTTCTATTCACCTCCTAGGCAATGTTAGCTAGTGTCGACTGAAAAAAAAAAAAGCACAACCTAAAAGTTGAGAGTTATGTTTTATTCGACAGACATTCGACTTAAACCTGGGAGACAGGACTCAGATCTCTCTGATGGACTGCTCTGAAGAGGCAAGGGGGGATGCCAGGATGTATAGGAGCTTTTGTAACAAAGACCAGGTAGTGGGAACATCAAAAGATTACTGTTAATTAAAGAAAACCAATTATCTCAAGTTAAGGACTTTAGTGCTTTTCTATGTACAGGAAGATGCAAGGGTCTGGGCTCAATGAAATCATTCCTTTGATATGCACCTCAGCTATCTGAGGTCAGTGTTCTGCTTTTCTCCATCCTGAATCACCTCAGGGTGCACAGTTGGGGGTGACTGCAGTGGCTCAGGGCTTGGCAGTGGGCAGCCAGTTTGTCTCCATCCTGAGTTCCCACAGAGCTCACAGTCAGGGGGGCTGTAATGCGATGGCTTGACGGCTGCAACATCCTTTGTTTACTGATATGGCAGGGAACATTTGTCATTCACACTAACCTGGCTGATGTAAAATAAAGAAAACTTAAAATAAATGCCTACCCCAAATATTTCCGACTACAGGTTCATCAAGTTCCCTGAAATTCTCAGTCTGGGAGTCACTCCTTTGAGGCAAATTCTAATTCTCCAAAGGAACTTAGAGCTATGAAATATTTAATTTAGGAAGGAGATGCCTTAGCAGTTAGAAATATAATTTTTAGATATTTATGAGTTTAATGAAAAGAACATAGGCCACGAAAGACAGATTACCATGAAGGAATGGGAGAAAGGTTCAGAGCTTGGAAGAATGCTATGTGTGGGCTCTGGGCAGAGCAAAACACAGCGAGCTTTGAAAGTGAGTAGAAGTCCACAGTGATGGGAGGTGAATTACTCGAAGACGGACTATAATTCTGTGACTTTCCTTGTCCTCTCTTGCTGGCTTTGATTCCAGCACATACATGATTCTGGAAAACAAAGTGCAGTATTCCCTTTCCTAATGGAAGTACCTTCAGTTTCCTTGGCATTGCATCTGAAATTGAAAAGTGGATAAGAACACTATGAAGATGTACCAGCCGGTACAGAGCTCTTCCCTCTATGAATTAGCAGCAATCATGAGTATTAGTTAACAGAGTATGCCTGGAAGGCCCCCAGAGTGTAATGGGATCAGGTATCACTAATGACTACAGGAAGATGAAAGCAGACAGTAGCTAAAGGAGGAATTTGAGCTGAGGCAGGCAGCCTGAAGCAACTGGAAAGCCAAGTCATTACATGTGCAAAATCAATCCTTCTGTTCAGTTTTTGGGAGACTCCCCTATTGCCAAGAAGGGTTTAATTCAATTAGCGAAGAGCTGTGGGGAAAAGGCTTGTGCAACCTTGAGCCTGGCTGGATATCTTTAGCTCTAAAGCAAAGTTATTTTGGGAGATCATCATAATTCGCTTGCTTCAGCACTAAACGCATCCAGGATACGCTCCCTGAAACTCAAAGCAATGCTCTGTCTCACATCCTGTGTTTCCGCATGTAGCTTTCCTTGAACTTTACTACTGCTCCCTACACCCATCTCTCCCCGGCTTCCCACCGTAAGCTCCCTTCTCCCTAAATTGGATAAGAGCATTGTGAAGGGACCTTAAGTTGCGGAAGAGGAGCCATCTCTAAATGGAGCTATGAGGAGAAACTCCAATTCACTGTGTGCCCTTGGGTAAGCCATGCCACCTCTCTGGGCCTTGGTTCCCTCTTTTCTAAAACTGAAGTTCTGGAAAGCACACGAACTGCAGGGCTGGACTAAACAATCTCTAAGGTATTATTCCAAACAAGTGTGCCAGCTAACATAAATGTGGCCGGAACAGCTTACGGGCAAGCTGACAGTCATCTGCTTGCCCCTGTCTAGCCACACTAGCATGCAGAGGTATTGAACCCCTTGGCCTTTAGGACAGCTGGAGCCCCTGAGTCTGCCACTTACAGATGCAAACCTCCCAATCCGTTTTGGTATGCAGTATATATATAGATTTCTATGGAAAACACTAGAAAACATTAAGATCCCTTTCAGAGCTAACATTCTGTGAATCTGTAAATGTGGCATTTGCATTTCCCAGAGGGAGAGCTTCCAAAACCCTCAGGAAATATGCCTGGGAGGCCATGAAAAAGATCAGATGAGGGTTTTCTTTGGAGTGTCTCAAAAAGACAGGAAAGATGCTCACAGCAAAGGTAGAGAATTTGCCGGTAGTTGTAAGAAGAGTTGGCCTTTGGAGACACATTAATATTTTTGCACCTGAATAATAAACAATAATAATTAAAAGGCGGTCCTTCATACAGATCTGGTATAAGGTATATGCTCGGTAAAAGATGAATGAATATGTGACCTTTACTAAGAAGCCACAAGGTACAGTACTAGGATTATACCTGTAATCCCATAGCTCCCTTGGTCAGTCTCAAGCTTGCCAGATACGTATATCTGTTGCCTCTACTAGACTCTGAGGGCCCCTTAAGCAAGGACAATTTGTCTTACAGCACTTAGCAAAGTACTTTGGATATGGTATATACTCAATGCAAATTTGCTGAGTTTAATTTAATTTAGAGATACCAGCTTCAAGAAATTCCTGCTTTCAAAATATTTGCAGTACATGGGGGAAACAAAGCTAATCAACTTTAATAATTATACACATTACAAAATTAATTATGCTTATTAATATGGAAATAATTCTAAGAATGCTTCTTAATATAAAACAGTAGAAACAATTCAGTTTTACCTTCATTAAATGCGTGTACATTTTTATCTTTCATTGCTCTCCCCTGTGGCCTAAAATTCACCTGTTTTTCCTATTTGATGGGGTAGTTCTACTCTCCTTTTCAAAACCACAGTTTTCCCCTTGCTCTCTGCATGGGTAGCTCTGTCCAGCCTTTGGGTCTCCGCTGGGTTTCACTTTGATATCTCCTGGACAGAGACTGAGATTAGGACTTAGGAAGGGATTCCTTAGAGAGAGAGTGGAGAAGAATGAGACAAGGAAGGAGGAAAATCCAATAAAGGACCCACTTATTGACTGGGTACGGTTATGGACTACTGGGGCTCCCTCCCCCTAGGAGCCCTCTGCTACATCATGTAGAATGTGCGTCAGAATTGTTCTCTAAAATGGTTGGAGTCTGGGGCCTTTATCCACCAACTTCTCTCCGTTTTTGGTTAACGGTTGCCCCTGGTGAATACTTCCAGTTTACCCTGCACCTGGCAGAGCAAGCTCCCAAAGAAATTCTGCCAAGAAAGCCCTGAGGCAGAATTAGTAGTGGGATGCTGTCCACAAGCAGGAGAACTGACCCCTACAGGTGCAGTGCAAATCGAATGCAGGTTAACACCCATGAGGCTTTGCTCATTAGGCTGCCACTAAAGCATTTTGCCTAACAATATTGATCAGCTTTAGTTTAATTATCAGGATATATCATTGTTTATCTTTGTTCATGAGCATCTAATGTTTGGGGAGCTTCTTTCTTCTGGAAACAGTACTGCAGTTTTCCTCTAGGAAAGCCACTTCTCTATTGACAGCTATTAGGCTTCAAAAGTAGAGTCCACTCCTCGTTCTAATAATGGCCAGGAAGCAGTGTGCTCCGCAGTCTAGTGGATATGTCTCTTGCTTCAATAGTGTTTGGACAGAACAGACCCAGAGACGCCCCTTCTTCCAGCCCCCATCCACCCTCCAACCTATTTATCACTTGCAACCTTTGGACCAACCACTTAGCTCTCCTCGGTCTTGGGGACCAGCCAACATCATTTTCTGAGCTTAGCTCCTTAACGCCAATCAACCATGAGCTCGCAGATTTGTCAAAATTATTCCACGGAGATAGAGGCTGTCATCAACCTCCCGGTCTACGTGCATCTGCGGGCCTCCTACACCTACTGTTACCCGAAAAACTGGGTTTGCCTCTTGGTGGGTGTCGAGTTAAAAGATACAACTGTGGAAGAACGTCACCCGCCGTATCAGTAAACAAAGGATGTTGCAGCCATCAATCCCTCAGTCACTGCAGCTGCCCCGACTGTGAATCTGATTCAGTATGGAGGCCCTAGACGGTTAAGGAATGATTTCAAAGAGCCCAGACTCTTGCATCTTCCCATACATAAAAAAGCACTAAAGTAACCCAAGATGTCTGTTTTTTTTTTAGACTCTTGCATCTTCCCATACATAAAAAAGCACTAAAGTAACCCAAGATGTCTGTTGTTTTTTTTTTTAATTAACAGTAATCTTTTGATGTTCCAACTACCTGGGTTTTGTTGCAAAAACTCTTTTGTATCCTGGTTCCTCCCTTACCTCTTTGGAGCAGTCCCACAGAGCTATCTGGGAGGCTGTCTTCCGGTCTTAAGTCCTCAGAAAGTCTGCTGAAATTTTCAACTTTTAGATTGTGCCATTTTTTTCAGTTGACACAACCAAACCAAAGATCAAGAAAAGGAAGGATTTATTACTTGCAGCAAGTAAGGAGAACACTGGGGATCTTTCCCAGGGCAGTGTCTCCCTAAACAGTAAAATTGAGGAAGCTAAGGGTACATGCATTTTCATGAAGGGACTTGGGTGGTCAAAAGACTCCAAGCTTTAGTTGATGGAAGTCACAGAGGTCCAGAAAAGGTTAACATCATCCTCCCTTAGGTTCCAGTTGATCTGGTGGTTGAGAGCTTCAGGTTAATCTTTACCATTGAAAGAGAACTGGGAGTTTTTACAACTGGTATATTATCTTTGCTATTGTTACTTCTCTTACTTGACAATAGTCGTTTGTTTCTGCATTCTTTTCCTCTCTTAAGATCATTAATTACTGAAATCTGTTCAAGGGCTAGCATTGTGGCCAGGCTTAGATCACAAAATGGCTTAGGCCAGAAATGGCTTATTTATGTCAAGAAAGCCATGATTGGTTCTTTCTCTGGGGACCCCCTACCCTATCTGCTTATACTAACTCTCTCTGGGCTTCTATTTTGACCTTGGCTACGATGTGTCTCTGCAGGTCGTGGGCCACTTTTCCCACAAATTGGTGGAGGAGAATCCCAAGGGTGCTGAGTGCCTCTTGAAGATGCAACACCAGCAGTGGCCTCACCCTCTTCCAGGACCTGCAGAAGCCATCCCAAGATGAGTGGGGTAAAACCCAGGCAGCTACGGAAGCCACCGTGCTCATGGAGAAAAACCTGACCCAGGCCCTTTTGGATCTACATGTGTTGGGTTCTGCCTGAGTAGACCCCCATCTCTGTGACTTCTTGGAGAGCCACTTCCTACAGGAGCAGGTGAAACTCATCAAGAAGATGGCAACTACCTGACTAACCTCCACAGGCTGGGGGCCCCGAGTCTGGGCTGGACGTGTATCTCTTCGAAAGTTTCACCCTCAAGCATGACTAGGAACCTCTGGAGCCCAGCAGCCTTTGAGGAGCCCCTCTGGTGTCAGGGCTTCTGCCTGAAGCCTCTCTCTCTGCAGCCACTAGGCTGCTTTTGAACCACCCTGGAGCCCTAACCCAAGCCCTGGACCAAATGGAAATAATAAAGCTTTTTGCAGCAAATAATAATAATAATAATAATAATAGTGGCTAGGAGGCTCCTGCTGAGCCAATCAGAGCATCATGTTCCCAATCAGCCAATGAGAAGCAATGAAATATATTCTAGGACTCCCAGTTGTAACACATTTGCTGCACTGAGGGGAGAACTAGTTTAAGGACTGAGCCCACACACGAAAAGCAGAACCAGGGGTGTAAGAGAAACAGCTTTTGGTGACATTGCTTGAGGTCCTAGATAAAACTTCATAGGTAGTGTCAACTGAAAAAATACACAATCTAAAATTTGAGAATTATGTTTTATTCCGTGGACAAAACTGAAGACTTAGGCCCAGGACACAGCATCTCATAGAGACTCTGAGAGACTTCTCCGAAGAGGTAAAGGAGGAGCCAGGATACACAGGAGTTTTTGCAACGAAGACCAGGTAGTCAGAACATCAAAACTTTACTGTTGGGGGACTTCCCTGGTGGTGCAGTGTTTAAGACTTCGCCTGCCAATGCAGGGGGTTCAGGTTTGATCCCTGGTCGGGGAGCTAAGAGCCCACATGCCTCACAGCCAAAAAACCAAAACATTAAAAAAAAAAAACAAAACCAGAAGCAATATCAAATTCAATAAAGACTTTAAAAATGGTCCACATCAAAATAAATAAATAAATAAAAGATTACTGTTAATTAAAGAAAACCAGACATCTCAAGTTAAGGAATTTCGCGCTTTTCTGTGTATGGGGAGATGCAAGAGTCTGGGCTCACTGAAATCATTCCTTTGACATGGACCTCAGTGATCTGGCACCGGTATCCTGTGCTTTCTTTTCCTTTTCCTTTTTCCTTTTTTTTTTTTTTTTTTTACTAATGGCCTACTTGAGTTGGTTGGGGTTTTTTTTAATTTTTATTTTATATTGGAGCATAGTTGATTAACAATATTGTGTTATTTCAGGTGTACAGGTAAGAGATTCAGTTATACACGTATCTATTGTTTTTCAAACTCCCTGTGGTTTCTCATCCTGAGTCTCCTCAGGGTGCGCTGTCGGGTGGGGTGGGGGGATGGTGGCAGCGGCTGACTGCTAGATGCCATTCCATTCATATCCTGAGTTCCCTCAGGGCTCACCGTTGGGGCAGCTGTAATGTAATGGCTTGATAGCTGCAACATCCTCTGTTCACTGACACCGCAGGTGATATTTTTTTTTAATTCGCAGTAGCAAGCCCAATTTCTGGATTTTTTTTTTTTTAATGAGCCAATAAATTCCCCTTTTTGCATGAGTCAGTTTGGGTTCAGCTTTTCTATCATTTGCAACTTAAAGGATCTTGTATTGTCTAACTCCCCCAGTAGACTGTATGTTCCATGCGGGCGGAGACCTTATCTGTCTCGGTCACCACTGTATAAGCTGATATTGGCACAGTGCCTGGCACATAGTAAGTGCTCAAAAATTATTTGTTGACTTAAATAATTTATTCAGCTCCAACTCTGAGTAGTGTAAATTACACTACCGAAGAAAATTCTAGTGTTGAAAATAGTATGTAACTAAGGTAAGCTGTATTCATTCAGGTACTGGCAGGAAATTAGGTCCAGATATTTTAACTGAGGAGACTTTAATGAAGGGATTATTTAAAGAGTCCCTTCGTGAAAGGACCACGCAAGAGAAATTGGGGGCATCTAGAGCTTGCAACAGTGGGAATCCATTACCATGCCTAGGGCTGAAGGGGATAAGGGAAGGAAATACTGTCATTAAAGCTTAGGGAGAGCAGAACTAGGGAGGAAGGGCTGTGGTACAAGAGCTAGAACTGTGGAGGAAAGTTGCCACTGTCAAAACAACAGTGCCCCAGGAGGGAAGAAATGGTGGAATTAATACCCTGACCTCTACTTCCTCCTTGCAACCCTGGCAAAACCTAACCAGAAGTCAGTCTATAAAGGAGCCTGGGTGACACGATCCCTAGAGGTAGCCTCCAGGAACATGGAGAAAGGCAAGAGAATTGATCTGTATGGTCAAATGGAGAACAACTAGGACAAATATAAGAGAAGATTCTCTTGAGAGAATAAAGAAAATAGACCACAGAAAAGAGGAAGTCAAATATAACAGAAACCTTCAAATCAAGTGTCAGTACTACTGCACTTCCTTCTTATGTTTTTTTCTCCTTGTAATAGGTATATATCCCTCTTCATTTTTCCCAGTTGACACTTATTACTGCCCTCATCTTCCTAATGTTGTCTTTATGTATGAGTATTTTTTATTGAAGTGTAATTGACATACAATATCATATCAGTTTCAAGTGTACATCATAGTGATTTGATACTTACATACATTTTGAAATGGTCAAATCGATGTCTAATTACCATCTGAGACCATACAAACTTAATACAGTGTTATTGAATATATTCCCTGTGCTGTACATTGCGTCTCTGTGATTTAATATTTTTATAACTCAAAGTTTGTACCTCTTAATCCTTTTCACCTGTTTTGGCTGCCCCCGCAACACCCTCCCATCTGGCAACCACTGAGCCAGATGTTTGTTCTCTATGAGTCTGGTTTTGTATTGTTTGTTTTGTTTTTTGGATTCCACATATATGTGAAATCATATGGTAATTGTCTTTCTCTATCTGACTTATTTCACTTAGCATCATAAACTCCAGGTCCATCCGTGTTCTTGCAAATGGCAAGGTTTCTTTTCTTATGGCTGAATAACATTCTATTGTATATATACACCAATATCTTCTTTATCCTTTCATCTATCAACAGACAATTAGGTTTCTATATCTTGGCTATTGTAAATAATACTGCAAAGATATGTGCATAGGGTTGTATATATCTTTTCAAGTTAGTGTTTTCCTTTCTTTATTCTTGTTTCACCATTCAACTCATTCCATGAGGCTGGTATAATTTTGATACAAAACCAGGAAGGGAAAATACGAGAAAGGCAAATAACAGGCCAGTTTCACACATGAATACAGGTGCAGAGTATTCCTTAACAGAATATTAACAAAATAAATCGATCAATTTTAAAAAATAACAGTTTTACTCTAAAAGCAAAAAAAAAGTGAAAATAGACAAATGAGATTACAATAAAATTTAAAAATTCTTCATCAAAGAAAACTATGGTTTTTTTGAATTTTATTTATTATTTTATACAGCAGGCCCTTATTAGTCATCCATTTTATACACATCAGTGTATACATGTCAATCCCAATCGCCCAATTCATCCCACCACCACCACCACCACCACCCTGCCGCTTTCCCCCCTTGGTGTCCATACGTTTGTTCTCTATATCTATGTCTCTATTTCTGCCCTGCAAACTGGTTCATCTGTACCGTTTTTCTAGATTCCACATATATGCGTTAATATATGATATTTGTTTTTCTCTTTCTGACTTACTTCACTCTGTATGACAGTCTCTAGATCCCTCCACGTCTCAAAAAATGACCGAATTTCGTTCCTTTTTATGGCTGAGTAGTATTCCATTGAATATATGTACCACATCTTCTTTATCCATTCATCTGTCGATGGGCATTTAGGTTGCTTCCATGACCTGGCTATTGTAAATAGTGCTGCAATGAACATTGGGGTGCATATGTCTTTTTGAATTATGGTTTTCTCTGGGTATATGCCCAGTAGTGGGATTGCTGGGTCATATGGTAGTTCTATTTGTAGTTTTTTAAGGAACCTCCATACTGTTCTCCACAGTGGCTGTACCAATTCACATTCCCACCAAGAGTGCAAGAGGGTTCCCTTTTCTCCACACCCTCTCCAGCATTTGCTGTTTGTAGATTTTCTGATGAAAGGTCTCAGAACAATAGTACAGTCGTCCCTCGGTATCCCTGAGGGACTGGATTGGTTCCAGGAGCCCCCATGGATGCCAAAATCCACAGATACTTATATCCCTTATATAAAATGACGTAGTGCAATGAATACAGTTGGTCCTCCATAACCGCAGGGTTTGCATCTGCAGATTCAACTAACTGCAGTTGAAGCCACGAATGCAAAACCTGTAGATACTAAGGGCCAACTGGACTAATGTTACCTCTGTCACAGGTTGGGTTTTCTGGAAGCAGATACTGAGATGGAGTTTAGGATACAACATGAGAAAGGAAGGGGGAGGAAACAGAATTGGTCAGAAGCCAGATCAATGTGACATGATGTGATCAAGTCCCTCCAAACCTTGGCTAATCCACAGGAAATACGGGATGGATAATGCCCATCACATATGTCTCATACTGGACTGAACTTGCCAGAACTTTATATTCCTGTCCTGCTTGGTCACCAGATGTGGACTGCACCAGGAAGGGCATGCACCAGGCAGGGCGGCTCTGAACTTGAGGTTAACCCCGAAGGAGTTGATAGCCCAAGGCTGGCCACTGACCATACTCCCTGCTCTCAAGGGGAATCTGGGCAGCACTTCTGCATGTCTACAACAACCTCCCACAATATGACTATTGAAAACAGTTTAGGATTATGTTAATAGTTCTTTTTGTCCCTAGGGTATATACTTTAGGTATGTGCAATCAAATTACTGTATTTTAAAGACATTTGGATTAATGTCTCTGTCTGTAGTTAATACTAATAACTGGATCTCTTTTTTAGTTTATTTGTTTCTATTTTAATTTTTACACTTAATTTTATATTATGATTGTGTGGAAACATTTACATTGTTCCAAAATCAAATATATGAACAAAATGTATTTGAAAAAATCTAACTTTTTTCTCTGACCTCAGCTCACAGGTAAACTATTTTTTTAATTTAATGATTTGTCCTGCCATTTCATTGTTACTTCTAAATCACTTCACTAAGCAATTTTAAATAAATCATTTCATTGGGTAATTAGAGTAATTTTGTTAATTACATTTGCCTTGAACTTCAGTTTACAGAAGTCTTCTTTGACCCATGATTGCATGTGTAAAGGGCTTCCAGAAGACAATGTACCATTAAGTCTCTTTATGGACCTACTCTCTAGTGCGATGTGCTCCTAAAAGACACACATTCTCCTCTCCTGAAAATTATAAAGACTTAGGCAATTTGTACTTTTTGGATCCAAGTCATCACATAGAGGTATGCATGCCAGCACATCAGAATGAGCTCTCTGAAAAATGATGTACCGTAGGTTAACAAACCTTTTTTCCAAGTGTTAACCCCTCTCTTGGTTCCACTCCAACAGCTATATCAAATGAATAACAAATTGTAATTCACTTCCACAATGCAGCACATACAATTTGGAAGGTGGTCGCTAGGTACAGTGGAGATACAACCAAAAAGACAAGGAAGGCCCAGTGCCTGACTCCAGAAGCTAGGAATCAAGTGGATTTTTTTTTAATTTAACTTTATTTATGTTTGGCTGCGTTAGGTCTTTGTTGCTGCGCCCGAGCTTTCTCTAGTTGTGGCAAGTGGGGGCTACTCTTGGCTGCGGTGTGTGGCTTCTCTTGTTGTGGAGCACGGGCTCTAGGCACGTGGGCTCAGCAGTTGTGGCTCGTGTGCTCTAGAGCACAGGCTCAGTACTTGTGGTGCACAGGCTTAGTCACTCCGCAGCATGTGGGATCTTCCCGGACCAGGGCTTGAACACGTGTCCCCTGCCTTGGCAAGCAGATTCTTAACCACTGCGCCACCAGGGAAGTCCCTCAAGTGGATTTTAAAAAGCAATTCCAACAACCTCCCAGAATTTTTGTTCATTGAAAGCAGTCCTGCTTCACATAGAATTTATTTTCTAGGAAGCTTCATCAAATGTAAGACTTTGAACCAGAGTTTGGGAATATTTTTAAATGCCACTACTTCTTTATTTTTCTCCAGATTGATTGTGGAAAAACCACTTTGTGACTTTAGGATCATACCCATGGTTCTGTAAAAGCATACGTATGGGTTTTCAACATTTCTGTGCAGGGTATTAGCAATAAGGTAACACAGTGGCTCCCTCCAACTCAGAATGTTCCCACTGTGAACTTAGGAAAAAACAAACTAACCATGCTATCGAAAAGACTTACATAACATTTCCACATAGCAGCAGCTGTTTTCTCTCTGTGGTTTTAGACCACAGTCTCCAGAGAAACTTCTCTAAAACAAAGCTGAGGAACTTCCCTGGTGGTGCAGTGGTTAAAAATCCGCCTGCTAATGCAGGGGACACGGGTTCGAGCCCTGGTCCGGGAAGATCCCACATGCCGCGGAGCAACTAAGCCTGTGCGCCACAACTACTGAGCCTGCACTCTAGAGCCCGTGCTCTCAACGAGAGGCCACCTCAGTGAGAAGCACGCGCACCGCCACGAAGAGTAGCCCCCGCTCGCCGCAACTAGAGAAAGCCTGAGCAGCAACGAAGACCCAGTGCAGCCAAAAATAAATAAACTAATAAATTCATTAATTTTTTAAAAAAAAATCTCAGTTAAAACAAAGTTGGTTGAAACAGTTTCATGAAGGATGTAGTTAAAAAGTGAACTCACTAAATAATTTTTTACTTCATGTCTTATTCCCCAAACCTCATAATTAGGACAGAAACCAAAGAAAAGGCAAAATAATTTTTTCTTATTTTCCATGTTGTCAACCCTTCAGAAAGTTAAGGGTGCAAAGGTGTGTCATTGCGAGATTTAGGGTCTGTAGATAGGAAGGTATTGTTTTGGTGTTTTTAAAAAGGTCAATGCGAATATACAATTGAAATTATCAATCTAGATTGCATGATTTTATAAACATTCACTTTTAGTGAATACTAACCTTGTACTAGACCAGGAATCAACAAGCTATGGCCTGTAGGCTAAGTCTAGATCACTGTCTGGATTTAGAATCTTAAAAAATACTATCCTCATTACTATTTCAGTTTCTCCATAATCTGTTCAGTTCTTTTTCTTCTGTGGCAGTTTAAAGAGCTTAACTTTCTGGCTAGCTGACTTTGATGTGTAGAAGTAGACGTGCACGGGGTCTGGAGTGAGCTTCAGATCCTGCCTAAGAATGGCTATATATTTTGAAATGATTGGGGAAAAGAATCAAGGGAAGAGTAATATTTTGTGGCACATGAAAACTATATATGAAAAAAAAAAAAGTATATATGAAATTTAAATCTCAGCATCCATAAATAAAGTTTAATTGGAACTTTACCACACACATTCATTTACATATTGCCTAAGTCTGCTTATATGCTGCAACAGCAGAGTTAAGTTACTGCAGCAGAGACGCTATAGGTCTCAAAGCTTAAGATGTTTTCTACCTGGATCTTTACAGAAAGCTTAACCAAGCCCTGTACCAGGCAGAATAAGGGTGAAGGATACACTGATGTGTCATAAAAGAGAAGATCCCTTGCCTCATGGACTTTACCACCAAGATACTATCTTACTATCTCATTTAAACCTCACAACAATTCTAGGGGAAAAGGTACAATATTATTATTACCTCCATGAAATTACGAGACATGTTGTTATTATGCCCACAAGGCAACTAAAGTGAAACTCATCACATCTTCAAAGATCACTGAGGGAGGTGGGATCTGCACCTCACTCCAGAACCCACCTACAGGTATAATACTTCTGCTCATTGGGGTGGGCTGCTTAGGAAGCTCAGCTCTTTACACTGTAAAACAGAAACAAAACAAATCTGACTCTGAAGATAGTAAAATAGCTCTGGCGATATTATTATTATCAACAGGCTTTATTTTGGGACAGTTTTAGATTTACAGAAAAAATTGAGCATATAGTATGAAGAGTACCAATATATTACCCCTGACCTCTGCACACACGACTTCTATTTAGTGACATTTTACATTGGTGTGGTACATTTGTGACAATTAGTGAGCCAATATTGATGCATTATTATTAACGTAAGCCCATATTCTATTCAGATTTCTTTAGTTTTTCCCTAACGTTCATTTTCTGTTCCAGGATCTCATCTAAGACACTACGTCTAATTGTCATGCCTCCTTAGGCGCCTCCTGGCTGTGACAGCTTCTCAGACTTTCCTTGTTTTCGAAGACCTCAACGTTTTGAGGAGTACTGGTGAAGTGTTTTGTAGAACGTCCCTCAATTTGAATTTGCCTGATGTTTTTATCATGATAACGAGGGTTCTGGGTTCTGGGAAGAAGACTACAGAGGGGAAGTGTCATTTTCATCACATCATCTCAGCAGCATGGATGATCATCGTGAGTTGTAATCATTGGTGCTGGCCTCACCACCTAGTCGAAGCAGTATTTGTCAGGTTTCTCCAGCGTAGAACAACCCTCTTTTTCCCCTTTTCCATACTGCTACTGCACTCTTTGGAAAGAAGTCACTCTGCACAGCCCGCACTTACGGGATGAGTCGTCACATTCTCCTCCTTTAGGGTGTAGTATCTACACAAATTATTTGGAATTTTTCTTCATAGGAGATTTGTCCCTGCTTATTAATTTACTCGATCGTTTATTTATATCAATATGAACTCATGGATAGTTATTTTATACTTTGGGTTATAATTCAATATTACTTTATTTTCTTGCTCAAATTTTTCCAGCTTTGGCCATCTAGAACTCTTTCAGTTGTCTCCTTTGCCACTTTTAAATACTCCCATAAATGTCTTGTTGTTTTTAAGAACCTCCTTACTTTCTGGTGCTACAATATGTCCCAGGCTTTTATATATCCTACCCCAGTCCTAGAATCAGCCATGGTTCCAAAGAGCCCGTTAATTCTACTGGATAAGGGTATTGGAAACCGAAGTTTGGGCAATGAATATACTTGTTGCTACCAGGTGTTGTTTGCTTAGGCCCTCTCAGCTGACAGAGACAAGAAATATTATATGTGTGTAAATACTAATCGTGTGTGGTAGGCCAAAAATGCTCCCCCTTCCCATAAAAAGATATTTGCCTTAAATCCCTTGAACCTGTGAATGTACATTATTTGGGGAAATGATCTTTGCAATTGTGATTAAGGGTCTTGTGATGTGGAGATAATCCTGGATTATCTGCGTGGGCCCTAAATGTCATCACGTGTATCCTTATGTAAGAGACACAGAGAGGAGAGACATACAAAGAGGAGGAGGCGATGTGATCATGGAGGTGAGATTGGACTGATGCAGCCACAAGCCAAGGAACACGGGAAGCCACCAGAAGCTGGAAGAGGCAAGGAACAGACTCTCCCCTAGAGCCTCCAGAAAGAGGGCAGCCCTGCTGACACGTTGATTTTAGACTTCTGGAGCCCAGAATTTTGCTTGCTTTAAGCAACCCGGTTGTGGTCATTGTTACACAGCCACAGCAGACTAAAACACCTATGTATATACATAGGTGTATATTTCTATCACCTGCATCTACATTAAGCTAAACATGAGTTCTTACTGATGTCTCCAACTCTAATCCATTACATGGGTCATTCTAGCCTCCTACCCCTGCTGATTTGTAAATTCCCACTTCAATGGTAAGAAACCTGGCTCCCTCATCTGTCATCAACTCATTAAACTGTTCAAGTCCAGTATACACGTAGAACAGTATCACAATTCTGATTCTCCCAAAGGGAACAGCTTTATCAACCAGAATACGGTACCATGTGCAGTTCCTCTTGCCCTTCATCTTACAGACTGCATTCATTTCCAAAGTTCTTTAAGTCAGCAACTTTCCCCCCAATTCCTTCAGTGAGGTTGTTTCATACATTTGTAATACAGTTAGATTCTCTTGAATCTGCATTAGTCTGCATTTTTTCATGATATACCCTGACCTCCCAAATTTAAAAAAAAAAGTGCATATATCACAGTTCATTCTTGGTGTTGCAAGGTTCTGTAGGTTTTGATAAATACACGATGTCATGTATGCACCATTACAGTATTATGAGAATAGTTTCATTGCTCTAAAAATCCCCTCCCTCCCCAAACCCCTGGAAACCACTGATTTTTTTTACTGCTATCTCTATAGTTTTGCCTTTTCCAGAATGTCATATAGTTGGAATCCTACAGTATATAATCTTTTCAAATAGGCTTCTTTCACTTAGCAATATGCATTTAAGATTCCTCCATGTCTTGTTGTGGCTAAGTAATTCAGATCTTTTTGTTGCTAAATAATATTTTATTGTATGGATGTAGCATAGTTGTTTTTGTGTGCTCATAGGTCTTCAACACAAGTAGGTAAATATCTACTAGTGTCATTGCAGGATCATATAGTAAGATTATATTTAGTTTGAGGATATTATTTTTATGGATATTCTTATTCTAGAAAAGAAAAGCACTTCATTGATAGCCTTACTCTTTTAAGTAAGAGAATTCAGGTGCTGTTTTAGCATCTGATTGTCTTCTCTATGCCTTCTTATTCTCCATGTCATTTTACTGCATAAGCAATAAAAGCTTGCCCATTTGCAAGACCCAATTTGAAATAAGAAAAACTCTGAATAAGGTATTTCAAATAGTTTCATTACTTTCACATATGTAGAGTTATGAAATTAATGGTCAAGTTTGTACTGACTAATAAAGTTCTCATTGACTAATAAAGGAATTGCTTTTCACTAATAGATATGAATTATCAAACATAGTACAATATGTGTAATTTGAAAACTGTATGAAAGCAATATTCTTACTAATATATGCCTAACATTCTTTGCATTAGGATAACAAGTTTGCCTCTATTTCTCTCCCCGACCACTGATGGGTTAAAATATGGCCTACAGCCTGCTCCCATTATTTCCCTTATGCATAATTAATGTTATATATCTCCTCCTAATTTCCTTGAAGTGGGGACTATAATCTTTTCAATCCTAATTCTTAGTCCAATCTGACATATATTGGTTACTCAATAAATGTTCATTAGGAGGATGGATGGACGATCTTGATGTTAGAAAGAACTTTATGAGTAAGGGCATCTTTCAGATAAATAATCATCATCCCAAACCTTTCCTGGACTATCATGTATTCTAAATCAGTGGAGTCTGAATCAATAAAGAAACTTGAAGAATTTGTGACTCTACACTCAGCACCTTCTACATTTTACTTCTACTCAGTATTTATTGTCTGTTATGAACTCAGCAATGTATAGTCAAACACAACCTGTACAGCATACCCCCCAACCACAAGAAAGCCACTGTACCTGTGGTAATTGACTACCTGAACATCAGATGCCTGGGCTAATGGGATTCCACAAAGATCACGCTAGCCAGAAAGACTCTTGGAAAATGGAGGAATTTTCCAAAAGCCGGAGAAATGTGAGATCAGTAGAAAGAGAGGATGTAGAAGATCCTTAAAGGCCTTGCCACTAGGGCAAGGGAAAACCATGAGAGAAGAGGAAAGTTAGGCCAGAGCTCAGATGGAGATCAGCTTTCATCTCAACTGAGGTTGACCACAATGGGGGGGCTCAACCATCTGAGGAGGCAGGCTGGTTGGCTGCCTACAGAACATTCAGCAGCTGACTCTGACAACGCACATAATAGGAAGGGAGAGACAAACACTGTATTTCAGGATTTCTCAAATTTTAATGTGCATACAAATCACCTGAGAATCTTATTAAACTGCTGATTCTGATTTAGGGACTACTGATAAAATCTTGATTCTGATTCAGAAGATCTGGGGTTGGGGCCAAGAGTCTGCATTTCCCACAGAAAAAAAAGTCCATGGACTACACCTTGACAAGCTGTGTTTGACTGAATTGCAATGGAAATTCATAAGAACTCTCTACATTTGTCTGAGTTTATCTGGAAGTGTCTAGATTAAATTTTCTGAAATCAGGCAGAAAGGGGGGGCTTGAGATAAAAGTTCAGTTTTGGGGGAAAAAACGTTCCATTTTTATACACCAGATTTTATGACTTGAGAAATCCACACTCACTTTTACTCTTTACTGTCCGATTCAAATACGCCCTCCTCCCCAAAGTCTTTCCACATATTTCCATGGCTGGGATTAACTATTCTTGAAAACTCATCTCTCATATGTTAGGGACTGAATGTTTGTGTCCCCCCCCAAATCAATATGTTGAAATCTAACCCCCAATGTGATGGTATTTGGAGGTAATTAAGTTATGAGGGTGAGGCCCACATGAATGGGATTAGTGTCCTTATAAGAAGAGGCCAGAGAACGCAGCTTGCCCCTTTTTCAGCCATGTAAGGATACAATGAGAAGTCAGCCATCTGCAACCCAAAAGAGGATCCTCACCAGAACTTGACCAAGCTGGCACCATAATCTGGGGCTTCCAACCTCAAGTACTATGAGAAACAAATTTCTATTGTTGAAACATCATCGAATTGATGGTATTTTGTTATAGCAGCCCAAGCTGACTAAGACATCATGTTTCTTGTAAAACTCATTTTAGTATATATTCCACACATTTCATGCATCAGTGTTAGGGAGGAAGAATTTTCCTCTACCCCTCTAGGTTCTTCTGGCTGGTCTAAGAATTAAATTGACATGAGACAGATTAATACAATCAAACAATCATTTAATAACATATATACAAGGGAGGGACCCAGGGAAACTGAAGTAACTCTTCCAACCGGCTGAAACCCTCACTTTAAATACCATCTTCAGCTAAAAACAAAAGAGGATGTTGCAGGTAGTGGTTTGGGACTTCAAGGGGAGGAAGGCAATTCATGTGGAAATGAAAAAGCAAATGTTTGGTAAACAAATGTTTGCTGGGCAATGCAGAGACAATGGGACACAGAAAGGAATTTTAACAAACAGACTCTGTGTGCTAGGTTCCTCCTTGTCTACACACCTAATTCACACTGTAGTTATATCTATGGTGATACCACCCTTCTGGTCCCGTATTTACATTCTTCTAGGCAGTTAAGGGGAAGGTCAAAGGTTCTTTTGGACCTTGACTGTTTTCAGTTTGAAATGATTAATTGTTATTAATATTAATTAATGACAATTAATTATTATTAATTGTTGTAGGGCAACAACAAATTTTGTTCCCCTGCAACAGTTATTTCGTATAATGCCAGAGATGGGGTTATCTCCTCTCTTTTTCCCCAAGCAAAGTGATTCACAGAAAAGTAGTTGGTGATTGCTCCTTGAATTGAAAATATTGGTTTAAAATATACTAGCGATAGAATGAGAATAGTATCTCAAAAATTAAGTACTGTATCATGAAATCAAGCATTAATCAAAAAACATTTGCAAAGACAAAAATGAAAACAGTGACTGTTGGCTGGAAATTTCTCTAAGCAACAAAAGAAAATGTTCTCACAGTTTGGGGAAAAAGGATGATTCATCTGAAATAAGTCCATAGTTGTTTAGGGAATAAGTATTTAACCTTTAAGACAGCTAAAAGACTTTATTTTCAGTAAATCTAAAATTATCTTGTAAAGACTGTAAAGCTAACGACAGTTATCACATGCAAACTTAAAAATATATATATTATCCAAGTTAGTTTATACCTTACAGAAAGCTGTCAAGCTTCAGTTTTCTTTCAGCAATCGTATTTCAAAAAATTAGGTATAGTAGAATTGTTCCATACATGAAAGTTAAGTTCTAATATACAAGACCAAAACTGAGGTTAATCCAAATTCCTCTTTAAAATCCTTTAAGACATCAGTAAGATATATTATATGTATATAGTTGTAATCAATTTTCTTATTTTGTCAAGTACATGTAGTTGAATTCATATAATTTAGATTCACGCAGTAAGCTAGATCTCCACTGTATAGCATTGGGAAAATAAGAATGTTAAAAATGTATCTCATTAATATCTATTTATAATCTGTTCTGTTTTTGTTCAGAACAGCAAAGAGCTGTTAGTCATTTGGCAAGTAAATCTAGCATGGACAACAAAGAAGAAAAGCTCTTCTTGGTTAGAAAAAAATATTCCTCCATTCCCTGACTTTAAGATTATGTGCATTGGGGCATGAATTAGGTAGGCCTCAAAGGATCTGAGCAATAAATTGTATACAAATTCATGTGCTCACATAGGATGGGAAGACATGAGCTATGAAATGATCATTGAAAATCTAGAACCTGTTTTGTTGACCATGAAATCCTGCTATAATGATCACAGTCCTTATAAAAAAGATAAAATATTCATTTAAATGGTTTACTAGCCTTACCAAAGTCAAGAGTGAAATTTAACTCTGCTTTTAGGATTTCCTGCTGTCCACCAGGGAGCTTTTCTGAAATTGTTACTGAACAGCTGCACCTACTAGACCATAATCTAATAGCTGGAGAGAGCCATCCATGGGTTAGCCCTGACGATTAGTAAAACCAGTTTGTTTGGTTTTTTCCCCTGGACTTTTATTTTTTTTGATCTATTTTCTAATTCTTGTGACAATATCAGTGTCTTAATTGCAGTAGAAATAGCAGTATCATCATAGCTGATAGAGCAAGTCCTTCCTACCTATTCTTTTAGTGCCTTTGCGATATTGGGATCTTTTATTTCTATGTAAATTTTTTAAAATTTAAAAATGTTAATACCATTTTAAGGGTTATTTTCCATTTACAGTTATTACAAAATATTGGCTCTATTCCCTGTGTTGTACAATACATCCTTGAGCCTATCTTACATCTAATAGTTTGTACCTCCCACTCTTCCACCCCTATATTGTCCCCCCAACCACTAATTTGTTCTCTATATCTGTGTCTGCTTCTTTTTTGTTTTATTCGCTAGCTTGTTGTATTTTTTAGGTTCCACATATAAGTAATATCATACACTATTTGTCTTTAACCAGTTTCAATTCACTTTCAAGTGTACGCAGGAGTATGACTGACAAAGTGTAGTCAAAGCGATACCTCTGAGAACTGGAAGGTGTTGAAATGAGAAACTTGCTGAGAAGGAGCGACCTCTGGGGCTCCGGATCCACGGGTCTCCTCATTCACAAAGCCCCCTAGAAGCAATCCCAGGGGGCCCCAAGGCCTTGGCCGCTCAGACAAGAAAGGCTTCCCGGGCTCATATCGAAACCTTGGTCGTTTGTTCTCCGGGCCCTGGAGCCCTGCTGGCAGAAGGGGAGCGACTGGGAGTCTCCACAGCCCCGCCGCCCTCCCGCAGCATGAAAACCCTGCAGACACAGCGGCTAGAAGTACTGAGCGTCTACCAGTACGTGCTCACTTTCCTCTTCATGGGCCCTTTCTTTTCCCTTCTCCTCCTCTTCCTCCTCTTCACGCCGCTCTGGTGTTTCTCTGTTCTCTACTTGGTATGGTTATTCCTGGACCGGGACACACCCCACCAAGGCAGAAGGCGTTCCGAGTGGATATGGAACCGGACTGTTTGGAAACACCTAAGGGATTATTATCCCATTAGGCTGATGAAAACAGTACAGTTGGCCCCCGACCCGAACTACGGGCTGGTCTCTCACCACGTGGGATCAAGATCATCGCAACCTTTTGTAACTTCTCCACTGAGAGCACCGGCTTCTCCCGGCAGTTCCATGGGCTTCGGCCCTCGACAACCGCCCTCTTCTAGCTCCCAGTCTATCGAGACTGCGCTCAGTGTCTGTAACCAGATAGTGGAAGTAGGAAAAGGGGACAGAAGGCATACATACACTTGTTTCTGTAGAGTTAATTCCACTCCTAAGCCACCAGCTAAATTCAGTCACGTAATCACATCTAGCCCGAGGCAGGCTGGGAAATGTAGTCCAACCGTGCCATTTAGGAGGGGAAATGCATTCTCTCTGAATACCTAGTAGTTCCATCACGTCAGACAACCACGCACAATTACAGTGATTTGGGAGACTATTTTCTAGGTTTGAGAGTTATTCAGATTAGGATTTAGGTGAGCCTTTTACTTTGTAAGATTTGAGTCTGGGACTGTGAGTTTGCTTCCACTGCTGGAACTAGGATGCATACCATGGAGAGACACGCAGACAGACGCAAAACCAGAGCTAACAAGATTGCCATTCTTTGGTAAGAGGGACTGCTGCCACCTGGAGGATGAACACCAGAGTGAAAATCCAATTCCTGGGAAGCTCAGACAGCTGTGTGAATGCATGCTCTTACGTTTTAAAATTTCAGGTGAAATGGTGCATAGGCACAAAGCCTTTTCCTTCCTAAACTCTACCCAAGCAACCAGGATTAAAACGGAAATATAATAATGAGCCAAGTCAAACTGTGAGGGAAGAGCTTTGAGTGCTAGCTCCAAGGCTTTGCTGTGGGGCTTTGAAATCTTCACATTAGGACCTGGCTCTCCCACTATCGAATTGGTCAAATTCATCTTCTTTTTTTAAATGCATAATGAAATAGAGAGCAATAAGTTCCATTATAAACTGCTCATTTAAGAATTCCCTGAGTCAGAGACCTGTACCAGGCAAGGATCCAGCTCTGATGTGCAGCTGTTGTATGCTGGTTTGGCATGTACCTGAATGTTCAGGCATCTGCCATTTACATAGTCAAACATTTTTAATATCACCCTTGCTAAGATCCCCACTCAAGGATCATTCTCCCAGACTTAGGGGAAGAGACTCCTGGCCTCAAAGGAAGGCCTCCTTAAAGTCAGAGTTTGATAGGATGCCTCTGCTATGTAAATGATTTTCCCCACCTTGGTAAGGAATCTGTTCCTCCAGGGGTGGAAGGGCTATGTCACACTTTTGGTAAAGGAAATTTGTTTCCCTTGAAAGCTATCTTTGAATAAGATAGGACGGCCCACCGTAACAGAGAATTAGCAAGTAAAGTTGTATAGTCTCAAATTCAGTGGAGCTCTTATTTTGATTGGTTCTAGACACTACCAAGTACACACTAAATCTAAAATAAGAGGTGTCAAAGACTCCCAGAAAACAAAAGTAAATAAAACAAATGAAGCCAAAATATGTATGCTTTATATGAGCGTAAGTTTGAGAAAAACTTTTCAGGATGATAGAAATAAAAGTGTGGACTTCATGAAACAACCAAGCAATAAATTATATGCTATAACCTGCCCAAATACTTTGAAATAGATTAAAGAGATGGGTCTTTAGAGACCTAAATTTTATAATTGTTTTATACTTGGAATATATTCCTTTTCTTTTCCAAGTGAAAATCAATTACCCAGTTGAGTTATGAAACCTTTGCTTAAAGGTAAATATTATCTTTACCAAATAAAAATGTAACTTTGGTTTATTAAAGTATTCCTCAGTACCCCTGCTACAGAGTTATAAGATTAGGACCAAAGAGATACAAATTGGCACCCTTGGCATTGGACAATCAGTAGCTGTAAAAATTCTTTAAAGAACTTTTCCTTGTACTAGGATCCTGTACTATAATTTACAGGGTTTTAATACTAGACCATAAAATTAGTTTGAAGAATTTTGTTTTAAGCATTAGTGAAATTTACTTATATCTTCTAATACTGAAAAGCTCCTAAACAAATTTATTTTTATGAATTTGAGTAAAAGGATGGATAGACATCTTCACCCTGACTTTTATCACAGTGCAAAAATGAAATGCAAACATGACATTGTAGTTTATGCAAAGTTTGAAATTGTTTTTGGCAAAAGGCTAATTAACTGTAACTTCCTAAATTTGTTACATTTATTCTTTACACCATTATTTAAAAGTACTATATAAAAGAAAACATGGATTCAATTAAACCGAATTTTAAAAACCATTGTTATACAATTGGCTCTGGTAAATTTCCAACACTGCTGAATTATGTGGACCTACAGAGATTTTCCATTTACACTATCCGGGTGATGTTTTAAGGTGTTTTATTTTTCTGATATGTTCTTAATATTAGCAGTGATTAAATGATTTAATGTCAACTTAGATTATAGGTTCTAACTGGCTTTGAGATCTTGGAATAACAGTAAATTGAAGTAAATAGTGAGGATTCTTAGGTTGCCAGGAAATTTTCTGAAGGTAACATTTTAAGGGACAGAGAAGATAAATTATGTCTGTTGTGTGTGTTTTAATGAACTTTTTTAGATAACTGTAGATTCACATGCAGCTGTAGGAAAAAATAGAGGTCTCATGCACTCTTTACCCTAATGGAAACATCTTGCAAATATCAATGCAATATCCCAGTTGGGATATTGACATTGATGTAGTCAAGATACAGAACAGTTCCAGCACCGTGTTGCACTTTGACAGTCACAGCCACCTCCCTCCAGCCCTCACCCCATTCTCAACCCTGGGCAACCACTACTCTGTCCTCCCTTCCTATAATTTTGTCATTTCAAAAATGTTATATAGGGCTTCCCTGGTGGCTTAGTGGTTGGGAGTCTGCCTGCCAAAGCAGGGGACACGGGTTCAAGCCCTGATCTAGGAAGATCCCACATGCCTTTGAGCAACTGAGCCTGTGCACCGCAGCTGCTGAGCCTGTGCTCTAAGCCCACGCGCCATGACTACTGAAGCCCGTGCGCGTGCCTAGAGCCCGTGCTCTGCTGCAGGAGAGGCCACCGCAATGAGAGACCTGTGCACTGCAACGAAGAGTGGTCCCTGCTCACCACAACTAGGGAAAGCCCACACGCAGCCACGAAGACCCAACGCAGCCAAAAATAAAAAATAAATAAATAAAATAAATTTAAAATTTTATATAAATGGAGTCATATGGTATGTAACTATTTTGGCTTATTTCCATTCAACACAATTCTCTGGAGGTTCGTCCACATTGTTGCATGTATCAATAGTTCATTTCTTTTTATTGCTGAGTTGTATTCTGCAGTACAGATGTTTCACAGTTTGTTTATTCACCTCTTGAAGGACAACTGGATTGTTTCCAGTTTGCAACTATTATGGATAAACTACTATAAATATTTATGTACAGGATTATGTGCGACACATAGGTTTTCATATCTCTGGAATAAATGCCCAGAAGTGCACATACTAAATTGAAGGTTAGTTGCTAAATTGAAGGCTAGTTGCATTTTAAGAAACTTCCAGTTTCCCAGAGTGACTGTACCATTTTACTTTCCCACCAGCCATGTCGGGTAATCTAGTTTCTCTGCATCTCCAACAGCATTTTTTATTTTAGCCATTCTGTTTAGGTGTGTGGTGATTTCTCATTGTGGTTTTTATTTTCATTTCCCTAGTGGGTAATGATGTTGAACACTTTTCAAGTACTTGTTTACCATCTGTATATGTTCTTCAGTGAAATGTCTCTATATGTCTTTTGCCCATGTTTTTATTGTATTGTTTGCTTTTTGTACTGTTGAATATGGAGAGTTCTTTATACATTCGAAATAGTATTCTTTTGTCAGATTTGTGGCTTGCAATTGTTTTCTCCTAATGTTTTTGCATCCTTTTATCAGGGTCTCTCACAGAACAAAAGTTTTTAATTTTGATGGCACACAATTTATCAATTTTTCCTTTTTTGGATCAAGTCTGAGAACTCCTTGCCTGGTCCTAAATCCCCAAAATTTTCTGCTATGCTTTTTTTCTAAAAGCTTTATAATTCTATATATAAGTCTGTAATCCACTTAAATTCACTTTTATACAAGGTGTGAGTCTGAAGTTGAGGTTCTTTTTTTTTTTTTTTTGCGGTATGCGGGCTTCTCACTGCTGTGGCTTCTCCCGTTGCGGAGCACAGGCTCCGGACGCGCAAGCTCAGCGGCCATGGCTCACTTGCGCAGCCGCTCCGCGGCATGTGGGATCTTCCCGGACCGGGGCACGAACCCATGTCCTCTATCGGAAGGTGGACTCTCAACCACTGCGCCACCAGGGAAGCCCAAGGTTCATTTGTTTTTGCCTGTGGGTGTCTAATTGCTCCAGCATCATTTGTCGAAGAAGCTATCATTCCTCCATTGAATGCTCTTGTACTTTTGTCAAAAGTCAGTTGACATATCTGTGTGACTCTATTTTTAGTTTCTCTGTTCTGTTCCATTCATCCATGTGTCTGTCCCTTCTCAATATCACACCATTTTTATTACTGTAGCTATATAATGTCTCGAAAACAAGTAGACTGAATCCTCCCATTTTACTCTTCTTTTTCAAAATTGTTTTAGCTAGTCTAGTTTCTTTGCTTTTTCATATACATTTTAGTATAATTTCCCTATATCCACCAAAAAAATTTGTGAGGTTTGGATAGAAATTATGTTAAACCTGTATATCAGTTTGGGAATAATTGACACATTTACTACGTGGACTCTTCCAATCCATGAACACAATATGTCTCTCAATTTGTTTAGATCCTCTTTGATTTCTCTTATCAGCACTGTGTAGTTTCCAGCATATGAGTTCTGTACATTTTTGCTGAATTTACACCTAAACATTTCCCTTTTTTGAGCAATTGTAAATGGTATCATATTTTTAATTTTGGTGTCTAGATGTTCACTGCTAGTATATAAAAATACAATTGATTTTTGTACATTTATCTTGTAATCTGAACTTGCCAAACTTACTTATTAGCTCTAGGAGTATTTTGATCAACTTTCTAAGGAGATGATCATGTCATCTGCATTAAGACAGTCTTATTTTTTTCTTTCCAAACTATGTAACTTTTATTTCCTTTTATTGCCTTAATTGCATTGGACTTACTACTTAGAAATTCCAGTACTATGCTGAATAAGAGTGATGAAAACAGGGCTTCCCTGGTGGCGCAGTGGTGGAGAGTCCGCCTGCCGATGCAGGGGACACGGGTTCGTGCCCCGGTCGGAGAGGATCCCACATGCCGTGGAGCGGCTGGTCCCGTGAGCCATGGCTGCTGAGCCTGCACGTCCAAAGCCTGTGCTCCGCAATGGGAGAGGCCACAACAGTGAGAGGCCCGTGTAAAAAAAAAATACACAAAAAAAAAAAGAGTGATGAAAACAGACATTCTTGCCTTATTTCCCAGTCTTAGGGGAGAAAGTATTCCTTTTGATATCTGCAGGGTTTATAGTGATAGTCTCTGCTTCCTTCTTAATATTGGTAATTTATCAACTTTGTTGATCTTTTCAAAGAACCAGCTCTTCGTTTCTTTTATTTTCTTGTTTTTCTATTTTAAAATTTCATTGATTTCTGCCCTTATCTTTATTATTCCATTCCTTGTGCTTTCTTTGATTTGTTTTACTCTACTTCTTCTATATTCTTGAGGAGGGGGCTTAGGTTATTGATTTGAGACTTCCTCTTTTCTAACGTATGCATTTAGTGCTATACATTTCCCTCTCACAGCTTTAGCTATGTTTCACAAATTTGGATATTGTCATTTTCATTCAGTTCACTGCATTTTAAAATTGCTTTTGAAACCTCCTCTTTGACTCATAGACTATTTAGAAATGTGTTTAGTTTCCAAGTGTTTGGAGATTTTCCTGTTATCTATCTGGTATTCATCTCTAACTTGATTCCACTCTGGTCAGGGAATACACTCTGTGTGGATTTTTTGTATGATTCCAACTCTTTTAAATTTGTTGATTTATGTTCCATGGACACTTGAAAAGAGGAATATATGTATTCTGCTGTTGTTTGGTGGAGTATTCTGTAAATGTTATTTAAATCCTGCTGGTTGATATGTCTTGGTGTGGACTTCTTTAGGTTTATCCTGTTTGGGGTTCACTCAGATCTTGAATCTGTAGGTTGATGTGTCTTGTCAAATTTGGGAAGTTTTCAGCCCTTATTTCTTTCAGTACTTTTTCAGCCCCATCTTCTTTCTCCCCTCCCTCCAGGACTCCAATGACACAAATGTTAGATCTTTTGTCATAGTCTCACAAGTCCCTGAGATGCTGCCAACTTTGTTTCAGCCTATTTTCTCTCCGTTGTTCAGATTGAGTAACTTCTATTTTTCTATCTCCCAGTTCACTCATTCTCTCCTCTGTCCCCTCCACTCTGCTGTTCAGCACCTGTACCAAGCTTTTTACTTGGTTACTGTGTTTTCCAGTTCCAACATTTTCTTTTAGTTCTTTATATCTTTATTTGCTGAGATTTTCAATATCTTTGCTGAAGCTTTCAATCTTTTCATTTGTTTCAAATGTGTGCATAATTGCTTATTGAAGCATTTTTATCATGGCTGCTTTAAAATCTTTGTCAGATAATTCTAACATCTCTGTCACATCGTGTTGGCATGTATTGATTGTCCTTTTTCATTCAGTTGAGATCTTGGTTCTTAGTATAATAAGTCATTTTTTGAAAACGGAATGTTCTCCTATTATGCATTAAAACTCTGGATGTAAATTAACCCCTCTGTTTTGGGAGGCTTTCTTTGCCACCACTTCAGCAGGAGAAGGGGAAGATGCTGTCTTATTACTGCTGGGTAGAAGTAGATGTCCAGATTCCCCAGTTGGCCTCCATTGACACCTGAGGCGGGGCTACCTCAGTACTACTGGGCAGGTGGGAGTTACCTCTCCTCACATGATCTCCACTGACAGTCTCCCCAGTGAGGAGGGGGAAGGGTGCCTTGTTACTGCCGGATGTGAGTAGAAGTCCAGACTCCTTCTGTGGTCTCCACAGGAGTTTGGTTGCTGGAATGAAATTTCCAGCTCCCTACTCAGCTTTCTCTGCTACCACCCCTGCAGGGGGTTTAGGACCCTAGTCTAGGCTTTCTCCTCAGATTTTACTGGTGTGGGTGAGGGTGAGGCCACAGTATTTTTCTATGGTATTTGGCTGGAATAGAGCGGTTATTGTCTAAAAGTTTTCTGCTTTGCCTAGCTGCCCTTTCCCTTATCCTTTGGCTAGAAAGAGCAGCCTTTGGTTGGGGCTATTTTTGTTTGTGCACATTGATGTTTCCAAGTTGCTGACTTCTTTAGCTCCAAGTCTGAGATATATGAGGCCAAAAGGAAACCCAAAGAACTTACTGCCATGTTGTTCCTTGGACCCTGTGGCTCCTAGCTGGTCTGCCTTCTTCTCTCCACATATCAGAGTCTTCTTATGTTTATTTTATGTATAATTTTCAGCGTTTTTATTTGTACTTAGTGAGAGGGATCAAGAAAAGTATGCCTACTCCATCATCCCAGAAACACAAGCCTCTAGTCTGTGTTTTTCTCTTTTTAACTATGTATTTTTGGACAGATATAAATTTATTTCTTCTTCATAACACTTAAATTATGATGGTACAATCATTGCATTTTAATCATTATCTTATATATGCTTGGAAAGATCTATTATATTTTTTGAAAACTAAAGTTTTAAAGCTTTTAACTGTCATTTAAACATTGCTTGATATGACTATATACATGTTATTTATAAATACATATCAGGACACATAAAAATTAATGAATAAACTCAAACGTAATGCAGAAGAGACGACTGGGAGTTCAGAGGATTGCATCACTGAGTTTGCAGTCTGTTTCAACATGATTTAGTGAAAAATTCATTTTGCCTTTTGTGCAATCTTCCCAGGTAGCAGAACTTACTGTTAGACCCATATGTATAATCTCACTTTTCAAAAATCTGTTAATATTTGTACTGACTCTAGTTATGCTACTGGGTCCTTTGCCTTCATGTCCATATACAGTTGCCAAAAATAAAGCAAAGAAACAAAACCAAAAAAACCTCTAAAGATTCCTTACTTTTGGACAAGATAAAAATTCCTAATAGCATGTCACATTCTGCTGTGGTTGTTATAAAATGTTGTTACTCTCATCAATAATCCAGTCACAGCTCTAGCCATTCTTTGTCCTTAAACATGTTAGCTATTCTCCAAAATCAGAAAACCGACAGGCTGTCCTTGCACCCAGATTGTCTTTGGTGCACACCGATGGCCACTTGGTAACACAAAGGTGTACTCCCTTCCTTGCTCAGAATCCAAGAGGGAAATGCTAGAAATAATTAGGTAAGATTGGTAGGCTCCCATCCCCAGTTTTTGTTTCTGTTTTTTGTAATTGCTCTACAGTATTGTCAAAGCTGCCCCACTTGTCCATGAACTGGGACCAGATGTCACAAAAATTTCTGAGGTAGCCTGATTTACTGCTAAACATTTTTTGGTCAGAAACTGATTAGTATTCATTTTCATTAGTCCTTACTGGGAAACTATTTTTTTTTTTTTTTGCGGTACGCGGGCCTCTCACTGTTGTGGCCTCTCCCGTTGCGGAGCACAGGCTCCAGATGTGCAGGCCTAGCGGCCATGGCTCACGGGCCCAGCCGCTCCGCGGCATGTGGGATCTTCCCGGACCAGGGCACGAACCCGTGTCCCCTGCATCGGCAGGCGGACTCTCAACCACTATGCCACCAAGGAAGCCCATGGGGAACTTTTACACAATGCCAAGACTGAACAAGTTTATTAATCCTCTCTTTTGTATTGACAAAGATTGGAACAAAGATCATTACTGGAATTAAAAGTGTGTTTCAGTAATCCAGTACCTTGATACTTGATCAATACTAAGCAGCATTCTACCTGGACTTTAAGTTGCAATTTTAAGATGAACAGGGTTCTCTGTCAAGAAAAGAGTAAAATTGACCTTCACTAAAAATGATGGGCCCAAACTGGTAACTGTGACTGTTTGCATGATTTGGTAGCCTAAGAATGCAATAATAATACATTTTTTGATTGTCATATCAGTGTACAAAAAAATGTAAGCCTCTCTAATTTCTGTACCTGTTGTTACACATCATTCATCACTGTGTGAAGGATCACTGAGATGTTTTGTCTTTCACCTGGGATGATATAGATGTGATGACTGAGCAGATGAAGGCAAACACTTAGCTGAATATTGAGCTGGGTATGGCAGAGTTCTAACTTTGCAGACTGGCACTTCTCTGTTTTATCCCACTGAGAATATACTGGGTTCCTATATTGTTGCAAAATTGTTGCACAGACCCTAGACTGTGCTAAAAATATGACCCTTGCATATTTCCACATTGTTCCTGCCATGAAACTTACAGTTTCCCCACTTGTTTGTTTTTGCTTTTGTTGCCTGTGCTTTGGGTGTCAATTCCAAAAAATCATTGCCAAGATCAATGTCAAGTAGCTTTTCCCCTGTGGTTTCTTCTAGGAGTTTTATGGTTTTCATTTTACATTTAAGTCTTCAATTCATTTTGAGTTGACTTTTGTGTATGGATAATGGTTCAGTTTGATTCTTTTGCATGTTGATATCCAGTTTTCCCAACACCATTTATTACAGACTCTCCTTTCCCATTTAATATTCTTGGGACCTTTGTTGAAAATTAGTTAACCATATATGTGTAAGTTTATTTCAGGTTCTCTATTCTGTTGGTCAATGTGTCTCTTTTGATGGCAGTATCACCTTTGTAATACAGTTTAAAGTCAGGGAGCATGATGCTTCCAGCTTTGTTCTTCTTGCTCAAGATTGCTTTAGCTATTTGGGGTCTTTTATGGTTCCATAGAAATTTTAGGATTGTTTTTTCTATTTCTGTGAAAAATGCCATTGGGATTTTGATAGGAATTTCAACTTAAAGAAAAAAAATTACAACTCATAAAGGTACCTATTTTGTATGTGGAACCTATGCTTTCCCATACTTGCCATGCATTTGGTCCATTTCTTGCCTTATAGGTTTAAGTTTGCACAGTACCATCCCAGTTTACGCCTAATATTTCGGTATAATTATTAATAGCACCCCTTTATACTCTCAGAAGCATCCCAGTTTGGATGAGAAATTATATGTTCACCTTATACATACATGTTGTAATACCTCCAACATGAATTATCTCCCAACTCTCCATATTGAAAAGATTCACAGCTTCCATGACATAAATAAAGCACTACAGTTTGATAGAATAAAATAGTACAATTTATACCATATGGAGTTTTACACTTTATTCAAAGATTGAGGACTAAGCTGGCCTTTTTGGAACAGGGCAGCAATCCTTGGCTACATCTAAAATCTGCTCACTACTGCTATGGTGTCCTCTGGAATTTCATGACTCCAGATTTCACCTTTGTCAACAAAGGATGAGTATGTGCTGTTATTTGGCAAGAAATATGAAGTCAATATTCTTGTTAATTAGAATTTGTTTAGGATTATCATGTCCTCACATAGAAAAAAGAAGCTGCTACATTGCAACAGTCTGAGAGTTGGGACCTAGTTACATAGACAGGTTGACTTTTGGGGAAATTTAAGGGTAAAAATTGAATATTAGCAATATTGTGAACTATGGTAAGCCTGTATATAGTGATAATAGTGAGAAAATGTTGCATATATTGTAGTCTTGAAAGAATGCATCAAAAGCTTTCTTTTAAGGATTGAAAAGCGCCCATTTTGTATTTAAGAGAAAGCAAATCTGAAGCTCAAATGTTAAGAGATCTCATGCAGATTTAAACCTGATTAAAAAAGAACAAAACTGAGAGACTGGCAAATAAAAATGCCATAAGCTCCTTATTTCGTTGTTTTGTAGGTAATATCTTATTCATCCTTTCTCTATATCTGGAAGTAAACTCAAAAAATAGGCTTTTTAAAAACATGCTAATTAATTTAAATCCTCATAATTAACTAAAAGTCTATTTAAAAAATAAAAGTGATGTACCATCTCTGCAGCTATAAAGAGAGAGAGAATTTTATTTTGCATCATAAGTCAAATTCAAAGGATCTTATTTAATAAGATGTTAAGTTGAAACTTTCACAAAAATACCCATCTTGTTCTCCTTGTGAAATATGGAGACTTGTGTGAATTTGCATTAACATTATTTAGGTTTTGTCCTCTATGAATGTAAAGTCTTCCAGGAAATATTATTTGACCAGAGTCCTTTTGAAAAACCCACTAGAAATTATTGTCATATCCTTTGAAAATAACCTCCAAAATATTCTATATTTTAAATTATTCTTCATACTTGATAAATTGTAGCTCTGAGTGTCATGTTGACTTGAAGATGCAATGTGGCCACTTTTTTAGGAACATCTCTGTATTCCTAAAGTATAAAAATACTTGTCAGATTTCTTTATCAATGCACAAAAAGATCATTGCCAGCTTGATTCTGTTGGCACATAATTGAGAATCTGTTTTTCAATTAATTTAGCATGAGACTGGTGATTTTGAGAGACTTTTCATTGGTAACCTACATGCATTTTTTTTTTTTTTTTTTTAGCGTTACGCGGGCCTCTCACTGTTGTGGCCTCTCCCATTGCGGAGCACAGGCTCCGGACGCACAGGCTCAGCGGCCATGGCTCACGGGCCCAGCCGCTCCGCGGCATGTGGGATCTTCCCGGACCGGGGCACGAACCCGTGTCCCCTGCATCGGCAGGCGGACTCTCAACCACTGTGCCACCAGGGAAGCCCGACCTACATGCATTTTATTCAATAAAGTTTTATTTAGATTTTTGTGTTATTTTTAAAATACCATTTTAGAGAATAAACTAAATAGTATAAGGCAATAGCTCCAAAACACCAATCTGTACACCTCTGTTTCCAGATAATCAAATTTTCACTGATTCTTGATGAAAGGAGAAAAATAACACAAATTACTGAACTTTACATAATACTGATTTATGCAATGTAAAGGATCTTCCTTTATGAGATTATGTCCTTACTGATTTTTTGTATCACAATTCTTTCATCTATGAAATAAGGATGATGGTTAACATTAATTTTTATTATTTTTTAATGTACTTGGTAAAATAAAATTTTCCAATTTTATGTTTATTATTAAGATAGAATTTTTATGTTCTGAGAAATTAAGAAGTTCAAGTCCTCTGTTATCATCAAAAGTCACACATTACTACCATTTTACTGTTCATAAAGTGTTTAAAATAACATACATACAGCAAAAATACCTGCACCAAGTTAAATTTACTAATCAGAAATACTGATTTTAGTCCAGAAGTGAAGATGCTCAGTGTACCTGTAGGCTAGGCTTCTCTTCTACTTGACTAATACTGCCATTGATGATCATAAAAGCTGGACAAAATATAGAAAACATCTGCTTGAAAGCACCAGAAAGATAACGTAGTAAAGAATTGCTGGGCCAAAGAATTGCTTCCAAGAGAAGACAGGAATCTTGACAGTTGGAATCATTTCCTTCTGGGACATTTGTCACTTGAAAGTCTGACTAGTGCTTTTGAAAGCTTTCATGTAAAAGAGGGACAAAGATTTTCACCAAGGGAAAAGTCTGATTAAATCCCCCACTTTGGGCCAATACCGTAAAAGATGGTACCATAAGAGTAATGGTGAATCAAAAGCATAACACCCCTTACTCAGAGTAGCTCCCAGTTATTTAGGTGGCCCATAAAAATCTTAGTCTCTGAAACTGGATTAAGTAATCCAAGATGGCAGTGGTCATACGCACCTGCTCAAAACAAATGAAAATCTTTTCTGGGGAAAGATAACATCCTAGGGCTCATTCAAATAAAATGTTCAGCACATACTCATAGAGAACCAGGCACATAAAGAGACAAGGCAACATGAATGAAGACCAGTAATAATCATAAGCAACGAAACTAGATCCATAGGGATTCTGGATATTGGAACTAACCATGCTTACTATATGTAAGTAATCAAAACATAAGATGGAAAATTCAGCCCCCAAAACCCCACAAAACCCTGAAAACTGTACCGAAATGACATAGAAGACTTTTTGAAAGAAGTATCCAGAAATTTTAGAACTGAAAAAGTATAGTAACTGAAATTAAGAATTCAATGGGTGGGTTTAACATCCAATTTGACATAGCTGAATAGAGAATTACTACAAGATAAGACAGAAGAAAAAGAAAATAACCAGAGTGAAGCATAGAGAGAAAAATAGATAAAAATTACGGAAGAGAGACTAAGAAACCCAGAGGAGATGGTGAAAAAACAAATCTAACATGCATTCCACTGGAGTTCCAGAAGAAAAGGAAAGAGGATGGGTCAGAAGAAGGGAATATAGTTGAGAATTTTCCAAGCCGATTGAAGACATTGTTATTACCCAGATAGCCTAGGAAATCAGAGTGTGAAGCAAATGCTTATTTGTTTTAACACTTTATTGGAGAGTGTTATCCCACAGGAGCAGGAAGGAGGTAAAAGTGGTGTGAGACAAAGAAGGAAATAGTACAAATATTAAGGACTGTGTTTTTACCAACGTGGCCATAAACTCACAACAAGCTTATTATTTAGTCTCACAGGGCATCTTCAGAGAGGGTACATGAGCAACTATTATTACAACAGTCTGGTTGGGAGGAAGAAGGAAGAGAAGGTTATCCACCAGTTCTCCTCTTGCATTGGGTAGAGTCCACCACAGGGGTGATAACTCATAAACTTCAGGATTGTGTGTGTGTGAGTGCCCAGTGGGTACAATGTTATCTCTCACCTCAGCCACACTGGGAAAGCCCCAGGGCAGGATATGAAAGTGCATGGTGCATGCATGATGTGAGACAATTGCAGATTGTGCCCAAGTGTGACAAGGGATGGGAGTAGCCACTACAGACGGCAGGGGTGGGGGTGGAACTGGGGGCTTTGACCTGAATCTGTGACAGAAAGGCTAGCGCATGGATCCAGGGTGACACACAAAGTAACTCTTGTACAGATATCAGTCCAATCAATTCAAGAAGTCCTACAAACCTGAAGCAGGATAAGAAAAACATTGGAGTAAAACTACCAAAACCCAGGAAAAAGAGAAAATCTTAAAAGAAGCCAGAGGGAAAAAAAGGCAGATCATCTTTAAAATGAACAACTAAAATGATAGTTTACTTCTCAGTAGAAATAATGGAAGTCAGATGACAATGAAATGGGCTCTTCCACTGGCTGAAAGAAAATAACTGCCACAAGCCAGAAACTGCATGTTGTAATCTCTACGACAGCCGCAAAAGAAGAGTAAAATGTGTCTAACTTCCTAGCAAATAGAGAATAAAAGTAAAATTTTTTTAAAAAGCAATCAATCCAGAAGAGGTAAGAATGGAGAGAAAATAAAACATAGAGCAGATAGAAGAAATATAAATCATGTGGTAATTACACAAATATATAATCACAAAATCAAATATATCGATAATTACAATAAATGTAAAGCGATTAAAAGCTCCAATTAAAGCACAAAGAATGACAGGCTAACTTAAAAAATAAACCCCAAGGAAGAGAGTTTAGAGTTCATCTCCTCCCAAGTTATCTATAAAGTATCTATCTATCTATCTATCTATCTATCTATCTATCTACCTATCTATCTATACATACATACAACCACTTGGCTATGGTTTGAACTTGTAAACTATAGGAATCTCACTATATCACTATGTCCTGATGCAGATAATTTTTTCTAATTCAGCTCCTTTGCCTCCAAACGTTAGAGCCCTTTCATTAATGAGCCAAAAAATTCATTCTAGTTTTACTTTATGGAATTCCATGACAGTCCTTCAAATATATAAATATTGGCTACCTATTTTTTCCTTTTACATATCCCAAATTCTTTTCAACAGCTTTTACATGATCTTCACCATCTTTTTATACTGTTTATGAAAACAGCCTCCTCTATGTTTGGCTCGCTGATTCAGCTTGCTGAGTTATTTTTGGATTCTGCTTGAGTTGCCCATCATATTGGCACTTTCTTTAGTTTCATGTCATTGGGAAATGATACGAAGCCCTGCTTTCTGTGTTTTCATCTTATTCAATGAGAAAAATATTGAATAGAACATATCTGATGACAGTGCTTTAAAGCAGGGATTGGAGAGCTTTCTTTAAGTTGACGTTCATCCATTAATCAGCATTCTGAAAGTCTCAGCATTTAAATATTAATATCAAATATGAATCAATAATAGCAATAACAAATGTAAATCAACAAGCAGCTCACTTTTCTCCAATTTTTCTACAAAGTCAGCACAAAAGGCTCTGTTAGACATCTTGCTGAAATTCAGATACCCTAGGTCTACTTACCAGACTAGAGCTAACAATTTCAGTTGTGATGGTAAATCTCATTACCATTTGTTTATGGAGACAGATAGGCAACTATAAAATGCAACCTGCAGGTTTAGATTATTTTGGTACAATAATCCGGCCCCTCATGCATCTAGAAGCACTGAAACTGCTGGATATTACTTTTCTAAGAAGAAGCCACATTGGAATGTACTGGATCTTTGAACCCCTGGAGAAATTCAACTGGTCTCAAAGCATGAATAATCAATAAGTAAAACCAGTCATAGCTTTCAGAGACCCCAGGGACCACTGCAAAGGAAGTCAAGCTAGACTAAGGTCTCCTACAGTCCAGAAATTACAAAGAGGTTTATCTGAGGCTCAGAGGGCACTGGTCTCAGAATCTAGGTGAAGATGCTCCATGGAGCATTTGATTTATGTGGTACCAGAACTCTGAGGTCCTTCTTAGTGAATTGGAACCATGGCAATGGACTCTTTTCCTAGGGGACCTGTATGCATTAGAATGCTTTATGCTGTGTGTAACAAAACCCTGACTCAAACTGGCTTCAACAATAGAGAAATTCAGGGACTTCCCTGGTAGCACAGTGGTTAAGAATCTGCCTGCCAATGCAGTGGACACTGGTTCGAGCCCTGGTCAGAGAAGATCCCACATGCCGCGGAGCAAATAAGCCTGTGTGCCACAACTACTGAGCCTGTGCTCTAGAGTCCATGCTTCACAACAAAGAGAAGACACCGCAATGAGAAACCCGCGCACCGCAACAAAGAGTAGCCCCTGCTCGCTGCAACTAGAGAGAAAGACTGTGCACAGCAACGAAGACCCAACACAGCCAAAAATAAATTAATTAATTTTTTAAAAAAAAACAGTGAAGACATTCATTATTCCAACTGTTAACAGCAACCCAAGAAACTTTTCATCACTCCACTTTGGAAGAGAAATAGAACTACTGCAACTGACTTCCAACTATTTATCTGAGATTGAATGGAGGTGGATGAATCAACCAGTGCCCACGACGGTGGTTTTTGAACCCTGAATGTAGAATAGAACTCCTAGTTCTAACCCAGGGTTTCTTTCCTAACTTTTAAGATAGAGCAATAAAATTGAAGTTAAGGGTGTAAACTGGCTGGCCTGAGAACATCTAATAGGCTGTAACTTTACCCCCACCTACCTACCTATGTACAGTCCTATGGAGACTCTCCAACACGGCGCTGACATAGTTCTTAAATTCTAAACAGAGGCCTGGGGTGAGGTGTCGTGGGAGAGCACGAGTTCCAAAGATATGATGCTTGAGAAGAAACCTATTTTTTCTTTTGGAAGCTTGTGGCAGAAAATCTACCAGAGGGGAAAGACACCTAGCCTAATTTTCATCAACCTAGCCTAATTTTAACAAATAATAAAACATAAGCTGATGGATGATTCTGTATTTCACTGGCTATTCAATAATGGACTTAGTGAAAAGAAACTGGAACTAATGAATAAGCTAAGAAATGGGCATTGACTTCATTAGTATATGCTAACCTTACCTTTGATCAAGAATATATGAGCTAGCTAGCTATATAATATGGGCAACAATACTTGTCTTTTTTCTTTTTTTGGCCATGCCATGTGGCTTGTGGGATTTGGGATTTTAGTTCCGTGACCAGGAATTGAATCCGGGCCCTTAGCGGTGAGAGCATGGAGTCCTAACCACTGGACCACCAGGGAATTCCCAGCAATATTTTTCTTAATTTATTTCTTACTTATTGAGGTGTTTTGAAAAACAGGGAAGTATTTTTGACAACCCAATTTATTACATGTACTAAAATTTACAATGTATACTAAAAAGAGAAACTATTAGATGAATTACTGAAAATGAAACATTGATTTTACCATAGAATGATTTCAGTGTTCTTGGACATGTACGTTTGTCTCAGTCATGGGGATTGCTCTTTCAAAGAAAAGAGGATTGAAAGGAAGAGAATTTCATTTCTAGAGGAAAATGAGTGAGTAACTTGTGTTGATTAAGAATAAAAATTGCCTGAAATTGAAGCAACTCTCATTCAAGCCACATACTTTCTGTCTGGTCTCTCTACCTTTGGAGAGACTCAGCATATAAATTTCTAAGAAATAGACAGGGAGAATGTTGGATTTGCATACAAATGTTGGTGCTTTTGCCAAATGTAGCTATGCAATGTAGGAAAGCCATCTCAGGAACTGACAACACATATTTGGATAATGGCATCTTGGGATTAGAAAAGACCATGTATTTCTATCTGATGCCTGCACTGCATTCTACAAATAATTACAAGTTAATTATTTTTGGAATTTAATATTTTAAAGCAAATATTTCAATGAAACTTTGAGACTCACTCAACCTCCTATGTATAGATAATTAATTTAGCTGACTATCCTTTTGACACTTCATAATTTATTAATTTGCTCAACAAATTTGATATCTGCCAGACAGGCCCTGCTCCAAGCACTGGGGACAGAGCAGAGAACAGAATGGGTACAATCCTTGTGCTTGGGGAGATTACATTCTTGCGGGGAGGCAGGATAAATAACTAAGCAAATGAAAGCAGGGTAATTTCAAATAGTGATTAGGCAATGGGACAGGATGATAGGATAGAGAGTGATATAGGAAAGCAATACAAATTGGTCAGAGAAGGCCTTTGAGGAGGGGATCATTGAGCTGAGACAGAAATGATGCAAGGGAGGCAGCTATGTGCAAAAAATCTTCTTTCACATCAACTGTCCAGATCTTTTGTCTATCTTTAAACTGAATCATTTGTCTTTTTATTATTGAGTTGTAGTAGTTCTTTTTTTGTTTGTTTGTTTGTTTGTTTTGTTTTTTTCGGTACGCGGGGCTCTCACTGCTGTGGCCTCTCTCGCTGCGAAGCAACAGGATCCGGACGCGCAGGCTCAGCAGCCATGGCTCACGGGTCCAGCCACCCCGCAGCACGTGGGATCTTCCCGGACCGGGGCACGAACCCACGTCCCCTGCATCGACAGGCGGACTCGCAACCACTGCGCCACCAGGGAAGCCCTGTAGTAGTTCTTTATATACTCTATATACAAGTCCCACATTGGATATATAACTTACAAAAATTTTCTTCCATTATTTGAGGTCTTTTTACTTTCTTCAAAGCTTCTACCACTGTTGTGGCACTCTCCTTCATTCTGGCTCACAGTTGTACTTAGTTGTTAACATGCAACTCTCTTCCTTGAAATCAGAAGCTAGTTGAGGGTCATGCCTTTATTTTGGCACACCCTCAGAAACCTAGATAATTCTTTGCCCACATTTGGGATTTGAGGACTAAATTCTAGGTCCTGTTATCTGAACTATTTCAAATAATATCACTAAAGCCAGAGATTGTTTTTCAAGCAAAGATGACCCAACTGCATTGTATCTGGATGAAATAAATAGATGAACACAGTTGATTCTATCCATTGACAATTATTCCCTTTAACAAGGAAAAATAACATTGCTATGTCAGTCAACACTTTATAAATAAGTCACGTACCAAAAATTCATTTGTATGGCAGTTATTTGTAATGCTGAACATATTTTCACCTAGTACCAATTTGATAACAATGGTTTAGTTTATGATTCTGGTGCTCGAAGCCAATTAAATTTTTGAAGAAGCATAATGCCAAGAGTGCACTAAGTACATCATAGGCAAAAAACAAACAAACAACAACAACAAAAGAAAAAAACATAATCCTCATGATCTGGACTGGTCTAGGAATTGAAGATTATTCATCATGTTATTTCTATGGGAAAGTGTGTCATAGCATTGGTCAATAGCATAAATACAGGTCTCCTTTCTGTGTGAGTCTGTTATAGACCCAGTGACCTCTGATCAACAAGTCTGAAGTTAAAAGATCATTTGGAGCTATAAGGAGCATTTCTCACAAACTCCAGGGTAGACCAGTTATTCCTAAGGATGGGATATGTGAACCTGAGGTATTACCCAATTGCCCGTGCCAAGAAATAATAAACATGTGAGCTTTATAGACTATCAAAATGATGGCCATGAGAATTATGCAGTTACATGGACATACATATTTGCACATATTCACAAGTGCAAAAATGTAGGACCTAGTATGTTAAACAACACCTCTCTCTCCCCGCAGCCATTCACCCAAAAGGGAAAACAACGACAAATTCTGGCAGAAGAAAAAAATATAGAAACAAAGAGATAAAAATGCTAACAATAATTGTGTTTGGCATGAATTAGTGTTTCCTGCTTTTCTTTCTTCTCAGTTACCTCTAATTTGCTAAACTTGCTTTATAATAAAACACCAGAATAATTTAGCTTCATAAATTATAACTTCTGTGAGAGCAGGGATCTTATTTGTCTTACATACAGAGATATCACCACTGCATATAAGAGAACATGGTACAAAAAAAAGACACTTAATGAGTATTTGTGTTACATAAAGTAATCAAAAAGTTACAAAACTGAAAAAATAAGAGTTTGTAATGCAGTGATGGTAAAAGAGGTAATTTCTCTTCTTTGTACTTTTCTCATATGGAGTAAAGAGAGACCAGCACCATGTGAAGATGCAAAGAATCATATAGGTCTGTGTTGTGGAGAAAGAGTCTACAACATGAATGCAATCTGCTCTTAGCAGAACAAAAAGGATGTGCAGAAGTGAAAATTGTATACAAAAATCCTAAGAAATAGACATGTCCTATCTTGCTCAGTCTACTTTAATTTCCAGGAAGGATGAGCAAATAAGGAAAGAAGAGGAGTGCTTGCAGACATTTTTAAATTGTATCTGTTTGGTTGTAATATATGTGTGTAGAACGGTGTCTCTCATACCTTAGATTCTTGAAGAACCTTGAATTTGTGATGCTCCTTTGAATCTTTTAGTACAACTCCAGGTATTCTACCACTCGTGTGTTGACATTATAATGATAACCCTAAATTTCATATATTGCCATTATCTAGCTCTTAAATGTCCCTAAGGACATTCCTAGTTCTTGAACACCTCTAAGGAGAAAAAGAATAGAACAGTACTGCAAAATTGCCAATCTTAGTTTGTAACAGATCTTTTTTTTCCTACACCCTTACCAGTATATTTTATCTGGATTATTTTCAAATAATTTTGGTAAAAATTTTGTAAGAAAGATTGCTAGAGTAGATTTCATTTTGCATTCTTTTTGGCTACTTTACCTTCCAGTTTTGAATGAATCATATTATTAACTTCTTGTTTTATATTCCTACTTAATATTACCAATGAATATAAATCTCTTTTGTTTGTGCTAAAGTATACTTTAAAGATTATCTGGCACACAAAGATGGAAATATTGCTATTCTATAAATAACAACATTCTTCTCATGATTTTCTACATTTGGGTCACCCAAACATGTTTTTTTACCTTTGACAGAATTCTCCAAGGACTTCAGATGTCTAGGGACAGTGCAGGTTAAAGTACTATTTCATACTTCTTTTCTAAAAGGTAAACATGACCATTTATAGCTCTTAAAAAGTCATGTCTAGGGACTTCGCTGGTGGCGCAGTGCTTAAGAATCCACGTGCCACTGCAGGGGATACGGGTTCAAGCCCTGGTCCAGGAAGATCCCACATGCTGCAGAGCAACTAAGCCCAGGCGCCACAACTACTGAGCCTGTGTTCTAGAGCCCACGAGCCACAACTACTAAGCCCGAGCGCCGCAACTGCTGAAGCCCACGCGCCTAGAGCCCGTGCTCGGCAACAAAAGAAGCCACTGCAATGAGAAGTCCCTGCGCTGCAATGAGGAGTAGCCCCCGCTCGCCACAACTAGAGAAAGCCCGCACGGAGCAACGAAGACCCAATGCAGCCAAAAATAAATACATAAATAAATAATTTTTAAAAATAAATATATAAAAAAAGAAAAGTCATGTCTAAAGGATAGGGAGAAATTTATATGTCTCACGTAAGCATCTACATTTTTGGTTCAATTTAGTTTAGAATAAAGGTGGTTTTACATTTTATGTCAGGGCTGATAATCATAAGAGGCTTAATATAAATCTTCAAGCTTCTGAATGGCTGCATTTTAGGCAACTAAAAAGTACTTCTGCAAAGTGCTGAAACTGAAGCATGAGTGCCTTTATAGTTTTATAAACTCAAGTCACTGAAATGGTTTTTTTTTAATTAATTAATTTTATTTAATTTTGGCTGCGTTGGGTCTTCTTTGCTGTGCACGGGCTTTCTGTAGTTGAGGCGAGCAGTGGCTACTCTTTGTCACTGTGCACCGGCTTCTCCTTGCGGTGGCTTCTCTTGTTGTGGAGCACAGGCTGTAGGCGCACGGGTTCTAGGCGCGCGGGCTTCAGTAGTTGTGGCACACAAGCTCAGTAGTTGTGGTTCACGGGCTTAATTGCTCGATGACATGTGGGATCTTCCCAGACCAGGGCTCGAAACCATGTCCCCTGCCTTTTCAGGCAGATTCTTAACCACTGCGCCACCGGGGAAGCCCTGAATTGGATTTTTGAACAGATGAGCGTATAAAATAAAGGTCCTTTTCCTCAAAGATGTTTAAAAATGGAATAAGCAGACATGAATCTGGGTGTGACAAAAGTGAAGTCCTGGAACTTTATTTTCAGTACTAGATAAATAACTTTCTAGACCATGTAGTCAAGTAGCACTAGAGAACTGAGATATCAGAGGAATGAGAAAAAGGATTACATTATGTAATTTTACAGTTCTCTAAACTTTGATTCTCACAACTCTGTAAGCAATGTAAAGTCATTGCTTTACGAATGAGGACACTGGAATTTAGCATGTTCAAGAAACTTGCTCCAGATCCCTTCCTCAGACTTCCTGTTAAATGTGGAGGACTGGAAACAGGTATAAACCTCCACAAAATGAAGATGAAAAGGCACACACTCACAAGGACAAAAGAAATGGATGAAGAAAAGACAATGCCTTTGATGATATGAAGCAGATGGATGAGGGCACTTACATAGTGGACCCAAGAGAGTTAGATCATGAGCCAGTGATGGGGAAACCCAAGAAACCACCCATTTTGTACCACAGAAACACCTAGAATTTCCAGGAACAGATGGAACCAGCTACCTCCCAAGGTGGAGGTTAGGATGAGGCTAAAAGAAGGGGAATATGTTTCAGAAGTACCAGGACCTGACATCACCTCCCTAATGGGGAGGCTGTGACAGCCCCTCCTCAATCCCTATGGAAGACTGGAAAAGGTAAAGGAATCTCTGGCAAAGGGGGTGCTTATGAAAAAGGGAGATTAAGTGAAAATATTATAATGGATATTGATTCTCCCTCCCTCATCTCCCAGTCTTCTTCCTCCACTCCAAATGGCTACTCAGCTAGTAGATTTTTGGAGCAAAACTGCTAAGTTGCACAGCTCTGGGGGAGCCTTACGTACACACAATTTATGTGAAAGACACCCCTGGTGTGCAGTGCCCAGGCTTGCACAGCCACACCTGAAGGCCCTGGATCAGAAGCACCTTTGAGAAACGAGACCAGCCTAAGACACAAGACACAAAGTTGATGCTGTCAAAGATTCACCAACTGAATGGCCCAGCCAGGTCTTCTCATAGTGAAGACAACGTTTGACAAGCCCTTCCTGGAAGCACAAACCCTGAGAGCTACTCTCTGAAACACCATGCTTCAATATGAACTTCTAGCCAACAATCACCAGACTGAAGAAATTTCTCATATGAAAGACAGAGACTGAAAAAATTAGAAAAAAATAAGGTATGGAGGGAGAAGAGAAAGTTATTATTTATGTTATCAGAAGATAATGCATATGTGGAAGATAGTATTATAAGAAACATTTAGGGAACCGAAAGGACCTCTTGGAAAAGCATCTGACATTTTCTCATTATCAAATACAAAGAATGAAAATTAAAGGAACCAACTACTCATCTTATTTTTAAAATTTATTTTATTGAAGTACAGTTGCTATTGAAGTTCAATGTTGTGTTAGTTTCTGCTGTACAGCAAGGTGATTCAGTTATACATATACATATAATTTTTCATATTACTTTCCATTATGGTTTATCACAGGATATTGAACATAGTTCCCTGTGCTATATAGTAGGACCTTGTTTTTTATCCATTCCATATATAATAGTTTTCATCTGCTAATCCTACAATTCCAATCCATCCCTCCCCACCCCCCTCCCCCTTGGTAACCACAAGTCTGTTCTCTATGTCTGTGAGTCTGTTTCTGTTTTGTGGATAAGTTCTTTTGTGTCATATTTTAGATTCCATATATAAGTGATATCATATGATATTTGTCTTCGACTTGCTTAGTATGATAATCTCTAGGTCCATCTATGTTGCTACAAATGGCATTATTTCATTCTTTTTTTATGGCTGAGTAATAGTCCATTGTGTGTATATACCACATCTCCTTTATCCATTCATCTGTCGATGGATATTTAGGTTGCTTCCATGTCTTGGCTATTGTAAATAGTGCTGCTATGAAACTTATCTTATGAAACTAGAAGAGGACTACCAACAGAGCCTGAGATGGCATTAATGAGGAAAAATAAGAAATTAATTAGTTAGAAAACATACAAAAAGGACAAAACTTTAAAAGCTGTTTTTTGGGGGAAAAACCTACAAACAGAAAAATTATATGAGTTAAACTTCTTACTAACCTGAAAAGGAAAAAAAATGTTCAAGATCAGAAAATCACAAAGGAGAAATAACACAGATATGAGTAAGATTTAAAAGAATCCTATGAGGGGAAAAAATACTTGTGTGTCTGAATGTTCCACAATACTTTTTATTAATGTGAAAGAAATAGCTCATTTGGAAGTTAAATAGAATACAAAGCAATATGTACAATGAGAATCCACTTTTAATAAACAAAACAAAATAAAAGCATATATATGCCTGAAAAATGAATGAACAGTATAAATATAGGTCATCTTTCAGTCTCGGATTATGGGCGATTTTTATATGCTAGCTTACATGCATGAGTAATTTTTTATATTGGTTTTATAACAAGAAAAATACCCAATGGTTATGGTAGTAAAATTTTAAAAAACATTAAAGAATTTAGGTCACTGAACAGTAACTCTTTAGTGTAACATTTAAGGGAAGACAATTTTAAATTTCCCAATTTACTTTGCAGTTTCCACACCAACATGTTTTATTTTGTAGCAACATACTTGTTGCAATGTTTCATGTTACTCATATTGCTAGGACTATGGTAATACAGAAGAATAAAAACCATTTTGTCCTTCAATGAGATAAAGCCGTTAGGGACAGATACTTGGCTACTAATTTCTTTCTTCAAGAAAACTTTTATTATGAAAAAACTAAACATACACAAAAGTAGAGAGAACAGTATAATGAACTGTTATGTCCATCAATATCTTCCATAATTATCAACAAATCTTATTCCCTCTATCCATTTACCTCCAAACCCACTGGATGATTTTGAAGCAAATACAAGGTATCAAATATTTTCACTTATAAATATTTCAGTATGCATCTCTTAAAAATATTAAGACTGATGTTTTTAAAAGATTACTACAATACCATTATACTACCTAAATTTTTAAAAATGTAATATCAAATATCCAGTCAGTCATCAGATTTGCTCAATAGTCAAATTATTTACAATATTTCAATTAGCATCTAAAGTTTATCTAATTTGTACTTTTTCACTATTTCTTCTCTCATTTTCTCTTCTAATTCATTAATTTCATATTCTATCTGCAACTGGTTGATATGTCTTCTATGCTCATTTCCCATTTTGATAGAAGTTTAAGTTTCAATATTTATGCATTAGACAACTATTGATGGCCTTGTAAGTAATCTACCTATGTAGTTAATCTTTTTTTTTGTAAAAAATTGACTTGATAGGTCCCAGGAAACTGCTTGAAAATCATCCATAAAAAGGAATTTTGAAAAGATTTTCTTATAAAGAAAGCAGTGTTATAAGTTATGTATGCGTGTTGTTATTAAAGGGATAATTCGGCGTTAACATCTCTTTCAGATTCAGTGAACCACTCTCCTGGTTTTTCTCCTGCTTCAGCCTTTGTTCTCAGCGTCCTGGATCCTCTTCCTCTACTTGATCTCTAAATGTTGTGGTTCCTCAGACTCAATTTTAAGCCCACTTCCCTCTTAATAGCATCTTCTTATGTGATCTCAATAATTCCCATGTTCTAAATGACATCTTTATTAATAACTTTGACTAAAAAATATTTTCAAATAGCAAATAAAAAAATAAACCAAAACAAAAACTAAACAACCAAAAACAAAGTAAAAAGACAAATGACACATTGGTTTAAAAAATTTCAACTTAAATAAAAAGTGAATATATAGAGCATCTTAAAAGAAAAAGAAAATAATCAATCCCATAGACAAATGGGCTAGAGATGAGGACAGACAGATCACAGAGAAAGGTGCAAATTGTCCTTAAAAAGATAAAAAGATTTTCTACCTCACTCATGATAAGAGAATACAAATTAAAACTATACTGAGATAGCATTTTTATCACTTAGCAGTTTGGGAAAATTCCAAAAGTTTGGCCACATACTGTATTGATGAGGTTATGGAAAAGGGAACACTCTCATACGTTGCTAATTGTGGGGAGGGGACACTTAATGGGGGGAATTTGGCGATAGCAAAATTACATGTGCACGTATTCTTAGACCCCAAATGCTGCTTATGGGAATTTATCCCAAAGATACACTGGCAATATTATGAAAAGGCATACGTACACTGCTATTCATGGTAGCACTATTTATAATGGAAAAACCCTGCAAACAACCTAAATGTCCATAAACAGAGAACTGGTTGAATAAATTATGGTGTATTCACTCAGTGAAGTGGGGTGACTATCTTTTTAGATTGTCAATCCAGGACACAGCCACATAGGAAAAAAGATGTATAATAAATATACACATATGTCTTAAACATAAATTTATGAAAAAGATATTTGAAATTGTATATTCTGTATTTAATTTTCTGTTACTTAAATGCTGTTTTTAAAACAAAACAATAGGACTGATTAACAGTGGTGATCAGTAGTAATTGGTAGTAGGAACAACTATTTAATGTGTGAGAAAAATATAACTAGAAACATCATACAGAGGATACTTATACATTATCCCTTAACACAGAAGTTTACTTTAACTTTTTTATAACTCTTTATTGGATTACTGTATCTTTCCCTTCTCAGGGAAAATGGTTTCTAAAGCAGAGAGATAATTAGAAGTTGTGAAAATAAATTTGAATTTCAAATAAATTATGGTTTTAGTAAAGAAATTAAGAAAATCCTGTTTCACTTGGCTACTCTGTTCTGATGATTTTTCTTTTTCTTTTCTTTCTAACTTTTATTTTTCAGTTATTTTGGATGCAGTCTTATTTCAAAAATTTGGTGTTTTGCTTTGTTTGTTTTTTTGTGTGCTGTATTGGTTTTTGTCACAATCTACACATAATACTGAATAACTCAGATGCAGTCAGTTCATCCTTTTCTAGATTTCTTACGGCCCCTGAAAAGATCATCAAATGCTTTTGGAGAAACAATATAAATTTCTGTTTTACTGTCATTCTTTTCTATATTCTTATCTTCAGTGTATTTAGTGAGTACCTACTATAGGCCAACCACTGCTTTTTATGGTAGGGATACAACTTTGATCAAAATAGTTAAAGCTCCTGCCCTTAGGAAACATTATTCTATATGAGACATGAAGATGTATATTTTTCTGTTTTTAAAATCAACTTTACTGGGCTTCCCTGGTGGCGCAGTGGTTGAGAATCTGCCTGCCAATGCAGGGGACACGGGTTCGAGCCCTGGTCTGGGAAGATCCCGCATGCCGCGGAGCGACTGGGCCCGTGAGCCACAACTACTGAGCCTGTGTGTCTGGAGCCTGTGCTCCGCAACAAGAGAGGCCACGACAGTGAGAGGCCCGTGCACGGCGATGAAGAGTGGCCCCCGCTCGCCGCAACTAGAGAAAGCCCTCGCACAGAAACGAAGACCCTACACAGCCAAAAATATAAATAAATAAATGAATTAATTAAAAAAAAAATCAACTTTACTGAGGTTTGATTTGCACACAGTAAAATCCACACGTTGTGTGTACTTCAATGAACTTTTACAAATGAATTCGGCCATATAACCACCACCATAATCAAGATACAGAACGTCTCCATCCCCTCAAATCACCTAGCCCTATTCCAATTAATCCTTCCTTGACACCCACCTCGTCTCCTGGCAGTCACTGTTCTGTTTTGTCATGAGAGATTAGTCTTTTTTAGAATTTCATATAAATGGAATCATAATCTTTTGCTCATACTCTGATTTCCTTTGCTCAGAATAATGTTTTATGAGATTCATATTTTTGCATGTCAAGAAGTCATCCCTGTTTGTCGAAAATTACTATTCATTATATGAATAATTACATATCATTGTATGGATATGCCACCAGATGATGAAGATTATGGTTGTTTCCAGTTTTTGATCATTAAAAATAAAGCTATAAAGAGGCAAAAACCAGAGCCGATCAGTGGAAAGTTAACTATGTGGAAACATCTGCTAAAACACGAGCTAATGTTGACAAGGTATTTTTTGATTTAATGAGGGAAATTCGAGCCAGAAAGATGGAAGACAGCAAAGAAAAGAATGGAAAAAAGAAAAGTTTAGCCAAGAGAATCAGAGAAAGACGTTGCATTTTATAATCAAAGCCCAAACTCCTTTCTTATCTTGACCATACTAATAAATATAATTTATAAGCTTTGCCATTGAAGGCTCAATTGACTGAAATTACTTTAACATTTTGGAGATCATGTATGTCTAAAAGCATGAATTGGAACTGCACTGAAAGTCAAATTCACTTAAAAAAGAAATTAATGTGGCTTCACCAAGAGAAAAAAAAAGCTTTTGTGTGTGCACATTTTCATTCCTAAGTAAATACCTAGGAGTGTGATTGCTGGATCATGTAAATGCATGATTAATTTTATAGTAAAATTAATCATGGTAAACAGACAAACTGTTTACCAAAGTGGTTGGACCATTTTGGATTCCCATCAGGAACATACGAGATGTCCAGCTGCTCCATGTTGTCAACATTTGATACCGTCTTTTAAATTCAGGCTATCTTAATGGCTATGTAGTGATAAGCATGCGTTTCGTTTCCTACCCATACTAGTCTACTTATGTAACCCCACTTTAAAACTGATCATTAATTTCAGGAAAAATCTAAACCATGTAAAGGGTCTAAAAGAAAATAACTGGCTTGATTCTGCTTATATTTTGTTTCAATTTTTCCGCATGAAATCCCCAGTCTCTCTAGGAAACATAAAACCGGTGTCAGGCAGCACCAGCTCGATGGAGCTCTCGTAACTGGGCTCTTCATGCAAGGCCCCAACAACTAACCCCTGCGCGTACTTCCATCGCTTCCTCGCGCCTTCCCGGCACCTTTCTAAGAATTTCCCAGAGAACCGCGCGACGCGAAGCGGGACGGGCTCTGGGCCCTCAGGCTCCGCCCCTTACCGGCACTCACCCACTACCCAGGACAAGGCCGCAGGCTGGAGAAGGAAGGTAGCTTCCGGTCTCGCGATTGGCTCTAATCCCGCGAGAAGAGAAGATAGCCGCCCCGACCTAAGGCTGTTGGTAGCGAGGAAGGGGGTGTGGCCGGGGAGCGCGAAGTCCCAAGGCGTGAGGGAGAGGAGGCGGGGTCGCGCGCACCGGGCGTACGCGTGCGCGCACGCGGCCGGTCGGGCTGGGCTGAGAGGGGAGGGGTTGGCTGCGGCGGCCCAGGCGGCGTCGTTATTTCCGCGAGCTGGGCGGTGCGTGGCAGCGCGGGTGGCCACGGGAGAAGTAGATAGGGACCGCTGTTCGGAGCCATTGAGACTTCTTCCCTCCCGTGTCAGAGAGCCGCAGCACCCCGCGCGCGTGGCGGACCCTGGGGACGCCAGGTCACCCTGCGGCCCCTGCCCTCCCGCCGCGCTTCAGGTAGGAGCTGCGGGCTTCCCCGTGCCCACTGCCCGCCGGGGCCCTGGCCTTACTCGGTGTTATCGGGGCGACGACCTGGCACCGGGCGTGCCAGTTCTCCCGCGCGACGACAGCCCTGTCCTTGCCTCCGTGCCCGTGGGGCTGGGGCCGGGCCGGGCTGACCCGGGTGGGGCGGTCCCCTCCTCAGGTGCGCCCCCGCCCTGGGCCCGGCGACTGGGGCCCGGCGGTGCGCTCCCTCACGCTATGCCCCCCGGACAGGCTGTGTAGGGGTCCGGCCGGGCCGGGAGAGGTTGGCTCGGCGAGCTCCGGGCAGGTGAAGGACCACCTTGACTTGTGTAGTTGCTGGGGTCTTGGGCTTCGAGAGGGGACCCTGAAGAGTGCCTTGGTTATTTGTGGCCAGTGTTGAAAGTAGGAAGCTCTGGAGTTGGTTCTCTTTGGGCCAGCTGTGGGATGGTTTGTGATTTTTTCTTCCTAAATAGGCAAAGCAGCAGCAGTGTTAATTGACGTGGGATTTAATTGCAGTAAGGTAGGTTTTTACAGTGCGGTCCTCAAACTCAGAAGAGCTGTGCTTAAAGAGTTTAGTAAGACTTTCATCCAATACTTAAACGCACATGGTTTGCAAATACTCTTGCCCTGAAAGCTACATTCTCTCTTTTACACCAATATTAATTTTATAGGAATAATGGTTATGAAAGCTTCTGTAGACGATGATGATTCAGGATGGGAGCTCAGTATACCAGAAAAGATGGAAAAAAGCAACACAAACTGGGTGGACATAACTCAAGATTTTGAAGAAGCTTGTCGAGGTGAGTTTGAATTTTTGAATTAGAAGTTCAAAATTTTGGAAATGGTGCAATAAAAATGTGGATTGTGATTTCTAAACTATCTCAATAAATGGAAAAAATCAACATGTGTGGTTTATCGAGTTTGTTAACCACACTTATTCATTCTCTATCCTCTGATTTTAACTTTCATTTAAAGCCAGTTTATGTAGGTTATAGCATTAAATACAGATGTTCAGGCAGTTTCTTGGGTTAAAATTTTCTAACTTTTAAATAACAGGTTAGAGAGCACATAGCAGTCATTTCAAACTGTGGAAATACGAATTCTGTTGCCCTAAAGACGGGAGTATTATTGTATATTTGAGGTTTGAAAATAATCGGATCATGTCATTCCCTGCTTAAGATCCTCCAGTGGCTTCCTGTTACATGTAGAATAAAATTCAAACTTCTTCCCTTTAGCCTATGTGATCTAGTGTCTGCCTCAGACTTTTTTTGTACCACTGCTTCACTAGACTCATTATGTTCGGTCATGAGATCCTTATCTCATTAAACACACTAAGGTTGTGTCCCCAGGTCTTTACATAGCTGGCTCCTTCCTGACCACTTAAATGTTACCGTTCCAGGGACTCCTCTGGTGGTCCAGCGGTTAAGACTCCGTGCTCCCAATGCAGGGGGCCCAGGTTCCATCCCTAGTGAGGGAACTAGATCCCGCATGCCGCAACTAAGACCTGGTACAGCCAAATAAATCAATAAATATTTTAAAAAAAAATGTTACCGTCCCAGTGAGGTCTCAACAGCCAATCTAAACAGATTTATCCCCTCATTCTCTTCTGTACAGCTCCACCTCAGTTGAATCACCCTGCTTTATTTTCTTCATAGCACTTATCTACTGTGAGAAACCATCATTTTCAATTATCTTTTATTGTTAGCCTCACCCACTGAAATATAAGCTCTGTGAGTGCAGAAATCCTGTTGATAACGCAAAACGGGAGAGGCCACGGTGGTGGGAGGCCCACATACCGCAAAAAAAAAAAAAAAAAGTTTGTTATTCATAGGCCACCCAATTTATGGTATTTTAGTTATAGCTGCCTGAGTGGACTAAGATTCTCAATTTAATTTTTCTTTTCTGCTGTAATGTGTTTTTTTTTTTTTTTTTTTTTTTTTTTTTTTTTTTTTTGCGGTATGCGGGCCCCTCACTGTTGTGGCCTCTCCCGTTGCAGAGCACAGGCTCCAGACGCACAGGCTCAGCGGCCATGGCTCACGGGCCCAGCCGCTCTGCAGCATGTGGGATCCTCCCGGACCGGGGCACGAACCCGTGTCCCCTGCATCGGCAGGCGGACTCTCAGCCACTGTGCCACCAGGGAAGCCCCTGCTGTAATGTTTTTAATTTCTAAGATTTTTTCCCTCTGAATGTTTCTTTTTTTTAATAAAAGTAGAGTGTTTTTGTTTCAGGGTTGCACTATTTTTTCTAAGAATAATAATAGTTCTTTTGAAATCTTGTTTCCCAACTTAGCGTCTTTCCTCCAACTTGCCTTTTTTAGTTTGTTTTCTTTGGTTTCTATCTTTCGTGTTAGGGGATTACTTCAGATATCTAAGGATCCTTTGTTGCCTGTTGAAGGTGGGGGGAGGCTGCCAAAAAGCCAGCTGGAAGCTCGGAATTTTTGAGCAGGACTCCTCTGCTATGAACGCCAGTATCAGGTGATCTGACTTGGCTTTTGTGTTGGAGAGCCTCTGGTGTCAGTTATTTAGCTCCTTCCTCTTGGAAAGATTATATTCTGTAGAGAAAAATTTATCTAATCTCCTGCTTGAGGTTGAAGATTTGACTGTTTGCCTGTGATTTAACAGTTAAGTGGGGGAAGAGGTCTGGAATTTTTACATATTCACTTAATGCCCCCTCTTTCCAGTACTGAATCCTACCCTTCAAATAACCTTCTGTCCCTGGAGATTTTTTGGTTTGCCCTTTTAAGCCTTCAGTATTATCCAGGGTGAGGGAGGGGTAGTTATCTTGTTCTGTAAATTAGGGCAGTGCTCTGGGCTGTCTAATGGCTCAGTTCTCTATATTTTAGCCCATCTTTATATCCTCACTTTCAGAGGTAAGTGGTAAATCGGGTTGGTTTTGGCTTTCTCCACTGCTGGTTTTATTTTTCTTGGGTTTGCTAGGAAACGTCTTTCTGTTTCCAAGTTTCCCTAATTTTGTTGTATTATTTCTGCACCAATTTTTCCTCTTCCTTTAGGTTCATAGCTTTCTTTAAAAAAAAAAAATTTTTTTTTTCCTTTAATTGTTTAAATGAGATTTCAGGAGGGAGTTAAAGGTTGTTGCATGTGTTCAGTTGGCCACCTTTACCCAGGGGTAAACTTTAATTCATCTGTTTAATTATCACTGTACAACGGTACTGGATTCCAGCTATATTATAGATTCAGTAGGGTCTTCATAGCGACCCTAGCAGTGAACTTAACCATGATTTACAATGTTATGTGTAGAAATATATTCAAAGATCTGTAACACCAGTTTTCAAATTATCTTCTCATTTATAAGAGGGTAAAATGTATTTGCGTTGTCAAATAGTTACATGTTTTTCTCATCCCGTTAGATTACTTTTCTTCAGGGGAATGATCGTATGCTTCAAGTGCTTAGCACTGCTGCAAACCCGAACTCCAGCTACAAGTTATAGTTCATTGTTCATTTCCAAGGCAAAAGGGAGGATGTCCTAAGGAACTTTAACAGAATCATCTAGTACAGGCCTTCATTTTACAGATGATAAAATCTGGGCCCAGAGTGATCGACTTGCTTCTAGGTCTGTGGAGTGTTAAGTGAAGCTATTTGATACCCAAATCTACCCTAAGTATATGGTAAATTATTACAGCAGTTCTCAACTTTTTGGTATTAGAACCCCATTATACTCTTAAAAATACCCTCTTATGCTTTTAAAAAGTATTGTTTATGTGTATTATATGTATATTGATGTTTACGGTATTAGAATTTAAAACAAATTTTAAAAATACTTGTTCATTTGAAAATGGTAATAAACCCATTGCATGTCAACATAACATTTTTAAAATGAAAAATGTATTTTCCAAAACAAAGAACAACTTTGAAGAGTGGCATTGTTTTATACTTTTGAAAATCTCTTTGATGTCGGCATAATAGAGGACACCTGAATTCCCTATCTGCTTCTGTGTTCAGTCTGTTGCCACATGTCATTTTGGTAGAAGTATAGGAAGTATATCAGGCCTCACCAAATGTGTAGTTAAAAGATGGTGGAACCTTTTCAGGTAATTGTGGATATTCTTTGCTACTATACCAAAACTTGGCAGGTGGTAATTTCTTAAAGATTAAGATTGCAGTGTGGAATCTGAAAGCATATCAGTGGACCTTTCATGCTGTGTTACATAAAGTATATTGGTCTGTCTAGAACATTGAAGGGATCTTTTATCCATGCCTAATTTTGTAACATGCATTGCTATTTGCAAAATATTGGTTTAGTGAGTTAAGCACATTTTCCAAGTGTTGACACACTTCATTATTCAGTATTAAAAAGCACATTTGTTAATATCACCACAGTATCCTCAGGAAAGCCTTTTTAAGTATTGGGACACTGTCAAGTTCACAGTGGCAGCTAACATGCTTTCCAAAATTCCGATTTTTCCTTGAAAGCTCAAATTTTATCACTGGCAATAAACCTTGTCAGTTATTTTCCTAAAGTGACAAACTCATTTATTTTCAAGAAAATGCCATATTGTCAAGTCTGAATAACTATAATTTGTCACTGTTCTTTCAAGTAAAAGTGGCGTTTCATGATAGTTGTGCAAGAGCTTTTCCTTGAGACGGTCTCTTACTTTGGTAAGCAGAGGAAGTGTTTATGTACACTTCCATTTGTCAAATAGAATATTAAAAAGATGTATTCAAAGATTGAAATTTAATTAGGTATATCAGGACCAGCCCTAGGATGAAGTGAGTGAGGCAATTAGGGTACAAAATTTAAGAAGGCACTACTTGAAAGTGCCTTCTTAAATTTTGCAACCTACATGCCTTACTTGCACTCTGGTCCTGGCCCTGAGATTAATAATTTTTTCTGTTCCATCGAGGACTTCTTAAGTGAAAGTGCATGGAAGTGAAGAATACACTGTTTAGCTTGGGGCCACTGTCTTGATTTGTGCTGAAGATAGAGTTTTGCCCTTTTCCTCTTTACACCATTGCTTTTGCATCATCATTGTAAATGTCAACACAATGAAAAAAAGTTTAGTATTATTTACAAAATGTATTAGTATTATTTTAGTATTATAACAAAATGACTTTAACATCACAGGCTCCTGGGTTCTCAAACCATCTTTGAGAACCACTGTATGTTCTATTATGCTTCATTACAGTATTTTGATAAATGCTTCTCATTGATTTATCTGTTTTGGTACATGGAACTTTAAAAAATGAATGTCATTTAACTTATTAGCTAGGGAGATTAGTAATATTCTGAGAACTGCTTCTTTATATCTTCCACAGGAGTTGACCATCAACATTTAAGCTACTTTACTTGCACATTGAAATCATCTGGAGTACTTTAAAACCACTCTGGGTCCCACTCCTAGAATTTGATTGGTTTGGGGTGCTGATTGGACATTGGGGTTTTCAAAAGCTCCCCAATTGATACTGATACGCAGCCAAGGTTGAGAACTGCTGCTTTATGGAGGATTAACACTCTTTTGATCAGCTGTTTATGCAAGTGTTTTCTACATTATTTAAATAAAATGTAATAAAAAAATAGTTTCAACACTGTTCCTGGGACAAAAGGAGATTAGATTATGGTGCCAAGTAGTTTAAAAACAACTTGAGAGGGCTTCCCTGGTGGCGCAGTGGTTGAGAGTCCACCTGCTGATGCAGGGGACACGGGTTCGTGCCCCGGTCCGGGAAGATCCCACATGCCGCGCAGAGGCTGGGCCTGTGAGCCACGGCCGCTGAGCCTGCGCATCCGGAGCCTGTGCTCTGCAATGGGAGAGGCCACAACAGTGAGAGGCCCGCGTACCACAAAAAAAAAAAAAAAAAAAAAAACAACTTGAGAAATAGCATACAGTTCTGTGAAAAAGTTTACTTAGGGAGAAATGTATTAGTGGTTTTTTAAAAATGGGCCTGATAATTCTGGTTGTATTATTGTAGCCTGTGATGGGTCACTTGTTAATTCTCAGAAGTTCAATTTATAGTTAGTGTTTAAATATTCACTGTGTAGAAGACATTATATTAGTAATTGAGTAGAAATAATATGACCATTTCTTAGAAAATGAAGTTTAAAGGACTGCAAGCACATTTTTCAGGTGCTAATATTTTGTTTCATTTTTTTCTTAGAATTAACAGTTAAATATAAATATGGTATTATTCAAAAGATTTTTCTCTTTGTTTCTTTTAGAATTAAAGTTGGGAGAACTGCTTCATGATAAGCTGTAAGTATTTGTGTCCTTTGAAATAGTGCAGTGTAATATTTCCATCTATTTTGTCTCCTGTGCAGTAGTATTCCTTGAAGTCTGAGTAATTTTACATTTCAAAGCTGTAAGAATAACACTGACTATATATTTTTAACCTTGGTCAGCTGTTTTGGGGCAGCTGACCTTAGTCGTGATAGGAAGTGGTTGTACCTAGTGAAACTGTGACTTATGGTCATTCCTTGAAGGTAGGTATACAGGATGTGGAATTTCTTGAGAAAAGGTATTGGTTGCATGTTGTATGTGATATGCTGGTTGATGACCAGAGGTAGGTGATTAAATGCCTAGATGAAAGTAGATTGAGAATCCCTAGAAAGGTAAATGAAAGGAAATTCTTGATTATATTTATATTCCCATAGATAGCCTCAGTTCCTATACTGCTGTGGCCAGACTCAATTTTCAAGGTTGGGAGTATGAAATTTTAAATTAGTAAGTAGACAAGATTGGACGTTTGTTAGGGGAAGTAGAAACTTGAAATTTAGTTCTTCTCAGACTTTAGTGACATCAGAATCATCAGAAGGGGTTTAAAATACAGATTCCTGGAACCCACCCCCAGAGTTCCTTATTTAGTAGGTCTAGTGTGGGGTCACAGAAGTTGAATTTCTCAAGTTCTCAGGTGAGATTGATGCTGCTGATCTAGGGACCACACTTTGAGAACCACTGTAGGTCATCATTTTGATGTCACAGGCAATGATAGGAAGGGTATAATGAAATCAAACCATAAGCTAATGCAGGAAAGAATGTGGCTCCTGACTATGGAATAACATTTGAGAGAGGGCCGCTAGAGGGACATAGCCCTCTTCATTTCCCCAAGGTTTTAGACACTGAGTCCAGGGATCATGATTGCCAGCAGCCTACACTGGCCATCTATTAAATTTGTATCCTTTTAATCCATATCTTCTTTAACTGTCATTTTTTTTCCCCCTAGCATGTACGATGTTCTAGCCTTCTGTGTCATTTACTTATCTTTATTGTTTGTTTCCTTCCACTAGAACGTAAGCCCCATGAGACAGGCAAATTTGTTTTGCTCACTCATGTATCTCAAGTGCCTAGAACAGTGCCTAGCACATAAGCAGGCACTCAGTATTTGTTGAATGCGTGGAATAGCTAACTTACTGCTACTCTGGTTCCTATAGCAATTTTACTAGTGAAGCAAATACCTTATTTTTTTTTAAATTTTTTTATTGGAGTATAACTGCTTTACATTGTTGTGTTAGTTTCTGCTGTACAGTGAAGTACAATGTATCAGCTATATGTATACTTATATCCCCTCCCTCTTGAGCCTCTCTCCCACCCCCCACCCCACCTTTCCAGGTCATCACAGAGTACCGAGCTGAGCTTCCTGTGCTTTATAGCATGTTCCTGCTAGCTATTTTATGCATGGTAGTGTATATACGTCAATCCTAATCTCCCAATTTGTCCCACCCTTCTCTTCCCTGCCGCCTGTGTCCACGTGTCCATTCTGTACATATGTGTCTCTGTTCCTGCCTTGCAAATAGGTTCACCTGTACCATTTTTCTAGATTCCACATATATGCATTAATATACGGTATTTGTTTTTCTCTTTCTGCCTTACTTCACTCTGTGTGACAGACTCTAGGTCCATCCACATCTCTACAAATGACCCAATTTCGTTCCTTTTTATGACTGAGTAATATTCCATTGTATATATGTACCACATCTTCTTTATCCATTCATCTGTTGTTGGACATTTAGGTTGTTTCCACATCCTGGCTATTGTAAATACTGCTGCAGTGAACATTGGGGTACATGTGTCCTTTTGAATGGTTTTCTCAGGGTATATGCCGAGTAGTGGGATTGCTGGGTCATATGGTAGACTTTATTGATCTAGGGTTTTAATTGTGCCATTAACAACTTTTCTTTAGTTGTTTTCATATAAGTAATAAACGGATACTTTGTTTTTAACAAATTTAAACATTAGGGATGAAGCAGAACTTCTCATGACACCATCTCTGCAACACAATCTCTGTTCTTTGCTTGGAGATAGTCATTGTTATAAGTCATCAGATTGTTACATGTCCTTGACCTATAAAAATATATATTCTTATATACGTGAATGAAATCTGTAAAACTAGTTAACTGTAAGTGGGGATATATAGTACAGTATTCAGCTTTGCCATTCTTTATGTAAGGGACTTGAGCATCTGTGGAGGCTCCTGGAGCTAACCCCCTGTGGATAGCGAGGGTTGACTGTGTGTATTCTGCAAATTCCCCACCCCCCACTTTCAGTATATCTTGGAGATCTTTCCATGTTAACTCCACCTTGTTCATTTTAACTGCTGCTTTTTATTTTATAAAATGACTGTGCCATAATTTGTTCTATGGTATCCCTATTGATGGACATTCAGATGGCAACATATTTTGGTAACGTGGGAAAATTGAAAACATTTAATTTATACAAGCCTCTTTATACATATACATGTGCAAATGAATTTTAGAAGCCTAGAAATCAAATGATTGGATTTTAATGGATTCAGCCAAATTTTTTCCCTCACAAGAGTCTTTATCAGTTTACACTAACACCAACAGCATATGAGAGTACAAATTAAAAAAAAAGGGCTTCCCTGGTGGTGCAGTGGTTGAGAGTCCGCCTGCCGATGCAGGGGACACGGGTTCGTGCCCTGGTCCGGGAAGATCCTACATGCCGCGGAGCGGCTAGGCCCGTGAGCCATGGCCGCTGAGCCTGCGCGTCGGGAGAGGCCACAACAGTGAGAGGCCCGCGTACCGCAAAAAACAAGAAAAACAAAACCAAACCAAAACAAAAGTTTCCTTACTCCCCCCAACCCCTGCCAAAAACCAGCATCATTTTGTTTTGCATTACTTGATTACATTAGAATTTGAATAGCTTTTTACTTTTTTATTAATAGTTTATATTTTCTCTTCTGTTAATTATCCATTCATGTCCTTTGCCTACTTTTCTTTGGATTATTTGCCTTTTCCTATTTGTATGAGTTAGTTATATATTCTGGATATTAACTTTTCAAAATTACCTATATTAAAAATATTTCCCCTAGATAATTGTCAGTGTTTTAACTGACTGGTTTATTGCTACATATAAATTTTTAATATTTTACACAGTTGGAGTTACCGACTTTTTTGTTTGTGGCTTTGTAAATTATTAAAAGAGTTTGTTTGCTTATTTTAGGTTTAGAACTTAGATCTGCCTGGGGTTTGTTTTATTAAATTGCGTAAATCAAAGATTTCACTTTTTCAGGATGGTTAGCCATTTGTCTTAATAGTATTTATTGACTAATACACGGTTTTTCCACTAATTTGAAATTCCACCTTTATCTTATGTACTTCCTACAAAAACATGGCTTTGGATTGTTTTTTCTTCATCTGTGTGTGCTAGAATGCTTTTAATTATTACAGGTTTATAGTATCTTTGATATTTGGTGAATCCCTGTTCTTTTATTGAAAAGGTTCTTTTCCATTTTTGCATATTTTCTCTTTCGGCTTGACAAGCTCATTGAAAAATACCATTTGGGTTTTGATTCACAACATTGCATCAGATTTATAGATGAGAGTTTTCTTCAGTATGCTCATATTGTCAGAGTATCTTAAATTGAAGCATTAAGAGGTTTGATGGATTTCAGGGAGTGTCTCCTTAAAGCTCTTCTTTTTTTTTTTTAATTGAATTATAGTTGATTTACAATGTCGTGTTAATTTCTGCTGTACAGCAAAATGATTGTTATACATATGTATATATATTTTTTATGTCTCCTTTTCCATTATGTTCATCATAGGACATCGAATATAGTTCTCTGTGCTATACAGTAGGACCTTGTTGTTTATTCTCTATATAATAGTTTACATCTGCTAACCCCAACCTCCCACTGCATCCTTCCCCCAACCCCCTCCCCCTTGACAACCACAAGTGTGTTCTCTATGTCCATGAGTCTGTTTCTGTTTCGTAGATAGGTTCATTTGTGTCATATTTTAGATTCCACATATAAGTGATATCATACGGTTTTTGTCTTTTTCTGTCTGACTTCACTTAGTATAGTAATGTCTAGGTCCATCCATGTTGCTGCAAATGGCATTATTTCATTCTTTTTTTATGGATGAGTAGTATTCCATTTTATTTATGTACCACACCTTCTTTACCCATTCATCTGTCAGTGGACTTTTAGGCTGTTTCCGTGTCTTGGCTGTTGTGTAATAGTGCTGCTGTGAACATAGGGGTACGTGTATCTTTTTGAATTAAAGTTTTGTCTGTATATGCCCAGGAGTGGGATTGTTGGATCATGTGGTAATTCTATTTTTAGTTTTCTCAGGAACCTCCATACTCTTTTCCATAGTGGCTGTACCAACTTACATTCCCACCAACAGTGCAGGAGGGTTCCGTTCTCTCCACATTGTCTCTGGCATTTGTTATTTGTAGAGTTTTTAATGATGGGCATTCTGAGCAGTGTGAGGTGGTACCTCATTGTGGTTTTGATTTGCATTTCTTTAATAATTAGAGATGTTGAGCATCTTTTCATGTGCCTGCTGGCCATTTGTATTTCTTCTTTGGAGAAACGTCTGTGTAGGTCTTCTGCCCATTTTTCAATTGGGTTGTTTTTTGTTGCTTTTGTTGAATTGTATGAGCTGTTTATGTATTTTGGAAATTAAGCCCTTGTTGGTTGCATCATTTACAAATATTTTCTCCCATTCTGTAGGTTGTCTTTTCATTTTGTTTATGGTTTCTTTTGCTGTGCAAAAGCTTCTAAGTTTGATTAGGTCCGATTTGTTTATTTTTCTTGATGTCTTACTGCTGCTGCTTTTCTGAGAGAAATGATTTAATGTAACAAGGTAGATGCCTTTTTTTTCCTGGTAATCTAATGGCTTAGACTAAGCAAAATAGGAAGTCAGTAGCTTGATGGACAGTCACTTTCTTTTAGGCTTTTCGTTTCTCATATCTCAAAGATATACTAACTAATCAGTCCACACTACATCACAACTATCTGCTTCTGTGGCTAATAAGCCACAAACACCAGACCATCAGAATTTCTGGATTTTATTTTTTTCTTATGTAATTGCCAAAACTTTGGGCATTATAGATGGTAACATGCCAGGTTTTTAGACTTTCAAGATGTAAAGAAAATGAAAAAAATCTAAAAGTTACATTTGATAATGATTATTCCAAACATAACTTTCTAAGTGTTAAATAGTTAGAGAAAATTATTTAAAGAAGGCAAAATGAAATCCATTGTAGATCAGTTGATCTCTTTTTTTTCAAAAACTTCTAACTTTTTGAAGGAAGAACTAAAACAACTTTGGTTTTAATTCTTTTCTTGCCTCATAGTACATGTAAAATAATTTGAGTGACAAGTACATGGAAGAATTTTTATGTTAAAGGAAGATTATCTAATTGAAGTAGAAGTGATAGCAAGTTGGAAAGACCAAATACATAAAATAGGGTAGTTATTTAAAGTACTGTAATAACTTTTGTACCATTGTAGGAATCTGGGTAAGCTTATTAGTTCATAAACAATTTGTAGAGTCAATTTTTTTGTTTGCAGATTTGGTCTTTTTGAAGCTATGTCTGCCATTGAAATGATGGATCCCAAGATGGATGCTGGCATGATTGGAAACCAAGTTAATCGAAAAGTTCTCAATTTTGAACAAGCTATCAAGGTAGTCACCATTGTGCCGTTTGTGTTTTCTTTTATTGTTTGTTATTCATATGTTAAAACATTTTGATTAATAATGGAAATTAAACTTAGTATGTTAAAGTGTAATTTTCTTAAATGTCTCTCAGGTATGTAAACAAGCGTTGGTTATCTTTCTCTTTCCATTGAAATTTGTATTGTTTAATGTCTCCATTAAAAGCTTGCTCTAAATTTGTGTCTGTGCACACTTTTTAAGTTAATTTTTGAAAGGATTTGAGTATGTATTCACATACCTGGGTAATTGGCTTAGGGATTAAATTTTATGTATTAATATATTAAGTAAAATGCTTGTGGTAGTGAACTAGATGTTTAACTCAATGAGAATTGATTTAGAAGTTCATTCATAGTTGCCTCAGTTTAATTTTTGCATATTTTGTGAAGAAAGATTTGCTAAGTAAGTGGATAGTGTTTAAAAAAATTATGAGTATAGTTAGTATAGTTAGTTTAAGGGAAATGTTTAAAACTTTTTTTTTCTTTGTAAGTAGTTTTATTTTCTTTGTGAGTAGTTTCAGTTTATTAAAATGCTTCATACTTATTAATGTTTAAAACTAATTTGAACTGTGCTTTCAAAATGCTTGTTGGTTTGACTCTATTTTTTTTTTTTTCTGGCGGTACGTGGGCCTCTCACTGTTGTGGCCTCTCCCGTTGAGGAGCACAGGCTCCAGACGCGCAGGCCCAGCGGCCATGGCTCACAGGCCCAGCCGCTCTGTGGCATGTGGGATCTTCCCGGACCGGGGCACGAACCCATGTCCCCTGCATCAGCAGGCAGACTCTCAACCACTGAGCCACCAGGGAAGCCCTGACTCTCTTTTTTTATAAAGGCCTTTATTCTGTTTCAAATTCGAGAGGCTTTGATTTTTCATATTGAAGACCCATTAAGATACATTATTTTTAAGAATACAGAGTTTATTTGGCACCTTAGTTTTATCAGATGATGAGATAGTTTCCTTAGAATTGATATTTTAAAATATTTATTGTACGTAGTAGCCATACATATTTTTAAAACTTATATGTCATATTTCTCCTTCTTTTTAGGATGGCACCATTAAAATTAAAGACCTCACCTTGCCTGAATTGATAGGGATAATGGATACATGTTTTTGCTGTTTGGTAAGAGTTAAGATAACATGTTGGTTAATTTAAAAACTGTGACTTACTTGAATTTCAGTTTGAAAGTATATACAACAACATTGAATATGAAATATATGTAATGCTTGGTCTAGTAAGATGTACATAAGATTAGCAGGCCAAGTTATGCTGTAGGAAATAGCATTTTATCTTTTCATCTGGGTGGTTTTAGGTTCTCATTTTCTGGAAGGATATTTTCTTTCCAAGGAAGATAATAATATATAGGCATTATCCAGAGTACCCTTTTTATTCTCAAGCTACCCAGGGAAACAAATCTGAAATTGGGAGATTCCATTAATAAGCATGAAATTAAACCAAAGAGAATTTTGGATTGGCTTTGGATAAGTTTTTTTCCTAATCTAAGGTATATTGAAGTAAACTGACCATTTTCTACTATGAAGAAAATTTTTTAGTGATTTATATATATATGCTGAATAGGTTGTCTTCCCTGGATCATGTGGTTTAATTGTGGGAAAATTCTCATTTGTACAGCCCTTTTTTCTGCCCCCTTCTTTCTGGCTGTCCCTTTCTTTTTTAAACTTGATATTAAATCATTGTCCTTAGAAATAATATAAAATTTCTTCATTTGTGCATCTAATGAAATACTCATTGATTGCCAGTGTGTATGAAATACTTCTGTTATGTATTTTTTGTGTGTATTTTTCACTTAGGTCTTTTTTTAAAAAAATAAATTTATTTATTTATTTTTGGTTGCATTGGGTCTTCGTTACTGCGTGTGGGCTTTCTCTGGTTATGGCGAGCAGGGGCTATTCTTCATTGCAGTGCATGGTCTTCTCATCGTAGTGGCTTCTCTTGTTGCGGAGGACGGGCTCTAGGCGTGTGGGCGTCAGTAGTTGTGGCATGTGTGCTCAGTAGTTGTGGCTCGCAGGCTCTAGAGGGCAGGCTCAGTAGTTGTGGCTCACGGGCTCTAGAGGGCAGGCTCAGTAGTTGTGACACATGGGCTTAGTTGCTCCACAGCATGTGGGATCTTCCCGGACCAGGGCTTGAACCCGTGTCCCCTGCATTGGCAGGCGAATTCTTAACCACTGTGCTACCAGGGAAGTCCCTCACTTAGGTCTTACATCAGCTCTGCGAGCTATCTGGTACCACTCTTATCTATTTGCCTAGGGTTACTTTGCTAGTAGGGAGCATAACCAGAATCCTGATCCTGATTCTTCTTCCTCCAAAGCTGTCTGTTTCTCTCAGAGATGTTTTTATTACTCTTTAGCCATTTACTGTCCTAGTGGAATAGGATAAAAGGAGGCAAGGAGGAGAATTTTTGTCAAAGTTGAGGAACTATTCTATGAGACTCGGGGCTGTATCTAAGTTTGAACTTGAATAGGCAGATGGTTTTCAGTCTGGAAAGTCTTCTGCACACTAGTAACGCAAAATACATATCTTAATTAGAGCAGTTTTCATGTGCTTTTCTCATTTTGTAATGTAGCATTTTTTTTTTTGCTCTATTGCAGAATTCTTGGACTTAGTGTAAGTTATAACTAAATAAACTTGGACAAATTATTTACACTCTCTGACTATTTCTTTATATGTAAGATGAGAAAAATACCGCCTTCCTCAAAGTGTTAGGAAAAAATGAGATAAGATATATGAAAATACCTAGCATAGTACTTAGATGTCATGATTACTCAGTTTTGGCTGCTGTTCTTCTAGCTTCTAGCACATGGTACTTGCCTCATGGTAGTCACTCAAAATAGTGTTGCCTGATTATTTTTGTGTTTTAGAAAGATCCCTCTGAGTGGGGGTACTGAAGTAGAGGTGGGAGGAAGGGAAACAGTTGCATAGTTTCTTGTAGTAATCTAGGTGAGATGTGATGCACTTGACTGGGTTAGTAATAGTTGGGATGAAAAAGAAGAGTTGAATGAGTGGCTAAGAACTGGGTTAGCTATAAAGTTGTGAATTCCTTAATTTCACAGGTTTTTATTGACTGCTTTGTAGAACTGATAGCTTTTGGATGTGATGTAAGGAGGCCCTGTAATTTCATTAATCTCCGAATATTTGCAAACAATTATATAAAAGAATGCTTCCTATATCTATTACTTTAAGGTAATCATGTTTTTAATTCTTGAAAGACTTTAGTTAATGAAAGTGAATTCTAACTGTACTTTGTCTTTTCTGACCTTCCTTTTAATCATCTTTTAAATCTTGTGATTAATCATATTTATTTGGGCCTGTGGCTCTCTGGCCTTTGACTGTTGGATCAGACTTTTCAGACTCTGTGTATCACCTTAAACATGTGTGTTCCTTTATTTCTTTATAGATAACATGGTTAGAAGGCCATTCCTTGGCACAGACAGTATTTACGTGCCTTTACATTCATAATCCAGACTTTATAGAAGATCCTGCCATGAAAGCTTTTGCTCTGGGTATCTTGAAAATCTGTGACATTGCAAGGGAAAAAGTAAATAAAGCTGCTGTTTTTGAAGAGGTAAGATTTTGTAATACAAGAATTCCTGAAGCTCATTGACTACCTTATTCACTGTGAAGTATTTAAATGATTGTGTGATATGTATTTTTTTGTCAACATTTATAGTTAAAAATAGTTTTTTAAAGTAATATGCTGTTGATGTTTACAAACATATTGGCTAAAGCAATCCAGTTTTCTCCAAGAAAGGACCTTCATCTTAATGTGTGTTCCTTTTGTCAGTACCATTCATTGAATATCCGTAATGTACAGACGTACTTTATTTTGGATGTTGTGGGGATTCACAAAGAAAATAGAAGAGATAGCCTCATCCCTCAGGTCTCTTATAAATTATAACACAAGTTAATCTCAGTCTTTGGATAAGAGGGAGCTAAGGAAAACAAAGTTATGAAGAATAATTTAGAATATAAACGTTTTCTTCCACTTAGTAGTAAGTACCTCAGCCTGAGGAAGTGTTGTGCATTTTAGACATAGAAAGATTTTTTTCTCCTTATCATAAAAAAAAGATTTCAGATACTGATATTTTAAGGGGAGATGTGATAGCATTTGAAACTATTGATAAGTAATTATTTTTGTTTAATTCTTTCCTTTGTTGAAACTGGTTTTGTTTTTCACACTGTTACTGATACAGAATAAATATCTTAGGCTTCAGCAATCATTCAGTGTAAAGCTTTTCTAAATTTATATTATGTATATGAGAATAATGAAATATATGCCTAATGAGATTTTCACATTTGAATGTGTAGCTTATGAGTTGTTTTTGAAATACTGTGTCCTTCTTATACACTCATTGGTTATTTAGCTACATATTTGAATTGATAGGGATATCATTATGGAAAGTCTTATCCATTTGGATGGAATTTTTTAAAAGATTAGTTTGAGTTAAAAAGTGAGAAGAGTCATACAAATTATTTTAAGTACATTCTCAAAGTATACCCAAAAAGACATAAAAAATCAGTGGGACAGAAAAAGGATTTTTTTTACCAAATAGTACTGGAACAATTAGTTAGTACCCTTGAAAATTACTTCATCAGCATTTTACATCTGCCTTAGTCCATTTAGGCTGCCATAACAGCATACCATAGACTGGGTAGCTTATAAACAATAATTTATTTCCCATAGTCTGGAAGCTAAGAAGTGTAAGATCAAGGCAACAGCAGATTTGGTGCCTGGTGAGGGCCTGCTTCCTGGTTCATCTTTGCACTGTGGCCTCACTTGGCAGAAGGAGGGGTGGGGAGCTCTCTGGAGTCTCTTTTATAAGGACACTAATCCCATGTATGAGGGCCCCAGCCTCATGACCTGATCACCTCCTAAAAGCTCCATCTCCCAGTACCATCACATTGAAGGTTAGGTTTCAACATATAAAATCTGATGGGACACATTCAGTCTGTTTATTGCAGTTGATTGATATGTCTGAAGTCTCGATCTATAGGTTCCCCCTCTTTTTTATTTTTTTTTAAGCCTTGTGACTTTTTGTTAAACAACTCTGTGGGTTCCTCCCAAAGGCCTCACCTCCAAATAACTATCACATTGGGCATTAGAATTTCACATATGAATTTGGGAGTGGGGGGGAGACACAAACATTCAGTTTATAACAACATCAAAGTAAATTGTAGCTAGAAAAAATATTTCAGGTGTAAAAAGTTATTTAAAAATCGGAAGACAGTTTACGGAAATAAAATGACCATTAAACATAAGATGCTTAACCTCACTTTAGAAATGCAAATTAAAACTGTGAGATACCATGTTCTACCTGTAACAGGCACTCACATGCTCTGTGTGTGTGTGTGTGTGTGTGTGTGTGTGTGTGTGTGTGTAGGATATGAATAGTCATTGTTTCCCTCTTTTTAATCTTTAAAAAAAAGTTTATTTGGAAATATTTTCCAAATAATAGCAGTTACAGTAACTGCACAAAGAACACCCAGATTCACCTGCTATTAACCTATTATCTCATTTGTTTCTTCAGTTTTTCTCTCATGCATGTATGTATATATGTATTTTTTTCTGAATCATTGCAGAGTAAGTTGTGTACATTATGATCTTCTTCCCTGAGACACATCAGTATGCACCTTGTAAGGAAAACGGCACTCTCATACACAACTACAGCACAATTATCAACCTCAGTAAATCTATAATACCAGTCCATTACCCATGTTCCATTTCTATCAGTTGACTCAGTAATGTCCTTCTTATCTTTCCCTACGGTATGGGATCCAGTCTAGGATCATGTCCTTCATTTAGCTGCATATCTCTTTAGTGTCCTTTAATCTACAACAGTTCCTTATCCTTTTGTCTCTAATGACAGTGATATTTTTGGAAAATGCAGCCCTCTCCTACTTTCCCTTTTTTAATAGAATGTTCCTCACTTGGGGTTTGTCTGCTCTTTCTTCATGATTAGATTTGTATTATGCAGTCCTGGCTGGCATATGATGTGAGTGATGTTGTGTCCTTCTTATGGTATCACATCTGAGGCATACAGTGTCCATCTGCCCCTCAATGGTGATGTGATTTTATCACCCCATCAAGGTGTTTTCTGATTGCTATATGGTTACTTTAAAAAAATTTTTATTTTACTGAAGTATAGTTGATTTACATTGTTTTTGTTTTTGTTTTGCGGTACGCGGGCCTCTCACTGTTGTGGCCTCTCCCGTTGTGGAGCACAGGCTCCGGACACGCAGGCCCAGCGGCCATGGCCCACGGGCCCAGCTGCTCCGCGGCACGTGGGATCCTCCCGGACTGGGGCACGAACCTGTGTCCCCTGTATCGGCAGGTGGACTCTCAACCACTGCGCCACCAGGGAAGCCCGCAACTCTAGTTTTTTGAGGAACCTCCATACTGTTTTCCATAGTGGCGGTACCAGTTTACATTCCCATATGGTTACTATATCTAACCTTGCATACATAATAAGCAATCTATAGGGAAACACTTTAAGATCATATAAATATCCTGCTCATTAAAGTCTCTCCCTGTATATTTAGTATCCATTCATGGTACTTGCTTGGACTAATCTTGACTGTGTTGGCTGCAAAATGATGATTTTGAACTCTAGCACCTCCTCCACATTTATTAGTTAGGACAGGATTCCATTATAAGCAAGATTTGTACATTTTTTGATGGGAGTGTAAATTCATACAACTTTTTAAAAGAGCAGTTTAGTAATACCTGTGACTTAAAATGCATGTCTTGTTTCAGCAGTTTCACTTTTAGGAATTTAGCCTATAAATATATTTGTGCTTATCCCCAAAGGTCTACGTACAAGGACATTAATTGTACTAACTAAAGTCCATCAGTAGGAGACTCATTAAATGACACTACATTCATGCAGCCAAGTAAGTGCTGTGTAACCTTTACAAAGGAGGACGTAGGCTTACTTACACAGATGAGATTAGATCTCCAAATTAATGTAAAATAAGTCAGGTGTAGAAAAGCATGTGTAGCTTGCTACTGTTTTTTTCTTTTTTCTAAAGAGATAGGTAGTTAAATCTTCATACACAAGATAACTAGGGTATTTGAGGGTCAGGGTATATACTTGTTTTTACTATTGGAATTTTTATTATATGCGTGTATTACTTTCTTTTTAAATAAACTAAAAAAATTTTTTTTATGATAGAAGTAATCATCAAATTTCTATATAGTCTCTGGATGAAGGACTTACTAAGAGATGGGAGAAATCCTAAAGGAAAGGACTAATAGGAAGAAAACTGATAGAAAAAAGTCTTAGGAAAAATATAGACAACAAAATAATCAATTTTTATGTATTAAGGTCCCATTCAAATAAAGCATAACACTAAAACCCGAATGAATAAATGCACAATAAAATAAATAGCCCATTCATAGAGGAAGGTTATCAAATGGCCATAATATTTTAAAAATTTAGGTTCAGTGTAATCCAAGAAAAACAAAATAATAATCAGTTCACTTTTCATCTACAAAGTTTTTAAAATGAGAATATTCAATGTTGGTAAGGATGCAATATGTTGGCACATTTTTTTTTTTTTAATAGTGGGGGGTATGCATTAGCATAGCTGTTTTGGAAAACAGTTTAGCAGTGTATATATCAAGAGTCTTAAACATATTGACACCATTTAAACTACTTAGTTAAACTCTAGAACTCAGCCTTAAAGAAATTATTAGAAATGTGGACACTTTATGCTCAAATACATTAATCATTGTTTTTAATAGTGAAAATTGGTATCAATCAAAATGCCACCATTAGTGTTATGGTTGAAATAAATTATGGTTAATTTATTATACATAATTGATTACATGTAATGAATATATAGTGATGACAAAGTAATATCATGGAAAAAGGCATACTTTAAAAGATTAAGAAGGCAGCACACAATGTAATCAATTATGTAAAAATAAAGAAAACTGAAAAGAAACATAAAAGTTAGCTCCTAGGCTGGAAAGATGATATTTTTCCTGTTTTGCTAAACTTTTCAGATTTTCCAGATAAATTTGTCTCAGTTTTAATAATTAAAAAAAAAATTGATCTAGTAAAATCCTTAAGAGGCCTGGTGATGAATCAATAAGAGCGACTTAAATAATTTGCTTGTTTGAAATGGATGCTTCAGAAGTTCCTAAATGATTATGTATTTTGTCTCTGCTTTGTTTTTACTCCTGAACTGGAGACGTTTTCAGTTGCCTAAAGATGTTTCTTTCTCGATATCTTGCTCACGTGCAAATGGGAGCCACAGTTCCCCCATCAGGTGGCTTTTCCTCTTGGATTCTGTATCTTGTAAAATGGTGTCTTTAGTGTTATCTTTGATTACTTTTTTTTTTTTTTTTTTTTTTTTTTTTGCGGTACGCGGGCCTCTCACTGTTGTGGCCTCTCCCATTGCGGAGCACAGGCTCCGGACGCGCAGGCTCAGCGGCCATGGATCACGGGCCCAGCCGCTCCGCGGCATGTGGGATCTTCCTGGACCGGGGCACGAACCCGTGTCCCCTGCATCGGCAGGCGGACTCTCAACCACTGCGCCACCAGGGAAGCCCTGATTACTTTTTTTAACCTCCAACATCCAGATCCTTTCACCTTGCAAGTGTCTTGAATCTGGGCACTGTTTTTTCTTTCCTCTCATTGTTCCTGCTTTAGTTCATGCCTCTGTCAGCTTTAGGTTAGGCTCCTGTGAGAGTTTCTGAACTCTACTTTCTGGCCTAGTCTTTTCCCTCTAGTCCATTCTCCACTTGACCATCAGTTATCTTCTTAAAGATATCTTCTTAAAGATATCTGGTCATGTTCAGTTTTGCTATTTGAAAGTTTTCACTAGGGTGTGTATTTTAATAAAAGTAATAATACTTGTACATAGTATACAAAATCGAATAGCCCACAAGACTTACAATGAAAAAATTATAGTGCTCTGCTCTTTCCTTATCCATTCATAATAATATTCAATTCTTTTACCTTTTTCTACTATCTACTTCTGTGTTTCTGTATAATAGGCTTATATTCTAGTTTCTGGGTTTAAGGGTTTATCAGTTTTTAGCTATAGTATAGCAGCACATTTTTAGCATATGTTTAGCATTCATACATTACCTCCTCCTCACTTCAAATAGTAATTCACTTTGTGGTTAAATCATTCAATTCTAACATTATTGTGATTGTATATATATTAATGACAGGTGAGCCAGAGTAGTGTATGCTTTTTTTCCCTCATACAAATTTTTTTTTTCTTGAAGGTAATAACTGCCACTTCTTTTCGGTTTGCTTAGTTTTATGTGTACTTTTCCTTAATTCTTCCTTTCCCATTATTATTAAACACATCAGGTAATCCATATATTTCATCGTGTATATAAACATCTATATCTATATATATATATCAGGTAATTTATAATTTTTGTTTTGAAATGCTCTTGAAGTTCTTTGTTCTCTAGCTTCAGGCTGGGTCAGTTGCTTTCTAGGCCCACTGCACAGCTGTCATCCCAGGTTTCTCTGCACCATTCTCCTGGGAATTCCATTTCCCTCTCTTTTTGTTAGATCCCTAGTTACCTGCATCTCGTGCCTTTATTGTTCTTAGTTTATTACTTTGTGCAGTGTCTTCAGTTTCTTCGGGGAGACAGGGAGGGAATTTTTCTTTGAGACCTTGCATGTCTGAAAATGTCTTCCCTGCCCTCACACCTGATTGATAGTTTGGCTGTAATGGATTTCTAGGCTGGAAAATAAGCATTTTGAAGGCATTGTTCCACTGATTTGTAATCCCAGTGTTACCATCCTGATTCTTGATATGTGACTCATGTTTTCTCTTTAGAAGCATTTAGGATTTCTCTTTTTAATGACCATACCTTAGATTAGTCTTTGAAACCCCTTAATGATCTTTGAAGTTTAAAGCATCCCGTTCTTAGACCACCACCTCTGTTTCTAAATTACTTGTGTTCTGATTCCTAGAGTTCTTCACTCCTATTTGGACTTCAGTTTATTTATATCATTGCTTCATTGTTATTAACCTCTTGACCCTCTTTTCCAAATTTAAGTATCATCATCCTTTATTACAGTCATTCCCTTGCATATACTTTCAGCTCCCTTCCTCTCTTGCCTTGTTATACCTCAATTCTAGTTGAATCTAACCCTTTGCCTACCTGCACATCTCAGTGTGACTGGAAAAAAATGCATTTCCACTGATTGGTCCTACTACCATTTCATCACCAGTAACTGCATGTAGGCCCTCAGTGCTCCCTAGCAATCATTACATCTCCCTAGTTCATTCACTCCACTCCCCTCAAACTTCTAACACTTTGGCCATCCTCACTTGAAGCAAATGACCTGCCTTTCTATTGCACTGAATAAACGGAAGCAGTCTTCCCACCTACCTGCATATGTGACCTCTTTTCTGCTGCCCTTCTGTTACGTAGATGAACTTTCTCTGCTCCTAAGAGTGATCCCTTCTGCTTGCGCCTTAGATTCCATACTCAGTCTTATATTCAAAGACATTGGTCTACCAATTCTCACCTTTATCCCTTGCGTAATGAATTTGCTGCTCTACTGGATCATTCCTATCAGCATACAAACATGCTTTATTCATGTTACTCAATCTCAGAAATACCATTTCATGGCATAGTCTTGTCCTTCAGCTTCTGCCCATATCTCAGTTCTTCTTTTCAGCCAGTATCCTTAAGAGGTGTTCATACCCACTGTCTCTGGTTCTCTCCTCTTCTCTGTTGAATCCACTCCAGTCAGGCTTTGAACATGTGTTCCACCAAAATTGTGACATTATGGTCATCAGAGACCTCAGTGTTGCTAAACCCAGTGGTTAATGTTTGGTCTTAAACTCGACCTATCAGAAGATTTTGACATAGTTGATCACTCCATCTTTGAAACAAATTATTTTCTGGTTTCTCATCTCACTGGTTGTTCTTGTTTGTCATCTCATTCTCTAAACCAGCAATATCCAATAGGAATATAATGCAAGCCACATACATAATTTAAAATGTTCTAGTAACCATGGGTAAAGTTAATTTTAATAACATTTTATTTACTTAGCCCTATATATCTAAAATAATACTTCAATATATAATCAGTTTAAAAATATTAATGACCCTAGCTGCATAGGGTATCCTGTGTGGAGGATACCAATCCATAGTACTATCACATCTGTTTTTTATTTAGTATTACTACCCACTTCTATGGAAAGCTGGGCAAGACACTAATTGTAGGGTATTATCTGCCTGCCACTGGACCTTAGAAGTGGGGGAAGAGACAATTTACAAAACAGGAAATGCATATGGCTTACAAAATTGTGGGAAAAGAATTTTTTTAAACAACTCACTAATGATCCAAAAATGCATGTTAAAACTAGATATCATTTTTTTGGCCTGTGAAATAAATGGGTGTAAATTTGAGACAACCTGAAGCTTGCAACAGAGCAATAAAATGGACAGTTCTTTTTTTTTTTTTTTTAATCTTTATTTATTTATTTGGCTGTGCCGGGTCTTAGTTGTGGCACGCAGGATCTTTTAGTTGTGGCATGCGGGATCTAGTTCCCTGACCAGGGATCAAACCCGGGCCCCCTGCATTGGGAGCACGGAGTCTTAGCCACTGGACCACCAGGGAAGTCCCTAAAATGGATACTTCTTTTCACTGTTGGAGAGAGAATAAATTGGTCCAGATATTTTGGGGAAAAAATATTAATGAAATACTTTGAATTCTTTTTTTTCTACTGAATATTCTCAATCTGGTATGTATTTTACACTTACAGCATATCCCAGTTTGAACTAGTCTCATTTCAAGTGCTCGGTAGTTATGTGGCACACAGCTCTAAACATTGGTGTGACTCAGGCTTAGTCTTTACACTTCTTTATCCATACTCTTGATGATCTCATGCAGTTTCATATTTTTAAATTCTGTCTCTGCTAATGAGGCCAAATTTATATTCTTAACCTAGGCTTGTTCCCTAAATGTCATATTCATATATGCTGCTGCCTATTCCTACATTCTCACTAGGATGTCATACATAACATTTCCAAAATGAAGCTGCTGGTTTTCGCCTTGCTTCCAACTTCTTTCTTCTGTAGTCTTCTCAATCTTAGCAAATGGAACTCCATTCTTCTAGTTGCGCAGACCAAAAACCTGGGCATCATCCTTAACTCTTCTCTTTCTCCTGTACCCTGCATCTAAACCCTCAGAAAGTCCTTGGCAAACTACAGCCTGCAGACCAGCCCTGCTGCCTGTGTCTTTTATGGTCCTTGAGCTAAGAATATTTTCTTTCCTTTTAAATGGTTACATTTATATAGTTATATAAGTGCCTACTCAGTATTCTCTGTTTTGCCACTTGGTCTGCAAAGCATAAAATATATATAACCTGGCCCTTTAAGAAAAAATTTGCCTATCCTTAGTCTATACTATCTGTTTATTGATTTCATTAGCATACGCTGGACATTGTGGCAAGTGCTGGGAATAAAATGATAGGCATATCACTTTGCTGTGCACAGTGAGGATGGGAGTCTAAGAGCTCCTTTCTTAGACATCCAGCTTCTTATTCCTCTAGCCCTACATCTTTTTCTTTTTTTTTTTTAATTTATTTTATATTTGGCTGTGTTGGGTCTTTTCTGCTGCGCGCAGGCTTTCTCTAGTTGCAGCGAGCAGGGGCTACTTTTCAGTTGCTGTGTGCAGGCTTCTCATTGCAGTGGCTTCTCTTGTTGTCCAATTACTTGGTATCTTCCAAAAATTGCCTTATGTGTCTTGAATGTTGTCTTCCATTCTGTCTTCTTTGTTCTTTGGAATTCAAAATTTTCATTCCTTTACTGATGATTTCAAGAGGTGTAGTGGAAATACCACATTTAACCAAAAGTCCATTGTTTCTACTGCCTACATGATAAAATTCAAAACCCTTAGAGTATCTCTTTTTATCATCTGGCCCCAATTTTATTACTCATTTTTATTACTTCTTAATTTTTTATTGAGTTATATGGCATACGACATTGTATAAGTTTAAGCAGTATGGCATATTGATTTGATTCATTTATATTGCAAAATGATTGCCATAGTAGCCTTAGCTAACACCTCTATTGTGTTACATAATTGTCATTTCTTCTAGTGTTGGGAACAATTAAAATGGAGTCTCTTAGCAAGTTTAATGTTTATAATAGTTTTGTTGTCTGTAATCACTGTACTGTATATTAGGTTTCTAGGACTTACTAATCGACTAGTTGCAAGTCTGTACCCTTAAACAACATCTTCCCAATTCCCCCACCCCTAGCCCCTGGTAAACACCATTTTACTCTTTGCTTTTACGATTTTGGTTTTTTTAGATTCCACATATGAGAGAGATCATACAGTGTTTGTCTTTCTCTGTCTGACTTAGCATAATGTCCTCAGGGTCCATTAATGTTGCTGCAAATGGCAGAATTTCCTTTTTTTCTTATGGCTGCATATTATTCATTGTATAAATATACATATTCTTTATCCATTCATTCATTGATGGACACTTAGGTTGTTTCCATACCTTGGCTTTTGTGAATAATGCTGCAATAAACATTAGAGTGCATGTCTCTTTGGTTACCTGTTTTCATTTCCTTTGGATATACATATACCCATTAATGGGATTGCTGGATTGGATGGTAGTTCTAATTTTAATTTTTTGGGTAACCTCCATACTGTTCTCTGCAGTGATTGAACCAGTTTACAGTCCCACTAACTGTGCACAAGGGTTACTTTTTCTCCACATCCTAGCCAGCATTTGTTATCCCTTGCCTTTTTGATGATCACCATTCTTATGGGTGTGAGGTGATACTTCATTGTGGTATTTATTACAGGCGTACCTTGGAGATATTGTAGGTATGGTTCCAGGCCACCACAATAAAGCAAATATTGTGATAAAACGAGTCACACGAATTTTTTGGTTTCCTAGTGCATGTTAAAGTTATATTTACTATAGTGTAGTCTATTAAGTGAAACAGCATTATGTCTAAAAAAACAATGTACATACCTTAATTAAAAAATACCTTATTGGGGCTTCTCTGGTGGCGCAGTGGTTGAGAGTCCGCCTGCCGATGCAGGGGACACGGGTTCGTGCCCCGGTCCGGGAAGATCCCACATGCCGCGGAGCGGCTGGGCCCGTGAGCCATGGCCGCTGAGCCTGCGCGTCCGGAGCCTGTGATCCGCAACAGGAGAGGCCACAACAGTGAGAGGCCCGTGTACCGCAAACAAAAAAAAATACCTTATTGCTAAAAAATGCTAGCCATCATCTGACAATGCAGGGTTGCTACAAACCTTCAATTTGTTTTTTAAAAAATGCAGTATCTGCAAAGTGAAATAAAGTAAAATATAGTAAAATAAGGTATGCCTGTATACCTTTTTCTTCTCCCCTGGCATTTTATTCTTCAGCTGGTCCTGTATGTTATTCTCTTTCATTATCCCATGCTTGTGCACAGGATGTTGCTTCTGACCCCTTGGCCTTTTCTCTTCTCCTTACCCTTTTAGGGCAGAGTCTTACTTATCTTTAAACTTGTATCCCAATCTCCTGACTTCCCCAGACTTCAGTTTTGTTCTCTGTTGTTCTTTAGCATGTTCTTCTGTCATAGCTAGTGTCTGTGCATGCTGGTTTGCATAGAGCAGTCCTGCCTGACACCTTTTGTCCTGGTGTAATTATTATAGCGTTCCCTCTTACTCTTAGTATACCGCTTGAATATGCATGTGATGTTTGGAGGTACTGCTTCATTTTGTGAACATGAAGTGACAGATGTAAAAACCTAAAAGCTTAGGATAGTGGAGCCGAAAGAAAGATTACTTTCTAATATTCTGATGTTCATGTTATTTGGCATGCTGTAAATCTGTATCACTTAAGTCAGTGTAGTTGGATTTTTCTCTTACTGGCAGCTGAGCATATTTCTAATACAACAGTAAATAAATGAAACTATAAAAGTTCTTGGCTTGTCTGGCAAAGAGTAAACACTATTATCCATTTGATGTATATCTTTCCAAGTGTTTTTTATGTATGTACCCATGTGTATTTTACTTAACATGATGGAATTATGTAGACTGTTTGCAACTTGCATTTTCCCACAGAGTATAGAGAATAGATTTCTGCACATACCAGCACATGTAGGTAGATCTACCTCATTGTTTTTATTTGCATTGCATCGTGTTGAGAATACAGATTTTGAAGAACTATTTCTGGCATGAATCATCAAAGGATGCTCAAACTAGTAGACAAAAGTGTAATGAGACACAGGATTTGTACCTAGCCTCAATGTATCATCCCACAAGACATTTATTAATTACAAAAGGGAAAATGATAAGTTTACAGTGTAGACACTTAGTATCTTAGCCAAGTGGCCAGAGTTAACCACCAGTAATGGGATAAGTCAACACCATGTGTCTCCAGATTCAGTGATCTAAGAAGGACACAACATCACTTCTGTGGTATTCCGGTCAAATATCCTATCAAATATTAAATTGATTTGAATTTCGGAAAAACATAAGACAAACCCATATTGAGGGACATACACAAAATAACTTTGGCTTGTACTGTTATAAAATGTCAGGGCATGAAAGACAAGGACAAAAGAAATGTTCCAGGTTAAAGAGACGTCAGTTTCCTGATTTGATAATTGTATTGTGGTTTTGTAAGAGAATGATTTTTGTTTTTATAAAATCACACTGACATTTACAGATAAAGGGATATCATAGTCTGCAACCTAGTCTCAAAAGTTTCAGGGAAGAAAAATAGAGAATTATAATGTAAATGTGGTTTAATGTTATCATTTGGGTGAAGGCAACATGGGACTTCTCTTTACTATTTTTGTGATCTGAGTTTTTTTCAGAATAAAAATTAGAAAAGCCTCTGGGGAGTGAGACCACATAAGTTTGTGTTCTTACTCTGTCGCTTACTAGCTCTGTGGTTTTTCAGAATTTAAACTTCCTATGCCTCAGTTTCCTCATTTATAAAATGTAGTTTATAAAAGTACCCACCTTAGAGCATTATTGTGAGGATTAACAAATTAACAAGTAAAATGTTTAGAACAATGCCTGGCACCTGATAAGCACTTAATAACATTAGCTGCTATTAGTAGTTGTAGGAGCAGCAGCAGCAGTAGTATTCCACTGTATGTACAATAAATTACAAGCCACTTACTAATGGACATTTAAATTGTTTCAAGTCCTAATCTGAATTATCTGTGCTCATGTTTTACCCTTACTTGTACCCTTACTAGGTTACCCAGTATCTGGTCTGTGGTAGGTACTCAAATTTTAGTTGAATGAATCAGATTATTTTAGGAGCCCTTGAAATATTTATGCGAAGTATTTTATCTGTGAAATGAATGTTTAAAGCAGTAATAAATCACAACTAATACATTGTGACTATTAAGTTTTAGAAGCGATTGAAACAGTTTTACTTAATTAGAATATTAGTACAATCAAGATTACTGCTTTGGTGAAATCACATTCAATTCTGATATTGGGTGTTCTGTTACAGTTATGATTGTAAATATTTACTATTCTAAATTTCTTTGCAAGGCTGCATTGTTTTAAATGCTGTGTTTTATAGAATGCTAAATATCCCTTATAATTTTCTGCAGTTATATCTTGGTAGTATTGTAAAGATATTGTAGAGTACAAGTGAAGAACATGGGCTTTATCTGTCAAGACATCTTACTTCTGTCCCTGGATAATAAGCTCTATAATTGCAGTGATAGTATTTTACCATTGTATCCCTGGTGTGTAGCCTATACCAGCCATTATAGGGTGCTCAGAAAATGATTTGTCCATTGCTCAGAAATGGACAAAATTTTTTCCCTACTAATTACTCACCTCTAAAATCTTGATATCAAGCTGTCAAACTATATCAAAGGATATCAAACTATCCTTTGATCCATACCACTTACTTGGATTCCCCTATTCCTTCTGTCCTTTAGTGCCATAGAGACCTCCAGTTCATAGGTGCTGTCGCTTTAGTTTTCTCTGTTACTTTCCTCACGTTCTCATTTCCATGGCCCAGTTAGTGCTAAAATTGCTTTCGTGCACCCAAACAACAGAAGGCAGCTGGGGAAAATTCACATCTGTGTGTCTGTTCTCACTTTAATTTTAGGACTGCAAGTCTCAGATGGGCACTCAACACTAGAGACAATCCTATCCTACAACACTTCTGTAGCAAACTTGCTTTTCTAGTCTCTAAGGTAACTTTTCCCCATCTGTTACTTCTCAGACCTCCAGTGCCAACTCTCACTGTCAGCTTGCTTTCTACCATAATGGGATATTAGATACAGTCAGATGTAATTAGAAGTATCCCATCTTCTCATTATCACAAATGCTAACCTGTTATGGTATCCACACTGTTGTTAAAACGAAAGTATCCCTGTGACATTCTAAGCTCTCAGCCCCTCCACTGTGTTCTAGATTCCCCCCCCTCTAGCCTACTGCAGTTAGTATCCCTTTCTTTGTATTGTGTTACTGCTGTATCCTTCTCTACTAGATTATTCTTACTGGCATATAAACATGTTTTTACATGACTCAGTTTAAAACCAAAACACCGCAGTTCCCTTGATGCCATGGCTCCTTATATCTACAGTCTCATTTCTCTGCTACCCTATATGTACCAAAAACTCCTTGAATGAGCTGTTAATATTATTTTACTTTCTCTTTCATTCTCTTCTCACCCACACCAATTGGACATTCTTCTACCACTACAGAAACTGGTTTTAGCAAGCTCCTTAATGATATCCGTCTTGCTAAATCCAGTGTTCTCACTCCTCCCTCTTCAGCCTGTCGGCTTCACTAGACTCAACTGACCACTTTTTGAAATACTTTCTTCTTATCTTCCTATTATGACAATCTGTTGGATTTCTTTCTTTCTCACTGGTTAGTCCATTTCCTGTGCTTGCTCCTGTAGATCTCCAGTTCTCTTGGGCTCTCCCTGGGTTGATTTCCTCTAGTTCTGTGGCTTTTAATACCAACTATAAGCTGATAAAGTCCAAATTGATATCTCTAATCCTGATTTCCTCCTCTGACTTTCAGACTCAAGCAAGTGCCTTCCTGAAATCTTCCCTTGGATGACCAAAGGAAATACAAACTTAATGTAGTTAAAATTGTGTTCCATTTCTGCCCTTAAACCTGCTCCTTCCAAACTGCCCCATCTGAGTAAATGGCATCATAATTTACCAGTTGCTCAGACCGAAAACCCTTGATTGTACTACAGTTTACCTCATATTCAGTTCTTCAGCACATCATGTTGGCTTTACCTTTTAAATATATCCTGATTTCAACAACTTCTCATCATTTCTGGTTATGGTATCAGTCCCGTTCACCATCAGCTCCTGCTTGGAGTGTTGGGTGGTATCCAGTATCTGGTCTCTCTGGGTTTACTTTGATTTTTGTCCTCCTTAAGTCCACAGAGTTTCAGTAGTGATATTTTAATGGCAGCATCTGTTGACATAACTCTTCTGCTTCAGACCTCCAATGACTTAGATTAAGTTCTTGTTACTGAGGTTTGTATTTATTACACAGACCTGTGATAGTCTCCCAGATGAATGCTTTTCCTTAGACTCTTCTTGGCAAACTTAAGGGTCCACAGATGGGGCTTACAGGTTGCTTTTTTTTCCCCCTGTTTTGTTTTTTCTACACAGTGTTGGGCTACTTAATTTTTTAAAACTTGGTAACATTAAAAAGTCTGATGATTTTACATTAAATTAGGTTTTTGTTCTGAAAACCTAGGAGACCGTACCAAACTAGTGCTGTATTCATTCATGACCATAAGAGGGTAAGCAGCGGCCTACTTCCTTTAGATGACATGTATGTTCTCTCATTTGCCACAGTCTCCACCACTCCTCAATGTAACTTGTAACCAGCCTGATGTTCTTAGTAATGTTAACGGCCAAATGGCCCCTGCCCTGAAGTAGCTCATCATTCCTTCAACAAATATGTTTGAATAGTACTCTGTGCCAAGCACTATTCTAAGCCCTAGAGATAAAGCATGAATACAACAAAGCCCTGAGCTCAGAGATTATGCATTCCTTGGGACAAATAGTCAGTGTGTAAGTAAACAAATTACATATATAATGTCAGGTGCTGACAAGTTCTGTGAAGAAAAGTAAAGTAGGGAAAGGGGATATAAAGTGGTGGAGGGTGCTATTTTAGAGAGAATGCACAGGGTAAACCCTCGTATGAGAAATTGACATTGAGGGCTTCCCTGGTGGCGCAGTGGTTGAGAGTCCGCCTGCCGATGCAGGGGACACAGGTTTGTGCCCCGGTCCGGGAAGATCCCACATGCCGCAGAGCGGCTGGGCCTATGAGCCATGGCCGCTGAGCCTGCGCGTCCGGAGCCTGTGCTCCGCAACGGGAGAGGCCACAACAGTGAGAAGCCCACGTACCGAAAAAAAAAAAAAAAAAAAAAGAAATTGACATTGAAACAGAGGTTGGAATATAGTAAGGGATGGAGCTTTGTAAATCTTTTGAAGAAAATCAGTTTGGGGAGGGGGTTTCAGTGGGTACAGAGGTCCTGAGAAGAGTATGTGTTTGATATGCTTGAAGACAACAAGAAGGCCTGTGTGATTGCAGTGCAGTGAACATGGAGATGAGTGGTAGGTAGGAAATGGGGTTGGAGAGGGAGACCAGGGCCACATGATGGAGGACCTTAGAGGCCATGGGGGAATTTGGGATTTTACTGTGAGGAAGAAAATTCCTGAAAAGTTTTGAGTAGAAAGTGACATGAAATGGCCTATCTTAAAACAATCCCTTTGGCCTTTGGTGGTGAATAAATTATATAGCAGACAGTTGTGGAAGGTGGGGGACCTGTCTGGAGACAGTTATAGAAGTGAAAGATGGTGGATCCTTGAACTGGAGATAGCTGTGAAAGGAGTCAGACTTGGTGATTAGAATTTGGAGATAGATCCTACAGTGTTTTCTGATGGATCTGATATGGGTTTCAGGAAAACAAGATGACTTGAAATACAGGTTTTCAGCCTGAATAATGGGATGGGGGTGCCTTTTAGCAATGTGGTAAACACTAGGAGAGTTCCTATTTAGACATGTATAATTTGAGAATCCTGTTTGATGTCCAAGTAGAGATAGAGTATAAACTTCATCTGGAGCGTAAGTTTATAGCTCTGTAATACAGCCTGAGACTTTTGAAAGACCCAGTCCTGTGAGGCATACAATTCTCCTGAGTTCTTTCAGACTAGAGACATTGTTTGTACTTCTGTTTGTCAGATATAGTACCTGACATGAATTGCATGCTTACTGAATGTTTTTGTTAAGAGTCCAGAAATCTCACTATAGTTCTGGCCACTGCTGTGAATATTTGTTATTTCATTATATTAGGCTTTTATATACATTTTTATAAGAATCGTAATATGGCAGAAACACTCCTTTAATAGAACTTCTAACTTCTTAGCTGAAATCAGCCAGATATTATTAAACTCTTCATAGTGAATCCAGCAAACCACTTAATTTGCTGGTATCCCAGCAGTGTTTTAAATGATTTTGGGAGTGGGAATCCATGTATGAATCATTTGTTTTCTTTACAATGGGCAGAAGCGGGAATGTGGTTTTGCTGTCACTGAGTAATTCTGTTTGAGAAGACTTAACCTTTTAGCCTAACAGTGTGTAAAATGACATATAATAAGTTTTGAAGAGTCTTGTTTAAATTTTGCAAATAGTAATTATTACATATTTATTGTTCACCTGTGAATGTGAGAATTCTTTGTAAGTGGGAATTATTTGTGATATTATCATAAGCATTATTTTGCAAATGAACATATTAAATGCAAGTATGTTTAAATAGCCTAAGGACAGCAATTGAAATTAAGGGGACAGAGACAACATTAGAATGTGGTGTTTTAATGGTATGCCTATGAAGATAGCTTGGATGTATGATAGCAATATTTAGGGTGACATTCCATTACTGTTTTCTTATTAGCAAATAGTGATTTTGTAAGAGAAATATAATGAAAGGTTTTGCTACTGTTCAAGGGCCTAATTATTGCTTTTCTGTATAGGAAGATTTTCAGTCAATGACTTATGGATTTAAAATGGCCAACAGTGTGACAGATCTTCGAGTTACAGGTAAAAAACCATTTATAAATATAATTCACAAATTTTACATTTGGATTTGTTTCCTTTTAAAATCATTGTCTCTCTTTCTAGGCATGCTAAAAGATGTGGAGGATGACATGCAAAGAAGAGTAAAGGTATATATTTTTTTCTCTTTTTTTGGTATAGGATATTTATATTCTTCTAAATGGCAGGTTAACTTTAGCTAATTACAGATAGCTAGTGTAGGTAGGACCACCAACTTTCTTTATATATGCTGTACCGTTTTTTGGTAATGAATTAGAACACTGCTAGAGGGGTTTCTGGTGAAGTAGTGTTACTTTCAAGTGTTGAAAATTTAACCGTTTCAAAGTTTTTCAATTTTTTGCCAGTGTTTTAAAATTTTAGTATGCTATTTTAAGAATAGCATAAGATTCTAGAATTTTAAATTCCTCAAAGGTAAGGACTACCTTCTTCACCTTTGTATCATTAATAGTTAGGGCAGTGTCTAGAACATAGCAGAAGAGCTCAGTAAATGGAAGCTCCTCAAATCTGATTAAAAGCCTTCTATGAATGATATCCTTTGACCAGATGATCCTGATGATTTTGTTCTCATAGAAATTAAAAATGAAAAAAAGTTACATTTCTTCTGTTTTTTTATACCTGTATAACACAGCATGGTTGTCAAAACAATTTTGCATTATTGTCTTATCAGATATTTACAGTTATTCAGTGCATTAGGCAATAAAATGTACTTTTAGATGAAGAAAATACAGCTGAAAAGATTAAGTAACCTGTCTTGAGTCTTATTAAGGGCATGCCATTAGTAAGTGGCAGCTCCAGGGCTAGAACCCCGATCTACCAGATCTTCCTGTGGGTACTGCCTTGGAATTTTGTCAGAATAGTCAACCATATGTAACACATGTATTAACAAGATGTTTTGCATTTTAGTATAGAACTGATCAGTATTTACCATGTGACTTTATGATGTGATTTTGTATAGGTTACTTTTTTTTCTAACAGGGTTAGTTTGGAGAGCATCAGGAATTTCAGTTAATAGATTTTTTAAAAGCAGGAAGTACTATGTACCATGTGCTTCTGCTTTTCATTGTTCTGCTTTTGCTCTTTTTAATACCTTATTCTTTTGTGTGATCTTTATAATTTATATCAAAATGAACTTTCTGTACATAGTATTAATAAGAAAATAAATAATTGATACAGCTTTTTTCTTCCAAACATTTTTCTTCAAATAAATTCTTGCATATATTCAATAAATTAATTTATTTCTTTACCTTGTATAATTGTAATCTAATGCTTTTACAGGTTTGTGTGTGTTTTAATGTACCTTTTTTAAAATTTTAGAGTACTCGAAGTCGACAGGGAGAAGAAAGAGATCCAGAAGTTGAACTAGAAGTAATTGAACTTATTTTCTGGTAGATAATATCAGAGAAGTTAATGTTGTAGTTTTATGAACTACGTTATAATTTATGGAAGCCCTTTTTAAGGTATTTCTTTACAAATTGGACATTGCAAGGGAGTTTATTTCCCTTGTATTTATTTTGATAGAATTATAATACAGCTCTTTCAAATACGTGATTTCAAAGCTCTTCAATATTCCTGTGAGGTAGGAAGAAAAAAATGATTTTTTTTTTTAACAGATGATCCACCAAAAGTTGGCAGAATTCAAGAACTTACACAGTATCAAAAGTTGTCAAACCTTTGTTAAGATCCTAAATTTTCTGACTCTGCTTAAAGCACCTTTTTATCAGTCCTTTTAAAAATGCTAATTAAATCAGTTTTGAAATAATAGTGTAACTCCTGACTTAGGGAAAAATCAGTGCTCTTGACACATAAGCTTTATTATGTATTTCTATTTCGATAAAATAGGCTTTGTTTTATTATGTTTTCTGCAGCTCATTTTTCAGACATTTAAAAGACTATAAGTGAAGGTGTTTGTTATGTATTCAATAGTAAGTTATTAACACTGAGATTTAGGACTTAAAATACTATATTTTAAAATGAAATTTCTTTGACAGACTTTGCATCTTTTAACTTTTAGTCCTGTCTTGTTTTTTAGCACCAACAGTGTTTAGCAGTATTCAGCAGAGTGAAATTTACTCGAGTGTTACTGACAGTGCTTATAGCTTTTACTAAGAAAGAGGTAAGGGTATTTACTATAATCTAAATTTTAGTGTTTTTTTTTCGATGGAATGCTTTATTTTGGTAGTTCTGAGACTTTTCCATTGAAATGTATATGCACACATATACAGCACTCAGCATTTGGTGTGTTTACATCAGAGTATCCCTGATTTTCTCCAAAAGTCACATGAATTTTACATTCTGCTCCATAACATGTCCATGTCTGTTGTTGATATAAAAATAACATATTACGTATTAGTTGGTAAAATAACAGAAGCTGAAATTGCTTCTGGGTAGTTATTGTGAATTGGAGAAATTAAAAATGAGAATTTTAGGTAGGCCTCTTTCATTCAGTTAAATAATTAACTTAGATTTGTGTGGAATAAATGGTGAATATTTTTGTGTGTATATTGCATTAACTCTAAGTAAATTATAGACTAATTTGTGAATAGTTAATAAGTGGTAAGTAGAGATCCAACCTTTACTAACTTCTGTAATTCTGTTCTTTTTTTGAAATTTCACCTTGATGAATGATTTAGTAGGAATGTTGCAATTTCCCATTTTCTAGTTGATTGCATCTCTCTTTTTTTTTTTAAACATGAGATTAGTAGAATAAACCAGAAATGTTTCCTATTGTTCTTTAATGGCTCCTACAATGTATAGATATGGGTAAAAAAATTATTTCTATCCTAACAGGATCTGGGCATCCTATATTAAGTGAATAGTTTGTGAAAACCAATGTCATTACAGCAAGCATTTAATTTCATTATTGTTTATAGGATTTTCCTATTTAATGTATATCTTTCAGTGAAAGAATATGTAAGAATGTTTTTGGTGATTTATTTGCTAGACCAGTGCTGTTGCAGAAGCTCAAAAATTGATGGTTCAAGCAGCAGATCTTCTTTCTGCCATTCATAATTCATTGCATCATGGCATCCAGGCCCAGAATGATACTACAAAAGGAGGTAATTGTCTCTTTTGCTCCTACTCTTTTTTTGTTCTTTCCCATCCAGCATATATAGTGTTTGGTTTGTTCTAAAATATCCGTTAAGTCAGTCTATGCAGACTTTGGAATGTTTTGCTCCATAGACTTATATAGAGTGTTTATGGTACCTTCTTTTTAAATTTTTTCTAGACCAGTTTGCCATCCCCTGTATCTTACTGTTTGGGTTCTGAATCTTTACCCTGTCTCGTGATCAGGCTGTGATGTCAGCAGTAAATCGTTCTTTTTTAATCACGTCTCCCCTCTTACTCCTTTGAGAGATCATCAGCTCCGTTACACAGTCTTCCCTGACCCCACCAGGCAGGCCTAGGTATTCCCTCTGTGGCCTCATTGCATTCATACATGCCTTTGTTACATTTTTTTAGTATATCATATTATAGTTTACCTTTTGTCTTTCCATGAGATTTTTAGTACTATTAGGCCAGAGTCTCTTCTTTGCATGTCTCTACAGTGCTTGGTACATTGTTGACAGGCAGTAGATTTTATTTATGAATTAGGCCTTAAAAATAAAAGGAATAGTGTACCTTTATTGTAAAAGCTCCAACTGAGTTAGCATTTTAGTAATGTGTAGCAATTTTGGTTATCCTTAAAACCATTAAAATGAGATGATATTTGTATTTTAAAATTAGTTTTTCACAGTTGTTAGTCCTCTGACCAGGAAGTCCAGTTTTATTGATTCACACTCTTTTCCTTTTTCATCCTTTCTCCTCCTTTTAGAGACAGAAGTTGTGGTATTCCCCTTCCCATGAATTTTTTTTCTTAATCAAAGGTTAGGTAGTGGAGCAGTCCAAAAGGTAATTTAGTTTAGGAAATCAGTATTATCTTTATGGATAATAATTATACTGAACTTATAAATTCATTATTAATTCATTACCATTTTCTCCAGGAGAGGGGAAGATAAGTGACTATTAGATGATTGACTAGGTGACATTCTATAACCATGGGACCTTAAAAAGAAAAAGGTTTTTATGCATAGCAAGCTATCTAGTACATGTTTACAGAGAGGTAAACATATCTACAACTCTTCAATACTTTGAAATCTAGTGCAAGAATACTTTATGAAAACCACTGTAAAATACATTGCTTCCAAATAATTTGGTTGGTTGGTTGGTTATGTATCGGTAGGGTATTGTGATGCAAAACAAGAGTCTTTCAAATGACTATTCTGATGCTCCTTTTGCCATATCCTGACTACTGTGGGCTGTTCTGGTCTATAACTGAGAATAATAATTGCCATGGGAGCATTAGTTGCCCATGTGGTCTGTGGCTTCCCTGTAGTTCAGATCAGTCAGCACTTAAAAACAAGCAAACAAACAAACAAACCTGTGTGTATATTCTCAACTGTTTCTCTGGTTTTATGGGCTGTTGATGAGTGAGCTTTAGGAAGATGGCTTGCATAAAGTTGGTTTGAATAAACTAAGCAAGTGAAGTTTTAAATTTAGGGAGTATTCACTCTGTGCTTAGTTAAACACTGTTTAAGCTCACTTAATTTAACTTTGTAATTATCCAACTGAAGCGTGAAGCTAAACAGTTCTGTAATAAAAAAAAAGTGAATGCCTTCTCAGCAATGTTTATTCTAAGAAAATGGTGATAAAGCCATAGTGTAGATTAGTTTTGGTCTCAGGTTATTCATTTTGCCTTCTTAATATTTTTTTTTTAATTTATTTTATTTATTTGTTTATGTCTGCGTTGGGTCTTCTTTGCCGCGCGCGGGCTTTCTCTAGTTGCGGCGAGTGGGGGCTACTCTTGGTTACAGTGCACAGGCTTCTCATTGCGGTGGCTCCTCTCCTTGCGGAGCACGGGTTCTAGGCTCACGGGCTTCAGTAGTTGTGGCACACGGGCTTAGTTGCTCCACGGCATGTGGGATCTTCCCGCACCAGGGCTTGAACCCGTGTCCCCTGCATTGGCAGGTGGATTCTTAACCACTGCGCCACCAGGGCAGCCCTGCCTTCTTAATATTAGTACAACTCCAGCTAGTGACAAAATGACTGTGTAAAGCTTGAAATTGCTGAACATTACTTATAGCTTCTCATTGAAAAGCTACTTAATCAGTGGGAACTTGGAAACAGCAGTGTAAAGGGAGAAAGTAGGAAGAATCAAACTTGATTCAAGGATTACTTGCTGGTGGGTTTACTCAGTGGATGTGATGTGTTGAAGATGAAGGAGGCAGAAATGGTTTGGGAACAAGAGATGCTTAAGGAAGGCAGCTCAGGTATGACGAATGGGAGTTTTTGACGCGGTGACATGGAACAGTCCACCGGCAAAGTAAATATTTTGCTCTGGAAAATGGATGGAAGAGCAGGTTTTGGAGTTATTTTCATGTTAAGTGCTAATTAAAGTTGAAGGAGTGGATATGGTTCTTCAGGGCTTGCTGAGTTCAGGACCTTGAGTTAGAACTTTGTTGAAAAAATAAGAAGAGGATCCAGTGAAGCACATGTTGCTCCTTGTATTTGTTTATGCTGTTGTATTGCTTGTGAATTCTGTACTTCTTTTTATATGTCTGTGGAATTCTTCAAAATAATGTTCAGATAATTTCTTCCAATGAGATTTTCCATGTTCTACTTGTCAAAATTTATTTCTCTTTCCCATATTCTTTTATAGTTATCTGTGGTTTAGGCTTGGTTTACTCTTTAGAATGCAAGCATCTTTAACATTTGCTAATGGAAATGAAAAATTTAATTAAACTTATGTTGCCTGAAATTGGTAGGTACTTTTGAAGTGTATCTCCAAATCTGACGTTCAGTTTCAAGAGGCCTTGGAGAATTCCCTGGTAGTCCAGTGGTTAGGACTCTGTGCTTTCACTGCTTCAAGGCACGGGTTCAGTCCCTGGTTGGGGACCTAAGATCCCACAAGCTGAGCGGCACGGACAAAACAACAAAAACAAAAAGAGGCCTGTCATTCTTTTGAAAAAAATTAAAAGGCGTCTGATTCAAGTGGTAGATTAAAGACATGCATTTACCTTCTGAAACCTTAATGAAACAATGGTAAGTGTTTGGATATTTTTAAAAAATAGGTATAATCAATAACGAGGAAAAGGAAAAGAAGACAATAGCAACAGAATTTTAGAAGCTGGAAAACAGAAGGACATTGAGCTGTCTGTCCACAAGTAACTGAGTTCTTAGCCACTGATAGGGAAAGTCAAGATACAGTCCAGTTTATACTGCAGACCTCTGAAGGGCCTCATTTTTAGTATACCAGATACCTCTAAAAATGAGGATGAGAATTAATGGTGATGAGAACTGGTTGAAAACTGTTTAGAAACAGAGATTTCCTCCCCATTTTCTCCATGGTAACATTCCTGAGCCTCAGAATACTAAAAGTTTATTCTCTGGAATAGGGGAGCAGAGAGATTCTGAACTGAGAAGATACCAGACACTGTTGAATGGTACACATTATGGGGAGCTAAGTGGTAATTTAAAAACTTATTGTAACACCTGTTCTCCCCTTTCCTGCACACCACGTGAAGCTCTAGTTGTTTTTCCCGCCTACTCAGCTTCCAAAACAGTGCAGCCTGGCTATTGCACTTCACCTAAGAATTTGGAAGACCCTTAGGGAAATCTGGCAAACCCAAGAGATGGAGAAAAACATCAGCAAAATCTAAATTTATTGGTATTAGCAGTTCTCCTGATAAAATGGTTTGGTAGAAAAGCCTAACCTAATTCATAGAGCTCTTAATGAGGTTTTGGTCCTTTAGTTTCAAGCCCGAGTATATAGTCATGGGGGGAAATGTCTAGCCTATAAAAAAGGCCAAAACAGGCAAGCAAACAAAAACCTTTAAAAAAAATTTAAAAAAATAATGCATATATAAAACAAAAATAAGATGTTATTAAAAAAAGGGAAAAAAGAGTATATTTGAGGTTCACAATATAAGAGCAGAAATCATTAAAAAATAGAAAATATAGAACATAAAGTTGAGGAAATCTTAGAGAAAGTAGAATAAAAATGAACAGGTTGAAAATAAGGAGGAAAAAAGTAAAAATACTATAGGATCAGTCCAGAAGGTCCATTGTCTAATAAAGATAAATAATAAACAAGATAAATGAAGGATAAATTGATAAAAGTTTTTCCAGAAATAGAGATCAGAAAATAGAAGCAAAAAAAAATATCACTTGATCATTTAAGAAGATTTCCTGGAAGGAAATGAAGCAAATAACCAGGTTAAGAGGGCCAGTTAAGAGTTACCCAGCACAATTAGGATGAAAGTAGACCTCTTATCAAGGCATATCATCATGAAATTTTAGAATAGTGGGGAAAAGTAGAAGGTCCTAAGAGATTTGAAAGGGAAAAGGAAGTGCACACACAGAATCAAGACAATGTAATCAAACTTCGACAACAGGAATGGAAGCTAGAAGTTAGTGGAGCAAAGAACAAAGTTGAAGTAGTCACACTTCTTGATTTTAAAACTTACTGCAGTGCTACATTAATCAAGAGAGTTTGGAACTAGCATAAAGATAGACATAGATTAGTGGACTAAAATTGGAAATCCAAAAATGATCCCTCATGTTTGTGGTCAGATGATATTTGACATGAGTGCCAAGACAATTCAATGGGGAAAGAAAAGTATTTTCAACAAATGACACTGGGACAATTGGATAACCACATGCAAAAGAATAAAGTTTGGTACCCTCCCCAACCCCTTTTTCACATCATAAACAAAAATTAACTCAAACTGGATCAGTGACATAAATGTAAGAACTAAAAATATGAAACTCTAAAACCTAGACATAAACCTTAAGAATCAATAAAAAGAAACATTAAGTCAATGAAAAAATAGGCAAGGGATCTATATAAATTAGACATTTCTCTGAATAAGATTTACAGATGGCCAATAAGCATGTGAAAAAATAGATGTGCCATGGGAAATGCAAATCAAAACGAAAAGATACCACTTCCCAACCACTAGATGGCTGTAATCAAAAAGACAGGTAGTAACAAGTGTTGGTGAGGTTATGGAGAAACTGGAACCTTCATACACTGCTGGTGGAAGTATAAAATAATGCAACTGCTTTGGAAAACAGTCTTGCAGTGTCTCAAAACGTATAATGTAGATTTATCACATGACCCAGCCATTCTAATATTAGGAGTATATATACACCCAAGAGAAATGGAAATATATGTCTATACAAAGAGTTGTACATTAATGCTCACAACACTATTATTCATGATAGCCAAAAGGTGGAAACAACCCAGATGTCCATCAACAGATGAGCAGATAAATGCTGTGCATCCATGCAATGGAGTAGCATTTGGCAATTAAATGAAGTACTAATATCTGCTACAACATGGAGGGACCTTGAAAACATGCTAAGTAGAAAAAGCCACTCACAAAAGATCGTATATGATTTTAATTTATATAAAACATCCAGAGTAGGCAAATCCAGGGAGACAGTAGATCAGTGGTTGCCTAGGGCTGGAGGAGGGTGGGAAGAAGGAGGACTGCTAATGTATATGGAGTTTTTTCTTAGGGTGATGAAAATGTTCTGTTTTTCATGGTGGTGGTGGTTTTATAACTTTGAATGTACTAAAAAACTATTGTACACTTTTAATAGATGAATTATATGGTATGTTAATTATATCTCAGTAGAATTGTGATTAAAAGGAAAGCAGTGGACCGGTGTTTTCAGAATTTGGGGGGGAAATGGTTTCTAATCATTGAATCCTTTTCCAAAATTATCATTTAATTGTGAAGAAAGATAATTTCAGGTATTTAAAATCTTACAAAATTAATCTCCCCAAAAGTTTTTCAAGGCTACTGGAATGTGCTCCATTAAAACAAGGGAGTAAATCAAGGTAAAGGAAAGTATGGAGTTTAAGGAATATAAGAATCCAGCATAAGAGAATAATGAAGGAAATCATAGGGTGATAGTGCAGCAAGATCATAAGATACTATATATCAGAGCATAATACATGGAGGACAAGTCCAGACTGAACAAAGTCACAAGGCTTGAGGGTAGATGGCGCAAAGTAGATACAAGATCTGTTGTCACCAATGAAATTGATACAATAGCTGTTCTCTTTAATGTAGAAAAAAGAGATTTAGAGAATTGGCAAAGGATTTGGGGTCGAATTAAAGTGTTAAGTACAGGGCTTCCCTGGTGGTGCAGTGGTTGGGAGTCCGCCTGCCAGTGCAGGGGGCACGGGTTTGTGCCCTGGTCCGGGAGGATACCACATGCCGCGGAGTGGCTGGGCCTGTGAGCCGTGGCCGCTGGGCCTGCGCGTCCGGAGCCTGTGCTCCGCGGCGGGAGGGGCCGCAGCAGTGAGAGGCCCGCGTACCGCAAAAAACAAACAAAAAAAAAAGTGTTAAGTACATACAAACAAAGCAAACAAAAAGTAAGAAGTGATTAACTTCAGAATATATATGAAAGTAAAACTTATTTCCATGTTTGCGAAAGTTATCCATGGCCCAAATATGAATGTAATTTACTTAATCATAATGGTGCTGAACATTGATTATAATCAAAATTTTGATCTGTGTTGCGAGGTGAGAGGACAGAAGTGTATATATGCGTATAATTTATATGTGCTTATAGCTGCTACTTCATATCTTTTTCATTATCTCTTTTTTACACATATCATCTCCTTTTGAAGCTGGAGTAAGTCAGATAACGTGTAAAACTGAAAAAATATGAAGTAAGTAGCACTATAAATTTGGTGATATGGAGGTAAATACCAAAAGAGCTAAGAAGAAGTGGAAGACATTGCCTCTGGGAAGAGAGGAAATAATGGAATTGGCAGGAGAGGGTGGACAGAAGATTGTTAGTTTTAATAAAAACCTTGTTGAGCTCTTTGATTCTTAAGTGGTATGCATTTATGACTGAGTAAAAGAAACTAAATTAAAAGTTAATGTGAATTAAAAGTAGATTAAAATATAGTTTAGAATTATGATGGTTTATTGTCTGGTAGACAATAGGGTTAAATAACAAAAGGGTTAAATAACCCTTTAACCTCCTGAGGGCTGTACTTGGTGCTAAAGCAGAAATTATGCTGCCTCAACCCAGTCAACTTCATATGCTGGTTTGACAGTGCACAGGAGAGGTGGGAACTGACTTCTTTTTAAAATCACCACCCATTAGAGAGGCCTATGTCATGAGGTACTAGTGCCAGGAACTTGAGATGGTTTTACTCTTTTTTTTTTTTTTGTGGTATGCGGGCCTCTCACTGCTGTGGCCTCTCCCGTTGCAGAGCACAGGCTCCAGACGCACAGGCTCAGCGGCCATGGCTCACGGGCCCAGCCGCTCCGCGGCACGCGGGATCCTCCCAGACCGGGACACGAACCCGCGTCCCCTGCATCGGCAGGCGGACTCCCAACCACTGCGCCACCAGGGAAGCCCGGTTTTACTCTTTTAAAACATTTTCTTTTTACAAAAAATAAACATACATCCTCACACATGTGAGGGATATGTGTAATCTAGAGGACTTCTGGTTTTTGGAGTTAAAGATATTTCTGCTGCTTGCTTCTCTTGTCTACAACCAATTGAAAACTATAGGAATATGAGAAACAGAATCCTCTCAACTTCTTAAAAAATAGGAAACCTTTATAACCTTAAAAAAAAAGAAAAAAACAAACAGCCAAACACTGTAACAGTAGGACCCAGATGAGGGAGAACAAAACCCCACCCCTGACATAGCACCACACAATTGGGAGAGGACCCCCAATACTCAGGTTCTATCTAAGGAGTGAAGCATTTGGAGCCTACATCTAGCACCCCAACTTTGACTCCTTCCTGAGGGATAGGCTCCCAAAACACTTAGCTCTGAAAGCCAGTGGGGCTTGTGTCCATGAGACCTATAAGACTATGCCAACCAGAGGAGCAGTTCCTATTGGGAATGCAGTCACTTGCTATGACTGTCCCCACAGGGATCAGCTCGGAGGAAGCAGGCAAAATTGCCCATCTCCTAGTCTTTCCTTGAAAGAGGTTTATCTGTATACATTAAAAGCTGCTGTCTGAGGGCCAAGCATCTAATTTAGCAGACACTAGGGGCCAGCTGCCTGGCTTCTGCCTCCAGCCCACTCCAAGTCACCGGAATCTGCCTGGAAAAGTTTGTACATACATTTGCACCCCAGCTTTTGTGGCTTCTGCCTGAAGCATGGGACCCAGATCTGGCGGTGATAGCCAAAGAGGCTTCCAGTCATGAGTTCCAGAAGACTATAGCAAAGAAGCATTTTTAAACTGACTCTACACCCCAAGGTTCAGCACAGAGAGCAAACGAAATAACCCGTCTTCCAGTCTTTCCCTGAAATAGGTTTAACTCTGTACTTTAAAAGCCGCTGCCTGCATGCTGGGCTTCTAATTTAGCGGGCATCTAAGGGCTGCCTGAAATCTTCCCCAGAGACAGGGGAAGCCAGCAGGCATCTCTCCCACCTTCTCCCCATTAGCCTGCTCCAATAATAAAACCCACTTGACAGCGTCTCCCAAAAAAAAGCTTGTACACACATCTGGTGCCCAAGCTTTTGCAGCTGCCATCTGAGGGATGAGCCCCCAGGTCATCTGGCTCTAATGGCCAATGGGGTTTGTATTCAAGAGTCTTACAGGGCTTTATCAAACAAATAGTTGTTAATGAGTGTAGGAGAACCCTTCCCCATGGCCATGTACGAAGGTCCAGCAAAGAAGGATTAGGCAAAAACAACCTTCTCCCACTTTCTCCCTGGAAGAAGTTTAACTACATACTTATCCAGCTGCTCCCTGAGGGTCCAGCTTCTAAGCAGCATGCATCTAGGTTCTGATTGTGATCCTTCCCATTTGGACACTGATGGGTCTTGGCACACCCTCAACTACTGGGAGCCACTAAGAGCAAAGGAGGCGGCTTGGACGGTCACAAAACTTTGAGAGAAAACTAAGGCCTTGGTCTGGGCTGATTGACGAGGTCCATCTCTTATATGACAATATTCGTCTCCTACATGAGACCACTCCGTCAAGACTGGAAGATATGACTGTTTTATCTAATGCACGGAAACCAACAGAGAGTCAAGAAAAATGAAGAAACAGTGGAATATATTCCAAACAAAGGAATAAGGTAAATATCCAGAAACAGATCTTAATGACATGGAGATAAGTGGTTTACCTGATTGAGAGTTTAAAACAAAAGTTATAAAGATGCTCACCAAGGTTAGGAAGTAATGCATGAACAAAATAAGAGTTTCAACAAGGAGATAGTAAATATTAAAAAGTACACAAGAGAAATCACAGAGCCAAAGAATTCAAAAAATGAACTGAAAAATCGAGAGGTTCAACAGCAGACTAGATCAAGTGGAAGAAAGAGTCAGCAAACTTGACAGGGCAGTGGAATTCATTCAAACAGAGTAGGAAAAAAAGAGATAGATTATGGGATTTGTGGGACAACATCAAGAAGACCAATATGTGCATGATAGGGGTTCCAGAAGGAGAAGAGAGAGGAACAGGGCAAAAAGCATATTCAAAGAAATAATGGCTGAAAACTTCCCTAACCTGGGGAAAGAAACAGATATCCAGATCCAGGATGCTCAGAGAGTTCGAAAGAAGTTGAATCCTAAGAGACCCACACTCAAACACATTATAATTAGTCAAAAGTTAGAGACAAAAGCTTTTGACAATTGTCAAAAGTTAGAATCTTAAGAGCAGCAAAAGAAAAGCAACTGGTTGTGTGCAAGGGAACCCCCCATAAGACTATCAGTAGCTGTTTCTGCAAAAACCTTGCAGACCGGAAGGGAGAGGGATGATATACTCAAAGTACTGAGGGAAAACAAAACAAAAAAGCTGCTAACCAAGAATATTCAGCAGTTGTCCTTAAGAATTAAGGAAGAGAGAAAAAATTTCCAGACAAACTAAAGGAGTTCATCACCACTAGACTGACCTCACAAGAAGTGTTAAAGGAAGTTCTTCATTTGAAACAAAAGGACAGTAGTTAGTAACAGGAAAACATGCAAGTATAAAACTCATTGGTAAAGGTAAATTTATAGTTAAATTCAAAATAATTCTAATATTGTAATGGTGGCAGGTAGACCGTTTATCTCTGGTATGAATGTTGAAAGACAAAAAGTATTTAAAAAACTATAACTGCAGTCATTTGTTATTGGATACACAGCATAAAAAGATGCAAATGGTGAAGTCAAAACCATAAAATGTGGGGGGAGGGAGCTTTTGTATGCATTTGAAGTTATTATCAACTTCAGATAGACTGTTATAAATATGTTTTATGCAAGGCTCATGGCAACCACAAAGCAGAAGCCTATAGTAGATATGCAAAAGGTAAAAGGGAAAGGAAGCATACCAGTACAGAAAATCATCAAATAATAAAGGAAGAGAGCAAGAGAAGGAAAAATGGAACAAAAGAATTGCAAAACAACCAGAAAACAATTAACAGACAGGAAATGGTAAATCCATACCTATCAATATTTATGTTAATTGTAAATGGGCTAAATTCTCCAATCAAAAGACATAAAGTGTAGATAAAGGTTTGTCAGTTTTATCTTTTCAAAAAATTAGCTCTTAGTTTTGTTGCTCTTCTATTCTTTTTCTTTCTCATTTATTTCTACTCTGATCTTTTATTTCCTTCCTTCTGCTAACTTGAGCTTAATTTGTTCTTTTTCTAGTTCATTGAGGTGTAAAGTTAGGTTGTTATTTGAGATCTAATTTCTTAATATATGCATTTATCACTATAAACTTGCCTCTCAGAACTGCACTTGTAGTATCCTATAGCTTTTTGTATGTTGTTTTTTTTTAATTTTTAATTTCTTTCAAGATTTAAGAAAAATTTCTCCTTTGTTTTCTTCTTTGACCCATTGGTTGTTCAGGATTGTGTTGTTTAGTTTCCACATATTTGTAGATATTCCAGCTTTCCTCTTCTTGTGTTCTAGTTTCATACTATTGTGGCCAGAAGGGATAGTTGGTGTGCTTTCAGTCTTAAATTTGTTAAGAGTTGTTTTGTGTCATATCGTATGTTCTATCATGGAGAATGTTCAATGTGCCTTTTTTTTTTAATTATTCTTTGGCTGCGTTGGGTCTTCGTTGCTGCGCATGGGCTTTCTCTAGTTGCGGTGAGCGGGGGCTACTCTTCATTGTGGTGCATGGGCTTCTTATTGCAGTGGTTTCTCTTGTTGCGGAGCACGGGCTCTAGCGTGCAGGCTCCAGTACTTGTGGCTCATGGGCTCTAGAGTGCAGGCTCAGTAGTTGTGGCACATGGGCTTAGTTGCTCCACGGCGTGTGGGATCTTCCTGGACCAGGGCTTGAACCCATGCCCCCCTGCATTGGCAGGCGGATTCTTCACCACTGCGCCACCAGGGAAGTCCCTCAGTGTGCCTTTGAGAAGAATGTGTATTCTATTGCTTTTGGATGAAACATTCCATATATGTCTGTTAGCTCCATCTGGTATAATGTGTAGTTTAATTCCAATGGTTTTTTTTTTTTTTTTTTTTACTGATTTTCTGTCTGGGTGATCTATCCATTGTTGAAAATGGGATATTGAAGTCTCCTGGTATTATTATTTCCCTTTTTAGAGCTCTGAATATTGGCTTTATTTTTGTGCTCCTGTGTTGGATGTATAAATATTTACGTTTGTTATATCCTCTTGATGAATTGACTGCTTTATTATGTAATAACTTTCTTTGTCTTTTGTCTGTTTGTCTTAAATTTGTCTACTTTGTCTTAAAGTCTATTTAATCTGGTATAAGTTTAGCTACTTCTATGCTTCTTTTGGTTTCCATTAGCATGCTTTTTCAATTAATGCTTTTTCTAGCTTTATTCACTATAGCTAAGGTACGGAAACAACCTAAGTGTCTATTGATGGATGAATGGATAACAAAAATACAATATATATACAATGGAATATTAATCAGCCTTAAAACAGAGGGAAATCCTCTTGTTTGTGACAACATGGATGAACCTGGAGGGCATTGTGCTAAGTGAAATAAGCCAGACAGAGGAAAACAAATACTGCATGGTATCACTTATATGTGGAATTTAAAAGAGATAAAGTTTAACTCATAGAAGCAGTAGAAACATGGTTGCCAGAGGCTGAGGAAAATAAGGAGAGGTTGGTAAAAGGGTACAGACCTTCAGTTAGAAGGTGAATAAGGTCTGATGATATGATGTATGAAATGGTGACTATAATTGATAACGCTGAACTGTATAATTGAAATTTGCTCAAAGAGTAAAACTTAACTGTTCTCATCAAAGGAAAAAAATAAATATATGAGGTGATGGATGTGTTAAATTAACTCAGTGGAGGGAATCCTTTCAGAATTATACATATATCAAATCATCACATTGTACACTTTAAATATCTTACAATTTTATGGTCAATTATACCTCAATAAAACTGGAAAAAAATATAAAAAATAAAAGGAACTAGTACATCTTGGAGGAATGGGTGATTTCAGGGCTAGGACAGGGAAAGAACAAGATGAGCCTGGAATGTCTTATTAGCTGGAAGTGAGTAAATGTTCAGAGAATGATGGGACAGGTCAATTAAACACAGAAAACAGCTTAAATGGGCATTCACACAGTCCAAGCTGGGGACAACTTGAGCATCAAAATAAATAATTCTGATAGATCATAACCAATTGAATAAAAGAAGAAGCCATGGTTCCATACTGATATAAATAAATGAATTAATGAGTAGATAGTTTGATGATAATGAGCATACTTAGGTGTCCTTCCCCTGCACCCCAAATATTTATTAACTAGAAAGGGAAAAGGTAACAATAGTGAAGAAATCTGGCAGACACCAACTTAAGTGATCAAAGTTAACACCACTAGTAGTTAGTTAAAATCTCCACTTTGCTGATGGGTTGCAATAAGAACAATATAATGTCACTTCTTTTATAATCCAAAGGTTAACAATTTGAATCTAATCACAAGGAAACAGGAAAACCACATTGAAGGGCAGTATACAAAATTATTGACGTGTTATTCTTCAAAGTTGTCAAAGTTATCCATAGAAGCCAAGCAGAAGAACTGCTCCAGATTGAAGGAGACTAAGAGACAATGAAAATAAATACAACTTGTGATTCTGATGTCGATTTGAAGCATATTATTGGTACAGTGTGCAAAACTTGAATGAGGTCTGAGCATTAGATGGTAGTAATTGTTCATTGTTAGTTCCCTAATTCTGATTGTTGAATCGTGAATATATAAGGGTATGTTTTTATAGGAATAACACTGCCATTGTATTTGAGAGTGATTTGGTATTGACTGCACTTGCAACTTTACTATAAGTTTGAAATTGTTTCAAAAGAAAAATCCACCTTAAAAAATAATGCAGAAAAGCAGATTAGCGCGTATAAAATGTTGATGTTTTGTTTACAAAAGTAACGTTGTTTGAATGGGCAAACAGTGGTATATCCATACAATGAAATGGTTTTCAGCAGTAGAAAAGATTGAATGTTGATGCACACAACATAATGGATAAATCATTGAAACATTATGCTGAAAGGAGTTAGATATAAAAGAGTACAGATTGTGTGACTCTTTTTGTATCAAAGTAGGAACAACTGATTTATTCATGGAGGAAACAGTGCCATGGTTGCTGGGCATGGGAGTGACTGGCTCCCTTTTGGGGAGATGAAAGGGGACCTTCTGGGGAGATGAAAATGTTGTATACGTTGATTGGGGTGGTAGTTACATGGTTGTATATATTTTTCAAAACAATGAACTATAAGCTTAATATTTGTATTGTATACCTCAATAAAGTTGAAAATATATATATATATATAAATAACCACACATGAAAGAAGCTTGTAGTAGTGGTTAGTTCTCAAGAGATTAACTAGTCACAAGTGAGCAGGAGATTTGCTTTTCTTTGTACCTCCTTTTGTTGCATTTGCAACTTTTTAAATCTGTTGCATGGATACCTATTCAAAAATACACACCAAAGAAACTCCAAACTTTATAGATGTGTCTGTAATATCATTTATATGCATATTTTATTGCTTATATAACTTACTGTGACCAGTGATTAGGATACAATATTCATTGAGACTATGCTTTTTGAGGTTAACAGTTGTGGTTAAATACCTTTTTATAACGTGTGTGTGTTGAAATATTTATAACATGAAATTTGCCATTTTAACCATTTTTAAATGTAGAATTCAGTGGCATCAAGTACATTTACATTGTTGTGAAACTGTCACCACTGTCCGTATCCAGAAATTTTCATCTTACCAAACTGAAACTCTGTACTCACTAAATAATAACTCCCCATTTCCCCCTCCTCCAGTCCCAGACAACCACCATTCTACTTTCTGTCTCTATGAGTTTGACTACTCTAGGTACCTCATATAAGCAGGATCATACAATATTTGTCCTTTTGTGTCTGGCTTCTTTCACGTAGCATAACTTTATAACATTTTATAAAGGGAAATCAAGTAGCCAAGAAGTGTAGTATAATATAACAAAACCTCAGCAGCTTCTGCATTGTTTTCTAGAATTCCTTCCAACTTCAGGGCATCTAAAACTTATTTCAATAAGTCTAACTGAAAATTGCCTAACTTGGGAGAGATGTATTATCCAAAAACGATATAATGTCTCTATCTCTTTTGACTTACACACTTCCAAATCTTTAATTTTGGCATCTAATTAATTTTAGAATAACTTACTTTGTTAAGTTAAATCAAAGCACATTGTTACTATAAATCTTTTATCCAAGGACCTTGTGCTGTTTGTAATACTTTTCTGCTATTGATAATGAAGGTCAGTTATCTAGCAAGAACTTTAGTAACTAAAACACTCTAAACCAATGTGCCATAATATTTTGAATATAGTAATTATATGTTATTATTGTATACTTAAAAGAGTGCTAGTGTGAAGGGAAAATCATTTTATTTGGCATTGAAGAATTTTATGTATTTTTAACTGGAAAACCAAGACAATTTTTGTACACCTATAGACTTGTAAAGTCAGAAGAGAGTCTAGAAGTTGTCTGATCTGTATCCAGTTTAATTCAGGAAATCTTTACTGAGCGTAGCACACAATGGGTAGAAAGTGATGTGAATTAGCATCTTTTCTAGGCTCATTTAGTAAGGACTATTCAGGTTATTTTAATATAAGACAATCTTGAGATAAATTGTGTGATAGAGATATATGAAATTTAGTGGGAATATGTTAGACTGGTTTATTCTGGGAGGGCTTGTGTGGTAAAGCTGTCTTTAACTTTTTGTAGTTTGTGTTGCCATGAAATCAGATGCAAACTCCTGCCTGGCTTTTATCCCCACTCCTCCTTAACTCTTCTATATCCTGAATAACGGCTTTGATCTCTTATTATATTTCAGTTCTTATGCTCTTTTCTAGTTAGGCAAGTTACTATGTCTTGTATAGGATGGTTACAGAGTCCTTAGGCATGAGATTCAAGAACAGCTGAGACTTAAAAATAGCTACTAGGATGAGACTTAAAAATAGCTACTAGGAACCACTTTAGCACTTAACCATTTACAAAGACTATGTCCAGAAAAATGTAGGGGGGAAATTTAAATGTGTGTAGAAAATAGAGAGAAACATGTAGATGACTTCTAACTGTTGTGCCTAGGGATTTTGTCCTCACTCTATTTATATGCATCTATTTTTACTTTTGAGTTCAGAGAAATTATGACTTGGAAAATTGCAGCTCCCTAAGGGAAAAAGAAAAACAGCCATATTATCTGTCTTCCAGGCCTTTGATATGCTTGGAATACTTTGTCCTGACTAATATTTTATCCTTTAACTAAGTTATCATTTAGGTCTTTTTTAAAAAATTTTATTTATTATTTTTGGCTGCATTGGGTCTTTGTTGCTGTGTGCTGGCTTTCTCTAGTTGCGGCGAGCAGGGGCTACTCTTCATTACAGTGTGTGGCCTTCTCATTGCAGTGGCTTCTCCTGTTGCGGAGCATGGGCTCTAGGCACACGGGTTTCAGTAGTTGCAGGCACATGGGCTCAGTAGTTGTGGCACACGGGCTGTAGGGCACATGGGCTTCAGTAGTTGTGGCGCACAGCCTCAGTAGTTGTGGCACACGGGTTTAGCTGCTCCGAGGCATGTGGGATCTTCCAGGACCAGGGATTGAACCTCTGTCCCCTGCATTGGCAGGTGGATTCTTAACCACTGTGCCATCAGGGGAGTCCCCATTTAGGTCTTTTCTTAGACTTCACTTCTTTGAAGTCTTTCATCTAATTTTTACATGGATAAGACGCTCCTCTGACATCCTGAGCTTATCCTCACTGAATTATACTTGCATCTTGTGTTCATCTAGACCAGTGTTTCTCAACTGGGGCTTCCCAGGGACATCGGGCAATGTCTGGATCCATTTTACAGTTAGGAGGTTGCTACTGGTATGTAGTGGGTCGAGGTCAAGGATGTTGCTAAACATCAGCTGTGCAGAACAGCTGAGTTTCAAAAGTTAATATTGTTTTATATTGCACTTTTTTGTTTGTATAAAATTGAAGTCAGAATATATTGTGTTTGTTATCCATTTCCCATTAATATTTACTTCTTTCCATGGTAATATAAATTTTCATGAGTGTATTATTATGTATTTATCTTCTACTTGTGGTTTAAAGCCTAAAAATAGATGTATTAAGAGTAAATGCATATTCCTGGGTAATAATTTTCCATGCATATTAGAATACTTTCAGAGAAAATCAGTGTAATGGACTATTTAAGTATCTGGATTCTGTGCGTTTATCATTAAAGTCTGAAATGTATTCATGTTAATATGGTAAAGAAGCTTCTTACAGCATCGTTACTACTACTTTTACCTTAGTTCTAAATGAAGTATTATAGATCAGAAATTCAAATTATTATAGTGGTGGCAGTCTTTCATTTTATTTTGAGCATGCATATCTTGTCATTCAGCAAACAAGTATCCAGTACATGTTATGAGCCAGGAATTTGGTGTTTGGGATCCAACCCTGTTCTTGCTTTCAGAAGAACTCAGAGAGAGAGACAAATGATGTAATCCCACACAGACAGTATAGTAGTATATATACAAAGAACATTGTATATACATCATTGGGAGGAACAATGATGAGAGAGAATTCAAGCTATATCAAGTTCAGGCTAAGAACAAGGGGGTAGGTTTTACAGGTAGAGAGAATAGTTTGTATAAGCAAAGAGGCATAAAAGGACATGATACTTGTAAGTCACTGTGCTTGTTTATATCTTATAGTACTTAGGGAATAGGAAGTATTAAAAGATGATTTTCAGACAAAGGTAAAACCATGACTCTTATACAGATATAAAAGTGAACATGTGTTAAGAAACTCATTCAGTGACACAACCAGACATGAAAAGTTGTAAAACACACGTTTATATGGAGTAGTGGAATATTGAAATAAATTATAAATGGAGGCAAAACATTTTTCTATAGAGTATAGAAGAAGTCGGTTGAATCTCTACCAGACAGAACAGAATTTCATGTTTATCAGTTACCTACAATTTCTAGATTTGTAAAATAGGTCCCATAGAGTCAGTCTGACAATGCATACTCCATTGGAGTACAGAATTTTTTTCTATAAAAGTGGCAGGAAATTTCAAGTTGAGAAAGACTTAGTTTGGAGCTTTCTACTATTGTGAAAAGTGAGATCACCAGAGGACAAAGAATGGAAGAGAGGAACTCACCCTCAGGTCTCTTGTGATACGTCATTTTCATTGTGAATTTCTGGAATTACATCTCAGTGCAAAATGCATTCCAAACTCATGGGATTGGGATGAGGACTGTTTTCCTCTGCCGCTTTACATTACTGTGTAGTTGAGTGTGAGTTGATTCTGCAGTTCAGAAAATGAAGGGAAGACAAGCCTATGTTTGTGTTCCCGTTTGAAACATTTCTTCACAGTCTCATGGTTAATACAGCATTGCCCTTTTATTTATTCTGAGAGAATATGTTAACTCTGTTTTATCCCATTCTTGACTTGGAGTTAATTTTGAGGTAGAAACCTCTCTCTGTCACCACTACCACCACCATGTCGGGAGGAAGTACGATTTTAGGTTATTAAATCTGCTTATCTCATTTTTAAAATGTGTGTGTGTAGATACATTAATTGTAAATTATAAAATCCATTTAGAGAATATTGTGATTAGAATTCAGAGATGCTTTTGAAACTGGCCTTTTTCTTTTTATATTTAGTAGTATTTGAGGTTTAAAATTCAGAGAAATGTTGAAAATGTTACCTTTGTTTCTTTTTAGATCATCCCATTATGATGGGTTTTGAGCCTCTTGTTAACCAGAGACTACTTCCACCCACCTTCCCTCGATACGCAAAAATAATTAAGAGGGAAGAAATGGTCAACTATTTTGCAAGATTAATAGATAGAATAAAAACTGTCTGTGAGGTGGTCAATTTAACAAATTTACATTGTATCCTGGTAAGTACAAATCTCTATTCTGGAATGTAACTTTGATTTAACAACAGAATAGTTTATTACTTTTTGGAGACTGACCATCCCAAGGGTAAATAATGCTGCTCACCTCTTATCTGTGATATCTGGAGAGTTAAGTCGTGTGTGTGTGTGTGTGTGTGTACTTTTTGTATTTAATCCTCATAAGGATTTTATACTATCCATTCTAGAGATTAAGAACCTAAAGTGTGGAAGAAGTTAGATAATTCACCCAAGTTTTAAGAATGGGGCTTTGAATCATCAATTCTGTGTTCAGAACCTTTTATATAAATAAATGTCTGTGTTTATGCATGCAGGTATACATATACACGTACATATATATGTGCATATGTATAAATATTTTTTCATATAAAAATTGGATCATGGTATTTGGTAACTTGCTTTTTTTCATCACTAGTCTATACCACGAACATCTTTTCGTGTCAACAAATATACATATTTCTGCATTATTTTAATGGCTACATGGTATTGCATTGTAAGTATATACCACAGATTTTTTTAGTCCATTCACGTTGAATTACATTTAGGTCATTTTCAGTGTTTTACACTTATAAACAATACTAAGATGAACATCTTTGTAGGTAAATCTTTATATCATGTGCTTCCTTACCCCTTAAGATAAATTGCTAAACAGTGAAGTTATTGGGTAAAAGAGTATGTACACTTTTAAGCTAGCATATTTTGGATTAATCTTTTTTATGGGTTAAAATATAGAAACACAAGATTTATTTGGGGAATGTTAAAACATTCAGAGACGGAGTTTTATTAATTGGTAAGGCTATAATGACATATACTTCAATTAGGAAGGTAAAAAACGGGCAAAAAAAATAGTGTTATTTAGACATTAGTACACTAATTAATTTTGCATGACTATACATATATATGCATTTGACTGTTGCTCCCCCTCAGTGTTGAGGTACATAATTTCTAGCCCCATGTCATTTCCTCTGTGAAGTCTTCCCTTTTGGTTTCAGGTTGCTTCTGTACCTGTGTTACTTGAGATGACAGATTATCTAGTTTATATTCCTAGAATTTAGCAGCAGCCTCGGGGGTATAATTGATAAATGGTCAATAAAGATTTGTGCTTCTGTTACACTCTTTCTTATAGTAACTTTTCCTTCTTAAAAAAATTTTTTTTCTTTTCTTTTTTACATTTATTTATTTTTTATTCATTTATTTTTGGCTGTGTTGGGTCTTTTGCTGCATGTGGGCTTTCTCTAGTTGTGGTGAGCAGGGGATACTCTTCATTGCAGTGTGCGGCTTTCTCATTGCTGTGGCTTCTCTTGTTGTGGAGCACGGGGTCTAGGCGCACAGGCTTGAATAGTTGTGGCACGTGGGCTTCAGTAGTTGTGGCTTAAGGGCTCTAGAGTGCAGGCTCAGTAGTTGTGGCGCATGGGCTTAGTTGCTCCGCAGCATGTGGGATCTTCGTGAACCAGGGCTCGAACCCGTGTCCGCTGCATTGGCAGGCGGATTCTTAACCACTGCGCCACCAGGGAAGCCCTCCACTAATTATCATTAAAGCCCAGCTTAAGTCTTTGTTCCTTAGTGAAACTTTCACTGATTATGCCTTTATTCCCTCCTTTTGTGTTTCCTTTCTTTTTAGTAGTTTTTCCTTATTCTGTCATAAGAATCATAGAGTCTTAAGAGTAAAAAAGATTATATGCACAAGCCAGTTCATTTTGCAGTTTATTGTGCAGCTAAACAAACTAAGGTTTACAGGGCTTTATAACCAAATTAGATGGTTAGTTAGTGTTATAAGAGAATTAGAATAGAGATTTTATTGTTCTTCTCCATTTGCTTTTCTAATCCTTAATTGATACATGAATATATATTTGTGTTCACTAGATTAATTGTAGGATTTTAGAAAAGGAGATCAATGTGAATTGGAATAAGAAAGTATAATGCAACGGTTGGAACTTGATATTCTGGCAAAAGATTATGGATTGCCTTGTCAGGGGCGGGGTGAATGCATAATGACATGTCATAATAGAGGGGAGCTGGCGGAGCCAGGCCTGGACTGCTGTCACTGGACATGAAGAAGGCATAGTAATGGAAGAATTTGGATCTCTGAAAGACTTGAGACAGAGTGGTAGTGGGGGGAGTGCAGTAGGGGCCACGAGTAGAGAAAAAGATTAAAGTTATGGAAGATAAGGGACCAAATAGTCTTGTGGATCTGCATAGGAAACCTGTTATTATTAGGATAAAGTGCCAGGTTCTAGAGAGCGCTTCTACATATCAGTAAGATAAAAATAAACATCCCAATGAAAAATTGGGAAAGGACACGAGCATACATATTTAAAAAGAAATAAACATGAAAGATGCTTAACCTTACTACTAATTAAAGAAATGCGATTTGTAACAGCTAGATTGAAAAGTATAATAATATATAATGTTGGTAAAGGGAAGTACTCATTCTCTTATACTCCAGTGGCTGTCTCTCTCAAAAGTCTTAAAAATGTGTATACTTGGCCCAGAAACTCTCCTTCTAGACATTTAGAATAAGAAAAAAGGTGTTTGTTGCATCATCCTTTGCAATGTTCAAAAACTAGTAACAGTTTAAATACTGAATGGTGTCAATATCCATTCTGTGGTATGTTTACAATGTATGTCACAGAGCCATTAAAAAATATGTTATAGAAAACTATTGACATGGGAAGTATTGACATTGGGAAATGTTTGTGAATGTCAAGTTATGTTTAATGTTCTTTTTTAAAATATACATTTATTTATTTATTTATGTGTCTTCATTGCTGCACGCGGGCTTTCTCTAGTTGTGGCGAGCAGGGGCTACTCTTTGCTACAGTGCATAGCCTTCTCATTGCTGTGGCTTCTCTTGTGTGGAGCACAGGCTCTAGGTGTGCAGGCTTCAGTAGTTGTGGCATGCGGGCTCAGTAGTTGTGGCTCATGGGCTCGAGAGCTCAGACTCAATAGTTGTGGCGCATGGGCTTAGTTGCTCTGCGGCATGTGGGATCTTCCCGGACCAAGGCTTGAACCCATGTCCCCTGCATTGGCAGGCGGATTCTTAACCACTGTGCCACCAGGGAAGTCCCTGTTGAAAGTTTTAAAATATATTTTTTATATATGTTGTTGCACACAGAAAAGATATTCAGAGACAAAGTCAAATTCAACCAAATTCTTTCTCAAAAGATTAGAATAAAAAATACCAAAATATTAATTATGACTGTTTATAGATAGTGGAATGCTATATGATAGTTTTGTTTTTTGCATTTTTCTGCATTTTCAAAGTTTTTGGTATTTTGCATATAGGGCAAAAACCAGTGGTAAGGGGGAGGATAGTGACACTAGTAAAGGGAAACTCATAGTTTAGGAACCCATAAGATGATACTTTTGACAGCTGTGGATTGATTAAGAAGATATACGTAGTTTAAATGAGGTAAATAGTGGACTTTATAGACTGTATCCTGTTAGGGATGTATACTAGCAATAAGAAATTGAGTACAGATGAACTGTGATAGCAAGTACAGTATATGTACATTCATCAGTTCAGCCAACATGCTTGTTTTGTGCTAGGTGCTGTGCTATGGCTGGTATACAGTGATGAGCAAAAGCATATCATCCATCCTGTCATAAGGCTTACAGTGTAGTATGAGATAGAAATTGATCAAATAATCATAAAAATGATTATAGAATTACAAACCAGTGTAGGGAGTATGAAGCAAAGGAACTAGAACATATAGCATATAATGAAGGAACTGACCTAAATGATCAGAGAAGTCTTTCTTAAAGAAATGAAGGTAAAGCTAAGATCTAACAGTTAGGTGAACATCATTTGGGACAGTAGGGGGACAGTTCCAGGTGCAGGAAGCTGAATGCTCCTCCATGTGATGGGAAAGAACATGATACATTTGAGAAACTAAAAGAAAAGTAGCAGAATGGAGCATTGAGTGATGGGGATGGGGGATTTGGTGAGGCTAGAGAGGTAGGCAGACCAGACCAGGCCATTTAAGCAACATTAAGGATTTCTATCTTTTCACAGAGCAAAGGAAAACCATTAGTTTTATCAAGAAAAATCAGTGTGGCGGGGGGGGACAGTGACATAATAGGATCAAGAATGTGCAAAGATGTGGCTGCATTGTAGAGAAAGGATTGGAAGGGACTAGAGTAAACACAGTGTGGTAAATTAGGAAACCAGTACTGCAGTCCAAGGGAAGAGAAGATGGTAACTTGGACTAAAAGGATGGCAGGGAGATGGTGAGGTTGTCAGTGTTAGAGCTATGTGTAAGCTAAAATTGATAGAATATTGGTGATGTATTAAATATGGGGCATGAGAGAGCTCTGAGGAAGGTCTCTAGGCTTCTGTCTTGTAAGTCTACATGCACGTTTGGTGCTGTACACTCAAAGGGGGATATTCTCAAAGGACCTTTGAGGGTCTTAGTGAAGTAAAGTTTCAGGTACCTTTAATATATTTAAGTAGAGATACTGGATAGTATTGGCTATATGGATAGAGTTGAGAGGTCTGTGCTTAGAGTTAAAATTTTAGAATTATTACAGTATAGATAATAATCGAAGCAGGAGTGTTTATGCTTCAAAATTTACGAGGAAAAAATATATAGGTTAAGAAAAGAAGGTTTTCTGGAACTAAACTTTGAACCTACAGAACAAACTGAGAAGTAGCCAGAGGAAGAAACATATGAAAGCCATTTAAAAGGTTTTTCAAGAAGGAAGTCACACTGCTGAGAGGTCAAGTGAAAGAGATGAATAAGGTCCAAAATCAACGTCCATTGGATTTAGTAATGGGGAACAAGTGGTGACTAGAGCAAAGAGCCAGGTTACATGTGTTGAAGGTGGATGAGAGTTGAGCTGAGTGAGTAGAGACAGTGGGTGCAGCCAACTTCTTCAGAAAGTTTGGCTGAGAAGGCAGCAGTTGAGAGGAGAATGTGACATCATGTGATGACCTTTTCTTTTTAAAGTTGAGAGAAACCTGACTGTTTAAATGAAAATGGGAACGATCTGGTAGAGAGGACGAATTTTAATTATCTAGGAGAGCAAAGTATGGATAATTGAAAGTGTGTAATGTTTGTGAAAAAGCCAGAAGGAATGGAGTCTTTAATACATCTGTTGTTAAAGTAGGCAAGGAAAGGATCTGTGTACAGATGGGGATACAACTAGAGGTTTAGAGGCTGAAGTTGAGGGATTTTCTGTGGGGTAAATTGTTTTAATTTTCTTTGTAATGTGGAATAGTAGAATCTCTCTCTGGTGGAGAATATTCACTTTGAGGAGTGTGTGCAAGGTGTAAAAATTAATTATGAAAAAAGAGAATGTGAATTCAGTTAGCCTGGTTACTTGGTATTTATTTCTGTGAAGTAAATCTCTGTCATTAGTTAGTAAATTATTATTGGTACTGTTATTTTCATGATGTACAAATTTAATATCGGTATCCACATAATACTGTTACTGGTAAGTTTGTTAAAAATAAATTTTAGGCTCCAAAATTGTCCATTTTTCCATTCATACAATTAGACAGTTCTTACAGAAATGATCTTTAGCTATCTTTCTTATTTTAACTTTGGTAGTGTATCATTCCCAGAAGGTCTGGTAAAAATTATACTCTGTGTACAAACATTTTCAGCTTTTATTTAATCTATTAATGACACTTTTTTTCTGTGTATCTATTAGGATTTTTTCTGTGAATTTAGTGAACAATCACCTTGTGTTCTTTCAAGATCTCTATTACAAGTAAGTTCCACTTAGTATCAAAATATGTCTTTAAACATCAAATACTGTGTATTGACATCGTTTTATTGATGGATGGAACAAAAGGTAGATGCTTTTAAAGGCCATTCCACAGTTAGTGGTATATTTTTGTAACAGAAGTATTGACTTACAGTGTTAGACATGCATCAAGACCATATTCTGGGCCATAAAATAAACCTTAATAATTAAAAAAAAATTGAAATCATACAAACTATGCTCTCTATTTTGGAGTTAAATTAGGAATCAGTAACAGAAGTATCTGGAAAATTCTCCAGATATTTGGAAATTAACACACTTCTAAAGAACCCATGGGTTCTTTATTAACACACTTCTAAAGAACCCATGGTCAAAGAGGAAGTATTGAGGGTAATTGGAAAATATTTTGAACTGAATGAAAATGAAAATATCAGAATTTGTGGGATACAATTTAAGCAGTGTTTAGAGAGAAATTTATAGTACTAAATGTTCATATGAAAAAAAGGAAGAAAGGTCTGAAATTATAATTTAAGCTTCTATTTTAAAAAAATAGAAAAAGAAGAGCAAATCAAACTAGAAGGAAGCAGAAGGAAATAACAAAGATAAAAGCAAAAATGAGTAAAATAGGAAAGAGACAAACAATAGAGAAAATCATTGCAGCCAAAAGCAGGTTCTAAAATTGATGAACCTCTAACTAGATGGAACAAGAAAAAAAGAAGATACAGGTGAATAATATCAGGAATTGCTACAGACCCTAAACAAATTAAAATGGTAATATGGGAATATTCTAAACAACTGTATGTCCATAAATGCAAAAACTTAAATGAGATGGACCAATTCCGTGAGGGACACTACCAAAACTCACTCAAAAAGAAATAGAAAATTTGAATAATCCTGTATCTATCAAAGAAATTGTGTTCATAGTTAAAAGCCTTCCAACAAAACTCCAGGACAATTCTATACACAGTCTCTTTCAGAAAATAGAAGAGACAAGGGCACTCATCATATGAAGGCTGCATTACCTCTGTACCAAAACCAAACAAAGACATTTCAAGCTTAGAAAACTATAGACCTATATTCCTTATGAACATAGACATAAAAATCTTAAAAAATCATAAAAATTTTGGTACAGAGGCATTACCTCTGTACCAAAACCAAACAAAGACATTTCAAGCTTAGAAAACATAGACCTATATTCCTTATGAACATAGACATAAAAATCTTAAAGTATTATCAGATCAAATCCAGCAATATGTAAAGAAAGAATACATCATGACCAAGTGGGTTTTATCCCAGGAATGCAAGGTTGGTTCAGTGTTTAAAGTGTAATTTACTATATAATCTAAAGTCTCAATAGATTGAGGAAAACCATTTGACAAAACCAACGTCCATTCATGATAAAAACTCTCAGCAAAACAAGGAATAGAAGGTAACTTCCTTAATCTGATAAAGGGCATGTGCCAAACACCTATAGCTAACATCATACTTGATGACGAAAGATTAAATTCTTTCTTCCTGCTGGGAGGAAAGCAAGGATGTCCACTCTCGTCACTCCACTTTCACTCAACATAGTACTGGAAATCTTAGCCAGTGGAAAAAGGCAGGAAAAGAAATAAAAGGCATACAGTTGAGAAACTGAGAAATAATGTTTCTTTACAGACAACATGATTATCTATGTAGAGTACCAAGGAATCTGCAAAGAAGTTCCTAGACCTGGTGGATGAGTTTAACAGTATCACAGGATATGAGGCCAATTTACAAAAAGCAGTTGTATTTCTATGTATTTGTAATGAACAATGCAAATCAAAAAATTTAAAGCAGTACCATTTATAATAACATCAAGAATGGAATATGTAGGTATAAATCTAACACCTGTTTGGAGAACCTGTATACTGAAAAACTACAAAGTACTGATGAAAGACATCAAAGGAGACTTAAATAAATGGAGAGATACATCTTGTTTGTGGATTGGAAGAATTGATATTTTTTTAAGATGTCAGTTCTCCCCAAAATTGATTTACAGATTCAGAGCAATCCCAAAATCATAGCAGAAATTTTTGTAGATGTCAACAAGCTGCTTCTAAAATTTATATGGAAAGGAATAGAAACTAGTACAGCCAAAAACAAATTTGTAAAAAAAAAATAAAGTTGGGGAACTCAGTACTACCTGACTATGAGACAGGTGTGCTGTTGGCAAAATGATGGACATGTGATCAACGGAACCAAGGGGAAAGTCCAGAGAAGTTCTGATCCTTAATTAGTCCTTTATTATGTAGTACTGTATGTGAAACCATAAAACTGTTAGAAGAAAGGATAGGAGAAAATTTTCGTGACTTTGGGAAAGGTAGAGAATTCTTAGGTATGACATCAAAAGCACAGTCCATTTAAAAAAAATGGCAAGTTGATAAATTTGAAACTTTAATTCTGTGGAAGACACTTAAGAAAATGAAAAGAGACTCTACAGAGTAGGAGAAAATATTTGCAGATCATGTCTGACAAGGGACTTGTATCGAGAACATAAAAAGAATTCTATAAATGTAACAGTAAGAAAACAGGGAAATGCAAATTAACACCACAATGGAATACCACTATCCACCTATCAGAATATCTTTAAAATAAAGCAAGAAGAAAGAACAAAACTGAAAATATCAAGCACTGGAGAGGATGCATTACTGATAGGAATATGAAGTGCTATATCCACTTTGGAAAATGATGGCAGATTGTTACAAAAACAAATATACAAATTTTACTCTTGCTTATTTACCCAAGAGAAGTGGAATCTGACATTCTCCTAGAAACCTGTATGCATGCCTGTGTTTAAAGCTGTTTGGTTCGTGATCACCAAAAACTGGAAACAACTCAAATGTGTTAGGAAATCAAGTAAGGTATAGTATAGTAAATATTCAGATACATTGAGATTGTTAAGGGCAGAAAATTAAATGTAAATTATTATTAAATAGTAGTGTATTTCAATTTAATAATTTATTATTTTAACTATATTTTTCCAATTTCAGAAAGTTTGTATGTATTCCAAGGTGTTTATTAGAGATAAGGTTATAGACTGACTTGATATTTGTAACCATTAAATATTTCATAATTTATGAAACCCTTTCTTGTATATTAGCTCATTTGACATATTCAGACCCATCAGTTCACGTTTCACTAGTTCAATATTACTACTCTTGACCTGAGAGATTTTTTTCTGCACATTTTTTGTTCTCCTGCATCAGAATACACCTTAAATAGGGATTAATAAGTAGTACCCATTGTGGAGGCATTGTGGAAAAAGAAATTTTCCACCAACTTTTTACATTTTAATCTCTTGTATTTTGTGGCATTTATAAGAAGTATGTTCATGTCACAGTAATGACAACTACATGTACAATATGTCAAGATTGTGACAGCATTACTAATATATATAACATTTGTTTTAAGACCACTTTCCTGGTGGATAACAAAAAGGTCTTTGGAACCCATCTCATGCAAGACATGGTGAAAGATGCACTTCGGTCTTTTGTCAGTCCTCCGGTGCTCTCCCCAAAGTAAGTTTCATAAGACATTGTATAGCATGTGTGTTTCTTAAAAGCCCAAGTTCTCTGTGCTCCTTTATAGCAAAGACATAAAAACCGTTGGAATCAAGTCTCCACATGAAAAAATAACTCAATCATGTTAAAATTAATTGATTTCTGCCACATATTATTTAGATTTTTTAAAATTTTATTTAAATTTATTTATTTTTGGCTGCGTTGGGTCTTCGTTGCTGTGCGCAGGCTTTCTCTAGTTATGGTGAGCGGGGGCAACTCTTTGTTGCGGTGCGCGGGCTTCTCACTGTGGTGGCTTCTTCTGTCGTGGGGCACTGGCTCTAGGTGGCGGGCTTCATTAGTTGTGGCTTGCGGGCTCTAGTGCACAAGCTTAGTAGTAGTTGTGGTGCATGGGCTTAGCTGCTCCGCTGCATGTGGGATCTTCCTGGACCAGGGCTTGAACCCATGTCCCCTGCACTGGCAGGCAGATTCTTAACCACCGTGCCACCAGGAAAGTCCCAATTTAGATTTAAATTGAGGTTTTTGTGAAGTTGATATTGGGTCCAGTACGAGAAGAAAAGCTTACAAGGAGTGATCAGAAATTCAGCAAGTTGTATTCACCCTTACTGTGTGCAAAGCACTGTGCTAAGTAGGCACTTCGGGGAAATAATTATGAAATGATAAGATTTCTTCTCAATAATCTGATCTAGATAGAAATAGAAAATGCAGATAATCGATCCTTAAATTATATTCTGGTAGAGTCACCTCCCCAAAAACATGCTGCCATAAAATGCTGGAAAGGATCGTTCGAGTTGGCATTTTGGAAAACAGTGCCAACTTTATTGGCATTTGCCTCAGGAAAGGAAGAAAGGAGATGTTATTTCTTAGGAAAGAAACCAGGATGTGTGAAGACATGGTGTTTGAAATTATATATTTTAAGAAAAGTTAGTGGTTCCGCTTTCAATTTGTTGAATAAATCGTGCCACATTTCACATAAAACTCTGGTAGCTTCCTGTCTTAGGTTGGTTCTCCAGAAGCTGACCCTGATACAAAGATTCATGTAAATGTAATTTAGAAAGTAATTCCAGGAAAACTTGCAGGGTTGCAGGCAGGTGGGACATAAAAAGGAAGAAAGCCACTTGAAGGTGTGCTTCACAGTTGGTAACTTTGGTTTGGTCCTGTCAGGGAGCCCTGGAGACTTGTGTGGATTATACCTCACAGTTGTCCTGTCAGGGACAAGGGAACCTGAGAATTTACATATCTGTCAGTTAATAACTGCCGCTGGGAGGCATCCTCAGTGTTGGTTACATTTCCAGTTTCATTGACAGTAAAGGCCAAAGTCCTTATTGTTGAACCCATGAGGCCCCATGTGCTCTGGGTTAGACCCCTGTCTTGGTGCCTCTCTGACCTCATCTCTTACCATTGTCCCCTCACCTTCTTTGCTTCAGCCACACTGGCCTCCTTGCTATTCTTGTAACTTAACTGTCCCTCTCTCACCTTACAGCGTTCACATACAATCTGGGGTAGAGGGTATTTTCCTCAAAACTCCCCAGGTTGACTCTCTCACTGCCTTAAGTCTATTCAGTGTCACCTCAGTGAGGGCTGCCCTGATCAGTCAATTTAAAAAGTATAAACCTTCCCCATTCTCCCAACCTGCCCAGCACTCCATTTCTCTCTCTTGTAACAATTATCCTCTTACATACTATATGTAGAGGGGTTCCCAGACCCAAGCCCAGTGTGCGTGCATGCGTGCTTGTGTGTGTGTGTGTGTGTGTGTGTGTGTGTGTGTAGGCTTCCCTACAACAAGTAATTCTCAGATGCCAGCAGGGTGCCCAAGAATTCAACTCAATTCTGACACTTGTCTACCTGGAGATAGAATCAGATTCCATAGGTAAAGGGCTTGGTCCCATAAGACCACCCTCTACTTCCCAGGTTGTTACTTGTGCTTCTGACTGACCGACTGGCTACAAATTAGAGGTTCTGACCAACCCCTCCTCTGGTACAGTTAATTTGCTAAAATGACTCAGCTCAGGAAAAGCCATTTGCTCACTAGATTACCAATTTATTATAAAAAGATGTTAAAGGATACAGATGAAGAGATGCATAGAGTCTGAATGGTGGCACATGGAAGCATGTTCCCCAATGTGGAAGCTCTTGGAAAAGGGCCCCAAAGCTTTCCTTTTCTGGTTTTTATGGAGGTTTCATTAGATAGGCATGATTACTAAATCATTGGTGAGTGGTGATTGATTGAACCTCAAGCCCCTCTCCCCTTCCAGAAATCAGGGAGTGGGACCAAAAGTTCCAAGCCTCTAATCACAAGGTTCTGGTAACCAGTCCCCATTCTTAGGTGCACTCCAATCACCTCATTAACATAAGGAAAGACACCTTTATCACTCTCAACCCTTAGGAAATTCCAAGAGTTTCAGTAGCTGTGAGCCAGGAACTGTGATGAAGACCCAAATATATCTGAGAAATATATATCTGAATGACAAAATACATATTTATTATAAATCATATTGCACTATATAATTTGCTTGTTCATTATGATTACTTCTATAAGAGCCTGTATAATTCTTCATTATGTTTGTTTATTTCCACCCCCCATATATATAGAACTATATAAATTCCACAAGGTCAGCGCCTATAGTTTTGGCTGTTTGTTCACTGTTGTGTAGTAGGTGCTGGAACAGTGTCTGTCACACAGTAAGCACACTTTGTTGAATGAATGAATAAACAAAGAAATAAAAGTTGAACGGTTAGGATAGTTTGGGGTTAGAGTCCAGAAAGTTTTGAATCGTTTGGTAAAGTTTGGTCTTTATTTTATGGTCAGTGAAGAACTGATTGAGTTTTTAGGAGGGAATTGGCATAGTAAAATATGTATTTTTTAATTGGAGGCAAATTGGTAGTAATTAATGGAGGCAAAATGTTTAGCTAGGCTAATTCCGTTGTACAGGTGAGAGATGAGGAAGGATTAAACTCTGGGAATATAAAGGAGGAGACAGGTTTGAGAAACATTTCAGTAGTAAAATTTAACAGGAAGCTGATTTAATAGGGGAAGGAAAGCAGGGGTAAAGTAAGTTGATTTAAAACAAGAAACAGAAGCTGATTATATAAATAATACATGGCCACACTTGAAAATTTAAACATGGTAGAAAAGTATGTGGAAAACAGTGAAAATCAGCCGAAATCTTACCTCTGAGATAACTACATTTCGCTGACCATCACCGTGGATATCTTTGTGTATAAAGACACACACACCTGTGACTTTATATATATTTGGGATCACATTAAACAGTTTGTTTTTATCAGGAACTTTTAAATTATTTTTTATGGATTGCTTTTTAAAATAAATTTTAAAATAAAAACTTTTAATCTTTTTTCCATTCAGAAATACATCATGATTTTATGTTTCGGAGTACCTAGTTAATTCTTTTTAACGGATGCCAAATGTTTCATAATATGAATGTATTTTATAGGGTGGGGTTACTGCGTGGGAGGACATGTGTAGTTTTAATTTTAATATAAGCAGATTGTATTCTGAAAGATTTCAACAATTTATATTTCTATTAACAGTATAAGAGAGTACACTTTCCCTGCATCCTGACCAGCAGTAGGGGTTATCATTCTTTAATTTTTTCCAGTATGTTGAGTGAGAAGTGATATCTCATTGTTAGTTTAATTTTAGCACTTAATATGATATTTATTGGACATTTAGAATTGTTCTATAAATTGCTTGTTTATATCCTTTGCCCATTGACTTTTTTTTTTGAGGGAATAGTATAGTATTATAGAACATTTTAAATAGAAGATCTAATGAACATAGTCTTTTTCTCTTCTGTTTACAAAAAGTTTTCCAGTTTTAAAGTATTCTTGTTTTTGAAATAAGAAAGTATAAATGGAAGACCTCTTCCCTTTGCTTGATAAACTACCACTTCAAGTATTTCAAGATGCAACTTGTTTCCCTTTCCCCTGACTCCCCCCTCTCCTACTCCTGTAGGATTTTTTTTACACACATACACACACACACACACACACACACACACACACACTGTATTTTATTTTTACAAGAGATAAACTGACACCAAGCATTGCAAATGGACGACCACAACAAAAGCAACAATGATTGCAATTACCAAACACGAAACACACTCATACTATGTCATAATATTGACAATCAGTCCAGTAACCCTCCACTGTAACAGCTCCTTTACTTTGCAGTGAAAATTGACTTGTGTATTTTTTGCCTCTGAGTCCTTGTGGGATTTTTTTTTTTAATTCAAACAGAAAGTCATAAAAATTATAATCATCCTCATCAGTTCACTCAGTCCCATGTAATTAATTTTTTTTTTCATCTTGATCTTCTGTTAGCACTTTTGTGAATTCATCAGTTTTCCATTAGGGTTCTGAAAATGCATATTCATTCAGTTCAGCAGTATAGTCAGTTACCAGAAACCTGTACTTGTCAGAGTCATTTCCGTGAATTCCTTGCAGATGAAACCCTTTTAGAGGAACATTTTTGCAAAAGCATCAGAGTACACCCAGAACTGTCTGTAAATGACAAAAGACTTAAAAATGACCACAGTTAGGGCTTCCCTGGTGGCGCAGTGGTTGAGAGTCGGCCTGCCGATGCAGGGGACATGGGTTCCTGGCCTGGTCTGGGAGGATCCCACATGCCGCGGAGCGGCTGGGCCCGTGAGCCATGGCCGCTGAGCCTGCGCATCCGGAGCCTGTGCTCCGCAACAGGAGAGGCCACAACAGTGAGAGGCCCGCGTACCGCAAAAAAAAAAAAAGTGACCACAGTTAAAGATTTGATGAAAGTTCATAATAATGCAATTGACAAGGAAATTTAGTTATTTCTGAGATATTCATTTTAAAGTAATAACTAGAATTATGACTTATAACATTATACCAGAACATATAAGATTTTTAGAAATTTCATGTAATGTCTGAAACATTTATATTAACATATTTCCATACAAATAACCCAAAGAAAGTTTAGTATTAGTTGTTTTTTTGTTTTTTTATACTGCAGGTTCTTATTAGTCATCAATTTCATACACATCAGTGTATACATGTCAATCCCAATCACCCAATTCAGCACACCACCATCCTCAACCCACTGCGGTTCCCCCTTTGGTGTCCACACGTTTGTTCTCTACATCTGTGTCTGAACTTCTGCCCTGCAAACTGGTTCATCTGTACCATTTTTCTAGGTTCCACATACATGCGTTAATATACGATATTTGTTTTTCTCCTTCTGACTTCACTCTGTATGACAGTCTCTAGGTCCATCCACATCTCAACAAATTACTCAAATTTCGTTCCTTTTTATGGTTGAGTAATATTCCATTGTATATATGTACCACAACTTCTTTATCCATTCGTCTGTGCCCATTGGCTTTTATTAAGTGGTTTACTTTTTTCAGAAAATTTGTGGTAACTCTTTGTATATTATGAGAGGTTAATCTTTTATCTGTGATAGGCATTGCAGATTTATTTTTTTCCCTAATCTTTTGTCACATCAAAATGTGAAAAATGCTATTTGAATTTTGATATGGATTACACTGAATCTGTAGATCACTTTAAGTAGTATGGACATTTTAACAATATTAATTCTTCCAATCCATGTGCCTGGAATATCTTTCCATTTATTTGTATCTTCTTCAGTGTCTTTCATTAATGTCTTACAATTTTCAGTGTACAGACCTTTCACCTCCTTGGTTAAATTTATTCCTAGGTATTTTACTCTGTTTGATGCTATTGTAATTGGGATTGTTTTCTTAGTTTCTCTTTCTAATAGTTCAGTGTGACAGTTTTTTATATTGAGTTTGTATCCTACAACTTTACTGAATTCCTTTATTAGTTCTAACAGTTTTGGTGGAACCTTTAGGGTTTTCAATATATAATACCGTGTAATCTGCAAATAGAGATCATTAAAAATTAGTTTTAAATTTCTTTGATTAAATATATCATATATTCAGATGTATGAACTGACAGACATCTGTACTGCCATCCATTTTAAGCAAAGTTTTTATTTTGCTTTTATAAATTCCATTACTGGTAAGGAAATTGATAAAATTTTATAAATACTAAATATATTGTTAATATGAATTAATAAATTTTATTAATTCCCTTATTTAATAAATATAATAAATTAGTGTCTACTATTGCCAGATACCTTTCTGGGTTCTGGAGAAAAGACACTCCTGCTGACAAGGAGCTTGCCTTACAGTGAGAGAGACTAAACAGTAGACAAATATATAATGTCAGGTCATAGTAATGTATAGAAAGATAAGGTAAGATAAGATGGTTCTCTTAGATGGGAGGCCTCTTGGAAGTGGTGATACATGTAAATAAACAGAGAGTGAGCTATGCAAAATCAGGGGATGGAGCTTCCTGACAGTAAGTAATAACTGAATCGTCTCAAGAGTAGGGCTGAGCTTAGGTATCAAGGAGTGGGCTAATTTTAATGAATTCATTCTTGAAAGATATTAAAGACCCAAATAGCTTTTGTTTATATGGGTCCTGTTTATTGATACCTACTATTTTAGAAATTAAAACAATACTTTAAAAATATTTATTCTTTTTGAAAAACAGTAAATCTATTACATGTTAATATACATACATAACATTCATAAATTGCATATTAACAAAATTTTTATGGAAAATAACTTTTTAAGAAAAATTAGTAAGAAAAGTGGAATTGTTTTACCTTTTTGCAGATCTCTTTCATGTCTGTTTTAGTAGAAGATAGCTGGATTATTTTAACCTGCATCTACTTTCAATCTGTTGTAATATTACACACCATGTAGCCTCTGGAAAAGCCAACTGTACACTTGTGAGAGAATGAGAGCAAAAGGCAAATAACATCTTAATGTTATTATGAAAATAGTTTTGACCTTGTGTTCTCCCCAAAAGCATCTCAAGGGCCATCCCTACCATCACCACCAGGTGAACCTAGGGCACATTTTGAGAACTGCTGACTATAATTTCAAATCCTCCTCCCTCACCTCATCCTTTTCTCTTACTTTAGTCCTAGAGGTAACCACTACGTTACAGTTTATGTGTTTCACTTTTATGAATGCTTGTATACTTTACCCAAATATATGTGTCCATAAATAATATCAGTTTATTTTATGTTTTTAAACTTTGCATAAATTTTGTCACACTATATATACATCCTTTTGTCACATGATTTTTCCCTTCAACATTAGCATTTTGAAATTGGCCAAGTTTATCCAGCAAATTTATTTTATTTGTTAAAATCTGTCCTTCAACTGTACTGCAGTTTATTTTGCTTTTCTCTACAATTGGATAATTTACCTTGTTTCTAATTTATCACTGTTAAAATCAGTGCTGTAGTGAACATCTTTGAATTATGTCTCCTTTTGCACGTAGACTATATACTTTAAAATACAATTAATTGCCAATCATAGGCATGTGCATCTTCAGCTTTACTAGTTTTGCCAAATTGCTTTCCAAAATAATTGAACCAATTGGTATGCCAGCCAACAGTGTATAAGGATTCCAGTTTCCCCATAGTCTAGGCATTATCAGACTCTTCAGTTTTTGACAATATGACGTATATGAAATAGTGTCTACATCCTCTTAATTTGCATTTTGTCTTTTCTATTTAACAGTCTTTAACACTTAGATTCCACACTTATCATTACCCATTTAGATTTAACTACAGTTTGATCCTCATTACTTGCAGATTCTGTATTTGTTAATTTGCCTACTTGCTAAAATGTATTTGTTAACCCTCAAACCAATATTCACTCTGCTCCTGCTGTATTCATGGACATGTGCAGAGTGGCAAAATATTCAAGTCGCCCAACGCTGAGGTCAAACAAGGCAACTCTGTCTTCTTGTGCCTTATACTGTAAACTCTATTAGATACCCCTGTTTTTGTGCTTTTTGTTGGTGATTTTGTAGTTTAATGGCCTCCAAGTGTAGTGATGTGCTGTCTAGTGTTCCTGGCACAAGAAGGCTGTGGTGTGCCTTACAGAGAGATTATATGTGTGTTAGATAAGGTTTGCTCAGGCGTGAGTTCATTGCTAATCAATTAACAATGTACATTACGTATAGTGTCTTTAAAAAGAAATACAGGTAAACCAAGGTTATACATTGATCAGCTGATTAAAATGTTGGGACCAGAGGCTGGCAGGAACCTAACCCTGTATTTTACCCTAGCAGCAGTGTTTCAGTATTCTCTGTTCAGGGTCCACAGCAAGTTTATAGACCATAACTATCACAAATACCAAGAATCGACTGTGTATATAGGAAAGTTCATTGCATGGTAGCCTATTGATGTTATCCTGCTGTTTTAAAAATTCCAATGTTACAGATGTTACAATGTTTTTTTTCCTTTGTGAGTGACTTGACACTTTCTTCTGGAGGACTGTAGATTTCTCTTTATTTTAGGAGTTCAAGAGTTTTACCAGAATGTTCATGTGTGATTTTCAACTATTCCTATCTGGAAATCAGTCATTAAAGCCTCAAGTCTTCAAATCAGATCATTTTTCCTATTTTATTATTTATTTAATTATTGCCTCACCTTCATCTGTTTCTGTTTCTTTTTTTTTTTTAAAGAGCTCCTTATATACTCTATCTTGTAGATTTTCCCCCCTGTATTCCTCATGACATCTATCTCTTACTTCTGCTGTGTTGTAAAAAAGTTGTTCCCTAGATCTTCAAGGCTACTATGAGCATCTTTCACCTACTAAATTTTTAAATTTGAAAATCCTAATTTTCAGATCCAGAAAGTCTTTTTTTTAAGGGCTTTATTTTTGTCATCTTAAGTAATTTTCTTACTTTGGGCCTTCAAGCCCAAAGTAAGTGGCCTTCCACTTCTGTTTTGCTGCCACCTGTTCCAGGTGTCCTGCCGTTTCTTTCTCCTGGCTGCTGCATGCTTTATCATTATCTGTTGCGTGAACATGACTGTTTATCTTTGAGGTTCTGGTCACATTGCTCAGTTATGGCAAACACTTAGGAGTAGCAAGTTGTCAGCTCCTTTCAGTGCACCAGGAAAAGTGTTTACTTTTTCCCATCTCCTTAGGTGCAAAGGCTACAGTCAGTCCCACCTCAGGGAAAGAAAAAAAAATCTTTCCAACTATTCAGCCCTGTATTTCCTCCAGGGCCAGGCAGGTAGCAGATCCTCCCAGACTGTAATGTTAGCAGTCTTCAACTTAGTAATGTATTTGGTTCCATTTTCTCATTTTCCCACTTTCCCTATGTGTTGGTAGCACCTACAATAATCACCACTTCTATTTGTAGGCCAAATAGTTTAACTTTAATAACAAGAATATTATATTATCTTACAGGTGCTGCCTATATAATAATCACCAGGCTAAGGACTGTATTGATTCCTTTGTTACTCACTGTGTTCGGGTAAGAACTACAATTTGGATCATTATGGTGGACACTTAAAAATCGTGGTGTGCAGTATCTTCAGTAGCATTAATTTGTGCTATTTTTTCATCTGACATTTCTTATTCATCTTCCCTGAAATTCGTAGGAAATTTCTGTCTCTTCTTACACTCAAGTGGATAGCTTCATAACCTGTAGTCTTCCTGGAACGTTGTTAGATACTGAGGGCACCTTTTGATGCCCTTTCACTGTATCCTTTGGGGACCACAGAAACAGAATAAGCTATGACCTCCATCTGGGAAGAAAGGAGTTCAGTTTTTTTTTTTAAATGGACACAAAAACTTTATTTATTTTTGACCTTATAAACAAAGAATATGGGTAACATCCCCAGGCACTTATCTTTGTACTGACTTAATGAGAACAGGATTATAGTAAAATTAAAATTATCCCTTTTAGATGAGAGCATGAACTTTTTTCAAATCTCAAATAATTTGGAAAAATAAAAACCTTGTAGGTGATTAATTATAAATCATTCTTATTTAATTATAAGCTCTTTATAGACAGCTCTTTCTTGCCTAATTCCAGTTACTAAATATATATATGTGTGTGTGTGTGTGTATATATGTATATGTATATAATCTGTATAGATATAAAGGCAGCATGGTTTAATGAAAGGAAAACTAATAAAAGACCAGATTTTATTTTTATTACTAACATTTTATTGTTATTAGGCAGATCACTTTACTTTTCTGTAAACTTCTCAATCTTTAAAAAGTGAAACGTTAATACTGCCTCTATACCCCTTATCGGCTGTTTATCAATTAAATGAGATAATATCTGTCAAAGTATGCAAATGTAAAACATTATTATCCTTAAAGAATCTTAAAATGCATACTTCTTAAATCAGAACAAACTTCTGATCCTGTCTGTTGTCTGATTCATGAAATGTTACAATATTTTATATGAGAATACTGTGTAGGTAAGAATAGGAATAAAGAACCTTAGTCAGGGTTTGTAGGTATTAGCCATTATCTAATTATTAAGCATTCTGGTATATTTAAAGCAGCAGAGAAGTGTCAGCCTTGAACATTGACTTTTGGCTTGACATAAGCAAAAAAGAAACTGTCCCTTTTAATTTGTGGGAAAATATCTAAAGATTGAAGGAAGATATTTTTGCCATATGAAAACAAGTTTCATAAACAGCCATTCCTCTAGCTATTGGTAAATTCCAGTATTGTTTCTTAAAAAGAAACACCTATGTAAAAAGTATGCATAGCATGATTCTTCTAGACATTTTTTTCCCTTAAACAAGATTTTGAAAACTTGTTAACTTTTGAATGTTAATTTTCTTTAGTATAAGCATATTTCATATTGACGGTTAACAAACTGTTTGTGTATTGTAGCCATTCTGTAGTCTCATTCAGATCCATGGACATAACAGGGCTCGACAGAGAGATAAGCTTGGTCATATTCTTGAGGAATTTGCCACCTTGCAGGATGAGGTAAGAGCCAACAAGTTGCCCTCCCTTCCAAAATTAAGCAATTCATATACCTTGACCAGATTTTCAAAAACAATTCTTTGGAACAGTAATTTGGCTATTTAATTTTTCAATATGGTGAATTGACTTAAAATGTAACAGTTATGTATGCCAAAGAAAGGGTTTACAGAACAAAAGAAAACAATAATCCAAACCTTGAAACATCTTAAATTATTTTTTTTGATAATCGGGATGAATTGTAAAATATGCGTAGAGCTGTAGTTATAATTAGAGCAAGTTTACATTATAATAAAAATGTATTAATCTTCAAGTAAATTTGTGAGCAGAACCATATTAATAATATAACTAGAGTTATGATGTCAGTTATTTTTATTTTTGTACTATAAAATGGATATCTTTTTAATTTAGGAAATGTTTAGATAAATGTTATGCTTTGAGAAATGAGAAGTTTGAATGTAGACCTAACCAAAGGTGCATTTGAAAGTATGAATTCTTGAGGTGGTGAGATGTACATTTTCTGCTCATGTGCTGTTTTTAGCTGTATGTTTTTGTAATTCTCTCATTACGTTAAAAAGAAAGTTAATGTTATGATGTTTTGTTGTGATAGGCAGAGAAGGTTGATGCAGCCCTTCACACTATGCTGCTGAAACAGGAGCCCCAAAGGCAACATTTGGCCTGTTTAGGTACCTGGGTCCTTTACCATAACCTTCGAATTATGATACAGTATCTTCTAAGTGGCTTTGAATTGGAACTCTACAGCATGCACGAGTACTATTACATATATTGGTAAGAGAGCAGTTGGAGTTAAAATTGGTGGTGGGTGGGATACGTAACATCTGAGAGAGTATCTGTAAAGTAGAGTGTTAACTTTAAGGTACTTTTTTATTTACTGTATTTGAAATTTAGTTGTGGGACAATTGAAAAATATCTGTTGAAAATTAGAGCTAGATCATCTTAAACATCTTAAGTGTCATAAAAATGTACAAATATATTTTTTCTAGCCATTGTAATATTTATTTAAAATTCACTAATAAAAGTGGCTTCAAAGTAAATGGATTAAGTGACGAGCTTTTGTTGTTTCCAAAGAGAAAAATTAACATACATTTTGCACTGACTTCAGTGATGCTATGTACTAGCTGTGGAATGTACTTAACTGAATTAAAGTTTCAAAATTTGAACCAGATCTTTCTTCTGAGAAGAAATTATGGCTAAGATTATCATTGGGAGTATAACTTGGCAAACTATGGCCCTGAGGATTTGTCTCAGGAGCTTTGAAGGAGTTGATAATAGGTGATCTTCAGCAGAGTAGTTCTTTGCTTTCAGTTGGAAATGAGATAAACGTAGTAAGAGGATGCTTGAGACTATTTTAGGTGTGAAATAGCTGTCACAGAAATAAAATAAGAAAATTGAGAGCTAATGAATTCAGTTATCTTGCATCTTTTTCTTAGTCTAGTAAAGTATGGTAATTTAGTTGTGGTAATTTTAAAATAGTAATGACCTATTATTGCCAATCACAAACAGCTAAGTTTAATATATTAGATCTTAATATATCTAAGATATACCTAATATAACTAATTAGATATTAGTTCATCTTTTTAATTCATATTTAAATTATTTAAGTTGGTATTTAAGATATTGTATATTCCCTGGAGTCACTGCTGGTGGAGGCAGGAAAGTCATTATATTCTACGCTGTTAACATGGTTTTGTGGTCATGGCTGCTAGGGCTCTTAACAGGTAATTCTTGGTTATGAAAAACAGATAACAACTCTTACCAACAGGTGTTGTTATAGCTACTTGGGATTTTTTTATTATTAATTCATACTAGACACCCCTATTCAAACGAGGCATTTTATAGGGGAACATGCTCAAGTATTGTGGTTTGAGGCAGCTAATTGGAAGCTTTTGTGCTCTTGATTTCTCAGGACACAATTTTTATATGTTTTTTTGCACAATGGATTGGCATATGATATTCAGATAAATACTCCATTAGAAATTTACCTGAATACTTGAGCAGATTCATTTCTTCTCTTGTTAAAAAAAGAAATTTTAGTTCTGCTTGTAAGTACCCTTCTGGTCTACTTTCATGTTAGTTTTAACTGCTTTTTAGTTTCAAAATTACAGATTGGGCTCCAATATTTTCACAAGGTATATATACACTGTTGTTCTTCTTCATGAATGTGATTCCTAAAGCATGTGGACCCTTCTAAAATCAGTAGAAAACAGTGATTCTTAAATTTAGCGTGCATCATAATCACTTGGAAAGCAACTTGCTGGGGCTCTGTTCCTAGAGTTCCTGGTTTACTAGGTCTAGGGTAGGACCCACCGAATCATTTGCATTTCTAACTGCTTTCCTGGTTAAGACTGCTGCTGGTCCTGAGATCACAACTGAGAATTGGTATAGCATATTAGCACACTGACTCTCCTTAGATATAATTAGATATAATTATAACTCTCCTTAGATATAATTGTGTATTAATTTTGATAAAGCACTTTAATAAAAGCTCATTGAAATATCTGATATTTGAAAGGAAAGTCCTGAATTGTGCCAGCTATCCCCTTTACTCGTCTGTCCTTCTGTTAGATAGTTAAAAGGTAAAAGGTATCATTAGTTCCCTATAGAAATCTTCTCAGGACTTCCCTGGTGGTCCAGTGGTTAAGACTCTGCGCTTCCATTGCAGGGGGCAGTGCCTTCGATCCCTGGTCAGGGAACTAAGGTCCCACATGCTGCATGGCACGGCAGAAAAAAATAAAAGAAGAAAAAAAGTCTTCTTATTGAGTTAAGAGAGGTTACAAACCCTCATTTTGTAGTGTGATGGGGGAAAAAATTCATTTGTATCCTATAAAAGTATACTACATTGAATGCTTTTCTTAAATTCATTGCCAGGAATGATTTTCTCTCCATGTGAAATTATATACTTTAAAATATATATATATATATATATATATATATATATATATACTGGTTTGCTTTAACTGCCAGGAAGTGTAGTGCTCAGTTTAGCTTTAAGATACAGTATCTGAGTCATTCCAGGTGTATCATTTCATTTGTTTTCGTTTTTGTTTTTTTCCCGTGCCACATGACTTGCAGATCTTAGTCCCTGACCAGGGATTGAACCTGGGCCACTGCAGTGAATGCGCCAGGTCCTAACCACTGGACTGCCAGGGAATTCCCTTGTTTTGCTTTAAAATGTTCTTTTTTTATGTTTTTTTTTAATGTGTTTTAATATTATAACCTGCCTTATAACTGTTTGAAAAATTGGGGGAATAGGTGTCATACACTCAAACTTGATCATAATAAAATTTCTTATAAATCTTTGATTTTCATTAATGTAGTAGTGGTCCTTAATTTTATTTAAAGAATATATATTCATATCCTAGATTTAAACTACTTTTCTGGCTTAAGAGAAAGTATTGTTCGTTAGTTTAAACTTATGAAAATTTAGTATCTGGTGGAATAATCTGTGTCACATTTCCTTATTGAATAAACTCAAGTAAATTGTATGCTAGCATGTTTATAATTTTTTATTTTTTCTGTATTTGTTTCCTTTTGTAATTAATAACAAAATAAGACATTTACTTAATAGGTTTTGGAGAAATGTGACCTATATTGATATAGTAAAAACAATTGAATGGCCATTCATTTGATTTACATATATATACATAATTATCAAGAAGTCTCTTTTTAATTGAAGTATAGTTGATTTACAATATCGTGTTAGTTTCTGGTGTACAGCAAAATGATTCAGTACTTTTGCAGATTCTGTTCCATTATAGGTTATTAAAAGATAATGAGTATAATTCCCTGTGCTATGTAGTAAATCCTTGTTGCTTATCTTACTTTATATATAGTAGTTTGTATCTGTTAATCCCATACCACGAATTTGTCTCTCCCCACCAGAAATCTTTAGAAAAGTTGTAAAACTCATATCATTGTAGGAAATTAAACAAAATTTTCTGCATTGTGTGGCAACAAGGGAGAGTTAATCATTTGTAATGCCCGTTTCTTGTAAGATCTGTCAATTATCTAATTGAATAATTTTGTTTTTGAAAAAAACTTCTAAAGCATTATAAAAAATATCTCTTTATTAATACTAGTACTTGTGTTGACCAAGCTATCTCATTTAGACATCTGCCATTAACTAACATTTTCTTTCCATTAAGGTATCTCTCTGAATTCCTTTATGCATGGTTGATGTCAACATTAAGTCGTGCCGATGGCTCTCAGATGGCAGAGGAAAGGATAATGGAAGAGCAGCAGAAAGGCCGTAGTAGTAAAAAAACAAAAAAAAAGAAGAAAGGTAAAAAAAAAAAAAAAAAAGAAAGGTGCTGTGAATTTTCTTTGAATTTTATTTATTTTTATACAGCAGCAGGTCCTTATTAGTTATCTATTTTATACATATTGGTGTATATATGTCAATCCCAATCTCCCAGTTCATCCTACCCACCCCACCCCCCCGTTTCTCCCCTTGGTGTCCATATGTTTGTTCTCTACATCTGTGTCTATGTTTCTGCCTTGCAAACCGGTTCATCTGTACCATTTTTCTAGATTCCATAAATATGTGTTAATATACAATATTTGTTTTTCTCTTTCTGACTTACTTCACTCTGTATGACAGTCTCTAGGTCCATCCACTTCTCTGCAAATGACCCAGTTTTGTTCCTTTTTATGGCCGAGTAGTATTCCATTGAATATATGTACCACATCTTCTTTATCCATTCATCTGTCGATGGGCATTTAGGTTGCTTCCATGACCTGGCTATTGTAAATAGTGCTGCAATGAACATTGGGGTGCATATGTCTTTTTGAATTATGGTTTTCTCTGGGTATATGCCCAGTAGTGGGATTGCTGGGTCATATGGTAATTCTATTTTTAGTTTTTTAAGGAACCTGCATACTGTTCTACATAGTGGCTGTATCAATTTACATTCCCACCAAGAGTGCAAGAGGGTTCCCTTTTCTCCACACCCTCTCCAACATTTGTTGTTTGTAGATTTTCTGATGATGCCCATTCTAACTGGTGTGAGGTGATACCTCATTGTAGTTTTGACTTGCATTTCTCTAATAATTAGTGATGTTGAGCAGCTTATCATGTGCCTCTTGGCCATCTGTATGTCTTCTTTGGAGAAATGTCTATTTAGGTCTTCTGCCCATTTTTTGATTGGGTTGTTTCTTTTTTTTAATATTGAGCTGCATGAGACTGAATTATTTTTAAACTTAAGAAATAAGTATAAAAAAAATAAAAATTAAAAAAAAAGAAATAAGTAACATTGGAGTGAGCTACCTGTGCATTTTAATGGGTGAATTAGTCATTATATTTTAATTCTCACCCATCTTCTCTTAAGAAGGTATAAGGGTAGAAACTGAGTCACAATATTGGTACAAACCTTTTGGTTCCTTTTCTTGCTTTTCTTTTACTGCTTTGCTATTTCATGTGTCAAAGGACCTTAGGACAAGAAGAAGTAGCCACATGGAATAAGATAGGTTAAGGAACAAGACAGCAGGAGACTTTTGATACTCTTTTGACAGAAGGCTGACAGCTCAGGAAGGAAGGAAATCGAGTTGTGCTGTTACAGTTAGCACAGAAGGATGATCACAGAGCACTTCAGCATACTGCCCAAGGACCATGAGGAGAAAGAAATGTTTCAGAGGGACTCCCCTGTTAATCACTCATGGGAGGGTACAGATAGGCTACAATTGTTACAAAATAGTGCTTTGTGTTCCCTTCAGATTTCAACACTTTGGGTGGGTCATTAAATGACTTGTATGCGTGGCTTTCCTATAAAAGAAGTCCCTGTATTGTGACCTGAGAAGAAATTACAATTAATTCATACTAAAATCTTGTGGTATTAACTATTTGGGAACACAGTTATTGTTTAAACTTTCTGCTATATTTTATTGTTTGTAGATTTGGGCCATAAAATAAAATTTAGCCTGTAGGAACAAACTGTTTGAAATTTTAATTTAGTAAACAAGGTAGAAGGAAGGTTTTTTTTTAAATTTAGATTTCTCCTGCAGTAATGCAAGAGGAAGGGGGAAAGAGTTTGGATGATTTTCTTTCTAATTACAGTTCGCCCACTGAGCCGAGAGATCACAATGAGCCAGGCATATCAGAACATGTGTGCTGGAATGTTTAAAGTAAGTTGCTACATTGCTATTACATTGTTTAATTCTTGGATTGGCCAAAAAGTTCGTTCCGTTTTTTTCTGTAAGACGGCTCTGGTAGCACTTAGTTGTCTTTAACTTCATTCGAAACAATTTTGTTAGATTGTATGTGACAGCTGTCATATCAGCGTGCATTTAAAAAAAGACATCAAAATTGGTGAATTTTTGTGTAGCCATTTTAATATTGAAATGGAAGAAAAGCAACATTTTTGGTATATTATGCTTTATTATTTCAAGAAAGGTAAAAACACAATCGAAACGCAAAAAAAGATTTGTGCAGTGTATGGAGAAGGTGCTGTGACTGATCGAACATGTCAAAAGTGGTTTGCGAAGTTTTGTGCTGGAGATTTCTCGCTGAACGATGCTCCATGGTTGGGTAGACCAGTTGGAGTTGATAGCGATCAAATTGAGACATTAATTGAGAACAATCAACGTTATACCATGCGGGAGATAGACAACATACTCAAAATAGCCAAATCAAGCGCTGAAAATCATTTGCAGCAGCTTGGTTATATGAATCGCTTTGATGTTTGGGTTCCATACAAGTTTAGCGAAAAAAAACCTTCTTGACCGTATTTGTGCATGGGATTCTCTGTTAAACGTAATGAAAACGTTCCGTTTTTAAAACAAATGGTGACGGACAGTGAGGAGTGGATACTGTACAATAATGTGGAACGGAAGAGATTGTGGGGCAAGTGAAATGAACCATCACCAACCACACCAAAGGCTGGTCTTCATCCAAAGAAGGTGATGTTGTGTATTTGGTGGGATTGGAAGGGAGTCCTCTATTATGAGCTTCTTCGGGAAAACCAAACGATTAATTTCAACAAGTACTGCTCCCAGTTAGACCAACTGAAAGCAGCACTCGACAAAATGCATCCAGAATTAGTTCAACAGAAAACGCATCATCTTCCATCAGGATAACGCAAGACTGCCTGTTTCTTTGATGATCAGGCAAAAACTGTTACAGCTTGGTTGGGAAGTTCTGATTCATCCACCGTATTCACCAGACATTGCACCTTCGGATTTCTATTTATTTCGGTCTTTACAAAATTCTATTAATGGAAAAAATTTCAATTCCCTGGAAGACTATGAAAGGCACCTGGAACAGTTCTTTGCTCAAAAAGATAAAAAGTTTTGGGAAGATGGAATTGTGAAGTTGCCTGAAAAATGCAGAAGGTAGTGGAACAGAAAGGGTGAATATGTTGTTCTATGTAGTTCTTGGTGAAAATGAAAAATGTGTCTTTTATTTTTTCTTGAAAACCGAAGGCACTTTTTGGCCAACCCAATAAAATGAACCCTCTTCTGTGATTCTTTCCAGGTTCTAATTTCACCTTTATTTTTACTATCTGCTTGAAAATTACCTTTTTTCAAAGTCTAGTGGTTTACTAATTTGTTTAACAAATATTGAACCCTTGTCATGTGTCAGATATCTTGTACTGGCTACATTGCAGCATACCAAGTCTAATCAGATGTGATCCTTGTGTCACGTGCCTAGTTAATGACAGGCCAGGTGACATATATGTGGCATAGGTACTAAGAGAAGGAAGAGTTTACTTCTGATTGATGATCAGGAAAGGTTTCTTAGAAGAGATGGGGTCTGGATTTTTTTTAGAAGTGTATTAGGAATGGGGCAAGCTCCACAGTAAATGGCTTAAGCAAAGCAGCCATTTTCAGGAGTTAGTAACTCTTAAGTTGTGCTTGGCAGTTCAAGAAATTATTTAAGGCAACTTATATTAAAATACATAAAGCAATATGGACTTCTGTGTGAAAAACAGGACCAATGCTTTTCTTATAAAAATTATATTCTGCTTTTTCTTCAGGAGCTTTTACTTGAAGGTTTCAAAGCTATTATAAAAGCATTAGGAAGAATAATGTGCATGTGGCATCATTTCCCTAGGAAAATTAGTAATATATTAGACATTGGAACTTGAACATTTTTTGTATAAAAGGTGGCTCAGGATATCAAAATGAATACTAAAGTCAGTTTTTCTCTCCCTGTTTCTGATTTCTGAGCCTTTTTTTGATTAACTATGTGTAAACAGCTGTTTCTTGTTTTCTATTCTGTATTAATGAGGATGTTCACATTTTCATATTAATACCATCTGTTTTTCTCTCTTTTTTTACTGTAGACCATGGTAGCATTTGACATGGATGGCAAAGTACGAAAACCCAAGTTTGAGCTCGATAGTGAACAAGTTCGATACGAGCACAGATTTGCTCCATTCAACAGTGTAATGACACCACCGCCAGTGCACTATCTGCAGTTCAAGGTGAACCTGCTCCTTAAAATAATTGTAAAATAGTTAGTCTTAGACCTCCTTGGATATGGGCTGTTCGTACCTAGCCATTTTGTTAAAATAGTCAAGTCAAACTAGTATTGGATCAATGGGATAAAGTAATAAAATAGCAGTTTTAAATAGTAGGAAAATTATTTGATTTTGGATATACTCATCACATTAACAGTTATTTAAATATGAGAATAATATGAGGTGTGGTATATGAAGGTTGAAAATTGAATAGGGGGCTTCCCTGTTGGCACAGTGGTTGAGAGTCCACCTGCCGATGCAGGGGACACGGGTTCGTGCCCCGGTCCGGGAAGATCTCACATGCCGCAGCGGCTGGGCCCATGAGCCATGGCTGCTGAGCTTGCGCGTCCAGAGCCTGTGCTCCGCAACGGGAGAGGCCACAACAGTGAGAGGCCCGTGTACCACAAAAAAAAAAAAAAAAAAAAAAAATAGGGACATGCCAAGTGTTTGCTTTAGTGTCTGTATGTGAATGGATAATAAATGTAGAATTCTTTAATTAAAAAAAGGTATTTTAGAGTTTTTTCATATTAAGCATGTTTTAAATAATAGTATTTCTTTTTTTTAGGAAATGTCTGACCTCAATAAATATAGCCCTCCTCCTCAGTCTCCCGAACTGTATGTGGCAGCTAGTAAGCACTTTCAGCAGGCAAAAATGATATTGGAAAATATCCCAAACCCAGACCATGAGGTAAGACTGCAGTCACAGTAATTCTAGAGGAAAAGCTTGGCAGGAAGTACCTATCTTACTACTGGATGACAGTTTAATTATAAAATGAACCTTACAGTATTAATAAATGAAGCCTGTCAGTGTTCCTGCTAAGGATTTCAAAAAGCTTTGCTAACCTAACCTTGTCAGACTTAAAATTATTTGATGAAAGAAGTGATGTAAATATCTCCTTTGTGTACATTTAGAAATCAATGCAAAGAGAAATGAAGACTTAGAACCATAAAGTAAGCAGAAAGAATAGAAATAAGATCCAGATTGATGCACAGTTCAGTTATGTTAAGATTTAAAATTTTTGATTTATAGTTTACTGTATTAAAATATAATTATATAAATCTTAAGTCTAAAAGGTGATCTGGTCAATTATCACAGGAAGTAAAAATAACTGTATTCCACTTGACCATTTAAAATGAAGACTATTTTGAGTATCATTCTACAGAGTTTAGAACTTGTAAAATATAAAATACTGTTTCAGCCTTTTGTTAGTTTCATAATTTATACCTAATTTTATTGAAATGCATTTATTCTGTAAATGAGAGTTACCTGTAACACAGACCATTTTGTGGAGTATATCTTGGTACAGCCTCCATGGAAGGGTATTTAGCAATCTGTCAAAAATCACATGTCCTTAGGCCCAGAAATTCTCCTTCTTGGGATTTATCTTATAGATACATGTGCACATGTGGGAAATGATGAATATACAAGAGTATTTATTACAGCAGGATTTGTAATAGTAAAAAAATGAGGAAACTTTAGTGTCCATCAGAGGGAACTGTTACATGCCTTTTCATCATGCAGTAGAGTACCGTGCAGCCCTAAAAAGGACAAGGAAGATATTTATTTACTGTAATGGAATGTTCTTCAGAATATAAGAAGTTTAAAAAGCAAGCTTAAAATCTGTATGTATAGTATGCTGCCCTTTCAGTCAAGGGGAAGAAAGGAAGACTACATGTATGTGTGGCAATATTATATGAATATAACATATCTCTGGAAAGATACATAAGAATTAATAACAGTGTTTGCTTCTTAGGAGGGTTGCTAAGTGCCTTAGGGAAGAGGGGTAGGAGAGAGATGACTTTTTAAAAAAATCATATATAGTCACATAATGAAAGAAAATAAAAGAGGGGAGTATAAAAATTAGAGGAAGGTGCCTATAATAGATGGAATATTTCTTTTAGTGGACTTCATTTATTTAACTCAACAAATATTGTTGAGTGCCTACTAGGTCCTAAGCACTCTGGTAGGTTCCAGCAGGGAAAAAACACAGAAATCTGGGCCCTCCTGGGGGCAGGGGAGGCAAACAGTAAATAAATAAATGTTATATAGTGTATTAGAAGATCATAAGTACTATGAAGAAAGATCAAGCTGGGAACAGGGATAGTGAATGCTACAAGGAGGCAGGTGGAGGGGATTAGACATTTTTAAATAAGTTGGCCACTGAGCAAGTCCTGGAAGAAGGTGAAGAAGCAAGTCACGTGGCCCTCTGGGGATGGAGCCTTCTAGGCAGAGGGATCCACTATGTGTAAAGGTGCAGAGGTAGGAGTGTGCCCTGTTGTATTTGAAGAACAGCCAAGGGCTTTTTTTTTTTTTGGCGGTACACGGGCCTCTCACTGTTGTGGAGCACAGGCTCAGCGGCCATGGCTCACGGGCCCAGCCGCTCCGCGGCACGTGGGATCTTCCCGGACCGGGGCACGAACCTGTGTCCCCTGCATCGGCAGGCAGACTCTCAACCACTGCGCCACCAGAGAAGCCGGCCAAGGGCTTTGTGTTGGAGTGAGGTGAACAAGGGGGTGAGCTGTTGGAGAGTTTTGAGCGGAGATGTGATCAGATCTGATTTTTGTCCTAAAGGATCACTCTGGCCACTGTGCTGAAAATAGACTGTGGTGGGACCAAGGGTGGAAGCAGGAGAGCCAGTTAGAGGCCATAGCTATGATCCAGTTGAAAGGTGGTGGTGCTAGTGGATCAGAAGTGATTGCGTCCTCTGTGAATTTTAAGGCCTAGTCAATGGGATTGATTGATGGTGATGGATTGGATGTGGGGTAAGAGAAAAAGAGTCAAGGATGGTTTTGAGGTTTTTGGCCTGAGCACCACCAGGGTAGATTGAGTCATGTAGGGAAGACTGCAGGCTGGAGCATGGGGGAGGCAGGGCTGGGAAGGTCTGGAGCTCAGTTTTGGACATGGCTTTTGGATGTCCAAATGGAGTAGTCATGTAGGTAAGTGGATGTGTGATCTGGAGCTGAGGAGAAGCAGTTCCTGAACTCGTGGTGACGTGTCAAGTGAGGTCACTAAGAGGGCAATGGGAACTTGTTTTCCTTCAAGTTGCCCATTACTTCCTCTTAAGAGAAGTGAATATTTCATTCCATTGTTATTCATGTGTTCAGGAGAAGTCTTTTAGACAAATGGTTGTCAGAAGTAACAGTTAACACTTAAAGGACACTTATTACCTGCCAGGTGTGGGTCTCAGCTCATAATATATATTAACTCACTTAATCCTCAGAACAAGTCTTTGTGGGAAAGGTAAATTATTATCCCTATTTTTACAGATGAAGAAACTAAGGAAGAGAGAGGTTAGAAAACTTCCAGAGGTTTCATAGCTAGTTAGTGGCAAAGCTGGAATTTGAAAACGGACAGCTTAACTTCAGAGTCCATGCCCCAAACACTACATTGTATTGTCTTTGTAAGACTTTGCAGTGTAATATCTTTCATTTTAATGAAAAAGAGATACAGTAGCCCTTTCAAGTCTTCATGGTTGACTACTAGAGTTCTGTGTTACTAAAAGACGTATGATGGTGTTCATGTTTTTAAATTGCCTTTTAATAAAATATTTTATTTTAATAAAATAGCAACACGTACATTGTGCCAATTTCCTCTTATTATCTATAAATAAATACATTTTGACTATGAATTTTATGTTTTGATAGCTTAATGTTGCTCATTGTTTAGGTCAATAGAATTTTAAAGGTTGCCAAACCCAACTTTGTGGTTGTGAAGTTATTGGCAGGAGGACACAAAAAAGGAATCTAAGGTAAGTATATTGTAGGGAAAATAAATGGTCTTAATTTATTGTAAAACTTCATTTTTTTTCAGTAAGATGAATAAATATTACCAAAAAGTCAAAACACTCATAAAAACTATTCTAAAAGAGATTCAGTGGCAGAAAATAGATCAGAGCTTGCTGTTTTTCCTTGAAACTTAAAGATTTTGTTGACTTAAAATCTCTAAAGTCTTTGCTTCCATGTAAATTACTGAATGACTTAAGGTAATCAAAGAAAATGTGTGTAAACAAATTTATGGGCGAGTTATTTAAAAAGTCATCTGCCTTTAGAAAAGTGAATGCTTCAATAATTAGAGCCTTTAATGGCTCAGGACATGGAAGATTCTGTTAGCTTCCATCGGTAATGCTTTTGTATCATTAGTGCTGTATCAACATTCGGTGCAGAAGAGGCCAACCACCGAGGCATTTTCGGTGGCATTTGCCCATTATATGCATAACGTCTGTTTGTGTACTCCCATTACTTTGCTATGATCTCTCTTATCTCCTGCTCTGCTTTAGCAGTGATTCATTTCATTGCTCAGGAGTATCAGCGACCCTGGAACTAAAAAAAAAATTGCTGGCCCATGACCGTTTCCTGTAATTTAAGTCCATTTTCCTTTGTTAACTATTCTCTGAAGTTAGAAAACCGCTGCTCAGCATGTTTTCTAATGAGCTTCATAAATCCAGAGATAAGCTACATCATTTTGTTTTAAATCTCTTTTGTGCTGCCTTGTCTCTAAAAACATGAGAAACTCTAAAATTATAATAGTCTTTATTTTGTTTACTGTCTGAATATGTATAAGATACATAAATTGACTTTGTTTTCTTTACAGGTTCCTCCTGAGTTTGATTTCTCTGCTCACAAATATTTTCCTGTTGTGAAACTTGTTTGAAAGAGAGACTGAAAAGGTGACCAAAGAGGTGAAGTCTACTTTCAGATTCTACTCTTAGAGGATCTATCCATCAGTCTTACATGAAGTGAAATGGATTTCTTGGGTAACAACCCATTATAAGGAATACTTTTAATTTGACAGCCTTACATGACGTGAATGAAAACTGCTGTTTTAAAGTGGTTTATTATGTTCCATGGATGAAACTGGTCTTATTGAATGCATTGATGAACATTATATGGTTTTATTACAGATTTACTCAGAAATCATTTTTTATGAATGATTGAGTGAAAATAGTGTTTGTAAAGGTTAATAAATTTCTTGACAAAAAATGCACTACTGGAGATGAAAAACAATAGCACTTCGTTGATACATGTTAAGAATTGAAGGTGTTTATTACTCCTAATGTTTGAGTAGTTCAAACATTATCCAAAAGAAGTTTCAAATTAAGGGATTTTTTTAAACACATGGGATTTGGGCAAAATACATTTTAAAGGGATTGGGGGGGGGGGCTCCTAGCTATATAGGGAGACTAAATTACACGGGGATTGTGATTTTATGTGTCATGGATCTTAAATTATATACCTGTCAGAATATAGATTTTTTTTTAATCCTTTAACTGTTACTTTTGGCACTTTTAAAAGATTACACATCATGTTTGCTAGGGACATTATTCAAAAGATAAGACTGTATAGATTTGTTCATTTTTAGAGTTAGGTTTCAACACGGCATACTCCTTTTTGTTTACTACTTCACAGTTTAACCCATCAGACATTTTCAATCGGGGTCTTTCCAGCATCCTCTGGCTTTGAAAATTGACTTAAATCACCTATACCTACAAATGCCCAGTGCCAGTGGCTTCACCCTTCTTTGCTGCCAGTTCCTCTTCCTGTCTCTGCTCTGCTGTTCTGTGTCAAGCTGCCATGGCCTCTGGGGGCCTTTCCTTCTCCTCCACAGGAAGCAATACTATTAGCAGAATGAGCTACCTGCGCCTAACTTAAATTGACTTTTGGCTTGGCTTAAGACTAGCAACCATTTTATATTTGCTCTGTGGTTTCTGAGTTTCAAATATCCTAATTCTTATTTGACACCTTTCTTGCAAATGTGATTATTGAAACTTTATTTCTGGAAATATTTGCAAGCAGCTAACCTGAGCAGATCTTGCCGGCTACGGAGTAAGAACTTTCCTGACCCCCTTCTTCGTGGCTGTTGAGGTAGACTGGCGACACGTGTGTCATCCAGGAACAGCCCGTAGGCATCCGGAAATCTCAGAATCCAGAAGTCTTTAAAAATAAAGTAGGCCGTACAGTAGAAACTTGAGCTATGAAGAGATAAAGAATATACCTGTTGTTAGCTATTTGGTTAGTTTTTAAAGAAGAAACACTGTTTCTGGCTGGTAATTTCTGAATACTTCAAACAAAAAAGACAAAGAAATGGTAGAAAAGAGGCAGTAGAAGAAAGAATTAAAAGAAAATGCATGGAGGATAAAAAACTGCAAGATTTTGCAAACCACCAAGAAGAACCTGAGGCAAGCTAGAAGAATGCGGGTCAGGGCCACCAGGGACTGTTGGATTAAGAGGGCACTCTGGCATTTTTTAAATGTCTAATTAGGTCAGCTAATGTAAATGAAGGTTACTGAGCAAGTGTTCTGCCTAATTATAGAGAGCACCTAAGGCTGTTTTTTCAGGAGTGGGTCTTTTTTTTTTTTTTTTTTTTTTTTTCAGTATGCGGGCCTCTCACTGTTGCGGCCTCTCCCGCTGCGGAGCACAGGCTCAGCGGCCATGGCTCATGGGCCCAGCCGCTCCGCGGCACATGGGATCTTCCCAGACCAGGGCACGAACCCGTGTCCCCTGTCTCGGCAGGCAGACTCTTAACCACTGCGCCACCAGGGAAGCCCCAGGAGTGGGTCTTCTTAAGAGCAGAGTGTTCCTACGTGTTAACTGCAGGTTTCTAATCAGAAAAGCTGAAAGTTACATTTTTTAGAACTTTTAAAATATCTGCCATTCGAGGTGCTAAAAAAAAAAATGATGGGGTAAATAAGACCACCTCTCCCCTCACAGATCTAACAACCTTAAGAATGCAGAAAAGCAGACAGGTCTTTATCCTGGGGAAACGCAGTATGCTGGTGTAGGAGAACCACCTTACATAAAAGATTTACGGAGAAAATCTCCATCTCATCTGGGTCCCAAAGGTTAAGAGGCATTAGCTGTTAAAGGGGTCCTAGACAGGGACACAGATGTGCACAAGCTTGAGATGAGAAGGTGGCAGTTTGACTAAAGTATAGAGCAGGACAAGGGACTGGAGGGATGTGCTTGAGAGGTAAGGGGAGGCCAGTCCTCCAGAACCTGGGAAGCCAGGTGAATGAATTTGACTGTCTGATGTCGGTGGATACCACTAAAAGGTTTGATTCGGGGAAACAAAAGGATCAAATCAGATCTGCTTGCTCAAGACTGCTGGTTCAAAAGGTAACAAGGCTGTAGGCAGGGAAGCTCCTTTGGTGAGAGGAAATGATGGCTGGTCTTAATTAAGGTAGTGGCAGAGGGAATAGAGGAAAGTGAATAGAATCAAAAGATAAAGGAGGTACAGGACTTGGTAATGATTGGGTGAGTTTGTGGAAATCAAGGGTGATGATTCGTAGGTTTTATGGCTTTGATAACTAGATGGAGTGGTGCCATTTGCTTATATAGGCAAAATAGGAGACAAGGTTTGGGGATAAAGATTGTTTTAGATGCTGAGATGTCTTTTTTTTTTTTTTTTTTTCCGGCTGTGTGGCTTGCGATATTTTAGTTCCCCAACCAGGGGGAACTGGCTGTTTCTGGCTGGTAATTTCTGAATACTTCAAACAAAAAAGACAAAGAAATGGTAGAAAAGAGGCAGTAGAAGAAAGAATTAAAAGAAAATGCATGGAGGATAAAAAACAGCAAGATTTTGCAAACCACCAAGAACCACCTGAGGCAAGCTATAAGAATGCGGGTCACCCAGGTCCCCCAGCAGTGGAAGCGTGGAGTCCTAACCATTGGACCACCAGGGAATTCCCTGTTGAGATATCGCTGAAAGACATCCTAGTGAAGACAGCAAGTAGTCTGGTGTGGAGCTGAAAGGTGCATTCTTGGGTAGACATGAACTGAGGACTAAGTGGCTGCAAAGATGTAAACTAAAGCCTAGACTGGGGGTTGCAGTTGCTCAGGGAGCCTGTAGAAGAGCCTGAGATTGGTCCCAAGGAATAGAGTTGGGACAGCCAAGTTCTAAGAGTGGGCCAGGGAACAGGGGTGGGGGGAGCAGGTAGATGAAACATAACTGAGCACCTTAAAATCATGCCCTGCCACCTTCTGGCAAAGTTTTTATGTCACTATTTTCAAGACTCTGACTTTTCTAAAACATTACCTCAGTTATTGGTCAAAGAGCACCCTGTTTAGAAAAGTTTAGGAGAGTTCCACTCCGGCTATGCAAAGCATGCAAAGGAGATTTAGCCAGAAAATAAACAATGCAGGGCCACAAACAACTGGAAGGCCTAAGATAGGACCAAAATGGGCCCATTGATCTGACAAAGGTTGCTGGCGGCAACAGGGAGACATTTCTTGAAGGGGTGGGGCAGAATCTAGAGAGTAAGCTGAGGTGTGGGTGAGTGGGGTGAAGTAACTGGAGACAGAGTCATTGCCTCGGAGGAGCTGGTATGATCGTAAAAGATCCACTATTCTCTGGTTAATGATATAGTCTTCACCCACCGACGCCCAGTTTGGCCACTTCATTTCTGCCCTCTCCCCTTGGCTTCTCAGCTGCAGCTCTGTTGCTTTTCCTCTGACCAGCAAGCCTCTTCTCTTGGATAGCTTCCCTTTATCCTTCGAGCTTCAGATGAAAATGTGACATCTTCAGAGAAGGCATTTCCATCTCCTGGTTCAGGAGGCCGAACCCTTTAAAAGTGCTTAGCATTTTCAGTTGTAATTTAAATAGTTAATTGTTCTGTCTTCCCAGCTGTAGTATAAACTTGAGAAAAAGGCCTTCATTGTTCCAGAACCTGCTCACTCAGTTAACGGGATGTGGATCTTTAAAAATGTAAAAGACATCCTGGACGCAATTTGTTGGAAAACTGAATAGAGGAGGTAAAACAAGGCCTCCGGGGTTCCCTTTAATAGCAGAGACACATGATGGTGAGAACACAGGACACTAAGCGTGCAGAGGAATTTGGAAGTAGGAACTTGGAGGTGGCAAGTTGGGAGTCTGGTAGCTTTACCCCTAAACAGTTTGCTTCCAGTGAAGTGAAGAAGTTGCATTCACTTAAACTATAAGACTCTTTTCTGTTTTCTCTTTTCTCTTTTTTCAGACTTTTTTCTGCTAACATTGCCTTCTATTTAAAAAGAGAATGTATCAGCTTTTCCAGGATCACATAAAGTTATGTAAAACTCTGAATTTCTAAACTACTGCAAAGATAAAATACCTGCAACCTTCTGTTTAGAATTCAAACATTAAGCCAAGTTTAAAGGAAAGTGTGGTGCTTTGTTTTGACCACAGATGTGTTATCTGTTGACTCTCCGAATAACTTCTGAATGAACCCCTCTCAAAAAACAAGAGCAAAGATGTTATTATACCAAGATACCCTTCACAGGGAAAAAACTGGCAGTTGTAGACTGCTGGTTAAGGTCACAGAACTACTCTTTTAAATGATGCTCAGATGTTAAATGTTGATAATGCAGCAGCTTTTTTGGACTGAGTTAAAACATTCAGGTGGGGCTTCCCTGGTGGCGCAGTGGTTGAGAGTCCGCCTGCCGATGCAGCGGACACGGGTTCGTGCCCCCGTCCGGGAAGATCCCACATGCTGCGGAGCGGCTGGGCCCGTGAGCCATGCCGCTGAGCCTGCGCATCCGGAGCCTGTGCTCCGCAACGGGAGAGGCCTGCGTACCGCAAAAAAAAAAAAAAAAAAAAAAAAAATATTCAGGTGAAGGTTTGATTTCTGGATAAAGGCAGACATGTTACATTATACTGGAGGTTCCATTGCATTTCATTACAGCTTTAAGAGAGAGAAATTAGTAAAAAGCAAGCTTTAACATCAGGAGCTCTTCCACAAAGACTCCGGCTTACCTCTTAATAAGCCTTGAGTTTTCTATCCTAATTCCCATGTGTTTATTAACATTCATTCTAAAAAGGCATTTGTTCATCTAAATCTGTTTATAAAGGTTCTAAAAGGCAAAACACTGGTCAGTTACAGTCACTTACTTGGACTTTAAAAAGTCAAATATTTACCAAGCACTCCCACAGTATTAGAATCTCTGTAGGGGTATGAAGTATTAAACCTATGTCACTTGACTCAGGATTTTTGTTCTACTTTAGAACTTTTTTTTTTGGATGTGGACCATTTTAAAGTCTTTATTGAATTTGTTACAATACTGCTTCTGTTTTATGTTTTGGTTTTTTGGCTGCAAGGCATGTGGGATCTTAGCTCCCTGACCAGGGATTGAACCCGTACCCCCTAAATTGGAAGGCAAAGTCTTAACCACTGGACCAGCAGGCAAGTCCCTAGAATATTTAATTTTATTCTAAGGAGTAAGGATAAAAAAATAGGCATTTGTGGATTAAAAATAGGCATTTGTCTTGGTTAGGGTCCTGGTTTATAAGAATGTCACCTTAAGTTTATATATAGTTTACAGATGAGAATATTTCAAGTCATGTAACTTTCCCAGAGATGTGTTTCACAGGCGCACCAACAAGGACAGAAGCATTTTAGTTTAGTATTTTTGTTTCTTTGTTTGTTTTTTTAAAGTGCATGACAAGATAACTACTTCTGCGTAATCCTTCCGTGTATATGTTACCAGAATTTTACAAACCAGCTGGTACAGAACAGTGGCTTAGTTAGTACACTTTAAGTGTTGCCCTCTGAGCTGAAATAGTACACAAACACACAAACATTTAAATACACGAGATAAGCCATTTCCCCAACTTTCTAACACTAATGAACATTTTCAGTCTAAGCTAACTATGTGAAAAAATGTTAATATAACCCACAGTTAATGGAAACTTTAAAATGTATATATTTGTTTTCAAACTTATTTCAAAGACAAGTGTTAGAAGTTGTTGAGTGTCCTATAAATTATTTATTTATAATAATCTTTTAGGCTAAAATACATAGTGGGAATAGACCAATTCCCCCTGGACCTTAAAGGACCCTGAAATCACAATTCTCTTTCACCATTCCAAGTTCTACTATGAATAGATAGCCACCTATTACCAATTAAAACTATCAGGCTAGTTATCAATCTAGTTATTTAATGACAGCATACTGACTTAACAGATAATGGTTTGTTTCTCAAATTCTATCGCACAAAGGTATATACTGTGTGTGGTGATTAAGATAATTCATGAAATCTAATCCAAAATTGCTTTAGGGAATCTTCATCTGCAGTCCTACCTGCAGGAAAAAAGATCAACTGAATCATCACTCCTGTCTGCTCACCATCTGAGAGTATAGAGGAGGGTTGTGAATCAAAGAGTTTATATAAACCTATTAAAAATTGGACTACCTGCTGGTTTAATTTTGGGTGAACCCAAAAGACCAAGGTTGGGGGTCTGATATCTATTTGATGCTTATTACACAGGTTTTGTTTGTTTTTTAAATAACCATGACACCTCTAGATTATTCCTTGGAAGAGGTGTCTGTGATCCCAAGGGAAGTCAACAGTAATAAAGCATGACTGCTTGAAGAAATAGCTAAAGTACACACCTCCTGAACAAATGGCCTTTTGGTGCCTCTGTATAGGAGATGAAATCATGATTTTTTAAATTTACAATGACATCTCATTCCACGAAAGGTTGAATTTATAAGGCAAACCACCATGCTTAATCCACAGTTTACAAGCTGATTCCTTAGGGATCCAACAGGGGATGAAGGGAAAACTGAAAGCAGTTTTAAAAGTTGAACTAACAGTGTTTTATTTCTCAGCAACTCTAGGCACACTGATTAAACATGAGATGAATAAAGGCTAAGCAAGAGAGAATATCAACCCTAAGACTAAGACACAGAGGGAGGCTTGACAAGGACTTAGATTTATAAAGCTACTTTCATACCCTTATTCAGTTGCCTCTTCTGGGTGGAAAGTTGAATCTTAGTGATTAGGTAGGAGAATATCACACAGCATTCGAGTTGGACATCTTAACCTGAATGCAAACCAGGACCTGCCCTCGGTGACTGCCAGTGGCACCCGGAGTCCACAGCTGGCCGGGACGCAGGCACTCCAGCTCACGGGCTGCTGGCCTGGAGAAGCTTCAGAACTCCGGGCCCCAGTTTCTTCTCTGTAAACAAGGGAGTTAGTTATGTCCAATGACCTGAGGCCCCTGCATCTCAAATCCCATGACTCAAAATGTATTTTAATAAGCATCACCACCCACCTACCCTTTAGAGAGCCTCACTAAAGGTCATTAGTGTGACTTTGCCAGTCATTCACAAGCCCGGCAAGAGCCTATTTACCTTAAAATGTTAAGAACCAACTCGAGTCAAACCTGACGTCACTATTAATGTAAATTATGATTAGTCGTTTTCAGATTAACTTTTGATTTTTAAATCAGTTTTGTGATAGTCCTTTACCACATGCTAAACGTAAACTGACACAAACAACTACTGCATTTCTCTTGACTTTCTAATCTGTAATGATGTATGTATATCCTTCAACATTAACTTTCTCTTCTTTTCTTCTAGTAGCGAAGTAGGCGGTTCTCCCCACAGTACTGTGCTGCCCCCACTGTTCTGCCGCAGGCAGCCAGGGTCAGCTCTGCTTTGGCCCCTGCTGTGTCAAAAGTCTAAGGGCTTGTTACACAAGATTTTGCTTTGCCCACACATATTAAGCAAAGCAAGTATACATCACAAGTATTCAAATTACAAGTCACTTAAAAGCATTTTGTACATTAATGACAAGGTTATTATACAAGTAATCTTTTAAAAAATTATCGCACAGAACACCTGTGTGTTTAGACTTGTTTAACACCGTTGCTAGTGATGTTTGTGTTAACACTCAGCGCCCTAGGCCACTGATTGTCAGAACCAGAGGTGGGTACAAGAAGACAAACCAAAAATCATTCAGTGCCCACCGAGGAGAAATAACAGGGGCTGGTACCCATCACTCAGCACAGCATGTGGAGAAGAGAATGACTCCAGAGGGGACCGAGGACAAGGAGCTCTGCAAGTGCGGTGGGCCTCCTTCACGTCAGAAGTTACTTCCACAGTAGAACTACTGCTGCCGTACTTGAAGGAGAACCTGTGTTCTATTGCTGGTGTTGATCTTCTCATGAAATACCTATTAGCCAACAAATTTCGACAATTTTGACATCTCAATACAGACACTTCTAAAGTGTCTCAAAGACAGTCTCATTTTCCTACATAGTAAATACAAACTAAAGCTCCACAATAATCATCTTTAGATATTTTACTTAGTACATTTCACAGTATCCAATCCCTCATGAATATTTTGTAGTGATCTCTGTTCAATTCTGACACAAAGTGTGTGATTCCAGTTTGGTTCAGAGTGTGTGATTCCTCTTTTCTCGCTGTTCTAGTGAATTTATTGTGCCTCCTTTCTGATTTTCAGCGTTAAGAACTAAAAAAGGAAAACAACAACATAATGTTCTAGTATTAAACATTTTGAGAAACCCAGCCCAGGCAGGTCCCATTGGACATAAATGTCTAGAAGCTGTGTCATAAAGAGGACTGTGTCTCCCACAGTAACATTACAATTTGGAATTGCACTGCTAATCAAGGACAAGATAGCTAAACCATCTAAAAACTCCGTAATTGTGTGAAAGAGTGAAATAACATCCTGTCAAATGGACAATATAAAACGTACTCTCATGGAACTTTTGACGTGATCGTGAACCTTGTGGGTTGCCTGAATCTCTGTTCCTGCACCTCTAGCCGCAAGCACACTGCCTCCTAAAAGCCATTCGCAACTTAGGTCAGCTTTCGTGACGCCAAAGCTCTCATTACAGAGCTGATGTCTAGACATGGCTTCCAGCCTCCTTACTCTATCCTTTGATGCACAAAGGACGTAAAAAGACACATCACAAATAAAACCTAAAAGCAAGATCTTCATTTACAACTACTGCACGTTAAATGGTTGACAATTTTATTAAATAAACGACTGCCTTAAGTTCTCTAATAAAGTTGGAGCTAATGCCTCTTTCTTCTAATTCTCCCTGGAGCAAGCAGGGTCTTAAACTATCTTGATGACATAATTTTAAAATGATTTCAACTTAAAATTCTTAAAAGAGCTGACAGAACATTCAGCTTCTTTCCTTTGCCGAACTCCTCAATTCGTTTAAAGTCTTAGCAGGTACAAGGTCAACCTGGGTCCTTACAAGGACACCTGGGTATAAGGGATGAATGATCCCAGGGCTTCACTGCAAAGTCACACATATAACTTGTATCTGTTTAAAATTCTGACTCCTCATGTGTTCATCTTTTGCATTAAAAAAAAAAAAAAAAAAAAAAATTAGCAGGGGACACAGGTTCGTGCCCCGGTCCGGGAAGATCCCACATGCCGCGGAGCGGCTGGGCCCATGAGCCATGGCCGCTGAGCCTGCGCGTCCGGAGCCTGTGCTCCACAACAGGAGAGGCCACAACAGTGAGAGACCCGCGTACCGAAAAAAAAAAAAAAAAAAAAAATTAGTCTATGAAAATAATTTAAAAATCAACTTAAGACTTCCAGTTTTAGAAACCCCAAACAACCAACTGTAGTGAGTGACATGCTGGATAAAATATGAAAGATATTTTTTAAGGATGCATTGTTAAACAGCTTTCTACCAAACAACTGGCCAGAACACTTCAAAAATTATCAATGATATAAATGATAAAGACAGAAGGTTCCAGGTTAAAAGACACTAAGTACAATGCTAAATGCAGTGTATGATCCTGGCTTAGATCTTGGACCAGAAAAGGGATATTAGTTGGACAATTCAAGAAATTTGAATAATGTCTATAGATACAGCATTATATCAGTATTAATTTCTTCATTTTGATAATTGTACTGTGGTTACATAAGATGTTAACATTTGGGGGACCTGGATGGAGGATATATGGAAACTCTTACTAGTTTTTTTTTTTAAAACTCCAAATTATTTCAAAATGAAAAGTGAAAAGTTTTTTTAATTAAACATTAAAATGCATTGCCTATGAATGACACTAAAAGGAGGAATCTGAGGCCAAAACTGAAGTGGAAGTATCAACTCCTGAAGGTAATAAGCATCAAGGCCAGCTTTTTCCCTGAGGACTTCTGAAGCCTGTAGACTCTGGGCTTCTCCCTTTGCAGCTTCAAAAGGTGCAGGAGGACAGGCCCTAAAGACAAGGGCTCCCCTCAAGGTGGGGAGTCAAGAAGGCGATGCCTATCTAAAGCTGAAACCCCAAAGGTTCACATCCTTGGCTTAAAGGTAATAGGAAATAAACTTGCAATGAAAGGGGGACAGCAAGAAAGCCTAGTGTGTGGGGTGCGGGATTCTTAACTGCATGAGATGATTGTACAGGTATATACTTAGAACTCACATTTTTCCACGTGGTCCAAAAACAACCCTCAAGACAACAATCTACTTTATTGAAAGGGTTGTGAGTTTGTAGTACCCTCCTTGAGACTGGCAGAGGTAAACGACCTTCTCTAATCCAACTGTGACTCAGTCCTCAAAGACTTCCCCCAGATAAAGTTCCAAGGAAAGCAGTAGCTCACAGTTAAGAAGCACAAAACACAACAAGGAAACAAGGGATCGAGGAGAGCCTGCAGAAACAAAATAGAAACACCCACAAAGTTTTCAGATACTGCAATTGGAAAATATGAAACAACCCTGATAGAGAAATAAAAGATGTTTGAAAACATGAGCAAGGAATAAGGGCCCATAAAGAATGGCCAAGTAGAAAGTTTAGAAATGAAAAAGAACAGATAAGGCATAGCTGAAGGAAAAATTTTTGAACTGGAAGGTATTCTGACGAAATAATTCTCAACACAGATCAGAAAGGCAGAAATGCAAAATATGAAAAAGAGGGTAAGAGACACAAATACACTGAGAAGATCTAATATACTTCTAATCTGAATTCAAAAAGGAATCAAAAATGAAAGAAGGATTATTCAAAAAGATGTTGGCTGGGATTTTCCAGAGGAACTCAACTTGCCACACATGTTTTTTTAAAAAGCTGTTAAGAGTAATGTGGTACACTGCAAATCAAGAGACAAACCAATGGAACAAAGAGAAAATCCAAAAATTAGGACCAAGTACATATAAAAATTTAGTGTTTGATGACGGTAGCACCTCAAATCACTAACTTTGAAACGGTGAATTAAGATGGTGTTGGGCCAATTGGAAACAGCTTTGGAAAACGAAAATTGGACCCACACCTTGTGCCATTCACCTGAATACATCTGAAACGATTCAAATGAATCAAGAGATCTAAATGTAAAATATGAAAGCAGGGGAGGATTCTGGAAAGATGGTAGAAACAGTGGTGTAGTTTTTGAATCTCTCAGAGTCCCTACATAAAGCAACTAAATTTAAAAACGCAAAAACTGGAGAACATTTAGAAAAAAACTAGATGACAAGGAGTCCTGCAGACCCCCCAAATACAAACGGTTAAAAACAAACCATGGGCAGCGACCCATAGGATAGGGGCAGCGAAAGAAAACAGAGGGAAGCAATGGAGCATCAGATGGACCTGAGAACGACAGAAGCCCTAAGAGCCAACAGGTTTACACCAGAAAGTACCTGGGCCAGTGGGAGAACTGCAGCTGGAAGTGGCAGTGTTTCTGCTACTCCCACAGCAAGTGACCACAGAGTGTCCATGGTAAAGACAAAGGAGCTGGTAGAGGCTCCCTCTGAAACTGGCTCCTTTCTGGGTCCTTCCTAGGTAGAGCCCCTCATAGAGAAAAAGCACTGTGTGGAGAGAAGCAGTGGCTGAGCAGGACAGGGACAAAAGAACCAAAAGGTTCCGACGAAAGTGGGGAAGACCCCACTGGCCAAAGAAGGTGGGACAATGTGAACTTCAAAAAGGATAATAAGTGCAACTGAGTGAAACCTGTCAGAAAGGTTTAAATCCTCAAGTTTATATTTTTTAAACGGTCACCTTCAGAAGATGAGAGGAAATAATTCCTTACTGTGAAAATTGGTAAATTTCACAGTAAATTACCAATGCTTAGGAGAAGCATTTATCCTGCCTATGCCATATGAACAATACCACTGACATCTATTTATAAAATATTCCAATTAACAAATGAAATAGGAACAGTTGAATTAAAATACCACCTAGATATCAGCCAGTGATCTGCAGGAAATAGGGAGGAAAGAAGAATACACCACACCGAACCATGAATACACAACACTATCCAGACTGTGGGAAATTCCAGGTCAAACAGCTATGGCTCTTTAACAGACTGTAAACAAAAAAAGAGAAAGGAATGGAGGGGGAACCTGGAGACTCAGAGACTTAAAGACATATCAAATTTATGAAAACAGGCAAGACTAAACTATGGTGTCCAGGGATGCCCACTTGAGTGATAAACCCATAAAGAAATTCAAGAAAATGCCGAATGGAAAGGTCAGGATAGGCCTTTCTAGTACAGGGAGGGAAGGTGCCGGGACAGGACAAGCAACAGAGGAGCCTCAGGAGGACCCCCCAAGTTCTATTTCTTGACCAGGGAGGCAGGGGGCAGTTACAATGTGTTTACCTTCTAAAAACTCACAATCTGTTTTATTTCACAATGGAACCAAAAGAAAAATCTGACAGCATACTGAACAAAAACATGGGTGAATTCCTTTCAAGTCTAGATGACTCAATATCTAGAGGCAGTAAAAGAAAAGACAAAAATTTTTGAAACTTTCACATGGCAAAAAACCATAAGCAAAACCAAGACACACTGCCAGGCAGTATTTGCAACTTAAGTCACCGATAAAGGCCAACCTCGCCAGCATATAAAGAGCTCTTAGAAACAAAGAAACACCAAGCGTCTGATGGAAAAACGAATTTCGAAAAAGAAAACCTTGAGTCCACAGTGATACTAAAACAAGGGGGGAAGACAGAGAGTCAAGTGTGTGTGTGTGTGTATGCACGCACACTCACGTGTACACGTCAGGGGTGAGGGGGTCCTTAAAGAACGGCAGTTAATAAATGTGAGGAGTTATTATTTAGACAACGGTTTTCTATGGATGGTAAAGCCACACTATTTCAAAGCATCCCCCTCTAGACAGTGTATTACACAGGGAATATGGACCTTTGCAACGGAGAGACCTGGTGGGCACTACCTTAACCAAGGATCAACCTGCCATTCCGTGCCTCCTGGTGGGAAGCCAGAGGAACACAACTGCACCTATAAAATGTTCAACCTGAATCCAGTCACAAGAGGCAGACAGATCCGGAATCTGATCATCCTGCTGGCCTGGACTCCTCAAAAATTCAGAATAACAATAACACACAGTGCTACTATAAACAACTGCCTGGAAGCTCTGCGCGTGCATCAGGGCTTTTCAGCTGGTGCTGTGGAGTAACGAAGCAGTGAACTATCATTTTGTTGGGAAGTCCCTAAATGTCACTGAAGACAAATCCTCACTGATTCCTGAGGGCCTGAGCCCCACATCATATATGCAGACTTTCTGACAGGTCTTCGTCATGGCCTTTTCAACCCTTCACCTCCCTCCACTGCCCCTACACTCAAAGGCTTCTGAAGAAAACAAAGTCTTCTAATGATGGATTCTTTACACTCTTATTGTTGGGATTCGGTGTACAGTCACTGCACAAGTGAAGGACCACAAAGCAGAAATGAATGAAATGACCCCACTACCACCATTAATTACCATTTCCGTTTCTGTCATTCCCCGCGAGGGCTGCCTGCTTGTCTGTTTCAGATTCTGCCTCGTTTTCATCCATGTTGTAGTCATCCTCTGCTCCCAGTTTTTGCCGGTTTCTCCCTATAAAATTAGCAGAGCCATAAAACGTAAGCTACATCATTTTCTCTCTCGATGCCATAGGAACACCAGAGCCCAGGTACTGGGGTTGTCCCAATCCTGGTTTAACAATCAGATCTTTTGGCTTCCTCTCAGGAAATGACAGGGACGCATGTGCTTGCTTCCAGGGCGAATACCGTGCAGGAGTTCTCTACTTTTGTATGCCCCACTCCGATTCTGAATCTGTACAAAATACGGCCCTAAATAAAGGGCTATATTCCAGGCTGGAAACGGGGTAACTAGCTCACCAAACCAAAAATCCCAGTTTTTTAAAGAGACAATCAACTCAAGGTTAAAGGAAGGCACCACTGTTTTCGGAAACTACGGGTTGCTGGTTAATGGCAGCCATCTCCTTAGAAGGGTTCACTGCCCCGAGAGAAGGAAATGGAGTGGCTACTGTGAGCCAAAGGATAAAATTTTCACAGAATTAGATTATTTATCACTGCATTCATCCCTGGAGAGAAGAGCAACCAGAAAAGAAGATCGGGACAGAATGCATTCAAGAAACATACTCATAGGGTTTAATGTAAACATTTTATATCTATATATAGGTAGGTAAATAAAATCTTTTGTTAAAAAAAGTGTGCCTGGAAAAGGCAGCTCTAGTTCTATTTCCCTGCACTCACTGCCTGAAGTGGGAACAAAGCCCAGGCTTGCGTGCCCTGTAGCTTTATTCTACTGATCAGACCATTACCGCTGACCTAGGACGAGGTGTGACACACAGCCCCAGCAGTATCTCAGGCCTACTGGTAGCGGTTACACTTGATGACCAGCTACTGAATGGTCTGAAATTTGAGTACCAATCTGATCAGCCACCAGAGTTTCCCTTTTTCTTTTTTCCCCCCAATTCTTAAACTGAAAACTTATGAGAACACACTCGTCAGAAGCTTCAGTGAAAATTAAGATTTAAATGGAATCAGGGTAACTTCTGCAAATAAGTACATTCCCCAACTTCTGTCACTCGATCAGGCTCAGAACACAGGTGTCTTCTGTCTAAGCACTCCTGGCTTAGCTAGGATTGAAATTTTCCCCATCTTTCAGGGACCAAAATACATCCCAGAATACTCTGCTAATCTCAGTTTCCCACACTTTTCTTTAAGAAAGAGAAAAGTCAACCAAACCAGAAAGGTGGGATTCCCACGTCACTTTTCTGCAAGGCTCAAACGTGCATGAAACTCCGTCTAGCCAATCCTTCTGTCCCTCCTTCCTCCATCTGCTCGCTAGGCACTGCTGGTGATGCCGCATGAGGAAGTGCAGCAACAAAGGTGAGGCGCGGGGTCCACCTGGCAGGAGACCTATGTGTGCTCGATGCTCAGCTCCCATCCCAAGGTCTGCCACCTGGAAAGCCCCCTAGGCTCCCTGTGAATATTATTTCTAAAAGTTCCAAGTGCTGGGAGTGACGGCTCTTCTGTCCTGCCGCCTGCTGGACAGTGCAGACAAAACGAACCACCAAACGGTGACCTGCTGTTTGGGAATCTTCATGGCTGCCCATCCCGCGTCAGGAAGGAGGCTGAGGACGCGGGTGCCAGGTGGACAATCTCACCCACCTTCCTCTTCGGCATCCCGCTCCTCCTCTTGCCCGTCGGGGATGACGAGCTGGTCCCGCTCAGGGCTCTCCATCTCCTGATTCTCCTGGCTTGCCAACAGGGCAGCTGGCACCTGTGGGGTTTGGCCCAGTTCTCCAGGTTCTCCACGGCCTTTTCCGCCCACACGTCTGTCTTCTTCCGCATTCTGCTCTCGCCCCGGCTCCTTCGACAGCCCCAGGCCGTCCCTCTGAAGCTCCTCCTTGCTGACGACCTGAATCTCCTTGGTTCCCTCTGTGCACAGAACATAGTTAGCTGTGACCTCACTAGCAATTAATTAAGACAAAACCAGAAACCCTCGTACCACTCAATTCCCAGAGCCTTCCCAAGGACTGTGGACCGATGGGGCAGGTGGATCATTTCTTTTGTGGCCTCAGCAGACTCCAGGCCTCTCTATGCCCGCAGCTCATCTTCAGAACCACCAGGAAGAGGAAATGGCTTAGAAAAAAAATTCAGACTAAGTGATCTGGCTCACAGAGACACCCTGCAAGTGGAGGAGGCTGCACTGCTGAGGTTACCCGATCGTCCTATTTAAGACGAGTGCTTGGGAGCCAACGACAGCTGCCTAGGACTCAGCCACATCCCCTTAATCCCACAGTCCCACCACTGTCCTGAATAAAGGCTCTGCCTGGACCTTCCTTTACAGAGCTGCCAAAGAACTAGGCACTTAGTTTACAATGTGAGACATCAGTAAGGCAGAGAAAAAGCCTGTGGCCCCAAGTCCAGGTGCCAGAGAGACACTCACCTGCCACCTGCAGCCCCGTTACCGAGTCCCCACCAGCCACCAGCAGCACACCCTGCCCTGTGTATTTGTGTGGACTGGAGGGCATGACCCGCTGCTATACTTTCTATTGGCACGGGACCCTGAAGAGGGCTTAAACGTGTCATTGCCAAGCTTCACTTACCTTTCTCACCTTGTTTCTTCAAATCCAAAGCCACCTCAGAACTGGGGACTGGTGTCTGGGGCTCGCTGTTGCTGGGCATGTTCCCTCTTGCTTGTGGCACCTCTGCCTGGGGCAGGCCTGCTTCCTGCGGCCTGGGCTGGGGCTCACTGGAGGCTTGGAGCTGAAACAGGAGCACAGGCAGCCAGGGGCTCCATGACCATAAACCTTCAACAACGCTGAGCAATGCAATGGACCCACTACGTCCTTCTGATGAATACGAACATGGAAACCCTGAGAAATGCCATACTCTACCCCGGTCATGCCCTACCACCTGTCATAAAGCAGAAGATCTGAAGCTGGATCCACATCTCCCAGAAAAATCTTTTAATAAGGTATTAACAAGTAAGCAGAAGATCAATAAGGAAAGAGAGGGCTTGAACAACATGACAAACCACCTGAACAGTCACCTGCAGAGCACCCAACCCAACTAGAGCAAAATACATTCTTCTCCAGGACAGACAGATGCTAGGCCACAAAACAAACCTCAACAGGTTTTAAGTGTTGAAATCATACAATGTATGGTCTCCAGTCACAATGGAATGAAATTATAAATCAATGACAGGAATGAAATTTTTTGAGAAATTCACAAATATGTGGAAATTAGATAACATACTCCTAAATAACCAATGGGCCAAAGAAATCACAAGGAAAATTAGAAAATACCTTAGAGAAAAATGAAAAACACAACACATCAAACTTCTGGAAGGCAGTTAAAGCAGTACTAAGAGGGACATTTACAGGCCTATCTCAAGGAATAAGATATATCTCAAATTAATAACCTAATCTCTCACCTTAAGACACTTGAAAAAGGAGAGCAAACTAAACCTAAAGCAAGGTAGCACATAATAAAGGTTAGATCAGGAATTAATGACATATGGAAACGAAAATAAAGAAAATCAATGAAACCAAAAGTTAGTTCTTTGAAAGATGAAAAAAATTGGCAATGCTTTAGCTAGATGAACTGAGAATTTAAAAAACTCAAATTACTAAAATCAAAAATGAAAGAGGATAACACTACCAACCTTACACAAATAAAAAAGTTTTGTTATAAGGAAATACTAAGAACAATTGTTTGCCAACAAGTTTGATAACTTAGCTGAAACAGACAAGTTCCTAGGAAGACACACACTACCAAAACTGATTCAAGAAGTAGAAAATCTGAGCAGACTTATAACACAAGAGACTGAAGTAGTAATTTAAAAATCCCCGCCCCCCCAAAAACCCAGTTCCAGATGGCTTCACTGGTGAATTCTACCAAACATTTAATTCTAAATCTTCACAAACTCTTCCAAAAAACAGAAGAGGAAAGAATACTTCCCAACTCATTCTATGAGCCCAGTAATTACCCTCATACCAAAGCCAGAGAAAGACATTACAAGAAAACTACAGACCTAATATGAATATAGACCCCCAAATCATCAACAAAGTTCTAGCAAATCAAATCAAGCAACATACAAAAGGATTATACACCACGGCCAAGTAGGATTTCTCCCAGCAATGCAAGGTTAGTTTAACATCTAAAAATCAATTAATGTTAATACCATGTCAATAGCATAAAGGACAAAAACACATGATCATCTCAATGCAGAAAAAACACTGGCAAAATCCAACAGCTCTTGATAAAAACACTCAACAAATTAAGAATAGAGGGGAACTACCTCAACTTGATAATGTGCATCTATGAAAAATATATAGGCATACCTTGAAGACATCGCAGGTTTGGTTCCAGACCACTGCAATAAAGTGAATATCGCAATAAAGCGAGTAACGCCAATTTTTTGGTTTCCCAGTGCCTATAAAAGTTATGTTTACACTATACTGTAGTCTATTAAGTATGCAATAACATTATGTCCAAAAAATGTACTACCTTAATTAAAAAATACTTTTGCTTAAAAAAGGCCAAAACAGTTACAATAGTAACATCAAAGACCCCTGATCACAGATTACCGTAACAAATGTAATAGTGAAAAAGGTTGAAATATTGTGAGAATTACCAAAATGTGACACAGAGACATGAAGTGAGCAAACTGGAAAACATGGAGCCAATATTATTTGCTCAACACCAGGTTACCATAATCCTTCAATTTGTAAAAAACACAAGTATCTGTGAAGCACAATAAAACGAGGTATGCCTGCACAGCTAACATCAGACTTAATGGTGAAAGACTTAATGCTTTCCCTCTGTGATCAAGGACAAGACGAAGATGTCTATCCTCACCACTTCTATTTAACATTACACTGGAGGTTCTAGCCAGGGATATTAAGCAATAAGAAGAAATAAAAGGCATCCAGATCGGAAAGGAAGATGTAAAACTATTTTTAGATGACATAATCTTAATACAGAAAATCCTAAGGAATCAAAAAAAATACTATTCAAACTAATAAGTTCAGCAAGGTTGAAAGATACAAGATCAATATAAAAAATGAATTGTATTTCTACGCAATAAGCAGTTCGAAAATGAAATTAAGAAAACAATTCCATTTATAATAGCATCAAAAAATACTTAGAAATAAATTGTACAAAAGAAGTGCAAGACTTCTGAAAATTACAAAATATTATTCAAAAAGACTTTTAAAGGACTTAAGTGGAAAGACATCCCACATTCACACAACAGAAGACTGGATGTTGTTAAGATGGCAACGTTTCCCAAACTGACGTACAGACAATGTAATCTCTGTCAAAATCCCACCTGGCTTTGTTGAGGACATTGACAAGCGGATCCAAAAATTCATATAGAAAGTCAACTAGTGCAGAATAGCCAAAACAATCTTGAAAAAGAAGAACAAAGTTGGAGCAGTTAAAGCTGCTGATTTCAAAGCTTACTACAAAGATACAGTAATCAAGACTGTGTAGTATGGACATAAGGACAGAAAAAGAGATCAATAGAACAGAACCGAGAGTCTAAAAATAAACCCTCATATTTACAGTAAACTGATTTTTGGACAAGGATGCCAAGGCAACTCAGTGGGAAAAAGAATAGGTTTTTTTTTCAACAAATGGTGTTGAGACAACTGGATATCCACAGGCAAAATAATAAAGTTGGACCATTAGCTCACACCATATACAAAAATTAAATTAACTCAAAATGAATCACAGGACTAAATGTAAGAACTAAATACTAATCAGTATAAAAGTCTCAGAAGAAAATACAGGAATAAATCTTCAGGATGCTGGATTAGGCAAAGCGGTTTTAGACATGATACCAACAGAACAAGCAACGAAAGAAAAAATAAACTAGACATAATGAAAATTAAAAACTTTTTTGTGCTTCAATGAACACTATCAAGAAAGTGAAAAGACAACTCAAAGAATGGGAAAAAATATGTGCAAATCATATATCCAATATCTTTATATGAATATATAAAGAACTCTTACAACTAAATAATAAAAATAACTCAATTTCAAAATGGACAAAGGATACAGACAGACATTTCTCCAAAGAGGATATACCAACAGCCAATACAGCATATGAAAAGATGCTCAAAATCATCAGTTATTAGGGAAATGCAAATCAAAACCACAATGAGATACTACTGCACACCTACTAGGATGATTATGGTGAAAAAGATAATAACAAGAGGTAGCAAGGATGTAAAGAAACTGGTACGCTCATAAACTGCTGGGAGGTATGTAAAGAGTATGATCACTTTCAGAAACAGTATGGCAGTTTCTCAATACATTAAGGAGAGTTGAGTTACCATACGACCCAGCAATGCTACTCCTAGGTATACAGTATACCTAAGAGAAATGAAAGCTCACATTCACACAAAAATGTGTGCGTGAATGTTCACGGCAGCATTATTCACAGTAGCCAAAAAGTGAAATAACCCAAATGCCCATCAACTGACCAATGAATAAACAAAATGTGGTATAGTCACACAATGGAATATTATTCAGCCATAAAAAGGAAGTACTCATACATGCTACAACATGGAGGAATGCTGAAAGCATTACGCTATGTGAAAACCAGTATGATTCCATTGATATGAAATATCCAGATAAGGCAAATCTGCAGAGAAAATAGATCAGAGGTTGTCTCAGGCTCCAGAGACTTGGGGTAAAAGGGGAGTGAGCTAATGGGTATGGGATTTCTTTTGGGGTAATGAAAATGTTCTAAAATTGACTGTGATGATGACTGTACAACTTTGTGAATATACTAAAACCCACTGAATTCTAAATACCATATAGGTGAACTATACGGTAGGTGAATTATATCTCAGTAAAAGTGCTGTATTTAAAACAAACCAAGATCCCCAGAAGGCTGTGAGCAGCATTTTCATGGGCTGTGCTTTCACAAGCAGCAGCCTGATAGCACGCGCTCTGATCAGCTCCACCACTGACCGGGTACTGTGACCTTGGGACAGTTTCTAACCGCCTCCATGGGCCTCAGAGCCCTCCAAACAAGAAAACAACAACAACTCTCTCCCAGGGTGGCTGTGAGCTTTAAATCAAGCAATCGCCTTATGGCCCGGAGCACGGGGACCAGGTCTGGAGGCCAGCATGCTCCGCCAGAGACCCTGCGTCCCGGGACCAGGCTGTCGTGTGTCAGGGAACTAGAGCGAGTCAGAGAGCAGATGAAGGAAGGAAATCCCTGAAGAGGGGGTAGGAAGACCTTTGGGAGATCCTCAGCAGAAAAAAGCCAGGATTACCTGCTGGCTTTGGTCCTTTTGTTCACTCAGGTCTCTGGAAGCTACAGCCTCATTTCCCTTTTTGGTGACTTCTTCTATTCGCTCTTCACACTGCTCCTTCACCTCTTTCATCTGATTGATGCACTGGTTCCTGTGAAGGTGAAAGCAAGCAAATGAAAGGACAGCTATTTAGAGATGCGTCTATATAGCAAGTCCGTCCCTGCTCTGACAGTGGAATCCACTTCCCCACGAGACACAGCCCATCTCTTTCCTGCTTCCCGCACTTTATCTGAAGAGGACACAGGCAGGGCAACAAATATGTTTTCAGTTATTAAATGACAAGAAAACTGGAGTTAATTGAAAGTTACAAAAAAATATGTCACACTGTTGTAAAATAAGTGAACTTCACTGGTTAGAAAAATCAAATTTTTAAAATATAATCTGTGGCATAATAAAAAAAAAAATGTGGTCTTTGTCCCCTAGTACTGCACAGAGCTCCTAAACCCCTTGGAATTTCCTGAGTAACAGGAGTGTCTTCTGTTGTACATAATGGGCCCCTGCAGACCATACCTGAGTTTATGCTAGTGAGTTGACTTACTGGGAGGAGCCAACATAGCTTTAGGATGGGGGCTGGCGGCCAGGGGAACCAACCATATGATTAGAGGGCTGGAACTTACAGCCCCATTTTTCAGGAAGCAGGGAGAGACTAGAGATTGAGTTCAAACACGTGGCCAGCCACTCAATCAGTCACGCCTATGTAATAAAACCTCAGATAAACATCCTGGACTATGAGACTTGGCGAGCTTCCTGTTTGGTGAACATATCTGTGAACCAGAAAGGTGGCACCCCACCTCCAACAGAAGTTCCTACCTGCCCCCAACCTCCACCCCAGACCTTGCCTTATGAGTCTCTACCATTTAGCTATTCCTGAGTTGTATGCTTTATAATAAAACTGCAATTGTAAGTTTAGGACTTTCCTGAGTTCTAGAGAATTATTGCTCCTGAGGGGGGTGGGGAAGGCCTGAATTTGTAGCTACCCAGGCAGAAAGAACAGGTGGTCTGGGGCCACCGAGAACTTCTGACTAGCGTCCAAAGTAGGGGCGGTCTTGTGAGACTGAGCCCCATAACATGTGGGGTTTGTGCTACCTCTAGGTAGTGTCCAATCTGAACTGGACTTCTACTCCAGGAAGATGGGGTAGATGTATTTTTCACTCTTCCTCCACTAAGTACAACTAGAACTCTGGACATTACATTTAAAACAAACAGGGACTTCCCTGGCGGTCCAGTGGTTAAGACTCCACACTTCCAATGCAGGGGGTGCAGGATCAATCCCTGGTCTGGGATTTAAGATCCCACATGCCGTATGGTGCAGCAAAAAAAAAAAGAGGAAGTAGGGTGGGGTAGGTGACTAACATTGTCTGCCATGAGAATTAAACATTTAAAACAATAAATAAATAAAACAAACGTAAGAAGACTGAAAGATAGAGAGACGAAGGCAGACTGGCTAGGGACCTTAGGATCTAGAACAACACAGTGGTGTCACTGGAGATTACATGGGAAGCCTGCATTTCCATCCCCATCTGACACTAATGAGGTCCCCCTCCCTCTCCCCAGGTGGTGGCGTCAGAGGACGTCAATGAAGAGCCAGGGCTTTTACCACCACTGCCCAGAGGTTTCAATCAAAGATCATTCATCATATGAAAAACCAGGAAGATCTTAAATTGAAAAAAAAAGAGACAATCAACAGACACCAAATCAACATGACAGAGAAGTTAAGATGATCTGACAAAGACTTTAAAGCAGCCACCAGAAAAATGTTTCAATGGGTCATTCAAACATGCTTGACAGAAATGAAAAACTAAATAGTCTCAGCAAAGAAAGAAAGATATAAAGAAGAACCAAATGGAAATTTAATGCAATAACCAACATTTTTAAACTCAGAGAAGGAAAGAATCAATGAACTGGAAGACAGAACAATAGACATTATCCAATCTAAACACAGAGAGAAAACAGAGGGGGGAAAGAGAGAGGACACAGCTTCATGGACCTGTGTGACTATTCCAAAAGACCTAACATTCACATCATCAGAATCTGTGAAAGAGAAGATTTTCCCAGCAAGGTCCACGTAACTAGTCACTTTCACGCCCATCCTCAAGATACTACTCGTACTCACTCCCCTCCGTGACCGTATGATACTATCTGCCTTGCCCAGATCACTCTGGGCTCCCCAGGTTCTCTTTTCCTAACATCTCCTAATCTCCTTTCTCTGCTCCTTATTGTTTAGGACTCAATTCTAAATGGCCTTTCCTGAGAAGTCTTTTTTGGGGGTAATAGATGAGCATTGATGAAAATGATCTAGTTTAAGAAACAACAATATTTAAAGGCACTTTCAAAAAGTATCTAAGTTAGCATCGGGTTTGGCTAGGTGAAACAAAAAGGCCAAAAAATAGCAGTTTATTTTTTCCTCACATGAAAGAAATCCAGGGTTAGTATGGCAGCTCTGAGTCATCAAAAATTCAGGCTTCTCTTGCTGTTTCAATATCCTAACACTGGTTTCTATCCCCCATGATTACCTCATGATCCAGGATAGCTGCGAGTGGTCCAGCCATCTTGTGTGAAGCCCAGGCAGCAGGAAGGAGGGAGGAGAAAAGGTAAAGGAAAGGGATGTGCAGTGGACTGTCCTTATTCTCAGAAGCCTTCCTGTAAGTCCCACCCCACGATTTCCTTTCCCCACTGGCCAGAACTTAAGTCACCTGGCCATACCTAACTGCAAGGAATTTGCCCAGTAGTTTTGCTGGGCAAAAAGATGAATGGATTTGGATAAGCATTGACTGGTCTTTGCCACAGGCAGTTTCAAAATGTTTTCAGTCACAGTGACTTCCCTGGTCCAGTGGTAAAGAATCCACCTTCCAATGCAGGGGACGCAGGTTCGATCCCTGGTCAGGGAACTAAGATCCCACATGCCATAGGGCAACTAAGCCCACACGCCTCAACAAGAGAGCCCACGTGCCCTGGAGCCCGCACGCTGCAACTAGAGAGAGAAAATCCACATGTCACAACTACAGAGAAGCCTGCGCACTACAACAAAGAGCCCACGCTGCAATGAAAGATCCCACATGCCTCAACGAAGATCCCACATGCTGCAACTAAGAACCAACGCAGCCAAAAAAGTAAAAGAAAATAAATTTTAAAAAGTGTTTTGAGTCACAAAACATTGATAAAATAATTGAATAGCGTCCCACATTGAGAACATAACCAATAACATACTATTATGTTAATGTAAATGGATTAGAGTTGGGGACAGCAGTACAAATTCATGTTTGGTTTAATTTAGATACAGATGAATACATATAGAAATATTTATCAGTATCTATATATAACACAAGTTAGTATACACACACGTATATCTCTTTGCTCCGTCATCTGAGAGAGCCTAGCAGCAATGACACCCTAGTAGCAACAAACACATGTAGTACCCAGATCTTGGTTTCTAATACCATTCTCCAATAAAAAGAACAAGGGCTCCTTGGAGAAATGGTTGATTGGCTGATTCTAGGACTGGCACAGGAAATATATGAAAATGAGTCTGGAGCGTCTTTTGGTGCCAGAGTATAAAAAAGTAATTTTAAAAGCGGCGGGGGACCAAACCCACAATATCAGGGATATGTCAATTGGATAAAGGAATCAACTGAAAGAGTTCCCAATGGCAAAAGCTGGAAAACATGTAAGCAAAAGAAAAAATAAATAAGATAGTATTAGATTATAACCCAAAATATTCATGAATCCATACTGATATAAATAATTAGACAGATAAGAAGAAGAGTCAAATCTCCTGTGCAGGAAAATTCCAAATAATCTGTGTAGACACTCCATCCTTGGGGAAGTGGAGCATAACTTCACAATCTTTAAGTGTAGCTTAAGCACAGTGAATTTCTTCCAAAGATGATAGCATAAAGGGAGAAAAAAACAGAGTAACTTTATAGTGCAAAAACCTGATAAACATTACCTCAATCAGGTGATCAACAGTGATAAGTCATCCTGATAGCACGTACTGATGTGAAGCCATGAGAATAGCACTTTACCTCTGTGACCTTCCTCTCAAAAATGTGCTGCCCCAGTTTCACCACGAGAAAAATATCTGATAAATCCCAACTGAAGGACATTCTACAAAATACCTGACCAGTACTCCTCAAAACTAATAAAAAATAATCCAGACCATAAAAAGTAAGTAAAGCTTGAGAAACTGTCCCAGCCGAGAGGAGCCTAAGGAAACATAATGAAGAGGGCATGCAGGTATGCTTCAGCGGTCCCTCAAATTGAACATGCAACTTTGTGTATACATCCATTTATAAAACTGCTAACAAGGAGTCTACACCTTTCATCGAATTCTCACAAAGGGTCTATAACCAGAGAAAGTTAAGAAAACCTAACTCATTCCAGCTTTCAACGTTTTATACACATCAGATAGAGGATGGGAAGCATCCTCTATCTGGTACAAGGTTTTGGGCACAACTAGTAAAACAGATGCAGTCAGTCAGCTTTTTCAATTTACCTATCAACTTCCTGAGAGAAAAAGAGTGCATCCTGCACGCATGGCCACCAGGTTTGAGTATTCTGCTCACTGCCTGTCTGAACACTCCTATATGGGAGCAGAGCTGCCCTCCTTGTCACTGGGTCCTGGCCGATTTCCAGCTAGTTCAAAATCTTCTGGGTCAGCATTTATCAAGTGAGGCCATTAACGGCTTCTTGTATTTCAATCAATGGAAGGGAAATATGTGTGTTAAGGTATCTTTCAAGGATGAATAAGAAGACCGGAGCACTTCACTTTGGTCTGAATGCTTTCCAGTGACTACCAGCCTAACTCAGGGTTTCTCAACTGGGCACTGTTGGTGCCCTGGGCCAGATAAACACTCTGTTGTGGGAGCAGCCCTGTGCTTTGCAGATGTAGCAGCATCTCTGTCCTCTACCCACGATATGCCAGTAACACCTCCTCTGAGTTGTGACAACCAAAAATGTCTTGGGACCTTGCCCAAGGTCTCCTGGTAGCAAAACTGCCACCCACTGAGAGCCACTGGCTTAGCTGAAGAAGGTTCCATATGCATGTTTTCTAATGACATTTCCTTTGCATTGTTTGCACATGTCCTTTGCATATTTATGTATTTGAGGCTTCCTGGTTTTAGTAGTATTTAGTTTTAAAGTGATCAGAAGGATATCATGGTGAGTGGAAGGACATCAGAATCCTTATGAGGAGGTGTGAGGTCACCTACACTGCTGTTGACCAGATGGCTAAAATCCTTTCAGAGGGCAATTTGGCGATTTATACCAACTGACACACTAAACCTACAATCCAGTCTTTTTTAGAAGGAAATAATCCAAAATAATAACTTTTAAAAGTTATATGTATTGATGTCAGGCCAATGTATAATAACCAAAGCTTAGAATTCATCTAAATATCCAATTGGGAAATGGTGAATTGAATTTGGTACCTCCACATTATGCAGTATTTAATATTTGGAAACAAAATGGATTTTTCAATACACATAATGCAAGAAAGTAAAAAAATGATTAAAAAATTTAATGGCAACTGCAATTATGTAAACACTCTGTATGAACTTGGACATGGACTAAATAGAAGTCAAAGAAAAAAGAGGGTGGAGTTAGGGGAGCTGGTTGTCTCAGAATCCCAAAGTCCCTGTACTTGAGTTATACTGTTGCTATGAAGAAAATGGGAGAAAAATACATAGACTACAACTTTACTTGCTACCCTCTAAACTGGTTTTTACTATCTTACTAATGGGTTTAGCCCAACTTTTAAAAAGTTTATTGCTTTGTTTTGACCACAGAAGGACTGTGATATGTAAAGTGTAGAGTTTTTGTACGTGACTAAAGTCATCAGCTTATAACAGATTGTCCTAACCATACGCTAGAGATCTAATGTACAGCATGGTGACTACAGTTAATAATAATGTGTTTTATACTTGCAATTTGCTAAGAAAGTGGATCTCAAGTGTTCTCACCATAGACACAAAAAAGGTAAAGATGGGAGACTATGGATGGTTAATTAGCTTGATTGGGGGTATCATTTCACAATGTATAGGTATATCAAAACATCATGTTTTTATGCCTTAAATACATGCAATGATTATTTGTCAATCATACTTCAATAAAGCTAAAAAAAAATAAAAGTACTCCATTCTCACTGCAAAAATTTGGAAAGACACTTAAAAGTCTCAAGAAAACAAAATGCCCACAATGCCAACACCCAGTGATACATTATATTATTATTCCAAACTCCTTTTATTCTATGAGTTTGACTTAGGTCACTTCTGAGCACTTTTGGAACACATTTTTAAAGGCTTTAGACTATTGATTTAACCAGCACACCTGCGCTTTACAGAGTTCTCAGTTACATATTTTCAGGTATATTGAGTTAAGTCATTTCTTGCTAAGGAGAACTGCCCTCTTGTATGAGGAGCCCACTGGCTAACACTTCTCCAGGGCTTTCCGAAGCACTGCTGACACTTAAAAAATAAAATGCATTATGTCTAAAGGACATGACTCCTAGAAGGGACTGAACCTTCTCCTCAGAGACCTATATGCTCTATAACAGAAAAGGCCAGTGGAGACCATGCTGCACCCCGTCCACCGCCCTCCGCTTAAAACACGTCAGCCCCCCGAGTGGCACACACTTGATGTGGACACACTTACAGGTCGTAGGAGAACTTCCTCTCCAGGTTGGTCTGGTTCTTCTGAAACTGAAGGACATCCTGCTGCAGCCTGCCGTAATTCTTCTGCAGGGCCTTTAACTGGTCTAAACCGAGAGGAGGACACGAAATCACACAGGGCACCGGCATGGCCATCCTGACAACAGCAGACACACCAAAACCCACCCACAATGGGCCGTGGCACCAACAGAATAAGGAGGGGAAAGAGGAAGGGATGAGAGCACAGCCCCTCCCCAGGAACCTCCCCAACCCCAGCCCTGGAAGCGGCCCAGAAGATGTGCAATCCTATGGGAACCAGCACCTTGATTCCTTTTCACACATCTCTCCTAAATCTCCTTTTTGACCTGCAACCCTTACAATGCACCAGGAGGTTCTAACCACCTATTTCTCTCCTAGACATCATAAACCCTGAACTGTCCCACAAGGGCACACACGCCACTGTGTCTCCTGCCCCCAGAAGACGTATCCCTCGATCTGTGAAACACTAATTTCGACATCCAGTCAGATAAGCAGCCACTCCTGCTGCACCCCCTGTTCTCAGCTACCAGGATACCTGCCAGCATCCTGTCATTTGGTCACAGCCCAGTTATTCTCTGAGGCCCCATGTGCACTTAGTCACTGACCCTCCTATCTGGGAAACAACAGCTTTCTTTGAGGAAATCCATCAGCCGCATCACCACTGCCCTGATGACTTGGCTCGGAAAAGCTCTGTAGAAAAAAAGCAGCAGCTCACTGACCAAGAGCCAAGCTGGGGGGTAGAAGGAAAAGCTGCCACAAAGGGGACGTCAGAACGGGCCGAGGGCAGCAACGAGGGCCTGAAACACGGCCCTGGACAGACACTGGAGTTTCCCCAAGGTCTGTCCTCACAACCCTAGACCTACAAGGCTCTCTGGGGGGCAGGAGGGGGGGGATCAAATTAAATAAAAGTGAAGGATTCGATGAACTGCTGATACACACAGCAACAGAGATGCATCTCAAAAGCACTTATTTATATGCCATGCTTGAAAAGACAAAACTACAGGGGTGGACAACTGGTCGCTGGGTGCCTGAGGCTGAGGTGAGGGCAGGTGTGGGTGGGGCTTCCTGGAGTGACAGACACAAGCTGTGTCTTGACTCTGGTATCCAGGGGAAGGTGCATGTGTCAGAACACACAGAAAGGTACACTGCAAATGGGTAAACTTTATCATGTGTAAATTATACTTCAACAGACCTAACTTAAAAAAAAAAATTCTATAATCAAACCGAGCATGGGGCGATGGAATACTCCTCAGCAATGAAAAGGAATGAACTATGGCAGCCATAACAGCACGGGTGAATCTCAAAATAATTATGCCGCGTCCAAGAAGCCCGACGAAAAAGGGTATATGCCGTCTGATTCCATGTGTACAAAATTATAAAAATTACAAACTCATCTAAGAGGGACGGAAAGCAGATCAGAGGGGCCTGGGGAGGATTACCCAGGGGCACAAAGACACTTCTTGGGCTGATGGATCTGTTCACTGTGTTGATTTTGTGGTGGTTTCTTCAACCGTACGTTTACGTCAAAACTTCTGTCACACTGTGAAATTTAAATATGTGTAGTTTACTGTACGTCAATCACACCTGATTAAAGCCGTTCAAAATACGAAGTCCAGGGCTTCCCTGGTGGCGCAGCGGTTGGGAGTCCGCCTGCCGGTGCAGGGGACACGGGTTCGTGCCCCAGTCCGGGAGGATCCCACATGCTGCGGAGCGGCTGGGCCCGTGAGCCATGGCCGCTGGGCCTGCGCGTCCGGAGCCTGTGCTCCGCAGCGGGAGGGGCCGCGACAGTGAGAGGCCCGCGTACCGCCAAAAAAAAAAAAAAATACTAAGTACAGCAAAGGCTGCAGGCTGTTGTGCCCTACTTGAGGACGGACCAGCAGATCATCAGCTCTGAGAAGCCCCCGGCAGTCAAGCAACACATTTAAACTTAGTGAATCTCTGAGTTTCCCCTATTAATATTCTTAGAAGCTGATCTGGAACTAGAATTCTAGACCATCACTGTCAAACAGAACTATAATATTATAAACCACACAGGTCACTTAAAATTTACTAGCAACCACATTTTTAAAAAGTAAATAAAACCAGGTGAAATTAATTTTAATAATATATTTCATTTAACCCAACAGATCCAAAATATTACCATGGCAACATAGAATTAATGTAAGAAATTATGAATAAGATGTTTTATATTCTTTTTTCATACTAAGTCTTTGAAACCTGGTGTGTATTTTACAGTTATAGCACATCTCAATTCAGATGTTAAACAGGAATTGGGAATTCTTGATCTGATCTGAATTTAGATTTCATAAAATTTACAGTTAAAAAGGATATTGGTATGCCCAAGTTGTCCCGAAGATACTTAAGTTTCCCAATAACTGAGTCAAGCATCAGTTTTAAATTTAAATTGCCGAAAATTAAACAAAAATTAAAAATCCAGTTCTTCTGTCCCATGAGCCACATTTCAAATGTTCGCTGGCCACAGGGGGCTTGTGGCTACAATTCTGGACAGCCCAGTTCTAGACTGACCTTCCCGCCTTAGAGGTGGAAACTGAGGCTGAGGGCACTGATGGAGTTTAATTAGGGGCAAAGGTGAGACTAGGGTCAGGTCAGGGATCAGAGGCCCCAGTGCTCCTTTCATCAGGTTCTCAGGCTGCACTGGACCCTGTGACCCCTCCGGTCACACCTCACAGAGGGGCTTCACCCCATCCCTGCCTCCCCCGGCAGCTTCAGAAGGGCCCAAAGAAAAACCTTGGCTGCCAAACTGAATAAGAAGAGCCAAGAAATGGAATTAAACTAGGCTGGATCATTTTTATATAAATTTCATGAAGGAAATCTGATTTCTGGGTGACCTAATGAAAAGAGAGCATACATATACCATATATATATATATATACATATATAAAACAGATCACACACACATATATTTCATAATGTATCACAAAACGAGAATCTGAATTCTCTACGTAACAGCCTGCAATGTATTCAGTAAACTCAGAAAAGGAAAAGCTCTTTAAGGAAACATAGTTAGGCAAAAAGAGTAAAGGTTACCCAATGACTTGTAATACCACCCATCATTAGACTGCGCTAAGCGACCCTAGAAAAGGACCGAGGAAAGGTGGGTTTCTCCTAACAGGCCTGATGTCTGGGGGGAGTGGAACTCACCTTGCAAGGTTCTGATGAGCCTCTCGCTGGTGGTGATGTTATTCACTAAAACTGCCTGCAAGGAAGATAATCACATAATGAAACACTGGCAACCTGACAACTCAGAAGAGCCCTGACAGATGCGTCTGTGGAAGAAAGGGTGGGGAGCGGCCCCCCTCCCACGCTGGGCTGTGAGCCCTCTGCGCCTGCGGAGAGAAGAGCACCTGTGTCCCAGCACCCGCCTGCGACCCAAGCAAGGGGCGGGCGGGCGGCTCCCCGGCCCTGTTTCAGCTCCGCGCCGGCTGAAGCAGCAACTCCGGCCTTTCTCTGGGGGAGCCCAGGTGCAGCCCTGTCTCAGTCAGAAGGCAAACTGAGTTCCAGCACAGCTGATGGGGAAAAGAAACGGGGGTTCAGCGACCACTCCGCCTGCGAAGCTTCCCGATCCATTTTAACTTCTGACGTTCTAAGACCTTCTATCCAGACCCTGCGAGCTCCAAGGATGGAGAGGAACTAACTCCCAGTTAGTTACACAAAGCTGGGAATGCTGACAACAGAGGAGGAAGAAGCAACACAGGCCCCGGGATAACAGTGAACAACAGTAAAAAGTAAGAAAAGTGAGTGTGGGGCCAGGTGCCGCTCTGGGCGCCCCACATCCGTGGCCCCATGGCTCTTCACACCAGCTGTGTGAGGGGGCACAATATGATCCCACTGTAGGGGACAGGAAACTGAGGCACAGTGGACTTTAGAGACTCAAGGTCACGTGGCCTTCTCAAGAGCAAACAGGCAGAGCCCGAGCCCGGCAGGTCTGCCCCAGACACGGAACTCTTCCTTACTGCGTACTTGCCAAAGCGGGGTGTGAACCCCAGCAGGACAACGATCCCGTGACTGTACCCAGTGCAAAAGCAAACAAGCACCTGAAGCAGAGGGGACCGGAACGTTAAATACCAACACGCGTCACACAGGTGAGTGATGCTCTCTGGACACACACACAGAGGTGCACGCTGGGCCATAACATGGAAGTTTCTTACTGTGTCATAATCAACAAGGTTTTGTCAACCTGCTGGCCGTAACTTGGAGACAGGCTGCTGTCTCATTCCTGGGTAAAGGAGAACAATGACAACCACGCCGCCTTCACCCTTCTGTGCCTCTGTTTCCTCCTGGACCTCTCCGTCCGGCCCTCCGTCCTGGATGGAGCTTTCTGGAGGAAGGTGTTTCCAGGGGTGAGTGCCTAGCTGTGCAATCTGGCCAAATGATTCTGGTGTTTATTTCAGGAGGTCTGAGCATGTGGAACATTTCCTGGCACAACAGGAAAGAAGGCACAGTGATACTATCTGTACAGTTAATCTCTCACGGAGAGATCATCAAGAAGAGTGTTTATGGACATTCTGCGTGGGCCAGCGGGGAATCAGATTCACACAGCTCGCAGGTCCTGCTACTCTCAGACAAGGTTTGCACACATTCAATTAAAAAGGCAAAAGAGGGCTTCCCTGGTGGCGCAGTGGTTGAGAGTCCGCCTGCCGATGCAGGGGACATGGGTTCGTGTCCCGGTCCGGGAAGATCCCACATGCCGTGGAGCGGCTGGGCCCGTGAGCCATGGCCGCTGAGCCTGCGCGTCCGGAGCCTGTGCTCCGCGACGGGAGAGGCCACAACAGTGAGAGGCCCGCGTACCATAAAAAAAAAAAAAAAAAAAAAAAAAAAGGCAAAAGATCGCCCTAAGACACAGAGGTCCCACTTTGGGGTATATATTCAAAAGAACACAAAGCAGGATCTTGAAGAGATATCTGCACCCATGTTCACAGCAGCATTATTCACACTAGTCAAGAATCGAAGCAACCCAGGTGTCCCTCAATGGATGAATGGATAAAGAAAATGTGGCATATACATACAGTGGAAGAGAACATGGCCTTTAAAAAGAAAGAATGTCACATGCTACACCACCGGTGAACCTTGAGGACATCAGGCTAAGCCAGTCACAGATGGGCAAGTACTGTATGATTCTATTCACAAGCAGTGTCTAAAGCAGATGGAATCATGAAAACGTGAAGTAGAAAGGTGGCTGCCAAGGGTGGGGGAGGGGAGGAGGGGGGGACGGGTAGGTGGAGGGGACGGACTACGGTTTAATGGGCGTAAAGGCTCAGTGTTGCTAGACGAAAAAGTTCCAGACATTTGCAGCACAACAATATGAATGTATTTAACACAACTGAACTGCACACTTCAATTTCCACCTTGCATGGATATCAAAACCACCTTCCCTCTGCACGACAGTGCTGAAACAGAACAGAAAAATAAAAGGATCAGAGAAATGCAAATCAAAACTACAATGAGATATCATCTCACATCTTCAAAAAGTCTAGAAACAATAAATGCTGGAGAGGGTGTGGACAAAAGGGAACCCTCTTGCACTGCTGGTGGGAATGTGAATTGGTTCAGCCACTATGGAGAACAGTATGGAGGTTCCTTAAAAAACTACAAATAGAACTACCATATGACCCAGCAATCCCACTCCTGGGCATATACCCTGAGAAAACCATAATTCAAAAAGAGTCATGTACCACAATGTTCATTGCAGCTCTATTTACAATAGCCTGGAGATGGACTAAGCGCCCATCATCGGATGAAAGGATAAAGAAGATGTGGCACATATACACAATGGAATATTACTCAGCCATAAAAAGAAATGAAATTGAGCTATTTGTAATGAGGTGGATGGACCTAGAGACTGTCATGCAGAGTGAAGTAAGTCAAAAAGAGAAAGACAAATACCGTATGCTAACACATATATATGGAATTTTAAAAAAAAATGTCATGAAGAACCTAGGGGTAAGACAAGAATAAAGACACAAGCCTACTAGAGAATGGACTTGAGGATATGGGGAGGGGGAAGGGTAAGCTGTGACAAAGCGAGAGAGAGGCATGGACATATATACACTACCAAACGTAAAATAGATAGCTAGTGGGAAGCAGCCGCATAGCACAGGGAGATCAGCTCGGTGCTTTGTGACCACAGAGGGGTGGGATAGGGAGGGTGGGAGGGAGGGAGATGCAAAAGGGAAGAGATATGGGGACATATGTATATGTATAACTGATTCACTTTGTTATAAAGCAGAAACTAACACACCATTGTAAAGCAATTATACTCCAATAAAGATGTAAAAAAAAAAGAAAAGGAGCACTTAAATGATTACATGCTGATAATCTCGAAAGCCAGTCTCTCCTGGGCAAGTCATTTCTACAACAATTATGGCAATCTTACTTGCCCCTTCTCCACTCATTCCCCTCAGCCCCACCCAAAAAATTCTTATTAGAGTTTGCAACTGCCTGAGGGCTCAGGAATTGCTGCAATTTGAAACATCTGAAGATATTTCTGTCTCCCACGTGACTTTATTCTTCCAAACAAAATACATTTTAGTTATCTTCCCCCGCCTACTTACGGATGCATGGAAAAATACAGTCTCCACGTAAGTAAATGAGAAAAGAACCATAAAATGCCAGCAATATCTTTATATCTGCAGTTTTATATTTACTGAAAATCTTGAATCATTTTTAGGAAAATGCTTCTAGCTTTTCGGGGGGTTCAATATAAAGGAAGAAACACCTGCATTAAACAAAATTATTTTTAAATGAATTACGTATTGTACTCTAAACAACCCAGTTGACTTTCGCATTTTGGTGCAGAGAGACTTTGGGGGAGTTGTACTTCCTGGTGTGTGTGACCCGTCCCCTGGAAACTCTCAGCAGCAGACAAGGAAGTGCCACCAGAGTTTAACTGGACACTAAGCTCAGAACACCTCGGAATGAATCACCCACAAACAAATGTATTATAACCATTCTATTCTAGGCAGGAAATAAGTATATCTGATCAAACTATTTCTCCATTAGATTCCTAAGAAAATAACCTCAACGCGTCATAGTAAATTTCCAAAACAATAAATCTACAGTAGATTATCATGTTCTGAAAAGCTCAGTAAGACACAAATGACTAAATCTGTTAAAATGCTAACTTTTGAAAAGCTCACTGGAAGTGTGAGGCTCATCACGTTATAGAAAAGAGAAGGTGACCTTTACTGCTGTGCTTGTTTGGCTCATTAAAATAACCAACCTGTTTTCAAGATGTGGGTCCATCTTAAGCCTTACTAAAGATGACCCTCAAACAATCTAGCCCTTGTCAACCCCCCCGCGATCAGGTGCCTGGATAACTTCTTTGTAATGACATTCCTGTTAATGCTCTGGGAGATGAACCTCAAAAAGAAGAGTTTAAGCTTCGTGACCGGTGAATGACATTAAGAATGAAGGGAAGAATATGAAGTATGCACGGGAGTTTTTTTACCCCTCATCAGTTTCAAAATCTCCCAAAGCAATGCTACCCAAGGGAAACATAATGTCAGTCAGATATGGGAATTTTGAATTCTCTAGCAGTTACATTCAATTAAGTAAAAAGAAACAGGTAGGCAAAGGGTTTGAATAGACATTTCCCCAAAGAAGATACACAGATGGCCAAAAGTACATGAAAGATGCTCAGCGTCATTAGAGAAATGCAAATCAAAATGAGAAGGTACCACGTCACAACACTAGAATGGCTACAAGAAAAACAAACAAACGAAAGGAAAATAACAAGTACTGCAAGGAGGTGGAGAACGTGGAACCCTCAGACCAAGTTGAGGGAAGTGTAAAATGGTGTAGACGCTGAGGAAAACAATTTGGCAGCTCCTCAAACAGCTGAACGGTTATCATATGACCCAGTAATTCTACTGCTAGGTATATCCTCAAGAGAACACATGTCTACACGAAAACTGTCCACTGGACGATGAGGGAAGGAGGGGGAGAAGAAAGGGGAAGAGGGGAGAGGAGGGGAGAGGAGGGGAGGGGAGGGGAGGGGAGGAGGAGGGGAGAGGAGGGGACGGGAGGGGATGGGAGGGGAGGGGAAGGGAGAGGAGGGGAGGGCAGGGGAGGGGAGGGGAGAGGAGGGGAGAGGAGAGGAGGAGGAGGGTAGATGAAGGGAGGGGAGGGGAGAGGAGGGGAAAGGAGGGGAAAGGAGGGGAGAGGAGGGGAATGGAGAGGAGGGGAGAGGAGAGGAGAAGGGGAGGGAGAGGAGGTGAGTGGAGGGGAGAGGAGGGGGGGAGGAGGAGGAGGAGGGGAGAGGAGGGGTGGGGAGGGGAGAGAGGGGAGAGGAGGGGAGAGGAGTGGGGTAAAGAAGGGGAGGGGAGAGCAGGGGGAGGAGGGGAGAGGAGGGGAGAGGAGGGGAGATGAGGGGAGGGGAGATGAGGGGAGGGGAGAGGAGGGGAGAGGAGGGGAGAGGAGGGGAGAGGAGGGGAGAGGAGGGGAGAAGAGGGGAGAGGAGGGGAGAAGAGGGGAGAGGAGGGGAGAAGAGGGGAGAGGAGAGGAGGAGGGTAGAGGAGGGGAGAGGAGGGGAGAGGAGAGGAGGGGAGAGGAGGGGTGGGGAGGGGAGGGGAGAGGAGGGGAGATGAGGGGAGAGGAGCGGAGAAGAGGGGAGAGGAGAGGAGGAGGAGGGGAGAGGAGAGGAGGGGAGGGGAGAGGAGGGGACGGGAGGGGAGAGGAGGGGAATGGAGAGGAGGGGAGAGGAGAGGAGGAGAAGGGGAGGGAGAGGAGGGGAGGGGAGAGGAGGGGACGGGAGGGGAGAGGAGGGGAGGAGGAGGAGGAGGGGAGAGGAGGGGTGGGGAGGGGAGAGGAGGGGAGGAGGAGGAGGAGGGGAGAGGAGGGGAGAGGAGGGGAGAGGAGGGGAGAGGAGGGGAGAGGAGGGGGGGAGGAGGGGGAGGAGGGGAGAGGAGGGGAGAGGAGGAGAAGGGGAGGGAGAGGAGGGGACGGGAGGGGAGAGGAGGGGAGGGGAGGGGAGAGGAGGGGGGAGGAGGAGGAGGGGAGAGGAGGGGTGGGGAGGGGAGAGGAGGGGAGAGGAGGGGAGAGGAGTGGGGTAAAGGAGGGGAGGGGAGAGCAGGGGGGAGGAGGGGAGAGGAGGGGAGGGGAGAGGAGGGGAGAGGAGGGGAGAAGAGGGGAGAGGAGAGGAGGAGGGGAGAGGAGGGGAGGGGAGGGGAGAGGAGGGGAGAGGAGAGGAGGAGGGGAGAGGAGGGGTGAGGAGGGGAGGGGAAGGGAGGGGAAGGGAGAGGAGGGGAGGGGAGGGGAGGGGAGAGGAGGGGAGAGGAGGGGAGAGGAGGGGAGGGGAGAGGAGAGGAGGAGAGGGGAGGGGAGAGGAGGGGAGGAGGAGAGGAGAGGAGGGGTGGGGAGGGGAGGGGAGAGGAGGGGAGATGAGGGGAGAGGAGCGGAGAAGAGGGGAGAGGAGAGGAGGAGGAGGGGAGGGAGAGGAGGGGAGGGGAGGGGAGAGGAGGGGAGGAGGAGGAGGAGGGGAGAGGAGGGGTGGGGAGGGGAGAGGAGGGGAGAGGAGGGGAGGGGAGGGGAGGGGAGAGGAGGGGAGAAGAGGGGAGAAGAGGGGAGAAGAGGGGAGAGGAGGAGGGGAGAGGAGGGGAGGGGAGAGGAGGGGAGAGGAGAGGAGGAGGAGGGGAGAGGAGGGGAGAGGAGGGGTGAGGAGGGGAGGGGAAGGGAGGGGAAAGGAGGGGAGGGGAGGGGAGGGGAGGGGAGAGGAGGAGAGAGGAGGGGAGAAGAGGGGAGAGGAGGGGAGAGGAGAGGAGGAGGAGGGTAGATGAAGGGAGGGGAGGGGAGAGGAGGGGACAGGAGGGGAGAGGAGGGGAGAAGAGGGGAGGGGAGAGGAGGGGAGAAGGGGGAGAGGAGGGGAGAGGAGTGGGGTAAAGGAGGGGAGGGGAGAGCAGGGGAGAGGAGGGGAGGGGAGAGGAGGGGAGATGAGGGGAGAGGAGCGGAGAAGAGGGGAGAGGAGAGGAGGAGGAGGGGAGAGGAGAGGAGGAGGAGGGGAGAGGAGAGGACGGGGGAGGAGGGGAGAGGAGGGGAGAGGAGGGGAGAGGAGGGGAGAGGAGGGGAGAGGAGGGGAGGGAAGAGGAGGGAAGGGGAGGGGGAGGAAGGGAGGCGAGGGGAGAGGAGGGGAGGGGAGGAGAGGGGAGGTGAGAGGAGGGGAGAGGAGGGGAGAGGAGGAGGAGGGGAGAGGAGGAGGAGAGGAGGGGAGGGGAGAGGAGGGGAGGGGAGAGGAGGAGAAGGGGAGAGATGGGGAGGGAGGAGAAGGGGAGCAGAGGGGAGGGGAGGGGAGGGGAGGGGAGAGGAGGAGGAGGGGAGAGGAGGAGGAGGGGAGAGGAGGAGGAGGGGAGAGGAGGAGGAGGGGAGAGGAGGAGGAGGGGAGAGGAGGAGGAGGGGAGAGGAGGCGGAGGGGAGAGGAGGAGAAGGGGAGGGGAGAGATGGGGAGGGAGGAGAAGGGGAGCAGAGGGGAGGGGAGGGGAGGGGAGGGGAGGGGAGGGGAGGGGAGGGGAGGGGAGGGGAGGGGAGGGGAGGGGAGGGGAAGGGAGGGGCGGAGGGGAGGGGAGGGGAGGGGAGGGGTGGGAGCAAACTGAGACTGCCCTCACTGAGAACCTGGGGTAACTGCCTCCCATGTCACAGGCCGCCCAGCATCTAGCCCACCATGACCTGGGTCACAGAGAACTGCCAGGAGGACCCAAACAGGGCAGGCAGCAGGAACCCCAGATGGTTCTTTGCCGCCTGTCTAGCAGCTGGCTCTCAGGCGGAACGGCGTCCTTCTCAGCGCGCAGACCCTGATGGTCTGTCATCAGCTGCCAGGGGACTTGGAGCCCTTCCCCTGGAGCAGCCCACTTGGGGTGCCCCTCCTCAGCACCGCGCCCCAGCCCTCACCAGGACAGGCACAACTGGAGAGCTGCCCACACAGGGGCTGGAGCTGGAAAATCTTCCTCCGTGCTCTCAGTGGGAGAAAAGCACTGATGGCAGCACGTACGGCCTCAGCAATCCAATCGCTCCCTGGCTGTCCTTAACCGGCCTGGAAGCGCCCCTGCCGCCAGCAGCGTGGGGTCCAGCCTCCTCCTGACCCACCCGCACAGGCCGCGGGAGGAGCCGGGCTCAGCCCCTTCCGCGGGCGCCGGTTTTCCTGTTCCCAAATGGGAATCCCAACAACTCGCCCTCCCCGGTGGGAGAGGCCACAGTTTGGGAAGTTCTAACTTTCCGCAAGCAGGGTGTACACAGACACTTGGGGACTAGAGAGAAAACTGAACTAAGTGCATGGATCCAGGGCTGCAGCCAGCGCTCCTAACACATCCCACACTGTTTTAAACAAGAAACAGCGGATCTCACTCATCAGCACCAAAGGGAAATACGTGCAAAGACAGCTGGTCAAAGACCCTTTTTGTATTTCACATCAACGCTGTCCTGCAGCGCTGGGTTAGAAGAACAGAGGGCTGGGGAAGTGTGAGGAGGGGAGAACCAGACAAAAGCCACCCGGGGGGCGCCCCTCACCCCGCTCCCGAGGAGCACGGAGATGCTGGTGGAAAGGCTCTTCCCTGTAGGAAGAAGCCGAGCGGAGAGCGAGCACCTTTGCAGGGCTTGTTTCCCTGCCTGTGGACACAGGAGAGCAGAGCACAGAAAACGCATGCCCACCTGCTCATCCGAGACGGTCAGGGGCAATTCACAGACGGGAAGGCAAGATACCACCCTCCCCATGGAGCTAACCCAGGACGTACTGTGACATCTCATTGGGTCTTGAACCAAGTAAGCTTCTCCCTTAGTTTCTCCTGACGTCCAGCACCAACCACAACAGACCCCAGAAAATGTGTTTTGCGGTTTCTCCTAACAAACACTCTTTTTTCCTTTTAATGGTGGGGGGTAAATTACTTGAGTTTAATCACAAAGCTGTCTTTGAAGGCTACATTCAAGCAGCAGACTAAGAGTATTTACCTGAAAACACGGAGTCTTCCGAAACACTTTTTCTCAGGAAACAGATGTTTGGTGGATTGCTTTCACCTGCTTCCCCTTTCTGCCTCTATACAGACCTGTCCCTCCCCTCTCCCCATGCCACCTGCCACCCAGGCCTGTCCACTCTTCCTCCTGGCCGTCTCTCGAACATGCTCACTTTACAGAATTCATTCCACTCCTACCTCAATTCAGCTCAGCAACATGTCTGCATCAGATATTTCAAGAGATGCCTGAGTGGTCTGCCTCCTCTCTGCCCAGCTCCCTACCCTAAGCACACTCCCCCAGGGGCCTGGGCCTGCCTTTAAACCCCCAGGTCTGATCTGACAGCCTTGATCTACAGCTTGAACCCTGTGATGGTTCCCCTGTCCTCGAACTCAAGTCCAAACCCCCTAGTGACTTAAAAAAGATCCTCTTCTTAGGACCCCTGCACCCCTCTCTACTCTGCGTCCAACCCCACTCTCTCTACGCCCAGCCACCAGGTGCTGTCCCTGCACCCGGGGAGGGACACATTCACCTGTCGCTTCCAGGTGACACCTGAGACAGCTCTCCTCACACAGTGACTCACACAGCGTGCAGACACCCCGCTCCACCTGCCTGGTGGAAGATGCACTAGGCGTCTGAAGCATGTAGCTCTTACTTACTGTGCCCTCCTGAATGGCAAAGGCTAATGCACGTTTTTCAGATTCGTTCCCAGCAGGATTTAGATTCAGATCAGAGGTGTTCACTTGTGACTGGAATGCTGAACAGGGTGAGGGCGCTGGAGGTGCAGAATGCAGCAAGGCATGGGGACCCTGGCTCTGAGCTAGAGGGGCAGCAGCGGCCTCCCGTCCAGCTCTAGGTCGGGCACAGGGAGCAAGCCTTTGGGGCCAGTCCCGCCTGGTGCCCCAGGAGCCGTCCCTGGCCCGGGGCTGCTCCTCCAGACCTTCCCACCTTTCTATAGTCACCTGCTTCCCTGTACTAAATCCTTTCTGCTTAAAAATCGACACCGATAGACCCATTAACTCATCTTTCTGCTGCATTCGACGGTAAGTGCACAGACAAAGGGCCCGGCCTGGTCCACCACAGGGTTCAAGGCCAGCACCTGGCAGAATAAATACTGAACAGATGGATAGAAATGGACATGGAGAACTAATGGGAATAAAAACAGAAAAGCTATTTTAGAACCCTTGATTCTTCAGTCAACCACAGGGGTAAAAGGTGATAAAAATCAAAAAAACTACTTTTATCTGCACAAGTCCACTCTGATTCCCTAAGAAAACCCACTGTCTGGAAGAAAATCATCATTGTTCCCAGCTACGGAAGAAAGGCTGGCCCAGAAAGAAGAAACTGGAACACTCAGAACTGTGTCCTGCTGTTTGAAAATTCAGTGTGGTGAGGCCAAACGGATGGAAAGAACCAGCAACCCGGGCCCGGCCCTGCCCCCGCCGGCCACTCTGCAGGCCCCCCGAGCCGGGTTACCTCTCAGGGGGTCAGTCCTTGCCTCCATCTCAGAGGTGACAGTGCCTGTCTCCCAGGCTGGCACGTTGAGAAATGACATGTGTTCACACGTGTGGAAGCATTTTGGGAACTCTAAAGCAGGACAAAAGGCCAGACTTCTTAACGCTTGTTGTTTCCTCTTCAAGAGGCAGAATCTTACAGAAGTCACTCATAGAAACCAACGCTGCTGCGACCGAGGGAAGCAGCCCCAGCCCAGGTCCAAACACCACACAGGAACCAGGAGGCACACACCTGGGGTTCTCCTGGCCCCAACACTCACCCCTCCACACTACCCGTCACTCACAACAGGAAAGCCCCAGAAACACAGGATATTTTCCCACCACACACTTCAAATAACGCCTTCCAGAGCCCCTTCATGCCCCGCGTCACCGTGCGAGAGAGGACAAACCGGCAGCTGTGACAGGCCACCTCGACGGGGGCGCAGGTCACACAAGTGGGTGACAGCGGGGGGCCAAGGCAAGTGGAATGCGGGCCCGTCCTCCCTCCACCTTCCCAGCTGCCTCTTCTATTTAAGATTTCCTCTTCCTGGACACAAAACAGTTAACGTGTCGCCAGCGTCCCCTCTTCCACCCTTCCGCTTCACCATCTTTCTTCTTTTAGGTCAGGAACCACACAGGAACCATATTTCCACCACAAATGAAATGTTACTCAAACGATTTTCTTTGCACTACCCAGTGTTAATTTACATATTTTAACAAATAAGTGAAAAGACTCAATATGCCATAGCAGACAAATGGCTGCAAGAAACCGTCCTAGAAAGAACGTCCCAAACAAAACTATGGCAAACGAAGCTATTTCTGACTCCCACTTCCGGCAAGTGAGAATGAACACAACAGCAGGACGTTCAGCCTGCCCTGGACAAAGTGCTACTCGGTAATTCAGGGTCTCCCAGACTTCTCCCTCAACCATCTCAGATATTAGGTAATCAGTCCCTCAAATGCCTTTAGGGCCACCACGTGGCTACAGGGCAGCAACTAAGTCTGGAGGCTACCCAAGATCTTGGTAAGCCTTCAGACCTACAAACATTAACTGGCATTCTGCCAAGAGGAAAAGAATGAATTCAACCATTCTGTGCCATCCTCAGGCGTCCACGCAGACCTGTACAAGAGACCCTCCATTAGCTTTTGCCAAAACTAACTACAACCTGGGGCTCTGATTCCACTGAGGACCCTTAAAAACTTGTTTTATAGGTATACACCTACACACCCGTACAAAGAAAATAGTATTTCACTGGGTGCTTATGTGAGGATTATTTGTACCCACACAAATGTGGTGGTTTAAAAATATCCCCTCAAGGGGCTTCCCTGGTGGCGCAGTGGTTGAGAGTCCGCCTGCCGATGCAGGGGACACGGGTTCGTGCCCCAGTCTGGGAAGATCCCACATGCCACGGAGAGGCTGGGCCCGTGAGCCATGGCCACTGAGCCTGCGCGTCCGGAGCCTGTGCTCCACAACGGGAGAGGTCACAACAGTGAGAGGCCCGCGTACCACAAAAAAAAAAAAAAAAAAAAAAAAATCCCCTCAAGTTCTTGACACTGCTCCCCAAAATGGAGTCTAATTCCCGATCCTTTCATCTGGTCTGGCCTTAGTGACCTGCTTCTAACTAAGGCACAGGAAGTGACCCTGCAGACTTCTGAGGCTCAGCCAGCGAAAGGTGTACAGGGTTGAATACTGTAGCCCCAAATTCACGTCCACCCAGAACCTGCTAATGAACCTGTTCACAACCTCATTTAGAAACAGGGTCTGTGCAGATGTAAGCTGTAGTGAAGTCAGGGGGGTGGGGCCCTGAATCAGTATGACTAAAGAGAAGAGGTGAAGGTACAGAGACACAGAGGGAAGATAGAGGCAGAGACTGGAGTGAGGCACCTGAAGGTCAAGGAATGTCAGAAACCACCAGCAAACACCAGAATCTACTACAAGAGCCAAGGAAGGGTCCTCCCCTAGAGGCTTTGAGGCAGCATGGCCCTGCTGACACCCTGATTTTGGACTTGCGGCCTCCAGAACCATGAGACAACAAACTTCCGTTTTAAGCCATCCAGTTTGTGGCATTTGTCCTGGCAGCCCTGGGAAACTCCTGAATTGCTTGCTCCCTCTCCGTTTGTTGGTATCGTTGCCCTGGGAACCCAGCCTCCATGCTTCGAGGAAGCCGCCAGCCACATGGAAAAGCCACGTGTAGGGTCCCTGACTGCCAGACACACGAGTGAGGAACCCTCAGACAACTCCACCCCAAGCCTTCAAAGCACCCCAGGGACTTCCCTGGTGGCGCAGTGGATAAGACTCCGGGCTCCCAACGCAGGGGGCCCGGGTTCAATCCCTGGTCACGGAACTAGATCCCACATGCATGTCGCAACTAAGAGATTGCATGCCACAACTAAGAACCCGCCTTCCGCAACTAAGACCCGATGCAACCAAATAAATAAATAAATATTAAAAAAAAAAAAAAAAAGCACCCCAGAATGTGGAGCGTGGAGTAGAGACAAGTTGTTCCCTCTGGGCCCTCCCAAAGTGCAGATTATGAGCAAAATAAACGTCTGTCACGGTTTTAAACCACTGTGTTTGGGGGCAATTTGTTATCCAATAATAACTAACAGGACAACACATGTATAATCCTGTTCACCTGACTCAAACGCAGACCTTCACACTCAAAACATGGTCCCCATGCCAACTAGACGCCAAGGCAGTCTACAGAAAACATGGTCCCCATGCCAACTAGACGCCAAGGCAGTCTACAGAAGTCCCTTCAGCAAACATTTATGAAGAATCCTCTTATCTGGAATTATACCCTTGCCTTCCTCCCTAAGGGGGGGTCACCTCAATACGCCTAAGATAACAATGCAGAGTAAGCCAAGAGTTTCTGGGTCTTTTTAAATGACGTGTGGAAACTACGTGTGTTCAAACACGTTTATCATTTAAAGAACCCACTTTATCTACAATCTTCATGGCACACTACATTTAAAAAGCTTGACTGCAACCATAATTTATAAAAGCTGGAGTGTAATGTGTATTTTTTAAAAGGGGGTGGAAGGTTCCCAGTGGTTAATCTCTGAGTGATGGAATTACAGGTGATTTTGATTTTCTTTTTATATTTTCAAAATTGTCTACAACAACATTTTGATAATTAAGAAAAAGACAACTTTTTGACATTTACTTAAGCCTGACTCATACACAATCATTTTTTTGTTTTAAAACAAAGCTGAATATTCCTACTTATATATAACTCAGGAAATGAGCTTCCACCCAGTTAACTTGCATAATAGCATCTATGCAAACAGTCTCAACCACACCTATTTATGCAACAGACAGGAATGCAGAAAAGAAAGAAAATGAAAATGACAGTTCAATCTCCAAGAATCATCTGAAGTCTCATTTGAAGTGTTTACCATCAAGTGATCAGTCTGTGAGATTTGGTTCAAATTATCAAGACAGAGAACCTGACTGATCAGCCGCTGCCCTAGCAATGGGTGCACTTCACTGTACCAGGCTTCTCCCTGCATCCAATGGGCTGTGGCTGGTGAAAAAGGAACAGGCCAGGAAGGTGCCGAAAGAAAAAGACAACAACAGCAGGACCACATTTGGTGAGCAAGGCAGAAAGAGCTAATAAAAATGTAATAATATATATGTCCAACTTCTGCTCCAGCAATTCAACTTTTTTTTTTTTTTTTTTTGGCGGTACGCGGGCCTCTCACTGTTGTGGCCTCTCCCGTTGAGGAGCACAGGCTCCGGATGCACAGGCTCAGCGGCCACGGCTCACGGGCCCAGCCACTCTGCGGCATGTGGGATCTTCCCGGACCGGGGCAAGAACCCGTGTGCCCTGCATCGGCAGGCGGACTCTCAACCACTGCGCCACCAGGGAAGCCTGACTTCATTCTTTTTTACGGCTGAATAGTATCCCACTGTATGTATACACCACATCTTCATTATCCATTCATCTACTGATGGGCACTTAGGTTGCTTCCATATCTTGACTATTGTGAATAATGCTGCAATGAACACAGGGGTGCATATATCTTTTCAAATCAGTGTTTTTGTTTTCTTAGGATAAACACCCAGCAGTGGAACTGCTGGATCATATGGTAGTTCTATTTTTAATTTTTTTGAGGAACCTCCATACGGTTCTCCATAGTGGCTGCACCAATTTACATTCCAACCAACAGTGCAGGAGGGTTCCCTTTTCTCCACCTCCTTGCCAACACTTGTTATTTGTTGTCTTATTGATAATAGCCATTTTGACAGGTGTGAGGTGATATTTCACTGTGGTTTTGATTTCCATTTCCCTGATGATTAGTGATGTTGAGCACCTTTTCATGTGCCTGTTGGCCATCTGTATGTCTTCCTTGAAAAAAAAAGTCTATTCAGATCCTCTGCCCATTTTTTACTCGGGTTCATTTTTCTGATGTTGAGTTGTATGAGTTCTCTGCTTATTTTAGATACTAACACCTATCAGATACATAGTTTGCAAATATCTTTTCCCATTCATCTGGCACTTTGGTCTTGTTGATAATTTCCTTTGCTGTGCAAAAGCTTTTTTAGTTTGAGACAGCCCCATTTGTTTAGTTTTACTTTTGGTCCAAACCTGTGCTGTCCAATATGTGGTTATCTAATTTTAAATTAGTTAAAATTAAATAAAATTCAGTTCCTTAGTCCCACTAGCCACATTTTAGGTATTCAACAGCTACATGGGGCCAGCTGCTACCGTACCACAGAGCAAAAAAAGGGAACATTTCCACCGTCACAGGGAACTGTTAGACAGTGTTGACCCGAACGAGGCATCAATTTCATTACCACACTGTCCCTGATAGGTTCGGCTTTCAAGCTTCTACCCAGCCCCCAACCTGGGGACTTTTATGCCCATGCAGAGTAGCAATGCCAGCCTGAGGTAGGGATGTTGGTCAAGGTTGGAACGCCCTAGGTCACGTCAGATTTGCACCCATACGTGCCAGCAAGCCAGCTCCTCCCACAGCTGAGAATCACTATTAGACCACCAGTAGGGTCTTTAAAATTCTGAAAAAGAGCCTCATTCCAATTCAAAGCACGAGTGCTAACTTCCTAAGATTAAAAAAAATAGATAACACAGAGTCATGTACTGGGGGTGACAGACCAGCCCAACTTCTCTGGGGACTTCCCAGCCAGATTGAAACAATCAGGTTATTTTTTGCCTCAGAATTTGGAATTGGGGACAAAGGAGAGCTAGCGGGAATAACAGTAGTCTTTCGAAGCAAGGAGACAGAAAAGTGATCCCATCGCCCAGCTTTAACAACTATCAACTCAGGTCAACCTGGCTTCTTCTGTGGCCACACCCAGGCCCCCTGCATGATTTAGGTGATGGAGAGCTCTGGAGAGGCCCCCTGCGGCCCAGAGAATCGGGTTCTACACAGAGCAGAAGGAGGCCAGGGGCAGAGATGGAGGCCCCGCTGGTGGCCACCCAGGGTCTAGGTCACATCCTAGGTGACAGTCACTAACTCCCTTTGGACCTCAGATCCCTCCCTGTACGATGAGCACCAACTTCATGAGGCTACTGAGAGGACGACAGGAGACAATTCCTGTGTAATGCTGAACGTAACCCTGGCTCGGCAAAGATTTGCAAAACACACGCTCTGGTCGCTGGTGTGACAGCTGTTGTTGGTGCTCTTTGCACGGCTCAACTGCGCTGTTCGCGCTTGGCTCCAACAGACACCCCAGCACCTCCTTCATCTCTTCTGAAAGCCAGGACAATCTGTTTTCATGGTTTTAATTTAGAAGAAAAAAGAAGAGTCCATACCAAAAAAAATAATAATAATAATATTATCACTCCAGATGCTGTGGTTTACTACTACCTCTACCCCTATGCTATCACCATTACTACCACGACGACTAGCTGTAATAATACTAGCTACCGCGTTTCGGGCTTCTGCTCCATGTCAGGCACTGTGATAAACCCTTCATAAATATTACACTGAATCATTGCAGCCACCCTGCAAAAGGGATTCTGTTGTTATTTCCACTTGGCGGCTGAGAAAACAGGTCCAGGGAACTTAACTGACTTGCCTGAAATCATACAGTTAAGGAAAACAAGGATTCGAACCCAGGGCTGCCTGGCCAGAAGCCCCATGCCATTCACCCTCACCCCAAACTACGGCAAAAATCCTCCTGGAGCTAAGAAACGAGCCCCCATCCCCACCCCCAAAATGAAAAGAACTTTGTATCACATCTCCTATAAAAGCTTAAAACTCCAAATGAAAGGACTCTCACCCTTTCCCAGCGGCTATTTGACTGTCTCTCAAATGTGTACTTTACCTTCTATACTGGGGCTCCTCGACTTTCAATATCCACTGTTAGATGTTTACTGTGACTACAATAGCCTCCCTCCCCTTGGATGCTCAAACAGTTCTTGAACTTGGGGGTGGGGCGGGAGTGCTAAGATCCCGCATTATGTCCCCTTTTTAAAAAAGAAGCCGTAAAACTGAAGTGTTCAGAAGCGAGGTGTAACAGTCACCTGGTTTCTGGCTGGGAGATGTTCCCTCTCATTTCCTCCTATAGAGGCAGATGCTTTTAGGAAACAGTCGGTCAATCACATTTCAAAGAATTCCAAGTCTGAAGGCTTATCCCCACCAAAGCTTACACTCAATAAACCAGCATTTCTGTATCTAGGGCTTGCCTGTGGTGATGAAGCTTCATTGACTGTGTTACTATGAATTCGCTAGAACAAATGGCTCTGGGCAGCGCAGTCTCTGAGGACTCCGCCCATACGATACGGGAAGCCCGGCTGCCTGCAACCTGTTTTACAGGACTCTGGAGCCCCTCGGCGTACCAAGGCCAAGGCAGAAGGTCCCATGAGCAGAAATTACCCTGCAGTCGCTCTTGCTTCTCCCCACCCCAAACAGGCACCCACACTTTGTGCAATGCACAAAAATATCCAGAAGCATGGAGGAGTATGAAAAGAGAGATTAGTCATTCCCAGAATTTTGGATTTCAAGAGCCAGTAAAATTTCAGAGGCATTTGGGAGACTGATGAGGTTAAGAAAACAAGGACAGTTAAAAGCAATAACCAAACACCACATGGAGACATGAACAGCCCTTCTATCTTCTATCACTACCATTTCAAAAAAAAAAAAAAAGTTAAAAACAAAATGTAGAAGGCCAGAGAATCAGAGTATCAACAAAAGACAATTCTTCCTACAGAAAAAAGAGTCAAATTTTCAGGTAATGACACACATACACACAGGGGTGGAGAGGCAGGCAGACAGGTACACAAAACATCCTCCTTTTTCCTCCCTCCCTGCAGATGGGAAAACCTTGCTCTGGCTGGTCCCAGACCGTAGCACATACGGTCCTTTCCACCTTGCCCTGTCCAGCCCAGGCCCAATGGGGCAAGGCTGCTGGTCTCTGCTGGGTCCCCTTTCCCAGCCCAACACTCCCCAGGTCCCATCACAGCCCTCCTTCCTAACTGGGCAGAGGGCCAGAGTGCCAGAGACCTTCTCGGTACGTCCTGCAAATCCCAGATGGAGTTTCTGCCCACTCTATCCCTTGAGAATAAACTCTGCAGCCTCCCAAAGCGTGCTTCAGGAGGTTAAGCATGTGTACACACTGTGAGAAATGGCAAAGTCCCATTCTACTAAGTTAAAGGGGATTTCAGGAGCACAAATAGTGTCACCCACACATGAGAAAAAGGGAGACCTTTCCTATAGGGAAGCACTTTATTATAAAGTTACAGGGAGCACTTTCCTATAACAGCATTAAAACTGGAACAATTCCCAAGGAAGAAATACACATTTGTGGCTATGAGAAAGTACTCCGCAAATTAAAAAAAAAAAAAGCACTTCTCACCTTTTAAACCAGTTACATAGGAAAAGTCTGAGGCCCTATCTAGAAATGATTCATTATCTGGTAACTAGTAGCACTTTACACAGATCTGGCTCTTACTAATCCGTGTGCCTCTCTCTGTGAAATGCTTGATTTATTGGAAGGAGGTCATATCCTGAGATCCATTATCTTGAATGTGGACTTGGTTTTAGTAGGAAATAGTCAAACCTTGCGAGGAAATAAATAGTCGTGAGTTTGATGCACCTTAGAAAGGAAGATATTAGTGACTCACACCATTATACAATTTAACAAACAGGAAAGTGGAGTCACACAGTCCCAAGAAAACCAGAAAAAGCAAGACACATAAAGCTTAGATACGCTCACTAATGGGAAGCCCCTTTTTTAATCTGTGCAGGATCTGGTATTTTTTAAATTTAAAAACCAGCACTCTTGGGTCCCCTTCTTTCTTTGTTAGTATATATTAGGAGGTCTACATCTCCTCTCACTGTGAGATACTCAAGGGCACAAATGCTATTCCTCTGTGAGATACAAGCATCCAGCACAGGCCTGGCACAGAGCAGGTACTTAATGCATACTTGTAGAAAGTAAGGAAAAAAGGTAACAGGAGGATGAACATGCTGCTAAGACAGTTCTTTTGCATTTCTCCCATTTATCAGCACTGCAAAAGTTTTTCCAACAAACCCACCCAGGGCCTAATGGCGATATGAGGAGACATCCAAAGCTGGATCAAGAGGCTCATTCCATGTAACTACACCACATACACACACAGCGGCTTATCTTCCCACTGAGGAGAATTCGACAGGGTATCAATGGTACTTAGAACAGAATTAAGAGGAAAACCAAGCAGGTCTTGCCTTTTCATCCTGGTATAACTTGTTGACGCTCTCCATCTGAAAATTGTGGCTGGACTGAATTTTGTCCAGCTGTTCCCGCTGCTTTTCCAGCTCCCCCTGGAACTCGTTCTTTTTCATCTCCACGGCCCCTCGCTCTGCTGCCGCCCTGCGGACTCTGCCTTCCAGCTCCACGATGCGCGTCTGCAAGGACATTGTATTTGTTATGATGATCTGCAGTCATGATCACTGAAGTTACTACTATGACTCCCTGAAGGCTCAGGTGACGGTTACCATTTTTTAGCAGTAAAGTATTTTTATTTTTTTATTTTTTAGCCGTGCCTCGAAGCATGTGGGATCTTAGTTCCCCAACCAGGGATCAAACCCACACACCATGCATTGGAAGCGAGAAGTCTTAACCACTGGACTGCCAGGGAAATCCCAGCAGTATTTTTAAGTATGTACTTTTCAGACATAACACTATTGAACACTTAACAGACTACCATATAGTGTAAATATAACTCTCTATGCACCAGGAAAACAAAAACTCACATGACTTGTTTTATTGCGCTATTGGCTTTATTGTGGCAGTCTGGAACTGAATTCGGGATATTGCCAAGGTCTTCCTGTACGTAAAATGGCTTATGCTTTACCTGGCGTGAGCTGGTGCTGAAATATTTAGTTCCTTTTCCTCACTAACAGAGCATTTAAGCACTCTTTATAAGACACAATCTCTGAAAACAGATTCAGTTCTCTGCACACCAAGACCCCATCTGCCCAGAGAACAGGGGTCCAGCGGAAGCTCAGACAAAAGCACTGCCACCGTGGGGAGGTAAGCATGAGAGGAGGACAAAACACCCCTATGGGATGGATTTCCACAGCTAAGAACTCAAGCTCTGCCATCAGAAAGACTGGGTTGGCATCCCAGCTCCCCTCGTCCTTAACCTCTCCGAGCCTTAGTTTGCCCACCTGTGAAATGGGGAACGTAAAATCCCAACCTGAGAGAGTCTGTACAAAAGAAGGCAATGTATGCAATATATCCTCAAAGAAAAATTATTCTGACGCTTGCTAAAGTGATAAGGAAAACCTTACTCAAGGCTACTGCAACAGGGGTCATGACTATTGCAGTCGGGAGAGAAACTGTTCTCGACTCTGAGCACAGCAAGGACAGCAGAGGATTTATAGCCAACAAGCAGAGTGAGGGGGTCAGTGGGTGCAAAAGCACTAAGAGGGTGGGGAGATTCTTGCTAAACTGGCCTAACAGGAGTCTTGCTAAAGGCAGGCCCAGGGCTAGACATCAAAGATAAGGGATGAGGACCTTGCTCAGGTATCAGGGGTGGAGGGATGAGTTAGAGGGATTCTTTGCTAAGCCTGCGCTGGGCAGGTCAAAAACAGGATGGGGGACCAAGATGGAGGCCTAGTCACGAAGGGGGGCTCCTCAGAGGCTGACTAAACTGCGGTCAACGAGAGTCTCTGTCACTGCTCAGCACTGCCTGACCCACGACGGGCAGCAATGAATGGGAAAGATAAAGTTATTATTATCAGTAAATGATGCTGATAAAGATTGGTACCTCTAAAAACATATTTCTCAGGCCCGTTCTCCACGTGCATTACCAACACCACTCTTAGATTCTGACTGTGGACTGGAGGACCAGAACGGGCTGTGGGCAGGGTACTTAATGCAAGTTGTCTTCCCAGAACCAGCCCAAAAGGCTTGACTGAAAATTGTTAACTCACAGGAAAAGCAGAGGCATGTCCTGGCAGCAATCCTAAGAAGTCACAAGGGGGTCCTCTCTCACCCAAGAGCAGAGCTGGCGTGCCGTCAGGCCGGGGGCTGGGTGGGGGGACATGCAGAGCCCCGCAGCGAGCATTACAGCATGCAACACCTTAGGTGGTGATAAACAGCAAACCCCTTGGACCCCACCGCCCAGCAGCTTTAAATACTCTGTGACATCCACACAAACAGAACACCTGGAGATCCACGCTCCGGGAGCTCGCAATCCAGTAGTTGAAGCCCAGGACAATGATACAGGCCACCAGGGCAGCCAGCACGAGGGGCGGCGACTTCATGCTCCGACGCCCGTTTCCCAATCCCATCATCTCACAGACCAGGCTGAGAATCTGCCAAATAAAAGCAAACACACAGGCCTCAGTACCAGTATTACCATGCCCCAGGCACGCCACATGCGTCACCACAACCAACACGAAGGTGTCCCGCCCCGAAACACGGGCTGGCGGCCTCTTCTCCTTGAAATGCAAAGCTGTCGGTGGAGAAGACCGTGTAAGTAGCCCACCCAGAGCCAGCGGTGTGTGCCCTGGGCAGTGCGGCCAGACCCCTGCGACAGGCTTGTGGGAGCAAGCACCGTCCTAGAAACCCATCAGACACGGGCTCAACACCTCGGGCAGGTAACAATTTCTCTTACACTTCCGTTTTCTTGTCTATAATTATAGTTCCTACCTCCCAGTACAATCTGAGAAATCATCATCTCTTTAAACAGCAATAGCAAATAATAGTGCTTCTACATCACACTAGAAAGACTCCATTTCTCATTATTCCCCAAAGCCTTTTTGATCTGATTCCTAACCAGGGAGGGTTTTTTACCCTGTGACAGAATTGCCAAAGATACCCAGTTAAAGTGTTTCCTGAGCAAAGCCGGAAAGCCTTCTAGAGGTGTGTGAAGCCAGGACCGGAGGTGCCCTGCCTGCAGCGGGAACAGGCATTTATGCTCTGCTTCCTTTGAAAACTGTTCTCTCTCCCTTTGAAGCCGTATCTGTGCCGCACAGCCGAGTCAGGAGAAGACTTCAAGGGCTGCAGGGAGCATGGAGCTTCTTAAAAGGAATACAAATACAGCTGAGAAGAAAGGAACTATGTTTCACTCACCGGCTTCAACCCCAAGCCAGGTCTGGCTGGATCCTGGCCCTGGTCAGCAAGGACAAGGGAAACTGACTTTTCCAAACGGCTTTCGCTGAGCCAGATCAAAGGTCCTTATCAGAGGGAGGGCAGCACACACAATAAACAGTGTCCCTCAGAACACATATGCTTTTATGCCAGGTGTGGCCAGCAATGGAGGAAGAGGAAAAGGAGGTGAGGGAGGAGGGGGAAGGGAGACTACCAGGGACTCAGCTTTGAGGTGAAGTTCCTGCAGGTGAGAACACAGAAGAGCTGACAAAGCTGGCTCTCCCCCATGGTACCTGTAGCTAAGTGTGTCCCTGGGAGACATCCTCTCTCTCTCTGAATGAGCAATCTAGTTGAATCACCTAAAACAAAGCACCCCCAGAATTCCCATAAATTGAGGGCTGAGTCCAGCCTCCACTGGCTGATGGCTTCTTCACCAGCTTCTGGTCTCTCGGGACAAAAGAGGGAAAAAAGTTTTAAATTCAACTGACAGTTGATATCAGCAAACATTGTACATACTAACAGAGACTAATGCTCAGAAATACTAAAGTTCTAGGAAATTTTATAGATCTGCTAAAAATGCCTCTACTGCCTCATCCTGTTTGATTTTGATCACAAATTTTTTTTTTTTCTTTTTTACTCATTAACTTTTTAAAATATAAGAAGACAAATACAATTGGGGAGAAAAATCACAGGAAGTGTAAAATTAAAAGTCCTCCTCTTCCCACTCCACTGGCTGTATCCTTCTATTCCAGCTGCTCTTAACCCTCAGAGAGTATCAGAATCGCCTGGGACGCTTCTTAAATTACAAACAACTGGGCCCACTCCTCTTTTCTCTGTAAAATTTTTTGCCCATAATTTTTGGTTGTTGGTGGTGTTTTTAAAATAACCTAATCTTATCACTCTTTTCTTTTACTGCTTCTAGATTTTGCTTATGATTAGAAAGACATTTCCTACTCTAAGTTTATATATACATTTACCCATATCTCCTCTCAACATATCTATGTTTTCATATTTATATGTAAATGTTTCATCCACTTGGAATTCCTTTTTGACGTAAGGAGTAAGGAAATACAAAGAAAACAACTCTTTTTTATTTTTTGTAATGGCTGGCCAGTTCCTTGGGCATCCTTTATGAAATAAACTATTTTTACTTAGTTCTTTGAAAGGCCATCTTTGTCATATGCTTAATTCCCTAAAAATAAACTTTTAGATGGGACACTCGACCTTTTGTTATTCCTGCAGATGTAAGTCAGGGTGGGTATACTTTAGCTCTGAAAACAATATAACTCAACTCTCACTCCAAGGACGTGTACAAATGATCATTTAACATTCTCCTTCCTTTAGCCAGTCAGTAAAAAAATTTAATGAGCAACTACTAGGGGACAGGTGATGTGCTAGCACCAGGAAGCTCAGGGCAGTGTTAAGAGAACAAACTCTGGAACCTGATGGCCAGAGTTGGATCCTGGTTCCACCTCTTCGGAGTCACAGGACCCATCTGTGCCTCACCGTCTTCGGCAGAGGGTTCAAGTGAGTAACAGATGAGTAAAGATATGAGAAGTGCTTAGAACCACAACTGGTACATAGCGTCAATTGCTCGATAAATGCTGACTATCATTATTAGAGATGGAAAGATGAAAAACAAATCATTTCCAGATCTGGTCTTTTTCTTGTTTTATAAGAAAATGGTGATGAATGCTTTCCTTCCTCAATCGTTCTACTTTATAGGAACCAGCCATCTGCATTCTTCCCTTGACTCTGCTGTCAACTGAAGCAGCAGTAACTGTCACCTCCTGGGACTGACTCCGGATACCGCTGCAGCAGTAGACATCCCAGACCAGGACCACATTATGCAAAAGAGAGATGCCAGGAAGTTGAGTACAGTCTCAGAAGCCCGTCACTGTGACCCAGCACTTGGCCAGCCGGACGGTGTGCAGCCACCCAGAGGGATGGTTAGGAGAGTCTTGGACTTCCCAATGGACACAGGGCTGCCCAGGTAAGATGACCACAGCTGTGCCAAGAGGAAGGGAGGGCCTGCAACATGCCTCACCACGGACTTCCAGGACTGCAGGAACCCTGCTGCTGAAGACAAAAGGACAAACACAGGTGGTAAATGCCAAAGCCTAAGGAAGACTGAGGGCGGGAACTCAGAGCCAGAGTTTACAGCTGTCAAACAAACGCCTTCCTCTCCTCCACCTTAGAATTTATGTAGACTGCAGGGTGATGGAAGTGGGTGGGAGACAGACTGTGTCAGACAGATTAATAGTTATAATTTAGGCTTCAGAATGTGCTTTGTCTCATATTTGATTACAGTCACCTGACATACTGAAAAAGATTAACCTAAATCAGCCGAACTCTGTGAAATTCCAGGTTTCCCTGGAATGAAAGAAAGTGGTGTGTGTCTGCACTAAAAGTTTCTTGGTAAGTTGAAAGAGTCATTAAAAAAAAAAAAAAAAACCCTGCGGATTCTTTCTACTGGCTTAATTTTAAAAATTCAATCTACTGGTTAAAATTACTGTTTGCTTGTAAGACAAAAATTTTTATAAGCAAACAGAGACCTCTAATTACTTTTTTCAGAAAAAGAAAAAGCATAAGAAAATGGGCAACTGGCCAAATGCATGAGCCCCTTGAACCTCCTAGTTAAATAATTTTTTCATTTCCTCATTTTCACATAGAGGTTTAAAATCATATAGGCAAATAGATGGGAGCAATCAAATCGGATTGGCTTGTTTGACCAATGTCATCACTGCAGAAACAACACACCTTCTCCAAACAGCAGGGGAGCCGCACCTTTATTCCTTTTCAGAAGAACTGGCTTCACCCGGATGGTGGAGGGCCGGAGGTGCCCTGCACGGAGTTCAGAAGTCACCATAGTGAAGCAAACAGACTGGAGGACGCCCCACTCAGCATTTTTTTGGAGGGTTTAGAGATATTCTACTCCGTCCCAAGAATGTCTCCAAGGCAGGGGTTAGCATACCAAGGCCCACAGGCCATGGTGGCCCATTTTGTAAATAAGGGTTTGCCGAACACAGCCATGCCCAGCCCTTGAAGTACTGCCCACAGCTGATTTCTAGCTACAAGGCAGAGTTGAAAAGTTGAGATGGGTTATTATGAAGGCTGAAACAGTTTAAGTATTTACTATCTTTCCCTTCCGGAAACTTTGCCAACTCCTGCTCTAAACCATTAGGGTTAAATGACAAGTCCATTGTATTCTCCTTAAATTGCTTTAAAAACTTATTAGGGGCTTCCCTGGTGGTGCAGTGGTTGAGAATCTGCCTGCTAATGCAGGGGACACGGGTTCGAGCCCTGGTCTGGGAGGATCCCACATGCCGTGGAACAACTAGGCCCGTGAGCCACAACTACTGAGCCTGTGCGTCTGGAGCCTGTGCTCCGCAATGAGAGGCCGCGATAGTGAGAGGCCCCCGCTTGCCACAACTAGACAAGGCCCTCGCGCAGAAACGAAGACCCAACACAGCAAAAATAAATAAATAAATTACTAAACTCCTACCCCCAACATCTTCTTAAAAAAAAAAAAAAACTTACTAGGAAGTGCACAGATTCTCCTCCTCTCACTTTCCCAACCTCCAATTTTTCCCCAATTCTAGAAGCTAACAGTTTAGAAAGAAAAACCTTTAATAGCATGGTAAATGTAGTTAATAATACTGTATTGCATATCTGAAAGTTGCTAAGAGAGTAGATCTTAAAAGTTCTCATCACAAGAAAAAAAAATTCGTAACTATGTGGTTACAGACGTTAACTAGACTCATCGTGGTGAGCATTTCACAATATATACAAATATTGAATCATTTTGTTGTATGCCTGAAACTAATGCTATATCAATTATACTCAATAAAATGTTTTAAAAAGAAAAACTAAAAATTAATGTGCATGTTTAGCGCTATGCAGTGAAAATACCAAAAACTGAAGTGAATGAGTGAAAATGAATGAGGAGAACCAAATTCCACTGTGCTTCTTCCAGCACTTGATTTTCTGAAGAAGGGCCACCTTCCCTACAGACACCAAGACTACACGTTGGCAGGCATTCCCAAATTCCTCCTAGTCTACTTCAGGAGTTGGCAAACTTCAGCCTAACGGCCGAATCCTGCCAGCCACCTGTTTCTGTACGCTGCCTGAAAGCTCAGATTTTAAGTTTTTTAAGTGAAAAAAATCAGAATAATATGTCATGACATGAAAAGTACTGAAATATATGAAGTTAAACCTTCAGTGTCCCTAAATGAAGTTTTATTGGGATACCACGATGCCCATTCATTTACGTATTGTCTATCGCTATCAGGCTACAAGAAGTGAGCAGCTGGGACACAGCCCACAGGGCCTGCAGAACCTAAAATACCATCTGGCCCTTTACAGAAAAGGTTTGCTATACCTTTAGACACCTGCTGTAGTTCAGTGGTTCTCAAAGCGTGTTCCCTGGACCAGCAGCATCAGCATGTGGGAATGTTAGAAATGTAAATGTTCTGGCCCACCCCAGACCAACAAGTCAGCGACTCGGGGTCTGTGTGTAAAAGCCCTCCATGGGATGCTGATGCAGGTCTAGGTTGAGAACCACTGTCCTCTCCAGAGCTCACTGGACAAATCTGACAAGTGAATCTTGTTCTGGCTGCACTCATTTATTTTCAAAAAGCAGAAAGACATGTTGGAGGGGGTGTGTTGTTTATCTTTGGAGAAATACTTGTATTTCCCTACTGTTCAAAGGCTGAGTTTGAGTTTTTTCCTCCCAACTCTTTCATGGCCTTTGGCCTTCCGTTTTACTCTACTATTTTCTCACACCTCCCATCTGCAGTTGCAAACATTGTCCCCAAACCTATCTACTACTGTGTGCCCTAGAGAAATAAGGTTTCTTTTTACCTCCCTAAGAGGTAAAGAGTAACCCCAAATGGACTCCATTTAAAGAAACTTCGTCGAGGGTCTTTTCTCCCTTTGGCCATCTCAAAGTCACTGTTCACCTGTGGATAAAGGTACCTCTTCTTTAATCAGAATGAAGTGATAACTAATTCCAGAGCAACATGGCTTCTACAGGACCTCCCTCACTGATACAGAAAACACAGAGGAAAGATAAGGAATCATCTATCTGCTACACAGATATAAATGACAGAGAACATTTTGATGGGCTAGACCCTCCAGTTCTGACAGCACTGATATCAGAGAAATAGTTAAAAAAAATTTTTCTAAATCAATCATTAGTATATTAAAATTCTGTCCAAGAATTCACCAAGGCAATACTTTAAAAACTGGTAATAGCGAATGAGCCATCTTGAAGTTCCAGCTCAACTGGGCCTCAAAAGACTGCAGCCCAGTCAACCCACAGAATCAGGAGCAATAATAAAATGATGGTTTTAAGCTTGGAGATGATTTGTTACAGAGCAACGGATGATCAAAATACAAACTGTTACATGAAAAAAGTTACAAAATAGTAGTTATCATATCCTACTTTTGTTGAAAAAAATTTTTAAATACACTCAATAAATCAATATATTTTTCTACCATAGAAAATGTATAGCAAATGTTTATAAGGAAGGATATATACAAGTTGTAGTAAGGGAGCAGAATGTATAGAGGAATGAAGCTTTCATTTTTTTGCTTTATACCATTTTTTTTTCCTCAATGAGCGTATCTTTAATACAAAAGCCAAACAGTAACAATAAAAAATTGAGATGTTAGGAAGATGTATAATGGTAACATTAGCAAGTTCTGAAGCTGTATTTGTAGCATTCCCAGATTAAATCACAGTATTTTACAGCTTCTTCTAAAACAAAACAATGACAACATATATATGTATTACGAAGTAGAGAAATACACTGAACTCACTCAAATACATTCCAAGGCTCCCTTCTGTGCTGGACCCCACCACCAGGGACACTAAGAAGACCCAGGTCCCTGTCTTGAGCCTGGGCAGGTAACTGAGAGGAGATGCAGGGCAGCGTGAGGACCCGTTTCTGACTTGCTGACGGGGCAGTTCCTCTTCTCCTCCCAACCTCCTGGGCTCGTCTGTAAAGGGATAACCTTGGAGTCTGTCTTCTAAGGCTGGTGTGAAAATTAAACGAGGGCATTTACTTGCCACCAAGTAAATACTTAACTGAAAGGAACTGCTGTGGTATTGAGAGTGGGGCTAAAGTGAGAGAACCAACTGTCTACCAGCAGGGTGCATGCATCCCAGAAGGTATAAAAGATGCTCCACCTGGCTGGGGAAAAAATCCTAGAAGTTACATTTATTTTTATCCAAAAAGTAGAATAGCAACTATGCTTTAGTAAGATAAATATTACATATAACAAGTTAAATATGTTATGTATATACTAATTATTTTACACTATGTTACACTGTACTACTTATACTACCATGAAATACTAATAGTGCTAATAAAAGCAGGAACTGACTGACTGCAACCTCACAAAGACCCTCTGTCGAGGGTCACCTGTCACCAGCCCTCTGAGGTGCCTGAAGCACTCCTTTGGCTTTGGCAAGCGCACAATGAGGTAGATGGACAAATTATAACTAAACGAAACCCCGCAGAGGATGTGAATAGCTTTAAGATTCCTACCGAAAGCACAAATTAAAGCTACACTAATAAACGCAAGCAGAGGTGAACACAAGCCCAAGGCTGGGAACACACTTCCCGCCCTGAGTCAGCTTCACCGGAGCCACATCACAAAGTAAAAACAATGATGATGTACTCAGATCTGACAAGAACCAGGCCAAAAATACTCAAAATTCAAGGAGTATATGAAAAAGGGTTTTACCTCCACTGTGATTAACAGTGAATCCATCCCTAAGTGTACACTGAATCTTGAGACACAAGAAAACGATGACAGTAGCACATGTATATAATTTATAATTAAGTAACAAACACACATAAGAGGAGTGCTAAAAATTGGTCTTAATTGAGACATAATTGACATATTACACTGTATTCGTTTTAGGTGTTAAAATTTTTTTACTAACAAGAATGAGCAAAAAGGCTTGGAAACCACAGCAAACTACAATATATATCACTATAATCATATTATATAGTATTTTTACATATATATTCTTCCTGTCAGGCGCTAATTAATCTTCAAAACCTTAGTGAGAGGAAGTTCTATTAATGCAGCCTTGCAGGAAAATAAGATCAAAATGTTCTAAAAATCTGAGAAGGTATGCATTTTTTTCCTGAAAATGGGGGAAATTTCTTTGTGAAGCAAAGTCAGCTCTCTGGGAATTTTGGAAATAATCCTTAAACTTCAAGCCAAGTCTCTCTTTCAATGTAATTTCATCAGTAACTTGAAAAAGTCTAGAAAAGAAAATAACCACAATCTAGGACCATCTTGGGGGAGCAAGTGAAATCACATTCACACTTTGTTAAGGTGAACGCCAAGAGCATATCAAGACCGTTCCTTTTACTCCTGTGAATTTTTAGAAAATAATTTTAACCAAGTTTTTTTTTTAAACCAAAAAAAGTGCTTTTTTTTCTTATCCCAATTACAGATGTTATTTCCCAGGTCATTAAAAAAGAAATTAACCTTTTCCTAAGGCACCTTATTTTTTTCTAAAGAAAAATAAAAACAACAATAATACAACTGAATTAAAGCCCCAGGCACAGGGCCTCATCCCTGTTCCTGCCTCCCCCTCTCCCCGCCACCCCAAGCCTGTTTAGAAGCAGGGCTGGTCTTCAGGAACCACACTACCTTCAAGCTCCCTTTCACTAAACCGCCCGTGATGGGATCCTGTTCCCCACGCAGCACAGCTGGCTTGAAGCGACAGGCCACCTTCTAACTCTCCCTGGCACAGGCAGTTTCCCCAGGCTCTGCCTGGCTATCCTTTGTGCTTCAGATGCAGAAAGCCAGCTTGCAACATTCACAGGATCTTCAGCACAGTAAGCAGTTCCCTCCCTGCTGGGAAGGTGGCCACATAAATGGACCGAAGGTAGCCCTGGGCCTAACATGGTCAACCATCCTCACTGCTGTTTCAGCCGCACCCCTCAAAAAAACTATATAAATGCAAAATCTTTTCATTACCCCATCAATAACTGGACCTAGGGCCAGCAATTAGAAAGCAGACGGCATCCTTAGCTCCTAATGGCAACGTCCCCAAAATCTGACACCCCCACCCCCAGCATTCCTTCTTCTCATCGTTGGTCTTTTATTTTTGAGAAAAACCCAAAAAAAAAAAAAGAAAAGTGGTATCTTCACAGGAGAACAAAATACGTCTTGAAGAGTTAACCTGTTTTCTTTAAACACTCTATGAACTCAATGTTTTCACCACTGACCCCTTAAAACTTGAATTCTGACCTAAGAACAGCAAGCCTTAGCAAGTTACTGGTTTCTATTTACAAATAAAGTAAAACTATTCTTCACGATAGCATGAGCTTGGCTTAATCTTCTCTAACACAAGTAGACAGAGCTAGGGATGCCCTAGGAGACCCACAAGGACCAACAAGAGATTCCACTTCTCATGTCTCACGTTGCAAAAAATTCAGAAATACTAAAACTGCCAAATTTGAGTCAATCTCATGGCCATGAGTCAAACAGAGTCACTCTAGAGCTGTTAAATATTTAAGCAGGCTACTGGACATCTTACTCTGCTCCTAGGAATGTCCCTCAATATTTGCCTAATTTAGAGCAACTGGGCCTTGAAGACCACAAACCAGACAAAAGAAATCTCAAAACCGTGAAAGCCACACGAGTCTGGTTTTGCAAATTTGTAAACGGGATATCTTAAGCACCACCATTACTTGCCGAATACAATGATTCTTAAATTCCGCTAAAAAGAACACTCATCAAAATAGCCATTTTGCCTGTTTTGTTTTACAAAAAAACAATCATTAAGAATACTAAATAGGGTGTGACATATAAAGAGTATGGAAACCCAGGAGACTATTTCTACAGCAGAACAAAAGTTCTGCGGATCCTCCACGCCGCCAAAGATGGGAAATACTGGTACAGGAGGGAACCCGGAGCATCCCTGAGAAGGGCTTCAGAGGAGCTCTGGCAGCTCGCAGACCGAGAACCCGGCGTCAAGCTCCCGGTCACCTGCCAGGACGCGACCGCTGCCAACTTGGGCACCGCGGCGGCCCGAGCCCGCGCGGGTCTGAGGGGGAAGAGATGAGCGGCGCGGCCAGCCCGCCCTCCCCGCGTGCCAATCACGTCCGCACGGCAGGCACTAGCGCGACTTTGGAGAATGCTCGCTTTTGACTTTGGATGCCGACGCGCGTGACACAGCTAAGAACAAAAAGAAAGGCCCCGCATCGCCCCAGACCGGCCTCCGCAGGGGAGCCCAGCCCGGGAGACGGAACCCGGCGGGTCAGGGCGGCCCCGGGAAGGAGGCTCCGGCGCGGGGAGGTGCGGGGCCGGCCCCGAGCCGACTCCGGTAAAAGGCTGAGGCCCGGGCACAAGCCGGGGGGTGTTTCCGGGACCCGGCGCGGGGTCTCTGGGCGCGGGCCCGGGGCCGAGGAGGGACAAGGAGAAGCAAGGCGGTCAGTGCGGCCGAAGGGCGCGCCGAGCACGCGTGCCGCCCACTCACCTCCTGCAGCGGCTCCGGTGGCCGCTCGGTGCTGCGAGGCCCGGCTCCCAGGCCGCCCGGGCCGCTCTCCCACCGCCGCCGGCCTCGCGCTCCCGCCCGCTCCGCGCGCCGCGCAGCCTCCAACGCCGCCGCGTCTCCGGCCTCCGCAGCTGCGAGTCCCCGCCCCCGGGCAGCGCCGGCGGCGCGGTGAGGAGGCGGCCTCGCGAGGGCGAGGAGGCGAGGCCGTGGCCGCGCCCGGACACCCGGCCCCAAGGTGCGCGCGCCCTGGCCCGCGGCCGACCTGTGACTGGAGCCGGGAAGCCCCCGTCGCGCCCCCTCCCCTCCGCCAGCAGCCCCTCCCCTCCCCACTGCGGCTCCCGGCTCGCCTTCTGGTCGCGGCTCAGAGAGCCGAGCAGAGCGGTCCAGAGGCTTTCGGAGGAGGCGCGTAAGGTGGGAAGCGGCGGCGGAGAGAAGGGGTCCGGGAAGACGGGGCCCGGGGAGACACGGGCCCGGAGAGACACGCCCCCCAGTACCCCCGCCTCCGCCCGGAGGGAATTTTCCGGAACCCAGAGCTGACCACACCCAGCGCCACACTCCTGGTCACACTCACGTCTCCTCAGTAGTCCTTTTTCTTCCACCAGCCCTTCGCAGTTGGTCTTAATCTCCCCACAGCTGTTATCTCTCACCGCTAATTTGTCGGGTTGCGACCCTGGGACGGCGTGCAACAGAAAATGAAGATTCCTGGGCGTTGCGCAAGGGGGATCCTCTAGGACTTTCTAAGGATGGGGCTTGGGAATTTGAATTTTAAACAGCGCCCAGGTGGCCTTCGGGCACATGGGAGTTTGCGATGAGCCACACCTGCCTGAGAAGCTGCCACAAAACTAGCGACCTATAGGATAACCATACTAGGAAATTGTAAAGCAGTGGTTCTTAACCGTGACGGCATTGGCCAGACATTGGAATTCTCTGGGAGCTTTTAGAGTATTCAGAGACCACGGTCCCACCTCTGGAGTTCTGAGCCCGAACATTGGTATTTTTGTTTTAAAGCTTCCCAGATAGTTGTAACATGTGGCCAGGATTGAGAACAGTTTTCCTAGAACCATCTCTTTTGAACCTACCTGGCTCTAGTGTCTGGGGAAAGAGTCCCTTGGCCCACCCCTCCCAAACCCCAACACCAAAAAAACGAGCAGATACACACGCGAACTCCTGAGGGAACGCTCACAGCCAAAACTGTTTTCAACCAGAACAGACTCCCCTTCAAACAGGTGACCAAGATGTCTTACTACCACCTGAGCATGGATCTCGTTAACTGCAGGAAAAGTATCTTCATGAGCTGACAATAATGACCCCTTTAGAGTGATATTCGAGTATATTCCAAAATGATGTTTTCATTACCCATTGTTAGACTGCCACCTGGTCAGAATAAGTGTTCAAAAGCTGAGCGTGTGTTGGCTGTCAGCCCTGGCTTTTCCATAGACTTGACTTGTATCCCTTGGCTCTGACCTTCTCCCCACCTTCAGGCACGGTAACTTCCCTTATCGCTCCTTTTGGCTCTCGTAGCAATGTTTTGCCTTCTTAGACTGTGGACCATAACTTCCACTTCATTTGCCTCTAAGTATGCTCCCATTAGTGTCTGTGATTTATCAACAGCTAATTAGTCAGTGACTAAGCCAGTGATTCTTAAACACTTTATAGAAGAGGTCCATATGTCTAGGTACTAGGGAAGCTGGCTGAGTTAACTACATCTTTATTGAGGGGGGAATCAGTCCTTTCCAAGTTTCATAAGAATCTTTATGACAAAATTTGGAATTTTTAAAATGTAGTTCTTAAAGTTCTTTTAAGATGCAATATTTATATATGCAGTGTTGCATATGTAAATTTGGGTTTACATTTCTTATAAAGTTCTCTTCTGTCTCCTCAAGACTTCTCACCCAGAACGTTTAACCTAATCACTTTATGGCCCTAAAAATTCAACTGGACAGATTTTGATTAAACAATGTGCAAGGGGCTGTGGTGGTTGGTTGCAGCAGGCCCCCAGGTTTTGTCTGTTCAGCATTCTTTCCCTCACTAGGTAATAGCACCCGATTTTCATACAGGAACTTACCTCCTACTCTCCAAGGAATACAGCCTTGGTCAGACTGTCAAAGTGATGACCTCTCCAGCTCAAGCGATAGACTGTTGTATTAGTTTTCTATTTGCTACCCTAACAAATTATCACAAACCTAGAGTTAAAACAACAGAGTTCTGTTGGTCAAAAATCTCACTGGGCTAAAACCAAGGTGTCAGTAGGGCTGCATTCCTTTCTGGAGGCTCTCAAGAAGTTCCATTTCATTGCCTTTTCCAGCTTCTAGAGGCTGCTGGCATTCCTCAGCCCATAACCCCCTTCCTTCATGTTCCAAACCAGCAATCTTCAAAATCAGTAACATCTTTCTAATCCTGCTTCCAATAGTCACATCTCTCAGATCCAGCTGGAAAAGTTTCTTCACTTCTAAGGATGCTTGTGATTACATTGGTCCCACCCCAATAATCCAAGATAATCTCTGGAGCTCAAGGTCCTTAATTTACTCACATCTGCAAAGCCTCTTTTGCCACTTAAGGTAACGTTTACAGGTTTCAGGGATTAAGACATGAACATCTTGGACTTCCCTGGTGGCGCAGTGGGTAAGAATCCACCTGCCAATGCTGGGGACACGGGTTCAAGCCCTGGTCCGGGAAGATCCCATATGCCGCGGGGCAACTAAGTCCGTGTGCCACAACTACTGAGCCTGTGCTCTAGAGCCTGCGAGCCACAACTACTGAGCCCGTGCTCCACAACAAGAGAAGCCACCGCAATGAGAAGCCCACACACCGCAACGAAGAGTAGCCCCTGCTCGCCACATCTAGAGAAAGCCCGCACACAGCAACGAAGACCCAATGCAGCCCTAAATAAATAAATAAGTAAAAGAAAGCCCAACAGATAAGTAAATAAAGAAAATTTTTAAAAAAAGACATGAACATCTTGAGGGACCATTATTCTGCCTACTACAGACCCCTACTCTCAGCTGATCCATTACACTCTATTTCTGAGATGAGCAAAGTGATGACCCAAGAACTAAAAAAGATCATTGGGCACTTATCTCAGTGATGGCACCCATCATTTTTGGCATGTAGATCTGTGGGGCTGGTTCCTGTGCTTCCCAAAGCCTGACTTTTCAGTTTATCCTGCAATACTGAGAATTTCCCCATAGCTAGAACTTGCTAGAAATAAATGTAATACATAATAGAACAACGATACAGAATCAATCAGAGTTTTTGGTTGCAAACAACAGAAACAGCCTTTGTAACTCTTAAGGAAAAAAAGGAATTGATTGGACAAATGTCAGGTTCTCAGAGAGTCAATGGTGAGAATCCATGAAATCATACTGATTGATCTCCAATTTGGAAAACCTAGATGCTGCAGAGGGCTAGGCAGCAGAAATCACGGCAAAAGTGACACAGCAGATAGGGTGAGTATAGTATATATGCCACACTGCTGCATCACTGGACCTCCAACTGACCCCACTTGTTTGCAACACTTGCTCAAGATACATAGTGTCCAGAGGGAGCTTCCAGTTGGAGGTCTTTGATTCTATGCCCATCTCCCAGGCTAGCAGGGACAGCTCTGGTTTCTGTAGCTGTATGTGGCCACTAATTCCACAAACGGAGATTGAGATGCCTATAGAAAGAGGAGGCGAATAACTAGCAAATGCCCCCCACGAAAATCCTAAGAGAAATTCAAAGAGCTGTGGAGGAGGCAGAAGTCATGTCTATTTAGGAAAATCAGGAAAGACTGAACAGAAAATGGGTGTAGGACAGGGCTGTCCTTATAGAAATAGAATTCAAGCCACATATATAATTTAAAAATTTCCAGTAACTGCGTTAAAAAAGTAAAAAGAAACAAGTGAAAATAATGTAAATGTATTTTATTTAACCCACTATATCTAATATATCAGTGGTCCCCAACCTTTTTGGCACCAGGGACCAGTTTCGTGGAAGACAATTCTTCCATGGACTGGGGGGGTGGGGATGGTTTCCGGATGATTCAAGCACATTACATCTATTGTGCACTTTAGTTCTATTATTATTACATTGTAATATATAATGAAATAATTATACAGCTCACCATAATGCTGACAGGAGGCAGAGCTCAGGTGGTAATGCGAGTGATGGGGAGCGGCTGTAAATACAGAAGAAGCTTCACTGGCTCATCCGCCACTCACCTCCTGCTGTGCAGCCCAGTTCCTAACAGGACACAGACCGGTATTGGTCCATGGCCTGGGGTTGGGGACCCCTGTAATATATTATCATTTCAACATGTTATTAATAAAATACAAATGGGACATTTTACATGCAATAAAATATTTAACAGAAAAAAAGTACACTGCTTCAGGTTTTTTTTTAATTAAATTAAATTAAAAATTCATTTCCTTCTTGGCACCAGCCACATTTCAAATGCTCAATAGCCACACGTGGCTAGTGGCTATAACATTAAACAACAAAGGTGTAGAAGGATGGTGTATCCTCTTGGATCTAATCTAATCTAGAAAACACAGTAATTTAAACAGGGTAAGTTTAAATACAAAGAATCATTAACATAGCAGCAGATTGGACTCATGAGCGTCTGGCTAGTAAAAAGCAAAGAGAACTGTAAAGAATATAGGAACGGAAGGTATTCTGAGCAGCTGCTGCCCCATGGGGCTGAGGTAGAGCATCTGAGAAAGCTGCCTCTCTATCCACAGGCTATAGGAATAAGACTGAGACCTCCGTGGACAGGGCTTGTGGCTCCCTGAGTGGCAGAGAAGTTGCTGTGGCATCAGCAGAACTTGCTGAAAATCTGCCCTCCAGAACTTTCCAGAAATCACCTTCTAAGCTGCCCGGGAAGGCTGTTCATGGGTTGGTTTCTCACGGGAGGCGCTCTCTTACAAAACTGCTCCAGGTGCCTGGAGAAGCTGCTGGTTGCTGCCGGCCACCATGGCGCTGCAGAGCTGGGCGCTGGGGAAGCCGCGTGCACGGCAGGAGCTCGGCACAGACCTGGAAGTGTGGAGAAATACACCAGCATGATGACAGGCCTAGAAAGAGGAAAGCGTGAAGCAGAACAGCAAGGGGACTAGTTCGGATTGGGGAGTCATTGTAGATGGGAGGGTAAGATAGAAATGCAGTAAGATAGAAAGGTAGACCCAAAGGTTCTACCTCAGACTCAACAAACCATTCTCTACAATATTGTAATTTTCCCCAAATACCACTTTGGTCACCTCACCCCTCTCTTAATAACTTTCCATGGCTTTTCCGTGCCTATATAGAATTTAGCGTCCTAGACTCTCTGTCCAAACTTCCTCAAGCCAGGCCACTCTCCTGTGCTCCCCACAGACCAGCTTTGCTCTGCTATTCTGCCTAGAAGGTCCCCCTTCCCCCTTCCTTTCCTCACAACTCAGCCCAAAAGTCCCAATCAGAGCCAACTCCCGTAGTACCCACCACAGTCTGCCCACAATGTAAAATCAGTAAAGTTCCCAAGGGGAGGGACTGCCCTTTGTTAGCATGGTTTCCTCCCTGGTACTTACACAGTAGGTGCTAGATAAATACTCCAGACTAGACTACAAGCTCCTGTGGGCAGCACAGTGCCCAGGACATTGGAGGCTCTCTCCAGGTAGTAAATACATGAAATCAGTGGAATGGAATAGAATAGAAAGTCCTTGTCGTAAACCTCTTGCTCTGTGTGCTTTGTAGCGTCCGTTTTTCCCTTCCTCAGGTACGTATTTCTTACTGACTTTTCAATCCTAAATGCCTGTGGTAAACAGAGCAGTTATCCCCAAAGATGCATTTCACTGTCCTAATCCCAATAATCTGTGAATATTACTCCATATGGCAAAAGATGTGATTAAATAAAGATCTTGAGAGGAGGAGCTTATCCTGGATTATCCATCTGGGCCTGAAATGCAGTCACAGGTGTCCTTATAAGAGAAAGGCAGAGGGAGTTTTGGACAGAAGAGAGGTGGAAGCTATGTGACCACAGAAGCAGAGATTGGAACGATGTGGCCACAAGCCAAGGAATGCCTGGAGCCCCCAGAAACTGGAAGAGGTAAGCAATGGATTTTTCCCTAGAGCCTTTGGAGAGAGCACAACTTTACTTTCACTACCACGTCAGGATAAAACCTCTGTTGTTGTAAGCCACCCAGTTTTGGTAATTTGTTATGGCAGCCACCGGAAATGAATACAATGTCCAATTCCAGGGGTTGTAGTGATTGATTCACACATGGGCACATGACCCAGTTAATGCATTGAGACTCTGTAACAGGACATTTGCTGGAGCTGCTGGGAAAGGGAAGCTCTTTTTGCCACTAAGGCAACCCATACTAGGAAAAGATAAGCCTAGAGCTGTTTGGGGCCTCCATGTGGAGACATCAGCCTAACACGTTGAAAAAGACAGAGACAAAATCTAGTGTTGCTATCATTTGATCTTCTGTATCCAGCCATATCCGAAGCCAGTCCTATCCCTGGACTTTCAATTATATCAACCAATTAATTCCTCATTTTACTTAAGCCAGTATGAGCTGGATTTCTGTCACAAGCAGCCCAAAGAATTCTAATTCATAGAGTCTTTTCGTTACCTGCAGAGGGTTGTCAGATATATATGAATTGTAGATAAACAACAAATAAATTTTTAGTGTAAGTATATCCCAAACATTGCATGGGTCTGATACCATATGTGTATATATTGTTATTTAACTGAAATTCAAATTTAACTTGGCATCCTGTTTTCTCGGTTTTGGGGGGTTTTTGTCTTTTGCCAAGTCTGGCAATCCTATGTCGAAAGAAGTTTTTTTTATTGATCATCTGAAACCTTTGAAAGGCCAGTTGTTATAGTACAAAGGAAGATAGACATAATCTTTATTCTAAGTAGATACCTCATAATTTTAGGCATTTGAATGACTGTCTTCAGTCTCTTGTATTGACTGGAGCTGTAAAAGAATGTGATTATAGCCTCATAATGTCATGAACCTTCATATGATTTGAAGTTGAGAAGGACACATTATCAGTTTTTAATAGCCTGAGCAATACTGAGCAAAGCAGTAGAAAGGTGTCTGAATGTGTTGAGACACCTACAACAAAGATGTAAAAATAAATAAATAAATAAAAGAAACTAGTATTTTAGAAACAAAGCAAACCAAAAACAAACAAACAAAAAACTAATGCTCTTCCAGAGCTGCTGTCACAGTTTACTCTACTTGATGTGATGTACCCATTAGGGTGTGGTCCAGTTGCAAAGGATTATGGGAGGCCCAGCTGGAGGAGCAGAGGAGGGGGCCAGGCAATGACCATTGAGCAGGTGAGAAAAAACAAAATGGCCAAGCTGAGGGTATCCTGAAATCTGGAGACCAGCCTGACGGCATGAAGTCTGGCATATATAAAACAGTACCCCAGCCCAGGATATACGGGAATAGTGTTGTGTGTTTTTTGCACCCAGATGCAGTGTTGAAGAAAAGAAGGTTCTTCTACTTTACTAATGCTTGCACGTCTTTGGTTTTCAAAAGCCCCTTCAAAAGACTTCTGCGGTAGATTAGTTCTTTAACCTTGAGACGTATATCTAGAATGAGGGATTCACAGCTTGTTTTAACTTTGCAGCAAAGGTAAGAATACTTGAAAACTTACAAACTTGAGAAGTTGCCTGGCTCAACGACTGTTCCACTATTGCTTATTTTTCAGTGATGTTTGAGAAAGGAGGATATTTCTTGAAAATACTGTTTGAAATGTCAATTGTATTTCAGTCGTTTCTGCCCTTCGTTTTGATGTGGATTCTTTTCTTCACGCAAATATATAGTGAAGCACTGTGGCATCCGATTCTCCTGTCCTAGCTTTTGTTGACGTTCCCACTGACTGACCATCTTACCAAATCTGGCAAGTTCTCCACGCCCAGCAAGATCTTCTCACAACTTGTGTTAAGAACTACTTCGTGTCACCTAGGGTGACATAGTGAGATCACACCCTTGTGAGTATGGGATGGGTCGTGCTTAGTAACCGTCTTCAGAAAAAAAGAACTAAAGTGGGTGGGTCAGTCTCCTTGGTCTGGAGTAGTGGTTCTCAGCTGAGGGTGGTATCCTGCACCGAGGGAGCATTTGGAAATGTGAGGAGACTTCTTTTGTTGTTCTGAATTATATTTTACATATAACATTGTGTAAATTTAAGGCGTATAACATGTTAATTTGGTGTATTTCTATATTGTAATATGATTGCCATTGTAGCGATATTTAGCACCTCTATCATGTTTTGTAATTATAATTTCTTTTTAGTGATTGGAATAATGAAGTTTAGTCTCTTGGCAAGTTTGATGATTATAATCAGTCTTGTTTATAAGTCTGTTTTTAAACAGTGATTCATGGGGGTGGGGAGAGGTTTGCTATTGACCTTAATTGGGTATCTTACACAGCAAAAAGTGCTCCTACTCCAATGCCATTAGATTCTCTGGTCTCAACAGAGAGCCTAATGATCCAGTGAGCAGTACAAGGATAGTCACCCTATGGAAGGACCTGGAAAAGATCTTTATTCCCTATAGGGTTCCACCCTATGGGACATGGACTTTAAGCACAGAAAGGGAGCTTTGCTTTGTTTATCATTTTAGGATTGGGTTCAGCTGCCAGTGACAAGAAACCCAAATAATAGTGGCTTAAGCCCATAAAGTTCCATTCCCTCACAGATGAGTCTCCAAGTAGACAGTCTTGGCTGAAGTAGCAGGTCTGCAGAGGCAGCAGGAATTCCAGCTCCACTGCTCCGAGGTGTGGCCTTCATCTGCATGGTCCAGGATGGCTGTTTAAACGGAAGCTGTCACTTTCACATTCCACCCAGATGAAGGAGAAAAGGAGAAATGAGAGCTTGTTCTCTCCCTTTGAGGACACCTCTCAGGAGTTGCATATGACATTTCCGTTTACATTCTTTGGCCAGAACTTTGTCTCATGTCCATTCCTAGCTGCAAGGTAGCTGGGAAATAGAGGCTCCTATTCTGGGTAGCTGTGTGCCCAGCTGTGGGCACACAGAAGAAAGAAGCAATGTTTAGCAACAGCTAGCAATTTCTGCCATTCCTAGCAAGGCAGATTACCTACATCAATAAAGTGAAGCCCTAGTATGTTATTAAAGCTGGTCCAGCCTTGACTAAGTAGGGAAAGAAGAAAAGTACTGACTTGCCTTGGCCCCAGAATTCTTTGACACTCCTCCCATTGAGACTGGGGCTGTGTCTCCTCCCCATAAATCTGGGTGGGGATTTATGACTGCTCCAACAAATAGAGCACAACGTAACTGATGTCATACAAGGCAGCACAGCTGCCCTCTGGCTTGCTCTGGGATGTTCGCCACTGGGACCCAGCCACCACGCTGTGAGGGAGCCCAGGCCACGTGGAGGCCACATGTGGGTGTTTGGCCTCCAGCCCCAGCTGTGGTCTTAGCCAACAGCTACCAACTGCCAGACATGTGAGTGAAGAAGCCTCCAGATGATGCCCCCTCGAATTCCAGAGTCACCCACTGCTGTGACCTGAACGTGTCCCACCGCCAGATATTTAACCCCCAAGGTGATGGTATAAGGAGATGGGACCTTTGGGAGGGACTAGCGCTTTTACAAAGAGACCCCAGAAAGCTCCCTTCTCCTTTCACCATGTGAGGACACAGTGAGAGGTCGGTAGTCTGCAACCTGGAAGAGGGCTCTCACCTGGTCCTCTGACCTCCAGCACCATAAGGAATAAATTTCTGTTGTCTGTAAGCCACCCAGTCTGTGGTATTTTGTTACAGCAGCCTGAATGGACTAAGACAGCCTTTGGGTTTTCCATGTGACTGTGGCTGCAGGAGGGACCCTGAGCAAGAAGTGCCCAGCTGCGTCCAGTCAGCACCAGGGCTTTCGGGAGGGTCACAGAATGATTATTGTCTTAAGCCACTGCATTTGGGGGTGGTTGTTTAAGTGGCAATAGGTAATCAGAACAGCCCGCAGAACACTGACACTTTAGTATTGACTGGTTTTTCCAGCTCATTCCTGAGGCCAGTGAGTGTCAATCGATCAGGAGAGACATCAAGAACACAGTAAATCAGGGCCCAGCGGGGCGGGTGGGGTGGGGATGGGGTGGAGATTGCGGAGAGAGAGGATGTTGCTTAGAAAGCGATGCAGCTGCTCTTCATCATCAAGGGCATCTTCTTCCACTGTCAGCCTTGGTGGACCACAGCTGGGGCTGGCGGCCAACTAGTTCTTCACATGGTACAGTCAGAAGAAACCACGTGATGTGAATAAAAAAGTAAGGAAGCTGGGAGCCAAAGAAAAGGAGGAAAATGTGTTATGTGTGCCAAGGAACTGTGACTGGAAATAGAGAAAGACAAGAATCCAAAAATCTAAATTATATTGTCCACTGTGTATATTTATACCATACCTTCTTTATCCATTCATCTATTGATAGGCACTTATTGCTCTCATATCTTGGCTACTGTGAATAATACTGAAATGAACATAGGGGTACATATATCTTTTTGAACCAGTGTTTTGTTTTCTTTGGAAAATAATCCAGAAGTAGAATTGCTGGATCATTTTGTTCTCCATAGTGGCTGCACTAATTTACATTCCTAGCAACAGTGCACGAGCATTCCCTTTTCTCCACATCTTTGCCAACACTTGTTATTTGTGGTCATTTTGATGGTAGCCATTCTGACAGGTATGAGGTGATATCTCATTGTGGTTTTGATTTGCATTTCCCTGATGATGAATAAGGTTGAGCATCTTTTCATGTGCCTTTTGGCCATTTGGGAAAACGTCTATTCAAATCCTCTGCCTATTTTTTAATCAGGTTTTTTTTTTTGATGTTGAGTTATATGAGTTCTTATGTCTTTTGGATATTAACCCCTTATCAGATATAACATTTGCAAATATCTTCTCCCATTCAGTAGCCAGCCTTTTCGTTTTGTTAATAGTTTCCTTTGCTGTGCAAAAGTATTTTAGTTTGATGTAGTCCCGTTTTATTTTTGTTTTGTTTGTCTTACATTCAAGTCTTTAATCCATCTTGACTTTATTTTTGTACACTGTGTGAGAAGGTAGTCCAGTTTGATTCTTTTACATGTAGCTGTCCAGTTTTCCCAGCACCATTTATTAAAGACAGTATCATTTCCCAATTGTATAATCTTGCCTCTTTGTCATAGATTAACTGACCATGTCAGTGTGGGTTCATTTTGGGGGGTCTTTATTCTGTTCCATTGACCTACATGTCTGTTTTTGTGCCAGTACCATACTATTTTAATTACTATAGCTTTGTAGTATAGTTTGAAATCAGGTAGCATGATACCTCAGCCTTTTTCTTCTTTCTCAAGATTGTTTTGGTTATTCAGGCTCAGGACCACAAAATTTTAAGTAGACACACTTAAAAATTATTGATGGGGAATTCCCTGGTGGTCCAGTAGACAGGACTCGGCACTTTCACTGCCAAGGATGCAGGTTCAATCCCTGGTTGGGGAACTGAGATCCTACAAGCTGCGTGGTGCACCCAAAAAATAAAATGAAAATTAAAAAAAAATAAAGCGATAACTTATTTTTAAAAGATTATTTGTGACCCCAAAGAGTTTTTGATCATGTGAGTTCCACTATCAATATTTTAGAAATTAAAAAAATATTTATTACTTTATTTAAAAATGAGTTCATTCCATGTTAACATAAATAGTACTCTTCACATTACCTTGTGGGAAATGGGGCTCAGAGGACTGGCATGAATGTTGACGCCTTTGCCTACTGCTCTGGCTGTGATTAATCAACTGTCCTTTGTCTCTGCCTCAGAAGTCTCCTGTCTTCTATGAGCATCTGTGACACCATGATATGCTAATTTGTACCCTTTGAAGGAGGGCAAAACCTCAGCCCTTCACAGTTCTTGAAATAACCTCTAACTGAGACTCAGCATACCTTCCATTTTAATGTAGCAATAGACCTCACTGTATTCACAGTACCCGTGACTTTGTAACCAATAGAAAACACAGATATTTTCATAACATACCATATTTGTATCAAATATCTCTAAATAACATTTATGCATATCAACACTGAAATCAAGGTACTTAATCTTATTGATATATTAAACAAGCATGTATATTACTATATCACAATCTGTTTTTTAATATATTGACAACTGTATTTCAACATGATTGGTTTCTTTTTCTTTTATTTTTATGCATTTAACATTTTTATTTTAAGAAGGGGTCCATAGACTCCTGAACTAGGCACTCTGTTCATTGCCTGAGGCTCTGAATAGCACAGGAAAACCAGAAAGAAAAAAAAGTTTCAATCATTGGTGTTTGAATTTTCCAAGCCCAGGCGCCAGGGAGAAATGGAGGGATACATGCATGTAGAAAGAGATTTGGAAGACATGAAAGCAGTAAAAGCCTTCTGTACCTGAATCTGGAAGGGAGTCCCTGGACTCGGGGGAGGGGATTGGACCCAGGAGTGAGACTGATGAAGTCTGGATGGGGGTACAGAATCTGAAGGGTGGATCTCACTTCTAGAGGCCATCAGCCTCCTCTTGACATCCAGGAGGCCTCATGGGGGCTTCTCCAGCCTGCGGCCCACCTGCTCTCCATCTGAGTGAGCCACAGAACTGCCTCACCTCAGTCTACCTTCTCAGAGACTGGTGATGCCCCCTTCCTCCACAGCCAGAAGCCCCCATGCTGTACCTGTGTCAGTCACCAAATTGTGTTCAGTCCCAAGTAACTCACTTCCCCCCCATTCCGTAGCCCAGGATGCAAGCCTCGTGAGTTGTAGGGTGACTCTAAGCCCTTAGAGGGATGGTGCATTGTGGAACAGAAGGTCCCCTGGCCTATATATTGGGTCACCCCTATATTGGGTGAGATTAAACAGAACCATCTTGAGGTTTTCCTCAGCACTGGGTTAAAGAAAAACTCTATCAGATATATACAGGAGATGAAAGAGGTCTGGAGGTGTGTAGTAGTTTGCCCAAGAGATAATCTCTCCCTATTTTTAATGTCTGTGAGCTAGGAAATGCAGAGTTGCCCCTTTAGCAGGCCTGAAACGGCTGTGTGTGGGAGCAGGTACCCCCCTGCCCTTCGTTGGTGCTGATTTCAGCACTGTGCTCCTATTGCTATGGTAATGAGCCGTGAAAGCTTTTCAAGCTGGCCAGGAAGAGCAACCTGCATAAAAGAGAGGATCAATCAGGGCTACAGTTTGACATTTGAAAGGAGTCAGAGTAGAGAGACGTGAAAGTTTGAATTATTGATGGAAGAAATACAACAGCGCGGCCAGCTTACCCCAGGGGAGGAGAAGGGGCAGGAGAAGGGGCACATTTTGGGAGGCTCAGAAGTAGCTTGTCCTACCCCAACTATCTCCCTGAAAGGCCTCACTGTTCCAGACTTCTGATTTTGCACCGTTTGTACTGCATCTCCTTGTGTGTTTACCTACATATGTGTATTTTTAAGCAAACCCTCCAGAGATGAAAAATACATATATCAAGACAGTAAGACATTTGATTTTAAAATTTTAAAAAGACAATTTAAAAAGATCTTTTCAGGGCTTCCCTGGTGGCACAGTGGCTGAGAATCTGCCTGCTAATGCAGGGCACACGGGTTCGAGCCCTGGTCTGGGAGGATCCCACATGCCGCGGAGCAACTAGGCCCGTGAGCCACAACTACTGAGCCTGCGCGTCTGGAGCCTGTGCTCCGCAACAAGAGAGGCCGCGATAGTGAGAGGCCTGCGCACCGCGATGAAGGAGTGGCCGGCCCCCGCTCGTCGCAACTAGAGAAAGCCCTCGCACAGAAATGGAGACCCAACACAGCAAGAAAAAAATTAAATTAAATTAAATTAAAAAAAAGATCTTTTCCTCTTCCCCTATCAGAATAGAGCACCATTCACATATGGATGGAGCAGCTAGAAAGGGGCACGTGTGGCAAAGAAGAATGAGGAGAGAATGGAGAGAGGGTTGCTGAAAATGGGTTTGTGAATTGCCTAAGATTCCAGGACTAGTGATAAGGAAAAAAATCACTTAGAACACTGACAACACCAAATGCTCACAAGGAAGTGGAGCAACAGGAACTCTCATTCATTGCTGGAGGGAACACAAAATGTAACAACCTCTCTGGAGGACAATGTGGCGGCTTCTTACAAAACTTAACAGACCCTCTTCCCATAGGATCCAGCCATCATGCTCCTTGGTATTTACTGAAAGCAGTTTAAAACTTATGACCACACAAAAACTCGCACATGGATGTTTATAGAAAATTTGTTCACAATTGCTAAAACTCGGCAGCAGCCAAGGGAATCAGTAGTGAATGGATAGATAAACATTGGTCCATCCAAGACAATGGAATATTATTCAGCGCTAAAAAGCACTGAGCTGTCAAGCCATGAAAAAGACATGGAGGAACCTTAAATGCCAATCACTAAGTGAAAGAAGCCAGTCTGAAAAAGGTTACGTACTGTATGATTCTAACTGTATGACATTCTGGAAAAGGCAGCTATGGAGACAGGAAAAAATCAGTGGTTGCCTGGGGTTGGGATGGGGGTAGGATGAATAGGTGAAGCACAGAGGAATTTTAGGGACTCTGTAATGATGGATACATGACATTATACATTTTTTAAAAACCCATGGAATGTATAACACCAAGAGTGAATCCCAAGGTAAACTATGGACTTCTGGCATGATATATCAGTGTAGGTGCATCTGTTGTACCAGATGTATCACACTGATGGGGATGTTAACGCATGGGGTGGAGGTAGGGGGAAGTATATGGGAAACGCTACCTTCCTCTCAATTTTACTGTGAACCTAAAACTGCTCTTTAAAATAAGTCTTAAAAAATAATGATAAAAAAATGGTAGGTTGTACCCTTGTAATTCAAATGTTACTTAATCAGGCTTCATCTTGGTATAAATTACGTATTAATATACATTTGTATTAGTTTGCGAGGGCTGCCATAACAAAGTACTATAGATGAGGTGGCTTAAACAACAGAAATTTCCTTCTCATAGTTTTGGAGGCTAGAAGTCTGAGCTCAAGATGTCAGCAGGGTTGGTTTCCCTTGAAGCTTCTCTCATTGGCTTATAAATGGCTGTCTTCTCCCTGTGTCCTCACATGGTCTCCCCTCTGTACCTGTGTTCCAATCTCCTCTTCTCATAAGGGCATCAGTCATATTGGATTAGGGCTCACCCTAATGACCTTAATTACCTCTTTAAAGACTATCTCTTAATACAGTCACATTCTGAAGTGCTAGGGGTTACAGCTTCAACTTATGAATTTTGAGGGGACACAAAACACACCAAAAGTGGTGTTTTCATGAGGTAGAAATGAAATTTTTTGGTATTTTCTTGTATGGAATATTTAGATACAGTGAAATGCACAGACACTTGCTGGGTTGACAAATGGATTTACCTGTGTAACCACAAAACCTGCCTGAATTCTTGTCCAGCCTCTTATCAATTTCTACCGATTAAACAGTCCAAGAACCCAGGTCGGTAACAATGAGGCATTTGCTTTTTAATCCTTTACCCATTTAGCTGAAGGACTGAGGTCTTCACAGTGAGATTTCAGGGTGGACCTTAAATGGAGAGGCAGCTGTCGGCATCTTGGCCTTGAATCCATATCACATAATGAAGCTGTGTACATTGCAGGACCTTAAGGAAACAGCTACAGAGCCTGTCACCTGGGGTGCCTGTTTCAAAAGCTAATGTTGGGCCCAATCTTTAGGAATATTGATTCCATGGCTAGAGTGGCGCCCATAAAGGTGGATTTTAAGAGAAGATCCTAAGTCATTACTCTATGCTTTGAGAAATGTTGCCTTGGGAGTGAAGGAGATGAAGTATGACACAATTTTGACAATGTATGATTCTGAGAGACTCTTCCAGCCCCGCCCCCCCCACCAAATCAAGGGGTGTGTATTAGTGTGCTGGGGCTGCCGTTACAAATTACCACAAACTGGGTGGCATAAAAAACCAGAAACATGTTTTCTCACAGTTCTGGAGGCTAGAAGTCAGAATTCAAGTCACAGGCGGGGCCATGCTTGCTCTGAAGGATGCGAGCATAAAGGAGGATGCTTCCTTGCCTCTTCTAGCTTCCGGTAGCTACTGGCAATCCTTGGTATTCCTTGGCTTATAGCTACACCACTTCTGGTCTCTGCTTCCTCTCTTCACATGGCTTTCTTCCCTGTGTGGATCTCTGTGTATCCTCTCCTCTTACAAGGACACCAGTGGTTGGATCTAGGGCCCACCCTAATCCAGTATGACCTCATCTTAATTTACATCTTAGTTATGTCTGCCAAGACCCTATTTCCAAATAAGGTCACAGTCGCAAGTACTGGAGGTTAGGTTAGGATGTGAACATATCTTTTCGGGGGATACAATTCAACCCATTACAGGTTCTATACTCTGCTACTCAAGATATGATGCTCAGACCAGCAGTACTGGCCTCACTTAGGAGCTGTTAGGAATGCAGAGTCTTGGGGTGTATCCCAGACCTACTGAATCAGAAACTGCATTTTTAACAAGATGCCCGGGTGATTAATCTGCATATTAAAGCTTGAGAAGTACTGTGTTACAGGTCCAAATAGTTCGAAGTAAAAAGGGACAAATGTTCTTTTCACACCTAACTCTGGGAAATAAGGGTTTGTGTTCCCTGGAATTCCCAGCTATATTCCATTTATCCAGTTGGAATCATCTCTTTAACCCCACAACAATAGATTCTTTTGAGAATTTGCTCTGTACTTAGTTTTACAGATGGCAGAGACTAATCCTTGTCCCCCATTATCTGTTCTCTTCTTTTCAGCAGTAGCAACCTTGAGTTTCAGTGGGACATGTGACCACCCTGAATATACTTTCCATTTTCCCAGCTTCCCTGGAAGCAAAGCCTGCCCATGTGGCTAAGTTACTTACAGCCAGTGGGATGTAAGGGGAAGTGATGTATGTATAATAGTTTCTGGGACATAGCCTCAAAAGGAGGGGATGTATACTTTCTTTTCTCTTTCTTCCATCCAAATGAAGCAGAAGAAAGGAAATAAATATCAAAGTGGAAATCAGTGATGTAGAAAACAATAGACAAAATTAATGAAAATCTGGTTTTTGAGAAGATTGATAACATTGATAAACTTCTAGACAGACTGATCAAGTAAAGAAGAAAAGACACATATTACTAATATCAGGAATGAGATGGGCGACAGCTACAGATGTTAAAAAGATAACAAGGGAATAACATAAACAATTTAATGCCAATAAATTCAACAACTTAGATGAAATAGGCAAATTCCTGAGAGAGATAAACACTAGACATAAACCCTAGCTCACTGAAGAAAAGCATACATAACCAGAGTAACTCTATATTTATTGAAGAAATTGAATTTGTAATTAAAAACCATCTCATAAAGAAAACTCCAAGCTGCTACAGTCTGAATCTTTGTGCCCCTCCAAAATTTATATGTTGAAACCTAGCCCCCGAGGTGATGATATTAAGAGGTGGGGGCCTTTGGGGTTATTAGCTCATGAGCATGGAGCCCTCGTGGATGGGATTAGTGCCCTTTTAAAAGTGGCCGGAGAAAGTTCCCTTGCTCCTTCCACCGTGTGAGGATAAAATGAGAAGTCAGCTCTCTGCACTAGGACGAGGGCTCTCACCAGAACTTGACCATGAGGGCACCTTAATCTTGGACTTCCAGACGCCAGAACTGTGAGAGAGAAATTTCTGTTGTTTATAAGCCACCCAGTCTGTTATTTTGTTATGGCAGCCTGAATGGCCTAAGACACAAGGCCCAGTGGCCTTACTGGTGAATTTTAAAAAGGATTTAAGGAAAAAATAATAAAAATTCTACACAAACTCTTCCTTCAAAATTGAAGAGGAAGAATAAGCAATACTGTCTAACTCATTCTACAATATAAGGCCAGCATCACCCTGATCCTGACACCAGTCAAAGGTAACACAAGAAAAAAAAACTGCAGACCAATATCCTTCGTGAATATGGGCGCAAAAATTCTAACATTTTAACAAGTTGAATCCAACAATATATTAAAAGAATAATACAACATGACCAAGTGGGGTTTATCCAGGAATGCAGAGTCATTTTAACATTTGAAAATCAGTTATTATAATTCACTATATTAGCTAAAAAAACAAGAACAAACAAATCATATGATCATCTTAATAGATGTAGAAAAAGTGTTTGACAAAATTCAACATTCATTTCTTATAAAAACTCACAGCAAACTAATAGTAAAAGGGAACTTCTTCAATCAGATAGAGCTCACCTGCAAAAAACCTGTCTGACGTCATACTTAATGGTGAAAGACTGAATATTTTCCCCCTAAGACCGGGAATAGGACAGGGATGTTTTCTCTCACCACTTTTATTTAACATTGTACTAGGGGTACAGTTGGACAAGAAAAATAAATAAAAGACATCCAGATTGGAAAAGAACAAGTAAAACTGTCTTTATGTGCACACAAGTGCATCTATCAGAACATTCCATCAGAATATCAGACGGAATTTGAAAAAATAAACAAAAAACCCCACTAGAACCAAGAATTTGGCCATTTCTTCAAAAGTTAAACATATATCTACCATATGATCTAGCCATTCCACTACCAGATATTTAAACAAAAGAAAAGGAAATATTCATCCATGCAAAGACTTGTACACAAATGTTCATAGCCACTTTATTTGCAAGAGCCCCAAACAGGAAACTACCCCCATCCGTGGGTAAATGGATAAGAATGTAATATAGCTACAGAATAGAGTAGTCCTCGGCAATAAAAAGGAATGAACTATCGACACACACAACAACATGGATGGCTCTCAAAGTAATTTTTCTGAGTGAAGAAACCAGACAAAAAGAGAATAAATATTTGTATGATTCCATATATATTTTAGAAGTCTACATTTTTTAGAATTGGAATTGTTGAAAGGTGATCAAAAGGTACAAACTTTCAGTTACAAGATAAATAATTACCAGGGCTGTAATGTACAGCATGATGACTGTAGTTACCACTGCTGTGCGATATGTAGGAAAGTTGTTAAGAGAGTGAATCCTAAGAGGTCTCGTCACAACGAAAACACGTTTTTCCTTTTTGATTTCTCTTTTTGTTGTATCTATGTGAAATGATGGATGTTAACTAAACTTATTGTGGTGATCATTTCACAATATACGTAAACGAAACCATTATGCTGTGCACCTTGATGAAATAAAATTTATATTTTAAGACTGGACAAGAAAAAATTAAATATAAAATTCTCCTTGTGTGTCTGCTTGGGCCTCCTCCCTCCCTGATGTGCAGTGTGCACCTGCATTACACATTAACCAGGGCTCCTCAGAGATGGGACAGCCTGCTCAACTGTAAAGATCTTTTTTTTTTCTTTCTTCTGATGCTAGTAATATAACTTAAAGAATGGCGTTCTTTCGCAGCTCTGTGGGGGGTCATGGTGACTTGCCGCTTGCTTTGTACGTGCTTACCTGGACTATGTATCCTTGGTGAACTTTATGTAACATATCAGTATGTCATTTTGATGTATGACCCTTTGTCTCAAAAAGCGTATTCGACTTCCAACAGGAGGAAGAGTTCTCAGAGCTTTCTGAGAATCTGCTTCCGCGGTTATAATTCTCAGTTTGGTTCTAATAAAATTCCCTTTTTTTCCTCTTAACTTCATAGTCAATTGAATTTTCTTCAACAACCTTAAATTTATACTGTGATGGGGGTCAACTCTATCTCAATAAAACTGGGGGAGGGAGTCCCGGACATGCAATTTATATGGACAGAAAGCACATCGGTGGTTGCCTGGGGTTGAGGAATGGATGGGGAGGGTCGGGAGGGCCTTTTAAACATTGAGGTGAAAATTAAATTAAATTAAATTAAATTAAAAAGTAAACGCCAGCGTGAACTAAGGAGAAGTCCTAGAGGACATTAAGAGATGTGATTAGAGGTAATGCCCATTCCAGGCAAAGGTTTGCCTTTCTTAGCATTTCCTCATCCTGACGTGTTTATTAAGGAGCATGCTAAAAGCTGAGACAATTATATTAATGATAATTATGGGTGTATTTGCTACAAGCAGACGGTTTGTGGGCAAAACAAAAGAAGGGAATGGGAAATGAAGTCTCTCCCTCATGCGCTTCTTCCTAAAATAAAATTCTGCATTATTAATGTGGTAACGCATATTTTGGAGGGTAGCTAGTAATCTTTGCTGTAGTGGAATATGTATTTTCTAGGAGATGTTTAATGGGAAGATAATTCTTGTAAGCTCCTTGCAATTATAATGCATCTTTATGAAAAATTAGAATTTTTAATATTCAAATCTCTCAAAAAAAAAGAGAGAGGTATGATTCTGCCACCTGTGTCTGCTAACTAGTGCTTATTGAAGTTGGTTCCTACCCTCCCACAAAGACTGCATGACAGGGGCCTTATCCTTCTTGATGATCACATTTCAAAGGAAAGGCTCCGTTTGAGAAACACATTCCTGGGTTGTAGAAGATACATATACTTCTCAAAGAGACAGGACAAAGGACTTACAACTGCAAGTTTTCTAACATAAATGCTCTCAGAAAAGGGAGGTGGGGGCTTATCAGGTCTTGGCTGGAACAAACAGTAAATTCTTTCGGCAGCCTGGGTTTTCCCAGGCAGGAACTTAGGGGGGCTGGGTCAACCCAGGGACACAGCGTTAGGCTACTAGGAGCCAAGTTAGAGTTTGGTCAAGTCTCTTAGTGTTGGGGATTGGATGGAGTCTTCGTGTTGAGAGATTTCGCAATTTTCAATACATACGTCAAACATCAAATTATACACTTTAAATGTGTACAGTTTATTGTCTGCCAATCCTACTTCGATAAAACTGCCTTAAAAAAGAAAACACAGCATTGTAAATTAGCTATATTTCAATTAAAAAAAGAAAAGGAAGGAAAAGGAAAAAGTCTTGTTGGTTGAGATCTCAGATGGAGGAGGGAACCAGAAATTCACCTTCTTTCTTGATAAAGAGTTTCTTTGCTTTGGGACCAGATGGGACCACGGCACAGGGTTAAAAAATACCTTGCTCAGACACAACATTTCCTAATGTTCTCAGAAATAACTTAGTGTCTTTGTAAACAACAATAGCCCCAGGATCCAAACCTTGGCTTAAATTGATCTGATGGACAATTTGACTTTTGTTCTTACCAAAATGGAAGATTTGCAATACTTCCTGATAATTTGCTCTCGAAATTTAGCATAAGAAGCGGCATAGGGCTTCCCTGGTGGCGCAGTGGTTGAGAGTCCCCCTGCCGATGCAGGGGACACGGGTTCGTGCCCCGGTCCGGAAAGATCCCACATGCCGCGGAGCGCCTGGGCCCGTGAGCCATGGCCACTGAGCCTGCGCGTCCGGAGCCTGTGCTCCGCAACGGGAGAGGCCACCACAGTGAGAGGCCCCGCGTACCGCAAAAAAAAAAAAAAAAAAAAGAAGCGGCATAAGTGCTTTTGAATTTCATTGTTTGAATAGGTAATACATTCACATGATTCACACATTAAATATGTATAAAGCTCCCCCTCCTGCTCTTCATCCAACCAACTCCCAGCCTGCAAGAGGATAGTAAATGCCATTAGTTTTTTGTATATCCTTCTAGAGCTTTTTATGCATGCACACTCTACTCTATACCACTGATCATTTTGTCTACCATTACGCCAATACCAGGGTGTTTTAAATAGTGTAGCTATATAATATTTCTTGAAATCATGTACTGTTAGTTCAACTCTGTTCTTTTCCAGACTTGTTTTGGCTCTTCCAGGATCTTTGCACTTCCATTTGAATTCTAGAATCAGTTTAGAAGCAGAAAAAAAGCATGCTGAGATTTGGATTGAGATTGCATTGAATAAACAGACACACACACAGACACTTGCTTCTCTATACCGCAAATGAAGAACGCTACTCGTAGGTGTCTTAGAAATTATTTTAAGTTCAATTCAAAAGATACTGAAAGATAGTACATTCATACTATAACAAATTCAAAAATAGTGAAAAGTATGTCCCATCCCACTCACCCCCCTCTCCAACTCCTAGTCATGCAGTTTTTGTCCCTAAAGGAAATCTCTGTTACCAGTTTCTTGGGAATGTTTCTGTGTTTATTCTCTGCATATTTATATCCTCTTCCTCCCCATTCCCTGCTTTTGGCATGAATGGGAACACATCAAACACACTATTCCACTCTTACTTTTGTCAGTGTCCAGTGTGTTCTGGGCTTGCTCCCTGTCAGCACATATGGCTCTGCCTTGTTCTTTTTAATGGGTGCACAGTCCTGGCCTCAGTGCTTTAAAGCCATGTATTTATGTGATTCATCCTCCCTTTGCTTAGCTCTGGAGTTTGTGAGGACACAGGCTTGACTTTGGCAAGCTGGGTATCAGCTCAGTGCCACTTTTCTATTCCACCCCATCTTCTTGTGCACTTGTGGGTCCAAGCGACCGTGAGTTTACTGAGGGCAGGGACTCCAGTCTCCATAGTTATATCCTCCACCACAGGTAATGTTCTACAAAGAGCAGATACAAAGAGAGAACACAGCACAAAGTTTAGATCCAACCAGCTTCAACTTTGTAGAGCAAGCAAGAGGGACTCAGCAAGAATTAGCATCCTTTCCATTAGTGAGAAGGTGGTGTCTTAAGGACAGAGTCTGCATACTTGAAAGGCTGCTCTGAGGTCGGTGATAACACCCCTCTGTTTGGGGGTTCGTTTGTCTTCTAGAACTTCCTCCCAACACCCTTTAGAAAGGATTTTGAAAGTAGTGGAAAAATCAGTATGTGCAGCCACCAACAGGGAAAAAAGCCAGCCACAGTTATTCATGGTCATTTTAACAATCAAGCCATGTTTGCCCTGCGGGTGAGGGGGAGAGAAAACAGGCCTGTGTGAAGCATTTTCTACAGCAGAGCTCAATTGACCTGTCAAAGAAGGCTGGGTCACTTCTCCCGCTGAGCCCCGTCTCTGGCAGTGTGTGCCTTTGTTGGGAGCCAGCTGGGCCCCCAGACTTTGGCAGTGTTCCTTTGGACAGAGTGACGGAACAGCTGTTCATTCATGAAGAAAACTGGCTGTCTCCATAACAATCAATGTTAACTTGACTCTGTTGAGATATCTGAGTGGCCACTGGGTCTCCTGGCCTGGCTGCCATCATGCCTGTGGCTTTTAATTGGGTCCCTTGAGTGTTTGCAGGACCGTGAAATAGGCACGATCTGGGTCAGCTCCCCACTAGAGTCGGGACCCTTGAAGTTAAGGAACCTATGGATGAGGCAGGGCGGTTTTCTGAGTCTCTTCTAAAATGATTTTGAAACCGATGGTGTGTATGTCTGTAAGATCTAGCCTGGAGGAAAGTGCTGTGTTCAGTTTGTGACTTACTTGCTTGGTGGCCAGCTTTACATGTTGTCTAGCTTTTACCTTTGTTTTATTACTTTATTAAGTAGCTGTCACAAGAACGGGGACCATTTCCTCCATATTTGGAATCTTGTTTTACTTGATACCTCTAGATATGTGTCCTAGGGGCAGGACAGGAATAAAGACCCAGACATAGAGAATGGACTTGAGGACACAGGGAGGGGGAAGGGTAAGCTGGGACGAAGTGAGAGAGTGGCATGGACATATATACACTACCAAATGTAAAATAGCCAACTAGTAGGAAGCAGCCGCATAGCCCAGGGAAATCAGCTCCGTGCTTTGTGACCACCTAGAGGGGTAGGGAGGGTGGGAGGGAGACACAAGAGGGAGGAGATATGGGGATATAAGTATATGTATAGCTGATTCACTTTGTCATAAAGCAGAAACTAACACACCATTGTAAAGCAATTATACTCCAATAAAGATGTTAAAAAAAAAGAAAAAAATCATTATATGTGACCCAAATTGGAAAATAAAGTGAATAATAAAAAAACTAAAAAAAAAAAATGTGTCCACTTTAGAGATAAGAGCCTTGAGAATTAAAAAGTACGGACAGTTTTTACCCTTCAAACAAAACTGACATATTTAAACATTGGTAATCAGTAAGATTTGTCAGTATGCCTTTCAATAATCATCATAGTATTTACCATATTTATAAATCATAAACATAAATGCACATTGCAATAATTTATTGACAATGTCCTATAAACCTAAATGCACCATGAATGCAAAATAAATTATTAGAGTTCATGAGCAGTACTTGCACCTGTTGAATTTTTTATGACCTTCAGCATTCAGCCCCCTGCTCAAAGAGGAGAGCAGCTTTCCAGTAGAAGATTTTGCTCTAGCTGAGGACTCAGGTTACTGAAGAATTTCAGTTTAGGCCTTAGTGGATCTGCCTCTTCTTGGTTATTGTAAAAGTCCACAAGACTTTGTTTCCTTGATATGCTAGACATTTGTCTTGATAAAGCTCCATCAAGGGGGCCTGAAAGAAACTCCCTGGAAAGAAAACTACAATTTGTTGATGATAAGGATGAAGGTGAGGGTGATGATTACAGTGATATAGGCATCGTGAGATGGCCGTAGCTTGAAGAAGCTCATGGCAAGGGTGACAAGCCACAGCAGATTTATGGAACCTGTATGCACTTACTCAGTGGTATGGGCTGAGTTGAGTCCCCCTCCAACTTCATGAAGCTCTAACCCCCAGTGTGCTTGTATTTGGAGATGGGGGCTTTATGAATTAAAGTTAAATGAGAACCTAAGGGTGGGGCCCTGATTTGATAGGATTAGTGTCCTTTCCTTATAAGAAGGGATGCCAAAGAACTCTCTCTCTGTCTGCCATGGGGGGACACAGTAAAAGAGGGAGAGAGAGAACACAAACCTGATCATAACCATACTGGTGTTTGTTTTTAACAAGTTGGTAACATTTTAGTGTTTCTTCTCTTTCTTTTTTAAGAGAAATAGGACTTGAATAGACATATGTCCGAAGAAGAAATACAAATGGCTAACAAATGCATGAAAATATGCTCAACCTCACTAATCATAAGAGAAATGCAAATCAAAACCACTGAGATGTCACCTGATACTTGATAGTAGGATGGCTACTATTAAAAGAAAACAAAACAGAAAATAACAGGTGTTACAGAGGCTGTGATAAAATTGGAACTCTTGCACACTGTTGGTGGGAAGGTAAAATGGTACAGCTGCTAGGGAAAGTAGTATGGAAGTTCCTCACAGAATTAAAAATAGCACTACCATATGATCCAGCAATCCTACTTCTGGGTATATATCCAAAAGAACTGAAAGCAGAGTGCTGAAGAGATATTTGCATACCCATATTCATAGCAGCACTATTCATGATAGCCAAGAGATGGAAGCAACCCAAGTGTCCAACAACGGATGGACAAATAGACAAAATGTGGTATATACAAGCAATGGGATATTATTCAGCCTCAAAAAGGAAGAAATCCTTGCACATGCTACAGCACAGATGAACTTTTAGGACATTATGCTAAGTGAAATAAGTGAGTCACAAAAAGACAAATACTGTATGGTTCCACTAGTTTGGGGTACCTAAAGTAGTCAAATTCATAGAAAAAGAAAGTATAATGGTGGGGCTGGGGAGAAGGGGTAAAAGGGAGGTGTTGTTTAATGGGTACAAAGTTATGCAGGATGAAAAAGTTCGGCGATCTATTTTACAACAGTGTGAATATACTTAACACTACTGAATTGTACAGTTAAAAATGGTTAAGATGGCACATTTTATGTATATATATTTTTTAACCACAATAAAAAAATACACTTAATCCTGGATTGATGAGTATAATAACAGCTACCAAGGTACTGTGCAAAGTGCTCAATGTGCAGAATCTCATTTAAGTTTTTGTAGTTCCTGCATAGGAGGTGATAATAACCCCACTTACTGAAGGGTTTATTTGGGGTTGGCATTGTTCTAAATGTTTTGTATGTAACTCCTTTAATCTTCACCACAATCCTAGGAGGTTGTTACCTCCATTTTGCGGATGAGAAAACCAAGGCACAGGGAAATTGTCACTCAACCAAGGACACAACAGATGGTAAATGGCCGAACAAGGATTTGGGTTTGGTCTTCTCCTGTTATTTAACCCCTTTCATAGTTGTCATGTGGCTAAGAGAGATGTTGTAATTTGGCCAATGTCATATAGTCATAGTGACAACTCTGGGATTTGAATCCAGGATTTTAAACCCAAAGCTGATCGCAACAACTTGGTGTTTGTTTTTAACCAGTTGGTAACATTTTACTGTTTCTTCTCTTTTTTATTAAGAGCAGATATTTGATGAAATATGCATCCTCAAGAAGTTGATAGGTTGTATATAAAAAGATGTTTGATTTAATTGTTTTTTCTAGGCTTTGAGTTTGTGTATTAACTTTTATTCCTTTTTCTTTCAATGGTGAATTTACCTCATGCTTGTTATAAAACGTTCAATCAGTACTGAAGTCTGCAGGATGAAATTTCTAGTTGTCTTGCCAGCTCCTCCAAATGCCTGTTCTCAGAGGAAATCACCATTAACTCTTATCCTTCCAGATGTTCTCTCTTCATTATTCTATACATGTAATAGGTAGAATAGGTTTAAATTTTAAGTTTGTGGTTTTAAGGTTTTTATTATTTGACAAATAATTAAAGAACAAAAAGTAAATATTCATCAATTACAGTACAACTGTAAACAATTATTAAAAGTTATATTTCAAAGTCCTCTTTCTTTCCAAGCAACACTTTTCCCCCAAGGTAACTGTTATTTAAATTCTGTGCATTTTATTCCTATTTTATCCACATGTATAGGGTCAAATTTCTACATCTATCATCTAACTACAAAATTTTATATTGATGAAATATAATTATGTTATATATTTTTATCTTCAACTTGCATTTTGCATGTACCAACCTGAGAAAATGTATTATAGACATTTTCTCAGGTTGGTACATTTAGATTGAATTCTTCTTTTTTTTTTTTTAAACTACTTTAATAGGGACTTCCCTGGTGGTCCAGTGGCTAAGACTCCACTCTCCCAATGCAGGGGCCCCCGGTTCAGTTCCTGATCAGGGAACTAGATCCTACATGCCGCAACTAAAGAGCCAGTGTGCTGCAACTCAGACCGGTGTAGCTAAATAAATAAATAAATATTTTGAAAAAGTAAAGTATAAACTACTTTAAAATAAATCTATAATATCATGTTATTTTACCCCAACATATTTCAATATGCATCTTTAAAACATTAGAACATTTTTCTATTAAAAAGCACGTCTAACAAAATAAGTGGTAATTCCTTGATATCGGGTAATACCTAGTCTATATTCAAATTTTCCTAATTGCATAAAAAATCAGGGATTGCATTAAAAATGTATTTTTATAATGTTTGAGTCAGGACCCAAGCAAGGTCCACATGTTTCACTTCATTGTTCTGTTTCTCTAGTTTCTGAATCTGCAGCATATACCCCCTCCCCTTCTTTATACATGCTTTTGTCCCACAGAACGTTCTATGACTTATCTGTTTTTTCAGGGTGTTATTTAACTTTTATTGCACCTTCGTATTTCCTCTGCATTGAAAGCTATATTTAAAACTTGATTAGATTCAGGTTCAGTGTTTAAGGTATGACTAGTTCACAGTTGGTGCTGTGCTGTGCAAATCATAATTGCATCCCCTCAGGAACACATAATGTCTGTGTGTTCCACTTTTAGTGATGCTGAGATTGACTGACAGGCCCAGTAGCTGAAGGATAACAGGTTTGAAGACATAAACACTTTGTTCTTCTCTGACACTTAAGTTTTGGGTTTCCCTCTGACTTCCTGAGCATTGAATCAATGGTTGTTTGAAAGGCTTGACTGAGAGATAAAGGTCTTTACGAATTTCAAAAGCCCTCTCTTGAAATGGCAAGAGCCAAGACCTGGTTGACTCAGATCACTTTAGCCACTGAGATGATATGGAAAGAATATCATGTAAAGCCATCCTCACCTGGCAAGAAAAGGGAAGGCCTTTTTGATGAGGGAAGGACTGAGTAGATGGCTGCGTGTGTTAAGGGTGAGTGAGAGCGGATGGGGTGAGGTTGAGGAGGTGGGGAATAGAAAAATCAAATAGATCTGGGTCAATCTGAAGCCTTTTTGGTTAGTGCCCCCTTCCCCCAGGTATAGCCTAAAGATGATTCAAACTTGGCATTCCACATATTCAGCACAGGAGATGGGAGGTTTCTATTGAGACAGGATTCAGTTTTCATGGTTCATGACTAGAGGGGATCCTGTACTGAGGGCTGCGAGGCGGGGTATGGAGGTTAAATTAAGCTATTTTTGGTTAATGGGAACCTTTCAAGTTGGCTTCTGGTCTTTCAGATATGACTCCTGTAGCTTTGATAACTTCCTTGCTTCCTAATATGATATGATGTTCAGGCTCATCTCGTACATTTCCTGTCTCAGACTTGGTATCAGTGATTTTTCCAAGGAGCCCTGGTTCCTTTCAATGGAAGATGATTTGGAGAGTAACCAAGGTGCTGGAGGTCCTCACTGCTACTGGGGTTGTCATTTTTTTCAAAGCTTTTTCAGCAGAAAGGCATGGAAAAAAGTGGTTTATTTTGTTTTATAAAAAGTATATCATAGTCTCAAAGTGATGTTTCCAATTCAAATGTAGGGCTACAGAGTTTTACTTAATCTCTCTTATTTTACATCTCTATCCCTTCTCTTTCTATTATTATAATTTTTTTTGCAGTAGGCGGGCCTCTTACTGCTGTGGCCTATCCCGTTGTGGAGCACAGGCTCCGGACGCACAGGCTCAGCGGCCATGGCTCACGGGCCCAGCCGCTTGGCGGCATGTGGGATCCTCCCGGACCGGGACACGAACTCGTGTCCCCTGCATCGGCAGGTGGACTCTCAACCACTGCACCACCAGGGAAGCCCTATCCCTACTCTTTGACCCTGAGAATCCTGGTTCTTGAGAACACTGAAGATGTGGAATTTGGAATACCACAAAATTGCCTATTTGTTTTACCCACAGAGAAAACTTTCAAAATAGAAACACTACCAACTATATGATATGTGAAAAAAGTTTAAAAATATGTTACAGTTTTCACCTAATTTCTTTAATTCACTCTCCTTCCTGGTCTCCCTCCTTCCCTGTTCATTGAGCTCCTCTCCTGCTTCCTGGGATTAATTGGCAGCATGTAAGCCTTTGCCTCTGCTTTCTGGGGAATTCAAGCTATGATATTTGTCAGAGAATGTGTATTCTAAGAAACAGTGCCATTTTACATAGGAACCCTGAGCATGACCGAACCTTATCTCTGTCAATCAGATAAATACAAATAATCTCATTGATTTAATTTGCATTTCTTCAGTGATGAAAGAAATTGAGTAACTTCATATATATTTTTTGGTCACTTTTTTTTTTTTTTTTTTTTTTTTTTTTTTGCGGTACGCAGGCCTCTCACTGTTGTGGCCTCTCCCGTTGCGGACCACAGGCTCCGGACGCGCAGGCTCAGCAGCCATGGCTCACGGGCCCAGCCGCTCCGCGGCATGTGGGATCTTCCCAGACCAGGGCACGAACCCGTGTCCCCTGCATCGGCAGGCGGACTCTCAACCACTGCGCCACCAGGGAAGCCCCTTGGTCACTTTTATTCTTACTTTTTCTGGTCCTTTGCCCATTTTCCTATGGGGCTGTTTGTCCTTGTTTATTGATTTATGAGCACTCTTTATACTAAGGAAATAAGGCTGTCATGTGTTGCAAACATAGTTTTTCAACTTGCATTTTTTTCCTTAGCTCTGCAAAGGATTTTAATTTTCACTTAATCAAATCTGTCAATTGTTTTACTTATTTATTTGCTGCAGGCTTAAATAGGTCTTCTCTCCAAGACTGTAAACATAGTCTTAATGTTTACTTCTATTCCTTTATGGGTTTTAGTTTTTACACTTGAATCACTGATATATCTCAGTATTATTTTGATATGAGGCACTCTATAATTTTAACTAATGAGATGCATAAAGTCCAAACTGTATTAAAGAAAAATGTGCCTCAAGATAACACACTGTCTGGGTATAAATTAATTTCTGACCTGCAGTGTCAAAAAATTAAAAACTCAGTGATCTATTTCTTGAAAATTTATTCTAAAGTAGTATCTTTTTTAAAAAATAAAAAGTTATATGCATGGGGCTTCCCTGCTGGCGCAGTGGTTGAGAGTCTGCCTGCCAATACAGGGGATGCGGGTTTGTGCCCCAGTCTGGGAGGATCCCACATACCGCAGAGCGGCTGGGCCTGTGAACCATGGCCGCTGAGTCTGCGTGTCTGGAGCCTGTGCTCCGCAATGGGAGAGGCCACAACAGTGAGAGGCCCGCGTACGGCAAAAAAAAAAAAAAAAAAAGTTATATGCATGAACACCTTTCTATACATTTTACTTACAATATAAAAAATTAAAAACAAACCATGTTTAATAATAATTGTGTTATTTTAACTTGAAATATGTTTCCTTTAAAATTTTAATTGTCAAATTATATAAAAATATGAAAAATACATATACATTATTGTAAAGAAAATACAATATTGTATTTATCCAATGATTTCAATATATAGTGCCTTTATATGAGGGAAAAATGAAAATGGACAGGGTTCACCCTGAAAGTCTGAGGGTTTTTTTCCTGTTTTTGATTTGCATTATTGTTACAATGTTTATTGATGAAAAAGTTTTTTTTTAAATCCCATCATATTTATAATATTATAAATATCTGTAAATCATAACTGAATGAAAAGTTAAAAATGCCTTTTAGGCGACTGAGAAAAGAGTAACCACAATGAGAGAAGCAAGAAGAGCTACAATCCTGCAGCTTGTGGAACGAAAACCACATTCGCAGAAAGACAGACAAAAATGAAAAGGCAGAGGGTTATGTACCAGATGAAGGAGCAAGATAAAACCTCAGAAAAACAAATAAATGAAGTGGAGATAGGCAACCTCCCAGAAAAAGAATTCAGAATAATAATAGTGAAGATGATATAGGACCTTGGAAAAAGAACTGAGGCAAAGATCTAGAAGATGCAAGAAGTGTTTAACAAAGTCCTAGAAGAGTTAAAGAACAAACACCTAGAAGAATTAAAGAACAAACAAACAGAGATGAACAATACAATAACTGAAATGAAAAATACACTGGAAGAGCTCAATAGCAGAATAACTGAGGTAGAAGAATGGGTAAGTGACCTGGAAGACAGAATGGTGGAATTCACTGCCGCAGAACAGAATAAAGAAAATAGAATGAAAAGAAATGAAGACAGCTTAATAGAGCTCTGGGACAACATTACATGCACCGACATTCACATTATAGGGGTCCCAGAAGGAGGAGAGAGAGAAAAGACCCGAGCAAATATTTGAAGAGGTTATAGTCAAAAACTTCCCTAACATGGGAAAGTAAAGAGCCACCCAAGTCCAGGAAATGCAGAGAGGCCCAGGCAGGATAAACTCAAGGAGAAACACACTGACACATAGTAATCAAACTGACAAAAATTAAAGACAAAGAAAAATTATTAAAAGCAACAAGGGAAAAACAACCAATAACATACAAGGAAATTCCCATAAGGTTAACAGCTGATTTCTCAGCAGAAACTCTACAAGCCAGAAGGGAGTGGCACTATATATTTAAAGTGATGAAAGGGAAGAACCTACAACCAAGACTACTCTACCTGGCAAATATCTCATTTAGATTTGGTGGAGAAATAATAAGCCTTACAGACAAGCAAAAGCTAAGAGAATTCAGCACCACAAAACCAGCTCTACAACAAATGCTAAAGGAACTTCTCTAAGTGGGAAACACAAAAGAAGAAAAAGAGCAACGAAAACAAACCCATAACAATTAAGAAAATGGTAACAGGAACATATATATTGATAATTATCTTAAATGTGAATGGACTGAATGCTCCAACCAAAAGACACGGGCTCACTGAACAGATACAAAAGCAAGACCCATATAGATGCTGTCTACAAGAGACCCACTACAGACCTAGGGAAACATACAGACTGAAAGTGAGGGGAAGGAAAAAGATATTCCATGCAAATGGAAATCAAAAGAAAGCTGGAGTAACAACACTCATATCAGATAAAATAGACTTTAAAATAAAGAATGTAACAATAGACAAGGAAGGACAGTACATAATGATCAAGGGATCAATCCAAGAAGATATAACAATTCTAAATATATATGCACCCAACATAGGATCACCTCAATACATAAGGCAAATGCTCACAGATATAAAAGAGGAAACTGACAATAACACAATAAAAGTGAGGGTCTTTAACCCCTCACATACACCAATGGACAGATCATCCAGACATAAAATTCATAAAGAAACACAAGCTTTAAACGACACAATAGACTGTATACATTTAATTGATATTTATAGGACATTCCATCCCCAAAACAGCAGATTATACTTTCTTCTCAAGTGCACATGGAACATTCTCCAGGATAGATCACATCCTGGGTCACAAATCAAGCCTTGGTAAATTTAAGAAATTGAAATCATATCAAACATCTTTTCCCACCACAACGCTATGAGATTAGAAACAAATTACAGGGAAAAAATGTAAAAAACACAAACATATGGAGGCTAAACAATACATTACTAAATAACCAAGAGATCACTGAAGAAATCAAAGAGGAAATCAAAAAACACCTAGAGACAAACTACAATGAAAACATGACAATCCAAAACCTATGGGATGCAGCAAAAGCAGTTCTAAGAGGGAAGTTTATAGCAACACAAGCCTACCTCAAGAAACAAGAAAAATCTCAAAAAAACAATCTAACCTTACACCTAAAGGAACTAGAGAAGGAAGAACCCAAAGTTAGTAGAAGGAAAGAAATCATAAAGATCAGAGCAGAAATAAATGAAATAGAAACAAAGCAAACATAGCAAACAAAGAAAACCATAGCAAATATCAATAAAACTAAAAGCTGGTTCTTTGAGAAGATAAACAGAATTGATAAACAATTAGCCAGACTCATCAAGAAAACGAGGGAGAGAACTCAAATCATTAAAATTAGAAATGAAAAAGGAGAAGTTACAACAGACACCACAGAAATACAAAGTATCCTAAGAGACTACTACAAGCAACTCTATGCCAACAAAATGGACAACCTGGAAGAAATGGACAAATTCTTAGAAAGGTATAACCTTCCAAGACTGAACCAGGAAGAAATAGAATATATGAACAGACCAAACACAAGTTTTGAAATTGAAACTGTGATTAAAAATCTTCCAACAAATAAAAGCCCAGAATCAGATGGCTTCACAGGTGAATTCCGTCAAACATTTAGAGAAGAGCTAACATCTATCCTTCTCAAACTCTTCCAAAAAATTTCAGAGGAGGGAACACTCCCAAACTCATTCTATGTGGCCAAAATCACCCTGATACCAAAACCAGCCAAAGATACTACAAAAAAAGAAAACTACAGACCAGTATCATTGATCAATATAGATGCAAATATCCTCAACAAAATACTAGCAAACAGAATCCAACAACACATTAAAGGATCATACACCATAATCAAGTGGGATTAATCCCTGGGATGCAAGGATTATTCAATATATGCAAATCAATCAATGTGATACGCCATATTAACAAATTAAAGAATAAAAACCATATGACCATCTCAATAGATGCAGAAAAATCTTTTGACAAAATTCAACACCGAGTTATGATAAAAAATCTCTAGAAAGTGGGCACAGAGGGAAGCTACCTCAATATAATAAAGGCCATATACGACAAACCCACAGCAAACATCATTCTCAATGGTGAAAAACTGAAAGTATTTCCTCTAAGATCAGGAACCAGAAAAGGATGTCAACTCTCCACTATTATCCAACATAGTTTTGGAAGTCCTAGCCACGGCAATCAGAGAATTAAAAGAAATAAAAGGAATACAAATTGGAAAAGAAGAAGTAAAACTGTCACTGTTTGCAGATGACATGATACTATACATAGAGAATCCTAAAGATGCCACCAGAAAACTACTAGAACTAATCAGTGAATTTGGTAAAGTTGCCGGATACAAAATTAATGAGCAGAAATCTCTTGCATTCGTATACACTAACAATGAAAGATCTGAAGGAGAAATTAAGGAAACAATCCCATTCACCACCACAACAAAGAGAATAAAATACCTAGGAATAAACCTACCTACACAGGTAAAAGACCTGTACTCAGAAATCTATAAGACACTGATGAAAGAAATCAAAGATGACACAAACAGATGGAGAGATAGAATGTTCTTGCATTGGAAGAATCAATATTGTGAAAATGACTATACTACCCAAAGCAATCTACAGATTCAATGCAATCCCTATCAAATTACCAATGGCATCTTTTACAGAACTAGACCAAAAAAATCTTAAAATTTGTATAGAAACACAAAAGACCATGAATAGCCAAAGCAATCTTGAGGGGGAAAAAAAAGGAGCTGGAGGACAGACTCCCTGACTTCAGACTATACTACAAAGCTACAGTAATCAAGACAATATGGTACTGGCACAAAAACAGAAATATAGATCAATGGAACAGTATAGAAAACCCAGAGATAAACCCATGCACCTATGGTCAACTAATCTCTGACAAAGGAGGCAAGGATATACAATGGAGAGAAAACAGTCTCTTCAATAAGGGGTGCTGGGAAAACTGGACAGCTACATGTAAAAGATGAAATTAGAACACTCCTTGGCACCATAAACAAAAATAAACTCAAAATGGATTAAAGACCTAAAGGTAAGACCGGACACTATAAAACTCTTAAGAGGAAAACATAGGAAGAACTCTCTTTGACATAAATCACAGCAAGATCTTTTCTGATCCACCTCCTAGAGTAATGGAAACAAAAACAAAAATAAACAAATGGGACCTGATTAAACTCAAAAGCTTTTCCACAGCAAAGGAAACTGTAAACAAGACGAAAAGACAACCCTCAGAATGGGAGAAAATATTTGCAAACGAATCAACGGACAAAGGATTAATCTCCAAAACATATAAACAGCTCATGCAGCTCAATATTAAAAAAAAGAAACAACCCAATCAAAAAATGGGCAGAAGACTTAAAGAGACATTTCTCCAAAAAAGACATACAGATGGCCAAGAGGCACATGAAAAGCTGCTAAACATCAATAATTATTAGAGAAATGCAAGTCAAAACTACAATGAGGTATCACCTCACACTGGTTAGAATGGGCATCATCAGAAAATCTCCAAAGAACAAATGCTGGAGAGGGTTGGAGAAAAGGGAACCCTCCTGCACTGTTGGTGGGAAGGTAAATTGATACAGCCACTATGGAGAACAGTATGGAGGTTCCTTAAAAAAACTAAAAATAGAACTACCATATGCCCCAGTAATCCCACTACTGTGCATATACCCTGAGAAAACCATAATTCAAAAAGAGACATGTACCACAATGTTCACTGCAGCACTATTTACAATAGCCAGGACATGGAAGCAACCTAAGCGTCCATCAACAGATGAATGGATAAAGAAGATGTGGCACATATATACAATGGAATATTACTCAGCCATAAAAAGAAACGAAATTGAGTTATCTGTAGTGAGGTGGATGCACATAGAGTCTGTCATAGAGTGAAGTACGTCAAAAAGAGCAAAACAAATACTGTATGCTAACATATATATGGAATCTAAAAAAAGAAAAAGTGGTTCTAAAGAAACTAGGGACAGGACAGGAATAAAGATGCAGATGTAGGGAATGGACTTGAGGACATGGGGAGGGGGAAGGGTAAGCTGGGATGAAGTGAGAGAGTGGCATTGACATACATACACTACCAAATGTAAAACAGAGAGCTAGTGGGAAGCAACTGCAAAGCACAGGGAGCCCAGCTTGGTGCTTTTTGACCACATAGATGGGTGGGATAGGGAGGGTGGGAGGGAGATGCAAGAAGGAGGGGATATGGGGATATGTTTATACATATAACTGATTCACTTTGTTATACAGCAGAGACTAACGCAACAATGTAAAGCAATTATACTCCAATAAAGATGTTAAAAAAACCAAAAAAAGACACATGCACCCCAATGTTCATTGCAGCATTATTTACAGTAGCAGGTCATGGAAGCAACCTTAATGCCCATCGACAGACAAATGGATGGAGAAGATGTGGTACATATATACAATGGAATATTACTCAGCCATAAAAAGGAACGAAATTGGGTCATTTGTAAAGATGTGGATGGACCTAGAGACTGTCATACAGAGAGAAGTAAGTCAGAAAGAGTAAAACAAGTATCATATATTAATGCATATATGTGGGATCTAGAAAAATGGTACAGATGAACTGGTTTGCAAGGCAGAAATAGAGACACAGATGTAGAGAACAAACGTATGGACACCAAGGGCGGAAATGGGGGTGGGGGTGGGATGAACCGGGAGATTGGGATTGACATTATACACTAGTATGTATAAAACAGATAACTAATAAAAACCTGCTGTATAAAAAATAAAATAAAATTCAAAAAAAAAGCACAGTGAGATCTTAGTTTAGAAAAAAATGACATGGTAGTGCTACTTGAGGCAAAAAAAATCACATTGATTTTAAGAATAAAATAAAAACACAAAATAGGGCTTCCCTGGTGGCACAGTGGTTGAGAGTCCGCCTGCCGATGCAGGGGATACGGGTTCGTGCCCCGGTCTGGGAGGATCCCACATTCCACGGAGCGGCTGGGCCCGTGAGCCATGGCCGCTGAGCCTGCGCGGCCGGAGCCTGTGCTCCGCAACGGGAGAGGGCACAACAGTGAGAGGCCCACGTACCACAAAAAAATTTAAAAAAACAAAAAATATTTTTTAAAATCTCATAAATGTGGAATAAACAAAGTTGTCACTGCCAGTATTCAATCTGGAAAAGGAATTGGCCACAGAGATAGAGAAACAATATGGTGAAGTTTATATTGTTGTCCTTAACTGGCAAACTTTTTTTAAATAAATAAATTTATTTATTTATTTATTTACTTTTGGCTGCATTGGGTCTTCGTTGCTTGGCTCGGGCTTTCTTTAGTTGTGGCAAGCAGGGGCTACTCTTCGTTGCTGTGTGTGGGCGTCTCACTGTGGTGGCTTCTCTTGTGGTGGAGCACGGGCTCTAGGCATGCATGGGCTTCAGTAGTTGTGGCACGAAGGCTTTAGTAGTTGTGGCTCACGGGCTCTAGACTGCAGGCTCAGTAGTTGTGGCACAGGCTTAGTTGCTCCGTGGCATGTGGGATCTTCCTGGACCAGGGATCGAACCCGTGTCCCCTGCACTGGCAGGCGGGATTCTCAACCACTGCGCCAACAGGGAAGCCCTTAACTGTCAAACTTAGTAGCCAAGGCTTTTTGTCCTGTACAGGGCAACACATTTCTTTACAATTTCCAAAAGAAACTGAATGAGTTGTTTTGTTCTGGTCTTAATAGACTGTTTTTTTTGTTTGTTTTTGTAGGAGTTTTAGATTTATAGGAAAATTGAGTGTAAACTACAGAGTTCCTATAACCCTCCCCACTCCCAGTTCCCTATCATTAACATCTTGTGTTAATGTGGTACCTTTGTTGTAATTGATGTGACAGTGTTGATACGGTATTATCAGCTAAAGTCCACAGTTTCATTAGAGTTCATCCCTGTTCTATATTCCTTGAGTTTTGACAAACATGTAACGACACGTATCCACAATTATAGTATCATTCAGAGTAGTTTCACCGCCCTAAAAATCCTCTGTGCTCTGTTTATTCATCCTTCCCTCCCCCCAAGCCCCTGGCCACCACGGATCTTTTTACTGTCTCTATAGTTTTGTCTTTTCCAGAACGTCATCAAGTTGGAATCATACAGGATGTAGCCTTTTCAGGTAGGCTTAAAACTTAGTAATATGCATTTATGTGTCTTCCAGGTCTTTTCATGGCATTATTATCTGCAACTACCAGAGTTTGTTTATCCACTCACCTGTTAAGAATGTGGGTTTGGTTTTTAATCATAGGTTCAGTTTTAATCAACTTTAAGTGGTTAATGATAAACCTCCAGGTATGCTTGTACAATGAAGATCCGGGGTGAACGTAAAGGCAAGCAACAACGAAGTGGATTAAAGGTTGGAAACAGCCTATTACCTTTGAAAGTACTATTCTGACTTTAAAAAAGAAAAACTGCCAAAACCAAAAAAAACCCCTTCTTATTCCCGTATTCTTTCATCTTTATTATACAATGAAAATACCTGAATATGATGAATTCATTTTGTTTGAAGATGCACCAAATCCATTTTAATAATTACAATTCACGTAATACACAGTTATTATGAAAAAAACTAGAAAATGCAGGTTGGCAAAAATAAGAAAATTTAAGATACCATAATTCTATTCATTACCTGTTTGTATAACTTTTTTTATGCCTGTGCATATTCTTTCATATTTTTCCATGCACTTGTGTATATGCACACATCATATAAAATTCATTTCAGTGGATGCACTGTTCAGCTGATTCTTATTATTCCCAGTAGTTATGTTCTACAAAGTAACCACCAACAATGAATTCTAGAATACTGAACCATTGCTCCTAGAGGAAATACAGGGTTGGGTTCCTGGGAGCCTTTGATCACCACATTTTCACCAACGGATCAACACATAATTTAGAAGTTACAAATCAATTTTAACAAGCAGGCAGACTCACAAGTAGGGAATCTTCAAATAATAAGGATTGACTGGATGTATGCCAAAATCAAGCACGCTGGTTTTTTTTTGTTTTTTCACGGTACGTGGACCTCTCACTGTTGTGGCCTCTCCCGTTGCAGAGCACAGGCTCCAGACGCGCAGGCTCAGCAGCCATGGCTCACGGGCCCAGCCGCTCCGCGGCATGTGGGATCTTCCCTGACCGGGGCACGAACCCGTGTTCCCTGCATCGGCAGGCGGACTCTCAACCACTGCGCCACCAGCGAAGCCCTCCTAGATACCTTTTTAGAAGGGCACCTGCAGTCTCGGCTCTTATCGTGACGTGCAGTGCAGCCTAACCGCGAGGGGCACAGGGCTGGAGCCAGATGGTGTGGGGTGTCATCCTGACTTGGCCACTTATCACTTTGCCTTAGGTCAACTATTTTGTCCATGCCATATTTGTTTCTCATCTACGAAAACGACAGTCATCAGACCTACTTCACTGGGTTGTAGTGAAGACTGTTAATTAGAACAGTTCCTGGCATGTAGCAAGTATGGAATAAATGCTATTAGCAACACTTACCCTATTCTTTTCATTGGTGTCTGTCTCATCTGTCAACGCTAAGATCTTTCAGAGACGGTCTCTAGTTATCTGTGAAGCCTAAGGGATGGCAGAGAGCAGGTGCTCACAAATATGCCTGAAGGTAACTACCGCAGGCAGATGAACATAAAGCTCAGACGACAGAGTTGGAAAAAGCATTCCCTACCGGGAATAACAACATGTGAGAAAGTAAGGATGAAATTTGCGTGGGACGCTGTAGGAGCAGCTTGGATGAGGTGAATGACCCTTATAGTGAAAAAGGGAGAAAGGCGATACAGAAGGAGAAAGGGAATGAGGACTCTGGAGCCCAGAGCAATCTGAAATGGTCTGTCAGTGGGCTGCAAGGGGACCCCAACAACTAAAAGAGTGGATGCAACAGAATCGGGTGGGGAAAATCCTGGCAGCAGGGAGACTGGTTAGGAAAATAGAACATTACTTATTAGTAGCAACAATGGCTGCTATTCACAAACCCTGCTCTCTTAAAAGAAAAGGCAATTTTATGATCACAAAGAGGCTACATTTTCTTTTTATTGGCAACTCAATCTACATATATACAGTATTGCACAAATTATAAGTGGGTTGACAGTTATATTAATACAAATTCATGAGCATTTACATAAAGCTACTACTCTAGGTTTTGGTGCATTTTGTGCCTGGTATTTTAGTAAATATGACAAACATAAAGGAACTCAGCTACTGCAATTCATAAGAATTGGCTTTCAAAAAAAGCAAATATGTCACCTCACAGAACACTTAATACGTCAAACCCAGGAAAATCAGTAACTAAATGACAAAAGGAACACTGTTAAAGAAAAGTTGGTGATAAAATGTCAGGTTAAAGGGCATCCCTGGTGGCGCAGTGGTTGAGAGTCCGCCTGCCAATGCAGGGGACACTGGTTCGTGTCCCGGTCCGGAAAGATCCCACATGCTGTGGAGCGGCTGAGCCCGTGAGCCATGGCTGCTGACCCTGCGCGTCCGGAGCCTGTGCTCCGCAACAGGAGAGGCCACAGCAGTGAGAGGCCCGTGTACCGCAAAAAAAAAAAAAAAAAAAAAAAAAAATGTCAGGTTAAAATATTAGTCTTAAAAATTTTAGCAATTGGACTTAGGACCCAGAGTGTACACACCGTATTGGGAATTATAAGAAAAGATCCCCATGTTCTGCTTCACAATTACTACTACCTTCCAAAAGAACAGTTCTGGGTGGCTACAATGTCTTCTTCCCTGCTAGTATAAACGACTGTTCCACAGTCCTGGTGAAACAAGATGGTAATTCACATAAATGGGATTTAAAATAAGATTCTTCTCACCCCAAATAAAATAAAACTAAATACACTCTCCAAACTACAGAGAAATCTCATCCAAATGTTCACCAGATAAAGAAGCCAGACCACCCGTTTACCTTCACTGACTGCCTCGGAGTGCAGGGCTGGCGTGTCACCTACAAGATGGGGAGATGTGGGTGGTCCCGGCTGTGCCCCTACCCAGCCTGCAGTGTGAGGGGGGACAAAAGCCCTTCAGCTTCCCAGGGTATAGAACTGAGGGGATGGGCTAGATGGCTTTTAAGAGACCTTCTGATTAAAAGGATCTAAGTCCGCTTGAGATCCCACATCCGAGCAGACGCTTAGGGTGGGCAAAAGAAATGGACTTAAAAACAGGTGGGTGAAGTATTTACCTTTTGATCCCATCACTCAGAACTATTCTGCACTACAGTTAAGGAAATCTCTGTCCAATACTTTAATGGCTGGGGATGCTGCAGGGTAAGCAAATGAGGTATCAGACAATGAAGTTTTAGATAAAAATGTAGAAACGCTGTGCCCAGTTTAGGTAGAAAAACAATGCACCACCACACCACACCAGGAGTCAAGACTTCCTGTCTCTGAATTTTAAAATCCATCTTGTTGGGAGATGTACGTTCAATCCTTTCAAAAGATCCACCAATCTACACCTATTAAGAATATGTTTTCTGAAATTCCCCCAGGAAGGCAACTTCCATGAAACTAGCTCTAACAGAAAGGATGCAGGAAGGAGAATTTACTTGCAGCGTAAAACTTTTTTTCTTTACAGATCAGAAAAACGACACAAAGAGAGCAACAGATTCTCATTTTCTGTCCCCTATAAAGGACACAAGTATCAATTCTTCTGGAATCTAACACACTGGCTTCATTTTCAAATGCATCACTTTATTTTCCTTGTAAGGCAGCCATATGTTACAAACCTTAAGCATGCGACAGTCCTATGACTTCTTCAATAAGCCGTAGAGCTTCCACAGCTCTCCTGGGGCCTACAGCCCGAGCAGTCCTGAGGAGTCAAATATTAAAGCTTTCTCCACAGCCACATGTTCCTTTGATGTTTGGGTTATTGAACACAAACTCACTGGATAATTTGTCTTCAACATAGTCCATTTCTGTTCCTAAAAGTGTTAGCTGTGCTTTCTTCTCGATGAACACTCTGACTCCTGGGGGAGAAGAAAACATGAGTCATATAAAGCCTGCCATCCCATGGAACCTGCTGATTCAAAGCACAACTGAACTTCAAATAGTAACCACTAACAAACGTCAAACAAGAGGCTTTTGAATCTGTCTCATTATTTCCTTTAAGGGATGCAGTGCTCAGTTTTCTGTCCCCTTTCCTACAAAATAATCCATGTCAAAAACAATTGTATTAGGCTAGACAGTTGTGTACAGCAAATTCCATGACAATTCTGTGTAAAACTAGAATTTGCCTTTCTTCGCTATACTTCAATTTGCTACATGAAGAAAATGTGTATATTCTCAGTAAGAGTTCTGTAAAGATGGAGTCAATGAGATTAACGAAAATCCTGAAATGACATTTGTACACACAACACACTGCCAAGCCTAGAGAAACACAAAGGACTATGATATAATGGGCTAGTTTAATAAGACTAAATCATGAATCAGTACAAGCAGTTCTGTTTTTCTGCTTATGGACAAGAAAACTGATAATAACATAATTCCCTAGTTATCTCTACCTAACTAGTTGGTAGAGGTGGGAACCTTCGTAAATACTAATGGATTAAGAAAGCTTTCTTCCTTATAAAAAACTGCATCATTACTTAAATATGAACTATCTTTATTAGATCTCTTCTTTAAGATGAAAACTTTCAGGTTTAAGATACTTTTACATATTGATTTTAAAAATAATATATTAACAAATGTCTTTATTGATCAGTAACTTAAGTGCAATAAAAAGAATACACATCAAGAACCCATGAAAACTGGCTAATGGCGCACACAAAGCCAGTGCTGCAGAACCCATGCACGCTGAAACTCCCCTGAGGTTGTGGCAGTATTTATTTTGTTTTAAATAGATTTTATCAGATTATTGGGTAGGGGCAGGGACTGGGGGGGAGGGGCAAACTATAATTAAAGCACTGCAATTTTTACTGAAATTTGGAAATAGACTCTTCTAAAGCAGGAAATGACATTACTTATTTGACACAGATGCTTCACACCAAAGTGGCTGGTTCATTCTCAAGTTTTATCATCTTAAAATCTTTCTGCACACAATGATAACCTTTCATAACTGAAACAAATAAACAAGTTTATCCAATAATCTATCACTTAGTTACTAAGAGCACAGCCTCTGGAGTGAACTTGATTGGGTTCAAATGTTCATAAGGCCACTTACTGGCTGTGTGACCTTAGGCAAACATATTTAATCTCTCAGTGCCTCAGTTTCTTCATCTGCAAAATGGGGACGATACAGTACCATTCTCATTTAGTTGCTGTGTATAAATTAGTTAATATATGAGAGCCCGTCGAACCATGCCTCCCTTACAGTGAGCACTATATACACCCTTCTTACTATTATCATCATTACTCTCCATGCTACACAAGGCTAAGCATTTTAGGGAGAAGAAAGTGTCCAGAAAAAGTCTGCGTAAAACTCACCATCTTGAACAACTTCCTCATCAGAGTCTCCTTTTGTCTTTGTATATTCCAGAGTGTAGGAAAGGCCATTACAACCCCTGGTTCGGACACCAACTTTCACACCAACCTGAAAAGGCATTGTAAAAATAAACTTAGTTTTAATGTAGTACAGATTAAACAGTTATAGTAATAAAAGCCCTATTTGATAATATTCATTTCTTCAAAAGCTAAAAGATAAATATTAGATTTCTGGCTATAAATAGTCCCTTTAGGAAGTATAAGCAGAATGGGAAACTAGCATTTAAAAAATTTAACTACTGTACAAATATCATTACAACATTGGCAGGGATCCAAAAAGAATAAAAACCAATTATATACGAAGAAAGAAATACAGAGGGAACACTGCACCCTAAAACTACAGTCACCAGTACCCTAAAAATGAGCTTGTGTGTTTTTTCCTATTTTCTTTCAGTCTTTGTCTCATATATAATCTAAACATGGGTTTTTTTTTTTTGGCCGTGCCACGCGGCTTGTGGGATCTTAGTTCCCTAACCAGGGATTGAACCCATGCCCCTGGCCATGAAAGTTCAGAGTCCTAACCACTGGACTGCCAGGGAATTCCCTAAACATAGTTTTTATTAGAGCAGAAATAAAAAATTTATTCTCTGCTTTGTTTTTTTCCCACTTAAGACATCATGTTCCCATGCAATTAGCTTTTGTAATTATCATTTGCAACTAATGCCTACATAATATTCCACTACACCTAAAGCATGCTTATTACTTAACCATTACTATTAACCATTTCTTCTGGGAATAACATTTTTAAGGGAAGAGTTTTAATTCCAAAACTGAATAATCACCTTTTTCTAAAAAAAAAAAAAAAAAAGGAAAAAAATATCTGATGGCAGAGACGACTACCTAAGAAAACTGGACTTTCTCAAAAATGTTTTTGCTCCACCTCACCATGTGAGATGTTCCCAGGATATTTCCCTATGGTTAGGTTCACCAAGGTTCATAGGTGATCACCTGGCAATCACATTGCCTCTACGTGACATGGGGCCTTAATTCTGTAAACTTTCTCAAGTACCAGAAAGCAAAAGACTGCAGTCAACACAGATGTTAAGAAGTTTAAAAAGTGACCAGACAGCACTTTTAAAATACCAATGTCTACCTCAATGTAGTTTTCTAACAATATCTACCCAATTTCTATCTATTCTTGAGTCCTATCTGCTTTTTCGTGTGCGTATACAGCATTATCATAAGTATCATTTTAGCAAGCAGATCCTGATTCCCTGAACAGCAGTAACATGTGCTAGCTCCAGGAAAGCAAACATAAAGTGGGAAGACACCTGATGAAGAGCATGAGTTAGATGTTAAGATGTTTGGTGGTTTTGATGCGTTGAAGCATTCAGAGTATTCTCTTCTGTCTTCAAACAAGGAGACAGAACTATAGCTTTATTCACCTTCAGAGTGACAGCTTAGAGAATGTGTGAGGGAATTTCACATATTCAACATGATAAATAATAAAGTGCCTGGCTGAAATTCTGGAGCACACGTCATAAATACTTGTTTAACTTAGTTTTTATCTTTGCAAATAGGGAAGACTCAAACAAGCAGGAAGTCCAACTATTAGGAATAGAGAGACACTTAAAGAGTATGTGAAAATACAGCTTTAGGTAACTGGAGTTTGGAAAAGGGATTGCTTATGCCACAAATGACCACCTGAAGAAGTGTTTGCTCAACCCTTTTCATGTCAAAACGAACAAACATCCCTCAACTCTACAAAAGTGGAATTGTGTCAACTGGTCAGTTTACACTCTAGTCATTAGTCTACCCAAATTTAGTTGGAATTGAGTTGGAACACTGATATACTTAGATTTAATAATTCTTAGGGGGAAGATGATCGAACTCCTGTTACACTGTTAATACAGGTTGTACAATGGAACTTAGAAACTACTCTGTAGTCTAATTATTGAATATTAATAGTCTTGGAAGTCATTTACAGTATCTCTTAGGCAGTGAAGAATGTGCTAAGATTAAGATGGTACGCACACCCCTTGCCCAACGATTCTACATCTAAGAATACAGCTTATGTAGATGAAATAAGCTATGCCTACAGGTCCAGAACAATGGGCCTGACACACTACAGATGCTAAATATTTGTTGAATAATGTTTGTGGAAGCACTGAATGAGAACAACCCAAAAGACCTTTAATATGAGAGCCTGGCTAGATAAACTTGTTCAACGGAATACACTAGTATATGCAGCCACAAAGAGAATAAGGATCTTTATGTAAGGATATGGAAACATCTTCAAGCTATACTATTAGGGGCAAAGCAAAGTGCAACCACAGTGTGTGTGGTATGTTCTCACCTAAATAGGAAAAGAGACACACACGCAAACGTAACAAGCAAAGTCTAGGCCAGTGGTTCCCCTCAGGGAATTAGTGTTGGTTGTAACAACTCTGGCACAGGCCAGAGATTCTGCTAAACATCCTGCAATCCACTCCCAACAAGGACTATCCAGTCCAAAACATCAACAGTGCTGAGGCTGAGAAACCTTGGTCTACGTAATAAAATGCACAGATGATCTGTGCAAGGACACGAAGAGGCAGCCTCCTGGAACGGAGAATGAATAAAGAATGTGGGGCGAGAGAGTGACTTCCTTTTCATAATACCCTGTTGTGTTACTTGCATTTAAAAATCATGAGCATTTTTTACTTTTTAAATAAAAATCCCTAATTAATGAAAGCACACTGTTTATCACAAGATAAATTCATTGTGAAAATACAACTTCAATTTTTTACTGAATATTTGTCTGATTGGTTTTACTTACGTGTTCAGGCTTATCTTTAAGAAGCTGTTTTATCTTGTTTACTGCTGAAGGTGTCTGAAAAAAGGGAAGGTTATTAAGTTGTTAGTTACAAACTTTGCCTTCTTCAGCCTTATATTTCCTAGTATTTAAGACAACTCAAGTCTATCTTTAGCAAATTCATGTGGTGAATTTATGCTCCATTCTCACCAGAGTACCTTGTGGATTGCATACACAAGCATATGAACTCTACTCAATTAAAAGCATTTAAAAAATATCTACTAGCAACATCCTCTTCATCCCCTGCCCCACCCCCCAGTCAAGGTCAGCTCCCTCTCATAATCTCTGTGGTACTATCTACTCACATCACAAATATAATTTTTCTAGTCAGCATCTGTTTCGAATTCCTACTTTATGCCCAGCAACAAGCACATTGCCTGACACACAGAAGGCACTCGACAGTCAATGAATGATATCAAGTACCACATTGGGAAAGCCAACCTTCAGGCATTTTTCCTATTGATCATTATTAACTCTATTGCTCATCCTGTTTACCCCAAATCTATTTCAGATCCATCAAAACGCACACCTAGAGGAAAAAGTGTTACCAGCATCAAATAACCCAGTGTGCCTCTCGTGCCAGTCCCACCAAATGTTCACAGAGATGATTAACTGATTGATTTCGGCCGCACGGCACGTGGGATCTTAGTTCCCCAACCAGGGATCGAACCTGCGCCCCTTGCATTGGGAGCACGAAGTCTTGACCACTGGGCCTCCAGGGAAGTCCCTATCCACAGAGATTATTACATCAGCATCTGAGCATCTAGATGATGCTCAGAACTAAGCTAGTCAATAATAGAAACAAGAACATGGAAGAGTTTTCAGAAGAAATGTTTAACCAAGCCCAGTTGTCCTCAAAAATAAGAAAACGTCTCAATGTACTTCATGCGTAGATCAGCATTACAAACCCCAATTTCCTGAGGAGGCTGTTAGGGAGAAAGCCTGTCCCAGGGCATTCCTGGCCCACTTCCTAGCTGTGTCCCAGCCCATTACTTGGCTTAAACAGGGATAAAAGTCCCTCCTCCTCAGGATCCTTGTGAGGATTAAACGAACGAATTCATGAAAAGCATTTAGAATAGCGCCAGGAACAGAGAGCTCAACATAAGCCAGCTATTATTATAGCAATGAGAATATATTATCATGAAGAGATCATGTCCTTCCTACGTTTTGTTTCACTAGCTCCTCTAGCTGGCAATGCTGAGCCGGTCCTCCAGTTTTCTATACAGGCATTTTCCTGGTTTGTGAAATCTCAGAGTGGACATTATGACCTACAACTAGGTAGTAATCGTAGCCAGAACTCAAGCCTGTGCTGGGGGTACAGACCTGATGGATGGCCTGAGTGTGCTCTTTTACCCTGTCTGGTTGGGGCTTGGCCAGATGAAGATGCTGAAGCAGAGTCTGGACAAATTTAGAAAAGTCATGAAACCAATGTAAAAGGTTGAGACTATCATTAAAAAAACAAAAACAATTCCCTGATGGCGCAGTGGTTAAGAATCCACCTGCCAACACAGGGGACATGGGTTCGATCCCTGGTCTGGGAAGATCTCACATGCAACGGAGCAACTAAGCCCATGTACCGCAACTACTGAAGCCTGCGTGCCACAACTACTGAAGCCTGGGTGCCACAACTAATGAAGCCCGCACGCCTAGAGCCTGTGCCCCGCAACGAGAAGCCACCACAATGAGAAGCCTGCGCACCGCAACGAAGAGTAGCCCCCGCTCGCTGCAACCAAAGAAAGTCCGTGCGCAGCAACGAAGACCCAACACAGCCAAAAAACAAAAACAAAAATCACAGAACAGTGCACTGCACTTGATAAACTAAACAGTGAAACTTTGATTCAGTTATTAACATACGGTGTGTATGTATTTCTTATTGTGTGTCACTTAAAAAAAAAAAGTTAAATAAATCACTACCAGTGGGTGGTTTATAAAGGCCGTTTCCCACAGTTCTATCAGAACAGGAACCAAGCAGATCAACGACAGGGAATAGGATGGGGGGGTGGGGGGAAGGAGGAAATTCTGCAGAGAATTATTTTTATTTATTTATTTTTTAAGATCACAGTATGTTAACCTCAAACAGTTAGAGAGATATTAATGGAAAAAATTTTTTAAAAATGCTTAGTTACACTTCTAAATGATTGCCAGTAAAAACTAGCTTTCCTAATTTTCATGGTGATATTTCCCATGTGAGTCCTGAAGAAATTAATGTAATTACTGTCAAATTACAATCAAAAGATTTCCAGTAAATTAAAAAAAAAAAGGCACAGCCGTGGGAAAATACTCACTGGAAGTCCAACCTGATGCGGAGCCTTGGTTTATTGCCAGCAGATGGGAGGTGTAAGCTCAGGGCACACATACCATGCTGCCCCATGTGTTTCTTTTCATCCTGACCAGGGACTGAACCTGGGCCATGGCAGTGAAAGCGCCGAATCCTATCCACTGGACCACCAGGGAACTCCCGAGTCTCATGTGACTTTCTAAATTATCTAATTTGGTTTTTACAAAAGCAATATATTTCCTTCTTTTCTCAACTCTTAGTAGAAAACACTTAAACAGCAAACAAAAGCAATTCATGGAGAGTGGTCCACTTACCACAAAGTGGTTAATGTTCAACATTTCATACTGAAAGGGGCTTAAGAGAAAAATTACCTGTGTGCCTGGGAACCAAAACATGTCTTTACAGGAACCAAAACATGTCTTAATTTCCTAGTGTCAGGCAATAATCCAATATACCCCACTGGGAGGAGTGTTACTGATATTGTATAACCCTGCTGAGAGTCCACTTCAGGGTAAAGATATGGTTATTAGAACTTTCCAAGCAATGGATCTGAATTTCAGAACAAGTCAGAATGACTAAACAGGGGAACGTTTGGGACTTAAGATCATTCTGGGAAATAGTATAAAAACTTCAACAAAACAACATGCTGCAAGCCTAGTGGCCCTCCAATTTCAACATACTCCCCCAAACAACTAAGTTACCCATACCCACCCAAGAAAGTTATGTATAATCAATGAGTCTAATTCACCTGAGATTTGGCCAGTGAAATAAAATTCAAGAGGCTCTTGAAACTCAATGAAATATTATTGCTCTCATATGTGTATCACAGAACAAGACATTCTTTCAAGTGAAAGAGTATTTTTGAGTGAGATATTTTGGCCTTAAAAAAAAAAAAGACTTCTAGTCTGTTTTTGTGGTTGAAATTATGGGAGAAGGCACTGCAGATAAACGAATCTTTTGACTACTTCATAGCAACATACTTTTACTTTATCCAATGCCATAGCATTTCTATTCCTTGTAGCAGAAACTTTCCATCCTCAATACTGCATTTCCTTAGTCATTCCCCAGGCAATTTTCATTTTTTGCTGTTTAAGGAAACAAGATTAAAACCCGAAGTTAACTCCACGATTATGTATACTAAACATGAGCCAACAACTACAACCTAGTTTTGTTTCATTGTAAATCTGGCATTTTAAGGTTTAAAAGGTGGTAGATAAAGGGCAGCCAATGAATAAATTTCAGTATATTTTGTTTGAGTCATTCTTTAACAGCTATGGCATTATGATGCTGTTTCCCTTTTGTCTTTGCCTATTCCTGTACATGCAGGTAATCATAGTATATATTCACAATTTTGTAGCCTACTTTTGAAAGTTTAACATGCTACTCATTTGATACATAGTAACTAACATACATATATATTCCCTGTTTCTTGAGTACTTTCTAGGTGCTTAATATGCATCATCTTTTTATTCTTTCAGTTCTGTGATTTAGGTATTAAAGATTAAATAATTTGCCCAGGGCTAGTAAGTCAAAGAATTAAGAGTTATGACTCCAAAACCTTTAAAAAAAATCATTACTTGCAATGACTACATATCTCGCCAACAGGATTTACTCTTACTTATTTAACTGGCCTTTCACTGTTAGACATTCAGGCTACTTCCAATTGTTTCCTGTGTAATGCCCCTTATATTGCCTCCATATACCAATCTTACAGCTTGGTCACTGTTCCAAAGGACTTCTGGGGCTTCTCTCCTTGAGCCCCCATGTATTTAACATCATATTGTTTCCAGACCCTTCTCAACCAGGAGCTGCTAGAAATTAAGCCCTAAGGTACCCACTGTATGTAATGAATTAACTTCTCTCTTGTGCATCAAGAATGATGCTGGCTATGTACCATTAATCTTCACATCTTTGGTTGAGCTTTAGGACAGTTGTGGGTATATCCCTAACCCTAATTAGGGCTGCAATGATTCTGCTTTGTACAACAATGGAAATAAAGGCCTCTGCCTGCAGTGTAGTGTTAAATCTTCAAGTTCTTCAGTCATATTTTACTCTGGCTCCTATACATACAATTCCATTCGCAATTCCTGGGTCTGCAGGGAAGTAGGGAAGGGGGATGTCATCCTCCTTGGATGAAGGGTACTGACTTCGATGTGGTGGGTTGAAACCTTATTCTATCAAGGACCCACCCCTGGTTGCATAAAAGTGCCTGTGACCAGTCTTTGAAGTCTTTCTCTCCAGCAAACTACCAATCCTCTCCTGGATTAACATCAGTTAACACAGGTAATTTGGCTCTGAAAACATGGAATCATGCTTTTATTTCATCAACACCTTTTCCTAACCTCTCACTGACTAGACTGCACAGGTACAGCACTTGTCAAAGGTTGCAACATGTTGAATTCCTGATGTCAAAATTTATATACTTAGCTAACATTCATCATCTCTTCTTACCCGTTTCATTGAACTATCTCATTTCATTTGCTCTCATCTGTCTTCACTCATTAGTTCTTTGATGATTTCACTGCTTTTGCACTTAAATGAACATGGTGTTAAACGTTTGCAAAAACACTTGTAAATTAAGCACAGATACATGCATGCCAGTGTGTTAAGACTAGGAACACATGCCAGGATTAAAATAACTGCAAGCCTGCTACCACAGACCTTTGGTGGAAAGAAACAGGGATGTGCGTTGGCACCAGCTAAGATCACAGGGAAAGGGACTAAAGTCCGCTAGACAGTTAAGGAGGATAAATTCAGACAATGAACTCCTGCATGCTAATTGGAAATGTTGATCAAAGGCAACACAGAGCCCTTGTGAACTGAGAACTGACATGACAAAGCAGTGCTGGTAGCAGAATTGGCCTGGTAAGCCGGGACAGGTAATGAAGCATAAAGGAGCAAGCATGGATTGAGAGCAGGTCTGAGAAAGTGGGCTGGGTTATTGTTCCTAGTAATTTCTAGAGGTGCCAAAGGCCTGGCCCATGACTGTGTCCCAAGAGGGTGGGAAACGTAGTCTCAAATGTCTGATGACTAAGTAGGAATGGAGAGAAAGGGTATGACCCATGCCAAATGGTGGAGAAAGAAAAGGCAAAAAAGTGTCTCCACACTTTCTGACTCTTCCTGGCTCTATCAGTACCAGTGGTAGAATTCTTTTGATTTCTGAATAATTTTTACTGAGATTGAAAGGAGACGCAAAGTATGAGTAGTACTTTCTAGTTCTTATGATTTCAAATCTTGGAGAATTCTAAGATTTGACGGTGTATCTTTCAGACAGGAAAATGGGCTTGATGGTACAGAAAAAAGGAATGTAGAATACAGTATCACATAAAAACAGGATAACCTCCTTATGCACCTAAAACAGTGACCCATTATAAAAATATATTCTTCCACCTCATCATGACTTTCTCCTGTTTTGCTGAAACGAACTTTCCGGCAACAGGGCTTCTTATGGCATTAAATTGAACGGAATCCATGATTCAATTTAATCTGTTTTCCCCAGTCTTCAGGAATTGATTGTTTGCACAAAGGCTTCTTTACCAAGAGTGGGGTGTGTGTGAGAAGAATGCTGAACTGATCATAAGATTTCCTATGAAATTAATCTTTCAAAACTGCAAATAGTGACTGCTTAATGGACAGGGGGGTTTTCTTTTGGGGCCAGGTGTTTTGGAGCTACATAGAAGTGACAGTTGCACAATACTGTGAATGTACTAAATGCCACCGAATCGAACGCTTACAAGTGGTTACTTTTATGTGAATTTAAAACACAAAACAAAACTGTGCAGTACGTCGGGGATCCAGCATGCACAGTAAGTTCTGTAAGTACCTGCAGCAAGTTTCCTTTGAGTGTGTTTGACCTTTCACCCAGAGAACGCTGTAAACTCACTCAGGGTGGAAATTTATCCTTCTTTGTCCTTTGTTAGAGCCACCACAGCCTAGGGCCCCTGGAGGCACAGAGTGCGTTTCAAAGCCTCTTCAACCCCAGACACCAGGAAGTAACCCTTTGTGCACTGCAGCCTTGATCTCTGCAAGGGGGTGGGCTTTGTTGTCTCCGCGCTCTCACCGGCGCTCCCGCATCACACTGTGGTCCTGCGGCCAGGCTCGGCTAGGCTCGGCTCTCCCCAAGCGCCACAAGGGTAGGAACCCTGGTTCATTCACCCAGCTGCGCCCGGCACCTGGCACTTCGACCTCTAAGTAACCCGCGACCTCAAGCACTGCTGCCGCAGCAAGACCCTCCGAAACCCCAAGCTCCGGAAAAGCCGCGCCTGACCCCCCAAGGGGCCGCGCTCGCGCCGCCCCTCCCCCCTCCGCACGCGGCGGCGCGCGGCCTGCTGGGAAACGTAGTTCCCGGGCGCCCGGCTCCCGAGGAGCAGCCCCGCCCGCGCTTGTTTATCTCCACAGCAGAGGCGAGTCGGGCGTGGGGACGATGCGGCGGCTGCGGAGCGGGTCAGGGGTCCCGCCGCCCGGCCGTGCTGTGCCCTGCCACCGTGCCCCCCTTCGCGGGGGCGAAGGTGAACCAATATAACGGGCCCGGTCGCGCGCCCCAGCCACTCACCAGGGTGAGGGCGGCCCGGGTGGGCTGCAGCTTTCTCTTGCTCACAGCCCGGACAGTGGCCCGGACTAACGAAGCCGACATCCTCGCCCTCCCGGCGCCCCGATACCTCGGGCCGGAACTCGGCCACCTCAGCCTCTCTCCATGGACACGGCGGGCGCATTGACGCCACAAGCTCCGGCGCACGGCGCCCTAGGCCCTGCCCCTCGTGGGCCCGCCCACGCCGTCGCCATTGGGCGGGCCGTATGAGTGACAGGCGGAGAGCGTGGCTTGGCGCCCGGGCCGTGGTCATGTGACGCGGGACACAGGGGTCGAGGGCAAGGTCGTAGCTTTGCGGCAGATCCACGCGCGCTGACTCAAGCCGGACTGGGGCACATGGAATGAACTCGGACTTGTGGACTCCGGAGGCGCGCCGTTCCACGCCCTGCCTTCTGGGCAAGGTGCTGCCCCGCCGCTTAAGAGCTCAGAGGAGTCTACCGGCCGGGGAGGTGCGGTTCACAAGTGCGGAATGGATTCGAGGCCCGGACAGCTACATACGTTTCCGTCTTCCTTTTTGGTCCAGCTTCGCAGTTCTTAAGAGCGTAGAATTACCGCAGATTCTCAATAAACATCCTCCTTCTCTCCCCCGCCTTTCCCCAAGCTGCTTGGGATGTTGAAATATGGTACTAACACAATGTTTGCTTTAGGTTGGAATCCAGCTTTACTGTAAGATGTGACTGGGCAGCTCGGGGAATACTTTTATAGCAAGTACCAGTCGATAGCTTGATGGAATACCTGTTGCTTGTCAGATCTTGTGGCTGCTCAGGGACTTCTGTCCTTTAATTCAGCAAACATTCCTGAGCCCCAGGCATTGTGCAGCCAGCACTATACCCAAGGCATACACAGGAAGCCTGGTAAACGGAAGGTCCAAGGAAGAATTGGAGATCCTGGTAGGAGAGAAGTGCAGTAGGGGCAGCAGATGGGAGGAGAACATCAAGAAAGGCGGCATTTCGGGCTTCCCTGGTGGCGCAGTGGTTGAGAGTCCGCCTGCCGATGCAGGGAACACGGGTTCGTGCCCCGGTCTGGGAAGATCCCACATGCTGTGGAGCGGCTGGGCCCGTGAGCCATGGCCGCTGAGCCTGCGCGTCCGGAGCCTGTGCTCCGCAACGGGAGAGGCCACAACAGTGAGAGGCCCGCGTACCAAAAAAAAAAAAAAAAAAAAAAAAGAAAGGCGGCATTTCTAAGTGCTAAAGGGAAAAAGGAAGGAGGAGGTTGTGTGGAGTCTTGCTGGGGAGGATGGATTCTTGCTCAGTGTTTTGACGTGGAAAGAACTAATCAGTGAAGTGTTTTTTATTTTTATTTTAAAATGCTGGGCTGGGCTGGGCGAGGGCTTCCCCTTGCTCCCCGCCACGCGCACCACCACGGGCGGAGTGTGAAGTGTTTATTAGAACCCAGTTTATCTATCATCCTCTAGAGCCTACAGGATTGGATAGTTCAGAATTAGTTAAGTAATTTTCTCTCTGCTACTGAGACGCGATCGCATTGACAGTAAGAGAATAGTTGTTTTCCAAGCCCCGCTGTGCACAGAAGAAACTGTGGGATTAGGCGAGGTAGTATGGAATCGTCTCTTGGTTTCATCTTTAACTAGGTGGGTGATTTGACAAGGTGGTGATCTGTGACTAGGTGGGTGATCACGTTCCTTTTCATGCCTTGTCTCCTAAAGATATGAAGATTAAATGGAAAGCTCTTGGAAGACTGCACAGCACACAGCAGCACTCCATAAACGGTGCTAATTGGTAATAGATATTCAAAGATGCCATGAATTTTGAAAATACTTCATATGATACAATGTCATTATACATTTGTCCAAAGCCACAGAATGTGCTACACCACGAATGAATCTTAATGTAAACAATGGACTCCAGGTGACAATGATGTGCCCATGTAGGTTCATGGATTGTAACAAATGTCCCACTCCGGTACAGGATGTGGACAGTGGTGGAGGTTGGTGTGCTGCAGGGGCCATAAGGGAACTCTCTACTTTCTGCTCAATTTTGCTGTGAACCTAAACCTGCTCTAAAAAATAAAGTTTATTAACAAAAATGTAAAAAAAAGATGCCATGTATTTTTATCAGTTATTGAAAAAATGTTACACAGTTGCGTAGCACTGTTCAGGTTTCAGAAGAACCCTTGAGCACATTATCTCATTGGAGCCTCACTACTTTGAGCCACACAGAGGAGCGTTGGCATGGCTATTTTATAAATGATGCTTAAACTCAAGCCCTTTAGTATAGTGCCTTAGACACTATTTAAAAAATCCAGTCCTAAATTTTCTGATTGAGGATCCTGTGTATGACTAATAGCTTTCTTTCCTCTATTTAATACACACTACTCAGTTTTTAACGTTGGCTGTTTTGCATGTATGTGCTCAGCCATTGTCAGTGGATCAGGCATACCTAATGTTACTTGAAAATGGTGCAGATCCCTGAAAGAAACTGGCATGTTAGAAGAAAGTGTCTTCATGACTATATAAAAAATGTGTGCTCCTTTATCTCAGAGCAGCAGCTGTTGTGTGGTGTTGAAGTTAGGCGGGTGTGGAGACTGTTGAAGTGGTCCCAAGCTGTAACCACTTCTAGATTTCCACTAATAGGTTAAAAACTTACAATAGGAAAATGTTCAACACTGCACTTCAGGATTTCATTTCAGGGTTCTAGACATTTAAAAAAGTGTTTTCTTAGTAAGACCGCACTTGATCCTCACTACTGTGGAAGGGCAGGTATGGTTTCCATTTTACAGGCAAGGAAAATGAACTGCTAAAAGGTCAGAGGGATTTGCCACACTCTCACCTGGAATAATGGCAGAGCCAGAACCTAATTAAGCCTAGAATTCCACTCAGTGCAAAGTGTGCTAAATTCTTGACTGCTGCTGTCCAAACAAGCCTGCTTTCAAAGAAAAAGAAGTACCGAGCACATCTTTGCAATTTTAGGGAGGTTTGTTAAATTCTGTTTCCTTTCAACATTTTTTTTTGCCATAATACTGAACCCTACTGACTTATCTACCCAGGATTTTTTCCACTAGGGTAATATATATATATATATATATATATATATACACATATATTTGAATAAACTGAAGTTATCTGAGAACATTTAGTAACATCTCTAAGTGTGCACATTCCTGCTACTGTACACACTGAGCAAGAGATTAAAAAGTGTAGATTGGGGGTATAAAAAATGGATTTCATATTTTTGTTCTTGAGAGAAAGAGGAAGGGAGAACCCTGGTGGTGGGGCATTTTTGCAGCTTGTGAGAGACAGACCAGCTGCATCTGCAAGATAGCCACACCCTGGAAACTGGACTCAGCATGGAGCAGATGTTCCTATCCCCCAGCTGGGGTGCTGAGAAGGGGCTGTGACCAGCATCCAAGTACAGGGAGTGAAGAGAACCAAGGGCAATACATTATCCAGGTCTGCTGGCAAATACTAGTCACTGTCCCACTGATTCAGTGTGACGAACTGAAAATCAAAAAGCTATCAAATACATTAGGCAGAATCTACTTTAGAAATCAGAATAAAATGTAGGAAACTTTCAACATTCTTCAAAGGATATATGAAAATATGGTTTCTATGAAAAGGAAGATAATAAGAACAAACTAAAAGAATGAGAGGAAAAGGAAGGTGGTGGGTTAGGTAAGTTCAAGAAAGTTACAAGTGCAATAACAAACCTCATGTTAGAAAGAGCAAACAGCAGAATGACACTAAAAATCAAGCCAGTCACGTGGAGGTTAAACTTGACAAGCTTTCCTAACCGGAAAGGAAAGAGATGATAGGGAGAGGCATTTGAGAATAGACAAAAGTATTTTTGAGAACTAAAATTATGAATATAGATATTCTCTCAAATTAAAAAAAAAAACAAACCTTAGGTGGGGAGAGACATTGGATTCACTTTTGTTTCAGACAAATGTCACTGATACAAAAGTTACAGGGAGAAATAAACACAGAAGCATCCAAGCAGAAAAATAAAACCTATAAGGGAACAAAAATCAGGTTGGCCCCAATCTCGTTACAATGCCAGAAGAAAACAGAATGCCATCAACAGTCTTTCCAAAGAAAGTGACAAGAATTACGTGTCCAGTCGACTTTCATGTGCGAAGGCAAGAGAAGAAAAGAGGAGCAGCAGAGGAAAGTCAGGTAGAGCAGTTTTAGCCCAGGGTGCTTAATTCACTTGTTAATTCATGAGTTTCAGTTCATTCAAAACTGAGTAAGGAATAATGCCTAATTCTTTCTACCACAACTTCTCTACTCTAAAGTTAATTTTTTTTTTCCTTTTTTTGGCTGCCCCGCGTGGCTTGCAGTATCTCAGTTCCCTGGCTAGGGACTGAACCTGGGCTACAGCAGTGAAAGCCCCGAATCCTAACCACTAAGCCAAAGGGAACTCCCCTCTAAAGTTAATTTTGATATGGTTCTTTTTTAGCTGGAAAATGTCTCCAAGTAATTTGTTTAAAAGAAGGGCACACAAGGTATGCTACTTTCTGAGCCCTCTTCTATCTGGGAACGTTTGCCCAGCAAGCACCTGCTGCAGCCCTTCCTATGCATTCACCCCCCATAAATCTGTGCCTCTTACGGGCACACTCTCACGACTTGGCAGGCGTCGGGTGTCAATAAACACCAGATCGAATGAGCACATGTAAAGGGAACATGGGATAAAGAGGAGCAGATCTGTACCGCCCTTAATCCTTGACCTAGTTTCCTCAGGAAATGTAGGACTCTCAGTGGAAAGTAATATGGATAAAGCTACAGGTTAAAAATGTGATTTTATTTGAAAATGATAAATAAACCGAGGCATAGTTTAGACCATGTACTACTTCTGAAGGGCTTGTGAATTAGAGAAACAGTTCCAGGAGGGCTCCAGTCAGACCAATCAAACTCATGACTGGCAGAGATAGCCTCTTTAATAATCAGGGATTTTAAAAGTCCTCCACCCTAATTTCTGAATATCATAAAAAGTAAAAATTACTTTTGTCATTTTTCCTTTGAAAATGTTTTTAGCAGCAAACAGGACTCTTGTTTTCCTTACTTCATTTTTATGACCATAGTAGTTATATGTCAACTTACTTAAAATTAGAGAGGGAAGAAAACTAAAAGCCCCTCAGTGGCACTGCTCATCCACGGAAGGCTCACATAAATAGGTACTCATGTTCACGTTATCACTTCTTCTACAAATATCAATAAAGTAAGGTTTGTAAATCGTAAATACAGTAGTGGCAGTTCACACATATTTGACACGCTTTCACACAAGGATTCAGTCAACAACAATAAATATAATTTCCCCTCTTCAAAACAAACAAACAAAAAGGATTTATAAGGGAAAATAAGGATTAATTTACTTGGAGTTCATCAGCACACTAATTTTAGTGTGCTTTGAAAGAATTAAAAAGCATGAAATTGTATTCCTGAATACTGGCCCATAATTACATTTTTTTTTAAACCTGTCTTCAATACATACATCATGGCTTTCTATTAAAATCCTTAAATCTACAGGGATTTGTAGTAGGTAAGACTATATAAAAATTTTTTTTCCTCATTAACAATTTCATTAAGTTAAAAAAAAAAAATCGGACATCTCCCTTAAATGTTAAGTTGAAGCCTGATCTATGCTGCTGTGTCCTGTGAAATGAACCTAATTTTCAAAGTGAATAGGAACGCCTGAGTGGCCATTTAGAGTGCGGCATTTTCCTTCCCTCATGATTCCTGCTGGGTCCTCTTCGCTGAGGCTTTTCCCTGAGTCATATATTTACTGGAAAGGCTACCTAGAGGAGGGGAAAAAACAAAACCCAACATAAATGAAACAAGCCTCACTTTATCGTAAACGCCATACAATTACTTCTTATTGTTAATTATTCACAGAAACTTTTCATACTGGTCCCTTGTTTTGAATCAAGTAATTTGGCTAGATATATTGTAAAAAGGTATATATAGAACATTATCTATTAAACATAAGCCTCGTCACATTCTTTCTAAATGCAGACGAGTTGCTAGAGTGACATCATTTTAATACATTTGCATGCTCACTATTTACATATTGGTACAGAAGGCCAGGTGAACTTTTAAAGGCTCTGCTCTGCATCTGCAACCAAACAGAATAGATTGCAAAGAATACTTTGGTCAGAAATATATATCTTGCATCATTACTCTGAAGACACGAAGCTGTGAATGGTGATATTGTAGCCGTAAGTCATTGATTTAAAAGAAAAAAAGGAAATTTATTATATTTACAGGTGAAGGACAGAAATAAAGACTGCTAATTAAATGCATACCACAGAACAGTTAATAAGTTCTGTTCTGGAGTCTAAACAAATAGATCAACGAAGCAAGAAAACTGAGAAATTCTTAAGTGATTACTTGTAAGAAAGTAGTATATAACAAAGGTTATACACATTGATTATATACATTTCAAATCAATGGGGGAAAGTATGGATTGTTCAATAATTGGTATTGTGTCAAATAAGTAATTTTGGAAGAAAAGGGTTAGATAAGTTTCCTTCCTCACATCATACTTTTCCTCCCCACCTAATTCCAAATGAATTATAGAATTAAATATAAGAGAGTCAAAGTATAAGAAGTAGTGAATATTTATACAATCTTGGGGTGGGGAAAGAGTTTCCTAAGTACATCACATTATATTTTATTTATGAAAAAGGCTTTCTATGCTTAGTACTAAAGAAGTTACAAATCAATAGAGAAAAGATGAACACCAATAGATAGCTGGTGAAAGAAAAAGCAATATATGAAAGAGAAAAAAACAGCACAAAAAAATACTCAATATCAATGGGTAATCAAAGAAATGCAAACAAGATACCAATTCCTAACCACCAAATTGTTTGAAGGAAGAGCAGAAGGACAGGGAAGTAGGTAGAAATTTTGGTAAAGGAATATTCATACAAACCTTACAATAATTTAAGTATGCAAACAACTCAAATGTCCAGAACTTGTGATATGACTAAGTATATCGTGAACAAAATAGGATTATTAGGTATGCAGAGGATAATTAATAACATGAAAAAAGCAGTTTATAAAACCACATGAATAATATTTCCATTAAAACTAAAAATTAAAAAGGAAAAAGGAAAAACCCTACCAATCAGATATTTGGCGCCTCATTTTCCTTATCTGTAAAATAAGGGCAATAACACCTACCCCCTTGGAGTTACTGTGACGATTAAATTAATTAATACATGTAAAGCAACTGAAACTGGCACATAGAAAGTACTCAATAAATGCTAACTATTATCATTACACTGATGTAAAAAGCTGGGAAGATTTTACCTCCAAAACCTAAACAATAGTTAATGCTCTAGAACGGGACAAGTATAAATGGCTTTTATTTTCATTTTGCTTAAACTATACTTTCTAAAATGTCCAAAGCCAAAATATTAAGTATGCAACTATAAACTTATGCCCCCCAAAAGCAAACTTTTCGAAGCAGGACATCTAGATAGTCAACTCACAGTGAAAAATGAGTGCTATGTCAGGAAGATTCAAAGTACTCTGCTTGTGTATAAATACCATATTTATACCACGGAGTGTCTACTGGTCAAAAATACACATCTTTGATATTCTGAACTGCACAAAGTATTGAGGACAGGCTTTTCACTTGAAGGACAAAAATTTAGATCACTACACCTCATATTCTACACACACTTTGGATGGATTAAAGATCTAAATAGGAAAAATAAGGTTTTAAAGCTAATAGAAAAAAATACAGATGTATACCTTTATAACCTCAGGCTAGGGAAGAATTTCTGAAAGATAACCCTAAAATCATGAATCACATGTCCATGAAAACTAATCAGGGAAAACCAATCATCTGATTATCTCAAAATTAAAAACTGAAGTGGCAATAGATACAAGGTGAAAGACAAGACATACTGGAGGAAGATATTAAGGAAGTATATATATAATAATATATATATAATAAGTATCTATATATAATTATATATAATATATAGATATTAATGTAATATTAATATATTAATATATTATATTATATTATATATATATTATATTATATAATATCATTTATGAAAGCTAAAAATTTGGGTTTTTATTAGAGGCATTCACATTTTATCACATTTATAAATTTATCACATTTATAAATTCACATATTTATTCACATAAATAATATATATTATAATATATATTAATATAATATATATTAATATATATAACATTGTATATTATATTAATATATATTATATAATATAATATATATTATATATAATATTAATATATATTATATATAAGTACTTATATAATAAGTATATATATAATAATAAATGCTCAGTATTCAGAATGAAGAACTCTTGTAAATTATTAAGGAAATGATAATCCAACAGGAAAATGGGCAAATGATCTGAACAGACCATTTATAGAAGAGGAACTCCAACTGGCCAGTAAACATAGAAAAAGGTGCTTAGCATCACCAGAGTCAAAAAAATACCCATTAGAACAACACCAAAGTATTTTTCACTCATCAGATTTGTAAGAATAAAAACTGCTGATGGGAGTGATAATTGTTTCAACCAATAAGAGGGTATACGACAGTATCTAACTAAACTGAAAAGGCACATATGCACATATGAAAATGCGCTATGACCCAACAATTTGACTTCTAGGTACTCAAGCCCTATAGAATCTCTAAAACATGCTCAAGAAGACTCACACAAGAGTGATCACTACAACACTGTTTATAATAGGAAAAAATCAGAGGTAATCTAAATGTTCACGTACTAGGTAATGGCTACATAAAATATTCTGTATTTGTATGATGCAATACTGTAAAGAAAGAGGCTAAATCTATATACAACAACATATATAAATTTCAAAGTAATTTCGTTAAAGATATAAAAAAGCAGGTTGTAGAACATTCTTATTATACAGTGTGATATGTCATTTAAATTTAAATATTCACCAAGGATACGTACATTAAAGGATACATAAGTAAGGGCTTAAAAAGAACCGGTACCTGAAGTCATAATAATAGATCCTCTGGGATGGAGGGGGGACATGACAGACAGAATGGGCCTGGGGTAGTCACCATCTTAACCTTTTATTAACAAATGATTGAAAAGAAAATGTGAAAAAATAATGCCAATTCTCTAGTAGATGGGTAGTTGTTATATTATTTGTACCTTTAAAAAAATTTTTCCCCAAAATGTTAAGAAACCATTCCTTTCTAAGAATAGTACTTATAGTCTTATTACTGCATCACTTAAACATGTAGTCCCATATATATATATATATATATATATATATATATATAAAATCTCATCATACCTGAAGAAACTTCATATAAAAAATTCACATGTAAAAAGATAAAACTATGGGACTTCCCTGGCAGTCCAGTGGTTAAGTCTCCACACTTCCAGTGCAGGGGGCACATATTCGATCCCTGTTGGGAACTAAGAACCCACATACCGCATGGTGCAGCCAGAAAAAAAGATAAAACTGCTAGAAATAAAATATGAATTTTTATGTAATCTGGGGGAAGAACATGAAATTCTTAAAATAGTGTAAGCATGACTTGAAACTACCCTAAAGCCGGCTAGATCAAACTACTAAAACAAACAAACGTTATATATGGCAAAATAAATCATAAATGAGGCTGAAAGAATAATAAACTGGTGGTGGTGGCGAAGGCTACTGTAACACATTTGACAAAGCATGAATGAATTTCTAAGTAGAAAGAACTAAAGACAAAAATGAATCCTCAACGAAAATACAAAGATATAACATGAAGAAATACAAATGAAAACGTGGGAAATGTTAGTGTTTAATGGTAATAGTAGAACTTCAAGCAGACTGGCAAAAAAAGACTACCCTAATGAAGTGAGGGTATGGAAAGTTTGTGAATGACTCTGAGATTGTCAACAATCACAACATGGCATTAATTGTATCTCTGTCGAAACATGCATGCTTTTAAACCTATTATCCTCCTAAATGGGTATTTATCCTGAGGAAATAACTAGACAAACATGCAAATATACATTATAATGTTTAAACAGTGGTCTTCAACCTTGGGTACTTGTATTCCTGAATAGCTTAACAGGACAAGTGCTTAACGTATTGGGCAATCAGAGAGCTGACCACAGTGCTTCAATTTCTGAGTTCTTTCTGAGAGTGCCTTTGTGGCCCAGGCTTTGGGCTGGTTCTCAGGAATCACACCACTTTTTCTTTCCCCTTTCACAAGACAGAGAGGCATACCTTCTAACCATCCACCTCTTAATGTGGTACGTTGCCCCAGGGTGAAAAAAAAAAGCTTTGGGAGGCAGGGAGGCACACAGAATGCTGGTATCTGTGATAAAATGTGAATGCCTCTAATAAAAACCCAAATTTTTAGCTTTCATAAAATTACACTGATAGCTGATGACCATCAAAATAATTTCTGATGATGCATTATTATGTGATTTTTGGTCAGTTGATTAAAAAGGAATGAAAATAACTGAGTGGCACTGTTGTAATACATCTTCCCTTCCCAGACTCCTAAAGGTATTTCTTATTACTTTTAATTTGCTATCATAAAGACTAATGAGTTTTCTCAATGTTTACCAAGTATAAAAGCAGAAAGATTAGGAATAGAAATGATTCACTGTTTCAGTCCTGCAGTAAGTAGTACTGATCCAAAGATGAATGAATGCATGGGGAAAAAAATCCCATCTAAATAAAGGACAGTCATTTTCAGTAAGTAAACATAAAAAGCAATTTTTAATCAAAATTTGTAACATTTGTTTTGGCTAATTACATTATTCTTATAACTATAAAAATAATTTAGAAGAAATGTTTACACTTTGAGATTTAATAAAAAGCTTAAAAATTCAATTTATATAAAAAAATTCAATCTATATAAACACTTCTGTTGCAGATAAGTATGATAGGCTGGTCAATAAAATGCTTGAAATATATATGATAAAAAGGTACCATCTTAAGATAAAATTCCATGGAAGTGAAACAAAAGAATTCAAGGCAGAAAAAAGAAAGATGTAAAATTTCTGCAATAATATTTATATTTCATTTGATACATTTAAGGCTGATTTAAAAGTTTTGTTTTTAAAATGCCAATATTTACAAAAAACCTCCAAAAATTACATGTTTTGCAATTATGATAAAAAATGGAGATATAAACTTAAACACATACAAGGAGATATATTGGTGGTTCAACATTTTGGGGGAGAGTATGCGAGCAAAAAAGTTTTGAAGACACTGACATAACAAATGTTTGAAAAGAGCTAGCTCATTAATAAGGAATGGTTAAATAAATAATGTATATTCATATACTGGAATATCAAGAAGGGTATGAAAAAGAATGATCTATATTCACTGATACTAAGATCTCCCCATATGGTTTTTAAAAAGTGCTTCTATTATTTTAAATTTACTATCATAAAGAGAACTGTGTTTTTGTTTTTAATAAGTAGGCTTTAACATTCTGGTTAAGGAAAAAAGTATACATCATCACGAAGGAGAAAAGATATCCACCAATCTCTTATAGTATCTCCAATTTTTAAGATTTCAAATCCTGGGATTAAAATGGAATAAAGGAAGAGACAGAGGTAGTTTCTTTTGAAAAGTAATTTTCTTTGCAAAAACGGTAGAGGATTAAGAAATAGAAAAATGTTAGTTTTCTGAGATTCTCATACTGAACAGTTTATGACTGTGGTTCTCCAATCTCCACATACTCCTGTTTTGTTAAAAATTTCCATTATATATTTGTCCTAGAAGTTAGAGAGAATTACAGCATGGTTGGAGACTTTCTGTTAACCACAGTAATAAGAGTAGTAATAATTTATTGAGTGATGTGTGCCAGATGCTGTGTTAAGGGGTTTACATGTATGAAATTAATCCTTACAATTGCCCTGTGAGATATCAGCCCCAATTTATCGACAAGGAAACTGAGGCACTGAGAGGTTCGATAACTCGACAGAGGTAATGCAGCTAGTAAATGACTGAGCTGGATTTCAAACTCAAGTAAGTCTGATTTTAACACTCGTATTCTTGATTATTCTTCCAAACTTACTGAACATCTAAGGCACTGTGTTGGCTGTGTGTATGTGCGGGAGGGAGGAAACAATGAAGATCAAGGAAATTCATGGAATTTTCTATCTACTACTATCACATTTGAGAGTTAAGAACTATACGTAGCTTAGTGGAAAGGAATGGAGGGTGGTATCTGGAGAGGAAAAGAGAACTTGGTTGAGTGCTTACTACTGAATGGGTGCTTTAATCTTCTCAGCACCCGATGACACAGATGGTGCTACTGCCAATTTTATAAATGTGACATCTGGAGCTCAGAGCAGCTAATTTCTTCTAAGGTCAGTATAACTGATGTGTGAGAGCAGGGGCTGTCCACACCAGCAGGCTCTTGTTAGGAAACTACCCGTGCATCACAGATAAATAAGCCTGTGAAAAGGAAGAGCTTTTTGGAAACTTAATATTACTTACAGTTGAGACATATTTCACATCTATAACAACATAGATAACTTATATAAATTTACCATGGGTAAATTTGACAGTATTAACAGTTGTCAATAAATTAAACTTGAAGTTTAATTTATTGGAAAGGATAAATTTTAACCACCTATGTTTTCTTTTCTTTTCTGGTATAAAGTAAACCTATTTATTGTAATAAACTTACTACAGGAAAAAAATAAAGTTAAGTTTTACAGTTATTCAAAAGATTTATAAATATCTAAGTCTTCTACTCAGAAGACAATTTATTGAAATCCTAACTTACTGTCAATTGGTAATGCCATTTCTAGGCATATGTCTAATATCTGTATTTCTCCCCCACTTAAAAAATTATACAATTATAAAGTTTTACTCTCAAGATGTGTAAAGCCTTTAGCAGAAGCAATGCCGACAGATGCCCTGCGGGAATATCAACCCCACAGCACCCCCTGCCAACCTCCGCCCTCGCTGCATGCAGCTACTGTTCTAAGTGCTTTTATGAGGGTTTCTCAACAGCCGTACCAGGCAAGTGATAGTAGTGCTATTATCCCCTTGTAACAGATGAGGAAACTGAAGGAAGCGGAGGATAAGATCACAAAGCTAGAAATCACACCATGCGACCTGATGGCAAAGCCGATATTCAGAAACACCTTATCCTTGGCAAAACAAATATCTCAACTAAGCAAGGATCAGTATTTTCTTATGTAAAATGTTCTGGAAATGCCTGTTCAAGGCTGAAGCTTGTAAAAACAACGCTCTTTTGCCTTGCTTACATCTGGTAACCTTGTGATCCTCAAACTCTCAGAGGATCTACGGGAAACAATCCCACAAACTGCAGTGGAGTCTGTTTCCCAAACACTTTCATCTGTTGAAATAGCTTTCAGAGGCAGCCTGTCAATCTCATCCATCTTTCATGGCTGCTGCTATTGTCAATCAAATCCTCTCACGATAGGCCCCATTCTCTTTTCACACGATTTCATTTTGAGGGTTTTCCCAGAAGAACTTTTCTTATTTTTAAGTCCATGCATTCCACTGACAGCAATTACAAGACCTTCCCAGGAAAGAGCTGCTCTCGCCTGTTCTTACAGTCTCCTATGTCTTTACCTTTCATGGACACCATATTCCCCTTTTGGGTAAGGGTGGCAATTCTCTGAAGATTTCTGTTTCTCTTTGAGTTGTTCTACCTCACTCTGCATACCAACCTCAATACTCAGGCCTTTTAAATTTTGATTGTAAAGAGATTTGATGCCATTTCAAATGTTTTTTCCAATCATTAAAAAAAAAAACCCAACTGTAAAATTAGCATATCATAAAAACAAATGCCTACTTCTATGTAGATCATTTTATATACTGGAGATAATTCATCGTGGTACTGACAGAAACGGAAGTACTTAAATAATTTAATAATTCAATTAATTTTTCTCTTGTTAACATTCAAAGTAGAAACAACCAAATACTCTTTGCCTGGAGCTCTCAGCTTTCCCAGGGTGAGATCACTGTGCCCTGGCTTATTTCAGCCTGGTTTGGTGAAAGCTGGGAAGAGTTCTCTCTACGGTGGGACTCCGGAGGCTGCTGAGGCTCTGAGAGCGCTATCTCTCAGAAACCGACACCTGATGGTAGATACAGATTAGCCTCTTCACACGCTGTAAACTAACACAGGCACCTCTCCAATCGAAAAGCAAACATTCTTTGCACATTAGCAATAAGACACAATATGTAAAAGCTGAGCATAAAATATGTGGCTTGTTTTACATCGTATATAAAAATGTCAGGTTATATCAATGAAGTTTTAAAATTTCAAAAACTTAACTTTTCTCATCAACTATACAATCAAGTTAAAAAGAGTACACATGCTCTATTTGCTTATAGGATGTTCCTCCTTTAACTCTACTTTATTGAAGATTAGAGAGAGAGAAAGAAAGAGAAAGAGAAGGCCTTCACAGCCTCCCATTTCCCCCTCCCTTTTAGCATCTTTCCTTAGGCCTGGGGCCTGGGTGGGGATGGGGCACTAACCCCACCTGGCACTAACCCACAGCTGAAGGTAAGCAGCCTACAGTTCTTCTAGCACTTCTCACCACAACTCTCTACAATCAGGTTTTTCTGCCCTCCACTCCAAAGAAATGGCTCTTTTCAAAGTCACAGTGAGTGACTTCTGTGTTGCCAAATAAAATGCTGAATTCTCAGTCTTCGGTGCACAGACCTATGAGCAGCAATCTGCACAAAGTCAATTCTCCCCCTTTGAGGCACTTTCTCCATTTGGACTCCGGGACCCAACTTGCTGCTTCTCCTTCCCCATGAACCATTTTTCCTGTGTCTCCTTGGTTTAGTTTGCCTGAGCCTCTACATGCTTTTTCTCTTTTCTAAGTGATCGCAGTCAGACCCAGGACTTAACTACCATCTATTATACACTGAGCATGCTCAAATTTGTATCTGCAGCCTGGATTTTGCTCTAAATGCCAGGCTCCTATATCTACTTGGCTACTCAACATCCCTACCCAGTATCTAGCAGGTCTCTTAAAACTTACACGTCTAAAACCGAACTCTATTTCTCCCCATAATCTGTTCTCCCTGACGGTTCCCCGGCACAGGAAATTCAAACTCCATTCTTCTAGCTGCTCAGAGCAAAAATCACAGTGTCTGCTCTGATTCTCAAAATCTCATGATTTTCTGTCATGCTTTATCATCTAACCCATCAACAGATCATGTTGGCGCTACCTTTAAAGTCTCCAGAACATTAGCAGTCCTCACTTCCTCCACCCCTTCTACCTACATCTAAGCCGTCCTCCACTCTCCCCTGAACTATAGCAGGAGCCTCCCTGTTGGTTTGAATTTTCACCCTTGCCTCCTCACGGCATAATGAATCTTTTAAAACAATTCAGATAATACTACTCCTTTGCTCAAAACCCTCCAATAGTTGCCCATCTCATGTAGAGATAAAAATCCCATCCCTACCATTGCTGAAGGAGCTGCATGACCCACACTTGTATACCCTTGACCTCCCCTCCAACCAACCCTCCTCACCCTCATCCCACTTAGTGTCACCCACCCAGGACAAAACTGTTCTCAGCTCTGTTGTAAGAGTCTAACTCCAATTTCCTCTTGGCTTGCCTCTTTCTTTCACTTGATTCTCTGATTAAATGTTACTCTATCAGAGAGGCCTCTTCCCTCCCAACATTCTCTTTCCCTTTTCCTGCTTTATATTTCTTAGCATCTGTCCCACATGAAATATTTGTCTCTCTTCTGACAAGAATGCAGAGTAAATGAGAGAAGGGGCTTTGCTGATTCACTGCTGTATCTTCAGTGTTTAGGCCCACACCCTGAACTTAGAGGGGGCGGGTGGGTGGGAGGTGTGGCTTAATAAATATTTGTTGAAGGAATGAATAAATGACGCAGCTGAGAGAGAGAGTGTTCAGGTCAATGATTACTTTCTTTCCTTACTTTGGTGCATGGTAAATAATCTCCATGAGGAGAATACACTGCTGACAAGACAGTGGCAATTTCAAAGCAGAAACAAAAAGTATAGAAGAGGTACAAATAACTAGACTATGGTTCCTACTCAAGGATGGTATAAGAATCACCTAGAACATTTAAAAAATACACAGGCCTAAGCCTAGCCCCTGAAGCATCTGATTTAAGAAATGAAGGTTGGGCTTCCCTGGTGGTGCAGTGGTTGAGAGTCCGCCTGCCGATGCAGGGGACACGGGTTCGTGCCCCGGTCCCGGAAGATCCCACATGCCGCGGAGCGGCTGGGCCTGTGAGCCATGGCCGCTGAGCCTGCGCGTCCGGAGCCTGTGCTCCGCAACGGGAGAGGCCACAACAGTGCAAGGCCTGTGTACCGCAAAAAGGAAAAAAAAAAAGAAATGAAGGTGGGGGCAGGGTAGCTGTATTTTTAAAAGTTCCCCAAGTGATTCTGATGTCCAATCCCTGTTAAAACCACTTATTCAAAGGAAGTGCCTCAAAAGGCATGTGGTACACTATGCAGTAAATAAAATAACACACATTTTTTTTTTTTTTTTCAAACCCACATACCTGACTGGGGACTCAAAAATATAGATGTTTTTTGTTTCTTTTGGTCTTCATGTAAAAGCACTGCCTAAAAAACGAAATAGACTGGTTTACAAAGTCGAAAGGAACAGCATCCGAAACAGCCTGAAAACTGTAACTAAATCCAAGGAGAGCTGAAATTAGGCATGTGGGTGGCAGAACTTTGCAAGTTAATCAACAAGCAAGACACATCTGCAGGACCCCTTAAAGCACACCCGGTGAGCTGGTGCACAGCAAGCTCATCGCAACCTGTGCCTCGGGCAGAGCAGAGGAGCCACGAGGATGGAGACAGGGCCTGGGACAGCCCAGCACCTCCGAGCACCTGGCACAGAGCTGCTAGCACTCAGTACGTGTTTGCAGGAGAGACAGAGGATGGGAGGGTTTCCTGCTCAGGCCTGAGCTAGGTTTACCTGAACAAATGTGCCAGTTGGTCTCAAAGGGCTAGGTGAAGAAGGGGATCCAAATACACAATCAGATTTAGACAGACCTGAGAAAGAAATCAGCACTTTTTGTTCCTACTTTAAATCCAAAGTAGTAGCCCTGTTTCAAACTTTCACAGAATGATTTTCTGTTGATATGACAGAAACTCTACTCAGTATACTGTGTGGACAAAATAATAACATATTGGAAGAAATGAGAGGGAGCAACATAATTTTTAGACAGAAAGAAGCTGATTATTTTTAATTGCTCTTGGAGGAAATTCACCATACTCTAGCCCCACTCCTCCCCTTTTTATTTTACTTTTATATTATGACTACTTGATTTAATGTGAAAACACTGCAGTCTGAAGAAACCAAGATTCTAGTGCTTTCCGTAGCTTTGATAATACCCCATCCCTGCCCCAGGATATCCCAACTCTCTCTGATTTGCTACTGCCCCCTAGGCAGCCAGAATCACCACTCTAACTACTTTTTTTAAAAAAATTTTTTGGTCAGATCTTAGTTCCCCGACCACAGACTGGCCCACAGCAGTGAAAGTGCCCCGAGTCCTAACCACTGGACGGACAGGGAATTCCCTGCTCTAACTATTTTGAGAGATTCACTAGTAGGCAACTTAAAACCTGCTACTAGCTAGAAAGAAGAAATCCATCCAAGCTGCGGGAGGACAGGGGCATTCCGTCACCACTCTTGTACCAAAGAGGAACGCAATGCTCCTGCTCTGAGTAAACACAAAAGCTGAGTTTTCTGAAGGGTAGCCTACAAAAGGAATTTTGGTGAGACTATATTACATCTTATCTATACCGTTTATAGTTTCCTCATCTGTAAACTGGAGATATCAATAATACCACATTTAATGGGGCTGTGGTGAAAATGAGATGAAACTACCCATCATAAGTGCTCAATGAATGTTAGCTATTGCTTTTAATTTCTTTTAAACATTTTACCTCTTATAATTATAAAAGAAGATCATTTTATTCTGGTATACATCCCTTGTTAGGGCAAAAAAGTTTGAATTTGAATTCCTTAGAAGTAGGACAAGCTGAAGCTGTAACTTTCATAAACATTTAAGTCCTATTTTAAAATCAATAATGAAAACAATTTAAAAATATACTTCTTTTCATATAAAGCTCATTAAAAAAAATAAGGATAGCTGATCTAAAAAGTTTCTACCTTAAGAAAAAGAGATACTATATTGCTGATATGATATCATAGAATGGAAGAGAGGTATTAGTGTTCCAGGAACAACAAGGACTAGAGTGAGTATTTTAAGGAAATTGTCAGTGCTGACATTTTTTTATGCTGCACATAAACATCATTTACAATCGAGGACAAGAACAGGGTTACCACTTTAATCAAAAACATTATTTCTCAGGGTTTCATTTCCATGCTAATCAAATTTCATCCACTTTCACAGGTTTGTTCTGAGAAAAGAAAGTGAGAGTGTATAAACTGCTTTGTAAACCATAACTTATCCCCCCCCCACACACAAAGAACCCTTACTCTTAACAGTCTGTTAAAAAGATGCCCATAACGGACACTTCACTCATTTAATAGAAAAAGTGGATTAAGATCTGACAACTCAAAGGGGCAAGATCTGTGGATGATTTTCAACTATGGACTGATAGTATCAATATATTTTTCCTCATCATAAGAATAATCATGCTCACTGCAGAAAATTATTAAAATGATGAAATGCAAAGACAATCCGCTGCAAGTAGAGGCACCATTAACTGTGTAACCCTTCTACTTCTAGTCCCCTTTCTAGGCCTGTGCGCACATGTATTTAAACAACAATACAAGCGGCTCCTGCACGCACTGTATGGTGTCCTGAGATCACTCCCCCATGGCCCGGCAGCGCTTCCATTTCAAAAGTGCACACACTGAGTAGCAAAGCTCAAGTGGCAGCTTGTTTTCTGGTCACTTAGGTTACATTTTTTAGGTACTGGGGGTTACCAGGTCTTCGATTCACTGATAATCTTATCAGAAAAGTCAACCAAATGACTCTGATAAGCCTCTCAAAAAACCAGCAATAAGTGTTCAAGACATATAGAGGATCAGAAGTAAAGGAAGGAGAGGTGGGTTCACCTTCTTAAAAATAAAATCTTTTCCAGTAAATAGATCTGTTAAAGAAATAAATATAAATAAAATAGTTAAGAACTCTAAAAAAGAGATTTCCCTTGAGATGTGAGTGCAAACATCAAGGTGTGATGGGTGTGCATACCTGAAGAGCCTTTAAACTGTGGGCACTCCTTTTTAATATGCCCTTCTCTTCCACAAATAAAACAACGTTTTTCTCTTAAGTCTTTGTCGTCTTGTCTCTTCCATTTTTCCACTGGTGGCCTGAGAATTTTCTCTCTCCCCAGGTCAACAGCTGCTCTCACTGGCTTGGCTTTCTGAAGTGTGCACTGCATGGGCTTATCTTCTTTTGTTGATACCTCCCTCTCTGTGTACTTGTTTTGAATTTCTTTGTCTTCTTTGCTTCTTTTCTCTTTGTTCTCGGGGTATCTTTGGTTCAGTGTATCTTCCTGATCTCGCCGTCGCCTCACTCTGTAGAAGATATAATATTAGTAGGAAAAATCTGAACAAAAACCGAAATAAATTCCTAAGACCACTTCAGGTTTAGGAGACAACCAGATATAGGAGGCATCAGAGGGAAAAACAAGAATTTAACAATTTAAGTTCATCTTCTCTATTAAGAAGCAACCTCAGGGCTTAAGGGTGTAGTTTTTTTCATTTTCACAAGTACTCTAGTGCTTTAAAACCAGTTTTTGCAACTAGTGGAACTCCTTAATTTAATACCTACTCTGATACTGATGCAATGAAACTCAAATTATCCTTGAAGTGATTTCTTAAACCTTTCTGGCCCATGAGCATTCTTTACCAGCACTGGAAACTTGAGACATGAAACTTTAGGTTCACAAGGAAACAATGGTTATAAGGAGATTTATGTTCTTAAACTGTCAAAATTATTTCTTCCTTGACCTACATGATCAGTGACTATTATCTGAATAAAAATAAAGTGCTAAATAAGAGCCTTGAATTCCAGATGGTGACTTATTTTAAGTGGCAAGTTTTTAAATGAGAATATTATCGTCCAGTTAAAAATACCACCACCACCCCAAGACAAGAATGTGTCCCAAGCAAGCAACCTAACCTACGTCCTGCTCTGCCCTCCTGCAATCATTATCATAAGAAAGCATGGGGCCCAAACTGAGTAGGTCACCATAGCAATTATTAAGTACACCCCAGTTATTGTACACAAAAGTGTAATTGAGATCCTAAAAAAAAAAAAACCCCGTTTTACTTTTCATTGACTGAAATGATTCTGAACTCCTCACTGCTGTAAAAGGGAAGAATTTCAGTTTCCTCTTTTGTTCTTATATCCCTGTTGGAGAGTGTGATAACCAAATGATCAAGTGATGATTAGGGCTGTGCCCCAAATTAGGAAAGGTGACCGGGCCTGGAAGACTGTCTCCTGTACACCCTAGTTAATCCTAGTCATCTGCACTTAAAGCCATGTTTTAAATCACTTCATTTTCATGGTAAAAAAAGCTCCAATTTATCTGAGAACTGCTGGATTTAATACAAGTTTATTTTCTGTTACAAGAGAACCTCATTTAAAAACTGGTACAGCAAGAAAACAAAAACAAAACTACCCCTTTTGAATATCTGCTTACCTTCTCCTCATAGGACAGTCCTTCATGAAGTGTCCAATTTTCCCACAAATTCGGCAACATCTATCATTTGGGGCCAGCTCGCCTTCAGTTAGCACATCTGGATCAAAAAAGTACTCCTAGCAGAATATAAATACGTAAAAATCTGAACTATTAATATGAGATCCAAACACAAAAACTAACCAATATCAATCAGGAATCTCACTGACATACCAACATCGATATATTAATTTTAATAGTTATTATTATATTGCTTAATTCCAAAATCTAAAACCATTAAGAGGTCTAATTCAGGATAGGCTTACCTAAATTCATTTTTGTTTATTACTATTCATCATGCAGAACACGGTTTAACCATAAAGGTAGCTTGTTCCCTTCCACACTTCTGAACAAAAGCATTACACATCCCTGTGAGTCAGCTTCCTAGGACTTGGGGGAAGCTGAGGCCAGGTACAAAGACTTCATTTTCTCATAAAATGAAAAGGCTAAAACCTAAAAAGAAAGAAGCTATGTGCTGTTGCTTTGTTGTGGCTTCTGAAGGAAAATATCAGAGGAAAGGAAAGACAATGGTCTGGACTCTAGCCTCTTTGCCACCAAAATTAAGGTGGGTACCAGCAGAAGTGGCATCACCTGGGAGCTTGTAGGACATACAGTCTTGGGCCCCACTCCAGACCTCCTGAATCAGAACCTGCATTTTAACGAAATCCCCAGGTGATTTGTTTGAACAAGTTTCAAAAGCACTGGTGTAGAAGACCACCACAGCAGTATCTAGCAAACACTAGATGCAGAGATGTAATCATATGCCGAACATGCTTATACACCCGATAACTTAAGGTTCATTTAAAAAGTCTTTATTAAGAAAATTAGTGCAGGAAAAGAAACTCTTTGTTTTTAACATAAAACTCTCTAGTTCCTAACCCCTTCCCGTTTTCTCTCACTGAAATGAGTTTTTATAATGCAGTTTTGTTTTATTTTTAATGAGTGTGGTTCCATAAAAACCTGATTATTAGGTTATATGAGAACAGACAGATCTTTAGCACAGGCAGCACTGACTCTCTCTTGTCCCATTAAGGGATTTATTACTCTTTGCAAGCAGACTGGAAAAATCTAGATGTCATATGAGGGGGTGGAGGATGTCCTTAGATATGTGCAAACTGGGTTTGCAGAGGCTGGTATGGAGCTGAATGCTTGGGGGAACAGCAGTGCCACCAATGTGTGTTACCGAGGAAAAGCAGCAGCAACAAAATTATTAATTTTCCCACCCAAACTCCACTTCCAGGTATCTCTTCCTGTTCTCCTGATAAATGGCTTCAAAACAGGGATGTTTATTAAAAGGTTTTTATCTTGGCTAGACTCACCAAACTTCCAGAGTATTTAGATTACTATTGAAGTAATGTATACAAATTAGGTGCTTAAATGGCTTTTAGAATTGGTTTTTTGTATTTCCAAAACTTACCATTTTTGAAGGGTAGTCCTTTGGAAATCCTTTGACTGGAATACCAAATACTCTTCGCCCATTTATAAATGCTTTCATTATAAAATTTGTCACTAAGAAGAAAAGAGTAAAGGCTCAATTGGAGGGATTAAAAGGAAAAGAGATGGCATTAATATTTATAAACGAAGTAATAACTTACTTTTCCTTGATAATCCAGCTCCAAGATTATGATTCAAATCAAATGGATCTAAGTAAAGAAAATTAATGAAAACATAAAAAGATAATCAAATAGGAAATACCAGTATTCATACATTAAGTGAGGTCTATATAACAAGAAGAAAGTGTTACATACTTTATCATTAATAAAAGTATTAAATGACTGCCTTTTTAATGAGTTTTAAGTCTATAATACAACTAAGTAATATATATATATATATTCCTAAATATAAGGCAAGTTTTCCCCCAAAAGTATCCATCAGAAAAGAGGGTATTGCTTTATATTTGAATCCTTAAAGAGTCCTTCATATTATGAGAAGGTGCTTCATTTTGAACAACAAAATACTGTTTGGAGAAGACATATTAGTCTGATATTACCTAATCATGCTAGTTTTAGAGGCATATAGAAGTCACAAATATATTTAAAACATTTTAGTACTGAATGCTCCTGCTAATCAACAGCCTTTAAAACATCATTTTAGAAAATAATTTATCATGAAGCTCATAAAACAGAAGATAAATGAAAACATACACAGACACACACATCTGTCCCAGTAGCATACCAATGGCTATCTGGATCTCCATTTCCAGTAAAAGCTTTATATAAAGACTCCTGGGACTTCCCTGGTGGTGCAGTGGTTAGGAATCTGCCTGCCAATGCAGGGGACACGGGTTCGATCCCTGGTCCGGGAAGATCCCACATGCTGAGGAGCAACTAAGCCCGTGCACCACAACTACTAAGCCTGTGCTCTATAGCCCGCGAGCCACAACTACTGAAGCCCACGTGCCTATAGCCTATGCTCCGCAATAAGAGAAGCCACTGCAGTGAAAAGCCCGTACACCTCAACAAAGGGTAGCCCCCGCTCGCCACAATTAAAGCCTGCATGCGCAACGAAGACCCAATGCAGCCAAAAAAAAGACTCCTGTATGATCTTTTTTTTTTAATCAAATGGCTTGTGTTAGAATTTTATTTATTCATTCATTTATTTATTGGCTGCGTTGGGTCTTCGCTGCTGTGCGCAGACTTTCTCTAGTTGTGGCGAGCGGAGGCTACTCTTCATTTCAGTGCACGGGCTTCTCTTTGCGGTGGCTTCTCTTTGTTGTGGAGCACGGGCTCTAGGTGTGTGGGCTTCAGTAGCTGTGGCGCACGGGCTTAGTTGCTCCGCGGCATGTGGGCTCTTCCCTGACCAGGGCTCAAAACCGTGTCCCCTGCATTGGCAGGTGGATTCTTTTTTTTTTTTTTTGCGGTACGCGGGCCTCCCGCTGTTGTGGCCTCTCCCGTTGCGGAGCAACAGGCTCCGGATGCGCAGGCTCAGCGGCCATGGCTCACGGGCGCAGCCGCTCCGCGGCATGTGGGATCTTCCCGAACCGGGGCACGAACCCTTGTCCTCTGCATCGGCAGGCGGACTCTCAACCACTGCGCCACCAGGGAAGCCCTGGCAGGTGGATTCTTAACCACTGCGCCACCAGGGAAGTCCCTCCCATATGATCTGAAATGTCTGCATCTCAAATGTCTTAGATAGGTATATAAACATGATGTATCTGAAATATTATTTGTTAGATGATCCAAAAAGTGGTAGAAATGATGAAAAAAATGCTGATGTCAAAGATGTATGTGAGATCTGAATAAACTGGTTCATGAAATAAATTCAGGTAAAGCACTATTTCTAAGTCAAAATACTATTTTATATTGGATTTAAAATAAAAATACACAGAATAATTCACAATTTAAACATTATGTATAGATATTTAATTATTTCCAATAAATGTCTAAAAACATATTCAAGAAAGCAAAGGAAAAAATAAACCCAAAACCTTTTTTGGGGATCATCTCATTAAGAAAATAGAGGATGTATATGGTACATACAGAAGGAGTAAAGGGGCCTTCCCTGGTGGCGCAGTGGTTGAGAGTCCGCTTGCCAATGCAGGGGATACGGGTTTGTGCCCCGGTCGGGGAAGATCCCACATGCCGCAGAGCGGCTGGGCCCGTGAGCCATGGCCACTGAGCCTGCGCGTCTGGAGCCTGTACTCCGCAACAGGAGAGGCCACAACAGTGAGAGGCCCGCGTACCGCAAAAAAAAAAGAAAAAAAAAGAGTAACGAAGTAAAAAGAGGCATTCCTTCTAGTTGTCTGTTATGCTTCTAATGTATAATAACTGGGGTATACCATTTGGGATTTAGACTCACTAAGAGTTTACTGGCGTATAGGACCCTTTACTCAGTATAACCCTATACTAATAACTGCTATGAGAAGGCTACCTTTCTAGTAGGTTTGGTCATGCTTTCTTCTGGTGATTTTTTTTTTTTTTTGCGGTACGCGGGCCTCTTACCGCTGCGGCCTCCCCCGTCGCGGAGCACAGGCTCCGGACACGCAGGATGTGCAGGCTCAGCAGCCATGGCTCATGGGCCCAGCCGCTCCGCGGCACATGGGATCCTCCCAGGCCCGGGTATGAACTCGTGTCCCCTGCATTGGCAGGCGGACTCCCAACCACTGCGCCACCAGGGAAGCCCTCTTCTGGTGATTTTTATGTGTGTGCTATGTGGAAGTATTTTTGGTTGTTTGCTTGGTGTAGCAGAGATACTACGATATTAGCTATCGTACAGACACTACAAACTACCATCACTGAAATTTCTCAGTTCTAGAATAACTAGTTAAAAGTCTTCCTTCTAATATAGCCTATTACTAATGGCTCGTTTGTAAATAATGTAAAGTTAAAAGCAAAAGATAATGAGGCTTCAAAAAATTAAGAAAAAAATATTAATAATTGGCAGACCATAAGAACCCACTGTGATAGGGGAAAGGTTTAAGACAAAGTTCTATGTTTTTGACATATCAGATACCAAAAAGTTAAAATTTTATCTATAACTCATTGTCATCTGAATTTAATTTTACAAATGTTCACAGTATTTTAATACTGTCAATAAGCAGAAGTAATGATAAAAGCATAACCTAAAGTAATACGTTATTTAGGTGATATGATTATATTAAAAATAAATTTAAAAGACCAAAATCAACAAAATATTTAAGCCATTTCTCAATTCATTTTTAAACATTTAAACTCCATTTTGTCTTTAAAATTAAAAATCCCACAAATTTATCATTTGTGGAATGTGTGGAATTCCACATTTATCATATGTGGAATCTAAAAAATAAAACAAACAAATGAATGTAACGAAACAGAAACAGACTCACAGATATAGAGAACAAACTAGTGGTTACCAGTAGGGAAAGGGAAATGGGGAGGGGCGAGATAGGGGTATGGGATTAAGAGACACAAACTACTATATATCAAATAGATAAGCAACAAGAATATACTGTACAGCACAGGGAATATAGCCAATATTTTATAATAACTTTAAATGGAGAATAATCTATAAAAATATCAAATCACTATTTTATACACAGGAAGCTAATATAATATTGTAAAACAAGTACACAACAATAAAAAAAAAACCAGTACTGAGCAACCACTGAAAATAATTTGGTGAATATATAAATATATATATAGTAATAAAAAATCTACAAAGAGAGAAACAAAAATCTCCCAAAGTGGAAATAAACAATCAAATATCAATACAAACACAATGGCCCATGGATCTTAGCATTCAAGGAAGGCTTCAGCACAGGCGAAATAAATGGCAAATTTTATATCTAACTACTTATAGGTAAACTTCTCCATCAATAAACAGCAAATAAGGACCTTGAAAACTGACTTTCGGTGGTACTCTTCAAACCCTCACTTAGGAAAGTTTTAAAAGTCCCACAATTTTGAAGCTGGCTTACCTCTATAGCAACCTTATTCTCCAGTACCTGTTAAACACAGGTAAAGGGCTTGTCATGGTGAACAAAGACTTTTGGATTTGTGAGAGACCCCATGGGAGGGCATCAGCCATTTAAAAATAAATCTTTAAGTTGGAAACAGACAAGTCTGCCTGATGTGGACAGTAATGGGATGGCTGCAAGGCGCACCCCGATCAGTGGCTCATGGCTGCTCTGGAAGAGCTCTGCAAGGATGAAGAACACCCTCACAGTTCAATCTCTATATTCTATTCAGTTTTAAGTTTGATTTTATTTGTACCTTCAATAACAATGTATTTTGATGTCCACTGTTTCTTAAAAGTTGTAAGCAGACTTTTTCTCCTGATGCTAATAACATGTTCTTTAAAATCAAATTCCTCTGTGTAGAAACGAAGAAGTCCCAACCATAGCTGCCCAACAGATTCTGTATTTTTTCCATATTCTGGCCAATAGGTGGGCTAGAAATAGAAGGAACAAGAGATATCATGCTCTATAGTAAAGTGTTAATATCAATAGTCATTTGTATCTTAGGGAGTAAATCTGGGTTTATTTTAATTAACTAGAGTTTAAATACATAAAAATATAATTATGTAACTTTTCTTTTATATTTTAAAATATCATTTACATGAGTTTATTAATCTCTACCCTATGACTTGGAGACAGAAAGAGCTCAGGGTTTTAAATGCCAAACCTCAGAATGCATGTTTGTGGAAGAATCTGGAAATAAATTTTAAGAGCCTTGGTGACACTTGGTTATTATATCTCTGTAACTGAGAGTCTTTCCAAACTCTCTGTAGGAAACCACAGAGCAAATATTTGTTCATTTGGAATAAAGTTACTTGACCATTTGGAATTATTGGGCATTAAAGAAATCCTGGATATAGTCCCTAGAAACTCACCTGGCTTAAAAAAAATGTTTTCAACTTCAAAGGAATCATCTGTATGTGCTATTTTTATTTTTTACTATCATAATATAAATAAATATTACAAGTGATAATATAGTTGTTGACCATCTACACTACAGCATAGGATAGGTAACTTTCAGTCAAGGATGTAAAAATTCTTTACTATTAAAATACGTACCAGTTCATCTATTTGATCAAAAAAATAAATATTCCAGCCATCAACAAATATTTCAGGTTTCTTTTCACCTTTGTATATCTGAAATTAATTTTTAAACTATTAGTATGGATTACAAACTTAATGCATTGATACAAAAACTTGTAGGAAAATAGTAAAAATTTTAACTACAGAATTTTAGAGAAGGAAGAGGGCTCAAAGATCACCCAGCTCTACAGATGAGAAATACAATTTCTTTTACTAATACCTCTTGAAGGACAGGAATGACTGGTGGGTTCCTCTGCTGGAGAAAATATAGCACCATAAGCGTGTATGCGTATGACGATAAGCTGCCTCTAGAAGCATCGCCAATATCGCACATCTGGGGGGAAGGAAAAGGAGGAACAAAGGAAAGACCACCAATGTCTTCTGCTACACTTGCATCTATTCTATTGTCACTAAGAGTAAGGTGCTTCTACAGGGCACTAATATAAAAATTACATGTTCAAATGCTAAAATATGCCAACAAAACCAAATAAGACCAACCAAAAGAATAAAAAAATAAATAAAAATCAAAGCAAAACAAATCCCAACAAAGCTGTGGAACTATCAGCCAGAAGCAATATTAGGTTACCACGTAAAATTTAAGCAACAAAATTTTAGCTTGCTGAGTAGGGCTTCTCAAATAGTTAAAAGAAGCATTTGACATGGCTATGGTTCTTTAAAAATACACACTTTTCTTTTTCTAATTGAAGTATAGTTGATTTACAATATTATATTAGTTCTAGGTGTACAACATAGTGATACAATATTTTTATAGACTATAGTCCGTTTAAAGTTATAACAAAGTAGGGAATTCCTTGGAGGTCCAGTGGTCAGGACTCTGCACTCTCATTGACGAGGGCCCAGGTTCAATCCCTGGTCAGGGAACTAAAATCCCACAAGACGTGCAGTGAGGCCAAAAAAAGTTTTTGCAAAATAATGGCCATAATCTCTGTGCTGTACAATATATCCTTGTTGCTTATTTACTTTATACATAGTACTTTGTGTCTCTTAATCCCATAATACATATACCCCTATCGCTCCACTTCCTCTTCCCACTGGTAACGACTAGTTTGTTTTCTATATCACTGAGTCTGTTTCTGTTATGGACTTATGTTTTCAACAAGGTTGAAGATGTAATGAAATTTCCTGATGAATCACAAGAGGAAGCATAACTCACCTTTGTAAATACTTTCATGGTATAGCACAAATATTTCACTCTGGGATCAATGGCTGAATAAGCAGATAAGAGCCTTGTGTTATGAAGGGCCTGTTAAAAGGGAAATTACACTATAAGTCTACCAGTTAGAAGAAAAAGTTTTAAGATGGAATATTCTGAAAAGGTTTACACAGTAATTCATTTTAGGATGAAGACATTTAGGCTGAAACTAATATTTTTCCCCTGAAGACAAACTTCATTAACTTACTAGATAAGAATTATAAGTGACATCTGATCTCAGGCCTCCTTAGTCTAAACATTCCTAGAAAATACAGGCTATTAAAATAATCAGTTCCATTTAAGTCAATGTAAGATCTGCATCCCCCACTCCCTGCACATTATTCAAATTAAATGTCCTTAGGGGCCAGAGAGGTCCCATAGAGCCCTGAAATAAACCAGGTATGAGACCAAAGACACACACACACACAAACACACACACACACATACACGCTCCAAAATTAAAACAAAGTTCAAGCCAAACAAAAAGCACTTGCCACTCTGACCTCATTTTAAATGAATACTAATATTAACTCAATTCTATGTTATATCCCCAGCCTCAGAACACTGCCAGGCACTTAGCAAGCACTCATAAATAACTACTGAAAGAATGAACTGGATGAAATGAATGGCTTAATTTTACTGAAAGATTGTGTAAATTAAGAGATACTTGCTCCCCTTCATCTCCATAAAGAAAAAGTCTAAAGAAAATCTTACCAATGTGTTATACAAACTGATGTCCACTTCCAGACCACTTCTCAAATGGAAGAATTTTACAATTGGCACCTTTGCTGTTGTAATAGGCAAGATGTTTCTCAGCCCTAGGTTGGGAAATAAGATAGTGTCATTAAATACCGCAGCAGGGGATATAAGTTGCTCTTATGTTAATGTGAGTCATTAAGACTAGTCAAAGAATTCTCTGTTATTAACAAACATCTGGGAAGACTCTTCTGACAAAGTTTACATTTGTTAAACACATCAATATCTGAAGTACAAGAATGAATAAGGCAGCCACTGCTCTTCAGGAACTCAATGGATCATGTACATGTGTATAGGGCTGTCAGTCTGATAAACACCACAAAAGAGGAAACTACTACAGAATCTGGACTATGTGGGCCCTACCTATTCTCTCCATATGACTACACATATAATATGGAGAAAAGCCCATAGGGGTGATCATCAGGATCCTCAAAACAAAAATTACTCATCCTGGAGCTAGAAGCTATGTCAGTAAAAGGAAGGAATCAACTTCAACAGAGAAGTAAATTGCTTGAGCTAGGCTTTGAAAAAGAACAGGCAAAAAAAGAGAAGGCTGACGGGATTTACCAGGCAAGGAAAACTGCACAGGGGAAGGGTAGATGCCTGAAGCAGAACGGCATGTTCAGGGAACTTCCATGGAATCGTTCAGGCTACAGAGTGGACTTGAGGGAAAGAAATAATGAGTAATAGGAGATGTGGTAAAAACTGGGAGGAGTCCAAATAGGGGACATATACATCCTTAGAGGCAAAGAAATGCCAATGCACTGGTGTAAGTTGGGGAGAATCACTGACCACATCTATTTAGACAAGGTCCCTGGCAATGGATAGACTGGAGGCACCCAGAAGAGAGACTAAGTGACCATTATAAAAACTGACCCAGGGCTTCCCTGGTGGTGCAGTGGTTGAGAGTCCGCCTGCCTATGTAGGGGACACGGGTTCGTGCCCTGGTCCGGGAAGATCCCACATGCCGCGGAGCGGCTGGGCCCGTGAGCCATGGCTGCTGAGCCTGCGTGTCCGGAGCCTGTGCTCCGCAACGGGAGAGGCCACAGCAGTGAGAGGCTCGCGTACCGCAAAAAAACCCAAAAAAACAAAAAAAAAAAACAAAAAAAAACTGACCTGGCAGAGAAGCAGTAAGACATGTGTGAGAGCATCCATAACTGGATGGGTTGGGGAAGTAGAAGTAGGGGTGATAAGGAAGAAGGAGGGCTGTAACAGTAAGACCATTTCCTGAGTACCTAGATTCCTTTACAAACATTACCTCCTAAGACCATTCACCCTTACCCAAAAGATGAGGAAACAGAGACCCCGAGAAATGAACGTGCTTAGGAATGTGCAGTTGGTGAACTGTGGAGCTGGGATTCAAATCTAGGTATGACTGAATCTACTGAACCTAGTCTAGGACAGGCTAATTATCACCTCATTCATTTTGGTGATTCCAAGGAAGCCAATGTCAATAAGCAAGAAAGAGGATTCACTTGAGAACGAAAAAAGGAGCTGGAGGAATCAGGCTCCCTGACTTCAGACTATACTACAAAGCTACAGTAATCAAGACAGTATGGTACTGGCACAAAAACAGAAAGATAGATCAGTGGAACAGGATAGAAAGCCCAGAGATAAACCCACGCACATATGGACACCTTATCTTTGATAAAGGAGGCAGGAATGTACAGTGGAGAAAGGACAGCCTCTTCAATAAATGGTGCTGGGAAAACTGGACAGGTACATGTAAAAGTATGAGATTAGATCACTCCCTAACACCATACACAAAAATAAGCTCAAAATGGATTAAAGACCTAAATGTAAGGCCAGAAACTATCAAACTCTTAGAGGAAAACATAGGAAGAACACTCTATGACATATATCACAGCAAGATCCTTTCTGACCCACCTCCTAGAGTAATGGAAATAAAAACAAAAATAAACAAATGGGACCTAATGAAACTTCAAAGCTTTTGCACAGCAAAGGAAACCATAATCAAGACCAAAAGACAACCCTCAGAATGGGAGAAAACATTTGCAAATGAAGCAACTGACAAAGGATTAATCTCCAAAATTTACAAGCAGCTCATGCAGCTCAATAACAAAAAAACAAACAACCCCATCCAAAAATGGGCAGAAGACCTAAATAGACATTTCTCCAAAGAAGAGATACAGAATGCCAACAAACACATGAAAGAATGCTCAACATCATTAATCATTAGAGAAATGCAAATCAAAACTACAATGAGATATCATCTCACACCAGTCAGAATGGCCATCATCAAAAAATCTAGAAACAATAAATGCTGGAGAGGGTGTGGAGAAAAGGGGACACTCTTGCACTGCTGGTGGGAATGTGAATTGGTTCAGCCACTATGGAGAACAGTATGGAGATTCCTTAAAAAACTACAAATAGAATTACCATATGACCCAGCAATCCCACTACTGGGCATATACCCTGAGAAAACCAAAATTCAAAAAGAGTCATGTACCAAAATGTTCATTGCAGCTCTATTTACAATAGCCCAGAGATGGAAACAACCTAAGCGCCCATCATCGGATGAATGGATAAAGAAGATGTGGCACATATACACAATGGAATATTACTCAGCCTTAGAAAGAAATGAAATTGAGCTATTTGTAATGAGATGGATAGACCTAGAGTCTGTCATACAGAGTGAAATAAGTCAGAAAGAAAAAGACAAATACCGTATGCTAACACATATATATGGAATTTAAGGAAAAAAAATGTCATGAAGAACCTAGGGGTAAGACAGGAATAAAGACGCAGACCTACTGGAGAACGGACTTGAGGATATGGGGAGGGGGAAGGGTGAGTTTTGACAGGGCGAGAGAGAGTCATGGACATATACACACTAACAAACGTAGTAAGGTAGATAGCTAGGGGGAAGCAGCCGCAAGGCACAGGGATATTAGCTCGGGGCTTTGTGACAGCCTGGAGGGGTGGGATGGGGAGAGTGGGAGGGAGGGAGACGCAAGAGGGAAGACATATGGGAACATATGTATATGTATAGCTGATTCACTTTGTTATAAAGCAGAAACTAACACACCATTGTAAAGCAATTATATCCCAATAAAGATGTTTAAAAAAAGAAAGAGGATTCAGAAGGACGAGCCGGTAGTGGTGGCTGTAGCAGAAGGGAGGCAGTAAAGAGAAAGATGAGCTCATCCTGAGACGTTGGGGTTTGAACTCCTTCTGAGAGAGTTAAGTGGTGATGGCTAGAGGGCAGAAACCTAGCAGTCTGGAATTTAGGAAAAAAGTACACAGATGAAAGAAATTTCAGCAAAAAAGGTCTGTGTGGGAGATAGAAGTCTAACACACTGATAGGGAGGAGAGGCAAGGAAGCTCGTACTTACTGAACACTTTGCGTTATGTCAGGCCCTGTAGTTTAATGTATTGCCTTGCTTAATCTTAAATGCTATTTCTGTTGTTCCTCCTTTATAGATGAGAAACTGAGTGCTCATAATGAAGTTGAGTGACTTTTGGGGATCACACAGCCAGAAAGCAGGGACCCAAGATTTAAAACTAGAGAGTCTGATTCTAGAAGCCCCATTAATTACTTTGCTATACTGGCTCTAAATTAGATATCCTTTTTCTCAATCTCCTTCCCATTCTAGAATTTGACCCTGCTAACCACTTCTAAGCCTGTTCTCTAGGATTTATTCATAGCACATCATGCTGGTGCCTATTTTACCATTCCAATAGCTCTTTTTTCAGTGTCCTTCCCTAATTTCTACACTCAAGAATTAAAGCCTGGTCCTCAACTTCTCTCAAATGATCCCATGTAATTCTGTTTTATTCTTGGCTTCTGTCTCTCTTTCTTCTTTCAAGCATTTCAAAACAAAACTGTTTCATTTTGTTCTTCAATCCTAACTGACAACTCCATATTTCTAACTGCTTGCTGTACTGTTAACTCTCGGAGATTATAGCTTCATGGCACACTGGTGTTCTCTGCAAACATTCTCATTTCTCAAATACCCAGACATCAGCCTGAACCCTTATTTCCTACTTGTAGGTTCCAATTCTAGGAAATTTCCCTTTGGAATCTCTCATATTCTTTTCCTTTTAGGATCACTGGCATCTGGTTAAGGTCCTTCTGCCCCGTCACTTAGATTATATCTTCCCTAAGAGTATATCAGCTCCCTAAAAAAGTTTAAGTTTTGCTTTTATGGGGTTTCTCCCCTCTGAAGAAAGTTCAGTGGCTTCCAAATATCTACAGACTTTACCTTATCTCCTAATAGTTCGCACTTGAAATTCCTCTCAAAATGTACCAATCTTCTCACTGTCCTAAAAAATATATTACAGTGATTCTCGCACTCACGTCCATGCATCTTAGAAATGACTTCTCTTCCTATCCTCTTCAAATCATGTTCATCATCATCTGAGATCAGAAAAAGCCCATCTCTTCCATGAACCTCCCCTACCCAACTCTTCCCAGAATCTCTCTCTCTTCAGAAGTTAATACAACTCATTTTAATAAATGAATACTACCACACATTGTTACATAGCCTGTGAGATTATCCTACCTTTGAGATCTGAAAGCTGTCAAAGACCTATACAGACTTATTTTTCTACCATCCCTAAGTGCCCAACACAGTGCTGAGCACATAACAGGCACCCAATAAAATACAAGGGGAGACTGCTTTCTCAAGCATAGTCCTGTAGCTATTATTCCATTTCTGTTCCATGCAATCTGCATTACATTGTAATCTGTATGTAAAAGTCATTTCTAGTCTAAAAATGACCTATTTTTAACATGGTTCATTCTTAGGAAATATACACAGGTATTTAGGGGAAAGGGACGTGATGTTTGCAGCGTAATCTCATATGGTACAGAAAAAATTGTGAGCAAGCAAGAGATAGAATGATCAATCAAATGTGGTAAAATGTTCACAACTGGTGGATCTGAATGAAGGATAGACAGAGTTCTTTATATAATTTTTGCTGCTTTCCTTTAACTTTGAAATTATTTCAAAATCAAAAGTCAAAACCTAGCTCAGTACTAAATAACTAATAGTCACGGAAGCTTAGCAATTTAATTTCTTTGCATAATCTTCAAAAATAAAAATAAAAAAGCATATGATCTTTAGAGGTAAAATTCCCAAAATGCTTATTTCAATGACCAAAAAAATCATATCAAAACATATTAAAAAAATACTGATGCGCTAGGTTTTCATTAGGAGTAAATCAAAATTAAGTTTTTTTCCCCCTGTTACTTAAATAACACAGTATCCTCTTTAAACTCCTGGAAATAAAAAATGCAACAGGGACTTCCCTGGTGGCACAGTGGTTAAGTATCTGCCTGCCAATGCAGGGTACACGGGTTCAAGCCCTGGTCTGGGAAGACCCCAAATGCCGCGGAGCAGCTAAGCCCATGCACCGCAACTACTGAGCCCGCGTGCCACAACTACTGAAGCCCACGCACCTACAGCCCGTGTTCTGCAACAAGAGAAGCCACCACAATGAGAAGCACATGCACCGCAACAAAGAGTAGCCCCTGCGTGCAGCTACGAAGACCCAACGCAGCCAAAAATAAATAAATAAAATATAAATAAATTTATTTAAAAAGAATGCAACAAAAAGGGGCATTCCAGGTGCATATTTATGTGTACGTATGTATGTATGTGTGCATGCCCACACTGTGAATTTAGGTCTACTCTTTTTTTTTTTTTTTTTTTTTTGCGGTACGCGGGCCTCTCACTGTTGTGGCCTCTCCTGTTGCGGAGCACAGGCTCCGGACGCGCAAGCTCAGCAGCCATGGCTCACGGGCCCAGCCGCTCCGCGGCATGTGGGATCTTCCCAGACCGGGGCACGAACCCGTGTCCCCTGCATCGGCAGACGGACTCTCAACCACTGCGCCACCAGGGAAACCCTAGGTCTACTCTTGACTAAGATATAAGAAAGCTTTTCATGGATGATGCACGGATTTTAAGTTCCACAAAGGCAACGACAATATCTTGCTCACTTTCATTTTCAACTCTTAGCACAGAAGTTGGATGAACCACAGTTTAAAAGAAGACTCTCACTGTTAACAGCATCCATAGCTGCCTCTGACAAAGAGAGGCAGGAGAATATGCGAATGGCATTTCAGCTCTGTGCACAATTTACAGAATCTGTACATTTTACAGCTGTAAATACTTGTTCAGGGTCACACACAGCTAAACAGCTGTAAGTACAATCCATCACCCTAGTCCATGGTGCGTCCCACTATACTTCACATCACTGCGAGCAGCCCCTACACTTTGATTTACACAATGCTGATAAGGCAAAGCGATTCCCAAAATTTCTTGCGTGGTATATACTCTGTCTTGAAATAAAACTGACTGAGGCAAAAACATGCACACACATATTATAACCAATTCCTCAGTTTTTCGTACCTAATCACATAAGATTTTTTTAAAGACACCAATACCACAAATGTTATATGAGCCACTACACTGTTTCGTTGGCATTCATAAATTCTAAGTATGCAAAACACTAATAAAAAAAGACAAAAATATTTTTTAGAAAAAGCTTACAGAGGTACCTGAATGTTTTTTGAGGACTCTTGCCAATTCTTCAATAGTTCTTACACAGTCCAACCCCTGCAGGAAAAATGGCACAAACAAACAAAAAAGGCACAAACTACTGAATCAGAAATGGAAGACAGGTTCCTAACCTTGTTATAGTTTCCATTTCCTCCAGAAATAACAAAATTAACTTCAAATTATTCTACATACATTTTTCCCTTTTAGGTGAGCGTTAATCCTCATTCATAGGAATATCCTAAGGATGTGGAAACCCTCATTGGGTTGCTTGCTCTTGGAGGCACAAGGAAGGCTGAAATCAGTGTCTCCAGAAAAGTCTCTGAACCAGCGAGGTCTCTGAACCATTTTCCCCCGCTATGTAATTATGTCACTCAGAAGTACTCTCTATGTGACAGAATTAATAAGAGGGAGCTTCTGTGGCCCGTCTTATTCATTCTGGGTAGACCTTCATTATACTTTAATTAAGAGCTGATGAAATGCTGTGGAGAGTAATTAAGCTCAGATTATTTCTCCACAGAACTAGTAAAAAATATAATGCACAAAAAGAAAGTCATACAGGAAATATGAATAATATTTCAAATATTTAAAAACATTTGGGCTGAAACATTAAGTCCTTCTGATGGCTATATACTTCCCAGAATATATTTGGAATTTAATTTAAAAATGCCCTCAAGACTAGTTTATTAATCATGTAAAAATTCAATCTTGATGATGTATTGGGTTGGCCAAAAAGTTCGTTTGGGTTTTTCCACAACATTACAGGAAAACCCGAACGAACTTTTTGGCCACCCGATATAATCAGGTCATTCCAGATATTGGACCCAATCTTGCTTAGCCACCTATTCACCATAGTCATGCTAGATAAATTTTGACTATTTTCCCAAGCCAGATACATCCTCAAAGGATAAAAACTTGAAACTCAAAAAAGGCATAAAAAGATCCTGAGCAACAGCAGCCATCACTCCTTTGGATATACAGCATTTGGACTGTTATAAATAAAAAATTCAGTACTTCTCAGACTTTACACCTTTTCAGAAGTATTTTACATTTTATAAATGCCTTCATATCCATGAGGGCTGGCAAACCTTTTCTGCTTTGTGGACCATATGGCCTGTTGCAAGGACTCAACCGCGAAGTTACAGAGTGAAAGCAGATGTAGACAATACATAAATGAAGGGGTGTGGCTGTATGCCAATAAAAACTGATATTTACAACACAAGCAGCGAGCCATAGTTCGCTGACTCCTGACATACCTGATCCAAGCTGATGAGCACAACCATCTCCTGAGGCAAGAGGATCTCACTTCCATATTAGAGGTTATCAACCAAAGACCACATGTTTAAGGACTGATGAACCAAGTCTGTCTTAAATTCAGTTTAGCACTCTCCCATCACTGCACCACATTGCCTGCCTCCTAAAAAACTTCTCAGAAAACCTCACGTTGGTATATTTATGTACCTGAGTCAGCCTAGCGGCTACGCCACTGGGACACGGGAGAGACTGGTTTAGCTTTCTAGAATTCCCAGATGTTGCTTTCAAATCTAGTTTGCACTACAAGTTGCAAGTAGAAGCCTTTCTACTCCTCACATTCACTTCTCAACTTCTAAGTTATCCGACCAGACAGATTGTGCCAAATGGCATACTCCGTATGATACACCCTGATAAATCTGGAAAATACCATGCTATTGTCAGTCAAGATTGTCAAATCACACCCCACAGCAAATGGAAGTTTTACGTGGTCACTGTACCTCAGCAGTTTCAAGTCCATTAATTGTCATACAGACGTCAAGGTCACTCTGTTTGAACCCAAATCCATTTTTGGAGGAGCCAAACAAGCTCAGTTTAGTTCCTGTTAGGGATATATGAAAAGTCATACCTAATTACCTGAGTACATTTAATTTTCTGATCGAAACAACGCTCTCATGAATCAAAAATACCCAGTTGTTAACTGTCCTATAACAATCTCATTATAATTATGTTCTTTTATTAACTAGTCATTTATTATAAATTATTTTCTCTCAAAATTTACTATAAATAAATAAATACAAGTTATATAGAAGACATGCAAGATTATCAAATGCCACTTTCTTCTTAAATGCAAGGACATTTCAAGGAAAATGTGGATCATCTCAGAACATTTAATAATGTAAGCTTACTACTTTCTAAATAAATTCACTTTTTACAGGTCTGAACTTTGACTCTAAACCTAATACTAAATGAAGTTCACTTGTGGTATCTGCTAAGCAAAATACTACACTGCGTCTGTCTTTCCTATTGGCAAACTAGGATTGGGAAGACCAAAAGCCACCCTAGGTATATCACAGAACAACTGAAGCCCTGTCCCCACCATCACTGTAAGACTGCTTTCTTAGTCTCAAAATTAATGTTGTTGTAACACATGTACTCATTCTGAAGGAAAGTCACACTATCGTTCTTTTCTTAAAGGTAAAAAATTATTTACCTGGAAACTCTTGTCTTATGAAACTTTCTAGGTTTTGCCGAATATGTTCACGTGCTTGATCTTCTAAAATAGTTGGAGAAAAATCCTCTGTTTAAAATAAACAGATACATTCAGAAACAAAGATTGTTCACATTCTCTGAAAAACTATATTTTTTAATAAAACCTAACTGGCTTAAAAAAAAAAATAAACAAAACTCTAAATTTTGTGTGTCTTCTCAGTAGACAGCATTAAGCAATGTAAAATAAAGATGCCTTTTGAAAGAGTCTATCACCAAGAACTGCTCCTGAGATGTAAAGCAGTCTGAACAAGGGTTCTGCTCCTGGGTTTCACAGACACAGAGCCCTATGAAGGCAGCCTTCAGGGAACTACACAAACTCCCGCACCGCCCCCCCCCCCCCCCCCCCGCCCCCGCCAGGGTGAACGCAATAGTTTGTGAGCATGTGCATATGTATGTATTTTTTCTAAAGAGAACCAATAGTTTTCTTTCATCACTTATACTCTCTGAAGAGGTTTAAAAAAGAAATCCCTGATTCAGAATAAGTGTCTTCTGGCACAGACAGACATCTCAAGGTACAGCAATGTGATGGATCACATTCTTTCACTCTAAGCAGCTGCCATGCCTCTCCATCGAATGTTTTTCCTTGTAGAGCTTTATAGCTCAGTATACCAACACTTCCCCAAACTGGTGTTCCTTAAAGGGCTGTTATAAAGGTTATTAATTAGCATTAATTAAAAAGTACTCTACGCTCAAATTTTGGAAAAGAGTTACATAAGACTAAAGAGTTAAATAAGTTTTTTACCATAGCATTTCTCAGAAGGCTTTATTATGCTAATATGCCCTAAAAACCTCTACGGGAAGGGGCAGGATATAGAGTTATTCCCTACTTGACCTATGGAATACTCCTTGTGACGAAATACGATTAATGGCAGGCACCTAGAAAAACATTTCAAGGAAGACCAGTTAGGAAATGATAGTACTCCAGTCTTAAGACTTAAAAATTCTCCCTCCGTGTCTTTCTTTAACAATTTCTTATTGCATGTCCCAAATGGAACAGGATACACAGAACACTGTGGATACAATGGAGAATGGAACAGACTTAGCCCCTATAATGAAGCTAACAGGTTAGTGATTCAGATAACCCTTGAGAAAATGCCAATTTAATATTTTGACAAATCAAAAGAAATGTTAATAACTTACTATAACACTGAATGCAAACTTGATCTAAGATATTTGAAAATTTGGGTGTTAATGGTGGCAAAGGTTCCAGCTGGATTCTTTTGAAGTCTTCGGGACAGTCCTTCTTCAGATGACCCTCTCGTTTGCATAAACTGCATACTACTGTAGGAGACTGCAGGAAGATGACAAAGCAAATAATAAAAGATTTAAGATAAAACTTTATTTACCAAATAAAGGGGTCTTGAATCTTTTTTCCAAAGTACACATTCTACTTCTCACACTCCAAAGGAATGAAAATATAATGGTGTGGCCACTCCAAAGTATCTGAGATGGGGACACCCTTTTGGTACACGCAGGAGAAAAAGGCAGTTATTTTTACTACCAACAGCATTACTTTTCTCCTCTGCAAATTCCTAAGAGATTAAGGAGGGAAGTGGACCTAGTGGTTGCACTGGAGTGAAAGAGCAACTTGTTAACCACTACCAAGAGGGGAGAGCCCTGTTTTAGTACACAAAAATCAAAAGTACATGCATTAAAACTCTTTCAAGTCTCCTAGTGCCATGTCTAGGAGTGGCACTGATTACCTTGCCTTTGGTGAAGATGAGTTTACTAAATTCATAGAAGAAATCAGACTGATCCGCAGTTGAATTTTCCTCGCATACATTTTCTTCTTTAAGACTGATTTTATTAAGTTCCATTAGTAGATTTCCATCCACCTGGTGTTTTCCACATTCTTTCAAGTCTTCATACTTGGCAGATCCACCTAATTCCTCATCCTCTTCAGACAGGGCATCCTCATCCCCTGATCCAGTGTAGGTGTTGTCTAACTCATCTTCATTAGCAACATCATCCTCATCTTCCCTTCGGGAAATGGAGAGCCTGGGTTCTTCCTCTTCCTCCTCTTCCTCCTCCTCTTCTTCATCAGAGTGAGTGATTCCTGATGCCTGGCCCTGTCTTGAAGGGGTAAAATGGCTTAGAGCATCTCCAAGTTCATCTGTACCTTCAATGCTTTCTTCATCAACATCAGCCTTGTCATCTAAAGTAGCAAATTCGTCACACTCTTTAGCTGTAGGATTTTCGAAGCCTTTTAAATGCAGAGTGCCATGAGTCTCATCATTTCCTGGGCTGCCACAGATGACAAGCTCTCCACGTTTGCTACTACTTAAAGCTTGATCATCAGCAGTCAAAGGATGCTTGCCCTCCATTCCACATTTTTCTTTCTCATCTTTACTTCCTGTTTCTTGATGATGTACTTTAACATCCTCAGAGTCATCGCAAGTGACCTCTGCCTTGATATAGTCTGAGTTTTCCAGGTGGACACTGATGTGTGTGTTTCCCATTTCCTCTGTTGATGGGCTTTCAAAGCTTTCAGCAGTCTCTTTAAGAGTAAGTGATGGTACCTTGCAGGTGCTCGCAGTTAAACTGGCAGCACCAGGACCTTGAGCCAAAACTGAGGTTTTGAGTTTATCATCTTTCGCTTGTACATCTGGATCACGTTTTGCTACTTCTTTAGAATGTTTGGAAGTACAGGTATCAGTACTCAGAGGCTTTGGAAGGCTGGATTTTGTAATTTTGTGTGGAAGAGCAAAATATTTATACGTTGTCCTTAAACAATGAAGTATATATTCAAACACAGGTTGATTATTTAGGGTCCTTGCCACATTTCTTTTAACAGAGTAGGGATCTGTAATGAAAAAAAAAAATCTGCTACTTCATACACTTCTATTTCATGTTTTAAAAATTAGCCTGCTATAGATAAAGACAACAAGTAAGCAACAGTAAAATTTATCATGTATCATATGCTTTTTAAAAAACTGGGGATGGGGAGTAAGAAGATACAGTTTAAAAACGAAAAGAAATGCTTTCTTAAACATCTGCTCTCTGAAGAGAACCCATTCTGTTCAGAACCAGTACCCCTTCCCTATTCTGTTCTGTGACTGCGGAGGTTAAAAAAAAAAAAAAGATGTCATCAGTGTGGCTCTTGTGCCCTCGGGAAGCGAGGTCTTCCCGCCAGGCTCTGCTGAGTGCTCAGCCTCCCCACTCAGCAAGGCCCTGCGGTTTGTAGAGCTTACCTCCACTCTTCTGCCCTGGGAAGCCCCATCACTGAACTGGCTGGACTGAATTCAGGGGCGAGAGGGAGGCACCAGGAGGAGACACCACTTCTCTCAATCTTTTCTCCTCCCCTAGAACTCCAGCAGGTTAGGCAATTGGCCAGAAGAGCTGAGCCAGAGAAACTGCAGGGGAGGGTTTAAAAATGTGAGATCCCCGTGACTGCACACAGAATTTATGCAAAATGCAAAAAACCCTCTTATGCAATATAAGGCTTGAAAAAAATCAAGCAAAAATAAGAAAATTCCATTTAGGAGGTTCTTTAAATTATCTGAAGGAGGAGAATTAAGATTTCTAGTGGGGTTTCCACCTCCTGACTTTGTAAAGCTGAGATCTCATACATTTAATGAAATCTACAGGGCACATCAGTATGTCTTTTATACAATGGTTTCAGTTAAATGAACCTTAACTCATTTAAGAGTTTAAGTGTTTTTTTTTAAGAGAAAAGGTGTTTTCATGAATAAGTTCTAAATGTTATTGCAAATATTCCAAAAATAACTATCCTTTTTCTCTATGGAGAGGAATCCAATGAAGAATGTTATTTTTCATGAGAAAAGGTATTTTCCTCAACCTTTGTAAAACTAAACATCAACAACAATCCATGAAAGGAGTGAATCTAAAAATCCAGAAATGAGAACAGCAAAAAGGAAAGTGGGATTTACACATCACTTGGAAAAGACTTTTTAAGCATTTCAAGTTGTTAAAGCAATTTACAAAGAAAATAAGGACACAGCCAGCCATTCTTTTAGTTGCTTAAGTGATTAAGATGTTTTATTGCAGCACTTAAAAAACCCAGGATGAACAATTTGTTCCCTTGGAATGACTCACTGTAACACATGCAAGATTCTAGCTATCTAGTTCACTTTTGGGGTCAGGCCTACCTTACATGTAGGAGCTGAAAAAAGACTGAAATAAAAAGCATGCTGTTAGACTTGACACCTTAAAAAAAAGGTGGGGTGGGGAAATTAAAGATAAACATTTTGAGGTACCTTCAATGGCAATGCGCTTTTTGGGCCAATCCTTTGATTCACGAGATACCGATTCTTTGACACGGATACTTATCACTAAATCAGCCAAATTAAATTCTAAAGCATAGAATCGAAGCAATTCCACCCAGAGCTGCCCAACCGGTACTGAAGGCTGGTGTTTTAAATCAAATATTAATGATACCTATTAACAGCAAAGAGAAAATATACAGGTTATTTCAGATGTCAGTACAATCTGAAAAATAAGAGATCATTCAAGCATCAAATAAAAAAAATCTGAAAAACCTTAGCAAAGATATGAATTTGACAACCTATCTAGATAACCACATTCTAGGTTCTATTTTGATTGTGGGAAAACAGCATTCCTTCACTGAATTCCCAGGATTAAAGTATGTTAAAATCTAGTCATTATCATAGGAATAGACAGGCAGTTTTATGTAACCAGGCAGCACTCCTTATTTTGAAGTCTTAAGGGCAGGTGGAGAGAACTGTGCCCTGATTGCTACTACTCTCAGCACTGAGCTCTCCCTGTTCCTGCCTCTGGAGGGTGCCTTTACACAGTTACACACAGAAATGGGCTGCAGCTAGAGGCACAGAGCAAAAGGAAAAACACTCCTCTCACTTGCTCTGAGAAGCTACATTAAGTTCATTGAATCTGCCAGTAGCAACTGATTTTAAAGTCAAATAAATAACTCTTGATATCAGAAATTAATATTAAGTTTTCCACTCACAGACTCACGACAAGTTGGGACATACTGTGATGGAATATAGTGGAAAGTACAAAGGACTTAGAAAAGAAAAAAATGGGTCCAAATACAATTTTGCCACTTCACAGATCTTAACTGCTCTGTGACTTAGCTTCTTCTTTCTTGGATTGGCAGTATAGCACAGAGGCTAAGAGAACTGGCTTTGGAGTGGGACATGCTTAGCTTTCAAATCCAGCTCTGCCATTTACTGGCTGTGTCTGATCCTGGTGAAGGTATATAAGCTGTCTAAGCCTCAGTTTCCTCATCTGAACAATGGGGATCACAGTACCCACCTCATAGGGTTGTTGGGAGGACTGAGTGAGAGAGTGTCTGTTAAGAGCTTAGCACAGTGCCTGGCACACATGTTCAAAAAATGGTCGCTACCATTATCTGCAGAGTAGGGATGATACCACCTATAACACAGGATAGTTATGAGGATTAAATCAGAAAACAAGGGAAAGCATCTGGCAGACTGGTTGCTCTCTGTATTTTTTCATTTAGGTATAGTCTTTTTAAATACAAGAAATCCATATACCATTGAAACAATGTCACAACTGTAAGATGCTCTTAAGAGGTAATCTAGTTCAACTCCCATATGCTACAAGAGAAGGAACTGAAGTCCAAAGAGTGACTTGTCAAAGGTCTCAACAATGCTCGTCAGGAGCAAAATGAGGACAATGTCTCCTGATCCCAGTCCAGTGTTCTTTCACCACACCATGCAATTTCGACACTGTCGAGGTCTCAATTTCAGAAGTGGCAGCATGATTTATCTCTCCAATTAGCATTCAAATGAAAAGATAAAGTATTTAATTGGACTTTCAGCAATAGCTTTTCCTTCTAGGGTATACAAATTTGTTTCCAATCACACTTTATTATATCAAGCTTCAAAACAAGTAGTATGGTATTTTATTAATGCCACATACTTATTCACTAAATCTTAACCACAAAGGTTCTGTGAAATAAGATAAAGTTATTAGGTGGGCTTACAAAGCAAAACTGATTAAAAATGGAAGTTGTCTAGGTCCCACACACTATAGTCGAGGACACAAAGAAAACCCCAGAAATGGAAAGCTTCATTAGATCTCACCTCTTTATCCATATATTCGGCATTACTAAGGATTTTTAAGCATCTCACTGAAATGACTTGATAATATCATAACATGGAACTTAAGAGGCCTTTGACATATCTAGACTAGCGGTACTTACACTTTTTGTTGTTGCTGTTGTTACTGTTTCTGCTTTTTTAACGTAGAGAACACTTTCTTTCTCAAATAAAATAAGACTAGCAACTAGCATTTACTAAGTGCTCACCACATGCTCGGCACTGAGTGAAGCATTCTATAAATCAGTGACTATGAGAGGGTACCAATATCATCCCCATTCACAGGTGAGGAAACTGGGGCACAGAAAGAGTAAGTCACCTGCCCAAAGACACACAGCTAGGAAGTGGGAGAGCTGCATTTGTGTTTGTAAATTCAAATATTCTGGCTCCACAGCCTGTGCTTTTAGCCACTCCTGGAACCCCAAATAGAAAACTGATACCAGCAGCGTGCTCTGGCGGCAGCAGGGGTAGAGTGCCACCCCCACCCTCTTCCCCTCAACTCTCAAGGATTCCAGAAAACACACCTGGAGAACGTATGATTCACCATTATCTCCTCATTTTAGGCATGAGTAAATAAGGACTAAAAGAGTGACATGACCTGTTTGCGAAGAGCTAGGATAAGAATCCAGGTCTCAGAAGTATTTTGTGGGTATTACTGTCATTTTACCCCAAAGGGTTATGGGGAAGCTCATGGAGTCAAGGACCATTTACCAATTTGGGTCAGAATCCTATTGTTATTACTAGTATAATTACATTGTTCAGATTTTTGTTTGAAATTCTAATGGCAATTCTTTCCTTTTGCATAAATTCTCCTGCCCACCCCTAATAGTATGGATACGGACAAGTACACTAGACCACAGACTTATTCACTGTTATTTTCGTAATTTGAGGTTAGTTAACTTTTCATATATTTCAACCTCATAATACTATCTAAGACCTAAGCTCTTAGAGGACAGATGGGAATTTATCTCTGAATTCTCAGCCTCTTTCATAGCACCTTGCACACAGAAGAAACCACGTAAGTAACTGTGGATTCAATGATTTGAATTTTACCTTTTCTCATTACTTGTCTATTCAAAGGACTGAATAGACTAGGAAACTAAACAGCCACGAGATAGTTAAGATAGTTGAGGAAAGAAGAGAGGAAGAACTGAGTAACCCATAAACTCCACAATTAACAACAAATTAAAAATAGACAGTAAAACTAGAAACAAGGGAGAACAGACCTGTCCCCTTTTAACGGGCATTTCTTTTGGTGCCTCTTCTTCTGCTGAGTCTGCGTCCCCTGCAGCATTATCAGTGTACTCCCAGGCCACAGAGTCTTTCTGAATTTCTTTAAGGTTGAAATTCCCTAGTTTGTTTAATGAGAATCCTTCAATCTGGGAAAAATTAGACACATACTATTATAAGGCAGAAAGGATTTTATATCAATCAGAGCATATTAATCCTGGAAGAAATGAAAACTAACATACTTTAGCTCACTGAAAATATAAAAGGTATTTTTTATAAAAGGAGTATCTTTGAGACATCTGTAAATTTAAAGGAAAAATCAAGGTTTTGATTTGCAAAAGAATTGGTGATTTTTGGAAATAATTCTTTAGTAAATAGTCTAAGAGAAGGCAACATGGCCTAGGCCTAAGGTCATGGTTCTGGAATAAAACCACCTGGGCCCAAATCTCACTCCTTCATGTACTAGCTGTGAGACCTTCAGTAAGGTCCTCATTTTCTTTAGGTTTCAGGCTCCTGTAAAAAGGGATAACACCAGAATCTCCTTCATGGGATAGTTATGGAATAAAATAATGGACACAAAGCATTCAGATACAGGGTATGGCATATAGTAAGTGTTTAAAAAATATAAACTTTTGACATTGTTAAGATGCTAAAGAAGTCTAGGCTCAAAAGGTCTAAGAAATGTGGAACAAATGTGAACAGGTTTCTTTACTGTAGGTACAAAGGGATGTATCACAGCCTTTTAGACAGGTTAATGTACATAGTGAATTGTGGGGTGGGGTGTGTCTGTGGTAGCCCCAGTTCCCCAATGTATTTCCACATCAAATGGACTACTTCTTTGGTTTAGCAGACAGAGCAATCCTAAAACAGAAGACATCATGTCACTCCCCTGCTCATGACAGTTTCCTTCTTACTCAGGATGAAATTCAGTCTTTTCTAGGGCCTAGGTAATCTGGTCCTTTGCTACTTCTCTGACCCATTTTCTCGATCTGTCCTCCTGGCTTGGAGCTGACATCTGCTATTCCCTCTGCTTGGAAGGCTCTTCTCCCTAAATCAGCTAACCCATGCAGTGAGGAACACATTCAGGCTCTGCTCAAATATCTTTGACTCTAAATAACTCCTCCTCTTTCACTCTGTCCTTCCTACCCTGGTTTATTTTTCCTCAGAGAATGACCACCACTTGATATGCACTTATTTACCTTTCTCACCTTATGTAAGGTGTTTCTCTGGCTGCTTTTGAGTTTTGCTCTTTAGTTTTGGTTTACAGCAGCCTGACTATGATGTGCTAAGCATGCTTCTCTTTGAATTTATCTTACTTGAGGTTTACTTGGCTTATTGAGACTGTAAGTTTGTCTTTTTATCAAATTTGTGAAACTTTATTTTTTTCTATCCCCTTCTCTTGCTCCTCTCCTTCTGGGGCTCAAACTACCCATAGGTTAGATTTTTCTGAAATTGTTCCACAAGTCCCTGATGTTTATTTATTTATTTTTAAACTTTTTTCTTCTTTAGATTAGTTTCTACTTATCTATTTTCATATCTATTGACTCTTTCCTATGTCACCTCCACTCTGCTATGATGCCCATCCAGTAAATTTTTTTAATTTAAAATAATGTATCTTTCACTTCTATAATTTCCATTTGCTTCTCTTTACACTTCCTAATTCTCTGGCTGATATTCTCTCTCTCTTCAAATTATTGCAAGTGTATTTCCTTTGTCTCATGGCGCAGTTATAATAACTGCTTTTAAAGTCTTTGGTATCTTATCTTGGGCTTGGCATCTGTTGATTTCTTTTCCCTTGAGTGTGTCCCATTTTCTTGGCTCTTTGTATTGTTGAGTATTTTTGGATTGCATTCTGGATATTGTGATACTATAATGTATTGTGAAAATTCTGGATTCTTTATGTTACTCCAATACATGTAGTTACTTTTGTTTTATAGGTAATTAACTGCTTAGACAAAATGCAGATTGTCACCTCTCTGGTAGACAGCAGCTCCGACCTCAGCTCAGTTTAGTAAGCCTTGGCTCTTAACTGTTTTCAGTCTGCTTCACACGTATGGTTTATAAGTCTGTCATTTATTTTAAAAATTCTCAGTCATTATTACTTCAACTGTTTCTTCTGTTTCTCTTTCTTCTTTTCCAGGTATTCCCATTATACATACATTACAACCCTTAGTAATTGTCCTACAGTTCTTAGCTATTCTGTTCCATTTCTTTTTCATTCTTTTGTTCCTTTTTGCTTTTCAGTTTGAGAAGTTTCCATTGAATAAAGCTCACTGATTTTTTCCACAGCTTTGTCCAGTTTCCTGATGAACCCATCAAAGGCATTCTTCATTTTTCTTAGTTTTGATTTTTAGTATTTCTGTTTGATTCTTTCCTCGAGTTTTCATCTCTCAGCTTATATTACCTATTTGTTTTTGCATGTTGACCATTTTTTTCCTTTAGAGCCCTTAGCATATTCTTGTTTTTTAAACTCCTGGTCTGCTAATTCCAATGTTTGCTCTGTTTCTTCATACTATGTTATTTGCCTTTTAGTATACCTTGTTATTTTTTTGTGGAAAGCTGGGTAAAGTATAGGCCTGGGGTGTGAGGTTTTCTTTTACCTGGCTACGAGTCAGGCTATGTCCTGTTTGTTGTAGCTGTACATGTCAAGGGGCTATAACTTATGCTGGTATCCTTGTTTTTGTCTCCTGTATTGCTTTTGGGTTTCCCAAGAGATTTCTTCTTATATGAGGTCTGTCTGTTGTAATCCCATTATTACACAGGAGGCCTAATGATGCTGTAGTAAGGTGTGAGGGGAGGGGAAGCATTCTATAGTCCTATGTTCAGATCTCAGTCTTTTAGTGAGACTGTGGTCCTGGGCTGTGACCTTCAGAAAGTGCTTCTCAGTCCTGCCCACCTGAGGTGAGACAGGAAACTACAGAGGGTTGGAGTTGGTATTTTTCCTTTACCCAGGTCAGTTAGGCCCTGATAAAACTCAAGGTGGTCAGGCTCTGGTAAAACAGTTTCCCTTGAGGGCAGGTTTTTGTTTCTAACAGCAGAATGCTCCAGGCAATTTCAAAATGGCTAGCTTTTCCCTCAAAGGGGATTTTTCTTAGATCTTTACCCTGAGAACCTGGTGGGCATGTTTGCAGATAAAACTCATGAAATCAGCCCCCTAAGACTGGCCCCCTTATTGTTTTTCACTTTCAACCTTATCCAAACTGAGCCTCCAGAATCAGAGTCCATGTTTTCCTACCCTGGTGGCCGTTCCATGGGCAGGATTCTGGGCTTATGCTCTGACAACTCATATATTTGCCTGTCTCTCCAATTTGGGGGGCAGTGGTTTTCCTCATGACCTCAATTCTCTAATGGCTCTAAAAAGAGCTGTTGATTTTCAGCATGTTCAGTTTTTTTCTTTTTGCGAGGATAGAGTATTGACTTCCAATCTCCTTATATGGCACACTGGACTGGTTCAGAAGTCAGTCAGTGATGTACTGAGTTCCCACACAGAATTAAAGGTTCCACTTCTCTATATCTTCCCTTTCTGGTTTTTCTTCCCCTTATTATCTGGTGGCCTTAGTTCCTCTGGCCAGAAAGAGTACTTGTTTTTCTACCAGGGTTGCCTTCAGGGGTAAAGCCACTGAAAAACAGAAACTCACTCTGTGTTGGTCACTTGCTACAGGTTTTGACTTCTCTCCAAAGTCTGTTTACATTTGTTCAGTCTCCAGAGCCTTCACGTTGTTGTTTTATGTATTTTGTTGAGAATTTATGCTGTTATTTCCAGAAGGATCACTAGTTTTAGGAGTTCACACCTACATACCGTAAGTGGAACTTGCCTTTCTATTGAAGGGGGAAAGGACTACATCTGTTCTCCTACCTGTAGAGTTCCAGGAACTCTACATTCCTGATCTCATTTCAAAAATTTGCAGATGAGTCTTTCACCAAGGCTCAGAGATTAAATAACTTGTTCAAGGTCACAAGGATTTAAGTGGCAAATCCTGGGTGAATCTCAGGGCTGGCAAACTTTAACACTACTCTTCTTTCTACTATATTATCTGGCATTCTTAAAGTGTAAATAACTATTTCCTAAGGGTTACGTTTACATAATCTAAAATAAGGAAGATTCCAAATAATACCCACTAGGAGACTAGTAAAATATTGTTGTAGGGGATAAAAGATGCTAAGAACACAGGGTTAAGCCTATTCATCATTCACAACTCACATATCAATATCTAATGATAATAAATGGGAATTTTAATTGGGAGTAAAAGGTCACAGAGATAATCTCCAACATGGAAGAAATCTGAGTAGGTTGGGAGAGAATGGCTGAAAGATTTTCAAAAACACAGATCTGAGCACAGAGATACAATACTCTAAACTTCTTGACAGAGAATTTAGTCTTATTCATTTGTGTATTACCTTCAGGGCCTAGTACAATGACTAACACAGAGTGCTTTAAAAATTTTGAAGGAGTTAATAGTTTAGATACTTTCATGCACATAATTTTGATGTTCTCAATAGATTTCTGCAGAAAGAGTGATATAAAATATCTGGCATGAACAAGGCACTGAATTTCTTTTCTCTCACTTGCTTCACATTTTTGACCAAAAGACCCTAGCAGAAGCCAGCACACTGATACTTGACTAGTTTAAAATGCTGAAAGCTACAGATCACTTTGGTTCAGGCAGCAGAGTCTGCCGTATTTGACACACAGAATTCAATCTAGTATTTGGCCACCACATACTTGTTTTCGTTATTAAATCTTGAATAGGCGGGAGGGGAAGATGGCAGAAGAGTAAGACGCGGAGATCACCTGCCTCCGCACAGATACACCAGAAATACATCTACACGTGGAACAACAACTACAGAACACCTACTGAACACTGGCAGAAGACCTCAGACCTCCCAAAAGGCAGGCAAGAAACCCCCCACGTAACTGGGTAGGGCAAAAGAAAAAAGAAAAAAGAGACAAAAGGATAGGGACGGGACCTGCACCAGTGGGAGGGAGCTGTGAAGGAGGAAACGTTTCCACACACTAGGAAACCCCTTCACGGGCGGAGACTGCGGGTGGCGGAGGGGGAAAGCTTCGGAGCCGCGGAGGAGAGCACAGCAACAGGAGTGTGGAGGGCAAAGCGGAGAGATTCCCGCACAGAGGATCAGGGCCGACCGCCACTCACCAGCCCGAAAAGCTTGTCTGCTCACCCTCCGGGGCAGGCGGGGCTGCGGGCGGAGGCTCGGGCTTCTGTCTGAGCACAGGGAGATGACTGGGGTTGGCTGCGGGAACACAGCCTGAAGGGGTTAGTGCACCACGGCTTGCCGGGAGGGAGTCCGGGAAAAGGTCTAGAGCTGCGAAGAGGCAAGAGACTTTTTCTTCCCTCTTTGTTTCCTGGCGCGCGAAGAGATGGGATTAAGAGCGCTGCTTAAAGGAGCTCCAGAGACGGGCGCGAGCCGTGACTAAAAGCGCGGATCCGAGACGGGCGCGAGCCACGGCTAAAAGCACGGACCCCAGAGACTGGTGGGAGACGCTAAGGCTGCTGCTGCCGCCACCAAGGGGCCTGTGTGCGAGCACAGGTCACTATCCACACCGCCCTTCCGGGGAGCCTGTGCAGCCCGCCACTGCCAGGTTCCCTGGATCCAGGGACAACTTCCCCGGGAGAACGCACGGCGTACCTCAGGCTGGTGCAACGTCATGCTGGCCTCTGCTGCCACAGGCTCGCCTCGCACTCCGTGCCCCTCCCTCCCCCTGGACCCAGTGAGCCAGATCCCCCGAATCAGCGGCTCCTTTAACCCCGTCCTGTCTGAGCAAAGACCAGACGCCCTCCGGCGACCTACACACAGAGGCGGGGCCATATCCAAAGCTGAGCCCCTGGGAGCTGTGAGAACAAAGAAGAGAAAGGGAAATCTCTCCCACCAGCCTCAGAAGCAGCGGATTAAAGCTCCACAATCAACTTGATATACCCTGCATCTGTGGAATGCATGAATAGACAACGAATCATCCCAAATTGAGGAGGTGGACTTGGAGAGCAAGATTTATGATTTTTTCCCCTTTTCCTCTTTTTGTGAGTGTGTATGTGTATGCTTCTGTGTGAGATTTTGTCTGTATAGCTTTGCTTCCACCATTTGTCCTAGGGTTCTATCCATCCGTTTATTTTTGTTGTTTAAAAATTTTTTTTCTTAATAATTATTTTTTAATTTATAACTTTATTATATTTTACTTTATTTTACCTTCTTTCTTTTTTCCTTCCTCCCACCGTCCCTCCCTCCCTCCCTTTCTTTCTTTCCTTCTTTCCTTTTCTTCTTTCTTCCTTCCTTCCTTTCTTTCTCTCTTTCTTTCTTTCTTCCTACTTCTACTAATTCTTTCTCTTTACTTTTTCTCCCTTTTATTCTGAGCCGTGTGGATGAAAGGCTCTTGGTGCTGCAGCCAGGAGTCAGTGCTGTGCCTCTGAGGTGGGAGAGCCAACTTCAGGACACTGGTCCACAAGAGACCTCCCAGCTCCACATAATATCAAAAGGTGAAAATCTCCCAGATATCTCCATCTCAACATCAGCACCCAGCTTCACTCAACGACCAGCAAGCTACAGTGCTAGACATCCTATGCCAAACAACTAGCAAGACAGGAACACAACACCACCCATTAGCAGAGAGGCTGCCTAAAATCATAATAAGTCCACAGACACCCCAAAACACACCACCGGATGTGGACCTGCCCACCAGAAAGACAAGATCCAGCCCCTCCACCAGGAAGCCTACACAACCCACTGAACCAACCTTAGCCACTGGGGACAGACACCAAAAACAATGGGAACTACTAACCTGCAGCCTGCAAAAAGGAGACCCCAAACAGTAAGATAAGCAAAATGAGAAGACAGAAAAACACACAGCAGATGAAGGAGCAAGATAAAAACGCACCAGACCTAACAAATGAAGAAGAAATAGGCAGTCTACCTGAAAAAGAATTCAGAATAATGATAGTAAAGATGATCCAAAATCTTGGAAATAGAATAGACAAAATACAAGAAACATTTAACAAGGACCTAGAAGAACTAAAGATAAAACAAACAATGATGAACAACACAATAAATGAAATGAAAAATACTCTAGATGGGATCAATAGCAGAATAACTGAGGCAGAAGAACGGATAAGTGACCTGGAAGATAAAATAATGGAAATAACTACTGCAGAGCAGAATAAAGAAAAAAGAATGAAAACAACTGAGGACAGTCTCAGAGACCTCTGGGACAACATTAAACACACCAACATTCGAATTATAGGGGTTCCAGAAGAAGAAGAGAAAAAGAAAGGGACTGAGAAAATATTTGAAGAGATTATAGTTCAAAACGTCCCTAATATGGGAAAGGAAATAGTTAATCAAGTCCAAGAAGGACAGAGAATCCCATAAAGGATAAATCCAAGGAGAAATACGCCAAGACATATATTAAACAAAATGTCAGAAATTAAATACAAAGAAAGCATATTAAAAGCAGCAAGGGAAAAACAACAAATAACACACAAGGGAATCCCCATAAGGTTAACAGCTGATCTCTCAGCAGAAACTCTGCAAGCCAGAAGGGAGTGGCAGGACATACTGAAAGTGATGAAGGAGAAAAACCTGCAACTAAGATTACTCTACCCAGCAAGGATCTCATTCATATATGATGGAGAAATGAAAACCTTTACAGACAAGCAAAAGCTGAGAGTTCAGCACCACCAAAACAGCTCTACAACAACCGCTACAGGAACTTCTCTAGGCAAGAAACACAAGAGAAGAAAAAGACCTACAATAGTGAACCCAAAACAATTTAGAAAATGGGAACAGGAACATACATATTGATAATTACCTTAAATGTAAATGGACTAAATGCTCCCACCAAAAGACACAGATTGGCTGAATGGATACAAAAGCAAGACCCATATATATGCTGTCTACAAGAGACCCACTTCAGACCTAGAGACACATACAGACTGAAAGTGAGGGGATGGAAAAAGATATTCCATGCAAACAGAAACCAAAAGAAAGCTGAAGTAGCAATACTCATATCAGACAAAATAGACTTTAAAATAAAGACTATTAGAAGAGACAAAGAAGGACACTACATAGTGATCAAGGGATCAATCCAAGAAGAAGATATAACAATTGTAAATATTTATGCACCCAACATAGGAGCACCTCAATACATAAGGCAAATACTAACAGCCATAAAAGGGGAAATCGACAGTAACACATTCATAGTAGGGGACTTCAACACCCCACTTTCACCAATGGACAGATCATCCAAAATGAAAATAAATAAGGAAACACAAGCTTTAAATGATACATTAAACAAGATGGACTTAATTGATATTTATAGGACACTCCGTCCAAAAACAACAGAATACGTTTTTCTCAAGTGCTCATGGAACATTCTCCAGGATAGATCATATCTTGGGTCACAAATCAAGCCTTGGTAAATTTAAGAAAATTGAAATTGTATCAAGTATCGTTTCCGACCACAACACCATGAGACAGATATCAATTACAGGAAAAGATCCGTAAAAAATACAAACACATGGAGGCTAAACAATACACTACTTAATAACGAAGTGATCACTGAAGAAATCAAAGAGGAAATAAAAGAATACGTAGAAATAAATGACAATGGAGACAAGACGACCCAAAACCTATGGGAGGCAGCAAAAGCAGTTCTAAGAGGGAAGTTTATAGCAATACAAGCCCACCTTAAGAAAGAGGAACCATCTGAAATAAACAACCTAACCTTGCACCTGAAGCAATTAGAGAAAGAAGAACAAAAAAACCCCAAAGTTAGCAGAAGGAAAGAAATCATAAAAATCAGATCAGAAATAAATGAAAAAGAAATGAAGGAAATAATAGCAAAGATGAATAAAATTAAAAGCTGATTCTTTGAGAAGATAAAGTAGATAAACCATTAGCCAGACTCATCAAGAAAAAAAGGGAGAAGACTCAAATCAATAGAATTAGAAATGAAAAAGGAGAATAACTGACACTGCAGAAATACAAAAGATCATGAGAGATTACTACAAGCAACTCTATGCCAATAAAATGGACAACCTGGAAGAAATGGACAAATTCTTAGAAATGCACAACCTCCCAAGACTGAATCAGGAAGAAACAGAAAATATGAACAGACCAATCACAAGCACTGAAATTGAAACTGTGATTAAAAAAATCTTCCAACAAACAAAAGCCCAGGACCAGATGGCTTCACAGGCGAATTCTATCAAACATTTAGAGAAGAGCTAACACCTATCCTTCTCAAACCATTGCAAAATATAGCAGAAGGAGGAACACTCCCAAATTCATTGTACGAGGCCACCATCACCTTGATACCAAAACCAGAAAAAGATGTCACAAAAAAAGAAAACTACAGGCCAATATCACTGATGAACATAGATGCAAAAATCTTCAACAAAATACTAGCAAACAGAATCCAACAGCACATTAAAAGGATCATACACCATGATCAAGTGGGGCTTATTCCAGGAATGCAAGGATTCTTCAATATACGCAAATCAATCAATGTGATAAACCATATTAACAAATTGAAGGAGAAAAACCATATGATCACCTCAATAGATGCAGAGAAAGCTTTTGACAAAATTCAACACCCATTTGTGATAAAAACCCTGCAGAAAGTAGGCACAGAGGGAACTTTCCTCAACATAATAAAGGCCATATATGACAAACCAACAGCCAACATCATCCTCAATGGTGAAAGACAGAAATCATTTCCACTAAGATCAGGAACAAGACATGGCTGCCTACTCTCACCACTCTTATTCAATACAGTTTTGGAAGTTTTTGCCACAGCAATCAGAGAAGAAAAGGAAATAAACGGAATCCAAATCGGAGAAGAAGTAAAGCTGTCACTGTTTGCAGATGACATGATACTATACATAGAGAATCCTAAAGATGCTACCAGAAAACTACTAGAGTTAATCAATGAATTTGGTAAAGTTGCAGGATACAAAATTAATAAACAGAAATCTCTTGCATTCCTATACACTAATGATGAAAAATCTGAAAGTGAAATCAAGAAAACACTCCCATTTACCACTGCAACAAAAAGAATAAAATATCTAGGAATAAAGCTACCTAAGGAGACAAAAGACTTGTATGCAGAAAATTATAAGACACTGATGAAAGAAATTAATGATGATATAAATAGATGGAGAGATATACCATGTTCTTGGATGGGAAGAATCAACACTGTGAACATGACTCTACTACCCAAAGCAATCTACAGATTCAATGCAATCCCTATCAAACTACCACTGGCATTTTTCACAGAACTAGAACAAAAAATTTCACAATTTGTATGGAAACACAAAAGACCCCGAATAGCCAAAGTAATCTTGAGAACGAAAAACGGAGCTGGAGGAAGCAGGCTCCCTGACTTCAGACTACACTACAAAGCTACAGTAATCAAGACAGTATGGTACTGGCACAAAAACAGAAAGATAGATCAATGGAACAAGATAGAAAGCCCAGAGATAAACCCACGCACATATGGTCACCTTATCTTTGATAAAGGAGGCAGGAATGTACAGTGGAGAAAGGACAGCCTCTTCAATAAGTGGTGCTGGGAAGACTGTACAGGTACATGTAAAAGTATGAGATTAGATCACTCCCTAACACCATACACAAAAATAAGCTCAAAATGGATTAAAGACCTAAATGCAAGGCCAGAAACTATCAAACTCTTAGAGGAAAACATATGCAGAACACTCTATGACATAAATCACAGCAAGATCCTTTTTGACCCACCTCCTAGAGAAATGGAAATAAAAACAAAAATAAACAAATGGGACCTAATGAAACTTCAAAGCTTTTGCACAGCAAAGGAAACCATAAACAAGACCAAAAGACAACCCTCAGAATGGGAGAAAATATTTGCAAATGAAGCAACTGACAAAGGATTAATTTCCAAAATTTACAAGCAGCTCATGCGGCTCAATAACAAAAACACAAACAACCCAATCCAAAAATGGGCAGAAGACCTAAATAGACACTTCTCCAAATAAGATATACAGACTGCCAACAAACACATGAAAGAATGCTCAACATCATTAAAAATTAGAGAAATGCAAATCAAAACTATAATGAGATATCATCTCACACCAGTCAGAATGGCCATCATCAAAAAATCTGGAAACAATAAATGCTGGAGAGGGTGTGGAGAAAAGGGAACACTCCTGCACTGCTGGTGGGAATGTGAATTGGTACAGCCACTATGGAGAACAGTATGGAGGTTCCTTAAAAAACTACAAATAGAACTACCATATGACCCAGCAATCCCACTACTGGGCATATACCGTGAGAAAACCATAATTCAAAAAGAGTCACGTACCAAAATGTTCATTGCAGCTCTATTTACAATAGCCCGGAGATGGAGACAACCTAAGTCCCCATCATCGGATGAATGTATAAAGAAGATGTGGCACATATATACAATGGAATATTACTCAGCCATAAAAAGAAACGAAATTGAGCTATTTGTAATGAGGTGGATAGACCCAGAGTCTGTCATACAGAGTGAAGTAAGTCAGAAAGAGAAAGACAAATACTGTATGCTGACACATATATATGGAATTAAAAAAAAAAAATGTCATGAAGAACCTAGAGGTAAGACAGGAATAAAGACACAGACCTACTGGACAACGGACTTGAGGATATGGGGAGGGGGAAGGGTGAGCTGTGACAAAGCGAGAGAGAGGCATGGATATATATACACTACCAAACGTAAGGTAGATAGCTAGTGGGAAGCAGCCGCATAGCACAGGGATATCAGCTCGGTGCTTTGTGACCGCCTGGAGGAGTGGGATAGGGAGGGTGGGAGGCAGGGAGACGCAAGAGGGAAGAGATATGGGAACATATGTATATGTATAACTGATTCACTTTGTTATAAAGCAGAAACTAACACACCATTGTAAAGTAATTATACTCCAATAAAGATGTTAAAAAATAAATAAATAAGAGAAGAAAAAAAATCTTAAATAAATAAATGGTATAATCAAAACCAAATTCTGTGTCACCTTAGAGGACTTCCAGTACTACTCCCGAGGAAATAATACACTGGCCACAGGAAAGGGTATTCTTGCTTCTCTTAAGCAAATCCTGAGGAGAATCCCAGCAGCAGAATAGAAGCACTTGTTTTTTTTTTTACTGCATCCTCACATCAGTGACAGATGCCTACTTTAGAGATTATGAGGACACAAGAAAAGGCAGATTTCACTAAGACATTAGTGAGCATGGCAATGCATCAACCTCTTCTAAGGCTTTTTGTTTGGCATAGGAGTCCAACTGGTTTGGTTCCATCTTAAACTCCTGTTTCTCTTGGATCAAAGTGAAAAGAAAACTTCAAAGACTTTCACAGAATCCTATTTGGGTCTGATGAAAAGGGTTATTTATCAACTAAGGGTTGACTTTGTTCTCTCACCCTTTTTTCTACCAGGAGAGCAGACTAGCAAGGATACCCTGAATTTTTTCATTTCAGTACCACAAGCACAAAGAGAGCTCCCTTTAGGCAACTGGGTCACAGCACAGCAGACTGCAATCGCTAATGCCAAGACAGAGTTTATATAGGACTTATTCTGCTTTAGTCTTTATTCTCAGGGCCTGGCAGACAAAGGTCCCTGCTTAATTCTCAACTTATTAAGTATAAAGAAAAAATTCCTTAAAATCTTATTTTTTTATAGACCCATAATTAAGGGCTACTGCTCTAGAACATCTCCTCCTTAAATGACAAGAATCCTGCATATGGTAAGAAGACTAGTTAAAATACTGATGTACCAAAGTAAGCTCTCACCCAGTGACCCTTTTTATAAAGTAAGTGTACACCTAAGATTTTTATCAAGATAAACACCTAGGGATTAACAGTGAGGTTTCCAAGAGAATGAGAATAACCTCATTTTGACTTTGAGGTGGCTTCTTCTTAAATCTTACTATTTGAATAAACCAGCTCAACTTTAATTTATCCAGAAAGAAAGAACAGTCACATCACTGAAGTCTAATTCATCTTAAAGATTATAGCAAAATATTATTCAAGAGGTGACTGACTGCTAAGTTCTGCATCTTGTGCTATAGGTAGCAATTTCAGCACTTATATTTTCTTTTGTTTCACAGGGAACGGGGCATAAAGAGAATCAAAAGACTAGTAATAGAAAGTAAGTGATAGCGAACCAAAAGCTTCCTACAGTCTGTCTGGAGGTGATATATAAATTCAAGTATCAAATTATAAAACTGTACCCAAAGAAAGTGTGTACCAAATGATAATATATTCACATTCTCTTGTCTGAAAACCTCAAGATCATGTGTTCCGTAAGTCAAGGGTTTTTTCAGTTTAGAAAAGTAACAGTGTCCCTAAGCAGAGTACAGGGCAGCATCCTGAGTCAAATACATTAATATTTCAGCAGTGAAAGGTATGAATATTCACAATAGTAGGATAAATACATTCTTGTCAGTTCTGGTTAGGTTTTCACACTCTGAAATTATACACAAGGGATTGTGGCCCTGTAATAAAATCAGTATCAGATACATAAGCAGAAAAGTTTTATACCCATGATCCTAGATAAACAGGCAGAAGGGGTTCTTTCCTCTGTTGAAGAAAGAAAATGGCCATCAGGGCAAACACATAAGGTGGCAAACCTCCTTCTTCAGGGCGATCTATACTGCAAAGCTACAAATGAGAGAAAAGAGGATAAGCATTCTTTTGTACTTGTCAAAAAGAGGATAAGCATTCTTTTGTACTTGTCAAAAAGTACATTCTTTTGTAAACTTGTCATTTATGTAATTTGGTCTAAAACCCGTTACTTCATTTCCGTGTGTCACGATTTACCCCTCCAAATAAAACTCCACAGTGACAAAATACTTCCTTGTACTTTTGGGGTAACCACAGATTGTGCTTTTGAGTGAGTTTCAATTTCAAATTTTTCATTTTAACTAAACTCATTTGTGAAGGGCCCTAAAAATAATATTTAGTTTTATTTTTTTGATATCCATGGTAACTCCATTCACTTGGTTCAAAAACTTGTTAATGGAGTCAAAATGATGGTTCAATTCCAACTGTAAGCCAATTGGCTTTGCTCAGTTTAATGGTCCCCTCACCCTTAGCTACGACCTTGAAAATGCATGCTTTGGTCAGAAAGGTGATTAGGGGAGAATGTAGGCAAACTCATTAGCGCTAGCAGAAATAACAACTTAGAAAGCATGGCCTACTTAGTGATGAAGTAGGAGGCTGCTTTCAAAAGACAGCACATTGTGATTATCAATTCACCCAGTTAAGAGTGGGACATCCTCTGTCCCTGTTGGGTCCTGGACCCAAGCAACAGGAACTACGTATTGTTACTGCCATGTCCTAATCGGTAAAGCTTTGGCTTTTCTCTACACAGAATCTCAATTTTATAATCATGATAAGACCTTACATTTTGGGGAAGTGTTAGATGCTCTCATGATTATTTGAGCATTTCAATAGGATACCATATTTAAAACACTGTAGAAATGTAAAGCAAGATCAGATAGTGGCTTTCATTTTTTGGGAGTCTCTGGGTATATCATTGGAAATGGTATGAGAAGCTTCATTTCAAACTTTCCTGTGCCTGAGAATCACTTCTGGAAACTAGTTAAAAAGTAAACAGTTGGTGGGTCACATACTATTGATGAGATTCATCTTATGAAGCTGCAGCTTCATTTATAAATGCTTTTAGACATTGTCTTTTCCTCAGCAAAGGCCTGGTTCATTTACAGTGTATTTGATTCATATGGTACAAAGGTAGGAATATTGTGATGAGTATATTTTCTTGATCTGCAGAAAATGACTTCTTAACCCACCTGTGGGAGTCCTGCACTCTAAACTGACTTTTCACTGATGGCCGTAATGCGCCTTAATCCACACACGTTTTTATCAGGTTTTCCTGACAACCTACATCAAGAATCTTTAAGCAGCGTAATTTTGTCTCTCTTAATTGAGCAGGACAACGTGAACAAGATCCAGCCCCAAACTGAGACTAAGGGATGGGGGGTTTTAGCTAGTGAAGCTGTTCAAGCACAGACAACCTTGTAAGTTCATGAAATAAAGTGAACTTGCTTCCAAGGATGTCAGCTGAGAAATCCATAAAAATCCCTGCTACACAATTAACATGGAAAGAATTATGGTTTGAGATAGACTTGTACAAAAAAACATGATTCTGGGAGAGTTGCATTTTTCTGAGGGTAATAGCTATGCCATTCTACCACTAGAAAGGGGGAAACGGGAGAGGGACTGACAGAATTCTCTTCTGCTGTTATTCAAACTATGTGTTTTTGAATTTGCCTCCAGCTGATGAGAGTAATGTTAGATTTAGGACACATCACTGAAATGCCAGCTGGTTGCTTCCACTAACAAATATATGGAAATAGCTTTCGAGGTATTTTTTTAAAGCATCAAAATTTTACTTTTGTTTGGTGAGGGATCAGAACTACAAAGAAAAGAAAAAAAATGTAAACATTTGGGCCATAACTCTGGGATTTGACTTACAAATCTAATTTTTTTTTTTTTTTTTTTGCGGTATGCGGGCCTCTCACTGTTGTGGCCTCTCCCGTTGTGGAGCACAGGCTCTGGATGCGCAGGCCCAGCGGCCATGGCTCACGGGCCCAGCCGCTCCGCGGCATGTGGGATCTTCCAAGACCGGGGCACAAACCCGTGTCCCCTGCATCTGCAGGCAGACTCTCAACCACTGTGCCACCAGGGAAGCCCCCACAAATCTAATTTTTAATAAGCATCATAAAGCATTTTGATCTTTTGAGCAATACGTCATAGTGAAATAGAAACTGAGTTTTCCTTTCTGTACACGTTAAAATTTCTGTTCTAATACTCAGATGCCAACTCCCTTGATGTCTATAAATATGCATCCAAACATTTAAGATTAAATGAACCATGTAAAAATCAAAGCATACTGCTTATGCACACACAGAATGTGCATTCATTTAAAGAACTCAAACCTACCTTTGCCCAGTACCTAAATGCAATCACCAAAGGAACCAGCTTTGATTCTAGTTTTCCAAGGGCAGTTAAATGATTTGTTGTCAGACAAGCATTTTCATTTCCTGCACTCACTTTACAAAGAAGACCACTGGTGGGGGTAGAGGGTGAGAATGGGAAGGAAAAAGAGAAAGTATTATACAGGTATCAGGTGTCTTTTACACCACCACCAACTAATTTACACTGATAGTAAATACTTCTAACTCACTAAACCTTTATGGGTCATCTCAATATTGTATTAAAAAAGATAGGGCAGCTGTCTTCTAAGTAAACTTTATTTTTCAAGAACTAAAACTTCATGTTTTCATATATTAAAATTATTTTGGGGGGAAAATGCAAGTAAGGAGAATACTGTAAAATCTTTCAAATGGGAGTATGAATTCATCTTTATAAGGGCAAGAGTGTTTTCCCTAGCTGGAGGAATCTGCCTAATGGCAAATCATTACAGCCTACAAACTACCCATTTACAGTGGTAATGGTAATGCTTCCAGATGGAGAGAGAGCCGGGTGAACTGTTACTCAGCACTGTTTAAAATGCTTCTAAAAAGGATGGCAAATAAAGGTGATTAGAGCAAGTAACTATTTGACAGAGGTGTTTTTTACTGAAATGGGTCAAAATGCTTCCTACCTATATTTTTTCTTTTTAAGTAATTTTACTCTTTTAAAAATAAAACACTTTTTCCTCTTGTGTTAAACACCAACAGTAGACGGAGAATGCTAACAGGAAGCTTCTGAAATTAACCACATAGGAGCTTACAATTCTAGAAACTGGACATTAAGATGGAGTAAAGTACAAGTGCTTTTGGTACTTAATAAACAGCTTAAAGAAGCAGAGACCTTTGCTTTTCTCTGCACACCACCACTGGCACCCTAGCGTGGAAATCTGCGTCAACATCAATAAAAGAGTCTGGAAAAAGAAAAGAATATCAGATAGGTTAGTTAACTAAGCCTTTGTTTAAAAGCACAACTAGATAAAGTACAAGTACCAGTTGTGAATTATCTGTTTGACCTTTTGAAAGACCATTACAAAATAAGGTTCTCAAGAGATGATTATGAAATAAAAGTGACTTGAAAAGGAAAAAAGTATTATATTCAAGAATCAAGTAATCACATTAATTTAAAATCCTTATTTTGAAAAACTAATGTCTGATTAGAAATGACTACATTATTGAATTAGAACATTTAAATGTTACGTGGGTAACAATTAGAAATATGAATAGGACATTAAAAAAAATTGCTGCAAAAGCTACTAAAATACATGGGGTCAAAATACATACTGACTGAAGTAAGAAGAAATGTTTAAATGTTTCATTCAATCAAAACAAAAAGGATGGGAAAGACTAATTCAAGGGATGAGACAATTGAATGAGGCCTACGGAAAGCACATAAGCCGCCAAGCCCCAGTTGGACATTACTCTGGACTACTGATAAACCTAACTGGGAACAATGATTTGTTGATTCATTCATCTGGGCTGGGCCACACTATTTATTATTTGTAAAGTACTAATTTAAACCATAGAATTAAAAAGATTACCCTTTAGTTTTTTACCCTCAAGAGTAAATTTTACATATTTTAATTCTTTTTACTCTCAGCCTAGGGCTAATATAATCTTTCTAAATTATGACATTATCACCAAGCTAAAAGCTTTACTTACAAAATAATTATTCTGCATAGTAGGACAACTAACAAGACTCTAATTAACTTGCTAATGATTTATGGGCATTTCCTTTAGTTTTTTGTTTGGATATTACCCATATAAGTAAATCAAAAAACATGACTTCTTATTTTCAAAGTTTGAGAAATAAGATATTCAAATTATAGACAAAAGAAAAATTTAAGAGCAAAATGTGGAAAGAATTTGGCCTTACCACTGTTCTTTAAACATTCTTGGACAAGTAAGAGAACATCTGGCTGAGACATCTAGGAAATAAATCAGTGAATATATCAAATAATCCATAAGTACTTTTGCTTCACTGAGATAATACACAGTCGTTTGAAATTACCCAAATTCTTTTCCAAATTAGAAAGCACCTTGCTACCAGAGTAAAGGAATTAATCATTGTGCTGTGTGCACACATCAGTCAGACACAGAGAGATGAGCAAAAAGAGGATGAGTGTGGGCAAAAAGAGACCTACTATGCAGTTAACTCCTGATTCACTAATTCCCGAGGTAATTAGCCTCTCAGCAAATCTCAAAGTTGTGGCTAGAGGTTGTCAAACTGTTAACAATATTACTTCTCACTCTGTGAGACTACTTCAACAGATTGCTTACCCGGGTCTCCACTTTAGTCTTGCCTTTCTCTATTAATCTTTGCTCCACACAGGAACCAAAACCACTTAAAATCATACATTAGATCTAGTTGTGACCCTCCTTAAAACTCTCAGTCTGGCTTCTTAATGCCCTTAGGTCAAAATGAAATTCTGGCTTCCTGTACGTTGGGCCCCAGACTACTCCTCTATCCTAATCTTAAACTATTCTTTCTCAAGGTGCCTTCACCACAGCCCTTACAATTTTCCCTTTAGCATGCCTTGAATAGGTCAAACTCACTGTTTGCAAATGATGTGCCCTCAGGCTGAAACACTCTTTTACCCTTTCACTGTCCCCACCCATTTTCATCTTTTAGAGTTCAGTTTAAATGTAATCCCTTCAAAGGGGTCTTCAGGACAGCTATATCTACACTCTTTTATTTTCTCTCACAGAACCTTGTTTCCCTGCATAGCTCTCATTGTAATTAATTATACATACGTATTTACTTATCTCCTTCCCTAGTATGAATTCCAGGAGGGACGAATGGTATCTGTTTTGTCCTCTAGAACCTAGTATGGTGCTTGACATATACTCAAACTCACTGAATATTTGCTAAATGAATGAATGACATGAAATCAAAATAACTGCTATGCTGGTAAATTATTAAGCAGAATTTAAGGTTAAAAGAACAGTAAAATCTATTGGTCAGCTGACCAGGTAGCTATAGCAGTCAGCGATGGCAAGGAATGAGAAGTTGTGAAACAGAACATCTGGGGGAGGAGACTAGGAATCATTTTTATTTTTAAGTAGCAACACAAGTAAATGGGCATAAACCATTTGCAAACTGGCCTGCAGGAACCACCAGTAAGTAAATGGATAATCTACCAAAGTGCCTTCCAGTTTTTTTTTTTTTTTTTTTTTTTTATGGTACACGGGCCTCTTACTGTTGTGGCCTCTCCCATTGCGGAGCACAGGCTCCGGACGCGCAGGCTCAGCGGCCATGGCTCACGGGCCCAGCCGCTCCGCGGCATGTGGGATCTTCCCGGACCGGGGCACGAACCCGTGTCCCCTGCATCGGCAGGCGGACTCTCAACCACTGCGCCACCAGGGAAGCCCTGCCTTCCAGTTTTAAAGTTCTGACTTATCAACGTCTTTTTGAACCATGTTTAAACCAGAAATCTAGGCTAGGTGTAGTTCTTCAAAAGCATAATTATTTTTACAAGGTGGGTGTATATAAGGAAACTCAGGAACAAATTAAGCTTGCAGGTCATAAATGTTTATATAGATACACAATTTGAAATCTGAAACCCTTTCCTGCCATTGGAAAGTTGACTTATCAAGATAATTTAATCCTTTCAAGTTAACAGACCTAAATTACCCGATCAGATTCACATGGTTAGAAGACCAGTGTCTGAAGAAAGTATGAAAGATCTGTAGAATAAAAAGAAATGTTCTAAAATTGAAGGCATGCAGAAGAACATAAAAATGGCAATTTTAGGAAAAAAAATTATACTTTTAAAAACAATGCAGTTTTAGGAAAAAAAATCACACTTAAACTGTTTCAAGTATCTAAAATATATCCATATATAGCTCACATTTGGGGAAAAAATGAATTTCTGTACCACTCTGTGAAAATTCTAACATTTCACTTTGTACTTACAATGGCTGGAAATTGAATGTCAATGTTTATATCCGAATTTTTGAAACCCAATCTGCTACAGGATGACCCATATAATCTCAGAGAACAATCTAAAACCAAAAAAATTGAATAAATACAAGTCATAAATAAACTAAAATTTCTCAAAAGTTATTACAAGACACTGCTATTTCAGAAATGTAACCATCAATTAGAACTACACACAAAGGAAAAACAGTGTTCAAGTCTGGCATAAGCAAAGGACAAGAATGGGTGACTCTTTGCTCTTGTCTTCATTTTATTTTATTTAAAAGGGAAGACTGTATTGACTGCAGTTTATTTTAATAGCCACTCTTTTCGTATCAGTTGTAAAACATGTTAAAACTTACTTTACTATTTCATGTTTTGTGCAGAAAATACTATTTGAAATGATTTTTTAAATGTGGAAGTCGAAAAGGGATGCCTAACTTTGTCATACGTTTGTAAACCTGATAGTATGTATATACTGAAGAGTTAATACAAACACTTCACCTTTTTGAAAGCGTACATAGGTATAATTTACTATAAAGATCATGTTTCAGTAAAACAATCACAAAAATCAGCATAAAGTTACTTTTCAATATGAATACTCATTGTATTATGAAAAAAAGCTTAATTTAACATAATATAATCCCTTTAGGAAAAGTTTAGAAAATAATTATAGTATCACTGATATAACTTAAAATGTTAGGCAGCAAGAGATTCACAGTTCAGAGAAAGACGTGTGTATGTGTACCACCTATATTTATTTTACAGCATTTTTCCCAATGTTTTACTATTGTTGTGCCAAAAAATTACCCCTTCTCACCAGGGGACTTTGTATTTTTTTTTTTCCAGGTTTGTTAAGTCAAACAACTTCTTTGGGTTTTAACAGGTTTTCCATGACAAAGCACATTCAATTTTACAATGAAAATCTATGGCAAAAATCAAAATTACAAATGACTTCTCAGGAGCTTGTCTACAACATAAAGGATGAGACACCTATACAGGGGGATGAGCAGAATCTTGCCCTTTATTTTTTTTAACAGATATATATTAATATGAATCATATACTATATGAATGATCTTTCAGTAGAACAAACAGTTTTATGGGTGGTATGGCGATAAATTCAAATAGTGATTTCAACGCTGGCTGTGGATCAGAATCACTTGTGGAGCTTTGAAAAAAAATAGTTTTCCATGGCTCCACAGACATAACTTGGAAAAATCAATTCAACACTGCACAAAATCTCTTACAAATTAGTTTTGAAAGCTCATTTTAGATGGTGCAATTCTTTTAAGTGCGGTTAAATAGAACCTTTTATGGACACAGATAACCTGAAAATGACTCCAGGATACTTTTCTTTATTTTAACTCAAAATATTGTGTCAATGTAAATAGGTAGAAAGGTATGATGATCATTTTGTAATGTATAAAAAATACTGTATCACTATGTTGTACACCTGAAACTAATATATTGTAAGTCAATTATACTTCAATTAAAAAAAAAGAAACTGAACTTAGAGATAGAAAGTAAATAAATAAATAGAAAGGTAAACAGATATACAAGAGTCCCATGGTGCTCTAATAATACGGGGCATGTAAATGGACAGACACAATGAAACTCACAATGAAGACAGGTTAATGACAACATATGTAAAAGTCTTTGTTACCTTAGGGTAAGCCAGGAGAAACAAAAACATACAATAAAATTGAGAGCTTCAGGACATGGCAAATCAATTTCTATTAGGCAAAAATTACTACTGGTAGGAAAAATGAATGGGGTACTTTTAGGTAGCTAAAAAGAAAAACAAATCTAGAAAATACCTGGTAACTTGTGTTGGAACACATTTTCCATGATACGTTTAATTTCTAGTCTCTGTTCCAAGTTCTCATTGTGTAAGCCACACTCCTGTACCACTCTGTCAATGGCAATACCAATCGCATTTATCTGGGAGGGTGTAGGCGGGGGTAACGTGGTGAGCAACTCTTCCTCCTGCTTCTCCTTTTAATATCAATGTTGAGATCAAAAATGATTCACACAGTTTTTACCTTCTACCATTCACAGAGACAACACCCTGTACAGTATTCTGGAATATTTTTCTTAGCCCTCCTTCTCACTTTAGCTGTTTTAGTCTTCATCTTATCAAACACGCACACACTTCTTTATGCACATAAAGTGATAATAGAGGGAAGACAGGAATAAGGAAAAAGTGTAAAGAAAGAACTTTAGAAATAGCAATGGCAAATTATTTACTTTATTATTACTGACCTAAGGACATATATCTAGGTCCTACCATTGGCTTCATTCATCCTGATACTGTCCTAAGGAAATTCACAAGACTGCCCAGCAAACATATCTGACCAGTATAAAATATTTTGGTCAAAATAAATTCAGCAATATAAGTAGCAAAATTACTAATACCATAATCTTAAGGGAAGTCATAAAGATGACAAGTAATAACTGACAAGTAAACATATTTGTTTGGGTTATAGTAAACTTACCTTAATGTTTTTCTTGTGTCTCTTCTCTTTGATATGCTTATGAGCAAATGCAATGGATTCAATTAAAACATCACAGAGTTTGCAGGTGTACTTTGCTGTAGGGTAGTTTCTCGGTCGCTACAATTTGAATAGATTTATAGAGACATACACATAAGCACATATTTATAGAGACATATAGAGAGAAAGATGTACAGAGACAAAATACAGGTAAACAAAAACTGGCCAGGAGATGATTTCTCATTCACTTTAAAAACTGTTAATATAGTACTATCACTCTTTATCACTATGCTAATAATCATTTTTGAAAAATAATTCTTAAAAAAAAAGTAATTCTATTAAATCAAACAGTATCACTTTTGACTTGTAGTGCTTAAATATCAAAGTAGGATATATAATTCATCAAAGCACATGTTCCCAATTACTAATAGATTAAACCAAAACAAGGATTTTAACTAACAAATTTTAACTAACAAAAGGCTGTTACCCTTTTCAGCCTGTCAATGCAGTCTCTTTTCAATCGCTCCTCAGCCTGTTGTAAGCCCAGTAGCTCCTTAGTTGAAAGCACAGATTCATCAATCACAGGGCCTTCCAAGTCTCCATCCTGTTCATTTTCCTCATTTCTAGTCCTCCGTGGCTTCCTAGGTCTGGACCTCTGCTTCTTGTTTTCTTAAGTTAGTGGGAAAATATTATTGGCAATACTGAATAACACCACTCTGAGTAAAAAGCAGAACTTACATATTAATGAAATCGTGTGATATCTGAATGACATCTGAACACAGAGCAAAAGGAAAGGTATACCTCTCCCATGGATAAAATGCTTAAATACTCTTAAGCTCCTCACATTTGGATACACCAATCCACAGAAACCACCTTTTTGGAAAACTTAAAAGAATTCTACTTCAACCATAAAATTTGATTTTATCATCTCTTCCTGGTATACTGCTGAGCATACTCAAGCAATAGTAAAAATTATCCTTTGAAGTACACCTGTAATTCTAATGTAATTAATATATCATAATATACAATGTACATGTATCTAACGCTTCCTAGTACACCTGTAAGTATACCTGGTATTCTAATGAAAACTATCCACATCTGTTTTCATTTTTTATAAGTGAACAGTCTCAATGGAGCAAAGATGGACACTCTATCTCCAAAGAACTCAGAAATCAACTACATTCTTATCTGGAGTGAAAATCCATCACTAAATTGTAAATTTAGCATTCATATTATTGGGCCCTCCCCCACATTAATATCAAGAAGTCCAAGCCAAAACTGTATTTACCGAGGATAACTATTACCCATTTTATCTTTACTTTCATTTTAGCTTCTTTGAACAGCCTGCACACTGAGCATATTTCAAAGGAAAAAAACAATTAGCAGTTGAAATAAAAGTTTTCTACAAGTACAGACTAATTCATTTGTTTATAAACCCTGCTGCTAGTTCTACACTCCTTATAACTAATAAATGCATCTATTCCTTTTTTAAACTTATAACTTTTCAACTTCAGTAAAACTGAAGATGCTTGTGGGACTGATCTACAAAAAATTGTTTTTAATAGCTTTGGTAATTTCTATCAAGTTCTGAAAATGAAGCTACTAGTACCACATAAGAGTCGAATGAAATTCATTTCCGCAATGAAAACTGTGATAAGTGGACTGAATAGTTTTTAAATGGCTTACCAAAATTTACTCTCTGAAAATATAAACCTACTGAAATGCTCTGCCTGAGGCAACTGCCATGTCAAGTTTTCAGTGGAACTCATTATTTGTATAGCAAGTACAATGAATCAGTCGACTGAAAAGAAATAATGTCAGGAAAGGGACGTGTAGGACCTCTAATTTTAAAAACAGCTATCGCCAACAGCTCTAAAGGAAAAGCAGCAAGCACTGTACTCAAGCTACCCTGAGATGAATATAATGAAATTCTGCAAATACAGCAGCAATCAGAAAAATTAAACAAGTATTAGGACAAATACAGTTGTCTTTTTTTTTTTTTTAAAGCAATCAAAATGGGACAAATAGAATACTAAAAGGTAAGTAGTCAAAAACGGTCTATTGCTTTTTAACACTCCCCCTATGCCCAATTAAATTATCACAGTCTTTTAAGGACAGTACTCCTGATCCGCATAAACCTTTGAGATAAGCAATTCTTTTAACTCAGAGGTGTGTCTATTCTCATTTAATTTGCTTATCATTAAAAACTCTAAATAACTGCATCTGACTTCAGTTTTCAGGGCAAAGTTTCTTAGGCAAACACTCATTAAAGGTTTACACTAACATGTGCAACATCATCAGAGAAGTCCATTGTTAGTTCACAAAACAAAAACTGATATGAAACCAAATTCCTTTTTTCATCTCCTCTCTCTTGATCACAAAGGCTTCTTACTATATTTGCTATCATTTTTCTAGAAAGAGTGACTTTAATTTCCCTCCAAAGAGCACAGTTAACGCCTTACTTTATACACAGAAGTGGATGGCTGCACAAATTGTCTGATGATGACAATAACTGCAGCTACCAATACTGAGTATTTTATCATGTGACAGATGCAATGTAAGCACTTTATGTGCACTGCCTCAGATTAATCCCTACAGTGATCCTGTCATGGATGCTAATATTATCCCCATTATACAGATAGGGAACATGCTGGTCCAAGAAAATAAGTAACTTGTCCAGGGACACATGACTAAATCCAATAAAGGGATTTAAAACAGAGATTAGAGCATGGATGGAATTCTGAAATTCATCTTTCTATCTAACAGTATAAGAAAAATCCCTTCTTGTAGCAAACCCATTCACATCTAAAATAGACCAGAACTCCCTACCACTTAGTTTGTTAAAAAAAAAAAAAAAAAAAAAAAAAGGCAGGAACTGACAAGGCAATACAAACTTCTGAACTGAGTTTCATAGACCTGCATGGTAAAAACAGTTAAAATCTCATTGAAGGGAATCTAGAAAGGCAAAGCTGGGTATTGCTAAAAAAAATTCCCATAATTACTTAAAGGACGACTACCTGGCTCATCCCAGGCTTTCTGTAGTAATATGAATTCTCTGTATACAGTACTCCAAGTTTCTCATATTTCATTTGCATATGGTCCATTACTCCATTCACAAAGGACAAGTGCATTTGAGCAGATATTTTCCAGCTAAGATCATTAATGGCATTGTCCCAAATATATTAAATTGGCAATCTAGGATATATGAGGAATGAAGTAGGGGCAGTAAAGTAGAACTGAAAAATAGAAAGTTAGCATTAAAAAACAAAGCAACTCTAAGATAATTTTCATTATATCTTCTTGCATCATTTAATAAGATGATTAAGATATGTTTGATTTAAGGAATATTAAGATATTAAGTTTGATTTAAGGAATCAAACTTAATATCTTCCTTCCGTATTAAGATATAAGTTTGATTTAAGGAAAATTTCAGTCCCTTTAGTGAGATCCTTTTTAGGATCCTCTGAGTACAGTGTAAAGTTTATACTTTAAACTGAATTTCTCACTACAGTAAGCAATGTTATGCCAAAGCTTAATATTTTCTTCATGAAGATTTTTCAAGGGATAGAAACTGAACAGTCCTTCATTTGGAAACTGAAAGCACACACATATAATTTCATATATCGCAAACACAGGACTTTTGAATTGACTTCAACAAAAAGATAGTAAAAATGCAGGTCCTATTCAAAATCACTTAAGCTTTGCTTTTAAGACTAGGCAGAATATAGAATAAGAATATAGAATATAGAATACAGAATAAGAGGTTTTTGGTCTGTAAACAGTCTCTTTTATTATCTATCTGGTTGCAAACTTTTGACCTATAAATCTTTCTTTTGGTAATGCTGCTTAAGATCAACTTTTTCTTTTCTGAAAGACCAACAATTGGTAACTAAATTAGAATGTCCATGTCTCACCTGGACACTGTAATAAAGAACTACTTAAATATACACAAACTTTTAGAATCGAAAGGCCAGAAACTATGAATACGTGTTCAGTTCCCTCTGTCAGATTCCAGGCCGAGTTCATGGCCAGAGCAGCACAGTACTTGATTTCAGTTCCACTTCCTCATCTACCACTCTGCATAAACAAGTCTGGATAAATTTAACCTCTCCAGAGACACAGATACCTGCTTTGTATTGAATAAAATTGTGATTCTACCTTTGATACACCATGACAGAGCACTGCAATTCGTTCAAGTACTTTTTAGCTTAAAGATTTACGAGGCTGGTTGATTCTTCTTTTCTCCTGCTACATGGACAAAATCTATTCACCTTTTAGAAAAAGGTATAAATAATAACTCTGGGGCAATTATTATCAAGCACATAGGGTGCTTAGAAGGCTTTTGGTTTTACTGAAACTAAAAGGACAAGCTTTTATCTTATCTGAATTTCTGACTTTCTAAACAATGTTTTTCAACCTGTTTACCACGTTCACTTTTGAGAAAAAAAATCTTGCACTGTCCTTCTCTAGAGATTGAGATCCACACAAAAGACACATATCCCTCTGTAGCAGGAGATATATGCAGTCTACATCGTGTTTTTACATAGAATAAGTTTTTTTTTAAGCTTTATATTCTGTTGTTTATATTACAGATACATTCATTATTCAAGTACAAAATTAAAATACATAATTTAGAAAACACATACATACCCCTCAGAAATTACGATATATCCCCAGGGGGATATCATCACCCTCTTCTGTAAAAAGTACCAATGGGAAATATAGTTTTACTAAAGTAAAATAAGCCTTGTGGCAAAGTAAACTTTTAAAGGGAAATAAATGCAACATATTGAAGTTGCCCAAAAAACATGATTACAATCCTTAAAATAATCACATTAAATAAGCAGAAACTATGAAAAACTGGAACTGCATTGCAGAAAATAATAAAACTCATTTGAATGAAAAATAAAAGACATTGCTGACGTCAGGGTTGTAACTTGACAAGTTGGAAACATTACCAGGGCTTCCTGCTTCCATTTCTGACATAGTTTCGAGGCTTGTCAGGTCTTTATGAAATAGTCGTCTTACAGTTCTGCACCCTCTTCCATCTTGCCACCTATACCCATCTTCACTTTCTTGAAAAGAGTCTCTTCTTGGTCGGTTTGTAACAGGAATTCTAGGTCCAGGTTTGAATTCTCTCCAACTGTCTGAATTACCAGCAAGTTCATCAGATAGCCATCTTTTACTCTGATCTTTGTGGCTGTCATTTATCCAAGCGGGTTGACTGTAAATTGGGTTCTTAAATGCATATGGATTGCTAGAAACAGCATATGGTCCTTTTCTGGGGGTATTCCCATAGTTCCCTGGTGTTCCTTTTTTTTTTGGAAGGCCTTTTTCCATTTTACTGCCATGGCCTTTAGCATAATCATCCATTATTAAATAATCTTGTTGGGGGTGACCCCTTCTGAAATCCTCATCATCTGTAGTCCCTCGCTCTTTAGCACGCCTCACAAAATAAGGTTTTGTGGCATCTCCCATGATCTTTGACTTCAATTTTCTTACTCTTCACCTGGAAGAAGGCATTTTGGAGACCAACTATAACAAGGTATCATACTAAGTTCACAAAGTACCACACATTTATCGCACAGATGCTCAAAAGCTTGTAAGAAACCCTTCTTTTCCTAATTTCCATCACGTTCCAATAATTAGTGCGTTATACTAGAAGTTAGGAGGCTTAATTCTATAATATTCTTCATAGATATTATATAGATATAACAAAAGCTCTTTTCTTCAGAATCCCCCAAAGCCTCCCAAAACCAAATACCTCACCCCAAGCCTATACTTTAGAGAATTCCCCAGTCTTTTAAAAACAAGCTGGCAATTACTTTTAAGTGTTACTACAAACTAACCGAAACTTTGTAAACGCAGTACATCTCTCAACTCCACTTTTCAGTCCCTTCTACGTACCCCGGCACCTCGGCTCCGCTTGAGACTATTCAGAACGACAGGCTTCGATCTCTTAGGCTACGGAGGGCTCCCGACCAAGGCTCCGCTCTGGTCAGTGGGGCTGGCTTTCTGACCAAGGGACAACTCAAGCTAATCCCCCCAGTCCTCATCCTCCCACCCCAAACAAGTTTGGTTTTGTCACGAACAGCAATTCTCCCTCTTCGATCCCCATGGGACCGCCCCACCCCCGATCTGCCTCGTTTTCCACCCTTTGGGTCGGAGGCGGAGAAACAGGAGGCGTCTCCGCAGTCCTGGCCAAGAAGCCACCGCGGGGACCAGGAAGCAGGAAGTGACCTGCCTCCTCGATAGGGTTCCGGGGTCTCCCCGGCCGGACAAGGGGCTGGGGCCGAGTGCCTCCACCCAGATCCCTTCTTCTCCAGCCCCCGCAGGGTCTGACACAAAGTGAAGACGCGGACTCGAGCCCGACAGCTCAGTCCCCACCGGCTCGGGGGTTCCCTGGACCTCGCAACCGGGGAGAGGAGGCCGGCGGAGGATGCAGCCAACGTATGTCCTAGGCCGGGCCCACCCTCGACTGTGCAGACCGGAGAACCCACCCAAGACCCTCCCCGGACGCGAGTCTGACAGGGACACGGGGGGAAACGGTGCCCGTGAGCACTCACCACCTCCGCCGCGGCCCCCCGCCTCTTCCTGTCCCGGCCGGGCTCCCTCTCCGTGTTTTCCTCCAGCCCCACTTCCGGCGCTCAGCGCTGTCTCATTGTGCGCTATTAGAAGCCGGCCGTGCCCAAGTCCGAGCGCTCCGCCGCGCACGCCGGAAACTCCCACCACCCCGCCGCTCCCGTTTCCGCCGCCGCCGCCGCCGCCGCCGCCGCCGCGGGGGCGCATTTTCCGGCAGTCGGTAGTCGGGAGTTGGGTCGGGGTCGGAGTGTAGGCTCTTCGCTGCTGCTCGCTCGGGGCTGTCCCCGCCTGGGCTCCTCTCTCTCGTGGGCTTTAAAAGCACCGGGGAGGCGTGCGGAGGAAGCCTCTGGTTCTCTGCGAGAGAAGCGAAGCCCGCGGTGAGGCGTAGCCGTGTGCCCGGGTCGGGTCGGAGACTCGCTTTGCCCCTGGATGCTCCACTCCAGGGCAAGTTCAGCGTGGGTCCGAGGCCTCGTGGCGCTCGTGCTGTTTTTCTGATGATTCGAGTGATTGAACGTCTCAGTGAGGTCTTAATGGCCGACCCTAGCTTTTAAGCCTCCGCTGTTCATCCGGATCACAGTATGGCTCAGAGAAAGAAATGCTGTGCTTTTTTCTTGGATTGTGTACGGATTTGTTTCTCTTAAAAACAAAATCTGGTTTCGCAGAAAATGTGTAAATGCAAAGGATGACCAAGGAGGGCATTCATACTCGAATTTTCAAACGGAGAATATTTTAATGGAACTAGCAAACAAGTGGGTTCCTTTTTTCTCTCTCTCTTTTCCATTGACTTTACCTTCCTTGCTATCTGCAGTGTTCTAAATGCTTGGAAAGCCTCGAGCAACTAATAAAATTAGGGAGCTTTGAGAAAATGCAACAGTTTTGATTTCTCTTTAAGGGTATTTAAATATAAAGCCATGAGATTCTGTGGGGATAATGGTCTTAAAATGAACACATTAGTACTGGCTGTTGCCAGGCACTGTTCTGAGGGCTTTGCAAATAATTACTCATTTAATCCTCACAACAGTCCCACTAGGAGAATAGCATTATCCCCGTTTTAAAGATGGTGGGCGAAATAGCGTTTATTGTGAAGTAAATGGAACCGCTGGAATCCAAACCCTAATGAGGCAGAGTCTGTTTTTAACCACTGTCTATACTAAAGGTGATTTAAAACAGGTAGGTACAACTTTTGTTCAATGCTTTATCTAGATACTTTGGTTCTGAAAATACATGACAATCAAGCCAGTAATCTGACGGGCAGACAATGGCCTTTTATGGAGTCCAAAGGGAGTGTGATGATACATTATTACATTTATTATATGGAGGAACAGCACCACCACACCCAGCTGAGTAACTCTGTATGGAACAACCGGTTTAGGAAGAGTCACTCTTGACTGTCTAGAGTTCTAGAGGAGCAGTAGAGGACACATCTTTTTAAGAGTTTAAAATATTTTTTATTTGCATTTTCTTCAGTGTGTTTCCCAAAGCCTAACTTCTATTCAAAATGTACTTTTAAGATTCATCTTGAGGATAAATGAGGCTCTCTAAAACAAGATGCAATACTAATCAACAGATATTGACAGGTAAGATACCTCTTTCTGTCAATATTGCACTGTAATGGGAATTTAAATTGGTCATGGAGTTCATAAAATCCAGTTGAAAAGTTTGGTTTGATTCTTTTTTGGATGTCACTGGAGGGAATACTGATTTTCTCAGAATCTTTGCAGTGATTGCGTCATGGTCCAGACATATTTCCAACAATTTGGAGCAGAAATATGGGGGCTGTCTGCCTTAGAGGTCATTAACAAATTACAGAGGGCTAACAGGATCCCGTTTCTGCCTGCCGCAAAGTCTCTTAGTTTAAATTGTTTCAGGACCTTATATTTATGACCTAAGAAGTTGTGTAAAGTAAAGGAATTTTATTTCCAGTGCTTGTTTTCAAACCGTAGGAAAATCAGTGAGCTATTTTACGCTATGAACTAAAACCTAGACTGCTGTTCCAGAGTCAGCCATTTATTTAGGGTCATTCATCCATTTCGTTTTTTTCAACAGATGTTGAATTCCTGATATGTGCCTGATATATGAGAGAAATAGTCACAGTCCCTGTTTTCAAAGTGTTGAAAAATATGATAAAGGTAAAAAATGTCCTGAAATTGAAAATTTAAGACTTCACTTAGATGAATGTACTTTTTTTCCTCCTAAATTTGAGCTAATGTTACTCTGGGGCTCTACTTCCCTCTGGGAACTATGGGAAAAAAAAAATTTAACTTGCCAGTTAACATATCTCAAGTCTTTGCTAATTTAAATCATATCTTTGATGGTTTGGTCTCTTGGGTATACGCCCTATTGTTCAGATTTCCTTCTCCACTTCCTTTGCATGCTATCTGGAGATGTGACGATCTGGAGTCATATGATTGGAAAGAAGTGTGCCTAGATACACATCCACAGGCTCTTTGAGGGGGTCCTCTTGCTTCTTTGGTCTTTCTAGGCTCTGTCCTTTGCCTTGTTGCTGGATATCTGATGCTGAGGTCTGAGACTCATGGACTCGTGGTTAGTTCTGTCAGCTTAGTCCATCTCCAGTCGTTCGCTGTTGCCAGCTTGGACCCATCCTACTACACGTGATGGCATCATGCATCCCTCTTGGAATCTAGCTGCAACTCCCAGGTGATTTTCATTGTGGGTGGTCCATTACTTCCCCCCAGTTGGCAATCTCCTTGGCTACTTTGCTGTCTGTCTTCCTTGGCATCAAAAAGAATCCAGAGGGGCTTCCCTGGTGGCGCAGTGGTTGAGAGACCATCTGCCGATGCAGGGGACACGGGTTCGTGCCCCGGTCCGGGAAGATCCCACATGCCACGGAGCAGCTGGGCCCGTGAGCCATGGCCGCTGAGCCTGCGCGTCCGGAGCCTGTGCTCCGCAAGGGGAGAGGCCACAACAGTGCGAGGCCTGCGTACCGCAAAAAAAAAAAAAAAAAAAAAAAAAAAAATCCAGAAACATCTGGATTCTTTTCAAGAACACAAGGAATCTCAAGTATACCTGAAAGTGCCAATTTCAGTTCTCTGCTTGACTGTGTCCTGCTGTTATTTTCACACTCCTGAAATCATCCCATGTTTCTCTTCGGTAGTCTACTTCCCCCATGTTCCAGTCTGGGGATGGGCCACATGTTTCAAACTTTTCCCTCAACTAATCTTACTCTCTGAGTGATGGAAAGTTCTGCTCCCCTCCCTGTTGCCACGGAGACTAGCAGCCCCATCTTTCCTTCCTCTCCCTACTTCCAAGTTTCAGCTGCCCCTTTTCCCATGGAAACTGAATACCCAACTCCCAGCTATTTCTTAGGTCCCGTTGCCTGCTTCTCATCTTCACAATTATCAAATGCTGCACTCTAGACTTTTTTAGGTTCCCCACAGCCCTGTCCCCCACGGCTTTCCTGGGGTCGAACTTCCCAAGAGGCCTCTGAGTATCCACTGGATCAGGAACCTGAGAATATCCCTGGGCTCATGTGCTACCCCCTAAAACCTGCAGCCCTCCCATTGCAACTGAAGGCTGAGGGTTACCTGAGGCTTTTAGAAGTCATCTCTAGGCCATCTTCATCTTTACAGACCCAACCCCCAAAAGACACCAGGAAGCTGCTGCCTCTCCTTGCCAAGCAGCCCAGCACAGATGAAGTCCTTTCTCCCAGCACTGGACACAGGGCAGTGATGGAGAGAAATCAGGACTGGATTATTCAGAAGAAAAAAAATCCATATCTCCTTCAAAAGGAGATATAGCTAGTGGTGGGTAGGTCTGTGGCAGTGTTGGTGATACAAAGATGGGAGAGGAAGGAAGGAAACTTCTACTGTTTGTGTAACCACTGGGCTGAGCACTCAGTACTTGTGTCTGATTGTCTTCTCGCAGTTCTACAATTTGTGAGTTAGTTAGAAAACTGAGGTTCAAAGAGTAGTCATAGGCTTATGGTAACATGGCTTTACCGGCCTATTCACAACGTGACCACAGCCTTGTAGACTTCAGTGTTTATATTCTTTTTACTCTACCATGCACCAAGCTCCTGTCCCCTGACTGAGCCCTCACACGATCAGGAGCTGGTGTTCCTTTCTGAATTCTCTGTTTTTGAGACCACTCTCTGCAACTGCGATTCATTAGTCTCAGGCTATAGATCCAGCTCTGCCTCTACTTTGTTTTGATCTTCAGCAAATTACCTTCCCTCCTGATATTCAGTTTCTAACTGTAAGCCCAAGACAGGGAACGTGATGCCAAACATCCAGTCACTATTCTTGACTGATCCTGAAAAGCTCAGTTATTCTCGTGAGTAATTTATTTTGGGGTGTGCATTTTAATAATTTGTTTATATATTAATAATTTGTTTTATTGATTATTTTAAATCTAAGTAAAAAATTACATTTTATATATTTTGAGGTTTTACTTTTAGATTTATCTTCTATTTATGATATTAAATTCCTCTTTATAGTTGTGGTATAAAATCTTCTTTTAAAATATATAAATTAGGATAACATAGGGAACTCTACTTAATGCACTGTAGTGTCCTAAATGGAGGGGATATATGTATATGTATGGCTGATTCATTTTGCTGTGCAGTAGAAGCTAACACAACATTGTAAAGCAACTGTACTCCAATAAAAATTAATTTAAAAGATATAAATTAAAACATATCCGGGCTTCCCTGGTGGCGCAGTGGTTGAGAGACCACCTGCCGATGCAGGGGACACGGGTTCGTGCCCCGGTCCAGGAAGATCCCACATGCCGCGGAGCGGCCGGGCCTGTGAGCCATGGCCGCTGAGCCTGCGCGTCCGGAGCCTGTGCTCCACAACGGGAGAGGCCACAACAGTGAGAGGCCCGCGTACTGCAAAAAAAACCCATATCCATTTAAAGAAAACTAGTAATAATTATTGAGAGATGTCAAAAATCATGAAGACGATATACATATGATTGAACTTTGGGAAGCACTGGACCCAAGGGAGAGAAGAGATAATGCCCAGAATTAAACATTGAGGCTGTCCAGCATTTAGACATTAAGAAAAATAAGAGAAGCTGATAAGACCAAAAATGGAGAAGCTTCAGTGATAAGAGGGAATTTTTTTTTAACATCTTTATTGGAGTATAATAGCTTTACAATGTTGTGTTAGTTTCATTGTGAATCAGCTATATGTATATACATATATTCCCATATCCCCTCCCTCTTGCGCCTCCCTCCCACCCTCCCTATCCCACCCCTCTAGGTGGTCAAAAAGCACTGAGCTGATCTCCCTGTGCGATGCACTAGCTTCCCACTAACTATCTGTTATACATTTAGTAGTGTATATATGTCAGTGCCACTCTCTCTCACTTCGTCCCAGTTTACCCTTCCCTGTCCCTGTGTCCTCAAGTCCATTCTCTATGTCTGCATCTTTATTCCTGTCCTGCCCATAGGTTTATCAGAACCATTTTTTTTAGATTCCATATGTATGTGTTAGCATACAGTATTTGTTTTTCTCTTTCTGACTTACTTCACTCTGTATGACAGACTCTAGGTCCATCCACCTCATTACAAATAACTCAGTTTCATTTCATTTTATGGCTGAGTAATATTCCATTGTATATATGTGCCACATCTTCTTTTTCCATTCATCTGTCAGTGGCCACTTAGGTTGCTTCCGTGTCCTGGCTATTGTAAATAGAGCTGCAATGAACATTGTGGTACATGACTCTTTGAATTATGGTTTTCTCAGGGTATATGCCCAGTAGCGGGATTGCTGGGTCATATGGTAGTTCTATTTGTAGTTTTTTAAGGAACCCCCATACTGTTCTCCATAGTGGCTGTATCAATTTACATTCCCACCAACAGTGCAAGAGGGTTCCCTTTTCTCCACACCCTCTCCAGCATTTGTTGTTTGTAGATTTTTTGATGATGGCCATTCTGACCAGTGTGAGGTGATACCTCATTGCAGTTTTGATTTGCATTTCTGATAAAAGAGAATTTCAGAGAGTGTAATATATAAAACTTTTCTCTGAGCTGCTCTGGCCTGATGGATGCCAAATGTACCAAAAATGCTATGTCAAGACATCCAGGGGGGGCTTCCCTGGTGGCGCAGTAGTTGAGAGTCCGCCTGCCGATGCAGGGGACACGGGTTCGTGCCCCAGTCCAGGAAGATCCCACATGCCGCGGAGCGGCTGGGCCCGTGAGCCATGGCCGCTGAGCCTGCGCGTCCGGAGCCTGTGCTCCGCAACGGGAGAGGCCACAACAGTGAGAGGCCCACGTACTGCAAAAAAAAAAAAAAAAAAAGACATCCAGGGGTTCCGTTGGGAGGGGAGGATCCCCAACCAGCCTAGGTTAAGGCATTTAACTAATGACATTGGGTGGGGTTAACACAGTGACTCAAATTTCCAGAAGCAGTCCCAGCTAAGTATCATCTATTGCTTTGAAACTATTCTCTCCTGAGCCAAACAGGTAGAAATTGAGAAGGGAGAAAGGTAGTGAAGAGGATGGGAAAGTAGTATTTAGAAGTCAAAGGTGGTGGAAGTGGGGGAAAGCTTCGCAATTCAGAGAGAGAAAATGAAGCCTAAATTAGGGCTGTACCAACCATATGTAAGGAGAAAATATAGGTTGAAGAGTAGTCTTCATTAAGAAAATGGAGTAGACTTTGATTAAATAAAAATAGTAAATAAAAAATATCAATGGCTCTAATCTTGAACGGTTCTAGTATTCTTGAACTGTTGTACTTTATCCCCTGGGCATGGAACAGACCACAGTGCTTCTCTGAGTGGGGCTGCCAGATAAAATGCTTGGGACATACTTATACTAAAAAAGAAATTGCTCGTTTATCTGAAATGCAGATTTAACTGGGTGTCCTGTATTAACTAGTTAATTTTGTTGTTGCTAACTTTGACTGTCTCCAATATCTTCCGGAGGCTTTCTGCTGGAGCTTGAACTCTTGGCAAGGATTCACCCAACTAAAGAATACTTACTGGTTCTCAGGTTATCTAAGTATATCTAACTATGCTGTCGTCTTGCAGTGACCATATGAAAAGCTCCCTTTCTCCCCCAACCACACTGTATTTTGAAAAATAGAAAACCTATAGAAAATTTGCAAGAAATATACAATGGATATCTATATATCATTTATGTAATTCAACAATTTTAACACATTTTCTTCCTTTCCCTCCTCCCTTTTTTCCTCCCTTTGTGCATATGTGTAGTGTTTAGCTGAACCATTTGAGAGTTAGTTGCAGATATCTAGACACCTAGGCCCCCAAACTCTCAGCATGTATCTTTTAAAAATGAGGATATTTTCTTCTGTAACCACAGTGCAATTATCGCACTCAGGACATTTAATATTGACATAATACTACTTTCTAATATGCAGTCCATATTTAAGTTTCTGCAATTGTCCCAGTAATGTCCTTTAACATTTTTTTTTTTTTGGTATTCTAGATTTGAGCAAGGATCATGCATCGTATTGTATTTATTTTCATGTCTCTGTTCTTTAATGTAGCACAGGTTGACAGTCTTTTTTTTATTATTCATTATATTGACATTTTTGAAGAGTCCAAGTGCATTCTTTTGCAGATGTCTGATTGTTTCCTCATGGTTAGACTTAGGGTAAACATTTTTGGCAGGAATACTAATAGGTGATATATCACACATCTGAGTGTATCACAACAGAGGATATATGATGTAAATATGTCCTTTTAATGATGATCAGTTGGATTATTTGATTAAGGTGTTATCTACTGTATTTCTCCATTATAAAGATTCATTTTTTTCCCTTTGTAGTTAATGAGCGACTTGTGATGGGATATTTTGGACTGTGTGAAGATCCTGTTTCCCCATATTTTTCCCAATGGTTTTAGTATCCATTGATGATTCTCTCCTGAAATCAAATATTAATATGGTAGTTGTGAAATAGTGACTTTCTATTTCTATCATCTCTTTTATGTTTATTAGTTAGCATTCTTCTATAAAGGAAGTCTTTCCTTTTTCCTCCTAATCGCTTTAAAATTAAAAAAAAAATCAGTGTAGACTCATGGATTCTGTTTTATTCAGTGTGTTATAATCCATTCCTGTCATTATTCACTTTGATGCTCATATTGTCCCAAATTTGGCAAGTGGCAGCCCCTTAAACGGGTTCTTATATCTCTTTGATGTATCTTCCTCAGTATCGAGTACTTCCTTAATTTCTGGCACTAGAAAATGCTCCAGGCTCACCTTGAAATTATGCATTTTCCCAAAGGGTTTGGGGAATGGTGTTTAGAAAACAAGCCCTGGGTGCCATGTGTGCTCATTGCTCTGGGGTGGAATTGCTTTTAGGTCCTCTCAATGGACAGTACTAGAAACACTTTTTAAAATCCATGAGTTCATAATGATACTCTAATTGATATCCCATCCAGTAGTATAGAATTCTACCTCCATTCCATATTTGTCTCTTTGTTTTCCCACAGTGAACTCCCTGCTTCCTCAAAACATCAATATATTTACTCATTTGCTCATTTCTATAACATACACAAAACAGTTTCAGAATTACTTCACCAGCATTATCCAAAACAAGCTTACCAAGTAACGTTTGAGATTTTTCTTTGTCCTTGGAATATATCCCGCTGAAAGTGTATAGTCAGAATAATTTGTTATTATGTTCAGATATTTTTTGGATTAATTCTTTTTTCTTGTATTATTAACTTGGTTATAATCAAGGTAATTCATTTTTTTCACTTTCACTTTCAGGGCCTCCTACCTACCCATTCTTGTTGATTTAATTTATTTTTTTTAATATGTGAAATGCTTAACATGATTCAAAATATTCAGACAGGTCCTGTCCCCTTTCCATCTCTTCAATTTCCCCCAACCCCCATAGATAAGCATATTTGTTTCTTGTTTATCTTTTTTTTTCTTTTTTGTAAATATAAATGATACATGCAGCACTATTTACAATAGGCAAACATGGAAGCAACCTAAATGTCCACCGACAGATGAATGGATAAAGAATATGTGGGACATTGGGACTTCCCTGGTGGGGCAGTAGTTAAGAATCTGCCTGCCAACGCAGGGGACGCAGGTTTGAGCACTGGTCTGGGAAGATCCCATGTGCCACAGAGCAACTAAGCCCATGCGCCAAAACTACTGAGCCTATGCACCACAACTACTGAGCCCACGTGCCACAACTACTGAAGCCTGCACGCCTAGAGCCCGTGCTTCTCAACAAGAGAAGCCACTGCAGTGAGAAGCCCATGCACCACAACAAAGAGTAGCCCCCACTCGCTGCAACTAGAGAAAGCCCACATGCAGCAACAAAGACCCAACGCAGCCAAAAAAAAAGAATATGTGGTATATATATATATATATAATGGAATATTACTCATCTGAAGAAAAGAATGAAATAATGCCATTTACAGTAATGTGGATGGACCTAGAGATCATCATACTAATGAATCAGAAATAGACTCACAGGGACTTCCCTGGTGGCACAGTGGTTAAGAATCCGCCTGCCAGTGCAGGGGACATGAGTTCAAGCCCTGGTCCAGGAAGATCCCACATGCCACAGAGCAACTAAGCCCGTGCACCACAACTACTGAAGCCTGTGCGCCTAGAACCCATGCTCTGCAAGAAGAGAAGCCATTGCAACAAGAAGCCTGTGCACTTCAACGAAGAGTAGCCCCACCTCACTGCAACTGTAGAAAGCCCGTGCACAGCAACGAAGACCCAATGCAGCCAAAGATAAATAAATAAATTTATAAAAAAAAGAAATAGACTCACAGACATGGAAAACAAACTTACGGTTACCAAAGGGGAAACGGGGGAGGGATAAATCAAGAGTTTGGGATTAACATATACACACTACTATATATAAAATAAATAACCAACAAGGACCAACTATATAGCATTGGGAACTATATTCAATATTTTGTAATAACCTATAAGGGAAAAACTTTTCAAAGAATTTTGGTGGTTTTATGTACACAAGTAGTTTTGTAATGTATTAGAGGGCAATGACCTTAAAGCATTATTTTGTAACAATATTGCAAAACAGTTTGATATGTGAGGTTAAAAAAAAAGTTATCTGATTTGAATAAGTCGTGTATTTGCCTTTGCAATTTGGAGAAAGGTTAATAATAATCTCTTTATTTGGTGTTACAAAAGGCTCTCACTTTAACCTGTGAGGTACGTTGGGCAAGGGTTATTACCCTATTTTATAGACGAGGAAAGTTGAGACAGAGAGGTTTGGGGAATAACCCAAAGCCCTGTGACTAATAAGTGCCAGAGTCAGAATTAAAACTCAGGCTGGGGGCTTTCCTGGTGGCGCAGTGGTTGAGAGTCCGCCTGCCGATGCAGGGGACACGGGTTCGTGCCCCGGTCCGGGAAGATCCCACATGCTGCGGAGCGGCTGGGCCCGTGAGCCATGGCTGCTAGGCCTGTGCATCCGGAGCCTGTGCTCCACAACGGGAGAGGCCACAACGTGAGAGGCCCGCATAACGCAAAAAAAACCAACAAAAAACCCTGAGGCTGTTTGATTCCTAATTCAGTATTTTTTAAGTAATGGAAGACTACTGAATTATGAATTTACATACTGGGCATTTGTGTTTTGATGGTGGTTCAGAATTGAGAGTTTTTTTGTATGTTGCTGGAAAATTAATTTAAAAATACTAATTATTTAAATGAAATCAGTAGGTTAACAAAGTTAATTAAATGTTTACTTTTCTGATTTGGGGCATGCTATTACACAAGCTGTCATTGATTGGTAGTCAGTAGAGATGCCGAGGAAAGTGGAAATAAAGTGTAAACAGGGGTCTCATTTGCCATTTTCAGACTTTCTTGGGGGTTCCTGTCAATTTCCCTATGATGACTTCCTCTTGCCCTTAAGATAAAGACTGACAGCATCACATGGTCTGCAGTCTCCGAGGAGCCTGTTCCTTCCCTGCCTTCCAGCGTCATGCTGCCCATTCTTCCCTGGGTCTCTTTTCCCTAGCCACACTTTGCCTTCTCTCAGTCTTCAAACCTGCCACCCTAGGGCCTGTACACATATTCTTCTTCCTGGGCTGCTTTTCCCCCCTTTCTTCACCCAGTTAACATCTCATCACTCAATGCTCAGATCAGTAAGATCAATAAGATCACTTATTCAGGGAAGCTTCTCTGATCTCTCTGGCTGGGCCAATCTCTCTGTTATATTCTCTCATAGTATCATGTGCTCCTCCTATATAGCACTCCTCACAATCATAATTTTACCAATGTTTGTGCAATTTTTTAAAAGAGCTTGTTATGAGGATTCTTTTTAAAAAATATTTATTTATTTGTGGCTGTGTCGGGTCTTACCTGCGGCATGCAGGATCTTTGTTGTGGCGCGTGGGCTTCTCTCTAGCTGTGGCACGTGGGTGGTGCACAGGCTTCTCTCTGGTTGTGGCATGCGGGCTCCAGAGCACGTGGGTTCTGTAGTTGCGGCATGCAGAATCTCTAGTTGTGGTGCGTGGGCTCAGTAGTTGCAGTGCATGGGCTTAATAGTGTGGCGTGCGGACTTACTTGTCCTGTGGCATGTGGCATGTCACTTCCCTGACCAGGGATTGAACCTGCATCCCCTGCATTGGAAGGTGGATCCTTAACCGTTGGACCACCAGGGCAGTCCCTTGTGCAATTACTTGATCAACGTCTGCCTCTCCCACTAGTGTGCAAACACCAGGAGAGCAAGAACTCTGGTTTGTCACCATGGTGTTCCACAGCCTAGTGCGGTGCCTGGCACACAATAGGAGTTCAACCAATAATGATGCATGAGTGATGGTGTGCATGGTTGCAGGTATGCGTGAACCCAGGCAGTTCCCTCAGCTTGGCATGCCACTTTCATACATTCTCATTTTCTCTAGGTCTTTTTGAGCTTTCCATACCTGCTCATGACATTTTGAGCCTTTAGTAGGTACATGCATGTTTAATCACATTGCCTCTCTAGCTCCTGATTCTGCATGTGTATTCTGTTTTGTAACCTCTGAACTCAGTAAGTTTTCATGGGTTTAGTGGTATTCGTGAGAATTTGAGGAGCTGTCTCCTCCATTGCTACCCAGCCTCCCATCATTTCACTGACTCTTCTTTCTTCTCTCTCTCTTCCAATTACCTCTTCTCTCCTGACTCTTCTTCCTCTTCCACTCCAGGAGTGTCACAGGCATCTTACCCCATGCAGGATAATTTTGCAGAAGCTATGGTACCAGCCAACATCTGTGACCCTGTAGGTATCCCCTACTCTGAGTGGACTGACCCAGGCCTTTTCCCAACAAAGATAGACCTCGTGGAAGATGAGGTCTAGTACTAGCTACTATAAGTAATAACAAAATAATACATCATTATGTTACATTACAATGGTATCATTTCTGGTCAAGTTTGAAGACTGTCCAGTGCTCTAGGCCATGGCATTGGGGGAGAGATTGGTGAAAGGGAGGATGAGAGGAAAGGAGGGTAATGAATAACTTTCTCACACTTCCTAAGGTGTGTTCTTCCTACCGCTGTCCTATCTCAGGTCCTTCCTACAGTTACTTCCAGCCACCATCTGTCTCCCCATTTCTTCCATCAGATAGAAAAGATCACATTCTCAAGTGTTCCTCTGAGGACATTTGGGCAAAATCAGATTGAGGACAGACCATTTTAGTATCTGGAATCACCAGGTAGTGCCCGTGGCCAATTCAGGGAGTCCGTATCGTAATGTGCCATCTTCCTCTTGCAATCACTTGAGCCTGTCAGAGTTTTCAAAGTGGGTATTTCTGGCATCCTCAGTTCTTCTTTCAGGTTTTGTTGCATTTCCTTACCCAGAGCTATTTTGTACAAGCATTTCTCGTGATGTTGTCACTTTAGGGTCTGAGGTTTTGGTGCCTACCCTGGAGAACAGGTGTTCATAAGTGTGAGCCTTTATCTAGATAAATCAACAACAAACGGCCATCCCACTCCACCCCAACAGTTCTGGAGCCCTTTTTGTGTGCCAGGAGCTGCACTGTGGCGGTTACCTGCATTATCTCCTTATATTCGTACAGCTGCCCTTCAAGACAGACCTGACCATTATCCTCATCATGTAAGTGTGGAAACTGGGACTTAGAGGGGGTAGTAAGCTTGTCCTAAGACACCCAGCTATGAATAGCAGAGCCAGGATTTGAACCTCTGATTCACACCAAAACCCATGAGCCTAAATGTCAAGCTATTTACCATGCCTGGGGGAGGAAGGTGTGAGGAATGAAAACCAGTGTTTTGTTAGGTCAACAGATTTGTTTACACTCTCTGTATAAACTGAAATTTCGCCATAGGAGTCACATCAGAAGAGACAGTAAGGCCTAAAAACACATTGGTGAACTTGACTCTGCCTTCACTGCTGTTAGTTCTCGTTTTCACTCATCAATGTCTTACTTTTCTCTTGCCATCATCTTTTTGTTATTCATTAATCAAAAAGCCTTAACCAGCTGTCTTTCGGAATAACTCTTTTTATAGTTTTCTAGAAAAAAATCTGCTTCCCTTTTCACTTTTTCCTAGGATCTCTTTCCACAAAAGGCCGTATCCCTGAATTTGTATCATTCCAGGCATTAGAGAATCAAGGTCAGAAACCTGTGTAGGTTTTTAAGATTATTTACTTCCTTCTCCTCCCCAAACACACACAGACACACACATGTTGCTTTGCATACTCATTATTAAAAATACAGACTTAAAGACTCTCAGAGGCAGGTGGTCAATTAATTAAGATGACTTCAAAATATGTTGAGTTTGTGTGTGTGTGTCGGGGGTTGGGAGCTCAGTTGCGGTCTCTAGATCTAGATCTAGCACACCGTGAACCAGCTTTGGGGCCCACTTACAGACCACAGAGGTTCATGCAGCGGGAGGGCTAACGACATCCTCCCTTCTAGAAAAATGGAGTGACTCAGAATACAGATGTTTCGCCTACCCTTGCATTTGCAATTAGGAGCTGGCTCGGCAGTTCCCAGGGAGTCTTTGAATCATCTGTTCTTGTATTTTCTCATGCCGCTGTTCTTTTTAGAACAATCTAGGACGTGTCAGCTGAAAAGAAAATTACTTGCAAAGAGAGAATGGCTTTTTATGTGGGGGTGGGGACAGAGAGTTCTCTTTCTCCCTCTCTACATGGGAACGTGGTGGAGAGAATGAGCTAATAATTGTCAGAGAAATAGATGAGTTCTCACAAACCCAGATACCTGGAGAACTTCATGGAATGAAGGCAATTTAAAGTAACTTTTAACTTTACGCCTGGTGTGTATAAAATGACAAAGACATGATCATTTCACTTTAATAAATAAATACTAACACAAAGGAGATGAACCAGAGAAACCTGAATTTTCGGGCAGCCTCATGAAGTAAAAATAAACTGAGTACCTATTTTGAAATCATTTTTGATGCAGTGTGCCCCAGAGCTGTGTCACTGCTGGTATATATATATTTTTTTCCATCTACATAAGAGTGTCCCAGTCCAAGCAGACCCTGGATTTAGATAAACAGATGGTTTGTTTAGATGAGGTCCTGTATTGCCCTGGCACAGGAGAAAAGACCTTATTTTTTTTTATCTGTCAAATATTTATCTGCATAAAGCATTTTGTAAGGCATTAAAACCTGGTTTCCACACTCATATTTTATTACCCCTTCATTTCCTGGGATTCTGGGAGGCGTGGTGGAATCAGAGACAACAGTAATAGTATCACAGAATTTTAGAGCAAAATGTACTTCAGAGGAATACTCCTCAAGTGTTCCTCAAATTTATGTTCATGGACTGATGATAATTAGGACACTTTCAGCATATGAACAGAATGAAAAACAAAGAAACAAGAAAGTGATTTTTGCATAAAGCAAAATGTATTCAATTTAAAATGAGATTTTAAAAAAGAATATCTGTTCTACTTTTCTGATTTGGAGGGGAATGAAACCTTCATTCTCTACCTTTTCTTTGCTGCCCCCTTTCTTGTGAAGAAAACTAGAATATGTCACCCCAAAATATGTCTCTTTGACAGAAAAAGTTGTTTTGAGCTGAAAGCAATTAAGAAGCAGCAAATGTAGGAAAAGCTCCCTGCTTTCTGCCTAAAGGCAGGGTATAAATTCTTTTTTTTTTAATTTTCAAATTTTTAAACTTTTTTGGCACAGCTTGCAGGATCTTAGTTTCCTGATCAGGGATTGAACTTGGGCCACAGCAGTAAAAGCCCAGAATCCTAACCCCTAGGCCACCAGGGAACTCCCTATAAATTCTCCTTTTACTGGAGATAGACTCTTATCAGCCCAGAGACACCAGAAGAATCTGCAAACAAATCTTACTCCACTAGTGTCCTCCCATATGGTTACCTCCCCACAGTTTGCTGCTCTTGGAAGTCTAAAACTGCTTTCCTTTGTCCTATCATTTCTCTAGAGATTTACTGTTCTTGGTTGAAGATGCTATATAAGCTAGAGTTCTAAGCCACCGCTTTGAGTTATTCTTCATTTAGATTTCTGCTGACTGATGTGAGCTGCATGCTTTGTTTTTCTCTTGTTAATTTGTTGTTGTTGTTGTTAAGAGCCCCAGCTGAAAGCCTAAGACAGGTAAAGGTAAAGTTTTGCTTCTCTTGCCCCTGTTGGAGGAGAAGAGGCTCAAGAAACTGAGACCCAGATGGGGATCAAACTATCACTTTGGTCCTGGGCTGGGCAAGGGCTCAGCAACACTCTAAATCCAGTCCAGAGGGCAGTCTTCTCCCTCCCTTGCAAACAAATTCAACCGGGTCCACTCCACAAGGCTGATCTGACTCACACCCAGTCACAGGCAGAGAAGGTGGAGCAGAGATAGAATTCTGGATTGCTAGACTGGGCTGGGCTTAGCCTGCTTAACTGCACAAAGAGACATACAGGTGCAGTGAACTCTCACCCAGACCTTGCCCACCAGTGAACTACACCCTGTGAATGTCAGCTCATCGATCAGATTAGGTGCTTCTCTTCCTTTTGGATGGCAAGAGCATGGAGTGGAAGCTCTCTTCCCAGCATAGGCCTAGATGTGGAAATATTGGAGGAAGAGCCTTCCTCTATGAATCAAAATGGAGAGTTCAGAAGGGCTGGGTTGGCTATAGAATTTAGTAAAAGAGCCTCGATGCTTTGACGGTCTCATTGTTTCTGGCATCACTGCATAGCTAAGGGCTGGAAGGAATCATGGAAGAGAATCGTACAACGGTGTTTGTAGTTCTACAAGCAGGCTAAGAGATTTTTTATGATTAAAAGTTTTAAAATTGTAGTAAAATACATATAAAATTTGCAATCTTAACCATTTTTAAGTGTACAGCTCAGTGATATTAAGTACATTCACATTGCTGGGTTACCATGACCACCATTCATCTCCAGAACTTTTTCATCTTCTCAAATTGACACTGTGTACCAATGAAACAATAACTCCCTCCTACCTCCAGATCCTGACAACCACCATTCTACTTCCTGTCTCTATGCATTTGACTATTCTAAGTACCACATATAAGAAGAATCTTACTTATCCTTTAGTGACTAGCTTCTTTCACTTTTAGCATAATGTCTTTAAGGCTGATTCATGTTGTATCATGTGTCAGAATTTCCTTCTTTTTTAAGCTTGGCTAATAATTCCACTGTATGTATATAACTGTTCTCTATGGGAACTTGAGCCAGACCCTCAACGTGGCATCTGGTATCCGTTGTACCAATAGTTCTGGGAATGGCCTAAAAATGCACAGAGAGTCCTAGCATCTTCCTGAGCATAGAGCTGGGGAGTGGAAGAAGATGTGGGATACATTCTTCACCTCAGCTGAGAAGCACAGATAGGGCAATCAAGGAGATACAGGAGTGCCACAATTTCCATGGCTCCTCTCTCAGGATCCATCCCATTGGAAGCTTGCATGTGGATGGTACCTCTAACCTCTGGCTTGCTCCTAAAAGTGCCTTTGGTGCCACTGAGATCCATGAGCTTCTGTCTGTAACACTCATGAAAGAGACAATTCTGCTGTCAGGATTGTGTTCTTGAGAAGATTTGTACCATACAGCAATCTGAGAGAGAGAAAATGTTGAACCTTAATGTCTTCGGACTTTAATTGACCCAGGTCAAAGGATTTCCTGTTTGGAATTCAACCTCTCTTTGGAAATGGAATCGTTGATGTAGGTTTAGGTTAAAATTTGGGCGTTTATGTGTTGCTGGCTTTGTGTTATTTAGGGTATTTTAGACTTTTGTCTGGTGTTCACTGCAAGGTCTCTGGTGAGTGATGTTGAGTATTGAATGGAATATCATTTGGAATGGAAAACAGAAAAAGCAATGACTTTTGGCCTATAGTGTATATGGCCTTAAAGTTATCTTAACATTCTGTTTTGACCTGCTTCAGAGTCTTCTGGGGCAGTAGCTGAGCTGCCCACTTCTCAGCCCCCAGAAGCAGCCACCAGGACAGGTGTGGGGAGCACAGGCCCAGCTCCTCTAGGCAGAGGAGTCACCTTCCCTGACACGCTGCGCTGCATCTGACTGGCGTCAGGCGTGGTTGCTAAACCCAACTCCTCCAGAGATGCCAGCTAGCATCCCCTTATTCAGCTTTCTGAGGCACCCTATTACTCTGTGGAGCACTTGGCACTTGACCAACCCCGTAACAAAGTGGTTTTGGGTCCTCATTTGGATCTCTGTGTCAATTCTTCACTGATTGTAGTGAGGGTGAGAGGAGGGGTGGGGTGAGTAGATGGTTGTAGTTGTCGACGTCTTGAATTTATTTTGCACATAAAGGGTTGGCAAGCCTATGTTAATCCTTAAAATTAAAAAGAAATTTTTTTTTCAAACTGACCCATGGACTCATTGTCTGGAATCCACTACCTTAAAGACCACACAGAACTACATGATCACTTTATAAATGAGGAATCCAAAGCCCGAAGAGTTTACTTGCCTGTGGTCACAGACAGTGACCAGCTCTTTCCTCCAAACTATTTAGAAGTCCCATCTGAGATGTAGAACCCCTTGTGCATTCACCCAGTAGGATGCACAGCGCCATGATATTTGCTCCAGGACACACAGTGGTCTGGTGGAAGGTGGGAGAGACCTCTGGTCCTGGGCTGCCATGACTATCATGTCCATGACATGGGAGGCTGAGATGGGAAAATAGGGTAAATCCAGCTTCCCTCCTTTAAAGCCACAAAACGGTGCAGCTGAAGATAATACCTGGTCCTATCTATACCACAGACATATTGGGAGGACCAAATTAGATAACGTATGTGTGAATGCTTGGAAAATTTTGCTGTGCGATCTGAAAGCAATGTTAGTGTCTGGCTGGCAAGACCTATTTGTGTGAGCACTTGTAGAATCAGCAACATTTTACAAATGTGCTTCAAGCACCAGATTTTCAAATCAGCCTTTGTATCTCCATCTAGTGAAGGCCCATCCATGAGATACTTGAAAACATTCTTTTTCATTGATTTTTGAGTACTGAATTCAGCTGCCACTAATGTTTCCAATCAGTGTAATGAAGTGTGCCATTGTCACACAGACATTTTTCAAATTTCAGATAGAGAAACATCTTCCTTAAGCTTTCCCTTTCTACAGCCCTTCTTAAAGATTTTGCTATCTTTTCCTGTCATCTTCTAACTCCTAAGTAATTTTTTAAATGAGCTTTTCAGAGTCTTTTATTATACTGATAAGGTTCAGTAATTCAGTTATCATTTTATCTGTTTGAGCCTGGTATTGGAAAGATAAGACATCTAGTATAATTTACAAGGAGGAAAATGTAGGAAAAGGAGAAATTTTAAACATATTAAATAGCAAGAAACAAAACAACCTTTTATAACTTGCTTTTCTTGCTCTAGAACATTCTTTCTAAGATTTAGCCTGAAGTGAGGACCTATCTCTTCTCTAGTTTGCTTTGTCGTCTCTAAAACGTGAGTTGATTCTATTACATGTTTCCTATCGGTACCTCTGTTTCTGATGTCAGAATTTGACTTTCAGAACCACTGTTGAGTTGAGTGCCAGTAATTTTTAACAAGTGCTTGTCTCCTCGGAAGGGAAGTGTCCTAGTCCATTCAGATTGCTGTAATGAAATACTGCATGGCTTATGTAAAATAGAAGTTTATTTCTCACTGTTCTGGAGCTGGAAGTCCAAGATCAGGGTGCCAGTGTGGTTGGGCGAGGGCTCTCTTCTGCGTCACAGACTTCTCCCTGTGTCCTCACATGGTAGAAGGCCCGAGGGAGCTCTGTGGGGTCTCTTATATGGGCACTAATCCCATTCATGAGGCCTCTACCCTCATGACCTAAGCACCTCCCAAAGGCCCCACCTCCTAATACCATCCATCACATTGGGCGTTAGGTTTCAATATATAAATTTGAGGGGGACACAACATTAGGTCTGTAGCAGGATGTGTTGAAAACCAGCTGGTAACCTGTGAATGAAAATGTGATCTGCCCAGGAGAAAAGGTATCACTGTCATAATGCAAAACAAACGTTACAAATACATCTTCTTGTCCATTTCTAAAGTGCCCCCCATGCCTTCATTTATTCAATAAATGTTTATTAAATGCATGTCATAATGTACCAGACATTGCTCTAGACACGGGATACATCAGAGAACAAAACAGGAAGAAAAAAAAGGCCAAGATTTCTGCCCTCCTTGAGCTTATGTTCCAGTGCTGGTGGACAGCTTGTGTAACAAATACCCTAGTTGTCCTGTGGGAAAGGAGGCGGTGGGCATCAGGGAAAGGACGAAGCAGGGCTGGGGAGCAGAAGTGTGTGTGCAATGGGGTGGGATGTGGGGTCAGGGGGGACTGAGATCTCTAAACTGCCCAAGGTGTGCGGGCCTGGCCTGGTGGTCCCTCCCAAGGCTGATCAATGAACGACCACCTAACCCTGGCACCCCTCACCTTCCCCTTTTCTTTTCTTTCCTCTTTCTGCCTTGGTTCCTTGCATCTTCCCCTATATTTCCCTGTCTTTCTAGGCTCTGTGTCTCTTATTCTAACATTGCACTGCTTTCCCTCTCCATTTTCTTTTCTTGTGTCTATATGCCATCTTTAGTCTTTTTAGTGTCTTTATTATTATGTTTCCCATCATCTATGACCCTCTCTCATTCTCCTCCTCTTTCCTTTGAATTTCTCCTTCTTTCCCTCTTTTCTCCACCCGCTTTCCAACCTGTCACACTGGAAAGAAGGAAAATACCACCTTAACGACCTGAGTATGTGACTGGAGTGAAAGGGCCACGTGAGCCACAGGGACGTTGGGAATACCAAGCCTTATCTCCCACCTTGTTTCACAATAACGTGAAATATAGTCTAATTTTTGAAGTATGATTGTTTTTCGTAGAATTCTTACTTAATGCAAAGCAAGAAGACCATGGTGGGTGTAGTTCCCAAGAGTTTATTCTGCAATAAAACAGGCTTTGAATCCAGATAAGTAAGCAAATATTGATAGTACACATTCAATTTTTTTTTACAGAGCCCAGAATTCTTTTTTCTCCACACTAGGTGGCAGTGGAGTCAAAGAAAGACATTCAAAGCAGCTTTGGTGAGTTTTCCCACAAAGCTGGATGGGGATGGAGACAGAGCAAAATCTGTATAAAGAGAAAATTAAATTACAACAGAGGTGTGATATGACACTAACACGTCACATTCTCATTTTGGAAAAATGTGTTTGGGGCTGTGTCTCTTTACAGAGTAAGTAAAGCATTAGAGATCTAACTCCTAATAATACATGATGTAACTTTTTGTTGGCAAAGTGAAGATTTTAATTTGAGTTTGTCCTTAAAAATAGCTACTAGGTTTGTTAACATATATGTATATTTCTGAGTCTTTTTTCTGCCACTCAAGATCAGTTAGGTCTCAGAGGACATTTGCTGTGAAAACTGGAAACCCTGAGGAAATCAGCTCTTCAGTGGTTTTCATATATTTTAGTAAGAAATTTAAGAGTAATATACTCAAGATTCTCAAAATAACAATAACAATAATAAATATACAGAGGGGAGATAAAACAGATGTGTTAAACTGTTAGCAATTGGTGAACCTAGGTGGAAGGTATATGGTGTTCATGGTATTGCCCTTGTAACTTTTCCAGAGCTTTAAAATTTTTCAAAATAAAAAGTACAAAATGGAAAAAAAGCTAAAAAAATTCTTATTTGTGTGGGTGAAGAACTGGAAACACATTGAATGTTCAATGCTTGGGAAATAGTTAAGACATCTTAAAACATTTGTTCAGTGGAATATATATGTCCATTATATGATGCTGACATGTGAAAATGCTTATGAATCAATGGTGAATGAAAATGGCGGGCTATAAAACTTTATACGGAGTAGGATCTCATTATAGTTGGAAAAAACACACCTTCCAAGAACTAAAAATAAAATCTACTTTACCAAGATGTTAATCTCTATCTAGGTACTTGTATTGTGGATGATATTTATTTTCATTGTGTTTTTATGTGTTTGTATTTTCCCCAAGTTTTTATTATGAAATTCTTTAAATATTCAGAAAATTTGAAAGATTAATACAATGAACATCCACGTGCCCTTTACTTAGACTCAACAGTTGTTAGTTTTCTCATATTTACCCTATCTATATCTATCTATATGTATCTATGTATCTGTCTATCTACATTTGGAGTTGGCAAACTAAGGCCAAGGCCAAATCTTGCTTATCACCTGTCTTTGTACAACACTGATAAATTAAAGAAGGGTTTTTACATTTTTAAGCAGCAACATTTTAACTAGTTATACAGTTATCTACAAAATATCCTTGATTTTTTCTTTTGGTCTATAAAGCCTAAAACTGTTACTGTCTGGCCCTTAACAGAAATATTTTGCCAACCCTGGATACACACACACACACACACACACACACACACACACACACACACACACAGACACATATACAGTTTTTGCTGAATCATTTGAAAAGCAAGTTGCAGACATTATAACATTTCTCCTTCAATTACTTCATTAATGCACCTCCTAAAAATAATACTCTTACTTAAACATAATACTGTTATCTCACCAAAAAAAAAGAACAGTTATTTCATAATACCATAAAATACCCACCCATATGCAAATTTGTGTGACTGTGTTTGCAAACTTTACAAAATGAAAATGCATAACTTTATAACAATAAAAAAATTAAAAAAAATCATATGTTACGTCAACGTGAATTTTTAGCATCAATTTTATTATACAAGGGATTTAGGAAAATTACTCTATGCAGCTACTCCCCTGGGCACTTCAGCGTCAAAATTTAATGTGTTTGCAGGTCAAACAGCTCATATTCTATAACGCATTCAGTGTTGGTGGTCATATTATTGTTTCTGTAGTTGTAGGCAGGAAAAGGTATGATGCTGTGTAAATTTTTCTTTGCATTTAAAAATATCTCTAATATCTCTAATAATTTCGGAAGCTGGGTGATTGGTATATGGGAGTTTGCTGTACTATTTCTTCTACCATTTTGTGTATGGTTAAAAATTTCCATAATAAAAAATGTATGTATATACAAATCAGTACAGTAATAGTCTTGACTTGTGACCTGAATCTGCTAAGGCAAAGTTGCTTTTAAAATATGTCAGAATGCTAAAACTTAGATGTGAAAATTGTGTGTGTGTTTGTATGAACCTTTTATTTTAGAATAGGAAACCTGGTAGTTATGGCAAGCAAAACATAGAAAGATTGGCTTAAAATTTTGAATGGATTTTGAGAAAAGGCTACTTTATCCTTTGGGAGCCTTGTTTTTGTAAACATTTCATTTTTTGTGGGATGTGAATCATGTGTTGGAATCACCTGATTTAGCTGTGGTATAACTAAGTCTGGAGGGTTTGGGGGACACTCTGTTTTTAAACTTCCCCACCGCCAATCATGATTATGGTTACATGAGATTCGTGTCTTGAAAAAAGAGATCTGTGTTCCAAAGCTCTGGAATTATTTAAACCATGTACTTTGTAAGCTCATCTTTGTTCTGTTTGAGCCGTAATGTTATGTCTACTTTTACCACAATCATGTGGATAAGGAACTGTCAGGTCAGGTCCTCTCCCATCATGCAACAGTTTAGAATGTGCTTTACAAAGTCAATTGAAAGCTCTCTTCTCGTTGCTTTATGAAGAAGTCAAAGATAAATATTCTAGTGCATTTTTTTAAAATGGAGATAATCACATTGTGTTTTTCAGTAAGGAAAAGGTATTAATAAAAATTTGGAAAAGAGTTACAGTGGGCCCTTGAAAACCTTTGTGGTTAAAAAATGTGGTGCTATTATATTTTTGCAAATGTAAAACATACAGATTTTTCATGTGCTCAGTGAGATACAGAAAGTTATTAATTATGGAGTGTTAAATTCACGGCAGCCAGACGTGCTTGAATTTGCATAATAAATATTCATTCTTTTGGAAAGAAATTGTCACAGAACATTTTCTTCCCGTTGAGTAGGAAATGTACATGTATTACCCCTTCCCCTTTGCATGTTCTCCTTATTATAGGATAATCTACTTTCTGTCACTTCTTTATCATATTAATATAAAATCTATTTATGTATATTTGGCTTCATGTGGGTTCATAAAGCAACTTTTCATCTGTTAATGTCATTTTTCCAACAGATGGCTTCTTTCCTTCATCTTTTCATCATATATTTATTTGTCACCTACTACAGTTGATTCTTATTACTCACAGTATTATTATTTTCTACAGTCACCAGGAACACTGAACTACCGATACTAAAGCATTACTCTTAGGGAAAATACAGAATTAGGGTCCTAACAGTCTCTGGTCACACTTCTGTAAATTGGTCAATACATAAACTTGTTTTATGTATGTTTTTGTTTAAGGAGACTTTATTTAATATATAGTTGACTTATTTACATTGAACTCACAGCCAACAGCACTAAAACTCATGCCTGAAGGAAGCTTATCTGATACACATACTTTCTCAGTAAGGCACATCACAGACTTCTTGCACTTAGGAATACTGGATAGCACTTTACTGCGCTTGGGGGTCATTTTAAACAGTGAAATCATCAATAAAAAGCACAAAGTTGTGAAAAATGTGTCACTAAATAGACCACGGAAAGGACATAGTTTGTATTAGGAGAGCTGAAATAAGAAGGCAGAGCCTTCTTGAACTGCTGTGAGGAAAGCATGTAATACTGTGCTTGGCAAGTAGTAGGTTCTCAGGTACGTAGGGTTGGTGCAGGGATGGGTAGCTTTACAGAGAAGGTGACTTTTTTTTTTTTTTTAATTTATTGGCTGCATTGGGTCATCGTTGCTGCACGTGGGCTTTCTCCAGCTGCGCCAGTGGGGGCTACTCTTCATTGCGGTGCGTGGGCTTCTCACTGCAGTGGCTTCTCCTGCTGCGTAGCACGGGCTCTAGGCTCATGGGCTTCAGTAGTTGCAACACGCGGGCTTCAGTGTTGTGGCTTGCGGTCTCTAGAGCACAGGCTCAGTAATTGTGGCTCGCGGGCTCTAGAAAGCAGGCTCAGTAGTTGTGGTGCACGGGCTTAGTTGCTCCGCGGCATGTGGGATCTTCCCGGACCAGGGCTCAAACCCGTGTCCCCTGCATTGGCAGGAGAAGGTGACTTTTGAGCTGAGCCTTGAAGTGTGAGAGAGGTGTCCATGGTGAACTGCTGGTGGGGTGTGTGTGTGTATATTGGGCTTCTAAGCCCTTTGTGGTTTTGTACTTTTATGCCCCCTTCTAGTTAAGCCTGGTGCTGGGAACATAATAGTTACTCAGTTAATAAATGTCGACAGGTTAGTTGGGTGAGTGAGTAAAAGGCGAAGGGTCCCTTTATGATCTCTTTGGTATCTGCTTCTTTGCTAAGCCACCTATTTTCATAACAACACATATCTTTGGCACGTTATACACCAATCTTTGGAGATTTAGTCTGTAGTAATTGAACAAGAGATGGTACATACTTCAGCTAAGAGTTGTATACTTCCAAATTGATTTTGAGTAAGAATGTGGCTGGAAAATTGAAGACAGGAAGAAAGAAGATAAGAAAATGTGTGTGTGTGTGTGTGTGTGTGTGTGTGTGTGTGTAGGTTGGTGTGTGTGTCTGTGGGTGGGTGTGGGAGAGAGAGAGAAAAGTGACATGCATCAATGTGGGTGAGTCTTAACAGTGTGCTATTAAGTGAAATAGTAATTTTCCAAAGAATATATGCAAATATGTCATCTAGAGAAACAGGGTAGCACCATAATCAAGGGATCAAAGCTAAAGTCACTAATGAGGGGCCTTTGGATGTGATTTACATAGCACATAGCATCACTTCTGTGGTATTCCTGCCATAAAAGTGTATCCTGAATGCAGTAGAAAGGAAACATCAGGAGAACGCAAATTGAGTGATGTTAACAAGATACCAGACAAATATTAAATGTCATGAAGAGTAAAGAATTGTGGAGGAAATGTTTGAGATTAAAGAAGACTAGAGACACACAACTGAATGTCATGTGCAAATCTGAATCAGATTTTTGTACTTGAAAAAACTGCTGTAAATGCTGTTATAGTAAGTCCCCTACATATGATCGAGTTCCGTTCTGAGAGTGCGTTCACAAGTCCATTTGTTTATAAGTCCAATAAAGTTAGTCTAGGTACCCAATTTTTACAGATAATGCCAGACACTTGAAGTAAGTTACATGATTGGACATGAAAATGCACATTCACATCTTTGAACGTTCGCAACTTGAAGGTTCATATGTGGGGGACTTACTGTATTGGGATAGTTAAAAATGGACTGTTGCTAAAGTATAAGCATAGTATCAATGTTAAATTTCCTCATTTGTGGTTATGTAAGAGATTTTCCTTATTCTTAGGAAATACACACTGATGTGTTAGGGCAGTGATCCCCAACCTTTTTGACACCAGAGACCGGTTTCATGGAAGACAGTTTTTCCATGGATCAGGCAGGGGTATGTGGGGGGATATGGTTTTGGGATGATTCAAGCACATGACATTTATTGTGCACTTTATTTCTATTATTATTACATTATAATATATAATGAAATAATTATACAACTCACCATAATGCAGAATCAGTGGGAGCCCTGAGCTTGTTTTCACTTGCCACTCACTAATAGGGTTTTGATATGAGTCTGCAAGCAATTGATTTATCATGGCCTCTGTGCAGTTCAACCTCTCTGCTAATGATAATCTGTATTTGCAGCCACTCCCCAGCGCTAGCATCACACCTCAGCTCCACCGCAGATCATCAGGCATCAGATTCTCATAAGGAGTGTGCAACCTAGATCCCTCACATGCGCAGTTCACAGTAGGGTTCGTGCGCCTATGAGAATCTAATGCCGCTGCTGATCGGACAGGAGGCGGAGCTCAGGTGGTAATGCGAGCGATGGGGAGCGGCTGTAAATACAGATGAAGCTTCGTTCACTTGCCTGCAACTCACCTTCTGCTGTGCAGCCCGGTTCCTAACAGGCCACAGACTGGTATTGGTCTATGGTCCAGGGGTTGGGGACCCCTGTGTTAGGGGCTAAAGAAGGAAGATATATGCAACTTATTTTCAAATGAGTTGGAGAATAATAACTCTCTCTCTACAAACAAATACATAAGTAAAATATAAATAATATATATCAGTAAGGCTCTATGGGAGTTTATGTACTATCCTCGAAACTTTTTTGTAACTTTGAACTTATTTCAAAATAAAAAGTAAAAGGAAATCTATAAAGTAAGGCTAAAACAAAGAAAGAAGTAGATAAAAGCACCATACCTTTCATAAACTTAAAAAACTAGAGTAAGACATTTTTTAGAACTACATGTAGAAACAATAAAACTGTATTAAAATAAAGGAAGGAATGATGGCCAGGATTCGGCATGGTGGATACCCTGTGTGGGGGAGCCAGGGCTTACGATAGAGGGCTACCAAATGTTTTGCCGTAGGATATTGTGAGATCCCCCTTTTTGTTTCAATAGTTGTTAGATTCATTGGTGCTTATTACATTATTAAAAACAAGAAATTAGAAAAAACATGAACCAAATAAAAGAGGGCCATGCATGGAAACTGCTGAGAGTGTTATGAAATATACAATATGATTAATCTATTGTTTTCATCTGAGGTCAGTTTAGAAAAAAATAGAAAGACAGGAAGTAAGAGAAGGAGGGAGGAGGGCAGAGGGAAAGAGAGAGAAATGGAGAAGTCAAGGAGCAGGGAAAGAAAGAGACATCAGGTCTTTTGAAGGAAAGGAAAAAAATAAAACAAGTCTGAAGAAAATAAACTGAAAAAATGAGGGAGGAAAGACTGAGCATATTTCTGAGAGAAGCGAAGAACAGATTGGAATAAGTCGAAAGAATGAGAAATGGGAATGCTGAGGCAGAAGAAAAGCCTACATGGTATTTCTGAACCACAAAAGGGACACTCTGTCTCCACAGAGGAGTGTCAGCCAAAGGGCCAGATTCCAGGAAAGGGTGATGTGGTTAAACAACACACCAAGGTTTGGTCTAACGGAAAGCTGACACTCAGCCAGCTGGGCTTTTCCAAAAACTTGGAGAGTTGTGGTCACTTCTGGCTTCTTCAATACTCCAAGCTATCAATTAGGAGGAACTGCTGGATTAACCTGTGGCCATAATCACCTATGATGGGGGCTTATGCCCAGATGCTTGTTATGGGTAATTGAAGGCACTCCTCTGGGAGCTGCCATCTTGTTTCAACCTCCGGTGCCCAATGTGGGAGTAGTGCATGCTGGGAGCACGCAAGGGAAACTGGGAATTGTGCAAAGTACAGATGCATTTATCAAGGAAAACTGTCACTCCTGATAATTGTCCTGCAGCCTCTGGGTGCTCAGTGATGATCAGCCAACGAATGACTGGCTTTGTCAGCATTGACATCACCAGAACACTCTGGAAATACTCAAGCTGCCTCAAAGGTTCAGTCTTTCCTCTGTTTTGCTCTATGACCTTTGGAAAGAAAACGAACCAAAGAAAATGACTCTGCTGGAGTGGGGGAGGGGTGATTCCCGCTTGCCAGGAAATTCAGTCTGCCCTAGTGAGGGGGAAAACAAGGACTTCTACGATCCGGTTCCTGCTTCCCTAGCCTTTTCTGTGACTGCTCTCACCTCGGATCTGTTCTTGTGTTGAGTTAATCACAGCCCCCTAAATAAATGATGATTTCCTTTTATCACTCCATCCATTTGGAATGTCCTATTTCCCTGTTTCTCTCAACCTGGGGAATGAATACTTTTTTTTAAGTTAACTAAATGTTCTGTTCGAGTGGTACTTCTTCCATAAAACTTTTCTTGATACCCTGTGCCTCTGACCATCCACATACACACAGAGCCTCTCACCCCTTGGGAATCTCTCTTGTGTTCTTTGGATGTCTTTCCAAGCGAGAGCACTTCACTGCATTGATTTGTCTTCTCCTACTTCTGTCTTTTGAGGGCAGAGCATTAAAATCAGTGCTCAGTGAATGTCGAGCAACTCTATGAATGAATAACAAGGCCATATTAGTACTTTACACCCCTTGCCTCATTTAAGCCTCACACAGCCCTGGAAGGTGGTTACTGTCAATATTATCATTAATCCTGTCCTTACAGATGAGGAAAATAAGGCTCACAGAGGTTAAGTTATTCATCCAAGATCATACCATTATTAAATCATAGAAGTTGGATTTAAACCTAGATATTCTGACTTCAGAGTCCTCCCATGACAGCATGGCCTCCTTAACAATCATGAGTTACAGGTGGGTTAAGATACTGAGCATTTTTACCCACTGTAACTATTTCCAGGCTAAGTGTAATCATTATGAAAGGTCTAATAGTGGTGAATGTTCATGAAATTTAAAACATGGGCTTTGCCTCAAGGAGTTTGAATCACTTGAGAAACTCCAACTAATATTTGGAGCATTTTGTGAACAATGCAAAATAATATGCATTCATACATGTATGTATTTTTGGCACTTCTATGTACAAGGTATCTTGCTATAAATTGTGAGGGCTAGAAAGAAAAATGAATATAATAACTATGCCATCCCAATTTTCTAGGATGGACTGGATTTTTTTAAATGATGGCTTTATTGAAATATACCATACATCCATATACCATAAAATTAACTCTTTGAAAGTTTGCAATTCAGTAGTTTTAAGCAGATTTACAGAGTTCTGCAACTGTTACCAGTAGCTAATTTTAGAACATTTTCATCACCCCAAAAGGAAATCCTGCACCCATTAGTGGTCATTTTCTCTTCCCCCTGACAACTCATTGAGCCCCTGACAACCACTAATCTACTTTCTATCTCTATAGATTTGCCTATTTGCAAAATAGATTTCATTTCTATGAAATCGATTCTATTTGTGGAAATGGCCGAGCTGATGATCCTAAGAGTCATGGAAATGCAATGGACCCAGGACAGCCAAAATATCTTTAAAAAGAACAATATGTGATCTTTCACGTCTGGTTTCTTTCACTTGGCATAATGTTTTCATCCATGTTGTAGTATATATCAATACTACATTCCTTTTAATGACTGAAAAATATTCCATTGCATGAATAGTATACACATTTTGTTGATTCATTTATCTGTTGAGGACAACTGGATTGCTTCTACTTTTTGGTTGCTATGAACATGTGTACAAGTTTTATTTAGTGTGGAAATATATTTTGATTTCTCTTAAGTTTATACCTAGGAGTGAAAATCCTGGGTCATATGGCAACCCTGTGTTTTATTTTTGAGGAACTGCCAAACTGTTTTTCAAAATGGCTACACCATGTTATATTCCCTCCAGCAATGTATGACAGTTCAAATTTCTCCACATCCTTGCCAACACTTCTTATTATCTATTCTTTTTGATTATAGTGATCCTAGTGCATGTGAAGTGGTATCTCTTCGTGGTTTCAGTTTGAGTTTCCCTGATGCCTAATGATGTTGACATTTTCTCATGTGCCTTTTGGCCATATGGCTTCATTAGGAATCTGTTTATTCAAGTCCTTTGCCCATTTATAATTGGGTTGTTTGTTGTTTTACTGTTGAGTTGTAGGAGTTCATTTATTCCACATACTAAACCTTTATCTGATGTGTATATATATATACTTTTTTCTCCCATTCTGCATGTTGTCTTTTACTTTCTTAACAATGTCCTTTATGCACAAATGCATTTAATTTTGATGAAGTCCAACTTATCTACTTTTTCTTTTGTTGCTTATGCTTTTGGTGTCATATCTGAGAATGCATCGTCAAATCTGAGGTCATGAAGAGTTCCCCTCTTGGAAGATTTTCTTCTACGAGATTTATGGTTTTAGCTCTTTAGGACATTGATCTTCTTTTAGTTGATTTCTGTGTACTGTGTGTGGTAGGGATCCAACTTTATTCTTTTGCCCATGGATATCCGGTGGTCCAGGATCATTGTTGAAGGGACTATTCTTTTCCTAATGAATGGCCTTGGCATTCTTGTCGAAAATCAAATGGCTATAGATATATGGATTTATTTCTGGTATATAAACCAGGCCATAGATGTATGGGTCTATTTATCCCATTGATCTAAATGTTTAGCTTTATGCCAATCTCACATTGTTGGGTTTTTTAAAAATTAATTAATTAATTAATTTTTGGCTGTGTTGGGTCTTCGTTGCTGTGTGCGGGCTTTTCTCTAGTTGTGGAGAGCAGGGGCTACTCTTCTTTGCGGTGTGCGGGCTTCTCATTGCAGTGGCTTCTCTTGTTGCGGAGCATGGGATCTAGGCACATTGGCTTCAGTAGTTGTGGCTTGTGAGTTCTAGAGTGCAGGCTCAGTAGTTGTGGCACACGGGCTTAGTTGCCCCGCGGCATGTGGGATCTTCCCGGACCAGGGCTTGAACCAATGTTCCCTGCATTGGCAGGCAGGTTCTCAGCCACTGAGCCACGACGGAAGCCCTCACATTGTTTTGACTACTGTATCTTTGTAGTAAGTTTTTTTTTTTTTGGACTTGCTGCATGGCTTGCAGGATCTTAGTTCCCCAACCATGGATCAAACTGTGCTCCCTGCAGTGGAAGCGCAGAGTCCTAACCACTGGACCACCAGGGAATTCCCTGTAGTAAGTTTTGAAATTGGAAAACATGAGTTTTCTAATTTTTTCTTTTTCAATGTTATTTCGACTGTTCTGGGTCCTTTGCATTTCCGTTTGAGTCTTAGGATCATCAGCTTATAAATTTCTGCAAAACAAGGTAGCTAGGATTATGAAAGAGATTATGTTGAATCTGTAGATCAATTTGGGGAGTATTGCCATCTTATAATATTAAGTCTTCTGATTCATGAATGCATTTCAATTAATGTAGGTGTTCTTTAAGTTTTTTAAATGATGCTTTGTAGTTTTCAGGGTATATTCTTACACTTCTTTTACTAAATTCATTCTTGAGTATTTTTATTATCTTTTATGCTATTATAAATTGAATTGTTCTTTAAATTTCATTTTTGTATTTTTCATTGATAATGTATAGAAATACAATTGATTTTTGTATATTAATTTTCTATTCTGCAACATTGCTGATTCAGTTATTAGTTCCAATTTTTTTTTGTTTGGATTCTTTAGGATTTTCTATATACAAGATCATGTCACCTGTGAATAGAGATAATTTCACTTCCTTTCCAATCTGGATGCTTTTATTTCTTTTCCTTGCTTAATTGCTCTGGTTAGAGCCTCTAGTACAATGATGACCAGAGGTGATGAGAGCAGACGTTCTTGTCTTGTTCCTGATCTTGGTGGGAAAGTATTTAGTTTTTCTTCATTAAGTATGATGTTAGCTGTGGGATTTTAGTAGAGGACCTTCATCAGATTGATGACACTTCCTTGTATTAGTTTTCTGAGTGTTTTTATCATAAAAGATGTTCAATCTTGTCAATCTCTTTCAAGATGATCATGTAGTTTTTGCTCTTCATTCTATTAATGTGGTGTACTACACTGGTTGATTTTCATATGTTGAATCAATCTTGCATTCCTAAGATAAATCACTCTTAGTGGTGGTGTATAATTTTTTTTATAAATGGCCGGGTTTGGTTTATTAGTATCAGGTGAGGGGTTTTGTGCCTATATTCATGAAGTATATTGGTCTGTAGTTTTCTTCTCATGATGTCTTCGGTTTTGGTATCAGGGTAATACTTGCCTTATAGTATAATTTAAAAGTGTTTCATATTTTATATTTTTTGAGGGGGAAGAATTTGAGAAGCATTGTTAATTCCTCTTTAACTCTTGGGTAGAATTTACTAGTAAGGCCATTTTGGTCTTATCTTTTCTTTGTAGGAAGTGTTTCAATTACTAATTTTATAGCAGAATCTGTATTCAGATTTTGTATTTCTTTTTGAGTCAGTGTTGGTAGTTTCTGTCTTTCTAGGAATTTTTCCATTTCATCTAGGTTATAATTGTTCATAGTATTTTCTTATGATCCTTTTTATCTCTATAAGGCTGATAGTGATGTCCCCTCTTTTATTCCTGGTTTTAGTAATTTGAATCTTCTCTCTTTTTTTTTTTGAACAGTCTAGCTAAAGACATGTCAATTTTGTATTTCTTTCATTATTTTTCTAGTTTATATTTCATCTATTTCTAGTTTTTTTATTTTTCTAGTTTCTATTTTGTTGTTTTTGTTACTTTGTTATTTTTCTAGTTTCTATTTCATCTATTTTGTTATTTTTCTAGTTTATTTTTGTTTTGTTATTTTTCTAGTTTCTATTTCATCTATTTCCACTCTAATCTTTATTGTTTCCTTTCTTATTTTTGCTTTGGTTTTAGTTTGCTCTTTTTTCTAGTCTAAGGTGGAAGATTTGGTTATTGATTTTAGATCTTCCTTTTAAATGTAGACATTTAAAGCTTTAAATTTTCCTCTAAGCACTGCTTTGTCTGCATTCCACAAATTTGCCATGTTGTGTCTTAATTTTCATTCATCTCAAACTTTCTTCTAATTTTCTTTGTGATTTCTTCTTTGATACACTGGTTATTAAAAGTGTGTTGTTTAATTTTCTCATGTTTGTGAAAATTCCAAATTTACTTCTATTATTGATTTCTAATTTCATTCCATTATGGTCAAGGAACATACTTTGTATGATTTCAATCATTTTAAACTTATTAAGACTTCCTTTTTTCCCCTAACAGACAGTCTATTCTGGAGAATGTTTCATGCATGCTTAAAAAGAATGTGTATTGGGCTTCCCTAGTGGCGCAGTGGTTGAGAGTCCACCTGCCGATGCAGGGGACACGGGTTCGTGCCCCAGTCTGGGAAGATCCCACATGCCGTGGAGTGGCTAGGCCCGTGAGCCATAGCCATGGAGCCTGCGCATCCGGAGCCTGTGCTCTGCAATGGGAGAGGCCAGAACAGTGAGAGGCCTGCGTACCGCAAAAAAAAAAAAAAAAAGAATGTATTGTGCTGTAGCTGGGTGGAGTGTTCTATCAATATTTGTTAGGTCTAGTTTGTTTTTTTTTTTTTCCAAGTCTTCTGTTTCCTTTTTGAACTTCTGCCTAATTGTTCTACCCATTATTGCAAGTGGATTACTGAAAACTCCAAATATTATTGCTGAATTGTCTATTTCTTCCTTCATTTATGTAAATTTTTGCTTCATGTATTTTGTGATTCTGTTATTAGATTCATATATGTTATAATTGTTATATCTTCTTGATGTATTGCCTCTTTCATCATCATAAAATCTTCTTCCTAAAGTCTGTTTTACCTGATATTAATATAGGACTCCAGCTCTCTTTTGGTTACTGGTTGCATGCTATATCATTTTTCCATTTTTAAACTTTTCATCTATTTGTGTCTTTGAATCAAAACAATGTCTCTTATAGACACCATATAGTTGGATCATTAAAAATATCTAATCTGCCAATATCTGCCTTTTGATTAGAATGTTTAGTCCATTTACATTTAATATATTACTGATAAGCTAGGATTTTGCCTGTCATTTGTTATTTGTTTTCTATATATCTTATATCCTTTTTGTTCCTCTAATTTCTTTATTGCCTTTTTTCTTGTGTTAAATAGATATATTCTAGTATGACATTTAAATTCTCTTGCTGTTGTTTCTTTCACTATGTTTTATGAATTATTTTCTTAGAAATTGCCCTGAGGATTACAATTAACATCTTTTTAAATTTTTTATTTATTTTTTATTTTTTGACTGCATCGGGTCTTAGTTGCGGCACGTGGGTTTTTTGTTGCGGCATGCAGGATCTTTCGTTGCAGCATGCGGGCTCTTCGTTGTGGCATGTGGGCTTCTCTCTAGTTGTGGCATGTGGATTTTCTCTCTCTAGTTGTGGCATGTGGGCTCCAGAGCACATGGGCTCTGTAGTTTGCAGCACGCAGTCTCTCTAGTTGAGGCGTGCAGGCTTAGTAATTGCGGTGCGCGGGCTTAGTTGCCTCGTGGCATGTGGGTTCATAGTTCCCCAACCAGGGATTGAACCTGTGTCCCCTGCATTGAAGTTGGATTCTTTACCACTGGACCACCAGGGAAGCCCCTAAAATTAACATCTTAACATGAAAAAATCTAATTTTTATGAATAACCAGCTTAATTTTTACAGTATATAAAACTTTGCTGATGAACTGTATTTAATGTAATATTATTCTTTTCAAAACAGATGGGTTGTTAATATGATTTTATTTTTATATCCTTTTTAAGATTTCTTATATAATTCTATGTCAGGTCATGTATTTCTTGCTTCAAAGAACTTTTAATTTAGTTGAGGAAAAACCACAGATATATGTGAAAAGTCAGATGGCAATGAAATCTTTAAATACTAATTCAAGGCAATAACAGACATGAATAACATCTAATTTGTTGGCATACAGCTGTATACCAACCCATGTCTAGATAGGAAATGTGTAGTGGCTTAATAACAGGACATTTCAGAAAAATCAGAGTTGGTGTGAGACTCATGGCCCAGGCTGGTCAAAGAAGACTTCACAGAGTTACAATTTGACCAAGTATATGTGGAGGTGTACAAACTCATTGAAAGGTAAGGAGAATGAATGGGAACTCACTAAGCTGGCTTCTGTCTTTTCAATGAGAAACAGGGGATGAGGTCACTTGTTCACTCTTAAGTCTGCAGCACCTAGAACATTGCCTAACACATTATAGGTGCTCAGTAAATATTTACCAGATGACCAAATAAGTGAATTTGGTTGAATACATCAGTTAGGGGTGTAACTGTAACCTTGGAAGAGAGACGATACATTCTGAAACATCAACTTTGGACTACTTGCTACGTAATCGATAAGGGGGAAATAGCCATTAAGCCATCCTGTAAGGGGAATTCAATTGCTGGCATCTTTAGACCATTGCCATTATGCCTATTAGTTTTCAATTACCCGGGACACTGCAAGATTTTCACTTTTACTTAAAAAAATCTGTACATCTAAACACTTTTCTGGGAATTCAGAAAAAATTGAAGGTGGACACTGTATATGTTTGTACATTTCAGTGATGGAAGAATGGGGTGGCAAAAGTTTTGCAAGTATTGAGAAGAGAGATAATAGGAAATGTGTGGGAACATTGCTTTGAAACATCTGAAATGGCTGTATTATTATTTTCCTTTCTTAAATTTGTTTTCTGGTCTTGGACTCTCCAGGGTCATCAACATCAGAAAATTTCAATAGTTCCAGCAAATATCAGTAAAAATAACTGAATAGAATTTATTTTTAAGGGTTTGAACGTTTTTTTAACATCTTTATTGGAGTATACATGTTTACATTAACTTGTTAATGTGATGTTTGGTAAAGGTTCTGTAAATCTTTGGTTAAGGTTAACTTTAAGCAACCTAAGCGTCCATCGACAGATGAATGTATAAAGAAGGTGTGGCACATATATACAATGGAATATTATTCAGCCATAAAAAGAAACGAAATTGAGTTATTTGTAGTGAGGTGGATGGACCTAGAGTCTGTCATACAGAATGAAATAAGTCAGAAAGAGAAAAACAAATACTGTATGCTAACACACATATATGGAATCTAAAAAAAAAAAAAAAAAAAAGGTTCTAAAGAACCTAGAAGCAGGATAGGAATAAAGACATAGAGAATGGACTTGAGGACATGGGGAGTGGGAAGGGTAAGCTGGGATGAAGTGAGAGAGTGGCATGGACTTATATATACTACTAAATGTAAAATAGATAGCTAGTGGGAAGCAGCCACATAGCACAGGGAGATCAGCTCGGTGCTTTGTGACCACCTAGAGGGGTGGGATAGGGAGGGTGGGAGGGAGACGCAAGAGGGAGGAGATATGGGGACATGTGTATGTGTATGGCTGATTTGCTTTTTTGTGCAGCAGAAACTAGCACAGTATTGAGAAGCAATTATACTCCAATAAAGATGTTTAAAAAAAAAGAAACTTGCATCATCCCTCTATTTCTTGGTCACTGGAGAAAGGAATCTTGCTAAAAGGCTGAGAGTTCTGAGGTTGAATTCATCTTTAACTGCACTTGCAAAGCCAGTAGAGGGAGCAGTGTACCTATCCTTTGATTTCTGGGATTGAAAATAAGTGCACAGGCTGGTTATCTAGGCTCAAAAAGAGAGAGAAAGGAGTCTGAGACTATGATTTGGTCTTTGGGGATCATGATTTTATGTTAAGGAATTAGCAGAGTTATAGAATTGTTTTATTACCATTGGAGAATGTTGATGAGGGTGGTGTATGAAGATTGTTTTTTTCTGTTTTGCTTCCCTGGGGAAAAGTCGTTGGAGCATTTTTGTACCAAGTCCACAAAAAAGTAGCCTGAATAAACTCATCAACCAGATTAGATTCTGGGTATCCAGGATTGCTTGCGTAATGGGTTGGGCATTTTCGCTGATCCTTGAAATCTTTGATGTGGCTGCAGAGTGGGAGCTGGGATGCATTCTTCCTCCCTGTCTCATCAGCTCCCATTCCAAGGGTCTCCAATGTCTGCGCTACATTATCTCCACAGCTGACTTAGCAGAGATAGGACGCCTCCTGTTCTCTTCTGTCTTGCCTGACTCACTCCCACAGTGTTACTCTCCCCTAGCAACAGGGCGGTGGGCTGAGCAAATGAGGCAGCAACCCCTCCTCACCAGCTCTCACCCGCTTCTGCAACTGTCTGTTTATGCAACATTTTGCTCATTCTTTTTCTCTCAGATTCTCCCTGTGTTTCCAGGTACTTATTCAGAGAGGCTTATGTGGGGCTCTTTTCTTTGCCTTTGCTTATCTTTCAGCATGGAAATGAATGCTATAGTAATATTATCAGCCCATCTTTTTTAACATTTCTTTGGGATACAATTCTTTTGACATTCACTTTTGGTCTTGTGATATCTCTTGTACTTCTTGAGCAGGTGTTTAAATCTCTCCTTTTAGTTTAGCCTTTTTTCTTGTTTATACCTTCTCTTTCCAGCTAGAAGGTGAATTAATATTGATATTTATGGCTGAAAATAAGCTCTTTTCACCTAGATCCTGGTCTTCTACATGAGTCGAGGCCTTTCTCATTTGGCTAAAAGTGTTTTAGAGAAAAAAAAATATAGAAATTCAATACTAATCATAATTCTGCCCTCCACCCTTTAGTAAAAAGAAAAAGGGATTTGTACTTTATGGGATCAACTTATTTTCTCCTTTCCTCTTGATAATACATTAACATTTTCAGTGTCAATCCAGGTTAAAAAGTAAGTAAACTCTGTTTTGTTCTTGTTCTCTTTGGCCCTTTCTCGTTGTCACCTTTAGCCACTGCCCCCTCCCTCACTTTTTCCCTAACAAGTCACAATCTGCCCTGCGCTTGTTTCAGGTCAGTATGCTTGGAAGGAGAATTCCAGTCTATTGCTTGGTTACTCACTAATCACTCTCATGTGACATGCTTTTTGAGACAGACTAACTGTTGGCCATTCTCAAAGTATAGCTATGGTGACAAAATCATTACAAATGTCTTTGGCCACTGTATTCAGAAAAGATCTTAAATATAAGAATTTGGGAAAGGCAGCTTTATCTTTTAAAGATAAAGCATCTCATCTGTTTTACCCAATTTTGCAATTGGTTCAGAGGTCCAGAAGGGACCTGGATCTCTCTAATCCTCAACACCAGGATTGAGATGGAAAAATCGAGTTGTAGTTGTTGTTGTTTTGGCCGCACTGTGTGGCCTTGCAGGATCTTAGTTCCCTGACCAGAGATTGAACCTAGGCCCCGGCAGTGAAAGCTGAGTCCTAACAAATGGACTGCCAGGGAATTGCTGGAAAAGTTGAGTTTTGAGGGTTGGGGGAAGTGGAATAGGTTTGGAGAAAGGCAGAAACCCAGAGGGTAAGGCTATTATAATAAAGGTGGAAGAACTGGGACAGAGAACTCAGAATGAGGGACCAGATTTTGTGAGGATTCCAGGTATGTCTTATGTCAAAGGGAAATGAAGGTAGAGGGTTATAGAGACTGAGGATAAAAAGCAAAGTTACCATGTCTGAAGAGTCATTACTCTTGACTTGGGAGTTTCAAAGTTTGGTGAAGGATGTTCAATTCAGCATTCTACTCTGAGAAATAGAAATCTTACTGCCTTAGTGACTATTTTGTCTGATGCTACTATAGCTACTTTAGCTTTTGATTGGTGTATGTATATTTAGTATATATATTTCCCATGTTTATCAACCATTATATGTCCTTTGATTTTAGGCGCATCACTTACAAACTGCATAACCTGCCTTCTGAATTTTTCTTAAAAACTCAGTTTGTTTTCATTTAGTCCATTTAGCTTTATTATGGACTTTCCTTTTGTCTCACTTTTTTCTAGTCCTCCCTCCTTTCCTTTTTTTTTAAAAAAATTATTCACATCCTTTGAATTTATTTTTTATTTTATTTTAATTTTTAAATTTTGGTTTTTTTAATTGAAATATAGTTGATTTACAATGTTGTGTTAGTTTCAGGTAGACAGCAAAGTGTTTCAGTTATACATATATGTATAGATTCTTTTTCAGATTCTTTTCCCTTATAGGTTATTACAAAATATTGAGTATAGTTCTCTGTGCTATGTAGTAGGTCCTTGTTGGTTATCTATTTTACATATAGTAGTGTATATACATTAATCCCAAACTCCTAATTTATCCCTCCCCCTGTCCCTTTCCCCTCGAGTAACCATAAGTTTATTTTCTATGTCTGTGGGTCTATTCCTGTTTTGTGTATAAGTTTATTTGTATCATTTTTTTTAGATTCCACATATAAGCGTTATCATATGATATTTGTCTTTGGCTTGCTTCTCTTAGTATGATAATCTCTAGGTCCAAAAAGCAAACAACCCAATCAGAAAATGGTCAGGAGATCTAAGTAGACATTTCTCCAAAGAAGACATACAGATGGCCAAAAGGCACATGAAAATATGCTAGATATCACTAATTACTAGAAAAATGCAAATCAAAACTACAATGAGGTATCATCTCACACTGTTCAAAATGGCCATCATCAAAAGGTCTACAAATAATAAATGCTGGAGAGGGTGTGGAGAAAAAGGAACTCTCCTACACTGTTGGTGGGAAAGTAAATTGGTACAGCCACTATGGAGAACAGTATGGAGGTTCCTTAAAAGACTAAAAATAGAGCTACCATATGATCCAGCAATCCCACTCCTGGGCATATATCTGGAGAAAACCATAATTTGAAAGATACATGCAGGGACTTCCCTGGTGGTGCAGTGGTTAAGAATCTTCCTGCCAAATCAGGTGACATGGGTTCGAGCCCTGGTCTGGGAAGATCCCACATGCCACGGAGCAGCTAAGCCCGTGAGCCACAACTACTGAGCCTGTGTGCTACAACTACTGAAGACCATGTGCCTAGAGCCCATGCTCTGCAACAAGAGAAGCCATTGCAATGAGAAGTCTGCATGCCACAACGAAGAGTAGTTCCTGCTCGCCGCAACTAGAGAAAGCCTGTGTGTAGCAACGAAGACCCAATGCAGCCAAAAATAAATAAATAATTTTTTTTTTTAAAAGAAAGATACATGCACCCCAATGTTCATAGCAGCACTATTTACAATATCCAAGACATGGATGCATCTTAAATGTCCATAAACAAATAAATGGATCAAGAACATGTGGTACATAACTACAATGGAATAATTCTCAGCTATAAAAAAGAAGGAAATAATTCCATTTGCAGCAACATGTATGTTTGTTTTTAAGTTTTTTTCTAATTCTGTTTTTGTTTGGAATTTATGTCCTCTCTATCTTTAAGTCACTATGAAAGCTAATTTAAGGTATATGCTTGTCAAAGTTTAAGTTAATCAGTATCCTTATTGTTCTCTGATAAAATAGACCTCAGAAAGCTTAAATTCTATTCACTCTCCTTCCCCCTTATACACTATTGCAGTTGTATTTTATCTCTAGAATATTTTCTGCCACAAACCAGGGTATTATCATTGTTTTAGACAGAGACTTTTAAAGATTTACTTGTCTATTTACTACTATAGTATCTCTGCTCACCTTTTTTTTTTTACATCAAATCCTTTTGCTCTTACACAATACTCTTGCCTAAAGTACAGTCCTTACAATGTTTCCGTTTATCTGAAAATGTCCTTATTGCACCTCATTCTTGAAAAGTATTTTTCCAATATTTTATTATGAAGATTATCAAACATATAGCAAAGTTGAAAGAGTGTTATAGTGAACACCCATATACTCACCACCTGGATTCTACCATTATTATTTGAAAAGAATATTTGCTGGAACTAGAGCTCCAGATTGCTTGTTATTTTCTTTCTTTCAATGTGTTATCTTCTGGCTTCTGGTGGATGTATATCACGAAGTCAGACATTGGTCTTTTTGCCATTTCTCTGTAATCTATCTTCTCTCTCTGGCTGTTTTTAAAAATTATTTTCATCTCTGACATTCTTCAGTTTCACTGTGATACATCTAGCGTATGTTTGCTTGGGATTCATTGAGTGCCATGATCTGAAGACTGGTATCTTTTAGCAATTCTGAAAAATCTCATCCATTATCCCTTTAAATATAATATCTTCTTTATTCTCCTTAATAATTCCGTCTGCAGCTACTTTAAGCTGACTTCTCCACTTCAGATTCTTTGGGTTATCTAAGCACTCAGAATTGGTACCAAAACCCTAGTGAGGGCCACTGAATGAGTACTAACCCCCAGGAGATATTTCCCCTTCTCTCCTTTCCCTTTAGCTTCAAGGATGGGGTAAGCAAGTTTCCATGCAGTCCTCTTCCTGTGTGGTGGAGTTTAGCTCTTTTTCACTCTCACTGGGCAGGTGTTACCCTGTGGGGTCTCACCTTTATGCAGGCATAGTCTGTCACATTCTCACTGCCTGTCTCTCCCTGCACCGCCCCCCCTCCTTGAAGACATGAAAGTGGAAACTCATTGACTCTAGGAATGCACAAAAACTTCAGGTTAATTTCCCTCTTCCTCAGAGTTGGTGCAAGTTAAGTAACACACACATAGAGATTCTGGGTAGACCTGGCTGGATAAAATGGGCAAAAGCACCATGAGTCATTTCAATGCATAATTATCAGAAAATTAAATCCAAGGAAAGCTTCTTCCAAGCAAATGCTGGACCATGTGGGGACATAGATTCCCAGATAAAACTCTCAGTTACCTGACCCATTTATGGGGAAAACATAACTTTTAGAAGTTCTCACTAATCCAGAGATGACAAATCATCCATACAGCAAAATGGGGCTCCATAAATATAAGGTTAATTTGAAACTTTCGTTTTCATTCTAGGTAAGCTTTCTAAGCATTTAGAAACTTTTTTTTTTCTTTTGGTATCAAGTTGACTTTTTTGGGGGGACCAGATGTAATCTCAGGACTTTTTTTTTTCATTCTGATTGTTAGAATTGTGTTTATACTGGCTAAAACTATGCATGTTATTTATAGCAGAAATTATTTGTAAGTACAGTCTTATCATTCATCATCAATGCTTGATAGTTTCTGTAAATATTTCAGGTTGTAAATTAAATATCACTTGCTACTTGACTACATTTCTTTTGGTAGTTTGTGCCAACTGTGTTTTGACCATATCTAAAAAAGTTATGTTGTAGTTTGTTCTTCTGGCGTATATTATGTGTACTTTGGCAGTTAATGAAAAGAGATGCACTTCATGAAGATTTCAGTATTTACATCATTATATCATCTTAATATATGATTCAGTGGAAATACATACATATGTTCAAAGAAGAATTGTAAGTGAATCTATGCTTTTTACATTAGGAGAGTAAAGCAAATGATGAAAGAGTGTCCTAAAGTGCTGTGTTGCTATTTATACTTCCTAAATCATGGAACTGTGGTGGATTTTTAGCTACATTTCTCATGTAACAAGCCAATGATTATGAAATCATTATTTTTATAACCATTATTAGTTGGCCACAAGCACACCTGGCAGTAACCTCTCATTCTTTTGATGCTTTGTATATTTAACATTAGATCATTCTTATTGTCTTTCATTATTTCATCTTGTGGGGTGTCAACTTTGTAATCATGTTCAATAAAAGTGAGAAACAAATATATATGTGAACAAACATATGAAACCCATTGGACAAAGTGGAGCTCTTAAAACAGTAGCACATCTCTTAATAATATGTAATTTATTATCAGAGAACCATTTAGACATTGGACAATATAACTGAATCATATGAGTGCTGCATATTATTTTAGATATTAGTATTATTTCTCACATATGAGCCATGTGTTTTCAAATTTTATTTAGAAATAAATGTATCTGCCTACTGGAATATGTTCCATGAGGACAGGGACTTTGCTTTATTTACCATTAATTTGTAGTTTAAGACATAATTGTCACCAAAATCTTTTACAATGAACAAGTTAATGTTTAATTAGGAACTAATTAATAGTGGAAAATATTTTAGTAAACAGAAGAAATCAAATGTAGTCTTAATTTCAGTCAATATTTCTTCAAAACTATTTATGTAATGTGTTTTGTGGTTACCGGGTTAGGTGCATACAGATTTAAAGCAAGTATATTTTCCTGGTATATTGCTCTTTTTATCATTAAATAATGACCCTCTTAATTTGAAATAGTGTTTTTTTTGGTCTTAAGATCTCTTGGTCTAATATTGCTATACTGGTTTCTTCCTGCCCTCTTTCACTCTCTCCTTTCTTCCCTCTCTCCCTCCCTCCTTCCCTTTCTTCCCCTTCCTCCTCATCCTCCTTCCGTCTCCTCCTCTTCTTTCTTAGTATTTGCCTGGTATATTCTCTTTCATCCTTTCATTAGTTTACATTTGACCTTTTTGAGCCATTGTAGATATGTTTATAGAAAGCACGTAGCTGGATTTTTTTGTTTTTTAAAATCTTGTCTGAGAATCTTTGCTTTTACAGGCACATTTGTTTCATTTACAGTCACTTTGATTACTAGCATATTGGACTTATTTTAATTATCTTATTTTGTGTTTCTATTTCACGTGCCTTTTCTTTTTTTCTTTTTTTTTTTTGCTTTTGCTTTCTGCCTTCCTAACCTGTCTTGGAAAGACTGAGTTTCTTTATTCCTATCCTCTATTCTCTCACTGTTGTGGCCTCTTCCATTGCAGAGCACAGGCTCTGGACACGCAGGCTCAGCAGCCATGGCTCACAGGCCCAGCTGCTCCGCGGCATGTGGGATCTTTCCGGACCTGGGCATGAACCCGCATCCCCTGCATTGGCAGGCGGACTCAACTACTGCGCCACCAGGGAAGCCCATATATCAACAATTTTTATGTCAGTATTAACTGCATGGTTTGTTGTAGCAGCTACATGATTTAAACCCTACATCTGTGTATAACGGGTACCTGGGGTTTTGATTTCTCACAGTTGATTTGTTTTTCACCCAAGTCCCTGAAGAGATGGTAAGCTTTTGAACTGCTTTTACAGTTAGGTGGGAGGAGTGACTTTAGTCTTTTCATGGAGGAGGTAGTTCTTCAAGGCTCCATGCTTTACATGGGATGTCCAACTACAGGTCTTCCCTCTGTGTAGACATTTTATCTCCTGTCCTCATAGAAGCATTAATCTTGAGCCTCTGTGGTCTGTGATTGAGGTTGAAGCTGCTGTTGGGTCCTCACTTTCCTCTGGCCTTGATTTCTCTGTTTATCTGGCACAATGGGGATTTTCTAATTTTTTCTAATTGGGTATGTGTTAATTTTTTTGTTTTTCTTTTTCTACATTTTATTCATTTAGTTATGGCCTGTTTCTTGGTTTATGTTTATGTTTCTTTGGTGTCTTTTAATTCTATTTTAACTCTTTTTGTTTCTTCCAGTTGAAGCGCTAACATTCTTTGAGTGTTATATTTTAAAATAAACTGTATTATCTTAAAAAGTTGATATAAATTTAATCCATAATACATGTGCAACAACTCCTCTCTTATCCAGATGCCTTTTGCTTGGTATTTACATTAAATGCATGTATTCTTACAGTTGTGAAAATCCAGTTTGTTGAAAGTTACCTACCTCAAGATGGAGGAGTTTCCCTAAGAAAGTAGGCACAAACTTTTCAATGATACGTTTGCTTCTCTCATCCTTATTAATTTAGAATGCTGAAATTAAGGATTTTGAGGTTATCAGTGTCCAAAGGCTAATGTAGGATTTTTAAAGCAAGACATTCTAGAATAATCAACCAGTTTTCATTCCTCTTTACTTTTTATTCTTTTCCTCTTACAGATTTCAAACAACAAAAAGTAACCAACCACTCACCTTGCAGGATCATTAGGTCTTAAAGATGTTATCTTCTTGGATAAATACTTGTTATTTAATTATATATTATTTTTCAGTGGAGACTGCTGATTTTTAAAAGAAATGATAAATTGGGGTTAGTAAATCCTACTGTTTGTACTAAGGATATTTTATTTATTGAGTCTTTTGAGAATTGACAGACACTCTGTTCTATTTTTATGGGCTTTTGAAAATAAATTAGAAAAAACAGGTAACTAGAATAACTTTTACAACATAGAACATTTACTGTACATGCACATGGGCGCACACACACACACACACACACACACACACACACACAGCCATGCCATGCCATCAACGTCATTTTCATTTACTTTTTGTTTTTTCTGGCAACAGTAGAACATGCCCTGACAACCCGCCTTCCATTATAAATATTTTAAAAACCAGGCAGGAGAGAGTCATCCCTTAACCACAGTCATAATGTAATGAAGGATACACACAGCTGCAGCAACACTCTGTAATTACTTAATTTGTTTTTGACAGATCCCATTTGCAGAGGAGAGGAAAGTATGAACCACACATGAGTAAGGATTTTTTATACGCCTGAATTTGTTTGTCGGTTGTGAATATTCACACATTTTCTTGGAAAATGACACAAATTATGGGGCAGGAAATCAAAGCCAACATCACCCTTTTCCCAGCAGAGAAAAGCTCAAGATGTTTGCTGAGTATGGAAAGTTGAAGCAAAAACTTAAGCCAGCGTCTCCTCACCAAAGGGAAAAAGTACTAAATTAGCAATCACATTTCAGTTCGTGGCATTAGAGTGGGAGAGTGAGTTAAGAATGTAAGCCTTGCTCATCAGATGGAAGAGCTTATTTTAATGAGTAAATGGAGCCTAGGACAGGCCACCATTTATCCCAAATCACCTTTCATAATAGTTATGTGTTGAGTGGTGTGATAACTATTTCTATGTTTTCTATAACCCAGCTATGGGGGTTCAGGGTGCGCCTCATCATGCACTTCTTAGGTAACTAGTGTTGACCTACATAGAATGGAGGTTGATGGGGCTGTGGGATGTTTCCTGGATCTCCTGAGACATGTCCTGAGTTGTCCGGAACTGAACACTTTAAAGGGACTGGTCTTGAAGTGGTATTAGGGCAAGATGAAACCCAACGATCAGAGATGTGTGATTGTGATTTGGTCTCTTTTTGGGAGTACGAGAAGTCTCCTTCTACCCCAACTGGGAGTTGGAGTGGGGTTAACAAATCCATACAGTTCTGTAAGGGGATGATGGAAACCTTACAAAGTGGGGAACACAGAGCAATGGAACAATTTGTTATCTCAGAGTTATCATCAGTAGTCAAAACTGTGCTTTTGGACACAGCAGTTGGGCCTGATTAAGAGGCTGTCTGTCACCTTAGGAAGATGGGTTGGGGTAAATTATATTTTACATAAATCAGAGTAAGGAACTATAGTAAAGGGTATATCATTATTCTATTAATATTTTATTGAGAAACTAGGCAGAGCTCTGGAGTTATTTACCTGGTAGAAATCTGACCAAGTAGAGTTAAAGATCTGTCTGTGCTTCCTCTGTCCCCGATTGTCTTGATTCTTTTTGGCAACAGGGTTCTAATGCATAAAACCATATGCAAATGTCATAAGCAGTAATTAAAGGCAGAATCACATGTGATTTAGTTAGCTTACCTTGAAGAAAGTTCTTGGGAGGAGTTTGGGAAGATTTGTTCCTTGCAGAAGGAGGTCACGAAGGGCATGTATTTGAGTTATAAAGAGTCAACTTGAGGCTGTAGGCTCAAGAGAGCTCCTGGGGATGCTGATCTGTCATTGCTCCTTCACCTTTGATCAAGTCATGTAGTTGTGGTCAAATCATGTAGTTACATATTCACATTGTCTTGCATGTTCTCCTCAGTAGGAAGGAATTTAGGCCTGGGAAGATGCAGACATTTCCTCTCAGGTGTCCTGAGTACTTTTACCCAAGGTCATTGTCATCAGACAACCTGTGACTAAGATTGTTTTCCCTGCCCTTCCCAGCACTCCCCAGCCTCGGGCTTCCAGAGCAGACATGGTGTCAGAATTATGCTTGATCCTGCCTAAAGACAACGGGGGTGTATAAACGGTAGGGTGCTGAAGGTTGTGGGGCATCTTTATCTTCTCTTATGTCACCTCATTCCAGTATTCAAGGTCAGTCTCCCAAAGAGCACTTTTTTTTTTGCGGTACGCGGGCCTCTCACCATTGTGGCCTCTCCCGTCGCGGAGCACAGGCTCCAGACGCGCAGGCTCAGCGGCCATGGCTCACGGGCCCAGCCTCTCCGCGGCATGTGGGATCTACCCGGACCGGGGCACAAACCCGTGTCCCCTGCATCGGCAGGCGGACTCTCAACCACTGCACCACCAGGGAAGCCCCCAAAGAGCACTCTTTTAAGCTAGGGTACTTAAGGCAGTAGTCATCTTTCTCTACAGTCCTATCAAAATGTTATTTGATATTTTCACTAGTGGACACATTTATACATACTTAATTGAAACTTGGAGAGTGATTTTACTTGATAAATCTCAGCAGCTTAATATATACCTATAAAGTTGGTCTGAAGGCATTGGCAAATTATAGATGAACTTATTCAAATCGAAGGCCTATGGTCCCTTATTGATTTTTCAAGTTTTTTCTTTCACATTAGAAACATTTAAACTTTGATTGCTTACAACTTAGTTCTTCGTTTCTACACAGCATTGTTTAATGCTAGATTATTCCTGAATATGTATAAATCCTATTAATAAAATTGGTAACTGCTAGTTAAATTAGATAAATCTAATTTATCAAAAATAATCCTGACAGTGGAGTTAAGATGGCGGAGGAGTAGGAAGATGTGGAGTTCACCTCTCTCCATAGATGCATCAGGAATACATCTATAGATGCAACAATTCTCATAGAACACTGGCTGAACACTAGCCAGAAGACCTTGGACACCAGAAGGGACTATAAAGATCCTTGCCTAACTGGGTAGGACAAAAAAAAAAGAAGTGAGAAGGAGGAGAAGAGGAAGCAGGATGGGACCTGCAACCCAGGGTGGGGAAGCTGAAGCAGAAGAGAGATTCCTGAATTCAGGGAAACCCCCTCTCTGACGGGGAAATCAACTGGGACAGAAGGGAAGCATTTGAAGCTGTCAGAAGAGGGTGAAGCAGCCGATCTGTGGCAGACGGGACAAAGTAAGAAATACACAGATGGTCTGTACGGCGGCCCTGTGTGCCCCAGACTGGGACGTGTGTTCACAGGTGTGCAAGGGGCTGGAAGCTGGAGTGTGGGGATTAGGGAACTGGCCTGGGGCAAGAACTGCTGTTGGCTGTGGGGAGACAGACTAGGGGATGGGAGGGAGGAAATCCACAGCAGGGAATGCTTATGGAGGAAGACTGGACTGCCATGGAAGCAGGTGCTACTGCTGAGTGACATGCAGTGGGAGGAGCCACTGTTGTAGCCTCTCTCCCCCCACATGCCGGCACCTGCCAACGAACAATAAAAGACGCCCTCTCAGGGCTGGCCCTTACACACTGGCTGCTGGGCACCAGAAAAAGCCCAGCCAGGGCTGGCCCTCACTAGGGCCATATCTCTTGCGCCCATGGCCACCGGCTTCCCTGCACATTTTGTGCTGCCAGGGCTCCCACGATCCAAGAACTCATACTACCTCTGTGCCCTATCCTCACTGGGGCAGACCCAAGAGCTCCAAGGCAGCCTCAGGAACAGACTACTATGGGTGGACCACACGCAGAGGTGGGGACAAAACCAAAGCTGAACACCAGGGATGGGGCGACTAAGGAAGAGTATTGAAAATCTTCCCATCAGCTGCACAAGCTGCAGATTATATCCCCACAATCACCTAGGTAGACCCTGCGTCTGGAATATCTGAGTAGACAATGAGTTCCCACAAATGAAAACGGTCTAGCTCTGGCAGCTGTAGACGTTGGGGGAAGCACACACAGGAATTGGGGCAGATCAGAGTCTGAGTGGTCCTCACAGGGCCCACGACAGGTCCAGAGACCAGCCCAGAGGCAGAGGAGGGCCTCTTGGGGAGGCAGAGATGGGTTGTGGCTCACAGCGTGTGCAAGTACACTGACAGCTGAGACCCCAGGGAACATAATTGGTTCTGGATTTCTTCTGGTGTTTTTTTGTTTGCCTGTTTTTTTTTTTTTTGTGGTACGCGGGCCTCCCATTGCTGTGGCCTCTCCTGTCGCAGAGCACAGGCTCCGGACACGCAGGCTCAGCGGCCGTGGCCCACGGGCCCAGCTGTTCCACAGCATGTGGGATCCTCCTGGACCGGGGCATGAACCTGTGTCCTCTGCATCGGCAGGCGGACTCTCAACCACTGCGCCACCAGGGAAGTCCTGTTGTTGTTTTAGGTTTTTTTTTTTATTTAGTCTTTTAGGAACTTCATAACATATTTTTTATTTTTTTAATATATTTCTATTTTTACTTTGCTTTTCTGTTGTTCTGTGTTTTTTCCCTTTTTATTTTATTATTTTAAAAATCATTTTTATCAGTTTGTTCAGTTTCCTTGCTTTATTCTTCAGTAGGCACACTATTTTGGTTTTGCTTTTAGGTTTTGTCTTTTTCTTAGTTCTGATTCTAATTGTCTGATTTCGTTTTGGGGTTCTTCTCTTTGTCTGGTTGTTCTCTTTTTGTTTTATTTGGTCTGTTTTTGTTTCTTTTGCATGTGTGTATTTCCTCGTTTCTGTTTTTACCATTTCTCTGAGGTTTTGTCTTTTTTTCCTTAATAAATTATTTATTTTTTTAATATTTCTATGTTGCTTTTCTGTTGTCTTCTTTCCCCTTTCTCTTTTTTTTTTTAAATCTTTTTTTTTTTGGTTTGTTTTGTTTCTTTGCTTCATTCTTCAGCTGGCACCCCACCCTGCTTTGGTTTTATTTTTTGGTTTTGTGTTTTTGTTCCTTTTTTAAAATGTTAAAATTTTTTATTTTTAAAATAAAATTTTAAATGATATTCTATTTTATTTCTTATTTATTTATTTTTTGGCAGATCTTTATTGGAGTATAATTGCTTCACAATACTGTGTTAGTTTCTGTTGCACAAGAAAGCGAATCAGCCCTATGAAAACACATGTCCCAATATCGCCTCCCTCTTGACCCTTCCTTCCATCCTCCCTATCCCACTCCTCCAGGTCATCGCAAAGCACCAAGCCGATCTCCCTGCGCTATGCTGCTGCTTCCCACCAGCCAACTATTTTGCATTCTGTAGTGTATATATGTTGATGCTACCCTCACTTTGCCCCCTCTTCGCCCTCCCACCCTATGTCCTCAAGTCCATTCTCTGTGTCTACCTCTTTATTCCTGCCCTGCAACTAGGTTCATCAGTAACATTTTTTTTTTTTTTTTAGATTCCACATATATGAGTTAGCATACAGTATTTGTTTTTCTCTTTCTGACTTACTTCACTCTGTATAACAGACTCCAGGCCCATCCACTTCACTACAAATAACTCAATTTCATTATGTTTTATGGCTGAGTAATATTTCATTGTATATATGTGCTGCATCTTCTTTATTAATTCATCTGTTGATGGACATTTAGGTTGGTTCCATGTCCTGGCTATTGTAAATAGTACTGAAATGAACATTGTGGTACATGTTTGTTTTTGAATTATGGTTTTCTCAGGGTATATTCCTAGTAGTGGGATTTCTGGGTCATACGGTAGTTCTATTTTTAGTTTTTAAAGGAACCTCCATGCTGCTTTCCATAGTTGTTGTATCAATTTACATTCCCATCAACAGTGCAAGAGGGTTCCCTTTTCACCACATCCTTTCCAGCATTTACTGTTTCTAGATTTTTTTTTGAATTTTATTTTTTTATACAGTAGGTTCTTATTAGTTATCCATTTTATACATATTATACATATTGACATATACATGTCAATCCCAATCTCCCAATTCATCACACCCCCACCCCCACCCCACCACCACTTTTCCCCCTTGGTGTCCATACGTTTGTTCTCTACATCTGTGACTAAATTTCTGCCCTGCAAACTGGTTCATCTGTACCAATTTTCTAGGTTCCACATATATGCGTTAATATATTTGTTTTTCTCTTTCTGACTTACTTCACTCTGTATGACAGTCTCTAGATTCATCCATGTCTCTACAAATGACCAATTTCGTTCCTTTTTATGGCTGAGTAATATTCCATTGTATATATGTACCACATCTTCTTTATCCATTCGTCTGTCGATGGGCATTTAGGTTGCTGCCATGATCTGGCTATTGTTAATAGTGCTTCAAATGAACACTGGGGTGCATGTGTCTTTTTGAATTATGGTTTTCTCTGGGTATATGCCCAGTAGTGGGATTGCTGGATCATATGGTAATTCTATTTTTAGTTTTTTAAGAAACCTCCATTCTGTTCTCCATAGTGATTGTATCAATTTACATTCCCACCAACAGTGTAAGAGGGTTCCCTTTTCTCCACACCATCTCTAGCATTTGCTGTTTGTAGATTTTCTGATGATGCCCATTCTAACTGGTGTGAGGTGATACCTCACTGTAGTTTTGATTTGCATTTCTCTAATAATTAGTGATGTTGAGCAGCTTTTCACAGATGGCTTGTTGGCCATCTGTATGTCTTCTTTGGAGAAATGTCAATTTTGGTCTTCTGCCCATTTTTGGATTGGGTTGTTTGTTTTTTTAATATTGAGCTGCATGAGCTGTTTATATATTTGGGAGATTAATCCTTTGTCCATTGATTCGTTTGCAAATATTTTCTCCCATTCTGAGGGTTGTCTTTTTGTCTTGTTTCCTTTGCTTTGCAAAAACTTTTAAGTTTAATTAGGTCGCAGTTGTTTATTTTTGTTCGTATCTCCATTACTCAAGAGTGTTTTTGCTATGTTTTCCTCTAAGAGTTTTATAGTGTCCAGTCTTACACTTAGGTCTCTAATCCATTTTGAGTTTATTTTTGTGTATGATGTTAGGGACTGTTCTAATTTCATTCTTTTACAGGTAGCTGTCCAGTTTTCCAGCACCACGTACTGAAAAGACTGTCTTTTCTCCACTGTATATCCTTGCCTCCTTTGTCATAGATTAGTTGACCATAGGTGTGTGGATTTATCACTGGGCTTTCTATCCTGTTCCATTGATCTATATTTCTTGTTATGTGCCAGTACCATATTGTGTTGATTACTGTAGCTTTGTAGTATAGACTGAAGTAAGGGAGTCTGGTACCTCCAGCTACATTTTTTTCCCTCAAGACTGCTTTGGCTATTCGGGGTCTTTTGTGTACCCATACAAATTTTAAGATTTTTTGTTGTAGTTCTGTAAAAAATGCCATTGGTAATTTGATGGCGATTGCATTGAATCTGTAGATTGCTTTGGGTAGTATAGTCATTTTCACAATATTGATTCTTCCAATCCAAGAACATGGTATATCTCTACATCTGTTGGTATCATCTTTAATTTCTTTCATCAGTGTCTTACAGGTTTCTGCATACAAATCTTTTGTCTCCCTAGGTAGGTTTATTCCTTTTGCTGCAATGGTAAATGGGAGTGTTTCCTTAATTTCTCTTTCAGATTTTTCATCATTAGTGTATAGGAATGGAAGATATTTCTGTGCATTAATTTTGTATCCTGCAACTTTACCAAATTCATTGATTAGCTCTAGTAGTTTTCTGGTGGCATCTTTAGGATTTTCAATTTATAGTATCATGTTATCTGCAAACAGTGACAGTTTTACTTCTTCTTTTCCAATTTGTATTCCTTTTATTTCTTTTTCTTCTCTCTTTGCCGTGGCTAGAACTTCCAAAACTATGTTGAATAATAGTGGTGGGAGTGGACATCCTTGTCTTGTTCCTATCTTAGAGGAAATGCTTTCAGTTTTTCACCACTGAGAATGATGTTTGCTGTGGGTTTGTCATATATGGTCTTTATTATATTGAGGTAGGTTCCCTCTATGCCCACTTTCTGGAGAGTTTTCATCATAAATGGGTGTTGAATTTTGTCAAAAGCTTTTTCTGCATCTATTGAGATGATCATAAGGTTTTTATTCTTCAATTTGTTAATATGGTGTATCACATTGATTGATTTGTGTATATTGAAGAATCCTTGCATCCCTGGGATAAATCCCCCTTGATCATGGTGTATGATCATTTTAAAGTGCTGATGGATTCTGTTTGCTAGTATTTTGCTGAGGATTTTTGCATCTATGTTCATCAGTGATATTGGTCTATAGTTTTCTTTCTTTGTGACATCTTTTTCTGGTTTTGGTATCAGGGTGATGGTGGCCTCATAGAATGAGTTTGGGAGTGTTCCTCCGTCTGCCAAATTTGGGAAGAGTTTGGGAGGATAGGTGTTAGTTCTTCTCTAAATGTTTGATAGAATTCACCTGTGAAACTATCTGGTCCTGGACTTTTGTTTGTTGGAAGATTTTTTTTTTTTTTTTTGCGGTACGCGGGCCTCTCACTGTTGTGGCCTCTCCCATTGCGGAGCACAGGCTCCGGACACGCAGGCTCAGCAGCCATGGCTCATGGACCCAGCTGCTCCATGGCATGTGGGATCTTCCTGGACTGGGGCACGAACCCACGTCCCCTGCATCGGCAGGCAGACTCTCAACCACTGGGCCACCAGGGAAGCCCTGTTGGAAGATTTTTAATTGCAGTCTCAATTTCAGTGCTTGTTATGGGTCTGTTTATATTTTCTATTTCTTCCTGGTTCAGTCACAGAAGGTTGTGCTTTTCTAAGAATTTGTCCATTCCTTCCATGTTGTCCATTTTATTGTCATATAATTGCTTGTAGTAATCTCTCACGATCCTTTGTATTTCTGCAGTGTCAGTTGTTACTTCTCCTTTTTCATTTCTAGTTCTATTGATTTGAGTCTTTCCCTTTTATTCTTGATGAGTCTGGCTAAATGGTTATCAATTTTGTTTATCTTCTCAAAGAACAAGCTTTTAGTTTTATTGAACTTTGCTATTGTTTTCTTTGTTTCTGTTTCATTTATTTCTGCTCTGATCTTTATGATTTCTTTCCTTCTGCTAACTTTGGGCTTTGTTTGGTCTTCTTCCTCTAGTTCCTTTAGGTGTAAGGTTAGCTTCATTTGGGATTTTTCTTGTTTCTTGGGGGATGCTTTTGCCGTATCCCACAGGTTTTGGATCATCGTGTGTTCATTGTCATTTGACTCTAGGTATTTTTTGATTTCCTCTTTGATTTCTTCAGTGATCTCTTGGTTATTTAGTAATGTATTGTCTAGCCTCCATGTGTTTGTGTTTTTTATGTTTTTTTTCCCTGTAATTGATTTCTGATCTCATAGATTTGTGGTCAGAAAAGATGCTTGATATGATTTCAATTTTCTTAAATTTACTGATGCTTGATATGTGACCCAAGATGTGATGTAGCCTGGAGAATGCTCTGAGTGCACTTGAGAAGAAACTGTATTCTGCCACTTTGAGTGGAATATTCCATAAATATCAATTAGATCTATCTGGTCTATTGTGTCATTTAAAGCTTGTATTTCCTTATTTATTTTCTGTGTGGATGATCTGTCCATAGGTGTAAATGTGATGTTTAAGTCCCCTACTATTATTGTGTTAATGTTGATTTCTCCTTTCATGTCTGTTAGCATTTGCCTTACTATTGAGGTGCTCCTATGTTGGGTGCATAAACATTTATAATTCTTATATTTTCTTCTTGGATTGATCCTTTGATCATTATGTAGTGTCCCTCCTTATCTCTTGTTATAGTCTTTATTTTAAGGTCTATTTTATCTGTGATGAATATTACTACTCCAACTTTCTTTTGATTTCCATTTGCATGGAATATCTTTATCCATCCCCTCACTTTCAGTCTGTATGTTTCCCTAGGTCTGAAGTGTGTCTCTTGTAGACAGCATATATATAGGGGTCTTGTTTTTTATCCATTCAGCCAGTCTGTGTCTTTTGGTTGGGGCCTTTAATCCATTTCCATTTGAGGTTATTATCAATATGTATGTTCCTATTACCATTTTCTTAATTGTTTTGGGTTTGTTTTTGTGGGTCTTTTTCTACTGTTGTGTTTCCCGCTTAGAGAAGTTTCTTTAGCATTTGTTGTGAAGCTGGTTTGATGGTGCTGAGTTCTCTTAGCTTTTGCTTGTCTGAAAAGCTTTTGACTTCTCATTGAATCTGAATGAGATCCTTGCTGGGTAGGGTAATCTTGACTGTAGCCTTTTCTCTTTCATCACTTTAAGTATATCCTACCACTCCCTTTTGGCCTGAGGAGTTTCTGCTGAAAAATAAGCTGATAATCTTCTGGGGATCCCTTTGTATGTTATTTTTTGTTTTTCTCTTGCTGCTTTTAATATGTTTTCTTTGAATTTAATTTTTGTTAGTTTGGTTAATACGTGTCTTGGTGTGTTTTTCCTAGGGCTTGTCCTGCATGGGACTCTCTGTGCTTCCTGGGCTTGGGTGACTATTTCCTTTCCCATATTAGGGAAGTTTTCAACTATAATCTCTTCAATTTTTTTCTCAGACCGTTTCTTTTTCTCTTCTTCTTCTGGGACCCCTATAATTTGAATATTGGTGCATTTAGTGTTGTCCCAGAGGTCTCTGAGACTGTCTTCAATTCTTTTCATTCTTTTTTCTTTATCTGCTCCTCGACAGTTATTTCCACCATTTTGTCTTGCAGCTTACTTATTCATTCTTCTGCCTCAGTTTTTCTGTTATTGATTCCTTCTAGTGTATTTTTCATTTCAGTTGTTGTGTTGTTCATCTCTGTTTGTTTGTTCTTTAGTTCTTCTAGATCTTCGTTAAACATTTCTTGTATTCTCTCAGTCCGTGCCTCCATTCTATCTCCAAGATTCCGGATCATCTTTACTATCATTACTCTGAATTGTTTTTCAGATAGGTTACCTACTTCCTCTTCATTTATTTGGTCTTGTAGGTTTTTACCTTCATCCTTCATCTGTGACAATTTTTTTGCTATCTCATTTTTAATTTTTTTTATGAATGGGATTGTATTCCTGTCTTACTGGTTGTTTGGCCTGAGGCTTCCAACACTGGAGTTTGTACGCTATTGGGTAGAGCCGGGTCTTGGTGCTGAGATGAGGAACTCCGTGGCACCTCACTCCGATGAATATTCCCTGGGGTCTGATGTTCTCTGTTAGTCCAGTGGTTTGGACTCAGAAATCATACCACAGGAGCTTCAACCTGATCCTGGGCACATGAACCAAGATCCCACAAGCTGCGTGGGACAGCCAAAAAAAAAAAAAAGAGGGGGGAAGGCCTTGGCTGTGGAGGGCAGGACCTAATCAAGGGCGAGGTTTGGGTGGTGGGCGGCACCAATGCTCAGGACCCACAGGGTTGGAAAAGGCCCTGGGGGTTGTGGAGGGTGGGGCTTAGGCTCAAGGAACAGAAGGGGCCCAGGAGTGGCCCCCACCCTTTGTCTCAGAGGGCAGGGGACCTCTCCTGGGAGCCCAGCAGGCTTCCTGGCCTCGAGTGGGCAGAGCAAACACCCTCCTCTCCTCTCCTGGTCCTCAGGTCTGGGAGGGCCCCTCCTGCCTGCCTCTCCTGATCTCCCCAGCTTCCCTCCTATACCCCCATGACCCATGCAGCCTGTAGGGGTGTTTGGAGGACTGGGGAGCAGCCTAGGAGCTCAGCAGGCTCCCTGGGCCCAAGTGGACAGGGCAATCGCCCTCCGCTCCTCTCCCCCTCCTTCCAGATGGCTCCTCCACCCTTCCTCTCCTGATCTCCCCGGCCTCTCTCCTATACCTCCCAGGACCCATGTGTCCTGGGTGGGGCTTTGGAGAGGGGGTACTGGCTTGGGAGCTCAGCAGGCTCCCCTGCCCGTGTGGGCCAGACGATCACCCTCAGGTCCTCTCCCGCTCTTCCTGGAGAGTCCCTCCATCCTGCCTCTCCTGACCTCCCTGGCCTCAGGGCTGCCGATTGTGTCTGGCCTCCACTTCTCCTCCCCCCTCAGTCCCCCTACTTCCTACCAGTTCACTTTGGGGTTCCTCCTGTCTCCTTGGTCGTCAGAGTCCCCAACCAGCGGCCGGCATGTGCCCTCACTATGGGGAGACACTAACTCCGTGTCTTGCCACACCGCCATCTTGACTCCACCTCCTAGTTTTATTTTTAATAGTTTTATTTCATTCTTCGTTTTGTTTGTTTGGTTGTTCTCTTGCTTTTTTTGTTTTATTTGGTTCTGTTTTTGTTTCTTTTGTGTGTGTGCATGTTTCCTTGTTTCTGTTTTTGTGGGATTTTTTTTGGCAGTACGCAGCCCTCTCACTGTTGTGGCCTCTCCCGTTGCGGAGCACAGGCTCCGGATGCACAGGCTCAGCGGCCACGGCTCATGCGCCTAGCCTCTCCGTGGCATGTGGGATCTTCCTGGACTGAGGCACGAACCCGTGTCCCCTGCATCGGCAGGTGGACTCTCAACTGCTGCGCCACCAGGGAAGCCCTGTGTTTGTGTGTCTGATTTTACTTTTCACTGTTTGCCTGGGGTTTTGTTAGTCTTTTTAATTTTTTTAATCCCCTTTATTGCTGGGACGAGCAACTTGTGGGGTCTTGGTTTCTCGAATGGAAGTTGGGCCTGAGGCTCTTGGGTGAAAGCACTGAGTCCAGGACACTGGACTACTAGAGAATTCCTGGCCCCAGGGAAGATTAATCACCAAGAGCTCCACCCAACTGCATGTAGCTCCCAGCAATGGATGCCTCATACCAAACAACAAACAAAACAGGAACAGAAACCCACCTATAAGCACACAGACTACCTAAAGTCATGCTAAGCTCACAGACATTCCAAAACACACCAACTGACACAGTCCTGCTCATCAGAGGGAAAAGACTCAGCTTCATCCACCAGAATACAGGCACCAGTGCTTCCCATCAGGAAGCCTACACAAGACACTGGAACAACCCTACCACCAGGGGCAGAGAACTGAAGCAAGAGGAACTGTGACCCTGCAGTCTAGGGAAAGGAGACCTCAAATACTGTAAATCAGACAAAATGAGAAGACAGAGAAATATCTTGCCGGCAAAGGAGCAAGGTTAAATCCACAAGACCAAATAAATGAAGAAGAAATAGGCAAACTACTTGAAAAAGAGTTCAGAATAATGACAGTAAAGATGATCCAAAATCTCAGAAATAGAACAGAGAAAATACAAGAAATGTTTAACAAGGACCTAGAAGGACTAAAGCACAAACAAGCAGTAATGAACAACAAAATAACTGAAATTAAAAATACTCTAGAAGGAATCAATCACAGAATAACTGAGGCAGAAGAACGAATAAGTGAGCTGGAAGACAAAATGGTGGAAATAACTGTAGAGGAGCAGAATAAGGAAAAAAGAATGAAAAGAATTGAATACAATCTCAGAGACCTCTGGGACAACACTAAATGAACCAACATTCAAATTATATGTGGCCCAGAAGAAGAAGAAAAAAGAAAGTGTCTAAGAAAATATTAGGAGAGATTATAGTCAAAAACTTCCCCAACATGGGGAAGGAAATAGTCAGTCAAGTCCAGGAAGTGCAGAGAGTCCCATACAGGATAAACCCAAGGAGAAACACACTGGGGCACATATTAATCAAAATAACAAAAATTAAACACAAAGAAAAAATATTAAAAGTGGCAAGGGAAAAGCAACAAGTAATATACAACGGAATCCCCAGAAGGTTATCAGCTGATTTTTCAGCAGAAACTCTGCAGGCCAGAAGAGAGTGGCAGGTTATACTTAAAGCGATGAAAGGGAAAAACCTACAACCAAGATAACTATACCCAGCAAGGATCTCATCCAGATTCGATGGAGAAATCAAAAGCTTTACAGACAAGCAAAAGCTAAGAGAATTCAGCACCACCAAACCAACTTTACAACAGAGGCTAAAGGAACTTCTCTAGGCAGGAAATACAAGAGAAGGAAAAGACCCACAAAAACAAACCCAAAACAATTAAGAAAATGGTAACAGGAGCATACATATCGATAATTACCTTAAATAGAAATAGATTAAATGCTCCAGCTGAAAGACACAGACTGGCTGAATGGATACAAAACAAGACCCATATGCTGTCTACAAGAGACCCACTTCAGACCTAGGGAAACATACAGACTGAAAGTGAGGGGATGGAAAAGAATATTCCACGCAAATGGAAATCAAACGAAAGTGGGGTAGCAATACTCATATCAGACAAAATAGACTTTAAAATAAAAACTATTGCAAGAGAAAAGGAGGGAAACTACATAATGATCAAAGGATGAATCCAGGAAGAAGATATAACGATTGTAAATATCTATGCACTCAAGAGAGGATCACCTCAATATGTAAGGCAAATGATAAGAACCATGAAAGGAGAAATCAACAGTAACACAATAATTGTAGGTGACTTTAAGACCCCACTTACACCCAAGGAGAGATCATCCAAACAGAAAATAAATAAGGAAACACAAGCTTTAAATGACACATTAGAGCAGATGGACTTAGTCAATATTTATAGGACATTCCATCCAAAAACAACAGAGTACACTTTCTTCTCAAGTGCACATGAAACATTCTCCAGGATATGTCACATCTTGGGTCACAAATCAAGCCTTGGAAAATTTATGAAAAGTGAAATCGTATCAAGCATCTTTTCTGACCACAATGCTATGAGACTAGATATCAATTACAGGAAAAAAACTGTAAAAAATACAAACACATGGAGGCTAAACTATACACTACTAAACAACCAAGAGATCACTGAAGAAATCAAAGAGGATACCAAAAAATACCTAGAAACAAATGACAATGAAAACACGATGACCCAAAACCTATGGGATGCAGCAAAAGCAGTTCTAAGAGGGAGGTTTATAGCAATACAATCCTACCTCAAGAAACAAGAAAAATCTCAAATAAACAACCTAACCTTACACCAAAAGCAATTAGAGAAAGAAGAAGAACAACAACAAAACAAAAAACCCAGACTTAGCAGAAGGAAAGAAATCATAAAGATGAGATCAGAAATAAATGAAAAGGATATGAAGGAAATAATAGCAAAGATCAATAAGAATAAAAGCTGGTTCTGTGAGATGATAAAATTTATAAACAATTAGCCAGATTCATCAGGATAAAAAGGGAGAAGACTCAAATCAATAGAATTAGGAATGAAAAAGAAGTAACAACTGATATCAGAAATACAAAGGATCATGAGAGACTACTACAAGCAACTATATGCCAATAAAATGGACAACCTGGAAGAAATGGACAAATTCTTAGAAAATTACAACCTTCCAAGACTGAACCAGGAAGAAATTGAAAATATTAACAGACCCATCACAAGCACTGAAGTTGAAACTGTGATTAAACATCTTCCAACAAACAGAAGCCCAGGGCCAGTTGGCTTCACAGGCAAATTCCATCAAACATTTAGAGAAGAGCCAACACCGATCCTTCTCAAACTCTTCCGAAATATATCAGACGGAGGAACACTCTCAAACTCATTCTACAAGGTCACCATCACCCTGATACCAAAACCAGACAAAAATGTCACAAAATAAAGAAAATTCCAGGCCAATATCATTGATGAACATAGATGCAAAAATCCTGAACAAAATACTAGCAAACAGAATCCAACAGCACATTAAAGGGATCATACCACATGATCAGGTGGGGTTTATCACAGGAATGCAAGGATTATTCAATAAAAGCAAATCAATCAATGTGATACACCATATTAACAAACAGAAAGATAAAAACCATATGATCATCTCAATAGATGTAGAAAAATCTTTTGACAAAATTCAATACCCATTTATGATAAAAACTCTCCAGAATGATGGCATAGAGGGAACCTACCTCAACATGATAAAAGCCATATATGACAAACTGACAGCCAACACCATTCTCAATGGTGAAAAACTGAAAGCATGTCCTCTAAGATCAGGAACAAGATAAGGACATCCACTCTCGCCACTCTTATTCAACATAGTTTTGGAAGTCTTAGCTTTGGCAATCAGAGAAGAAAAAGAAATAAAAGTAATGCAGATTGGAAAGGAAGCCACAGAACTGTCACTGTTTGCAGATGACATGATACTATATGTAGAAAATCCTAAAGATGCCACCAGAAAACTACTAGAGCTAATCAGTGTATTTGGTATCCTTGCAAGATACAAAATTGATGCACAGAAATCTCTTGCATTCCTATACACTAACAATGAAAGATCAGAATGAGAAATTAAGTGAACAATCCCATTTACCATTGCAACAAAAAGAATAAAATACCTAGGAAGAAACCTACCTAAGGAGAAAAAAAGATCTGTATGCAGAAAACTATAAGACACTGATGAAAAAATCAAAGATGATACAAACAGATGTAGAGATATACCATATTCTTGGATTGGAAGAAACAACTTTGTGATAATGACTATACTACCCAAAGCAATCTACAGATTCAATGCAACCTCTGTCAAATTACCAATGGCATTTTTCACAGAATTAGAACAAGAAATTTTACAATTTATATGGAAACACAGAAAACCCCAAATAGCTGAAGAAATCTTGAGAAAGAAAAACAGAGCTGGAGGATTCAGTGTCCCTGACTTCAGACTATACTACAAAGCTACACTAATCAAGACAGTATGGTACTGGCACAAAAACAGAAATATAGACCAATGGAACACGATAGAAAGCCCAGAGATAAACCCACACACATATGGTCACCTTATCTTTGACAAAAGAGGAAAGAATATACAGTGGAGAAGAGACAGCCTCTTCAATACATGGTGCTGCAGAAACTGGACAGCTACATGTAGAAGAATAAGATTATAACACTTCCTAACACCGTAAACAAAGATAAACTCAAAATGGATTATAGAACTAAATGGAAGGCCAGACACTATAAAACTCTTAGAGGAAAACATAGGCAGAAGACTATGACATGAATCAGAGCAAGATCCTTTTTGACCCAACCTGTAGAGTAATGGAAATAAAAACAAAAATAAACAAATGAGACCTAATGAAACTTAAAAGGTTTTGAACAGCAAAGGATACCATAAACAAGACGAAAAGACAACCCTCAGAATGGGAGAAAATATTTTCAAATGAAGCAACAGAGAAAGGAGTAATCTCCAAAATACAGAAACAGCTCATGTAGCTTAATATCAGTAGAACAAACAGCTCAATCCAAAAATGGGCAGAAGACCTAAATAGACATTTCTCCAAAGAAGACATACAGATGGCCAACAAACATGTGAAAAGTTGCCCAACATCACTAATCATTAGAGAAATGCAAATCAAAACTACATTGAGTAATCACCTCACACTGGTCAGAATGGCCATCATCAAAAAATCTACAAACAATAAATATTGGAGAGGGTATGGAGAAATGCGAATGTTGGTGGGAATGTAAATTGATATAGTCACTATGGGGAACAGTATGGAGGTTCCTTAAAAAACTAAAAATAGAACTATCTTATGACTCAGCAATCCCACTACTGGGCATATACCCTGAGAAAACCATAATTCAAAAAGAGACATGTTCCACAATGTTCATTGCAGCTCTATTTACAATAGCTAGGACATGGAAGCAACCTAAATGTCCATCGACAGATGAACAGATAAAGAAGATGTGGTGCATAGATACAATGGAATATTCCTCAAACATAAAAAGGAGTGAAATTTAGTTATTTGTAGTGAGTTGGGTGGACCTGGAATTTGTCGTACAGAGTGAAGTAAGTCAGAAAGAGAAAAATACTATATGCTAATGCACATATATGGAATCTAAAAAAACTGGTACTGTTGAACCTAGTAGCTGGCCAGGAATAAAGATGCAGATGTAGAGAACGGACTTGAGGACACAGGGGGCAAGGGTAAGCTGGGACGAAGTGAGAAGAGTAACATTGACATATATACAGTACCAAGCGTAAAATGGATGGCTGTTGGGAAACTGCTGCATAGCACAGGGAGATCAGCTCGGTGCTTTGTGATGACCTAGAAGGGTGGGATAGGGAGGGTGGGAGGGAGGCTCAGGGGGGAGGGTATATAGGGATATATGTATACATATAGCTCATTCACTTTGTTGTACAGCATAAGTTAACACAACATTGTAAAGCAATTATACTCCAATAAAGATGTGGAAAAAAAGAAAAAATAGAAAAAAAAGGAAATCCTGGAAGAATTCCAAGTGGAAAGAATTAACTAAAGGAATTACCTAAAGTTAAAAAATTAACTAAAACAAGGAAACAATATAGATTGCTGAAAATAAATTATTAACATTTAAAACTTTGCAAGAGGCGGGTGGGGTTTCCATGCCGAGGGAGCTGCACGAAGGGGAAGGCCCTGCTCGAGGGCCCAGACCCGTCTTAGTCTCTGAACCAGAGCACCGCGCGGCCGCGGGTTAACACGCCTGACCCAGCAGCTCCACTGACCCTCGTGGTGCCCGGGGATGCGAGGGCGGCGGTGGTTCCATGCCCTGCCCGGCCCTCGGGAACCTAGCCGGGGTTCTGGGGTGCTCCCACTGCGCTAAACCCGCACGCCCTTGAGAGGCTGGCCTCCTGGCCTGGCGCCCACCTTTCCCTAGGAGGCCGCACCACGCCCTGCCGCCTTCTCGTCTCTTGCCGCCGCCGCCGCCCTCTTTTCTCTTGTCGCTGCCTCCGCCCTCAGCGCTGCTCGCCTGGGTTCGCCGGCAGCCGAACCACCCAGACAACGCCCCCTCGGCCAGCATCATCTGCCTCCGGCTTCCGGTTGCGTCACTTCCGCCAGGAGGTGAGCCCGCGGCGCGCAGGGAAGGCGCAGAAGCGAGTTTTGCTGGGGGAGTTTGTGGAGGTAGGTGGCGGCTCCGCTGGGCGGGCGGTGGTGATTCCACGTGCTCTCGCGGCCGGTTGAAACCTTTGGCGGGCGCTGGCTCAGAGGTGAGGGGTGGTGGCTCAGAGGTCCGACCTAGGAGGCTAGGGCTCAGAGAGTGGGGCGAGGGACGCGCTGTGGCCGATGCCTGCGTTTCCACCGTTAGAGAGTCTCTCCTTTGGCTTATATGCATGGAAGGAGGAAATGCATTCAGGTCCCATTCGTACTCTGGGGAAGTGGAAGGAGTCCCGGACTTGGGATGACCAATCCCTCCGGGTTTTAAAATGGAAAGGCCCTCGTGCCTTGAACCCACAGAGGGGGTTGCAGCCACGATGGTTGGTCACAGCTGGACTGGGCTGCAAGGCATGTTGGGGACAAGGCGCTTGCCTTCTTTGAGTCTTGGGGAGCTGGGAGGAGGCCTTAGGGCATAGTGGTTGAGACCCCGGGACTTAGGGCCAGAATAGCTGCGTGTGAATCCAGGTTTGCCACTAACTGGATGTGTGACCTGCTGCAGGTTACTGAACCACTTCGTGCCTGGTCTGTCAAAAGGGAATAATATAGAATCTAACTCAGCGGATTCTTGTAAGGATTACATGAGCCCAAATGTGTTAACCGCCTATGATAGGGCTTGGCACATAGTAGATGCTCAATAAATGTCAGGATTTTCTGCAGCCCCTGCCTCTGAGGAGAGATTAGGGGCATGAGGTGGGATGTGAGTGCGTGCAAGGCTGCCTTTCCTGCAGAGGGCCCATCTGGGACTTATTCAAAGAGTGGCCCCAGCCTTCCCCACCAGTACCTAGCATAGTGCCTGACAGGTGGGCTTGCACAGATAGTTATTACACCAGTGTTTTAACCCGTGCTGGTGATGTAGTGTGTGGGGAGGGTGTGAGACTGGAACTGGGAGGCAGAGAGACATGGCTCAGCTTCTCCCAGCCTTAGCTGGCTCATCTGTCCAGTGGAGATGGGTGTACCTGCCTCCTAGAGTTTTTGCAGAGCAAGGGAGAGGTCCTCCCTGAGTGCACATCCAGACCCTCATCACCCCACAAGAAAAAAAAAAAGAAAAGAAAAACTTTGCAAGAACTTAATGGCACCATCTATGCTCCCCTCCCCCTTTATTTTCCTTTTCTAATTTTACTTTTTCTGTTGTTGTTGTTATTTCCAAGGATAATTTATGATCATTATAACTATTTAAACAATATAAAGATGTAAAATGAAAAATTTTATGGTATTCCCTCCCCCCAGCTGCATCTGCTTTAACCAAATGTTAATAGCCTAGAATTAATGCTTTCTTTCCAATCCTTTTTTTGTCCATACAAAGATACACACACACACACACACACACACACACACACACACACACATACACACAGATGGAACACATATATTCATATACCTAATATACCTACATAGAGGTTTTTTTTGGTTGTTTTTTAAAACTAGGATTACAGCATACATATACTCTATGTATTAAACTGGATTTTTTTGGCCTATGCTCTCATTTTTCTTTGCTGAAGAAATTCAGCAAATTTCTTTTTTCACTTTACACAATGTAGAATTCCCTGTGGTGTGATAAATGTAGATCCAAACTCACTTTGAAAAATAAAGCTGTGTAATATTTCATATTATTTAGGTCTCACAATTTATTCAGCCAATTGATAGACATCATACAAGAAATGTATATCCACTTCTTTCTTAGGGGAAATATAAGTTCAGAAATATGAAATCATTCTTAAAAGGGAAATATGAATTTTCCTTTTAAGAATGAAAGTTGAGCACTAAACCATCAGGTTCTTGCTAGCACCATTCTCAGGGCTAAGGAGAAGCTGAAAAGTAAGTGCTTTTAAGATTTGTTCTTAAGTTCCTGACACATGAGGAGAAAAAGGCAAGAATTTTCCTATAAACTTTATTTTGTAGACATGTATAGACTCTTTATAAAGCTTAGTTCTTTCAAACATTTTAGGAACATTGTTTAGATAATTACATAGGTGGTCATAAAACAGTGGTTATTGTGAAAATTGATGATGATTTAAAAATGTAACAGCTAATGTAAATGATTCATCAGGAAGCTTATTAAACCTTTCCTAAGGTCCATTGTACTCCAAATCGTTTTGTCTTGGGGGTGTTAGATGAACAATGCACTTAGATATCTCTTACTGTAGTAGATTTAAAAGAAAGCGATTTTTGTCTGTAAACCCAAACACAATGCATTGTGTCTTTGGTTAGCATTTTCTTCCACAATAAAACCATTACAAATAACCAGCAACCAAAGCACTACTACATAGATCTTTATGTATTGCCACTTTACTCAAAGTGGGCTTCCTGAGTTAGAGAGGGTAGGCATTTTTTACTTTTTAATAGAGAGTGGCAGATTACCTTCTCTAAGAGATAAAGCAATTCATATTGCCTTGTCTGATCAAGTTGTTATACTACTTTAGAAAGGGACATTAGGAGACACACTGGCTTCAAGCTGCCATCTTTCCAGCTGGCTTCTTATTTTAAAGTATGATATAAATAAATAGTTTAAATTATTCCTCTCTGGTCTTAATTTGCTGTTGAGATGAGAATTTAGAAATGGTATACAGTCCAGGGGCTTCCCTGGTGGCACAGTGGTTAAGAATCTGCCTGCCAATGCAGGGGGCATGGGTTTGATCCCTGGTCCAGGAAGATCCCGCATGCTGTGGAGCAACAAAGCCCACGAGCCACAACTACTGAGCCCATGCGCTGCAGCTCTTGAAGCCTGCGTGCTTAGAGCCCGTGCTCTGCAACAAGAGAAGCCACTGCAACGAGAAGCCTGTGCACTGCAATGAAGAGTAGCCCCCGCTAGCTGCAGTCCGCACACAGCAACAAAGACCCAAAGCAGCCAAAAAAAAGAAAGAAAGAAAGAAAGAAATGGTATACAGTCCAAACACAAGTCCCCCTTACCTCCTACTTAGATTTTTTACCCATTTTCTCCAAATTGCTATTAGAGATGAATGGGACTTGCAGGTCTAGAAGACAGGCAGATGAACACAATTGCAAGATTAGCTGTTTCTCTATTTGGATCACAAGGAGGAAAACACTCCACATTACCTTTCATCAGGGCTCTTGATTATGTTGTGTTTTTCCATTAGGTTTTCTATCTCTTGCGATTTACCAATTGATGAAGAATAAGGAGAACTATACTGTGGGCCTAGAGTGAGATGGAAGGAGAAAAAAATGAAAAACCAGCGAAGTAAAGGTTAGTTAGAATTCTAAGTGGTAATCTCCCAAGTGCCATGTGCTCTGTGGGATCTAAATGAGTACTTACTGAATTTTCAGAGGCAATAAAAGACCTCCTTTGCTCCTACATTTAATAGAAGACCTACTTTTAACTGAGAGATGAAGTTATACTCAATACTTTCTGTGCTGACTCTGGAAAGTGGTTTGTTGTGATTCTTCAGAGGATGGATTGAAAAAAAAATCCTAACTGATAAAATGAGACTTGGTTAAAACATTGGTTTTCATTTAAAAAATTATGGCCTGTTATATATCAAATGCTTGTGTCCCCTTAAATTAATATGTTGAAGCCCGAACCCCCAATGTGATGTGTATTTGGAAACTGGGCCTTGGGGAAATAATTAGGATTAGATGAGGTCATGAGGGTGGGGTCTTGGTCCAATGAGATTAGTGCTCTTTTAAGTAGATACCAGAGACTGCTCTCTCTCTCTCTCTCCTCTCTCTCTCTCTCTCTCTCTCTCTCTCTCTCTCTCTCTCTCTCTCTCTCCATGCACATGTAGTGAGCAAAGGCCATGTGGAAAAACAGCAAGAAGGCAGCTGTCTATGAGTAAGGAAGAGAGCTCTTGCCAGAAACTGACCCTGCTGGTACCTTGATCTTGGACTTCTAGCCTCCAGAACTGTGAGAAAATAAATTTCTATTGTATAAGCCACCCAGTATGTGGTATTTTGTGGTTGTAGGGCAGAAGCAGCCACAGATGATACATAAATGAAAGGGTGAATGGTTATGGCTGTGCTCCAGTGAAGGGGCTTAGGGCAGAATTTGGCCTTCAGGTTGTAATTGGCCAACCTGTGTCCTAGACTATCCCACACCCTCACCACTCACCAGGAAGATAAAAGCCATCATAATCTTCTCAGGGCAACCTCATTATCAGAAGACCAGGTTTGTCTTTGTGTTGTTTCATCCCATACAGGTTGTCTTAAAAGCCTATGACTTTCTGCTCATGAGTGCCTAAGTAGTCTTGTCCTTAAGCCAATAACCAGTTATATTTTTTATTGTTTTGTCACATCATGATTAAACAATGCAACAGTAAACCCAATAGCCAAAAGTGGCAAATTTCTGGGTCATATTGTCTTAAACAAATGGTCATTTAGGTTTATGAAGAGTAGAGAAATACTTGCATTTATTTTTCTCTGTGCATGTTTTGAATTGTCTTAATTACACTTAATTTACAATGAGTTTTAGTCTGAATTGGGAGTTTGGTGGAAAGTTCTCATAGACTGACCCTCATCCTAGAAGTGGCCCTTAGTAGCTGCTTTTCTTCATTCAGGTCTCTGTTTAAAAGCATTTTCTGAGAAAGGTCTCCTCTGACCACCTTATCTAAGAGAGGACCACTTGTATCCCCTCAGCCAGCTTTATTTTTCTTCCTAGGATTTATCACTGACATCATATTATATATTCGTGGATTGATTATCTGTCTCTAAGTCTAGAATGTAAACTCCATTGAAGACTTGTTTTTTCTGTTCACTGTTGTATCCCTCAGAACCACAAACAGTGCCTGGCACATAGTAAGTGCTCAATAAATATTTCTTGAATGAGTGAATGAACTAATTGGAGACCAGACTTATTTCCCAAGTTTGAGTCCTTCTCTTGGACACCAGCCTCGTGTTCCAGAAGCTCTGAATACAGAGTGCTCCTCTGTTCTGGCCGGTGTTCACACAGAGGTTGTAAATAGCCCATAAACCCTGGGTCTGAATCAAGGAACACTTGCCTGAAATTCCAGGGGTCAATTCTTTATGGATCCTCTGTTCCCATTGCCCACCTATATGCTCAAATGTCCTTTGTCTGCACTGTAAACCTTCTAGCAGCAGATGTTTGCCTGTGTTCTTCACATGCACCTTTTGGTCTCATGCTAGTTTACACTCACTCCCAACCGGGCCCAGTCAAATCCATTTGGTGTTTTTCAAATGATGGTAGAAGATATGGTATAGGTGATATATTTTAATTTTTGTAATGGTATATGTGCTTTGATGTGTATTACAATATGACTCTCATATCACACCCATGCTTTATAATAAACAAAAAGCAAATTTAAGTAGAAAGATCTCATACTGTATTTTTTTTGTGTGTAATGTTGGCTTTATTCTATTTATTTATTATATTGAAGTATAGTTGATTTACAGTGTTGTGTTAGTTTAGGTGTACAGCAAAGGGATTCAGGAATATATATATATATATATATATATATATATATATATATATACATCTACACACACACCATACATATATATATATATATATATATATATATATATATATATATTCAGATTCTTTATATGTTATTGCAAAATGTTGAGCATAGTTCCCTGTGCTATACAGTAGGTCCTTCTTGGTTATCTATTTTATATACAGTAATGTGTTTATGATAATTCTAAACTCCTAATTTATCCCCCTACCCTTTCCCCTTTGGTAACCATGTTTGTTATGTCTGTGGGTCTATTTCTGTTCTGTATATAAGTTCATTTGTATCATTTTTTTTATATTCCACATATAAGTGATATCATATGTTATTTGTCTTTGGCTTACATCACTCAGTATGATAATCTCTAGGTCCATCCATGTTGCTGCAAATGGCATTATTTCATTCTTTTTATAGCTGAATAATATTCCATTGTATAAGTAACATAGTGTATGATTCTTTTTTAAAAGACAGTCTGGGGGCTTCCCTGGTGGCGCAGTGGTTGAAAGTCCGCCTGCCGATGCAGGGGACACGGGTTCGTGCCCCGGTCCGGGAAGATCCCACATGTTGCGGAGCGGCTGGGCCCGTGAGCCATGGCCGCTGAGCCTGGCGTCCAGGGCCTGTTCTCCGCAACGGGAGAGGCCACAACAGTGAGAGGCCCGCGTACCGCAAAAAAAAAAAAAAAAAAAAAAAGACAGTCTGGAAGAGGCAGGTTTATAAGGACAGAAATCTGTGATTGCCAAGGCCTGGGGGTAGGGGTGGATTTGGACAATAAAGGGGCCCAAGGGAAATTATGGGATGATAGAAATATGTGTCTTGATTGTGGTGGTGGTTACACAACTGTGTTTATCAAAATTTATCAAACTGCACACCTTAAAAGAGGGAATTTTACTGTATGTAGACTATATCTCAATAACCTGACAAAAATTAAATCTAAAGAATGAGTTAGTTTTAAAAAAATCCAGTGTTAATGATGAAAAATCTGAAAGTGAAATTAAGAAAGCACTCCTATTTACCTTTGCAACAAAAAGAATAAAATATCTAGGAATAAACCTACCTAAGGAGACAAAAGACCTGTATGCAGAAAATTATAAGACACTGATTAAAGAAATTAAAGATGATACAAACAGATGGAGAGATACACCATGTTCTTCAATTGGAAGAATCAACACTGTGAAAATGACCCTACTATCCAAAGCAATCTACAGATTCAGTGCAATCCCTATCAAACTACCACTGGCATTTTTCACAGAACTAGAACAAAAAAATTAACAGTTTGTATGGAAACACAGAAGACCCCGACTAGTCAAAGTAATCTTGAGAAGGAAAAACGGAGCTGGAGGAATCAGGCTCCCTGACTTCAGACTATACTACAAAGCTACAGTAATCAAGACAGTATGGTACTGGCACAAAAACAGAAGTATAAATCAATGGAACAGGAAAGAAAGCCCAGAGGTAAACCCACGCACATATGGTCACCTTATCTTTGATAAAGGAGGCAAGAATATACAGTGGAGAAAAGACAGCCTCTTCAATAGGTGGTGCTGGGTAAACTGGACAGCTACATGGAAAAGAATGAAATTAGAACACTCCCAAACATCATACACAAAAATAAACTCAAAATGGATTAAAGACCTAAATGTAAGGCCAGGCACCATCAAACTCTTAGAGGAAAACATAGGCAGAGCACTCTATGACATAAATCACAGCAAGATCCTTTTTGACGCCCCTCCTAGAGAAATGGAGATTAAAAACAAAAATAAACAAATGGGACCTAATGAAACTTAAAAGCTTTTGCACAGCAAAGGAAACCATAAACAAGACCAAAAGGCAACCCTCAGAATGGGAGAAAATATTTGCAAAAGAAGCAACTGACAAAGGATTAATCTCCAAAACATACAAGCAACTCATGCAGCTCAATATCACAAAAACATACAACCCAATCCAAAAATGGGCAGAAGACCTAAACAGACATTTCTCCAAAGAAGATATACAGATTGCCAACAAACACATGAAAGAATGCTCAACATCATTAATCATTAGAGAAATGCAAATCAAAACTACATATATTATCTCACACCGGTCAGAATGGCCATCATCCAAAAATCTACAAATAATAAATGCTGGAGAGGCTGTGGAGAAAAGGGAACACTCTTGCACTGTTGGTGGGAATGTAACTTGATACAGCCACTATGGAGAACAGTATGGAGGTTCCTTAAAAAACTAAAACTAGAACTACCATACAACCCAGCAATCCCACTATTGGGCATATACCCTGAGAAAACCATAATTCAAAAAGAGTCATGGGGCTTCCCTGGTGGCGCAGTGGTTGAGAGTCCGCCTGCCAATGCAGGGGACGCGGGTTCATGCCCGGGTTGGGAAGATCCCACATGCCATGGAGCGGCTGGGCCCGTGAGCCATGGCCGCTGAGCCTGCACGTCCGGAGCCTGTGCTCCGCAACAGGAGAGGCCACAACAGTGAGAGGCCCGCATACCGCAAAAAAAAAAAAAAAAAAAAAAAGAGTCATGTACCAAAATGTTCATTGCAGTTCTATTTACAATAGCCAGGACATGGAAGCAACCTAAGTGTCCATTGACAGATGAATGGATAAAGATGTTGCACATATATACAATGGAATATTACTCAGCCATAAAAAGAAATGAAATTGAGTTATTTGTTGTGAGGTGGATGGACCTAGAATCTGTCATATAGAGTGAAGTAAGTCAGAAAGAGAAAAACAAATACCGTATGCTAACACATATATATGGAATCTAAAAAGAAAAAAGAAAAGAAAAGAAAAGAAAATGGTCAGAAGAACCTGAGGGCAAGCCGGGAATAAAGATGCAGACCTACTAGAGAATGGACTTGAGGATATGGGGAGGGGGAAGGGTAAGCTGGCACAAAGTGAGAGAGTGGCATGGATATATATACACTACCACACGTATAATAGATAGCTAGTGGGAAGCAGCCGCATAGCACAGGGAGATCAGCTTAGTGCTTTGTGACCAGCTAGAGGGGTGGGATAGGGAGGGTGGGAGGGAGGGAGGTGCAAGAGGGAAGAGATATGGGGACATATGTATCTGTATAACTGATTCACTTTATTATAAAGCAGAAACTGACACACCATTGTAAAGCAATTATACTCTAATAAAGATGTTAAAAAAAATCCAGTGTTTAATTATAAACGTGGTATGTAGCTATGGTAAAAGGTGGTAGGCAAATGATCAGAAGTTGTAAAGTAGTGTATTTAATGATAATTTCAAAACTGGAGCATTGCTTAGCATTGCATCAGAGCATTACTTAGAGTATTTTTGTCTCCCTTTGTTTCTGTATTTCATCTGTGGACTGAACATCATTTCACGTCCCTATGGCCTCATCTGTCTCTTCCTCCAGCCACCACTGCTATAATCAATTTCATAGGGCTCTGACCAGTTACATGCGTGTGCAACTCAACTGTGTCTTCCCTCAGGCAGTGAAACCACTTGATTCTCACTGATGTGTACTCCAGATGCATACAAGAGATTACTTTGTGAGGCAAACTGTGTCCAACCTGCAGGGTGGAGCCTGGAGTTAATTGCTTTTCCCTTCCCCTCATGAAGTTCCTGAGACAATCCTGCAGGATGGAGCAGCCAGCCCCCTGTATTGCTGGCCTCTTTCTTCTGTTTCTCTCTCCCTTCTGGTTTTGCCTCCCCTTTCCCTTATTCCTGCTCCCTGGGACTGCACTCTACCATAAAGATTTTTTTTTCAATTGTGGTAAACTACACATACTATAAAATTTACCATCCTAATTGAGATATAATTGACACGTAATTTCATATTAGTTTCAGGTGTACAGCATACTAATTTGATATTTGTATATATTGCAAAATGATCACAGCAGTAAGTTTAGTTAACATCCATCACCTCACATAGTTACAATTTTTTCTTCTTGTAATGAGAACTTTTAAGATCTGCTCTCTTAGCAACTTTAAAATATATAATACAGTATTTTTAATTATAGTCACCACATTGTACATGTTGGAAGTTTGTACCTTTTGACCACTTTCACCCATTTCCCCACCCCTCACTTCCCGCCTTGCAACACCAATCTGTTCTCTGTATCTGTGAGTTCAGTTTTTTTTTTTAGTTTCACATATAAGTGAGATCACACACTATTTGTCTTCCTCTGTCTGACTTATTTCACTTAGCATAATGCCCTCAAGATCCATCATGTTATTTTAAATGGCAGGATTTTCTTCTTTTTTTATGGCTGAATAATATTGCATTTTGTGTGTGTGTGTGTGTGTGTGTGTGTGTATCACATTTTAAACCATTTTTAAGCGTACAGTTCAGTGGTATTAAGTATTGATACATTTATATTGTTATGCAATCATTGCCACCATCCATCTTCAGAACTCTTCATTTTACACAACTAAATCCCTATTTCCATTAAATAATAACTCTTCATCTCAACCCCCACCCCTGCCCCAATAAAGTTTTGTTCATTGACTTTGCCTACGTTACTACCTTCTGGGCAACCCATACCCAAACTTAATTCCACACCCAGCCTGTCTTTGTTCTTTTGTTTTTTTAAAAAACTTATTTTTTATTTATTTTTGGCTGTGTTGGGTCTTGGTTGCTGCACGGGGGCTTTCTCTAGTTGCGGTGAGCAGGGGCTACTCTTTGTAGCGGTGCGTGGGCTTCTCATTGCAGTGGCTTCTCTTGTTGTGGAGCATGGGCCCTAGAGTGCGCGGGCTTCGGTAGTTGCCACACATGGGCTCAGTAGTTGTGGCTTGTGGGCTCTAGAGTGCAGGCTCAGTAGTTGTGGCACACGGGTTTAGTTGCTGTGTAAGCACGTAGGATCTTCCTGGACCAGGGATCAAACCCATGGCCCCTGCATTGGCAGGCGGATTCTTAACCACTGTGCCACCAGGGAAGTCCTGTCCCTTTATTAAAATGGAGAATCTGCGAAAAATAGCTTTGATATGTCAGGATGTGAATTATAATTTTTGTTTATTTCTTCTTTGTTGGACTTGGTTTCTTCTCCTTTAAAAAATTTGCCATTTAGCTCTTAGATTCTACATCTTTTTTTTCACTCATATATGGAAGAACTCAAAAGTTGAGTTCTTGATGTGGGTCAGGGACATGGACAGCTAGAAGTTGGTACCCTGTGCTCCTACAGCTGCATATGTCTCCACATTTTCCTTTGTTTGACCCATTTATATGGCTTCCATGGCAATTGGAAAAATATTTTGTAACAGATAGACATTATTGTGGCCTTGAGACAAGTCTCTGAGACAACTGTGCTTGCTACTTGGCGCCCTTTGTGCCAAGTAGCAAACACAGTTGCAGTCCCTGGCTACCTTGATGGCTGTGGATGAAGCAGGCTTTGTCCTGAGTCCTAGGGATGGTGAGGGTCCAACATCATGTGGAAGTGCAGCCAAGGATGACGGTGGAGCCCAGAGCTTCTCAAGCATGGCTTCTCATCTCCCAGGTGCATGAGGGTGGGGTTTCTCCTGTGCTTTTGCATATGGTGTGTCCTCCTGAGCACTCTATTTTGCTCAGTGGAAGAAACTGATCTTATATTAACTTTATATTGGAAACAACAAATCTACTGTATGGGGAAAATGCAAATTTTCCACTAATTTTTAAGCTATATAATATTTACAAATGCTGCCTAAATGTCTCAGAATCTCTAGGGGTTGTGAATCTACTCTTCTCTATCATTAGGGTTTCCTTGGAAAAGTCTGAAAAGGGCAGTGTTAAAGCACTCCTTGGCCTCTTTGGCCTTGCCCTCTTTTAGAAAGTGAGCTTGAACTTGGTGATTTTCTGTCCCTTTCCTTTGACTTTGAGTGTTCCTGACCTTGGCTTGGCCACCTGCCTCTCACTTCTTATGTTCTTGACCTTGCTTCTTCTTTTCTGATTCTCTCCTCTGGTTCAGGTTTTTTTTTTGGCTGCACCGGGTGGCTTATGAAATTTTAACTCCCTGACCTGCGCCCTAGGCAGTGAGAGCACAGAGTCCTAATCACCAGACTGACCGCCAGGGAATTCCCTGGTTCAGATTTTTTACCTTTAAGTTTTTAACTCTGGTATAAACTCTGTTTAAAATCTTAGCCAAAGGCACCTGGGTCCTGACATTTGGGCAAAATGAAGCAAAGGATAAAAACCGTACAGGACTTTCAGTTCCTTGGACATAATTTCCTCATTCTTTCCTTTATTCCTGTGCTTCTTTCTCTCCGTGTTTTAGATTATCTCCATGTAGTTATTTTAAATGACTGTTTTATAAGCAACCTTTCCACTTCAGAATGTCTCCAAACTTTCTTTCCTGTTTGCAGACGAGCTTTTCTTACCAGGGTTGCTGCCACTATGCTAATTTACTGTCCTTTAACAATAAGATTTCTTGTTTTCCCCAGATTTTTCAAAACCTGAGAATTAAATTTCCAGAAAGGCCAAACCACTGCATTTCATCTTGACTAATTTGTCATATGGGCAGACTTCCCACTGCAAAATCAGCATGGGGTTTTTTTTGTATTTTTTTTTTTTAAAGAAAAAGAAAGCAGTATGATTCTTTGGTAGACACTCACCATCACTTTCCCACTAATCTGATAAAATTCCATCCCTCCACTCCCCAAAAGCAAATCTTGAGCTAAACTTTCAACTTTTTTTTTTGGAAACGAGGTTAAACAAATGCACTCAATTTTGGGAAACAGATCTCCTCTAAGCAAGGCAGGCTGAGCTACATTCCTGTATTTCTCATGCTGCAGAGGGAAAAGTTCATAAACGTAAGGGAATGCTTTTCTAAAGTTATCTGTGAAGGGCAAGGAATAATTACTTCTGTGTGGTTCAAACCTGGGCACCATCCAGATTCCCCCAATTAGCTGTGAGAACAGTGCCTGCTATTGTGTCTCAGGTTTACCTTGAATTCTCCAAGGACATGTTCTTTTCTGATAACCATGAATATTAGAAAGCAAGATCCTACAAGATTCTTCTTTCTTGTCTTCAAGCAAAAGGGGGCCCGTATGACTACAAGAGGGGTTAAGAGACAAGCTATTGCTGTAAGCATTTCATTGCCAGGGGGTGAAAAGGAAACTGTGATGTCATTTTTAATATTTTCTTAGGGAAAAAAATCAGAAACTTCTGCATTATGAGGGGTGACTGGATATAGATACTTCTTCATGAATGGGGAAATGGTGGGAGTTATAAAATTTGTTTATTTTTCTTTACTTGTGTAGCCCTGTTTTTCAGTTTGACTTGTCCTTCTGAAGTCACACTGTCTTAAGGGTAAGATTAAGATGAAAGTAAGTAACAAATAGGCTCTACCTCTACAAATTCGGAAAATTCCAGATTCCCAAATTCCTCTTACACAGTGTTAGGAGTCCACATGGAGTAATTTCTCATGTGCTTCCTGGGTGCTGCGTGGCATCTGCCGTTTCCCGCCTTTTCAGGTGTGGTTCACACTGGAAAGAACAGACTGTCATATTGTTTTTCCTGATGACCCTGATACCTGGTATTAAGGTTTTAGGGTCTGTGTTGGGAGCATCATCGTTAATTCTCACCTGTTAAGACACCACTGCTGGGACTTTCTTGGTGGTCCAGTGGTAAAGAATCTGCCTTACAATGTAGGGAACGCGGATTTGATCCCTGGTCAAGATCCCACATACCGCAGGGAAACTAAGCCTGTGCGCCGCAGCTAGAGAGAGAAAACCCGTATGCCACAACTAGAGAGAAACCTGCGCTCCGCAACAAAAGATCCCGTATGCCTCAATGAAGATCCTGCGTGCCATGACTAAGACCCGATGCAGCCAAAAAAAAAAAAAAAAAAAAAAAAAAAATAATAAAATAAATCTTAAAAAGAAAAGACACCACTGCCAGTTGGGATGCCTACTGCAGGGGTGAGGCTTGGCAAAGCTCATGCCAAGACTGCTGGTGGCTCTTGTTCATGGTGCTCACCTCTGCACAGAGGTTGTTCTGAGAAAGCCATTGCCCCAGCGTGGCTCCATCTGTGCTCTCAAAGCACCATGGAGTATCCGTGGGTGTTTCTTTGCCTTTAAGAAACCTGTCTCAACTTAGGACATGAGGCATGTGTCCCTAAGACTGGCAGGGTAATCTGCACAACAGGCACATATTTTATTCAGAAATCTTCCTCTCTTATTTGGCTTCTTATCGTGAAATGGACCTAGCATCAATTAACCTTGGTAATTTCCCCTGTGACTCCTTTGGCCCTTGTGCACATAGCCTGTTCTCAGATGTGCTTGGGTATGCCTTAGTCTTAGGGTGAGAACAATTGAATTAGCACGACTACATGCATTTGACTCCATCCCATGTAGGGTGCAAATGTATGAACTAGGAATGTAGCGTTTTGCAAGATCTGTCCAACACACTGATCAGAATGAGGGCTCTGCCTCACCTACATAGGCAAGGACAGGCCTATGTTTTGTGTATGTGTGTGTGGCAGGGGGAGGTAGAAATTCTAGAGCCCACTTCAGCATCTTTTGTATAATAACTCCCAAATCTGTGATTCCAGTCTAGATCTTTCTCTGCTTCTGATTCTCATCTTCACCTCAGAATGATTCACCTCCTATGATCCCTGTTTCCATCAATGGACCAACCAGTTTTTGTGCTAGAATCATCCTTACATCCTCCAACACCTGCACAACCAAAAACTCAATTACCAAATTAAACACTAAACCTCTGATAATTCTACTATTAGTGGAAAGGGACAGAAGGGTGAGGTCTGTGAGACCTGTTTTTTCTTTAGGAAAAAAAGTACTGGAAAATAATACTCTAATAATTGAAACACTGAAGTAATACTCCTGTCTTAATAGGAGGAAAACTTTTCCCTTATAAGTATTACGGGATGAAACCAATCAAAATTCTTTTTCTCTCATTTATTAGTATCTTCAGTAGCCAAAACAACGTAGGCTTTAACTTGGCCATATTTAAGACATGAAAAAGAATATATTGTCCTAAATATAAGCATAATTGGGGAACACACATTTAGTGAATTGGCTGAAGGTGTGTACGTTTTCCCCTTTAGGGCAAGGTAAGGAAATCACTATGTGTAATTATTTAGAAAACGGTGGCTGTACCCTGCACTGTATACTCAGAAACATTTTATAGGATTTAAAGAGAACAGGTGACCCATCTGTAAATGCCTCTCAAGAAACCAGTCAAGATAGAAGGTGGATCTATTTGCTGATGGCTGTCTAGGTCTGTTGAAGGGAGGTCTCCAAGACATCCTGGATGCCCTGGGGTCCCGGGCAGGGCAAAGGAGGCCTTTCAGTCAGATGGACTCTAAGTTTTTCTGTGACTGGAGACCAAGGGTCACATGATGGGCTCCATCCCATCTGTAAACTTGGTTTAGTGTGGAACTGAGTCATGGCTGGACCCACTGAGGGAAGCCTTGTCTCATCTGAACCTGTGAATTAACAGCTTAACTAATTGAACATCTAATTCAGCTAGTTAAATATCTAACCAACCTGCTTCTAAACATCTGCTACAAACCCTGATGGTTCTCTGCAGGGTTAGTTTTACATGAGCTCAAATAGCTGCAAGAGATTTCAGATATCTTGGGATACATAAGGGAGCGACTCTAGAATAAGGTAAAAAGGCACTTCCAGGTGTTTAGAAGTTCTTCACCTCTAGCTCTCACATTAAAATGGAGCCTTAGGTCCTAAGACTGTGTAATGTATTATAATTTATGCTCTGGTGGAATAGAGTTATAATTTTCCAAAAGCAAATTGTCTTGAGAATTCAGTAAGAGTTTCCCTTGGTGAAACAATATTTTGCAGTTTGCAGTAATACAACAAAAGGGCTACTGAAGGTTGGTTTATCCACAATGAGACATTTGCACAGAGCTTAGTTAAGTCAGCACGAATGTCAAGCCAGAGGAGCTTCAGGTATTGGCTTTCCTGACAATTAGCTATGTGGCTTTAGACAATTGATTTAAATATCTTCTTTTTTCTTTTAAAGAATATCTCTCCATTTACTTAGATTTTATTTGAATTCTTTCCACACTGTTTCATAGTTTTCTGGTCATAGATTTGTACATATTTTCCTAGATTTATAATTATTCCATTTTTGTGTGCTATTGTAAATGGTATTTTTAAAATTTCAGTTCTGAATATCTGAAACCAACATAGTATTGTATGTCAAGTATATTTCAATAAAAAATTCATTAGTCAAAAAATGTCAATTCTGATTGTTCACTGTTGGTGTAGAGAAAATACACTGAATTTTGGGTATTGACATTGTACTTTGCTATTTGTTTTCTCCCTTCACTGTCATCGAGACATGAGATACTGAGTTCATTTCCATTTCTGTCCACCCCCCATGGTACTGCAGATCTCTTTTTTTCCTTTTTCCTTAAAATTTTTTTTATCATTGTGAGAATGTTAAGCATGGTATGTACTCTCTTAAATTTTTAAATGCACAATACAATATTGTTAGCTATATGAACAATGCTGTACATCAGATCTCTTGAACTTATTCATCTTGCATAACTGAAACTATACCCATTGAACAGCAAAGATCTAAACATTCCGAACTTGTGTTTCTTTTTTTTTCCAGTGCCTATAAAGTTTTATTGGAAACAGCTATGCACATTAATTTATGTATCATTTATGGCTGCTTTTGAATTGAACTGCAGGTTTTTTTCACCCAGCTTTATTGAGGTATAACTGACATATAACACTGTGTAAGGTTAAGGCGTACAACGTAATGATTTGATATATGTATACAATTGTGAAATAATTACCACAGTAAGGTTAGTTAACACTTCCATCTTAGATCTCTGGAACATATTCATCTTATAACTGAAAGTTTGTAGTTTTTGTCAACATCTCCCTATTTTCTCCACCTCTAAGCCCCTGACAACCGTCATTCTACTCTCTGCTTTGGTGAGTTTCACTTTTTAAAATTCCACATATATGTGAGACCAAATAGTATTTGTCTTTCTCTGACTTGTTCCACTTGTTCCACTTGTTACCCCCCAGGTCCATCCATGTTGTCATAAAAGGCAGGCTTTCCTTCTTTTTAATGACCAAATAATATTTCATTGTATTTACAAACCACACTGCTTTATCCCTTCATCTGTTCGTGGACACTTAGGTTGTTTCCATGTTTTGGCTATTGTGACTAATGCTGCAGTGAACATGGGGAGCAGATATTGCTTCAAGAGAATGATTTCATTTCCTTTGGATATCTACCCAGGAGTGGGATTGCTGGATCATATGGTAGTGCTCTTTTTAGTTTTTTGAGGAACCTCCATACTGTTCTCCATAGTGGCTGCACCAATTTATATTCCCACCAATAGTGTACAAGGTAAAGCTGTGTTTCTTATCTGTGAAATGGAGCAAATAATACCTATCTGAATTGTTAACTCTAGCCTTAACATAATGCTGTAAAGTGTTTATGAGAGAGTCCTGTGCTTCCTGTGTACAGAGACAGTATTATTAATTGCCTCATCGCTGGAAGTGATGAGAACCGTCCCGAACGGAGTTGTTTGTGGAGTGTTTGGTACTGGAGCTAGCACTTACACATCGTATTCTAAGTGTTTACATGCCATTTTCTCCCACTAGACTGTGAATTCCTTAAAGACAGGCAGGGCTTTATTGGTCTCTGACACCTAGTAGGATCCAGATGCATGTTCCTAAATAAATAAATAATGAGCTCAGATCCTTAACCTCAGAGCTGCTTAAAATTTTTTTAGTAAATAATTTGAAGAAGCCTAGATGTAAGGCTTTCCCCCCCGCTTTCTCCCTTCTTTGACTAAAAAGCAAGGAATGCATTATCCGGACAGTTGGCCGGAGGGAGATTTTGGTAAAGCAATTAACTAGAAATGTATTATTAAATGTCAAACCCACCACAAATTAGCATGAATCTAAGCCTTGTGTTTTATGGGAGAATTCTTATGTTATTTTTTTCATGATTTTTCTTTGAAACTATTTTAACAATTTGCCATAAGAATATTTTGGGTTTAGTCAATTTATTGTACTAGGTTTTTTCCCTAGAGGTGAATGGTTTTGTTGAACAAAATTCACTAGTTCCATATCAAATCTACAATATAAGATTGTTGAATGTGATTTTTTTTTTTTTACTTTCTAGTCTAAATTGGAAGCTTATGGGCATTGAGCCTAGAAACATATGCTGATGTGATTTATATGTAGAAAATCTGTGTTCATATTATTAATAAAATCACTATTGGTTCCAATCTTTGTTCTCTGGGGATATATCTTAGTAAATCACTTCCTGCCATTCAGATACCTCAGATCTCAAACTGCCTGAAGCTTTAACAGATTCATCAGAAAATACAATTCAAAAATCCAAGAAGGTTATGATGACAGGAAAAGCATTCCGCATTTCTCCTGCAAAGGTGGGGAGGGGACAGGAAGGAAAGGAGAATCTGGTTCTTCTACGTCTGAAAAAAGACAGTTCAGATTAATTACTAGTGCCTTAAATAAGAAACAGGGAAGTATCCTCCAAAGATGCAGTCACTTTGGCCTGCCATAAACATTTGGTACTCATCCTCAGGGTCCAGGAGCAGAGAAATTTAGACACGTCTGAAAAAAGTCAGGCAAGCACATCTTTAAAAATGAAAATCGGAAGTAAAATGCCTTGTGCTCAGAATTATCAGCTTTCTCTGTATCTTGAGTCTGTCACTTTAACAACTCTGGAATTTTCAAGGTTTCTTGAGTAGGTGGGTATGAATATATACTATGCCCACACCCCTCCCCCCCACCCCGATAGAACATATTTTACCAATTTAGTTTACAAAGCGAATTTAGGTCTTCCCTTCGTGCTTAACTTACCTGTCATGTGCGGGTTCTAAATATGTTTCCATCTTCTGAGGACCATTCTCTCACATTGCATTGCCAAGATGTGCTGTCCAGATGTGAAAGGCTAGGTCACTCTTAACATTTCTTCAGAGCAGGGGTCTCTTAGTGGAAGAGAGTATGTTATTTATACAATGACAGGTTAGCAAAGGATGTCTTCTGTTTGAGTAGACAAGATGCATCTGAACTTCCATTTCTTTTCCTGTGCAGCCCTGGATTTCTGTTATGGGGGATGTGATAGAGAAGGGACTGAGAATTTGGAGAAGGTTTGAAGAAGATGTCAGATTGATTCAGATCTATTATTTTCCAATTCTTGAACACTCAGGTTTTATGTGCTTGTTGCTACCTGTGAGTCTGAATTCTTGGGAAGCAGCCTAAAAATGCTGGCAGGTCTGCCTTGCAGGTTATCGACGCTGGTTCTACTTGGTAACCATTGGTGTGTTGATAGGACCAGTGACATGTGTGAATCAAGATCATTCAAAAGATGAATTAGATGATTTCGGCTTTTTTCTATGAAGAACTGACCCCCAGCAGTTAGATGTAACCCTCGTCATTACATCAGTTAGAAAAAAAATCCGTTTTTGAAAAAGGGAAACACAAATTAAAGGGAAAGCGGATGGTCTGAGAGGCCATGTAGTTCTGTGCATTGATTCCACCCATAAAGGGGGGTTTGATAGTCCCAGCTGATCAAGAATACAATAGGACTCTTTATATTCCTTCTGCTTCTCTTTTCCTTGTCCTTATAATTTGTTTTCCAGCACTTAAATAAAGGTAATCTCAGTGGTTCTTGTGCTTGTTTAGACCCTGAACATTCTGCACAAGACACCTTGAAAGCCCTGAGCTATGTATTGCATTTAACACATCATAGTAGGAAAAAAAAAAGAATTTGGAATTAGAAGATTTGGGACCTAAATATTGGGCATGCACTTCACTGAATGGTTTTGTGTCAGTTTCTTAACCTTTCTAAATCAGTCTAATATGCCCAGTAGTGGGATTGCTGGGTCGTATGGTAGTTCTAGTTTTAGTTTTTTAAGGAACCTTCATACTGTTCTCCATAGTGGCTGTATCAATTTACATTCCCACCAACAGTGCGAGAGGGTTCCCTTTTCTCCACATCCTCTCCAGCATTTATTGTTTGTAAATTTTTTGATGATGGCATATACCCATAATTCAAAAAGAGTCATGTACCACAATGTTCATTGCAGCTCTATTTACAATAGCCAGGACATGGAAGCAACCTAAGTGTCCATCGACAGATGAATGGATAAAGAAGATGTGGCACATATATACAATGGAATATTACTCAGCCATAAAGAGAAACGAAATTGAGTTATTTGTAGTGAGGTGGATGGACCTAGAGTCTGTCATACAGAGTGAAGTAAGTCAGAAAGAGAAAAACAAATACCATGTACTAACACATATATGTGGAATCTAAAAAAAACAAAAACAAGCACAAAAACGGTTCTGAAGAACCTAGGGGCAGGACAGGAATAAAGATGCAGACGTAGAGAATGGACTTGAGGATACGGGGAGGGGGAAGGGTAAGCTGGGACGAAGTGAGAGAGTGGCATGGACTTATAAATACTACCAAATGTAAAATAGATAGCTAGTGGGAAGCAGCTGCATAGCACAGGGAGATCAGCTCGGTGCTTTGTGATCACCTAGAGGGGTGGGATAGGGAGGGTGGGAGGGAGACGCAAGAGGGGAGGAGATATGGGGATGTATGTATATGTATAGCTGATTCACTTTGTTATACAGCAGAAACTAACACACCATTGTAAAGCAATTATACTCCAATAAAGATGTTTTTTTAAAAAAAATCAGCCTAATAAGTAAAACAACAATAATAATATCTTTCTCACAAGATGGTTGTAAGGATCCAATGAGATATATTACATTGAACCATTGAAAATTTATTTTTTCTGACCTTCACAAAGTGCTATTTTAAATGGGCAAACTCATATAAGCAATGTCTTGAAAATTATAAAATACATGTAAAATTTTAGTTAAAGTAAAAAGGTACTTTTTCTCCTCATTTATGAGGGAGAAGTGGAACTTTCCTAACAACTGGAGAATCAATGTTACCGGAAGGTATGTGTAGAATTTAAGGAGAAAGGCTGAGGAAGATAATGATAAGTAAGAAAGTGAATTTTTATTCTTTGGGCAACCTTTTGCTACTTTAGTATGGAATGGTGATTATGTTTATCCATTTAATGAGCTGTATATATGTGAAATATTCACACCATTCCATGTTAATTCAGAAACTGAGCCACTGATATTAATAAACCATTATCCTTTTCAAAGGACAAAACATTCCCTATTCAAGCCTCTCAATCAAAACCCTCCAATTTAATAGGATTAATGAGGTCATTTGGATGATATTCACACATTGCGTAAAGGAAAAGTAACTTGATGTTAAAGGTCATCCGAAATAAATGATCCATATAATATTTATTTTAAGAAAATAACGATGAGAAATATAACACCAGAATTTTCTTTAGGTGATTAGGTTCAGTAAGGCTTAGGAAATAAACTGGCTAACAGTGGTGGGTATTACACTTGATAATGTTTTCTTCTTATCTAGTTGAGATGTGTTATACATAAATCATATTTCTGCTTCCCATCTATCAGACTGATGTTCTGAAGCCATAGTTAATAGCTTAGGCTTAAATCCTTTAAAAATGATTGTAACAGTTGAAAGTGGAAGATTTAAAAGGGCAAATTCTCTGCATTAAGAGAAAAAGATCAATTAGGAAGAGCTAGTATTTTCCAAAGATGCAGGAATCCTGTAATTATGTGGTTTCATGTAAAAATCAAATGAGGGTATATTCACATTGAAATTCTCAGACATGAGTTTTTGGTCTTGGGTTTGGCAGTGAGTTATGCAGACTGTTAACCCATTTGTACTTTCACCAATAAAGACACTTCATAAAGGACTTGACTTTTTAAAAAAAAATTTATTGGAGTATAGTTGATTTACAATGTTGTGTTAATTTCTGCTGTACAGCAAAGTGAATCAGTTATATATATACGTATATCCACTCTTTTTAAGATTGTTTTCCCATATAGGTCATTACACAGAATACTGAGGAGAGTTCCCTGTGCTATACTATAAGTCCTTATTAATTATTTATTTTATAAATAGCAGTGTGTATATGTCATTCCCAATCTCCCAATTTATTCCTCTCCCTTCCTTTCCCCCTGGTAACCATAAGTTTGTTTTTTACATCTGACTCTATTTCTGTTTTGTAAATAAGTTCATTTATACCATTTGTTTTTTTTTTTTTTGGATTCCACATACAAGTTGTTCAGACTGCCTCATTATGGATGATAAATTATATGACCACCAAAGGTTCAGAGAGTTTTACTCTCAGGAATATAAGGTAGGGGCTTGAATATACCAGAACTTCCATCTGCCTCCTCAGGAGGGTACCAGGGCTATAAGAACGTTCACTGTTCCCCAGTTGTTGTGGTTGCTGCTGGTGTTATCCTCTTGTTTGCCCAAGGTGTTTGGTAGCCTGGTCTTGTCTTCAACTTGTGAACGTGTCCTTGGAGTCAGCTGGTATGTTTCCTAGCTCCCTGGGAAACAGGGAGCCTGCCAGTGTTAGAGGAGAGGAGCAGTAAAGATGGAGTTGGTGGTGGTCTTGGGATGGACGTGGGGCTGAGTTACAGAAAAGCCTGTAGGCTCTTCCATCGGTGTTCTGTTGAATCACCTGGTCATGATCATAGCACTGGAGTTGGGAGTGGTCTAAGAAGTTAATCTAATTTCTCCTTTTGCCTCCAGTAGACCTATGCTGACATTTTGATAGCCTGTGGAATCATGTTCTAGTATGTTATGGCAGCAGGTTTCCCCCCAGGCATATTTAGCAACTGATTCACCTGGAGAGTCTAACCAGCCTCAGCAGTGAATGTCTCAAAAAAATTAGTGCAGCAGGTTACTAAAATGGAAATACTGGCTAAGGCCCACTCCTCATAATTAATGTACAGTCAGCCCCTCATATCTGCATTCCTTCCATCCATGGATTCAACCAATTGTGGATCAAAAATATTTGGAAAAAAAAATTCCAGAAAGTTCCCAAAAGCAAAACCTGAACTTGCTGCACTCGGAAACTAATTACACAGCATTTCCTGTGTACTTACAACTATTTGCATAGCATTTACATTGTATTTAGGTATTAAAAGTAATCTAAATTTAAAAAATAAAAGTAATCTAGAGATGATTTAAAGATGTTTGTAGGTTATATGCAAATATTATGCCATTTTACAAAAGTGACTTGAGCATCAGTGGACTATGTTACCCAGGGGAAGTTCTGGAACCAATCCTCCTCGAATGCCTAGGGAGGAGGGAGAACTGTGTGTGTGTGTTTATATATATATATATATATATATATACATGGATATACATATACATATATATGTATATCCATGTATATAATTCCAAAATGAGGGTGAAGAACAGGTTGGATATGAGCTGCAATGAACATTTTGGTACATGACTCTTTTTGAATTATGGTTTTCTCAGAGTATATGCCCAGTAGTGGGATTGCTGGGTCATATGGTAGTTCTATTTGTAGTTTTTTAAGGAACCTCCATACTGTTCTCCACAGTGGCTGTATCAATTTACATTCCCACCAACAGTGCAAGAGGGTTCCCTTTTCTCCACACCCTCTCCAGCATTTGTTGTTTCTAGATTTTTTGATGATGGCCATTCTGACTGGTGTGAGATGATATCTCATTGTAGCCCAGTCTCATTAATCCTGTATCCTTCCCACCCACATTAAGGTTATAACAGACAGATTTTGGAGATTAGAGGAGAGGATTTTTAAAACCATCTGTCTATGTGCTGCAAGTCCTCCCCAGCCTTCAGGGAGAGCTATGGTTGACTCTTACCTAAAGCCCAGGGAGATTGATTTTAATGGGAAAATTTAGACAGCTTAATATGTGGCCCCTGCAGTTTGGTAGGTAGAGTGAGCCGGTGTTGGACTCAAATTTAGAAGTCTATAGGATGACTGACTGACTGCCCCGCTGCTGTGATGGTGAACCACGGGAGAGCTTCCCGCATCTCTGGAATCAACCTGCATTCAGAGTTTGTAGGAGCACAGGACCCATGAGTGTTTCTTATGGACCAGGCTTTCTCACGAGAGAAAACCAGAGCAGCGTTGTCTCACTTCCTCCCCAGGATTCCATCTGGAGGGGCATGGCTTCTTCAACAGAAAGACACTAGAGGCCTGCCACTTGAAGTCTATTGGCTGCAGGAAAAGGCTCCAGCAACCAGTTGGACTAGAGAATCATTTGCCCAGATGGAAGGAACTGCAAGTACAAAACCCCTACCAATAGGGGGAAAGGGTATCTGAAAACCCCACAGAAATATTCAAGAGAAAGAAAGTCAGCTTTAAACAAATGTCAAGTCCAGAGAGCATCGTGGTCCTGTTCTCAGACAGTAGCATCCAAGAACTTCCCTGCCTCCTTTTCTCTTCTCCTCTCCTTGCTCCGACCCTGGAGGGCTACCGGATGCGGGCAGAGGAATGGAAGATATAGATGGGGAAAGAGAGAATGTGCCCGCAGCATCTCCTCCTCCAACTGCAGCCTTCCTCTCTACAGTGGACCAGATTTGGAGGTCATGAAACATTCTTTAAAATTTAAAACAAGGTGAAAGCTTTACCTATTACATGTCATGGGGCATTTTAAATCTGAAACTGACACTGCTACGTGACTTGGAGTACAAGCTGTTCATGTTGTATAAAAGGGACCAGGATAATAAAGGGGGCTGATCAAGTTTTCTTCTAGGGTCATGGGAAGAAATAGCCCCACAGAGCACATCTAAAAGGACAGTAGGGAATAAAAATGAAGTTCCTGTCTGATTTCTTTTATTTCCATGTAATGTTTACACTGTTCTCTCAAGTTGCAACCTTTGATTTTAAATAAATATATTTAGATTGTCCTTGTTTTCTAACAATACTTAAAATATATCTGGCCAGGTCACAGTTTATTAGTGTCACCTTTAAATACGTTTACTTTGTTGTTGTTGTTCTTATGAGGCAGCCCAAGAATTGAAAACACATTTTCAAATTGACACTAATGATTATTAATCAGTCCTTCCTGCATTGCTTTTTTTAGTTTTGTAATTTTACATTAGTGCTAATGATATGCTATTGTTTTTTTAACTGAAATAGGCCTTCCTGTAGTTGTCGACAAATAAACCATGTAATTGTCACACACGCCTGCACAAATTATATTTGTTCTGACATTTATATGTCACGTTTCTGTTGCTGGATGGATGGCATTAAAAAGGCACAGTACACTCAGATACGAATTAAACTTGTCAGGGCAACATTTTGTGAGGCTTACTGTTGACCTGACGCACACCAAAATTTAACCGAAATCGGTGTTTTCCCAATTCAGATATCCAACTGTAGTGACATACTTGGAGGGATTCCCTAACTCAAGTTATACAACGGTAAGCAAAAACGGTAAGCAAATAATTGAGAATAACTGAACACACAGTTAGGAATGTTAGGAATGGGAAGTGTATTATAAACAACAGATGGCAAATAGTAGATGATGACATGTTTCTGGGGCTAGTGTCTAAATCTCGTCTCAGTGTGAATTAGTGAAGGTGTGGCTAAGAGAAAAAACTTCTCGATAATCTCTGGATTCTTTTCTTTTTTTGGTTTTTCTTTTTTAGTTTTTAACTTTATTTTATATTGGAGTATGGTTGATTTACAATGTTATGTTAGTTTCAAGTGTACAGCAAAGTGATTCAGTTATACATATACATCTATCCATTCTTTTTCAGATTCTTTTCTCATATAGTTTGGGATTAACATATATACACTACTATATACAAAATAGATAGTTGACAAGGACCTCTACTGTATAGCGTGGGGAATTCTACTCAATGTTCTGTTATTCTTGAGATCTGCCTGGTCTTATCTCAGCCACTTGCAGCCCCGTGAAGGCTCGTGACATCACTGGTGTCTAGGAAACTGGTCCAGCCCAGCAGTCACCATCCCCACAGACCAAGGAGCCGCCATGCAGGGTGCCAACCAGCAGGGAGAGACCCTGGCACCCAGGGAACTGGCTGATAAGACCCCCAAAAGACTCTGGCTTCCTCAGTCACTACCTTGAAGTAATGGAACCAGAGTGTGGAGTCTGGGAAGTGGGATGGGAGGGCAAGCAGAGATGATATCTGAAGATAGAAGAGTTTCAGGGGCCTCTCTGGGAGTTGATCACAAAGACCGGGCAATGAACTGCTTAGAACATACACACTTACGGATCATCTTTCCTGCCTCCCTACCCATCTTTTGCTATTACTCTCCGGGGCTTACTTCTTTCCTTGGGAGTCTCCCTTAAAAATCCTCCTTTATTTTATGTATTATTTATTCAGCAAATGTATCTTGATGGTGCTAGTGCAGTTCCTTGTGGGCTGTACTAAGAAGTTTGATTGAACAGTAGGGTTTTTGTTTTGTTTTCGGTACACGGGCCTCTCACTGTTGTGGCCTCTCCTGTTGCGGAGCACAGGCTCCAGATGCGCAGGCTCAGCGGCCATGGCTCACGGGCCCAGCCGCTCCGCGGCATGTGGGATCTCCCCAGACCAGGGCACGAACCCGTGTCCCCTGCATCGGCAGGCGGACTCTCAACCACTGCCACCAGGGAAACCCTCAGTTGTCTTTTTAATTTAAAAAAAAAGGTTAGGAAGTGATATGACCTAATAATAAGAGTTTAAAAGGTGCCCTGCCTGCTACATGAGGAATGGTCTGTTGATGGGCAGCATGGAAGCAGAGAGGGCGTGTAGGAGGCTGCTGCCCTGATGCTATCACAGGGGCCTGAACAGGGGGAGGTGTAGGTCAGGATGGGGATGGGTGGACCAATTTATGACATAATTTGGAGATAGGAAAAACAATGTTTGGCTATGGATTGAATGAGGAGAAGAATAAGGAAAAGAGAGAATTAACAATGACTCCTGGGTGTGTGACATGAGGAAATGGATGGGTCATTTATGGAGATGAGGAAGATGGCAGGGGTGGGGGTCATGGCAGGATGACCAGTTTTGTGGGGTAAATAGGAACCTTTCAAACCTTTCATGGACTTGAAGGCACATCACTAATTCACCTCTTAAAAATCCCCGTTTCAGCTAAACAGTTGTCTACTTAATAAAATAAACATATTTTTCTTTGTCCATACTGGATCATAGTTGACTGTGTAAAGATAGTCTTTAAAAAAATCTCTCCCTTTTAAATTTTGTGATTCTTTGCCAACTTTTCTTCCCTACCCAATAGTGTATCTTTGGCTCATTTAAAGAATATATTTTGTCTAACATTCTGCACTTGTGAACAAAACTTTATGTTTTGTCACCCCCAATTGTATGTCCTCTAGATCTCACGCTTTTATTTTTCAGTACATAGCCACCAATCATACTTAGACTTACATTTTTACATTTTAAATGACCATTTTCCTTCATTCAATAGAAAAAAAGTGCAAAGAAAGGGACAAAAGTCTTTAGTGTAAGCAATTTGCTGAAGATATTTCCAGAGGAACTAAGGGGATAATTCAGGGTGAAAACTACTCTGGAAAATACACAATTTCTATTTTTTAAAATATTAGTTGTCAAGGAAAGTTTCATAAATCATTGGTTAATATTTGAAGACAAATATGGAATTAGACAGAAATGCTTTCCCCAGAAATATCCCAACTGTTCCCAACACAACCTCAGAGTCTCACTTTCATTCAGGATCTGCATTGAACAATAGTCATTTTAGGACAGTGTTCCCCCATGCCAAGATTTTTGTGGCTGGGAAAGTCAAGAGAGAAATTTAGACCAGTCTTATTGTACTAGTTCTGTAATTTTCAGTACTAGTTTAGTAATCACACTGAAAGATAACAGCAGAATATTTCTAATTCAGAATTCCTCAGCCAATGATCATTTGGAATTTAATATTAGAACTTCCTCTGGACACCCCCTAAATTTTCATGAATCTATATCATTCTGGCTTTCTGTGGCTATCACTTGTCTGAACCTGGTGGTCTTGATATGTACACATTTTTAGAATCCAAAAACAAATCGGAACTTTACTGAGGCTGAAACCTTGCTGATGAGGCTTATATCTAAGAAAGAAAATAAGCACTTTGTTGAAAGTTCAGCATTCCCTGACCCCTAACTCTCTTTCCCATTTTTAGATGGAAAAGCAGAATGGCAATAGTTTTTGTTAGGTGGAATATTGATGCTCCCCCTTGATGTGAGCTTGGTATTTGGAACATGGAGACCAGATCTTTGGTTTTAGGTTTGAAATTTACTCTGTGACCAGTTGGTTCATATCTTGACTTTGGGACTGTATTCCCTTTTTCCCTGGGGTGGTGGTGAAGGGCCGTTGTAGGGCTTCATTTGTAATTTGTAAAATGCTTTGAAGAATAAAAGGACTTCATTGAAATAATAAACATTGTTATAACTACAACATCTATATTTGTAAGCAAACTGTTAACACAATTAAGGCTGTTTACACATCAAAAATAAAGACTTGGCCATGTTCCAGTTGATTTAATAAATGTAGATAGCTAAAAGACATACTTCATTACAGAAAATGGACTTTTTTTTTTTTTCTGGAGAAAGAGCTACTCCTGAACAAACCAGTTTCCCTGTCCGTTCAAATGAACTGAACAACTGTTAACTGTTGGCTTTTATTTTGTAGATACAATTCTACAAGGGTAGCAAGTGGCTTTAGTTGTTTGTTTTTCAAAGAAAGTAGGCACTTCTGCTGAGAATGGTAAGTGATGGCAAGGATTAGGGTTACCTGGCAAAATGCAAGAGGCTCTGTTAAATTTGAATTTTAGATAAATAGGCATAATGTTTTGGTGTATGCATGTGCCATGCAGCAGTGTAACGGAGAACTAAATTGTAGTATATTCTACGATACAGCACTATACAGCAATGAGGATAGACAAACTGCAGCTGTATGCAACGATGGAGATGAATTTCAGAAGCACAATATTGAAGGAAGGCAACAGTCACAAAGAGTGCATGCTGGATTATCCCATTTATATGAAATATGAAAAGAGACAAAACGAAGCCATGGGGTTAGGTCAGCTTAGCGGTTACTCTCAGAAGGTTGTGACTGGGAGGAGGCCCTGGGGTGCTGGTCATGTTCTGTTTCATGATCTGGGTGCAAGTTACATGTGTGTCTTCATTTTATGAAAATTCATTGGGTGTTATGGTCTCTGAACTTTTCTATCTATGTTATTTCTGAAAACAATTTACAAGAAAAGAGAAAAGTAGCATGCTTTAACCTACTTTAACAAATTTTTTAAATTTAAAAAGTTTCCAGAGAGAAATTTGAGAAAGTAAAAAATGACAAATATTCATATAGTTTGCATTTATTTCTATATATGAATATTCTATGAAATTAAGATATCTGTTTAAGCTAAAGGTTATGTTTAGTATGATTATTTGTTCCTAAAAATACTTCGAATGCATAAAAACTAATAATTTGGCTTTAATTATTTGTTCATATACTAAATAATTTTTTACTCAGTGGGGATTGCATGAAACAATGATTATCAGATTTGATCACAAATATCAAGTGAATTCTGTTTTTAAAAAATTACTTGGGTAAGAATAATATAAATGGATTAATGATGAATTCAAAGCAAATAATTATTTAAAAAGAGGGAGAAAATATCAACATTTATTTAAAATTGAAAAGCTTCCAAATAACTTAATGACTTCTACTGATGAGAAGGTACACCCTTTATCATAAACACAGAGAACTGGCTAGTGATTTTTAAAATAACTTGACCAGTAAAAATACACACACACACACATACACAATCTACCAAATATACATAAAATAAATATATGTAAATATACAGGTCCACAACGAAAGACTTAATGTTCTAGTCATTGAAAAAATATATATGATGAAGATGGGAAAGTTATTTTCAGATGAAGAATGGTTTATCTTGGTTACGATACAGTTAGTAATGTAGTGTTGTCCTTAACCAATGCTTGGATTTATTGTTTACAATGCACACGCAAGGTGTGATGATTCAGTAAAGTGGTTGATTTTTTAAATAAACACCCGAAAACTGATACATTACAGCATATGTTCACTTCGATAAATAACACTCATTAGGAGTCTACAGTCCAGTTGGCTGTTGAGATGGTTACACTGAGTTATAGTCACTGACTTGTCCACCTTTTGTTAGTGTGTGTTGAAGTCCACCACATCACTGTTCAGCTTTCAGGCCTTTTCCAGGTCTATGATCTTATAATTCTGACTTCCTTGATGCTCCTTTATTTGAAGGTGACATGAATAGTCACCATTTCCAAATGTGAAATGTTTATAAAAGATCAAAGAGTGGGCTTCCCTGGTGGCGCAGTGGTTGGGGGTCCACCTGCCGATGCAGGGGACGTGGGTTTGCGCCCCGGTCCGGGAGGATCCCACATGCTGTGGAGCGGCTGGGACTGTGAGCCATGGCCGCTGAGCCTGCGCGTCTGGAGCCTGTGCTCCGCAGCGGGAGAGGCCACAGCAGTGAGAGGCCCGCGTACCGAAGAAAAAAAAAAAAAAAGAAAGATCAAAGAGTGTCCACGATGCCCCAAACCAGATGGCTGCAGTTTCTAGAAAGTAGTCAGGTAGAATGGTGTTATGAAATACATACCCGGGCTTTGAAAACAGACAGACCTGTTTGTGAATCTCAGTTAAGGTGCTAATTACCTTGGCAGTTTAATTAACCTCTCTAAGCCTCATTTTTCTTCTCCTTAAAATGGGGACAATAGCATTTTATGCTGTATAGGTGATGTTGTGTATAATAAAGACAATAAACAATAAAAAGCACTTAATATGGTGCCTGTTATGAGGAAGACACTACATACAATAAGCAGTAGATTAAGAAAACCAACAGAACAGTAGTTTGTTTAGTTCTGAAATCCTTAGACCTTCCTCTTGTTGGTAGTTTTAGCTGTAGACATCATTATACTCTTGGTCAAGTAGAGGGTATATTTTACAAACAGGTTTACAAAAATAGAACATAAATTTGCTGGTGCCAAGCTCTAAACACATTCATGCAGTGTGGCAAACAGCATCTTGCTTTCATTTAGTTACACGTGGCCAGCTGGAGCTAGGACTAAAAGCCTTGCCTCTTGGTGTTGAATTCCATAAGATAAAAGAGTCAGACTGAAGTGGCATCTTAACTGTCTTAGCCAGGTCTGTCTATGGGTGACCTTGTCTATGGTCTTTCAAGTTTGTCTCATTTCTGACCTTCTCAAGATCTGCCTTTAGAATGAACCTATATGTAGGGACATGCATATATGTGTATGTCAATATTAATCAGTCTGAGGGCAGGAAATTCAAAGATAGTGGGTCTCATATACACCAGGTAGCAGAACTGCAGTGGTGCATGAAGGAGGAATGGTGTTCTGTGGAGATTTCATCCCCACCTTGCATCCAGGGCACTGACTGTACTGTCAGTTCCAGCCTTCTTAGAAATGAAGTAAGAATCTTTTGCTTAAAACTGGCGGTTCCTCAGTGCTTGTAGAGCAACAGTTCCTTTTATAGTCAGAGGATTTAATGGACCCCTGCCCCCACGCTGTGGCTTGTACTTTCAATATCTGTTGCTTGAGAAGATACAAAATGGCAAAAAAGTACAGCAAATTTAGTGACATTTTATGAATGTGTATTTTATCTGTAATTAGCATTGACTCAACTCTGTGGAACAATTGACATTTCCAAATCTAGGCTTAACTCCTTTCCCTAAAAGAGCTGAATTAAATTAGAGTTGTTTTTTTTTTCTTCTAACAACGATTGGGAGTGTTCTTGATTTGCACTAATGTAACCAAAGGGCATATCTTGGTGTTTTTCTTAAAATAAGGTAACAATAGCCTGGTAGGTGAATTCAGTCTTCCTTTGAGAAGACAGAAAGCTGCTTTTAAATGTAAGATTTTTCTCACACTAAACAATGCCCTCCCTGCCTTTCCACTACAAGCTTCAGGTACTCTTTGCCTGAATATAAGGATGTGTCACACACCTTTGTTCACTTCAAAAAGACAAGCATATTGCCTCTATTGGGGGTATGTATCAGTCAGGATTGGCTTCATCATGTTGCAGTAACAGACATCTCCCAAATGTTAATGGCTTAAACCACAAAGGTTTGTTTCTCACTTACATTACACTTCAGTGCAGATAGCCAAGGGGTTGTGTGCATTCTCTCAGAGACCCAGGGTGGCTAAGCAGCTACCACCTTGAATTACAGGCCACTGTGCCACATGGAATAGAGAACTTGAGTCTTGTAGCAAGTCAGTATTCTGTCCTGGAAGTGACCCATGTCATTTCTGCTCTCTACTCATTGACCAGAATCAATCACATGGCCTCACCCAATCACCTGGGAGCTAGGAAGTACAATTCTCCCATGAACCTGGGAGACTGATCACTGATGAACAGCACCAATGGCCACCACAACATTCTGAATAAATATTTGGTGACTAATTTACTTCCTTTCCTCAGAAAGAGCTCATGGATCTTTCTTCCAGTTGGATTCTCTTTTATTTCTCTTCTTGAGGACTTAGAGATAAAAAATAGGGCCTATCGCATAGTATCAAGAATGCATTTTATTTTTCAAGCTGTTGTTTATTTTCCTTGCATTACTTATTCCACTCCTGGGACTTTCGACCTGTTATGTTCCCTCCTAGCTTTGACCATACTCTGAAAACCTGAGACTGAAACTTACAGGGCTCCTGACCAACATAGGAAAAAGCATTTGCTTGGCTCCCTTTCTAGGGCCTGCCTTGTGTCACACTTTTTTCCCTCCCAGATGTTCTTACATTAGTATTATGAGATTCCTGAGCTTTTCTGAGAGAGCCCCACATTCTTCCCCCCCTCCTCTACTGAACTTTCAACTCCAGAATCTCTTAGGCCTTGTAAAGGTATTTGTGCTGAGAAAATCACAACCCTGGTTAGAGTCAGTTCTCTCTTCCAGTAAAAATAGTATGTTTCATGAAAGAAGGAGCTTTGCTGAAAGACGGTTCTAGCTGCTTCCTACATTGTTCAGATTTAATGCCCATGTTGTATAGTTTTAGTAACCATTATGTTGGTTCAGGCCAAAGCTGCAGTAATATAAGTTATCTACTCAGATATTAAAAATCGTAGCTGCTAAGAACTGTACAAAACTAGCTTCTTCCAAAGTGAAAAGATTTTGTATTTTTTAAAAAACAGACACATTGCTTATAATCAAACACTTTAAAAACTTTGGTGTATATTTAACAGACTTAAACTTTCCCATAAAACTTTCCCATGATGAGATCGTTCACTCTGAGGTAAAACAGATAGATATGTTTATCCAAACACGGGTATAGCCTTACTTCTAAGCCCTTCCCTTAGAGCCATCTATAGAGATATATACAGCTATAGAAATGTCTTTGCAACAGAAAAATGCAATGGAAAATAAACCAGACCAAGTCTTGCATTGAAAGCAAGTGATGTGATATATTGTAGGGCAGGCAATTTAAAACACTTCTGTTAGGCTAATTTTCTAGCCTAAGATTAGAATCCAAACATGGCTACACCAATGTATGTGGATCTCTATACGAAACACATGTGAATAACATTATTTTTCGGAGAGATTATGGGCAGGCCCTTTCTTGTAAATATAATTATCTGGGATTATGGCTCAATTCCTGGTATTGTCGGTGAGGTTTAGGAGCTTTCCAGGGAATGGCAGTTTTTGCTCTCCGTGTGTCATAGCTCCATTTTGACCAAGAATGACAGTCCGTGAAGCAAGCAGGATTGTTTTTTTCCCTGCCAGGTGCGAGATGCTTCCTGTAACAAGAGCAGCATGGAAACTCCTTCCCGGAGAAGAAAAAGTGATAAAAAATGAGAAAAAAATTTCGAGTGACAAAAAATTGAATAGAACAGACTTTTTACAAGTGTGTTTGCTTTGGTTCCACAAGGTGGCGGTAAATACGTTCCTAAGTAGCCGTACGCTTGGGAGAGAAATGAAGCCACTCAGTGGCTGAGTAGTTACTGTGTGTGCTGCAGGAATTGATGCTGTTGAAACCAGAGGAAACGCATTTAAAGCCTGGGTGAGTGTTGTTCACGAGGATCTACCTCTGCAAACTGCTTCCTTAACTCTCGGGAGAGAAGTGAATCAGAAGAAGAAAAGAGCAGCCTGGCTTCAGATAGTGAGGTTCTGCCAGCCACCAAGATGGGGACCACAGGACTTGCTTTCTCTTTACTACTGTCGTGACGTTTTCTTTAAGTTAGATAATTAGCAAGCCATCTGTTGGTCTTCAAGGCTGAAGATACAGTCTATAACTGAATGATGAATTGGGCAAAAAGAAATTCAGAAGCACTGTCCTTAGAGCAAGCGGTCATAGAATGACCGAATGACACTCACATTAGTTCGTTTAGATTCTTACCTGGAAAGATCAATCCATTTAGAAGTTGAAAGGAGCGTATTCATATAGTTAAGTTTGTACTCCTTAAAGTGTCACCCTTTTAGTCTGGATCAGTAGAATCAGAATGATTGCTTCAAAGCCATGCTTTCTGATGCTACTAACGCTGGAATAAGAACATGCAAGATTTAGATTAGATACAGGAAGTTTGTAAACATGGAAATTTAAGTCCCTTTTCTGTAGGTTTAACCAAATTAGATGATTCCACATGAATTATTTAGGACCCTCCTAATCCTTTATCTGGATCCCTATGTCTCCACTGAAGGGGAGGATCGGCCACTTGGAAGCACATGTTGGGCTACTCAGCACAAATGTCAACAAACATTGATTGAACAACCACTGTTCAATTCAGGCCCTGAAACTCAAGGATGAGAGAGGCACACTATCTGCTCTCAAGGAAAGAAAGTCCCCTTCTTCTCCATCTCTTTGCAAAAATTGGTTAGTAGTCCTGTTTATGACCTTTGTTTTCATATAAAACTTGAGAGCACAGTTGATTAGGAATTGATCTGAAGTTTCCGTTGGGTTCCTGAATAGGCATTTAGCTGTGCAGCTAGTCCTAGGTGGGTCTTTCTCCTGGCCATTACATAGCTAGTGGAATAAGAGTTTTCATTAACTTTCCTTGGCAAGGGCTACAAAATAGTTTTATTTTCCTCTCTGATCATAGGATGACTGATAGCTAGTAAGTAGTACTTTCTTGGGACAAAGTGAGGAAATAAAGTCTAATATTTAATATGAGCTTTACATTCTTTGAAGACCTTCTTTCTAGTGAGCTCAGTCTGCTTCTTATAATGACTATCTCAAGGCATAAAACACAAAGAAGTACTATTGTCCCCATTTTACAGATGGGGAGACTGAGGCAATAGCAAATTACCTCATCTGTTGGGGATAAAGTTCATAATGGGGTACTGTGGTATGTTGTATAGCATACGGCCTCTGTTTGACTAGAAAATGTTTTTTTTTGTACATTAGGGAAAGGTGTACTCCCCTGGGCAGATGTAGCCCCATGGGTACCCAGCTTGGTAAAAGGAGCATGGGCTAGACTTCAATTCCTACTCACCTCCTTGGTTGAGTACCTTTGTGTAGTACATAACTTGTACATCTCTGTGCCATTCCTGTCCCTGTTACCACTTCATACTTGGGAATTAGACTCTTCAATGATTTGGCCAGAAAATTTAGCATTGGAAAATCTGGCAACATGGCAGATGTGTAAATGAGTATTTGTTCAGTGAATGGATTAAGTCAGGCATTCCATCACGTGGGCCTGGTCACCTGGTACCATTGTATCACCATGGCCATGGAGCTCCCTACAAGGGCATGTTTAGAGCAGAGGTAGAGTTCAGGGTTAGGCATGGTTCTCAACTGCGTGCCTTTTCTTCCTAAGAATGTTATATTCCTTTGGAAGTACTTGCTCCTAATCCTTATGCAAAAGAGGAATAAGAGGAATAAAATCACTAAGACCACTTGTCATTTCCTTGGAGCTGACCACGTATCTATAAGTAGGTGGGGCACCCTGCATGGGGGACTGGGAAGAGGAGACCACCAATGGCCCTCCTCCTTCCATGCCCACAGGAGTCTTGGGCAAGAAGGTGTCGTGGAGGGTCCTCTTAGGGTTCTATTAGACAGACTGAAATTTATGAATGGACCTGGACCTACTGATGGGAGCCCTCAGGGCGATAGGGCTTCAAATGCTTCTTCCCTTCCATCAGGGGTCGGAGAGATTGTTCAGTAAGCAGTTAGAAAAAAATGGATTCTTTTGTTCAAGGGCTTGAAAAGCACCCTGTCATCTCAGCCATCTCTCAGATGGAATGGAGAGTATCAAGCCTGAAGCTTCCTTATTTAGAGTTATAATCATTGGAGCAACAGAGTTTCCTCTTCCTCTTGCATCTTCTATCACACCCTGCTTGTTAGGCTAGGCAGGTCAGAGTAGGTTCTTGATTAATACCTAAAGGTTGCTGATAATGACGAGCGTCGTCTAGACAGGGTGTGAGCCTGGGACAGGTCAGGTAGCAGATAACCCTCAGAGAACTCCTCTTTGCAAATGGCAGAATTAGGGCACCTTTTGCATTGTAAGTTATTTTCACAATGCAACAGTGAAAATGAAATTTTCCTGCGTTGAAAATGAGACCCACCCCGACCTGTTGGGCAGCTCAAGTATTATATCTGGATCCTTTAGGTCCTCAAACAAATACGATTTCTCTGTGTTTTAAATTTCCATATTTTGAACAAATTTTTCAACTGGTTGCCTTATTTAATTGCTTGGTTGTTTATGTATTAATCTTTTGGGTGGGGCAAGCTGAGTGAACAGGTGGGAATGCCCTAATAAAAGGATTCTCTGACTTTCAAGAAACTCTACATTAGCAGGCATGCAACAAGGTGCCTGACTCTGCCCTGACTTCTGAATTCTGACACACAGAATTTTTACTGCATGTACGGTTTACCCACCTGTCAATAGAATCCTGCTGCTATAAAGATTTTACAGCTGCCCAGTGACAATACGATGCTGAGGCCTGCAGAGAAGCTTGGGCATTAAAGAATGTCTCCAGGTGAGGAGGTGTACTCATGGGGGCAACCCCCAACCAGCTGAGGGGGGTGTCTGCTGGGGAATGTTACTTAAAGCTGAACTTTGCCTCGTGAAAAACAGAAAGATGCCTATTGTTATGGCAATGTTTCCAGGTAGGTATTGTTTCTTTGTCCTCAATAGGAATGACATTTCTAAGCATGATTTTGACTAGTGTTCCTTCAGGAGCAGTACTGGGAAAGATCACTTACTTATCTTCTAGCTTCTCGAGACTTCCTAAGCTTTGTCCCAGCTCCGGAGAAATCAGTATCTGAATTGTGGTCAGTTGATATAATGACATATTAGGCTGATGGTTGCCCACATGAAAGCAATACCAAATTGTGTATTTATTTTGCTAGGAACTTTGACTCTTTTCTGAGTGAAACTTTATAAATTTTAGAGGAGAGTACCTGTTTTTTTTGTTCTGAATTTTAAAAACTCTTTGTAATTTCAGTGTTTAGCATACCATTAGGTACATAGAAAGAGCTCTAACTGCAGAATGAACAAACAAATGAGTGAATGGAATAGCGGCCAGTGCTTTCAGGGTACACTAAGCAGTTTCCTGCATGTGAGATAGGCTGGAGCCTGGGATCCTTTACCAGAGTGCTTGCACCTGGACAGACATCTCCTCCAGCATCAGAGTACGAAGAAATTATAAGGGACCAAAAAATAACCGCACGCATGCGCAGTTGGGGCAAATTATGAACAGCAAGATACAAAAAGGCCAAAACCCAGCTGCCACTTCTGAGGTGCCAAGAGCGAAAGCAGGGTCCAGCACATGATCCCTGCACACAGCACCACCAAGGGGGTGGCAGGCCACTTAAGCCATGCCTCCTGAGCCACCCACCGATCCGCCCTCACCCCATTTAAGGGACCAGTTTAGCCTCCCCATCACTCTCCCCGTCCCACCCTGCTGCAGCATGAGTCCTAGTGAAACCTTGCCTGAATTCCTCATCTGGCCTCTTATCAATTTCTACTGATTAAAGAGTCCAAGGACCTGGGTGGGTATCAAGCAGGGTCTGCTGCATTATTGTCAAGTCTCCTCAAAACCATAGCCTCACTGATTTGGAGAAATCATTGAGCCACGAAAACGCTGCTGGTGACCTAAGTTTCCAGTGATCACTGGTGTTTCCATAGTCATCTCTTCCTTTGTTTACACATCCAAACACATAGAAATCACAAACCAGTACACTGAAGTGTTCTCCTCTTGTCCCATGAAACCCAGGGAGAAAAGATTTAAAAAGAGGGGCACATAGTTCAGCATTTTTTGGTTAGACCCCTTTTTTGGTTCTCTGCTTTCTCTCAGGCCTGTGCATGTGGGCCAGTGTGAATTTGCATGGTTACCTGCAGACATAGTGCTCTAAACTTGGCCAAGCATTGATGTTACTCACCAAACTCATGAGGTAACAAGGTCAAATTTCTGGATTGTGGATTTAGCCTCAGTAATTTATAGTCACACCACAAATGCCCAGTTGGGGTGTCAAGTCCTGTGGCCACACTCACGTTAGTGGCATTCCTCCTTGAGGATCTAGTGTGTGCTGTCCTATTTCAAACTTGTGTATTCTTTCACCACTAATTATATAACCCCAACAACTTCTGTTTGTTCCCTGCTTTGAAAAAATATAGTGATTTATAATATAGGTTATTATATGCACACTTTGAAATGTGCAATGGACCATTCAACAGAGAAATTGTGAGACTCATTCATTCATTCATTTACTATTCTGAACACCTAGCACAGTGCCTGGAAGGCAGGAGTCAATCAATACATATGTGTGGGTGAATGAGAGAAAATAGCATGTAATATCCAGTTTTTGAAAGACATGCCAAAGCTGTGAGAAGTTTTTTTGTTTTGTTTTTTATTGAAATATAGTTGATTTACAATGTTGTGTCAGTTTCTGTTTCTACAGCAAGGTGATTATATATATGTATATACATATATATACACATATATGCATATACATATATATACATATATATACATATATATGCATATATATACATTCTTTTTCAGATTCTTTTCCTTTATAGTTTATTACAAGATATTGAATATACAATAGGACCTTGTTGCTATCTATTTTATATATAATAGTCTGTATCTGCTAATCCCAAACTCCTAATTTATCCCTTCCCTCTCCCCTTCCCCTCTGGTAACCATAAATTTGTTTTCTATGTCTGTGAGTCTGTTTCTATTTTGTAAATGAGCTCATTTGTATCATTTTTTAGATTCCACATATAAGTGATATCATAAAATATTTGTCTTTCTCGGTCTGACTTACTTCACTTAGTATGATAATCTCTAGGTCCATCCGTGTAGCTGCAAATGGCATTATTTCATTCTTTTTATGGCTGAGTAATATTCCATTGTATATGTGTACCACATCTTCTTTATGCATTCATCTGTTGATGGACATTTAGGTTGTTTCCATGTCTTGGCTATTGTAAATAGTGCTGCTGTGAACACTGGGGTGCATGTATCTTTTCGAATTAGAGTTTTCTCTGGATATATGCCCAGGAGTGGGATTGGTGGATCATATGGTAACTTTGTTTTTAGTTTTTAAAGGAACCTCCATACTGTTTTCCATAGTGGCGCCACCAATTTATATTCCCACCAACAGTGTAGAAGGGTTACCTTTTGAGAGAAGTTTTATTTATTTATTTTTTAACATTTTTATTGGAGTATAATTGCTTTACAATGGTGTGTTAGTTTCTGCTTTATAACAAAGTGAATCAGTTATACATATACATATATCCCCATATCTCCTCCCTCTTGCATCTCCCTCCTACACTCCCTATCCTACCCCTCACAAAGCACTGAGCTGATCTCCCTGTGCTATGCAGCTGCTTCCCACTAGCTATCTATTTTACATTTGGTAGTATATATAAGTCCATGCCACTCTCTCACTTTGTCCCAGCTTACCCTTCCCCCTCCCCGTGTCCTCAAGTCCATTCTCTACATCTGCGTCTTTATTCCTGTCCTGCCCCTAGTTTCTTCAGAACCATTTTTTTTTAGATTCCATATGTTAGCATATGCTGTTTGTTTTTCTCTTTCTGACTTACTTCAGAAAGTAGAGTATGACAGACTCTAGGTCCATCCACCTCACTACAAATAACTCAATTTTGTTTCTTTTTATGGCTGAGTAATATTCCATGGTATATATGTACCATATCTTCTTTATCCATTCATCTGTTGATGGACACTTAGGTTGCTTCCTTGTCCTGGCTATTGTAAATAGAGCGCAATGAACATTGTGGTACATGACTCTTTTTGAATTATGGTTTTCTCAGGGTATATGCCCAGTAGTGGGATTGCTGGGTCGTATGGTACTTCTATTTTTAGTTTTTTAAGGAACCTCCATACTGGTCTCCACAGTGGCTGTATCAATTTACATTCCCACCAACAGTGCAAGAGGGTACCCTTTTCTTCACATCCTCTCCAGCATTTATTGTTTGTAGATTTTTTGTTGATGGCCATTCTGACCCATGTGAGATGATACCTCATTGTAGTTTTGATTTGCATTTCTCTAATGATTAGTGATGTTGAGCATCATTTCATGTGTTTGTTGGCAATCTGTATATCTTCTTTGGAGAAATGTTTATTTAGGTGTGAGAAGTTTTTAATGCACAAAACATATAAGGTTTAATGCCAGGCACAGTTTTAAATGCTTCACATATATTAGCACATTTAATCCTCATAACAGTCCCTAGAGGAGCTTTTTCATGGTCATCCCCACCTTATAAATGACCACATAGGGAAACTGGACATGCGTGAAGGTGGAGGAGGTCGTGCAAATCAGTGAGTGGCAGAACTGAGGTTTGAGCCCGGGCATCCTGTGCCCATAGATTGTGCCTGTAACCACGATCCCACCATGCCTCTTGAATTGTAATGCTGCCAATGTTCTTAGGTGCCCAAGAGGAGCATGATATAAAGTGCAATTCATTAAGAAAAGAAGAGATAAGCTCTTTGCTCCAAGTTTATTCCAGACTTGAAGCAAATGTTTGTGATTTCGTTTAGGAGTTAGGGAGGGAAATTGGAATCCATCAAGGTACACATCAATGTACTGAAATCTTATCTCTGCTGATTTCCTACCTCGTATTTCATGTTGCACATAAAATACCTCTGGACTTCTTTGTCCTCAGAAACTCTCACAAAGGGCAATTGATTTAATGACGTCAATTGATCAATCTTTGTACTGTAGTCTTATCACAAATGTTACAAAACTATTTTTATTGTGTTTCCTTTCGAGTAGCTATCGAGACAGTCCAGATCCACAGCCAATTCCCATTTCTATGAAACTTCCTCAGCATATGGTGGGTGTTCACGTCTAGACAGTCTGCCCCTAAAACTAAACTTGAAGATAAAGGACGATGAATCTGGATCGTGGATTCAGTTCCATAAGCACCTCCTGTGTTCTCTTTTTTATTTGTAATCTTTGATTATGCTTATTAATTATGAAAGTAATACATAATTGTCACAAATGAAAGAATGTGAAGATATATAAAGAAAAAGTTAATACTTCCTCAACACAGGTGCACACACACACACACACACACATACACACGGGCATTTCTCTCCCTCCTAGCATACACAATAGTAACAGCCAAGTATTTATCTTTCACATTTTCCCCTATCTTAGTGAAAACATATACAAATATAGATACATATATTATTAAACACAGTGTGCATTTTTTTTACAGTTTAATAGACTTCATTTTTTAGAGCAGTTTTAGGTTCATAACAAAATTGATTGGAAGGTACAGAGATTCACCATATATCCCCTGTCTCCACACACACAGAGCCTCCTCCATTATCAACATCCCCCACCAGAGTGGTCCCTTTGTTACAATTGATGAGCCTACATGCAATGTATTTTTTAACATAACAATATTTGCCAATATTTGACCATTTTGACCTATAAGGTTGGTAATTTCATACGGTTCAATATACTAGCAGGTCCATTGATATAGATTGCAATAATAATTTAAAATAAACGCATAGATGCACAAAATTCCATCATGGTTATTTAACCATTCCTCATGGAGAGTCAGGTTGTTTCCAGTTTTTGAGAGCACAGCAATACTACAGTAAACGTCCTTCACTGTCTCTGTCTCTCTTTTTCAAACAATTGTTTACAGCTATATCTCACTTTCTTAGAACATAACTTGGCACATGGAAGGTGCTCAATAAACATTTGTTAAATGACTAACTGAATGAAGGGGCTCTGATGCTGTCATGCCAGCTGTGTGACTCTTAGGCCACTCATCTGATTTACTAACTTGCCATTGGATGGGACCATGGGTTCTCCACAGCCCTTCTTTTACTTCTTCTGTCCTCCTGCCATTCACTTCTACCAGTGACAGCCAGCGAGAGGTTTTTTTTTTTTATCACACTCACAGCTTCCTTTTTATTTCCTTAAAAAAAAGCTTTGTTGAGATATAATCCACATACCATACAATTCACCCATTTGAAGTGAATGATTCTGTGGGTTTTTAGCATATTCACAGATATTTGCCACAATTAGCACAATTTTAGAACATTTTCATCACCTCAAAAAGAAAGTTCATAGCTTTTATCTATCTCCACTCTATCCCTCCTCCCCCTCCATCCACCCAGCCCTAAGAAACCACTAGTCTATTCTCTGTCTCTATTTTGTCTCTACAGATTTCCCCATTCTGGACATTTTTTATGAATTGTCATATCATAGGTGATCTTTTGTGATTGGTTTCTTTCACTTAGCATAATGTTTTCAAGGCTCATCTATGTTGTAGTGTGTATCATTACTTTATTTCTTTCTATGCTGAATAATACTCCATTGTATGGATATACCTCATTTTATTTATCCATTTATCAGTTGATGGATGTTTGAGTTGTTTCTACTTTTGGCCGTTATGAATAATGTTATAAGCATTCATGTACATGCTTTTGTGTGGATGTATGTTTTTTTTCTTTTGGGTATATACCTGGGAATGAAATTTCAGGGTTATATGGTAACTCCATGTTTAAGTTTTAGACGAACTGCTAGACTATTTTCTAAAACACCATTTTATATTCTCACCACAAGTGTATGAGGGTTCCAGTTCCTCCACATGTTTTTTTCCTCTTCTGGCCCATCCCATTACTGTCCAAGCTAGCTTGATTATGATATTTTCATAGTAGCTTTCTGAAAGCTCCAGAACATAGAGGATGCAAAATAGCATAGTGGTATGGACTCTAAAGACAAAAACCTTGTTTGAATCTAGCTTTGAGACTTTGGGAAGGTATGTGTCCTCATTGTGTCTCAGTTTCCTCACCTATAAAGTCAATTTCTCCACATCTTTGTCAACATTTATTGTTATCTGACGTTTTATTCTAGCCATCCTAGTAGGTGTGAAGTGATAGCTAATTTTGATTTTGATTCTCATTTTCTTAATGACTGATAATGTTGAGCACCTTTTTATGTGCTTCTTGGTCATTCGTATATCTACCTTGGAAAAACGTGAAATTAACCCTATTTTACCTGGGTTATTAGTCTTTTTATTCTTGAGTTGTAAGGGTTCTTTATATATTCTGGATACTAGTCCTTTATCAGGTATACACAGGTTCCTTTTTACTGAAGTTCTACTTGTGGTATTCCCCACTTTCTTCAACTCACCCTACTTGCTCCTGGGTGATGCGCCCACAAGACATAGAGGGAACCAGGAAGAAAGAGCTCCCTGTGTAAAAGTGTACAGTCTGCATGTCTTCAGCTGGCATTCAGGAGCATGTGTGCATATATCCTCATCCTAATAGATCCTAGACCAATAAAGCCAGAACTGGTCTTTTTTGAAAATCACCTCATCGCAGAGAGCTGCTTATTGAGTAGTGGATTAATGTCCAAACCTCTTAGCTAATTAGTGTGGACCACAAATCACCCTTATGTAATTAGACTTGACAGTCAAATGAGAAGTCAAAGCAAATGTTTCAACTGAGTGTCTGCCCCTTAGAGCCTTTGAGACAGCTGGACCGGCTGTTTTGTGTCTTCTCTAGTACAGTGCTCATAACTTCATGTTATGAGTAATATTTTCTGTTTTGCACAGTCAATTACTTCATGGAAAAATCCAAGGATGCTTTATATATTAAGGTTATTTTCTCAAGTCCTAAATGGAGATTTGATCTTGAATGATTGGATTTCATTCCAGAATGAGATATTTGTGGATTTCTCTGATGGGAAAAGTCAGAGTAGTTAAAAAGAAGACAAGACAAGTTGGACATATTAGTGGGGTAACTGTTAAGTTGCAAATGGAGAAAATAAAAATCACTACCCCAAGATCCCTCTCAATATTCCTTTGAAATCCTCTTAATAGATCGGTTATATCTAAATTGGTATCTGAAGCTGTTACTCCAAGGACATTCCTTTGGATAGATGCCTAACATTTGTCCTTTTATATAACTGTCTTTCATTACAAGAACAGATTGTAATGCTAATGGGTAAATGATAAATTTGGTTGTAATCACCAGCTGTTCAGAAACTGAGATATTCATTCAGTCTGTGGCAAAATGAATATTTGCTTTTAATCTTGGTGACTTTAAAACCACCTTTTCTAAAGAAGACTGACACAAAAGATAGTCTTTTTAAACACTGAGATATAATTGAAATATAGTATTGTGTAAGTTTAAGGTGTACAATGTGATGACTTGATACATTTATATATTGCAATATGATGACAACTGAGCGTGTTGGCTAAAACCTCTATCACATGACATAGTTTTCATTTTCTATTGTGGTGAGAACACTTAAGGTCTAGCCTTTTTTAAATTTTAGAATTTTATTTATTTTTTTATACAACAGGTTCTTATTAGTTATCCATTTTATACATATTAGTGAATACATGTCAATCCTAATCTCCCAATTCAACACCCCCCCACCCCCCCCACCACTTTCCCCCATTGGTGTCCATACGTTTGTTCTCTACATCTGTCTCTATTTCTGCCCTGCAAACTGGTTCATCAGTACCATTTTTCTAGGTTCCACATATATGAGTTAATATACGATATTTGTTTTTCTCTTTCTGACTTACTTCCCTTTGTATGACAGTCTCTAGATCCATCCGCATCTCTATAACTGACCTAATTTCATTCCTTTTTATGGCTGAGTAATATTCCATTGTATATATGTACCACATCTTCTTTATCCATTTGTCTGTTGATGGGCATTTAGCTTTCTTCCATGACCTGGCATTGTAAATAGTGCTGCAATGAACATTGTGGTACATGACTCTTTTTGAATTATGGTTTTCACTGGGTATATGCCCAGTAGTGGGCTTGCTGGGTCACATGGTAATTCTATTTTTAGTTTTATAAGGAACCTCCATACTGTTCTCTTTAGTGATTGTATCAATTTACATTTCCACCAACAGTGTGAGAGGGTTCCCTTTTCTCCACATCCTCTCCAGCATTTGTTGTTAGTAGATTTTCTGATGATGCCCATTCTAACTGGTATGAGGTGATACCTCATTGTAGTTTTGATTTGCATTTGTCTAATAATTAGTGATGTTGGGCAGCTTTTCATGTGCCTCGTGGCCATTTTTTTTTTTTTTTTTTAATATTGAGCTCCATGAGCTGTTTATATATTTGGAGATTAATCCTTTGTCTGTTGATTTGTTTACAAATATTTTCTCCTATTCTGAGGGTTGTCTTTTTGCCTTGTTTGTAGTTTTCTTTGCTTTGCAAAAGCTTTTAAGTTTCATTAGGTCCCATTTGTTTATTCTTGTTTTTATTTCCATTACTCTAGGAGGTGGATATAAAAGATCTTGCTGTGATTTATGTCAAAGAGCATTCTTCCTTTGTTTTCCTCTAAGAGTTTTATAGTGTCTGGTCTTACATTTAGGTCTCTAATGCATTTTGAGTTTATTTTTGTGTATGGTGTTAGGGAGTGTTCTAATTTCATTATTTTACACGTAGCTGTCCAGTTTTCCCAGCACCATTTATTGAAGAGATTGCCTTTTCTTCATTGTATACCCTTGCCTCCTTTGTCATAGATTAGTTGACCATAGGTGTGTGGGTTTATCTCTGGGCTTTCTATCCTGTTCCATTGATTGAAATTTCTGTGCCAGTACCATACTGTTTTGATTACTGTAGCTTCGTACTATAGTCTGAAGTCAGGGAGTCTGATTCATCCAGCTCTGTTTTTTTCCCTCAAGACTGCCTTGGCTATTTAGGGTCTTTTGTGTCTCCATACAAATTTTAAGATTTTTTGTTCTAGTTCTGTAAAAAATGCCATTGGTAATTTGATAAGGATTGCATTGAATCTGTAGATTGCTTTGGGTAGTATAGTCATTTTCACAATATATATTCTTCCAATTCAAGAACACTGTATATCTCTCCATGTGTTGGTATCATCCTTAATTTCTTTCATCAGTGTCTTATAGTTTTCTGCATATAGGACTTTTGTTGCCCTAGGTAGGTTTATTCCTAGGTATTTTATTCTTTCTGTTGCAGTGGTAAATGGGAGAGTTCCTTAATTTGTCTTTCAGGTGTTTTATCGTTAGTGTATAGGAATGGAAGAGATTTCTTTTCATTAACTTTGTATCCTGCAACTTTACTAAATTCACTGATTAGCTCTAGTAGTTTTCTGGTGGCATCTTCAGGATTCTCTGGCCATTTGTATAGTATCATGTCATCTGCAAACAGCGACAGTTTTACTTCTTCTTTTCCAATTTGTATTCCTTTTATTTCTTTTTCTTTTCTGATTGCCATGCCTAGGGCTTCCAAAACTATGTTGAATAATAGTGGTGAGAGTGGACATTATGGTCTTGTTCCTGATCTTAGAGGAAATGCTTTCAGTTTTTCACCATTGAGAATGATGTTGGCTGTGGGTTTGTCGTATATGGCCTTTATTATGTTGAGGTAGGTTCCCTCTATGCCCACTTTCTGGAGAGTTTTTATCATAAATCGGTGTTGAATTTTGTCAAAAGCTTTTCCTGCATCTATTGAGATGATCATATGTTTTTTATTCTTCAGTGTGTTAGTATGGTGTATCACATTGATTGATTTGCATATATTGAAGAATCCTTGCATCCCTGGGACAAATCCCACTTGATTATGGTGTATGATCTTTTTATTGTGCTTTTGGATTCTGTTTGCTAGTATTTTGTTGAGTATTTTTGCATCTATATTTATCAGTGATATTGGTCTGTAATTTTCTTTTTTTGTAGTATCTTTGTCTAGTTTTGGTATCAGGCTGATGGTGGCCTCGTAGAATGAGTTTGGGAGTGTTCCTTCCTCTGCAATTTTTTGGAAGAGTTTGAGAAGGATGGGTGTTAGCTCTTCTCTAAATGTTTGATAGAATTCACCTGTGAAGTCATCTGGTCCTGGACTTTTGTTTATTGGAAGATTTTTAATCACAGTTTCAATTTCATTACTTGTGATTGGTCTGTTCATATTTTCTATTTCTTCCTGGTTCAGTCTTGGAAGTTTATACCTTTCTATGAATTTGTCCATTTCTTCCAGTTTGTCCATTTTATTGGCATAGAATTGCTTGTAGTAGTCTCTTAGGATGCTTTGTATTTCTGTGGTGTCTGTTGTAACTTCTCCTTTTTCACTCTAATTTTATTGATTTGAGTCCTCTCCCTTCTTTTCTTTTTTTTTTTAAACATCTTTATTGGGGTATAATTGCTTTACAATGGTGTGTTAGTTTCTGCTTTACAACAAAGTGAATCAGCTATACATATACATATGTTCCCATATGTCTTCACTCTTGCGTCTCCCTCCCTCCCACTCTCCCCATCCCACCCTTCCAGGCTGTCACAAAGCACCGAGCTAATATCCCTGTGCCTTGCGGCTGCTTCCCCCCAGCTATCTACCTTACTACGTTTGTTAGTGTGTATATGTCCATGACTCTCTCTCGCCCTGTCAAAACTCACCCTTCCCCCTCCCCATATCCTTAAGTCCGTTCCCCAGTAGGTCTGCGTCTCTATTCCTATCTTACCCCTAGGTTCTTCATGACATTTTTTTCCCTTAAATTCCATATATATGTGTTAGCATACGGTATTTGTCTTTTTCTTTCTGACTTACTTCACTCTGTATGACAGATTCTAGGTCTATCCATCTCATTACAAATAGCTCAATTTCATTTCTTTTTAAGGCTGAGTAATATTCCATTGTGTATATGTGCCACATCTTCTTTATCCATTCATCCGATGATGGGCGCTTAGGTTGTTTCCATGTCCTGGCTATTGTAAATAGAGCTGCAATGAACATTTTGGTACATGACTCTCTTTGAATTTTGGTTTTCTCAGGGTATATTCCAAGTAGTGGGATTGCTGGGTCATATGGTAATTCTATTTGTAGTTTTTTAAGGAACCTCCATACTGTTCTCCACAGTGGCTGAACCAATTCACATTCCCACCAGCAGTGCAAGAGTGTCCCCTTTTCTCCACACCCTCTCCAGCATTTATTGTTTCTAGATTTTTTGATGATGGCCATTCTGACTGGTGTGAGATGATATCTCATTGTAGTTTTGATTTGCATTTCTCTAATGATTAATGATGTTGAGCATTCTTTCATGTGTTTGTTGGCAGTCTGTATATCTTCTTTGGAGAAATGTCTATTTAGGTCTTCTGCCCATTTTTGGATGGGGTTGTTTGTTTTTTTGTTATTGAGCTGCATGAGCTGCTTGTAAATTTTGGAGATTAATCCTTTGTCAGTTGCTTCATTTGCAAATGTTTTCTCCCATTCTGAGGGTTGTCTTTTGGTCTTGGTTATGGTTTCCTTTGCTGTGCAAAAGCTTTGAAGTTTCATTAGGTCCCATTTGTTTATTTTTGTTTTTATTTCCATTACTCTAGGAGGTGGGTCAGAAAGGATCTTGCTGTGATTTATGTCATAGAGTGTTCTTCCTATGTTTTCTTCTAAGAGTTTGATAGTTTCTGGCCTTACATTTAGGTCTTTAATCCATTTTGAGCTTATTTTTGTGTATGGTGTTAGGGAGTGATCTAATCTCATACTTTTACATGTACCTGTCCAGTTTTCCCAGCACCATTTATTGAAGAGGCTGTCCTTTCTCCACTGTACATTCCTGCCTCCTTTATCAAAGATAAGGTGTCCATATGTGCGTGGGTTTATCTCTGGGCTTTCTATCCTGTTCCACTGATCTATCTTTCTGTTTTTGTGCCAGTACCATACTGTCTTGATTACTGTTGCTTTGTAATATAGTCTGAAGTCAGGGAGCCTTATTCCTCCAGCTCCTTTTTTCGTTCTAAAGATTGCTTTGGCTATTCGGGGTCTTTTGTGTTTCCATACAAATTGCGAAATTTTTTGTTCTAGTTCTGTGAAAAATGCCAGTGGTAGTTTGATAGGGATTGCATTGAATCTGTAGATTGCTTTGGGTAGTAGAGTCATTTTCACAATGTTGATTCTTCCCATCCAAGAACATGGTATATCTCTCCATCTATTTGTATCATCTTTAATTTCTTTCATCAGTGTCTTATAATTTTCTGCATACAGGTCTTTCGTATCCTTAGGTAGGTTTATTCCTAGATATTTTATTCTTTTTGTTGCAATGGTAAATGGGAGTGTTTTCTTGATTTCACTTTCAGATTTTTCATCATTAGTATATAGGAATGCCAGAGATTTCTGTGCATTAATTTTGTATCCTGCTACTTTACCAAATTCATTGATTAGCTCTAGTAGTTTTCTGGTAGCATCTTTAGGATTCTCTATGTATAGTATCATGTCATCTGCAAACAGTGACAGCTTTACTTCTTCTTTTCCGATTTGGATTCCTTTTATTGCCTTTTCTTCTCTGATTGCTGTGGCTAAAACTTCCAAAACTATGTTGAATAAGAGTGGTGAGAGTGGGCAACCTTGTCTTGTTCCTGATCTTAGTGGAAATGCTTTCAGTTTTTCACCATTGAGGATGATGTTTGCTGTGGGCTTGTCATATATGGCTTTTATTATGTTTAGGAAAGTTCCCTCTATACCTACTTTCTGGAGGGTTTTTATCATAAATGGGTGTTGAATTTTGTCGAAAGCTTTCTCTGCATCTATTGAGATGATCATATGGTTTTTCTCCTTCAATTTGTTAATATGGTTTATCACATTGATAGATTTGCGTATATTGAAGAATCCTTGCATTCCTGGAATGAACCCCACTTGATCATGGTGTATGATCCTTTTAATGTGCTGTTGGATTCTGTTTGCTAGTATTTTGTTGAGGATTTTTGCATCTATGTTCATCAGTGATATTGGCCTGTAGTTTTCTTTCTTTGTGACATCCTTGTCTGGTTTTGGTATCAAGGTGATGGTGGCTTCGTAGAAGGAATTTGGGAGTGTTCCTCCCTCTGCTATATTTTGGAAGAGTTTGAGAAGGATAGGTGTTAGCTCTTCTCTAAACGTTTGATAGAATTCACCTGTGAAGCCATCTGGTCCTGGGCTTTTGTTTGTTGGAAGGTTTTTAATCACAGTTTCAATTTCAGTGCTTGTGATTGGTCTGTTCATATTTTCTATTTCTTCCTGATTCAGTCTTGGCAGGTTGTGCATTTCTAAGAATTTGTCCATTTCTTCCAGATTGTCCATTTTATTGGCATAGAGTTGCTTGTAGTAATCTCTCATGATTTTTTTTATTTCTGCAGTGTCAGTTGTTACTTCTCCTTTTTCATTTCTAATTCTATTGATTTGAGTCTTCTCCCTTTTTTTCTTGATGAGTCTGGCTAGTGGTTTATCTATTTTGTTTATCTTCTCAAAGAACCAGCTTTTAGTTTTATTGATCTTTGCTATTGTTTCCTTCATTTCTTTTTCATTTATTTCTGATCTGATTTTTATGATTTCTTTCCTTCTGCTAGCTTTGGGGCTTTTTTGTTCTTCTTTCTCTAATTGCTTGAGGTGCAAGGTTAGGTTGTTTATTCGAGATGTTTCCTGCTTCTTAAGGTGGGCTTGTATTGCTATAAACTTCCCCCTTAGAACTGCTTTTGCTGCATCCCATAGGTTTTGGGTCGTTGTGTCTCCATTGTCATTTGTTTCTAGGTATTTTTTTATTTCCTCTTTGATTTCTTCAGTGATCACTTCATTATTAAGTAGTGTATTGTTTAGCCTCCATGTGTTTGTATTTTTTACAGATCTTTTCCTGTAATTGATATCTAGTCTCATGGCGTTGTGGTCGGAAAAGATACTTGATACAATTTCAGTTTTCTTAAATTTACCAAGGCTTGATTTGTGACCCAAGATATGATCTATCCTGGAGAATGTTCCATGAGCACTTGAGAAAAATGTGTATTCTGTTGTTTTTGGATGGAGTGTCCTATAAATATCAATTAAGTCCATCTTGTTTAATGTATCATTTAAAGCTTGTGTTTCCTTATTTATTTTCATTTTGGATGATCTGTCCATGGGTGAAAGTGGGGTGTTAAAGTCCCCTACTATGAATGTGTTACTGTTGATCTCCCCTTTTATGGTTGTTAGTATTTGCCTTATGTATTGAGGTGCTCCTATGTTGGGTGCATAAATATTTACAATTGTTATATCTTCTTCTTGGATCGATCCCTTGATCATTATGTAGTGTCCTTCTTTGTCCCTTTTAATAGTCCTTATTTTAAAGTCTATTTTGTCTGATATGAGAATTGCTACTCCAGCTTTCTTTTGGTTTCCATTTGCATGGAATATCTTTTTCCATCCCCTTACTTTCAGTCTGTATGTGTCTCTAGGTCTGAAGTGGGTCTCTTGTAGACAGCATATATAAGGGTCTTGTTTTTGTATCCATTCAGCCAATCTGTGTCTTTTGGTGGGAGCATTTAGTCCATTTACATTTAAGGTAATTATTGATATGTATGTTCCTATTTCCATTTTATATATTGTTTTGGGTTCGCTACTATAGGTCATTTCCTTCTCTTGTGTTTCGTGTCTAGAGAAGTTCCTTTAGCATTTGTTGTAAAGCTGGTTTGGTGGTGCTGAACTCTCTCAGCTTTTGCTTGTCTGTAAAGGTTTTAATTTCTCCATCAAATGTGAATGAGATCCTTGCTGGGTAGAGTAGTCTTGGTTTCAGGCTATTCTCCTTCATCACTTTCAGTATGTCCTGCCACTCCCTTCTGGCTTGTAGGGTTTCTGCTGAGAGATCAGCTGTTAACCTTATGGGGATTCCCTTGTGTGTTATTTGTTGTTTTTCCCTTGCTGCTTTTAATATGCTTTCTTTGTATTTAATTTTTGACAGTTTGATTAATATGTGTCTTGGCGTGTTTCTCCTTGTATTTATCCTGTATGGGACCCTCTGTGCTTCCTGGACTTGATTAACTATTTCCTTTCCCATATTAGGGACGTTTTGAACTATAATCTCTTCAAATATTTTCTCAGTCCCTTTCTTTCTTTCTTCTTCTTCTGGAACCCCTATAATTCGAATGTTGGTGCGTTTCATGTTGTCCCAGAGGTCTCTGAGACTGTCCTCAGTTCTTTTCATTCTTTTTTCTTTATTCTGCTCTGCAGTAGTTATTTCCACTACTTTATCTTCCAGGTCACTTATCCGTTCTTCTGCCTCAGTTATTCTGCTATTGATCCTATCTAGAGTGATTTTAATTTCATTTATTGCATTGTTCATCGTTGCTTGTTTCATCTTTAGTTCTTGTAGGTCCTTGTTAACTGTTTCTTGCATTTTGTCCATTCTACTTCCAAGATTTTGGATCATCCTTACTATCATTATTCTGAATTCTTTTTCAGGTAGATTGCCTATTTCCTCTTCATTTGTTAGGTCTGGTGGGTTTTTATCTTGCTCCTTCATCTGCTGTGTGTTTTTCTGTCTTCTCATTTTGCTTATCTTACTGTGTTTGGGGTCTCCTTTTTGCAGGCTGCACGTTCGTAGTTCCCGTTGTTTTTGATGTCTGTCTCCAGTGGCTAAGGTTGTTTCAGTGGGTTGTGTAGGCTTCCTGGTGGAGGGGACTAGTGCCTGTGTTGTGCTGGATGCGGCTGGATCTTGTCTCTCTAGTGGGCAGGTTCACGTCTGGTGGTGTGTTTTGGGGTGTCTGTGGCCTTATTATGATTTTAGGCAGCCTCTCTGCTAATGGGTGGGGTTGTGTTCCTGTTTTGCTAGTTGTTTGGCATAGGTTGTCCAGCACTATGGCTTGCTGGTCGTTGAGTGAAGCTGGGTGCTGGTGTTAAGATGGAGGTCTCTGGGATATTTCCACCGTTTAATATTATGTGGAGCTGGGAGGTCTCTTGTTGACCAGTGTCCTGAAGTTGGCTCTCCTACCTCAGAGGCAGAGCCCTGACTCCTGGCTGGAGCACCAAGAGCCTTTCATCCACACAGCTCAGAATAAAAGGGAGAAAAAGTAGGGAGAATTAGTAGAAGTATGAGTAAAGAAAGAGGGAAAGGAGGAAAGGAAGGAAGGAAGAAAGAAGCAAAGAAGGAAAGAAAGGAGGGAGGGAGGGAGGGAGGGAGGAAGGAAGGAAGGAGGGAAAGAAGGAAAAAAAGACAGAAAGAAAGATGATACAGTAAAAATAAAATAAAGTATAATATAGTTATTGAATTAAAAAATATTTAGAAAAAAAAAAAAAGGGACGGATAGAACCTTAGGACAAATGTTGGAAGCAAAGCTATACAGAGAAAATCTTACACAGAAGCATACACATACACCTTCACAAAAAGAGGTAAAGGGGGAAAAATCATAAATCCTGCTCCCTGAGACCACCTCCTCAATTTGGGGTGATTCGTTGTCTAAAGGAGGGAGGGAAGGAAGGAAAGAAAGAAAGAACGAAGGTAAAGTATAATAAAGTTATTACAATTAAACTTAATTATTAAGAAAAAGAATTTTTAAAAAAAAGTCATGGACGGATATAGCCCTAGGACAAATGGTGGAAGCTAGAGTATACAGACTAGATGTCACACAGAAGCATACACGTACACATTCACAAAAAGAGGAAAAGGGAAAAAAATCATAGATCTCGCTCCTAAATTCCACCTCTTCAATTTGGGATCATTCCTTGTCTATTCAGGTATTCCACAGATGCAGGGTATATCAAGTTGATTGTGGAGCTTTAATCCGCTGCTTCTGTGGCTGCTGGGAGACATTTCCCTTTCTCTTCTTTGTTCTCACAGCTCACAGGAGCTCAGCTTTGGATTTGGCCCTGCCTCTTGCGTGTAGGTCGCTGGAGGGCGTCTGTTTTTTCGCTCAGACAGGACGGGGTTAAAGGAGCCGCTGATTCGGGGCCTCCGGCTCACTCAGGCCGGGGGTTGGGGGATGGGGGAAGGAGGGGCACTGCGTGCGGGGCCGGCCTGCGGCGGCAGAGGCAGCGTGACGTTGCGGCAGAGGCCGGCGTGACGTTGCACCAGCCTGAGGCCCGCCGTGCGCTGTCCCGGGGAAGTTGTCCCTGGATCCCGGGAACCTGGCAGTGGCGGGCTGCACAGGCTCCGCGGAAGAGGGGTGTGGAGAGTGACCTGTGCTCGCACACAGGCCCCTTGGTGGCGGCAGCAGCAGCCTTAGCGTCTCCCGCCCGTCTCTGGGGTCCGCGGTTGTAGCCGCGGCTCGCGCCCGTCTCTGGGGTTCGCGCTTTTAGCCGCGGCTCGCGCCCGTCTCTGGAGTTCCTTTAAGCAGCGCTCTTAAACCCCTCTCCTCGCGCACCAGGAAACAAAGAGGGAAGAAAAAGTCTCTTGCCTCTTCGGCCGGTGCAGGCTTTCCCCCGAACTCCCTCCCGGCTAGTCGTGGTGCACTAACCCCTTCAGGCTATGTTCAAGCCGCCAACCCCAGTCCTCTCCCTGAGCTCCGTCCAAAACCAAAACCCGAGCCTCAGCTCGCAGCCCCGCCCGCCCCGGCGGGTGAGCAGCAAGCCTCTCGGGTTGGTGAGTGCTGGTCGGCACCGATCGTCTGTGCAGGAATCTCCCCGCTTTGCCCTCCGCACCCGTCGCTGTGCACCACTCCGCGGTCCCGAAACTCCCCCCTCTGCCTCCCGCAGTCTCCGCCCGCGGAGGGGCTTCCTAGTGTGTGGAAACTTTTCCTCCTTCACAGCTCCCTCCCACTGGTGCAGGTGCCGTCCTTATTCTTTTGTCTCTGTTTTTTCTTTTGCCCTACCCAGTTACGTGGGGAGTTTCTTGCCTTTTGGGAGGTCTGAGGTCTGCTGCCAGCCTTCAGTAGGAGTTCTGTAGGAGTTGTTCCACGTGTGGATGTATTTCTGGTGTATCCGTGGGGAGGAAGGCGATCTCCGCGTCTTACTCTTCTGCCATCTTCAAGGTCCCCCTCCCTTCTTTTCTTGATGAGTCTAGCTAATGGTTTATCAATTTTGTTTATCATCTCAAAGAACCAGTTTTTAGTTTTATTGATCTTTGCTATTGTTTTCTTCATTTCTATTTTATTTATTTCTGCTCTGATCTTTATGCTTTCTTTCCTTCTACTAACTTTGGGTTTCGTTTGTTCTTCTTTCTCTAGTTCCTTTGAATGTAAGTTTAGATTGTTTATTTGAGATTTTTCTTGTTTCTTGAGGTAGGCTTGTATAGCTATAAACTTCCCTCTTAGAACAGCTTTTGCTGCATTCCATAGGTTTTGGTTTGTTGTCATTTGTCTCTAGGTATTTTTTGATTTCTTCAGTGATCTCTTGGTTATTTAGTAACGTATTGTTTAGCCTCCATGTTTTTGTGGTTTTCACCTTTTTTCCCCCCGTAATTGTTTTCTAATCTCATGGCTTTGTGGTCAGAAAAGATGCTTGATATGATTTCAATTTTCTTAAATTTACTAAGGCTTGATTTGTGACCCAAGATGTGATCTATCCTGGACAATGTTCTCTGCACAGTTGAGAAGAAAGCGTAATCTGCTGTTTTTGGATGGAATGTCCTATAAATATCAATTAAATCTATCTGGTCTATTGTGTCATTTAAAGCTTGTGTTTCCTTATTAATTTTCTGTTTTGATGCTCTGTCCATTGGTGTAAGTGAGGTGTTAAAGTCCCCCACTGTTATTATGTTATTGTCGATTTCCTCTTTTATAGCTGTTACCAGTTGCCTTATGTATTAAGGTTCTCCTATGTTGGGTGCATATATATTTATAATTGTTATATCCTATTCTTGGATTGATCCCTTGATCATTATGTAGTGTCCTTCCTTGTGTCTTGTAACATTCTTTATTTTAAAGTCTATTTTTTCTGATATGAATATTGCTACTCCAGTTTTCTTTTGATTTCCATTTGCATGGAATATCTTTTTCTATTCCCTCACTTTCAGTCTGTATGTGTCCCTAGGTCTGAAGTGGGTCTCTTGTAGACAGCATATATATGGGTCTTGTTTTTGTATCCATTCTATGAGCCTGGGTCTTTTGGTTGGATCATTTAATCACGTTCAAAGTAGTTATCAATATGTATGTTGATATGTATGTTCCTATTACCATTTTCTTAATTGTTATGGGTTTGTTTTTGTAGTCCTTTTCTTCTTTTGTGTTTCCCACTTAGAGAAGTTCCTTTAGCATTTGTTGTAGAGTGGTTTGGTGGTGTCAAATTCTCTTAGCTTTTTCTTGTCTGTAAAGCTTTTGACTTCTCCATCTAATCTGAATGAGATCCTTGCCGGGTAGAGTAATCTTGGTTGTATGTTCTTCCCTTTCATCACTTTAAATATATCATGGCACTCCCATCTGTCTTGTAGAGTTTCTGCTGAGAAATCAGCTGTTAACCTTATGGGAGTTCCCTTGTATGTTATTTGTCATTTTTCCCTTGTTGCTTTCAATAATTTTTCTTTACTTTAATTTTTCTCAAGTTGATTACTATGTGTCTTCACGTGTTTCTTGGGTTTATCCTGCCTGGGACTCTCTGCGCTTCCTGGACTTGGGTGGTTATTTTCTTTCCTATGTTGGGGAAGCTTTCGACTACCCACATCACGCTTCCCAACCTGAGTGTCTGGCAACAGGAGAAGGAGTTCGTAGAGAATCAGACTTTGAAGGCTAGTGGGATTTGATTGCAGGACTCTGACCGGAATGGGGGAAACAGAGTCTCCACTCTTGGAGGGCACACACAAAGTAGTGTGCGCATTAGGACCCAGGGGAAGGAACAGTGACCCCAGGGGAGACTGAACCAGACCTACCTGCTAGTGTTGAAGGGTCTCCTGCAGAGGCGGTTTGTGGCTGTGGCTCAACATGAGGACAAGGACACTGGCAGCAGAAGTTCTGGGAAGTACTCCTTGTTTGAGCCCTCCCAGAGTCCGCCATTAGCCCCCCAAAAGAACCTGGGTAGGCTCTAGTGTTGGGTCACCTCAGGCCAAAAAACCAACAGGGAGGGAACCCAGCCCCACCCATCAGCAGACAAATGGATTAAAGTTTTACTGAGCTCTGCCCTCCAAAGCAACACCCAGCTCTGCCCACCACCAGTCTCTCCCATCAGGAAACTTGCACAAGCCTCTTAGATAGCCTCATCCACAAGAGGGCAGAAAGCAGAAGCAAGAAGAACTACAATCCTGCAGCCTGTGGAACAAAAACCACATTCACAGAAAGTTAGACAAGATGAAAAGGCAGAGGGCTATGTACCAGATGAAGGAACAAGATAAAACCCCAGAAAAAGAACTAAATGAAGTGGAGATAGGCAACTTTCCAGAAAAAGAATTCAGAATAATGATAGTGAAGATGATCCAAGACCTCAGAGAAAGAAGGAGGCAAAGATCAAGAAGATGCAAGAAATGTTTAACAAACACCTAGAAGAATTAAAGAACAAACACCTAGAAGAATTAAAGAACAAAGATGAACAATACAATAACTGAAATGAAAACTACACTAGAAGGAATCAATAGCAGAATAACTGAGCCATTGAGAATGATGTTTGCTGTGGGTTTGTCATGTATGGCCTTTATTATATTGAGGTAGGTTCCTTCTATGCCCACTTTCTGGAGAGTTTTTATCATAAATGGGTGTTGAATTTTGTCAAAAGCTTTTTCTGTATCTATTGAGATGATCATATGGTTTTTATTCTTCAGTTTGTTAATATGGTGTATCACATTGACTAATTTGCGAATATTGAAGAATCCTTGCATCCCTGGGATTAATCCCACTTGATCATGGTGTATGATCCTTTTAATATGTCATTGGCTTCTGTTTGCTAGTATTTTGTTGAGTATTTTTGCATCTATATTCATCAGTGATATTGGTCTGTAATTTTCTTTTTTTGTAGTATCTTTGTCTGGTTTTAGTATCAGGCTGATGGTGGCCTCATAGAATGAGTTTGGGAGTGTTCCTTCCTCTGCAATTTTTTGGAAGAGTTTGAGAAGGATGGGTGTTAGCTCTTCTCTAAATATTTGATAGAATTCACCTGCAAAGCCATCTGGTCCTGGACTTTTGTTTATTGGAAGATTTTTAATCACAGTTTCAATTTCATTACTTGTGATTGGTCTGTTCATATTTATGTTTCTTCCTGGTTCAGTCTTGGAAGGTTATACCTTTCTAAGGATTTGTCCATTTCTTCCAGGTTGTCCATTTTATTGGCATAGAGCTGCTTGTAGTAGTGTCTTAGGATGCTTTGTATTTCTGTGGTGTCTGTTGTAACTTCTTCTTTTTCATTTCTAATTTTATTGATTTGAGTCCTCTCCCTCTTTTTCTTGATGAATCTGGTTAATGGTTTATTAATTTTGTTTATCTTCTCAAAGAACCAGCTTTTAGTTTTATTGATCCTTGCTATTGTTTTGTTTGTTTCTATTTCACTGATTTCTGCTAAGATCTTTATGATTTCTTTCCTTCTGCTAACTTTGGGATTTGTTTGTTCTTCTTTCTCTAGTTCCTTTAGGTGTAAGGTTAGATTGTTTATTTGAGATTTTTCTTGTTTCTTGAGGTAGGCTTGTATAGCTATAAACTTCCCTCTTAGAACTGCTTTTGCTGCATCCGATAGGTTTTGGATCGTCATGTTTTCATTGTCATTTGTCTCTAGATATTTTTTGATTTCCTCTTTGATTTCTTCAGTGATCTCTTGGTTTTTTAATAATGTATTATTTAGCCTCCATGTGTTTGTGTTTTTTATGTTTTTTTTTTCCTGTGATTAATTTCTAATCTCATAGCTTTGTGGTCAGAAAAGATGCTTGATATGATTTCATTTTTCTTTATTGGAGTATAATTGCTTTACAATGGTGTGCTAGTTTCTGCTTTATAATAAAGTGAATCAGTTATACAGATACATATGTCCCCATATCTCTTCCCTCTTGCACCTCCCTCCCTCCCACCCTCCCTATCCCACCCCTCTAGCTGGTCACAAAGCACTGAGCTGATCTCCCTGTGCTATGCGGCTGCTTCCCACTAGCTATCTATTATATGTGTGGTAGTGTATATATATCCATGCCACTCTCTCACTTCGTCCCAGCTTACCCTTCCCCCTCCCCATGTCCTCAAGTCCATTCTCTGTCCATTGGTGTAAGTGAGGTGTTAAAGTCCCCCACTATTATTGTGTTACTGTCGATTTCCTCTTTTATAGCTGTTACCAGTTGCCTTATGTATTGAGGTTTTCCTATGTTTGGGTGCATATATATTTATAATCGTTATATCTTGTTGGGTTGATCCCCTGATGATTATGTAGTGTCCTTCCTTGTCTCTTGTAACATCCTTCATTTTAAAGTCTATATTTTCTGATATGAGTACTGCTACTCCAGCTTTCTTTTGTTTTCCATTGGCATGGAATATCTTTTTCTATCCCCTTTCAGTCTGTATTTGTCCCTAGGTCTGAAGTGGGTCTCTTGTAGACAGCATATAGATGGGCCTTGTTTTGTATCCATTGAGCAAGCCTGTGTCGTTTGGTTGGAGCATTTAATCCGTTTAAGTTTAAGGTAATTATCGATATGTGTGTTCCTATTCCCATTTTCTTAATTGTTTTGGGTTTGTTTTTATAGGTCCTTTTCTTCTCTTGTGTTTCCCACTTAGAGAAGTTCCTTTAGCATTTGTTGTAGAGCTGGTTTGGTGGTGCTGAATTCTCTTAGCTTTTGCTTGTCTGTAAAGCTTTTGATTTCTCTGTTGAATCTGAATGAGATCCTTGCTGGGTAGAGTAATCTTGGTTGTACGTTCTTCCCTTTCATCACTTTAAGTGTATCATGCCACTCCCTTCTGGCTTGTAGATTTTCTGCTGAGAAATCAGCTGTTAACTTTATGGGAGTTCCCTTGTATGTTACTTGTTACTCCCTTGCTGCTTTCAATAATTTTTCTTTGTCTTTAATTTTTGCCAGTTTGATTACTATGTGTCTCAGCATGTTTCTCCTTGGGTTTATCCTGCCTGGGACTCTCTGCGCTTTCTGGACTTGGGTGGCTATTTCCTTTCCCATGTTAGGGAAGTTTTCGACTATAATCTCTTCAAGTATTTTCTCTGGTCCTTTCTCTCTCTCTTCTCCTTCTGGGACCCCTATAATGCAAATGAATGTTGTTGCATTTAATGTTGTCCCAGAGGTCTCTTAGGCTGTCTTTATTTCTTTTCATTCTTTTTTCTTTATTCTGTTCTGCAGCAGTGAATTCCGCCATTCTGTCTTCCAGGTCACTTATCGGTTCTTCTGCCTCAGTTATTCTGCTATTGATTCCTTCTAGTGTAGTTTTCATTTCAGTTATTGTATTGTTCATCTGTGTTTTTTTGTTCCTTAATTCTTCTAGGTCTTTGTTAAACATGTCTGCATCTTCTCTGTCTTTGCCTCCATTCTTTTTCCGAGGTCCTGGATCATCTTCACTATCATTATTCTGAATTCTTTTTCTGGAAAGTTGCCTATCTCCACTTCATTTAGTTCTTTTTCTGGGGTTTTATCTTGTTCCTTCATCTGGTACATAACCCTCTGCCTTTTCATCTTGTCTGTCTTTCTGTGAATGTGGTTTTTGTACCACAGGCTGGAGGATTGTAGTTCTTCTTGCTTCTGCTGTCTGCCCTCTGGTGGATGAGGCTATCTAAGAGGCTTGTGCAAGTTTCCTGATGGGAGGGACTTGTGGTAGGTAGAACTGACTGTTGCTCTGGTGGGCAGAGCTCAGTAAAACTTTAGTCCACTTGACTGCTGATGGGTGGGGCTGGGTTCCCTCCCTGTCGGTTGTTTGGCCTGAGGCAACCCAACACTGGAGCCTATGTGGGCTCTTTGTTGGGGCTAGTGGCAGACTCTGGGAGGGTTCACACCAAGGAGTACTTCCCGAAACTTATGCTGCCAGTGTACTTGTCCACACTGTGAGCCACAGGCACCGCCCACCTCTGCAGGAGACCGTCCAACACTAGCAGGTAGGTCTGGTTCAGTCTCCCCTGGGGTCACTGCCCCTTCCCTTGGGTCCTGATGCACACACTACTTTGTGTGTGCCCTCCAAGAGCGGAGTCTCTCTTTCCTCCAGTCCTATCAGAATCCTGCAATCAAATCCCACTAGCCTTCAAAATCTGATTCTCTAGGAATTCTTCCTTCCGTTGCTGGACTGCCTGGTTGGGAACCTGATGTGGGGCTCAGAACCTTTACTGCAGTGGGTGGACTTCTGTGGTATAAGTGTTCTCCAGTCTGTGAGTCACCCACCCAGCAGTTATGGGATTTGATTTTACTGTGATTGTGCCCCTCCTACCGTCTCATTGTGGCTTCTCCTTTTTCTTTGGATGGGGGGTATCTTTTTTGGTGAGTTCCAGTGTCTTTCTGCCAATGATTGTCCAGCAGCTAGTTGTGATTTTGGTGTTCTCGCAAGGGGGAGTGAGAGTATGTCCTTCTACTCTGCCATCTTGGTTCCTAATCCCCTGGTTATTCATTTAAAATATAGCAGTGTGTACATGTTAATCCCAAACTCCCTAACTATCCCTTCCGTCTACCCTTCCCACCCCTCTAACCATAAGTTTGTTCTCTAAGTCTGTGAGTCTGTTTCTGTTTTTTAAATAAGTTCATTTGTATCATTTGTCTTTAGATTCTGCATAGAAGTGATATCATACAATATTTCTCTTTCTCTGTCTGACTTACTTCACTCAGTATGACAATCTCTAGGTCCATCCATGTTGCTGCAAATGGCATTACTACATTCTTTTTAATGGCTGAGTAATATTCCATTGTATATATGTACCACATCTTCTTTATCCATTCCTCTGTTGATGGACATTTAGGTTGTTTCCAAAAGTACATTTCTTGCTCACCACAAGCCCTGATGTAAGTTGGCAGGTGGTCTTCTACATCTGATGAGTTGGAGATTCCCTTCAACTTGTGAGGTCATCATTTCAACAACTGACTTCCAGACTAGCCCCAGCAAAGGAAGGGAAAGATGATCAAGATCCATCGACTTTCAAGTGCCTTGGAATAGAAATGGCGCATTACTTGCTCTCACATTCCTATATGCCAGTTACAATCATGTGGCCCTGACCCAACAGTAGGGGAGTATGGGAGATGCAGGGACCCCATGAGTATTCATTGAACACTATAGGTCTCTGCTGACCTTGAATTTTAGGAAACAATGGGGTGTAAATTAAAAGCCAATGCAATATTTTCCATATTTTGTTGTCTAGACTTTATTACCTCTAATACTACAAGGGATTTTGTGGGCAAAATTTTTGATGATAAAACAAGTTTAGGAAATGGTGTGTACTATATTTAACTCATTGAATTTACAATATGCAATTATTTATTAAAGGTTTTGAAAAGTTCCACATTAAAGAAACCTATTAAATTAGAGTAGGCAAGATATCACAGAGAGAGGTCCATTTATTTATTTGATAAATATTTTTGAATATCATTATTTGCCAGGTGTTGAGCTAGACTTCTGGGGGAAATTATATGAAAAAGATCTTTTCCTTGTTTACAAGAAGATTAATTCTGGGAGAAGAGTATAAAGCAATTCCCTATGTGTGATCACATTACAATAATGGATAAATATTTTACATATTCATCAATGAGTATCTATATCTTTTTAGGCCAAGAAAATGGTCTTGAGGTTCATTTGAGCATAGTTGGGGTGATATTTTACAGCATTTTCATCCTATTGTAGGCAGGCAATTAAAAAAATACATTATTTTTTACAGCAGTTTTATGTTTACAATAAAATTGAGCAGAAGGTACAGAGATTTCCCATATACCCCTAAATCAGACAATTTTGAAATATTATGACACCAGTTTACTTTCTGCATAGTTGACAATTTTCCTTAGTAGTATACACTGTAAAACAATTATGTCATCAAGAAAAAAATATCATAGATGTCAAGTTAATAACAAAATATACTAATGTGACTCTTACATTTTTAATTAGAAATGGTGCATTCTTGTGTTAAAAATATTAAATAAGCCAAACAGAGTATACATAAATGTTAAGACTTTTTCCTACAGCCTTTAATCTAAGTCCTCTAATCTCTTTTTCCAGAAGTAACTATTATTTCCTTTTTTTTCTGTATTCACATATTTACATGCCTACACACACATATACCGGTCCTCTGAATCTGAAGGTTCCATATCCGAGGGTTCTGCATATGTGGATTCAACCAACCATGAATGGAAAATATTCAGAAAAAAAATTCCAGAAAGTTCCAACAAGCAAAACTTGAACTTGACATACACTGGCAACTATTTACATAGCACTTACATTGTATTTACAACTATTTACATAGCATTTACATTGTATTAGGTATTATAAGTAATCTAGAGATTATTTATAGTATATAGTAGGATGTACATAGGTTATATTCAAATACTATACCATTAGATATGTATAAGGGACTTGAACATTCATGGATTTTGATATCCGAGGGGATTCTGGAACCAATCCCCCTCAGGTGCCAAAGGATGATTGTATATATCCCTTTTTAAAACATAAATGATAACCTATGAAAAGTACATAGGTATGAAAAGTATGTTTTATTTTTTTTAAATTAAAAACATATCTAGAATTCCATTCCATACACACACACATAAGCGCGCACACACACACACACACACACATCCCACACGCTGTTTGGATGTACCATGTTTCATGTAGCTAGCACCCTAATGATGATCATTTAAGTCAAAATGGTTTTTAAAGTTTATTTATTTATTTTTTAAAAATAAATTTATTTATTTATTTATTTAGGGCTGTATTGGGTCTTCGTTGCTGTGCATGGGCTTTCTCTAGTTATGGCAAGTGGGGGCTACTCTTCATTGTGGAGCACGGGCTCTAGGCACGCGGGCTTCAGTAGTTGTGGCACATGGGCTCAGTACTTGTGGCTCGCAGGCTCTAGAGCGCAGGCTCAGTAGTTGTGGCACACAGGCTTAGTTGCTCCGTGGCATGTGGGATCTTCCCGGACCTGGGCTCGAACCCGTGTCCCCTGCATTAGCATGCAGATTCTTAACCACTGTGCCACCAGGGAAGTCCAAAAGTTTATTTTTTTAAATGTTATATTTTTGAAATTAAAGAAAAGCAACCAAAGTAAACTAATGCATCCTTAAAATGTGGTTCTTGTGAGACATTTTAATACCCAAGTGGGTTTTTTTTTTAAAGTACACTGTTTTGCGTTTTTAACATAAAATGATATATCTGTGTTCACTACACACACTTAAGTGTGTATTTATGTGTTTTATGTGCAACTTAAAATGTGTTTTTTTTTTTTTTTTTGAAGAACATTAACTGATTTAGGTGTTAGATACACTAGGAGATAGCATTCAAGATTCATGTTTTTAGATTCATAGAAATATACCCTTGAACATAACATGGGTATAAACTGATGCATAGAAAAACTATTGATGATAATTCCATAATCTTTGTGGAATTTTTTTTGTTTTTTGGTGGTACGCGGGCCTCTCACTGTTGCAGCCTCTCCTGTTGCGGAGCACAGGCTCCGGACGTGCAGGCTCAGCGGCCATGGCTCATGGGCCTAGCTGCTCTGCGGCATGTGGGATCTTCCTGGACCGGGGCACAAACCCGTGTCCCCTGCATCGGCAGGCGGACTCTCAACCACTGTGCCACCAGGGAAGCCCTTCTTTGTGCAATTTTGCAAAGATGTTAACTTTAAGTTATCACATCTAAAAATATTAATGCTTTCTGGGTTGTGATGAAAACATGTAGAACTGAGAACATAGAAATTTAGGAAAAAGTGTTAATAAGTTTACCCTTGGATATTCAATGTCAATAGGAAAAGGGACTGGCAAGAGTAATTTGTTACTTTTTCTCTTTCCTGTAAGACAGCTGCCAGGAAACAGGGAGGAAGGACTGGGGCCAGAGATCTTCCACCTGCCACAGCAGTGAGCAATCACTCCATCTTCAAAGTGATTTACAAACATTAATGAACCTTCCAAACAGGCATATAGGGCAGGGAGGTTATAATTACCCTGTTTTACAAATGGGAGATGGAGACACAAATAGGTTAAGTGCTTGCCGTGATTCCTCTGGTTAGAGTGCAGGAGGGCTTGCCTTCACCGGCTCCCCTCACACCCAGCCCCAGCCCTGCAGACACCAGCACTGTCCTGAGAAAAACACAGCCAGGTCTCCACTAGGATGGAGAGCGAGAGAAGTAGGGCCCCGCGAGGTAATTCAACGGCTCTGTGTAGATATTCTCATTTGTTGTCTAAGGGCAAGGACTGAAAATGCCTTTCCACAAGGATATGCACCCAGTGGGCATTCGACAAGAATCTGCTGGTAATCACGGCGGATCACCCAGACCAGAAAGGCAACAGTCTTGCCACTCCACTATGTAGATAATTGTCCAATTTGACTTTTCCAAAGACTTGGCAGAATCTAGATTTCAAGCTAACTTTATCGCTCATCAGCTGGTGTTTAACTCTTTCCCAGAAAGCTTCTTTAACGTGTAAGGCAGAGAGCTGACAAAACTGCATGACAAACATAAAATGATGTGTAGACTGGCAAGCTGGGAATGAGTAATCGAGCCTGTCTTGCTACTGTCCTAATCCTGTCACATTCAGATGTAGTAGTGGTTAATATTGCTGGAGTTCTGAAGTTGACAAAATATGTAAGGGAAAGTGTACAGAGAAACTTTAAAAATAAATGCAATTTGAACATTCATTTGCTATTGGTTAGGCATAGAGTAAGTTTTGGGAAGGATAATAATCAGAGAGTGAGTAAAATTTTTAGGAGCAGTGCTTTATTATAGCTCAAGAACTGATGAACAACTTCAGACCACCTTTCTATAATCTACATCCATGAGAATGGCAAGTGGGCAAGCTGACAGAAGGACACACATGCTGCTCATGGAGAAGGCCTACACAAGCTCTTAGACGATCTATACATGTATTGGACAATATACATATGCATATGAATACGCATATACATAATGCACACAGATGCACACACACACATATATGAGGGATACCTTTTTCATGTATATGTGTGTATAAGGAAATAAATACATAGAGCATACATTTAGTCTATTCCATTATACATTTTACACATGTGTGTGTTTTAGTTATTTGTGCAAATGTCCTAATAGGAAGGTAAGCTCCTTGAATCTGTGGAGGCCATGCTTTTTTCATCTTTTTCACCCTACCCAAGACTGAGCAGTTTTTTCTTTTTCATATGTCAAATAATGTCCAAATATGTGTGAATAAAGATGTAGTCTCAGCTCTCAAAAGACTTAAAGCTCTGAAACAACCATTCAGGATTGGCTTGACCTTTCAGAGCCTGCTACCCAGGAAATAAATCTAGAAGACTCTTCTAAAGGGCTTTCTAAAAGACCCTGATACAGGGCTTCCCTGGTGGCGCAGTGGTTGAGAGTCCGCCTGCCGATGCAGGGGACACAGGTTCGTGCCCCGGTCCGGGAGGATCCCACATGCCGCGGAGCGGCTGGGCCCGTGAGCCATGGCCGCTGGGCTTGTGCGTCCGGAGCCTGTGCTCCACAACGGGAGAGGCCACAACAGTGAGAGGCCCGCGCACAGCAAAAAAAAAAAAAAAAAAAAAGACCCTGATACAATTACTCTTTTTCTAGAGATGGAGCCCAAAGATAAAGGTCAAAGTTTGTAATTTAAATGTCTTCATTACTGTCATATTATATTTTCCTTATAACAGTGAATTATGAATTAACTAGTGTTAAGAAAAATTAGGAGCTACTGCAGAAGGTGATAACAAAATACTAAAGTGATTATTTCTTTAGACCATCTATATTTTGGGGGAGTTTAGTATTTCAATAAATTTCAATTGGCTCTGCTTTTTTTTTTTTCTCTTTCCCTGAACTCCTAACCCAGCGAGTAACCTTCAGTGTTTGTCCAAATTTTCCTCTTCTCTTGAAGTGTTCTGGTTAAGTTTGCAGATGTTGAAACTGCATTTCAAAAAGGGACACAACCCTAGCTTTTTAAAAATCAAAACCAAACCAAACCACAATGTCGAAAATGCATTCCTCTTGTATTTGTTTAAATAGATAACTCGGCAAGTTCTTTTAAGAAGAAATTCCACTGACATTTATTCATCTTTTGCAGTTTGATTTCTATGAAAAAATCTTGCTGCTTTTTCCTTGCTGGTTGTGGTACTGCCGCAGCATTTGGTTGCTTCTTCCCTCCGGTGGCCAGCTCTTTTGGTTATGGCTCCTGGTTGATTGTTGGCTGTGGTGCTGATACCCAATTGATTATTTTGCCTCTAGCCCTTGGCCCCGGGTGTTCTTTCAGGCAGCCCAGGCCCGTTCTGCACCGGTGGTGCTCATCCACCTGTGGGTAGATCAGTCCCATCTGTCCTCGGCCCTCTTTGAACAGTGGCTCACTTCAGAGCCGTAAATGCCTAGGTCCATGAGCTAATCCAGTCTCCTTGGTTGATAGAATCCATGACAGGATCACAAGCTGCAGGGTCATAAACATCATTTGGGCGCTAATAAATTTCAAGCTTTGAAAGGAGGTGTTTATGTCTAGCAAGAGATACTGTTTGCAGAAGGGACTTTCTTAGGGCATCTGTAATTTGTTTTGTAGCAGTGACACCTTGGGGCCCTGGCAAGAGAATTTCTTTCAAGTCTCAGGTAAGGGAGAGAGCGCCATGTGGTAGCAGGAGCCCTGGGACTGCCCAATGGACTCTCCCATCCCAGCCTGCCCCTCCTCTGACACCTTGTTCTTTGTGCAATTATTTTCACAATCCATCTCTTGTAGCTGACTCTCTTCATCTGCAAAGGAATAGCGATGGAGCCTTTAATCTTCCTGGAAAAGGGGTGTTAACTTTTATTACATTCTTCAGCCCCTTTTGGTCTCGTCACTTGCATCCTTTCCTACTTGCGTGATAGAATTTTGGAACTTTGATATTGCAGTTCAAGATCTTGGGTTGGATTGCAGAATAAAATATGTAGAATTTTGTTCTTTAGATGTCTTTAAAAATAGGATACATTCCTGTTTCAGTTGGTGTGTATGGTGCGGTCGCATGTGTTCCACTGGCTGTTCACACAGGATTGTATTGTTCAGTCAGCATTGATGGATGATGTTTAACTCATTCAGGACTCTTCGGCAATGCTGGAGATACAAAGGAAAGAGAAGGCATGGATTTGCAGTCTCGCTGGAAAGGAAAGCAGTAGGCGAATGAAAAAAGGAGTAAGTGAGCCTGTGGTTGATGGGTGTGTGGTCCACCCCCTTTCCTCACCAGCCTCAGAAGCCTGGCTGGCCATTGGTGTGGCTGTTTCTTTCAGGCCTGAGGGGACATGAGGGCACTCGGCCTGGCTTCAACTGGCCGTCGGGATTTCAATTTTTGTGCTACTTTGGTTGACTGCCTTACGAGGATGAGACTATACTAACAGAAGGCGGTTTAGTGCTTTCACGGCTCCCAGAGATGGTGGTATGATTTGATAAGTAGTGAGCGGTTAGCTGGTTTGAGGTGCTTCTGGGTTTTCTCTCTCCCTTGCTGACCTTCGCATTCTGGTGCAACTGCCCTTCCTCTAGAGACTTCTCTGTTAGGGACGTGTTCTATGTTGGAAGGGCTGCTACGTTAATATATGAGTGCAAAATTAGACCTTTAGAGGGTAAAACATTTGACTGTCATAATGAGTTTTGTTACTAGGGAGTGAAAAGTCATTCTGTGTCAGTCCTCGGTGGGGGGTTCACCAAAGGGCGCAGTGGATTTACTTCTTTATTTTTAAAGGTGAGAGGCCATGTAGCTGCCACCAGCATAAGGTTCCCTACCAGGGAGAAGTGCTTGGGTGGACTCCAGCTTCTGCCTTCAACTTCTGCCCTAACTCCTAAATCACCCTGCCCCCCAACCTTTATGAAATACGTACCTGACACCCTGATGGATGGATGCATCTCTGTGTAGGTCCTGTGGGTAACGAGTCTGCAGCTGATTAAATCACAGGTTTCCCATATCATTCTTAAGAGTTCTGTGGCACAGTTCCTCAAGCTGACAGCAGTACAATAGCACCTTTTGAACTGTTCCTGGTTTCATGCCAGAAAACTTATCTTTTAACGGTTTTGCCCCACCTCCCAACTCCTGGGGCAAGTAGAGAAAGGAAGGAGTATGTTTTGAAAGAAATTCCAAGCTTCTATTGTGTGTTTTCCCACCTTGTAGTCCATTTTGTCACTGATAAAAAACATGGAAAACAGCAGAAGAGAATGTTTTAGAATGTTTACACAAAATCCAAGTTCATCATGTTTGAACACTTCTGTTGAATGCCTACATACACCAGGCACCCTGCTAGGTGCTGGAGATAGCAGGTAGGCAAACATTGTTTTGTCATTAGCATTTTTTTTTTGCAATTTTGATCTAAATTGCATATCATGATTATGAACTGGGTGAGTAAATGTCTGTTTTTTCTGTTTGTTTTTTTTTTTGAAGAAGATCCCACACTAAAAAGTAAAGAGAAATAAATATATTTTCCCTTCTATTTTCCATAACCCAGATAGATACTGGCCCATGAAAACTCATCTCTGTACGATTTTCTTGAGAACACTGTTAATGTAGCAGTATATTTTCTTATAAGGAATCATGAAAGAAATTTCTCTCAGGATTCACCACCCTGAATAACTGGACGCTTCACAAGTGATTGGTTTTCTGTAACCTTGTGGGCACAGTGAAATCTGAAACTGTTGTTTCTCTCTTTGCAGAGACATTGGACCACTGAAGCTAGGGAGACACCGGGATGTCATAGCATACAATTTCCCCCTACTTATCCTATTTCTAACTTCATTTATTTATCCTCCCCCATTTGCATTCTGTTAGATTTTCTCACTTATTTTAATACTATAGAACAATTTTCATACATTTTAATAAATCAAGTTCTTTTTGGAATGAAGTGGAGTATCCATAAATACACTCAGAAAAAAGAAAATAGTTATACCTAAGACAAATTTTAAGCCAGATACATTTATGTTCAAATTTTTCTGGAGGTTTTGAATTTATGTAGACAGTTTTCATGTTCTTCAGGTTCCCAAGTAAAGAATTCATATACTTCCAGAGAGTTTTATAGTCAAGGTGGACCATAGGGCTTCCCTGGTGGCTTAGTGGTTAAGAATCCACCTGCCAATGCAGGGGACACGGGTTTGAGCCCTGGTCCAGGAAGATCCCACACGCCACGGAGCAACTAAGCCTGTGCGCCACAACTACTGAGCCTGTGCTCTAGAGCCTGCACAGTATAAATAGATCTCCTTTATTCTTATTAAACTGTTTTATTATTCCATTGTATGAATACTTCATACTTTATTTGACTAGTCTCCTAATAGTGGGCACTTAGGACTCCCTCCCCTTTTATGCAGGCAAACGTTGCTGCCAAAAATGTCCTTGTTCATATAATTTTTTACACATCTGCAGGAAAATTACATGTCTGGAAATATAATTGCTGGATATGTGCATTAAAATTTGTGATAGCGATTGCCAAATGGCTCTCTGAAATAGTATTCTCCAAAAAACGTTGTTTTATTCCCTCATCCCAGACAAGACTAGATATAATCAAACTTTTTTCTTATATGCAAAAATGACTTTTTTTTTTTTGCGGTACGCTGGCCTCTCACTGCCGTGGCCTCTCTCGTTGCGGAGCACAGGCTCCAGACGTGCAGGCTCAGCGGCCATGGCTCACGGGCCCAGCCCCTCCATGGCATGTGGGATCTTCCCGGATCGGGGCACGAACCCGTGTCCCCTGCATCGGCAGGCGGACTCTCAACCACTGAGCCACCAGGGAAGCCCCCAAAATGACTTTTATGTCTGTTTTAATATGAATCTTATTATGAATGAGTTTAAGCCCCTTCATTTATTAACTGCCTCTTTGGGTTTCTTTTTCCGGACTATAGCATTTGGATCTTTGCACATTTTTCCCTCATTGGATTGTTCAGATTTTTCTTATTATACAGAATATTCTTGGGCTTCCCTGGTGGCGCAGTGGTTGAGAGTCCGCCTGCCGATGCAGGGGACATGGGTTCGTGCCCCGGTCCGGGAGGATCCCACGTGCCGCGGAGCGGCTGGGCCCTTGAGCCATGGCTGCTGGGCGTCCGGAGCCTGTGCTCCGCAACGGGAGAGGCCACAACAGTGAGAGGCCCGCGTACCGCAAAAGAAAAAAAAAAAAAGAATATTCTTTATATTAATTTTCTGTCTGTCACAGTACGTTGCAATTTAAAAAAAATCGTGGTTGATCATCTGCTTTGTTCCTTTTGCTGTATATAGATATACATATATATCTTTCCATACTGATTTTCTTTTTTGTAGTTGAACTTATCAATATTTCTGTCATGGAGCTTTTTCCATCATGCTTTGATATCCTCAACCATATTTTACGCATATCTAGTTTTGCTTCTCTGGTACTTTTTATGGTTTCATTTTTTTAAGCTTAAGCCTTTGACCCATTTAGAATTAACGTGATTCAAGAAGTGATGTATAATTGAGTGCTGTTTGTTTTTTCTGCCTAGCCAGTTTCCTCAATACCATCTTCTACTCACTGATTTGAAATGCCACCTTCACCTTTTTTTTGGACTCTTTAGTGTATCCCATTGATCTGTCTCTGTATCATTGGCTCTAGTCCTGGAAAGGTTTACTTTTTTCGGTTTTAAAATGTATTCAACTATGTGTAGGTTGTATGAGTCAAGTTATTTGCCTGTGCTTGGAGTTCGCATGGGACTCAAGGGAGCCTGGTAGTGTGGGAAGTGGGCTGAAATCACTATAAACACAGCCTATTGGAGCAACCAACTAATATTCCACTACTATCATATGTTTATTTTACACTTGGAAAAGTGCTTTCGTATGACTGTCTCATTAATCCTAACAACAGTCTTGTAAGGTGGAGGTTGCTTTTCCTGTTTTTGGAAAGTGACTTTCATAGAGGTTCTGGGGTTCGGCCAGCATCATACAGCTCCCACGTGGCACAGCCAGGACTCCTGCCCCAGCTTCTCGGTGCACTTTTCCCAAAGCACAGCTGCCCCATTTCCAGGGCTAATATGGGAACTTCGCTCAAGGTTAGCTCTACCCTTTGGAAACACACCTTTAGTAGCTGACTGCAGGCTGGCCAGCACTGAGAGCCTGCTCCCGTGGCTTTTGTCTGTAGCTCCTCCAGCAAGAGGTTGGCAGAAGTGGGGAGGTCATTGCATTGTTGGTCGTCCGCTCTCTGAGAGAGATCATCCACTCTCTGCCTTTTTTTTTTTTTTCCTTTTTTTCAGAAGAAAGCTTTTCTATAACTCTCTAAATTCTTGGAGCAGATATTGATCACACCCTCTGTGATAGCAAAGTATTTTTCAGCAGAGAAAAAGTTAGTTTGACAAATCAACATGCTGCATAATTAAAGGATTAGCATCGTTCTCCCGAAATTAAATTAGGAATGGAGGACTTTTGTGCTAACCTGTTTATGGTAAAATTATTTGTTGTCATTTTGCAGGGAATAACTCAGACCATGAGACAGTGTCAGTTTTGAAATTTTTAACATCAGAGGCAAGTGGGAAATGACATTTACACAATGTGACCGGTGGCACATACCTGAATTGTTTCCAGCTTGTCAAATCCAAACGCTTCCCCTTTCATGAGTGAAGGTGAATACTTCCCTACCCCTCTCTTATTTGTTTTTCCCTGGAGAGAAAATTTTTATCTTCCAGTGTAGTCTGGAAGCAATCTAAATTTTGTACAGATCGGATGATTGCTCTTATTGGGTGATTCAATCTCTTTCTCTGACCCAGGCCACAGTGACTGAAAAGGGGGTTGGAGAAAACTGATTGGAGGGGTTTGAGGGGATAAGACTTGTATAAAGGTTGTGCTGAAGACTAGTTTTTTCCCCTTGAATCAGATTTTTATTTGTTTAATCAGGTCTGAGCAAACATCTGCTCCTGTGAGTAACTTTATTTCCGTGTGTTTGCTTATTTGTCAGTTTTCAAAAAGTACTCAAAGTAATTTAACCTCTTTGGGACCCAATGATGTGAAAGCAGAGTGGGGGCGGGGGGGGGAGCGGAACAAAAGAAAAAAACCATGTTTAGAAATTAAAAGAAACTTTAAACAGGAAAAATAGATCTTCTTTGATATATCTAGAGACAGTGGACTCACCCTATCCTTTACCTAATCATTTTCAGGAAGTTTTAGAAACTTAATGGGGAAAGGGGGAAGGCATTAGTAAGAGAAGACTAGTTTTATCAAGTTACCAAAGCCTGTTCCTTCTGTCCCTCTGCTGCTTTCTTTTATTGAAGGTGTTTCTTGTTTCCAGGGAAGCAGAGCTCATTTGGCTGGAACGTTCCGGGCATTTGCTTTGAGACCTTTAGTGCAGGGGAGATGTTGTCTTCCGCAGACTCTCTGGCCGAGTCAGATGCCGGTGCGTCGGTGCTTGGTGAATCCGTACGCCTCACCGTGACCCCAGAGAAGCACTTTAAGTCTCAGATGCAGCAGGAAGAGCTGAGCCAGGACTTGGTACCAGCGTTGGGCCCCAAAGTCCACAGATGCTGCCTCTCAAGTGTGGTACTCAAAGTGTGATTTTGAAAGATAGTAGAATTATTTTAAGCTCAGATTAAAGTCAGGGGGTAGTGATCATTGCATGGGAAGGAAAAAGCATGAGACAGATGGTGAAGGCAGGAAAGTTAGAGCCATCTTTGGGATGGAGGGAGAGATGTTGGAGGAGCCAGGTTGGGTTGGAGGGGCAGTAGCAGGCGCTCTCCCTGCCTTGTGTCACTTCCCTGTGGTCCTCCTGTGATTTGGGTGCCTCTGTGGTGCATGGTCACCTGCATGCTGGCCGCACCCCGGTCACGTGCATGCCTCAGGGCCTCTCTTGCTCTGTCTCAGGGCTTCCTCCTATGTCCAGGAGAGCACTTGCCTGCCTGCCGGAGCATCTCAGCCCACGTGCAGCCCCAGCCAAGAGGGATGAGTTGGTGGACAAATGCTCTGGCAGCTCGGACGCGTGGTCTATGCAGTTCCTTGGAGGGTTGAGTCTGGTGCCCACAGAGGCAAACGATGTGATAACACTGTTTAACTCTTCCTCTCCCTCATTCCTGCTTCTTGGGTTCATCTCTCAAGAAGTTACCTGCATGTGAATTACGAGCTTAGAGGAAAAGACTGAAGGGTACACGGTTGTTAGCATGATTGCTTGGTGCAGAGTAGGGGAGAAAAGTTGTGGAATATGGGTGAGGGAGGAAGGCATGAGGGCAAGCAGGCATAAAATATACTGGAGGGCTTCCCTGGTGGTGCAGTGGTTGAGAGTCCGCCTGCCGATGCAGGGGACATGGGTTCGTGCCCCGGTCCGGGAAGATCCCACATGCCGTGGAGCGGCTGGGCCCGTGAGCCATGGCCGCTGAGCCTGTGCGTCCGGAGCCCGTGCTCCGCAACAAGAGAGGCCACGGCAGTGAGAGGCCCGCGTACTGCAAAAAAAAAAAAAACAAAAAAAAAAACTGGAAAAAAAAACCCCAACCTCCTTGAACACAGCATTCCAGGTTCTTTGATAGATAATCTATAAGGAAAATAAGGGGGGAAACTATGACAGGAAGAATTTTCTTTTTAAATGGGCAAAACTAAGCTATACTGTCTAGGATTTCGCAGTTGGGTGATAAGACCATAAAGAAACACAAAGAAGAGATTATTAACAAAGTCCAGATAGTGATATTTTTAAAAAAAGAGACAGGTAGTGGCTATAATGGAGCATTTGACAGAGGTTTCTAAGGTGGCTGCAAAGTTCTGTTTCTTGACCTGGGTAGTGGTTATAATAATTCATTGAAATGTACGTTTGGTTTGAATAATTTTCTGCATTTGTATTATATTTTACTTTGCAATGAAAAGGTTAAAAACTCTGGTAAGTATGATACAATCAATCTGTGCATTTATGCAAAATTATATGTGTGTGTATAAAAACACACACACAAATAAAAACAGCAGCTGCTAGTTTGTCCCTTCCCCCGCTTAGGTGGTTGAGATGAACAGATACACACTACTATATATAAAATAGATAACCAGCATGGGCCTACTGTATAGCACAGGGAATTCTACTCAATATTTTGTAATAACCTATAAGGGAAAAGAATCTGAAAAAGAATCTATATCTATATATGTATATGTTTCTATGTAGCTGAATATATTTAGGTGTCAACTGTGCTTGACACCTAAAACTAGCATGATATTGTAAAATCAACTATACTTCAATTAAAAAAAGTGACTGGTGGGCATATAAAATTACCCCTGACAGCTACAGAGAATGTTCCAGAATTAGGTTGAGGACTCTCCCTTTCCAAATCCTTGTTGCCTCAAAGCATCAGGCTGGGCAGCTTTCCTACCTAATTTTGTTCAGACAGATGAAAGCAGGAAGGATTAGTTTTGATCATGCTGGCTAGATGTGTGAGTAACATCCTGCCTGGTAATTATTTTTGACATTTGACAGTTCTAGGTACAACCTTTTGCAGCTCTGAAATGTTGGCAGTGCATTTATTTTTGAAGGGTTCATACTTTCCTATAAGGAACCAAGTATCTGCAGGATACTTCTTTGGGTGCCTTGTTTCAAATTAAGCTAGAGGGTTTTGGAGAGTCACAAATCCAGAGGGAAGCTTGAAGTTTCAGGAAAGAGCTCATCACTTAGCAACCACTACCACAACAACAAAAGTGTGGCTTTTAAATTCTTTTTGAAAGCTGGTCCCTGTGTACAGAACTGGACTTACAATCTTTCAGAGTAGATACCAGGTGAATGTGTGTTCCCAGGTATCTCCCCGACCTGTCTGCCTCACTGCTGAAATTCTAATTATTTTAGATTATTTCCTTGGCCAGTGAGTTTAAAAATGCAAATATCCCTAGGAGAAGCAGCCAGGTTAAGATTTTATGAGACATTAATGCTATGGTGAAAAGAATGCATGGAGAAAAGGGATTCTGAATTGGGGAGAAGAGGGAAGGAACATTGTAAAGGACAGAGAACTGCTCAGAAGAAAAATGCCTGGAGTTTTTCAAAAGCAGGCAATGAAAAGGCACTGAGTATCCACAGTGACACTTATGGAGATTTAATCAATCAAATTCTTTTGGTTTCAAGTGACAGAAAACCCAACCCAATTGGTCTTAAGGAAAGAAAGGGAATCCACTGGCTCACATAATTTAAAAGTCTCATGGTAGATTTTTGGGTGGGGTTTCAGGCATGGCCTGATCCAGGGGTACAAACAGTACTTTGAAAACTTCTTCTTCTCTGCTCTTGGACCTGCTTTCCTCTCTTTTGAATTCCCTCTCAGCAGGCCCTCTGCTCCTGTCACCTCCCAAGTATAGTGTAAAAGGTCTTCCTTGCTCTGATCACTCAGCAAAAATTGTGGGATTAGCTCTAGTTGGCTCTGATTGGCCACACACTTATGTGTATATCTGTCATGGTAGCCACCATCGCTCTGGTGGGTCATGCTAGTGTCATATGTTTCCTTTTGGAGCCAGAGGTGAAGCAGTTCCACTGGTTCACCTGCACTGAGGAAAAGCAGAAGTAAGAAGAAGAGGGAGAAGCGGGTCTAGAGATGTAAACAGTGCATGTTCTCCTCATTGTCTCTGTGAGTCCCAACCATTTCACAGAGTGGCTGTGAAATCAACTTGGTGGATCCCACCAACATCAAAAAATTATAATAGAAGAGAATTAAATAGAACAGAAGATATCTTAGTGTGTCATATGTAGTAAGATCAGTTATATAGGTGTGTATGTATACATACATATGTATGTAGACGTAGATACATGTGTGTATCTGCATCAATGTGTGGGTAAATATGTGTAAAAACATATCTCTGTCCACGGGGCATGGTAAGAAGGGGTAAAAACCGCTGTTCCCCATGACGCCACGTGTCGGCAGCCTGGACTGGTGTTGCCCTTCCTGGTGTCTCTCTCTCTACTCACACTGCACCCCAGCCCAGAATGACCTCTGCCCTGCGCCACCCACTCCCTCCTCATCTTCAAGGTCTGGCTCAAATATCACTTTCTCCACGAAGGCTTCACTTCCTGGTCCCTCCACTAATGCAGGAGTACCGAGCTGTCCTCTGTGCCCTCAGAGAGGCTGATCCATGCTTTGCCCTGCTATGGATGGCTGCTAATGTGCTCGCCCCGGGGAAGGAGAGCGGGGCCGTCCAACACTGTCACCGGTAACCTCAGGTGGCCACTCAGCACTTGAAATGGGATCAGTCCAAATTGAGATGTTCTGTAAACGTAAAACATGCAGTAGGCTTCGAAGAAGAAAAGAATTGTACAGTATCTCAATAGTTTTTTTTTTTTTTAACATTTATTTACTTTTTTGGCCACGCCATGCAACTTTCAGGATCTTAGTTCCCTGACCAGGGATTGAACCCGGCCAGGCCCTGGCAGTGAAAGCACCAAGTCCTAACCACTGGACCGCCAGGGAACACCCTCTCAATAGTTTTTGTACTCATTACATGTGGATAGGATAGTATTTCTGGATATTTTGGGTTAACTAAAATATAAAATTAACATTAGTTGCAGCTGTTTCTTCTCACCTCTTTTGAAATGTGGCTACTAGAAATTGAAAATTATATTCCTGGCTTGCATCTTATCTGTATAAAACAGCTCTGGGCTAGAGGGCACAGTAGATCAAGGCTGGGCTCTAGAGGCAGAAACCATTGAGCATGGGGCAGGACAAACTCCTGAACATCCTCATTTCCCTAGTAGACATAATGAGAAGCGGACCTTGTGGGATATTTGTGCCTATTAATGGAATAACTAATGGCACATGGGGAGCACTTAACAAACGGTTTCTGTTGCTTCTATTATCCATGGTGAAGTCCAATCTCTCTGTAGGACCAGATGTCAGTTTTACCTTTATAGCACCTAAAAGGCTGCCTGGCTCACAGCAGGAGATCAAGAACTCTTTCTTGAATGAATGAATGAAGGAAGGAAACAACATCAGAAATAGTTTGAGAACATTTCCTCAGAGACAAAATTTACCTACTTGATAATTTTTTTTTTTTCCTTCCTCTGCGGTACGCGGACCTCTCATTGCTGTGGCCTCTCCTGCTGCAGAGCACAGACTCCGGACACACAGGATCTGCGGCCATAGCTCAAGGGCCCAGCCGCTCTGTGGCATGTGGGATCTTCCCAGACCGGGGCACGAACCTGTGTCCCCTGCATTGGCAGGCGGACTCCCAACCACTGCGCCACCAGGGAAGCCCTACTTGATAATTTTGATTAAGGACAAGCGTGTCAATAAGGTGGATGACCCATGGGGACCTACTGTATAGCACAGGGAACTCTACCCAGTATTCTGTGATAACCTATATGAGAAAAGAATCTAAAAAAGAAAGAATATATGTATATGTAAAACTGAGTCACTTTGCCGTACACTTGAAACTAACACAACACTGTAAATCAACTACACTCCAATAAAATTAAAACATTAATAAAAAAGGACAAGAGTGTCAGAGATTGTAAGCCGCCTTATGGTTGTTGAAAGAAAGTTCTTAGCTGGAAGCTGTGGCAACCAGGCCATTCAGGACAACCCTCCTCACCCCAGGCCTGTCTCACTTCTTGTTGGTGGGTCTGGAGTTTTACCTAGTCTGTTTTCCGAATGAGCATTTCAGCAATTTCAATTCCTACCTCATTCTTGTTCACTTTCTTCTTTTTCGTTAAAATTTTTTTTAAAATAGCCACCTTTTTCAGTTTTCCCCTTGACATGTGAAATTAACACCATGTGAAAATCACATGCACTTTGCAGGGTAACTTTATGTGGTTTTCCCATGAGCTATTAAATACATATATATGTGTATACATGTGTGTGTGCACACACACACTTTTTTACCCTAAGGGTGTTTGATGTAGCAGATTCAGAAATGAAATGTTCATATTACAAGTCCCCACAGGAGACTGGGGGTGCAGCAAAGGCAAGCCTGACAGGGTAGAAGACAGTAAAAATATTAGGTAAGGAAAAATTTCCTTCATACCACAAAAGGTCTGAGCCTCATAGAAACGAGCAAGAGGTTCCTGGGAGAAATGCCTTCAGATATTTCTTGTCCTTCTTACTCCCTGCCGCTCCCCTTCCCTCCTGAGGTTTTGGCTACAGCATTTACTTAAACGCACGGAACATGATTCCTCTGGATGTGAGAAGCTGGGAGCCTGGAGCGGCTGCTTATTGTCCCCGAGGGGCATTTGGGGGAAATGAGCTCAGTAAAGAACACTGACCTGTGGGCAAGTCCTTTAACTCTTATCAACCTCAGTTTACTCATCTGTAAAATGAGGCTACACCATTTGCCTCACAGGGTTTTTGTAAAGATTAAATGTGATAATATATTTGAAAATAGTGTGTCAGGTAGGGGATACCTTAAAAATGTAGGTAGCCTGGTGCGTGTGAGTCTTGGAGTTAGCAAGAGAGCTGAAAACCTGAGACATGGTCTGAGGAGGGAGTGTCAGAATTGGCCAAATTCAATTTTCCATCTTGCAAGACCAGGCTTGAGTGACGAACAACTGGAAAGTCTGTTTAATGAAACTCTAGCTAAAGCAAAATTATGCCCTTGAGACATGCAGTAGATCATCAAACAAAACAAGAACCAGGTCCTGGAGATACTGAGCATGCAAGGAAACTAGAAGGTCTTAGTGGGGGACAGGTGCCAACGACAGGCATATCCAAGCCCAGCTGCGGGCCACTTGGAAGAAGGGGACCTTCAAATGGCATGGATCATGTCCACGCCACACCCTAAACATCAGCCCCCAAGTTTAACTCCCAGACAAAGGTGCAAGCAATGGGCCATAGCTGTGCTAAGAGAAGCATCATCAAATCCTGACTGGAAGGAAAGGATCCACAGCAGGCTTCATGAAGGAGACATAGTTGGGCTGAGTCTGCGAGAAGGCGGAAGGTGGGTAAGTGAAGATGGGAGGTGGGAAGGAGAATGCTCTTGGAGGAAAAACATGGTGGTGGAAGAGGGCCATGCTGCCAGATGGGAGAACAAATAGGACAATTCAGCAGGACCAGAGGACTGGGGAAATATAGGGGCATGGAAATAAAGCTGAGACGATAAGTTGGGGTCATATCAAGAGCTAAATGGAGGTGCCTTTACTGTACTGGGTAAAAAATGGAGAGCCACTGAAGGATTCTAAGAAGGAGAATGTCATGATCAAACTGATGTTTGAGGAAGATTCAATGGGTAAAATGTGTAGGATGGATTGGAAATATGGAAAGGAAGGGCTGCTATTGTCACGTTCTACTGCAAAGAACAAATGAGAGTTGGAATCAGACGGACTTAATTTTGGTTCTTGACTCTGTGACTTATTAGCAGTGGGAACTTAGGAATGTTACTTAACTTCCCTAAGCCTCAGTTTTCCCATCTACAAAATGGGGATAATAATAGTACTTACCTCAATGGATTAGTCAATGAGATTCTGCAATGAATTTAAAACACCTGATGCAGGGTCTGATACACACCAATGAATGGGTAAGTAATATTATTAGGGAGAAGGCAGATAATAAGGCTTAGACAAGAAACCATAAAGGAAACCAGGAGAAGCATGGGTAACATCCTTCCTTCCTTACTGTCTTCTAGATCAGGAGTTGGCAAATTATGGCAGACAAAGACAGTCTTATTCACAGTGTCCTCAAGCTAGAAATCATTTTTATATTTTTAAAGGTAAAAAACAAAGAAGATTCAACAGAGACAATATGTGGCTGGCAAGGCCTAAAGTATTTACTATCTGGCCTTTTTCAGAAGGTTTGTTGACTCCTAGAGCAAATCCTTGAACATCTGAGCAAAGACCACATCCATGGAAAGCACACATCCACACAATGCTTTCACACACAGAGGGTCCCATTGGGCACCATCCTCTTGGCTAGGGGACCAGCAAAGCCTTTTGCATGTTGGGAGCAACTGCTTTCTTGGAAATTTCACCCTCTGAGTATTTTCCTAAGTGCAATAATCTCCCAGGCCCCAGGGTCTGCATATCTCAATCCTCTCCCAAGTCTCTGCTCTTGCTTGCTACAAAGGAATATTGTAAGAATCTCCAATGTCTACAAACATTCATAGGCCCTTGAGGGGGAAAAGACGTCTTTAGAATTTGCATAATATTTTGGAAAAAAAGTCTTTGTGTCCTGGAAGCTTGTAGAGCATTTACATTGTATAAAGGATAAAGCAGATAAAAGAGGGTCCCTAGGTGCACTGATCATATCATTGTGTTACAAATATGAGGCTTATCTAAGGCAAAACAGACCTGCTGGCCCAGGTATTTAAGATATTTAGAAGCTATAGTTAGAAATAGTCTGATATTAAGAAGTCAGATATTTAAGCTATAGTTACAAAATACATGACATAATGGAAATATGTAGGAATATTTCAGAAAAAAAAAGAAAGAAAAGAAAAAAAGGAAAATAAAAAGCAGCAGCTAGGGGCTGAAAAAAACAGAGCCAGATGGGGTATATGGATTTGACAAAAAGGAATGAGTTTCAGGAATAGTATTTTTAATTTTTTTTATTTTTTTAAGTATTAAAAAACATGTATTCTTGAACAGTGATTTGGATGGAAGTAGTATTCTGAGAAACTTTTTTTTTTTTTTAGGATAATGAAGCTATTTTAGTATTATTTAAAATAAGAACAACCTTTAAACCGTATGAAGTGGGCAATAGGGGAGAAGCACGCCTTCCTGAGAAGGGTCCTCCGAGAAGGGTCTTCTCAGGGGCAAAGGCAGCAAGGGTGGGTGGGCAGGAGGGAGTGCAGGCCTGGACGTCAGCGGTGCTTCCTCGGGGCGGACTCTGCAGGTAGGAGAGGTGGCTCTGGGGCTTGGCAGCTTCTGGCTGGAGTGCAGGGAGCTGGCCTGGCGGTCCGTGCCAGTGACTCAGGCAGGGGTAGGGCAGGGGTCAGCTGGGTAAAAGAAATGTGGGTTTCAGTGTCAGGAGGAGGTGGCCTTGGCTCTCAGGACTCAAGGGGTACGTCAGGCTGCAGGAGGCCCAGGCCCGGGAGTGCTGATCCGCCCCCATCTCTGCAGCGAGGCTCTGTGACTGTGCCCTGGGCGGGTGGGGGGTGGGGGGTGGGGGGGCCTCACAGCAGGGTGGGCGGCAGGCAGGGCTGCTGTCAGGCCGGGGCTCAGTGTCCTCTTCTTGGAGGCGCTTGCACCCGGAGCAGATGCTTCTTCTCAGAGGCCCCGGCCTGGGCACAAAGACAGGGACCACTCCATTCCTCATCACGGGCCGGAAGGCCGACAGCCTGGGCTCGGGGCTCTCAGACCTGAGAGGCCTGTCGAGCCGCCTTTGTCCTTCCTCGCATCGGCTGAGGGCCCTCAGCGCGGTCTCCTTGGCACAGGGGTCCGGGGATTCCTGGCTGGACGGACACGTGGACAAGTTGCTTAGGCTTTCAACGGGGGCGGTACGGATGTCCACCAGGCTCTGTGTGTGGCAGGAGAGGCGGGCGTTCCACGGGGACCCCATCGTGAAACCGTTGCCATGGCCGGAAAACCCCAGCCCCGAGGAGGTGCGGAGGGGCGGCCCGCTGGGAAGGCGCCTCCAGCCCTGGGGCACCGAGGACCCGCGGACCGGGCAGTACTTCCAGTTGCGCAGGGCGGCAGGGAGCGGCCGCCTGCTGTGGAACCAGAGCTCGTGATCCTGGCGGCGGCGGCGGTAGCACAGGATTGGGCGCCCGTCCCGGCCCATCGGGAGGCAGATGCCGCTGGCGGGCCCGGTCCATGAGAACCATGGGGACCGGCGCTTCTGGGCGTGGGCTGGCTGCGTGGCCTTGGCCGTGCCCAGGTACATGCTCAGGTAGCTGCCCATGCTAGCGGGTCAGCGGGGTAGGACCTTCGACGGGCTTTGGCTTCTGGGCGGCCCCGAAGTCTGTAGACGCGAAGCTTACGGCGCTGAGGCGACCGTTGGCGTCGGGGTGTGGGACGGTTCGTGGGGCGTCGGAACCTCTGGGCATGAGGTTCTGTGCGCACCAGGCTGCGGCCTCGCGGACCCACCCGGGGCCTCGCGGACCCGGGGCCTCGCGGGGCGTCAGGGATAATATTTTCCCTCATAGTACTGTGTCCAACTGTACCTTTAAAAAGCCCTTTAAAAATACATCCTCTGGGCTTCCCTGGTGGCGCAGTGGTTGAGAGTCCGCCTGCCGATGCAGGGGACACGGGTTCGTGCCCCGGTCCGGGAAGATCCCACATGCCGCGGAGCGGCTGGGCCCGTGAGCCATGGCCGCTGGGCCTGCGTGTCCGGAGCCTGTGCTCCGCAACGGGAGAGGCCACAACATTGAGAGGCCCGCGTAACGCAAAAAAAAAAAAAAAAAAAAATACATCCTCTTACTATCATGATGATACTTGAATTTCGAATCCTTATTTTATCAACGAAAAATGTCACCCACCTTGAACTTTATTTTGACATTCAGGGAGTAAATTCATTAATTCATGCACATATTCCTTCAACAGAGATATTTTAAGTGCTTACTACATGCCAGAAACTGGGCTAGGACAGTGGTCCCAGTCTTTATGGAGGGTGCAACCTTGTGGTTAGAGAAACAATAAGTAAATAAATGAGTGGTAGACATGGAGGTAAGTTGTATGAAGGAAATAAACAGTGATTTGTTATAGAGAATAGGAGGTGTTAGGGGTCCCCTACTTTAGAAAGCTGGAATCCAGGGAAGTCTCTCTGAGGGTTTGACATTTTAGCAGACCCTAGAGGTTGTCTCTGGTTAGGTTCCCCAGAAGCAGAGTCTTGAGATGAGAATTGTGTGTGAGTCATTTTTTTCAGTAAAGTTTCCGAGAGGCCAGGGACTAGGGTGGGAGCCTAGAGCCCATCATTTAAGGAGGCGCTCACTCCCAGTTTTGTGCAAGGTCAGTGTTGGCACCTGAGAGTGAGCATCTCCTTAAGTTTTGTGCCCCATGTGCCACTTTCACCTCACCCTGTTGTGGCAAACATGAAAAGTACAAAAAAGGTACAATACGTTTATAAAAGCCTCCATCTGCTCTACTCCCAGCCTGTGACAGTCATTATTAGTTTCTTGTTTATGCTTCCTGAGAATCTTATGCATATAAAACTTTATGCATGAAAAGTATGAAAAATCGCTGAAAAAAATGATAGATGATACAAATAAATGGAAAGACATCCTGTGTTCACAAATTGAGACTTAATATTGTTAAAATGTCCATACTACTCAAAGCAATCTACAGAGTCAGTGCAATTCCTATCAAAAATCCCGAAGACATTTGCTGCAGAAATAGAAAAATCTATCCTAAAATTTGTATGGAATCCAAGTGATCCTGAATAGCCAAAATAATTTTGAAACTGAAGAACAAAGTTGGAGGTCTCACATTCCTGACTTCAAAACTTACTACAAAGCTACAGTGATCAGAACAGTGTGATACTGGCATAAAGACTGACACATAGTCCAATGGAATAGAATAGAGAGCCCAGAAATAAACTACCTATATGGTAAAATAACTTTTGATAAGGATTCCAAGATCATTCAATGGGGAAAGGGTAGTCTTTTTTAACAGATGGTGATGGGAAAACTGGATATTCACAGGCAAAATGATAAAGCTGGATCTTTATCTTACACCATACATAAATATTAGTTCAAAATGGACTAAGACCTACATATAAGAGTTACATCTATAAAACTCTTAGAAGAAAACCTATGGAAAAAGTTTCATGACATTGGATTTGCCAGTGATCTTTGGAGATATGATATCAAAAACACAGCCAAGAAGAAAAAATAGGCAAATAGGACTTCATCAAAATTAAAAACTTTTGTGTACCAAAGGGAAGAGTAAAAAGGCAATTCACAGAATGAGAGGAAATATTTGCAAATTATATATCTGAGAAGGGGTTAATATCTAGAATATATAAAGAACACCTACAACTCGGTAAGAAAACCCCCCAAACAACCCAATTAAAAATGGGCAAAGGACTTGAATAGATGTTTCTCCAAAGAAGACACATAGATGGCCAATAAGCACAAAAATATGCTCAACATTACTAATCACAGGGAAACACAACTTAAAACCACAATGAGATATTATTAGGGTGGCTATTATTTTAAAAAGCCCCAGAAAATAACAAGTGCTGATGAGGATGTGGTGAAGTTGGAAGCCTTGGGTACCACTGGTGAGAAGGTAAAATGGTGCAGATGCTGTTGGAAATAGTTTGGCAGTTCCTCCAAAACTTAAACATAGAATTACATAAAATGACCATAGAATGATCTAGCAATTCCCTTTCTGGGTATACACCCCAAAGAATTGAAGCAGGGGCTCAAACAGATATCTGTATACTAAGGTTCAAAGCAACGTTATTCACAATAGTCAAAAGGTGGAAACAACCAAGTGTCCATTGATGGATGAATAAACAAAATATAGTATATCCATACAATGGAATTCCCTCAGCCTTAAAAGAAAGAAATTCTGACACATAGTACAACATGAATCAAACTTGAAGACATTATGTTAAGTGAAATAAAACAGTCACAAGTACAAATATTGTATGATGCCGCTTATATACCTAGAGTAGCCAAACTCATAGGAGTAGAAAGTAGAATGCTGGTTGCCAGGGGCTTGGGGGAGGGAAGAATGGAGAATTATCATTTAATGAATACAATTTTAGTTTGTGATGTTGAAAAATTCTGCAGATTAATAATTGTGATGGTTTCAAAGTAATGTGAATGTACTTAGTGCCACTTACAGCCACTTGGGAAGGCAGTATGGCAGTTTCTTACAAAACTAAACATACTCTTACCATATGATTCAGCAATCATGCTTCTTGGTATTTAAAATGAGTTGAAAACTTATGTCTATAGAAAAATCTCCACACGGATGTTTACAGAAGCCTTATTCATAATTACAAAGACCAAGATGTCCTTTAGTAGTTGAATAGATTAATAAATTGTGGTACATCTAGACAATGGAATATTTTTCAGTTCTAAAAAAAAATGAGCTATCAAGCCATGAAAAGACATGGAGGAATCTTAAATGCATATTCCTAAGGAAATGCGCCAATCTGAAAAGCTACATACTGTGTGATTCCAACTAGATGCTATTCTGGAAAAGATAAAACTATACAGGCAGTAAAAAGATCAGTGGTTGCTAGAGGTTGGAAGGCAGGAGGGATGAACAGGCAGAGCACAGAGGATTTTTAGGGCAGCAAAAGTACTCTATATGATACTATAATTGTGGATTCCTGTCATTACAGGTTTGATGAAATGCATAGAATGCACAACACTAAAAGTGAACTGTAGCATAAATGATGGCCTTTGGGTGATGATGATGTGTCAGTGTAGGTTCATTAATTGTAACAAGAGCACCACTCTTTTGAGCGATGTTGATAATGAAGAAGGCTGGGCATGTAGGGAGGCAAGGGGGGAGTCTATGGAAAATCTTTATACCTTCCTCTGAATTTTGCTGTGAACCTAAAAATGCTCTAAAACATAAAGTCTTAAAATTAAAAAAAAATTACACAGTTGATTTATGATACTGAAATGATTGGAGTCAGCAAAGGCAAAGGCAAAAGTAGCACGTGGGACCTCGAGAACAGTGTTGAGAAAAAAAGGCACTGAAGCCACCTAAGGTGGGGGTCTTTACGCCTAGAGAGGTGGAGAGTTCAGGGCAGTGTGGCTCATTCTGGCTCCCTCTGACTCTTATCTCACCTAGCTTTTGGATCCTGAGCCCAGAAAAGCAACCTTTACCTTTTGGAGTGAGAAAGGCTGTAGACAAAGCAAAGCCTACAGTCTAGGAAGATTAATAATCTGACAATACTACAAATTCGTAATGTTATTTGACTCTTACAAATTGCAGTCCAGAGGAACTTTGTTAACAAGTAGGTGAAAAGGGCAGGACTTGAGAAGTCTGGGGACGTGACTCAGGCAAGTGATATCTCTGTGGAGCTGAAGCTCAAGGACTTCAAACCAAGGGAGAGATGGTGGCTTGAAAAGGCTGAGCGCTGGGAATGTAAAATGGTACAGATGCCCTGGAAAATAGTTTGTCAATTTCTTATAGAACTAAACATGCAACCACCATAGGCTTTGGCAGTTAGACTCTAGGGCATTCATCCCAGAGAGATGAAAGCTTATGATCACACAAAAACTTGTGTAACCAAGAGTGGGGTCCGGCTGCTTGCTGCTCGGAAGCCAATAAAGAGGCCGGGTTGGTGGAAAGGAAAGCTTGCTTTATTTTGGATGCTGGCAACCGGTGTGGTGGGTGGGCGGATACTTGTCCAAAGGCCGACTCCCGCCCCTGACAAGCAGGGAGCAAGAGCTTGTATAGACACAGAGAGGGGGCTACATGTAGAAACAGTATAGTCAGCTCTGACTGTTATCTTGAAACTGGTCGTCGGTGGTCTGACCAGCGTCATCTTGATTGTGTTAGGTACAGTTAATCTTCAGTTCCAGGGTCTGTCTGTTTCCATTTCTTTGAGGCCAAGTCCTGGAATTGTGGCAGCTTGTGTCATGGCTACTCCCTGGTCATCATGTAGTTAACTTCTTCCACCTGCTGGGGGTTTCAGCACCTATAAGACAGCTCACAGGATATGGCTCTGAATATTATCTATAGCCCTAAAGGTGGAACTGAAGGTCCTTGACTATGTTTAATGACAAAACTATTATTATTTGGTCTCCTTTGACTGTTTCCCTCTGTTTCTGCATTTTCTCACTTCTCTGATTAAACTTATTCTCTGGCTAAATTTTTTCCACAGACAAAAGCAGGCTGAGGACATGGGTGGGGGGAGGGGGAAGGACCATAGGGTCCTGCTGCATTTCACTTGCTCATGACTGTTCATAGCAGTTTTATTGGTAATAGTCAAAAAGTGAAAATAGCGTAGGTATCCTTCAATGGGTAAATAGTTAAACTGTGGTACTTCCATACCATAGAATACTCCTCAGCAATTAAAAAAAGAAACTACTGATACATGCAACAACTTGAAAAGGAATTATGCTTCGGGTAAAAAGCCATTCCCCGAAAGCTATGTATTGTGTGATTCCATTCATGTAACAAAGTATATGACAAAATTTGCCATACGGAGATGAGATTAGTGGTTGCCAGGTGTTTGGGATGGAGGCGGGGGAGGGTGTGGGTACAAAAGAGCAACACAAAGGATTCAACTGTTCTGCACATTGTAAAGCAACCACACTCCAATAGAAATTGATTTAAAAAAGCATTCAACTGTTCTATATCTTGACTGCAGTGGATACATGAATCTGCACATGTGATAAAACTTCATAGAACTAAATACACACACACACACACACACACACACACACACAGGTACAAGTAAGACTGGGTAAATCTGCATGAAATGGATAGATTATCAATGTCAATATCCTGGCTGGGATATTGTACTACAGTTTTGTAAGATGCTGTTACCGTTTGGGGGACACTGAGTGAAGAGTACACAGGATCTCTCTATTACTTCTTACAATTTCATGTGCACCTACAATTATATCAAAAAAGTTTTAAAAGAGTAAAAAATCAAAAAAATTTTAAAAGAGTAAAAAATCAAAACAAATCGAAAGACTGAGTGACTGGCCTTGGGCCACACAGCAAGCTGTGCCTGGATCCTGGGTCTTTGCTTTACTGCAGACACATGTAGGAGATGAGACAGGGAGATAGGATTTACACACAAGGGGCTCATACAGACCAGGGCCGAACAGGAGCTAGTGGGTCCAGGATTCACCCCCAGTCTCCCTCTGCTTCTAACTCTGTTTTGCTTCTTGTCTTCCCCAAATCATGCTCACAAGGAAAATCAAGAAGTTCCCCCAAAGCAGGAAGCTCTTTAACTGAATAGCACTGAGGGAAAAGAGGAAACATTTTCAAATGCTTTGTGCTCATGCCAAGGGCTCAGAGGGTGGTATGAACGCAGGTACCATTGTTCATCTTGTTCACATGGTGCTTCAGAAGGTGTTGCTGACAACTGACTACGACGGGCATGGGGTTCCCTGCAGTTATACCGCACCAAGCCTCAGAGCCCACACCTAATGTCAGGGGGACATATGCGTGAATGTGCAAACACCCTTAGGGCGAATACAGCACGATTGAATCAGGGTCTGTTCCTTGCTGGGAAGGACACGGCCTGGGATGGGGCTGATTATTCATAACTCACATTCAGAGGAAAGGCAATTCAGTGTTGGAGAGAATATGGGCTGACACTGACAATCCCTCTGTAGGGATTCATGGTCTAGCTACTTACTCTGCTTTCAGTAATTTATATTTGTGGCCAGGGGTGACTCCAGAGGTTGAAAGGTAATTTGAAAAGCCGTCCTCTCTTCCCGGAAGTTCTGGGTTTCTGGTCCCTGAGATGGTTGATGGTTTTTGGGTTTCCTGACCCCAAACTAAAGTTGCTAGACATCTGTTCCACACCGTGATCCAGGTGTTTCTGGAGATGGAGGTCTGGCTGGGAAATTTGGCTTGGTAGAGGGGAAGTTGCCTAAGGTGTACAGTGGCTCCAGGGACAAGAGGAAAGGAAGATGGAGATGAATTCCAATAGGGGCAGAGTCCTGTGTGCAAGTGCCCACCGAGGCAGCTGGCTTCTGATGGGGTGAGCTGATGTGCTTGCTGGAGGACTACACCAAGCACCTGAGTCTGGAGCGTAGAGGTAGGGATGGAGCCTTGTATTTCGGGGAACCATTGGATGTTAAGGGCAGAAGACATGGTTTATTGGTTTAAACAAAAAAGGGGAAGTACTGATTCATGTAACTGACAAGTTTGGGATTAGGGTTGCAATTAAGAGCTCACTCGAAGTCGTCAGGATTCAGTTTCCCTCTAATTCTTGGCTGAATTCTTCCGAGTTTCTTAATTTTCAGGTGTCACGTGGTAAAAGGATGTAAGCCAGCAACCTCAGAGGTAGACTCCCCAGGTTCAGTTGCAGTGGAAAGTGTACCTCTGCCACATGAGTTCCTGTAATTGTCTCTCTGCTCCTTTTGGGCTGGACTTTAGGGTTGCCAGATTTAACAAATAAATACATGGGACAATCAGCTGTTTTTGAATTATTTCTAATTGGCAATGAGATGAAAAGTTATTGCATGGGATGTAATTATTCTATTTGTTGTTTATCTGAAATAAGGTGTACCTAACTTACATACCTCTTTTGTTAATTATATTTCTCTGGTGATTTAACTTTCCATAATAGTTCCTTGTTCTGCAGAATTTGCTGATGGAATTACTTGCAGTTAGAGTCTATTTACACTGGAACATAGATTATACAGTGGTCACATCCACTTTACTTCCTTCTTTTGTCCACTGGTCATTTATTAGTAAGACAACAGCCTCAACATTAACATTATGAGCCGGTATACTGACCACGCACTTGCATAAAGTTAACAATTCTAAGAATTGCTCTTCAGATCTATCGGAATACATAATAACATTTTTCATGGCGTACCTTGCTTTTCCATTCTTCAAGATTACATTTGCGTCTGTTGCTTAGCAACTTAAAAAATTGTTATATCCTTTTTAATTTTTAATTGAAGTATAGTTGACTTACAATAGTATATTAGTTTCAGTTGTACAGCATAGCGATTCGCAGTTTATATTCAATTAAAAGTTATTATAAGATAATGGCTAGAATTGCCTGTGCTGTACAATATATCTTGGTTGCTTCTCTGTTTTATACATAGGAGTTTATATCTCTTAATCCCATACCCCTAGTGCCCCCCTACTCCCCTCTTCCCACTGATGTAGTTTGTTTTCTATACTTGTGAGTCTGTTTCTGTTATGCTATATAATTTCATTTGTACTATTTTTTAGACTCCAGATATAAGTTTATCGTACAGTATTTGTCTTCTTCTGTCTGACTTATTTCACTAAAAATAATATCCTCTAGGTCCATCCACATTGCTGCAAATGGCAGAGTTTCATTCCTTCCTATGGCTGAGGAATATTCCTATATATATATCCACTTATCCATTTGTCTATTGATGGGTACTTGTGTTGCTTCCAAGTCTCGGCTATTGTAAATAAGTGCTGCTATGAACATGCATGTACCTTTTTGAATTAGTGTTTTCATTTTTTTCCAGATATATACCCAGGAGTGGAATTGCTGGATCATATGGTAGTTCTATTTTTAGTTTTTTGAGGAACCTCCATAGTGTTTTCCATAGTGACCGCACCAATTTACATACCCACCAACAGTGTACAAGGGTTCCCTTGTTTCTACATCCTCACCAACACTTGTTATTTGTAGACTTTTTGATGATAGCCATTTTGACAGATATGAGGTGATAATCTCATTGTGGCTTTGATTTGCATTTCTGTAATAATTAGTGATATTGAGCATCTTTTCATTTGCTTGTTACTTGAAGGGCTACATTTTCCATCAATTCTTTTCTTAAACACATTTAACGAGTTTCTTTAAGCAGTGAAGTACTTCAACAAAATGTTTTGCTTTTTCTTCAATTTGCATATTCTTGTTGCTAAAGAGATACTGAAAACTGTGAACAACAAATAAGTAGGCTTTACTCAAATGGATTATATAAAAGTCAACAAGAAATTTGGGGTCTCTCCTTCAGAATTAAGGTATGATTCCAGTGCTTCAAATAAACTAAAGATTCTATCCACTGTTATTTGTTAAAGGAGGCCAATGGGTTTTTGAATGAGAGCAAATTTGAAGAGTACTAAAGGCCAAGAAAATCACAAAACTCCTTTAATCATTCTGTTCAAACTGTATAAATGCTGAAATAAGAGAACATTCAATGGACGGCAAGAGAAATAGATGTCAAGAAAGGACACCAGATGCTGTTTGAGCAGCATTATGTAAAACATGGGCAAGACAGCCAACACCTTCCATAGAATCACCTACGCTTTGCTTCAACTTTGAGTGTTTTGTTTGTATCTTTACTTGAACGAACATGCACCAAAATTTGTATGTTATCTCCACCAAAAGCAGTACCATTGTTTTTCTCATTCACTCCTAACTCAATAAGTGAGTCTCTGCAAAACCTTGCTGCCATTTCTAAAGTATCATATGGAAGGGACTTTACTCTCAATGGCCTTATACTCAAAACTTGTTCACGAGAAAAATATTGCACGAGGGAAATTTTTTCTGCATTGTGATTACTAGTATCCAAGGCTGTGACATAGAAAGGTGAAGTGTTCAGATTTTTGATCATCTCTGTAATAGTAAATGGAGCTGGTACACTTTTATTATTGCGGTAGATCTCGTCTTGGCGCTTGAAAATTTGCTTGCGTTTTGGAATTAGAAAATACTTCTGGTAGCAGGACACGTGGTCATTTGACCTGAAAGACTGACAATATATTATGTAGAAGGCCATTGCAACATCTGCTGCAATTATTTAATCTCCATCATCTGAATTTCTCTTAATCAAAAAACCTGTCATTTTATTACTTTCTTTGGTACTAGTTGGAGAAATCATGCATCTCTTATGCTTACTGTTAGGATATGCCAGCTTACATCTGACTTTCATATTGAATGACTTTGAAACTGAATGAATAATCATATTCCACACAAAAAGCTTCAAAAAGACCTTTCCCTCATTTCCACTGTTCAGAAAATTCACCATGAAATTTATATTTTTGCTTTGGCACTTGGGACTTCAAATACACATAAATAAACAATGTCTCTATATAATAGCAACCATCACAATCATGAAAAAGATTGAATTTGGTAATCTCATGGCAGTTTCAGTGTCCAAACCCATAACTAACTGCAAGCAGGTTGAACCATCGAAAGGATTGGAAACTTCTGGACTAACAAAAAAGTGAACTCGATATTGGTACAAAAAGGGTGAACTTTACATTTGCCTGCAAAGTATAGTCTTGAAAGTTTCAGTCTCTGAAGAAAGCCAGAGCTGACCCTATGTGAGGTTTTTGGAAAGCCTGTTGTTCAAGGAGTGGTGGGCTGTCAGAAATAGGTGTTTGGGGACTAATGGCCTTTCCGTGGTGACAGTATGGTTAGTGGAGTTAGGGGGCTGCTGACCCACTGACTCAGAAGCACAGCTCGATGAGTGAGGCTGTTGGTGACTGACTGATTTTTAGAGTGTGTGTACTGATTCAAATTTATCTCTAATTAATAATGGTTACTTGTTCACGACTTGGAACTTTAATAGTCTCGTTCTTTCTTCAATATGAAAAATGTGTACTTCTATTTCTCAGTCTCTGTTTTTGGTCTTCCCTCAGCCAAACCTGCAGGAGAGACCATGGAGGACCATGGAGGACCATGGAGGATTGTCCAGATCTTTACCTATGGAGGTATGATTTTCAATCAGTGCTGCCATTTACCATGGTGAGAAAATAGCTCTGTCAAATTGTTGCAACTCATTTAAAACCAAAAATTTGTGTTCTGGCCATTTAGGGCATTCTGACAAAGTCAGTACAGGATGAAGGACAAAATTATTTACTAGAGGACATGCCTGTCTGTACAGGATGCCTGGCAGCCCTAGCTTCCCCCAGAGTATCACTAAGTGAGATTAAACATCACTTCCTATATTTAACAGCCATTTCTGTTCATTTTGTGTAAATACCCTGTTGACACCTTTGCCCACTTTTCCATATTGTCTTATTTATTACATTTCTGGATCTCTTTATGTAATATTAAAGAAAATAGCTTTTTAAATACACTATGACTTGTGCATATTTTTCTCAATTATTTTCGTCTTTTTGTTTTACTTTTAGTGTTGTTTGCTAAACTGAAGTTTCTGAATTTTATGTTGTCAATTTATTACCTTTTCCTTACTGGTTTTCAAATTTTGAGTAATTTTTACAAAGGCCACTTGCAATCCAAAGTTATAAAAATGTTCTATGTTTTCTTGTAATTCTCTTACGGTTTCAATTTTTTACATTTAAAATTTTAATCTATTGGAATTTATTCTGAGTACTGTGTGACGTCTAGAGCCAATTTACTTATTTTTCTCCTCATAAATTTACTGCCAAGATCTTTTCCACACTGAATTGAGATGTCATCTTTATCATGTACTAAAGTCCCCACCATATTTGAGTCCATTTCTAGATTTTAAAAAGTTCTGTTCCTTTGGTATGTTCACATATAAGTACCCCCTGTTTTAATTACTGAGACTTTGGTGGAAGTTTTACTGTCTGGTAGTGTATGTCCTCTCTTATTACCTTTCCTTTTTAGAGTTTTTCAGGTATTTTAATTTATTTTTTCTATATTAACTCTAGAGTTACCCTGTCTAGCTTCAAAACAAAGCAAAGTAAGACAAAACAAAGACCAAAATCTTTTGTGTGTTCATCAATGTTACACTGAATTTAAGAATCAACTTGGGAGGAGCGTCACCTTTGTGATGCTGTGTCTTCCTTCCCAAGGAAGTGGTATGCCTCAACAAGTTTTTCCACATCTTTTATTTTGTACCTTAATGGTGTTTTAATGTTTTCTTAAACATAACCCACATTTAAATATTAAGTTTATTCCTATATATTTAATCTTTTTGGTTGCAATTATAGTTCTTTTCACTTAATCTTCCAACTGCATTCTTTATATATTTGAAAGCCATCGCTTTCTGTATAATAACTTTGTATCCCACTACTTTATTAAATTCCTTTTATTGTTTATAATCATGGCTAAGTTGATAATCGGGGGTTATTCAGATACGTAATCATAACTTCTGCGTATGTTGATAGTTTCCCGCCTCTTTTCAACTTCTTATTTAATTACACTGGTGAATACTGCTAATACAGAGAGAAATGTTATTGGTAGTAGTGCATGTAACAGTTACCGATTGCCACTATAATACTTCAGAACAAACTATCCCAAAACTAGAGTCTTAAAACAGCAACGTGTCATGGCTGCTCACATGTCTACAAGTTGCCTGACAGTTCCGGGTAGGCTGGGTTCCACTACGTGTTTTTAGTCAACATAGATGGTCTAAGATGGCCTTATCTGGGAATGTTTATATATAACTCAGATCCCCTCCTTGTGGCCAAAAGGTGTGGCCCATTTATTTTGTACAAAGGATTGGCCCAAGTGATGCAGTAGATGTTTGTGGATAAAAGAATGAAGTTGGTTTACTAAAAACAAATAATTCTGATACCCTTGAGGACGAAATGGGTCAGACGAGTTTTCCTTTGAGCTAAACGCTCACAGTTGCCACATGGAACTTGGGTTTACTAGAGAACTAAGGTAAACCTGTTGGCAGGATGGGCTGCTTATGTACTGATTGATGTATAGCTCTGTTATCTGGCTCAGAAGCTCTCAACCTCTGCCCCAAACATGAGACCACATACTGAAATGTTTTCAATCTTCAAAAATATTTTTTTCTGTAAAAAATATCTTAAAGATCATGAGGGTTATCACAGGCAGAGCTGAAGCTGGTGCAGTTTCCTTTTCAGACACCTTCTCTGTGAGTACAAATAAACTTCCAAAGTGTTTCTCTCCACTTAAAATTTTTTGCTTCCAGGATAGAAAATGAACTGAGAAAAAGGTGTTTACTGAGGTGTTTTCACTAAAGGAATAAGCCAGATACATTTTCTACTCTCCATGTCAAATGCACAGAATCTCTGAAACTAAAAACTTGGATACGTTAATAATGCAAACTCTGGCTTCAGTTACTCATTGTCCTTGCATTTCCCTGTGTGTTTGGTAAATGCATGGCTAAGGAAAACTGGTCACGTTTTAATAGAATGGCTCAAGGGTCTCTTGGGACCTTGTGCTCTGCCAGATCTCACACAAGACATGGAGATTAATTAATTTCCTTCCTTAATTCCATCCCCATGTGACACATCTGGAGACAGTTATATGTGATCTGCATGTGTCTGTGTAGATGAAATAACAATCATGGCCGAGGTGCATAAGGACTCATGTGAATATGGTTAATTTAGAAATCAAAATAAAACAGTAACTTGAAGATATGAATTACCATAAAGTTATTCCATTAGTGTGGAATGACCTATGCCATAGGGAATGATGGTCTTGAGACATCCTTCAATTTCTAGCTTGTACATCAAATTTAGTTTTGAGATATACATGAGTTACAAACTCTGTGCCTTGGTAGAGAACAACATACTAAAAGAAAATTAAGAATTACAATCACCTTTCTCTTGAAATGTGTTAATTAGGGCTTGCTTCATAGGTGGCAAAAGGGAGTAATAGGGAGATGGTTAATTCAGTTTGAGGAATGAAGAGAGGCCAAAAATAGGAAAAGGAATCATGAGATCAAAATGAGGAAAAACAGGGCTGGAATGGGGAGTAGAGTGTGAAGCACGTGGGAAAAGTGGTTCTAGATGAATGAGGAATAACGGTACCAGAACGATGCCTGGTTTAGGTGGCATGGAGAGAAGGCTCTTATGTCATTGACAGCAGGGCACAGCATAGGGCTTGATACAGTAAAGGAAATGAGTAGGAGTAGATAGATATTAATTGACAATTATTTTTCAAATTTGTGGCAATAGAGAGAACTAGTAATTAAAGGCATAGGTTACCAGCATTAGATATTGTCTTAAAATAAAGTGTAAACTGGCAGTTAAAAATGGCATTTATTTTTACCTTGTGTGCTTAAATTGATTATTGTTGATCATTTTCCCATATATTTGCTTATAATTTATCTTTTTTATTTTATGAATTATTTATAATTTTTTCTGCTTGTTTTCAGCACATACTAGACAAATTTAGTTTCAAAATGGAAGTAGCTTTATTATCTTTGCCAATAATAAATAAAATAATAAAAATTATACCTGTAACATAAAAATTCAGATTTTTATCAAAGGATAGAGAAATAAAAATCAATCATAATTCCACCACTCAGAGAATAAATATTGTTCTTAATAATGATATATTATTATTGTTTTAAATAACTATTTTTATAACATTTATGAAAATTAAATTTAATAAATTTTTTTTATTGTGGTAAAATATACATAACATAAAATTTGCCATTTTAGCCATTTTTGAATGTAAAATTTAAGGGCATTAAGTACATTAACACTATTGTGCAAACATGATATGTTTTCCCTGAATTGTTTTACTTACACTGATAGCTTCTCATGCAAAAAATAGAGGCACGATTCTTTAAAGGCTCCCTACGTTTGCATTGTAGAGCTGGCCTATTGATGGACATTTCGATGTTTCTAATATTTTTAGCTGTTAAAAACAATGTTGTGATGAACATTCTTACGTCATTATTTATACAGTTTTGCAGACCTGTCTATTTACTTTCGGATGAACCCCTAGAGGATGAATGGCTGGATTGAACAGTAATCATATTTATAATGCATTTGACACATATTATCAGATTGGCTTCCAGAAATGCCATACCAGTTACACTCCTACCAGCAGGAAATGAGAGTATGGGACAATATTTTATTGTTTTTTGTATACTTTTGGTGTTTGAATTTTTTATAGAGTTAACATAATATTTTTTAACACCATTATCTGTCATACATTTGTACTTTGCTTTCTGACTTTTACATTGCTATTTCTCTAGTTTTAAACACTTATCTATCTAGAATTTATTTTGATATATGGTTTGAGAAAATAAGCCAAATTGGTCTCCTTCCACTAAATTGCTAAGCAATTGTTACAAAATTTATTAGATACGCCACTCCCCATTTCATTTGTGATGCCTAGTCTGTCACACATGTTATTGAGAAAATGACTGTACTTTAATTTTCAGTATGTAACAACACAAAACAGGGTTCCTATTAAATCGTTTAATATTCTTGTTTTGTCCAAATGCCAGAAGTTTCAAGTTGTTAAAAGTTTATTGTATTATCCACTTCTGTTTTATTATATTCCAAGGATACCATCATTCCTCTCAGAGAACAGCCCAATTTTGTTATGGACAGTGATAGTAAAATAGGATTTGCTTCAGTTAACTACCTCACGACTGTTCCTTAGAGTACTCTTGCTTTAGTAAGAGGTGTGAGAGACACTGTGGTCTAATGGTGTAGAACACTTAAGAAATTTGGATGCATGAAGTAATAGCTCTTGTATATTCAACACTGTTAAATTATTTATAATAATCAGTAGGATTACTCATAAGTAATGAAAATAAGGCAGTTTCCACTAAATCATATGGTCTGTTTGGGTGTAATAGGGAAGAACAAATCTAACTCCATATTGGGTCTGTTTCTTTTACTTTAACCTTTGTATTCTATTGCTTTGGCCACAAGTTAAGAATGTTGCCTATAGCCTGAAATATACAGGATAGCCCATTCTCAAGGCTCTGACCTTTAAAGGTATAACACTTTTCCATTCATATAGAGATAAAAAGTTGCAGAACAGAGGATAAATTGTTGGAGGTTTGCAGGAACATCCTGACCTGACCTATGTGGACAGCTGCAAGAACAAAGGATTCTGACACAAGAAGTCTGCAACAACCAACCACACCCTCTCCCCTGTTAGTATAAAGGAAGCCTGAATTCTAACTTGGGTAAGATGGTTCTTTGGGACACTAGAATACCATTTTTTTGGTCTGCCGGCTTTCTGAATAAAGTCGCTATTCCTTGCCCCAACAACTCATCTCTTGATTTATTGGCCTGTCGTTCAGCAAGCAGTATGAGCTTGGACTCCGTAACATGTGTTGGTTGATATTCTGTTGCCTATTCATCTATTGCCTATCCACTCATCCTTCCATCCATTCTCTACCTACTTCCAAAAACTACTCAAGCTGGTCTTGATATATTAAGACAGTTTTTTGAATTGTGGTTTGTAGGTATTTGTATTAAAATAACTCCAGGTACTCTTTCAAAATGTAGGTTCTTGAGCCCCACCATGAACCAACTATATTAGGATCTCTGGGGGTGGTGCCTGAGCACCTACCTAGCAGCGTCCCCTACACCACGTGATTCTGGTGCGCCTTAAAGTTTGTGGACACCAGAGACTATTGGGATATTGGAGTGTGGAAATTTGATCCTCCAACCGAGTTAATTAACCTCTGTATGGAACACAGTGGTTGCTCTAATTCTGTGGTTATTTTTTCAACCATCTGTTGTGTTTTTATTACTGGGAGTCATGTGAAAAATGTTGCCCACCCTCATATGTTATTACATAGCTTTGGAAATTCCTTCATCCCTATCCAGTGTTTTTCTCTAAGAAAAGAAACAATGTAGGGAAGGAAAACATCTGAATAGCAACACACATTTATTTTTCAAGACAAGTTTTGAAGAAAATTATCAGGTGTTTTCAAACGCAACACTTTTGCCCTGAAGGCAAAGGGCAAAAACTTGGATCTTTTGAGCCTCTTAATCCCACTGGAAGAATCCACAAATGTGTGCACTTTGTTAGGGGGTGCTATGGGTAGTTGTCTTTTCCTAACTCAAAAGGTAAGAGTCACTAGGGTTAATTGCCAAAGATACAGATTCCAGAGCTCTACCACAAAGATACTGAATCAGAATCTCCAGGAGAGTGGACTGAGAATCGAATTTTAAACAAATATCCTGGATGATTCTTCTATTCAGGCATATTTGCTTTCAGAGCTAGTTATATGTGGGTTTAAATCCTCATTCTGTTACCTTAGCTTGGTGATCCTTGGCAAATTACTGCTCAACTTCTCCAAGCCTCAGTTTCTCCATTTATAAAACTGAGATGCTTTTTTACTCGGGGGTCTTGTAAGAAGGAAATAAACTAATAGTAGGTTAAGCTGCCAACACAGTTTCTAACATGTACTCAGGGTTTAAGATTTGTTACTTCCCATCCTACTCCCCTTAGAATGATTATGTTTGTTCAAATCCTATCGATGTTTTAGGAATTTATGATTGACCTTTATGCAAAATAATCCAGACTAGCTTGCTGGCAGGGAAGCATATGGCAAAACCACAGAAGGAAACTTCTCCCTGTAGATCTGAGCTCAGGTTTTCAAATTGTGGTCCATGCATCTGAATCACCTATGATTCGCTTTAAAAATAATTAAATCAATAAACTAGGTTCCTGGCTCTCATTCCATATTCATCAAATCAGAAACTCTAGGACAGGATCTATGATCAGCTTTTTAAAGCACTCTTGGTAATCCTTACATATCTGAAAGTTGAGAAGCAGAGAGAAAAAGTTCTTAATAATCAGAAGGACCTCCTTCCAGAGAGCCTCCAGAGTCGGTGTCTGACATCGCAGTGTCTGTGCCGTAGCCCATCTCATTCCTTCCTGGTAGGCAGTCTCCTTTGTCACACTGGCTCCACAGCCCTTGCTTAACTGTGCCCGGCCCTGGGATGTTCAGAGGACACCACCATTCCAGCTGCAGCGGAGAAGAAATTTGATCTAACATTTCCTGCTATGCCTCTGGTTTCCATGGCCTTGTTTCCTGGTCTCCATCCACCCCCTCTCCTGTCAGGGAGGGCTGTGACTTGTGCACAACTGCTGGGTTGTATCATCTCCGGTTGACACTGGTCCTTCTGGGAGTGCTGGCTTAGAAGACCACCTTTGTTGCAAAGTCGTCTAAGAAACATGATTCCATAAACAAAATGCTGAAAGTACAGCATGTCCTGAGGGCTGCTTTGCAGAAGTGACAGGTGGTGACTAGGCTGAGCCCAGAGATGTCTGAATATTCCAAGAACAAGTGTCCAGTCTTGGTCTCTCCTAGCCTCTCAGTTTTCCAATGACATTGGCCTCAATGTCTGAAGATAGGGAGCACCTCGGATTCTAGATTTGTTCTAGTTTCAGGGATGCTCAGCTTGTCTGCTGACCTCAAAATCAGGAGTCTCTGTTCCTTCAAAATCAAGCTCCTGGGCCTATGTTCTGGCCAATAGCTAATAGGTGAGAGCACGTTCAAGCTCAGAGATGGAGCTTTGCCTCTTCCATGGCTATGCACATAGGTTAGTGGTCAAGGAAGCCCCGCCCAGAATGTGCTAGGAGAGATCCAAACAAATGAGGGGCTGAGCTTCCCAGAGCTCAGGGTGACCTTGAAGTTAGTGTTCAGGTTTGTACTTTTAAGAGAGTACAAGGGGAGTAAAGAGGGAAAGGCTCTGCCCTTATCTTAGAACATTGGTCTCTCCTCTGCCGTCTCTGAGTGGAGATAAAGAGTGATTTATGGCAAACAATATTTGAACAGCATTCCTCATCCTGGCTTTTAATTAAAGGGATCTATGAAAGATCACCATTAACTCAGGTCTCCACAGCCAAAAATGATTCACACAACTGAAAACAAAAACAAAGTTCCAGCAGAGCTCCCCCTTTACCAAATTTATCCATGCTAATTCTCTATGCTGCTGCTTTTTATTTGATAAGTCTGTTCTAATGTTAATAATTCTTGTATCCAAGAAACACATGTTGTTGAGTCAAATGCCTTAACAAATTGATGATCCCAGTTTCCTGTGGATTATTTTTCAGGCATGAGAAATTAATTGTCCAAGCATAATCCCATGGTTCAGCTGGAGATTTAGCAAGGTTTCCCTAGAAAGTTGTCAAGGAAATCCCAGATATAGATGGCGTCAAGGTGGGGAGGCAGATTTGTGATGGAGTTTGGTGTGCAGGATGTTTATTAAGGAGTGTCCTTGGGAAGGGGAAGAAGATCAGGGGTGGGCAGAATGCAGGCGCACGGCAGTCTCAGCTGATTCCATGGGAGCTCTGGAGCTAGAATGGCCCTTCAGAGTTGCCCCAAGTTGGGCTGAGATGGATCAATGGTTAGGTATGGGCTGCCCCTGGGAGGGGTGTGCCTTGGATGAGCCAGCTCCTGCAGCTGAGGCAGTCCTGGGAGAGGCTGATGGTAAAATCTTTGAGCCAATAGCACGCCCAGTGGCTGAGGCCAGTCCTTCATGGCAGGGGGCCTGCTGGGTGCATCTTTATGTCCATGGCGCTCTATCCACATGCCAATAACACCTACTAGAAATACCTCGGTGTGATTTTGCACCACTCCCCACTTTGCTTTGGGGATCTCCCTCTTTCTCCCTCTCTTGTTATCTTCTCTAGCTCTTTGCCTTATTCTCTCTCCTACCTTTCAAGATAATTTTTGAGCTTTGACCCAAATCCCTGTGTTCTGCTTTATGGCCTCAGGAGTAGTTTACACACCCACATCTTCTTCTGACAAAGCCGTCACCCTTTCTGTGTATCTTAGTCTCCTTCTACAAAAAGAGAACACTAAAACCCAGCTTGGATTTGAAATGAGGCAGCAACCCAGAGACCATGTATTGTCTCTGACGCTTAGCTTTGTCATTTCCATTGAGAAAGCCCCTCAAGGTTGGGTTGGGATCCATCCTCAGATGTTTATATGTCACCTAGTTCCCAGTCTTTGGCCCTCCTAAAAATGAGCTGGCTACCCATTAAGGGCCATGCAGCAGAGCTCATATCCATGAACTTTTGAGGGAATGTTACTGAGCGTCCTTTACTACCCAAGACTTGTAGATCTGGAAGGAGCTTAGCCTCTACCATTGCAGTCTCAGCAATAGCAGCTGCTTTGTATTTTCCACTCAGATTCAGCTGAAACTCATCGGAAATCAGATCTGATGAGGGCCTTAGTTCTGATGACTACACTAACCTCATCTGATCAGATTTCCAGTTAGTCAAGATGGTTGCTGAGTCCTTTGTCCTGTTGTTTCCTTGAGACCAATTTGGAATGGTGGTGCTTCATGAATAATCCATGGGCATTAACCAGTTGCACACATAAGGGTATTTCTACTGTGTCTTTGCCATGGAATTTTAGATGGTTCTGACGTAATTCATAAGTAATCAGGAAGAGCCGGGCTCTGATTTAAAGTATCTAGAGACCTTTGAGGGTCCTTTCAAGTTTCCAAAGGAAAGGCACGCTATTAACTAGGAGTGGTCCTAACAGGGATATTTCCCCTGGAGAGTCTTTAATGTCACAGTTGGCGGTATTACAGGGACAAAGAATATATAAGGATACTTCTCAAATTATTTGGAACAAAACTTGATGCCAGCTTCTTTTGGTTTCTGTTGTTGCCTTAATCACCAAGTTGTGTCGGTTAAAACAAAAGCCATAATTAAATTGAACCCAGTTTTGGGGGAAAAATTGGGCAACTCTTTGCTTTAAACAGAAGCAGGTGGTGTTGGAATGTTCAGTGGAAGTGAGCTGTGAGGAGGCAATGCAGATTTTTTCATTGAAAACAGTTAGAAATACTTGTAGTCTTTTGTGCCAGGCTGTGATCAAGATATATACATATATATCTTAATTTTATGTATATATATATATATATATATATATATATGAAACTGAGATCTATCTATCTATCTCAGTTTCAGAAAAACTGTGATGGAAATACAATACAGTTTTAATTATAGAGTGATCTTTTGTGGTAAGGGAGGGTGGAATTTGTTTCTGTGTTTGTGTGTTCATGAGTGTGATAGAGAGAGAGTTTAAGTGTTGCTGTAAATAAAGATGTCCTTTTCCAATTAGAAATGTGATTTCATTTGTACTCCATTCAGGAACTCATCCATGCTGTAAAGAATGCCCATAATTTATGCAGCAAACTTTCATAGTGGAAAAGAGGATGGATGGAAGAATTTGGCCAACACCTCATTGGCTGCCTGGGATAGGAGAGCTGATCTGGCTGACAATCAGGAATCCTATTCTTCCCTAATCATTCTGGGGTTTTCATTCCTGAGGCCATGTGTTTGTTCCGTGGAACGCTCATAGTAGGGTCACATGTCTCCAGGCACGGGGAATGAAGAGTGGGCCATAGCCCAATTGTTGAAATGCCCATTTCCCTCAGATATTGCTGCCAGATAAAATACATCTTTCGTTGCAGCACAAGGGCTTCTCTCTAGTTGTGGTGTGCGGGTTTTCTCTTCTCTAGTTGTGGCACGTGGGCTCTTTAGGCGTGGCATGCGGGTTCCAGAGTGCATGGGCTCTGTAGTTTGCGGCATGCAGGCTCTCTAGTTGAAGGCGCGAGCTCAGTAGTTGTAGCACGTGGGCTTAGTTGTCCCACGGCATGTGGGATCCTAGTTCCCTGACTAGGGATCAGACCTGCGTCCCCTGCATTATAAGGTGGATTCTTTACCACTGGACCACCAGGGAAGTACCTGTCCTGTATTTTTATTTGTTCAATCTGGCACCCTTACCTCTAAAGGGCATTTTCCCTCTGATTGAAAGTGAGGCAGACAACTTTTGAAGTCTCAGATTTTTGTTACTCTTGTTGTCATTGTTCTTTTTGACTTCATTAAATTCACAAGGATGCCTGGATTTTTATAGCTCCCATTCCTTCATCGAAATTGAAGCAGGTTTCATGATTTCTGCTTAAGAAAAGGATAATTGAGCAGCCAGCATACTCTCCCACTTGTAAGTTACCATTCAATTTTTCTTAGTTGAATGGACAATGTAAATGCTAGTAATTTGCCAAGTTGGTTATTTGAGGATTTTTATAGATGAGGAAAAACATTAGAATTGTACCTTGGGAAGGACAGTTATAAAAATAAAGGAAGCTTATTAAAGCCTGTTATGGGATGAAAGATGTTTAGTAAAATATGTAGTGATATTAGAGGTTCTGTTTCCAGCTCTGAGGATTAATAGCTGTGTGACCTTAAACAAAGCACTTAATCTCTCTGGGCCTTATTTTCTCCTTTTACAAAATGAGCTAGCTGGATTAGATGACTTTTAGGGCCAATTCTGGCCCTTTTATTTCACCAAAAATATGTAATTTTTCCAATACTCCAATGCTAAATCATTTCTAATTTGGTAACTTGGGAGTCTGATTCTTTAGAAAGCAAGGGAAAAGTACTTCCCAGGCATAAAGGGATTCCTCCAATGATTATGATTAGCAGTTGTTTTATCACTTTTAGTAACAGAAAGCTATTTCAGCAGCAGTTCTTTCTTGTTTATTCCATTTGTTCATCTAGCCAACCTTTGTGTGGTTGTGTGGGTTTGAGAAATCAGCAAGTATAAGATAGGGTCTCTGTCTCAGTCTAGTGGGTTTGGGGGAAGGATGGGTATGGAGAGGGACACAACGAACAAGTCAGAACCTTGTGGTAAGTACGAGGCTAGAGACAATGGTGAAGTAGTATGAAATACAGCACATATGATTGATTTTTAAGGAAGTAGTTTTCCTAGTTGTTGCTGATTGATTCCCTATAAATTCTAGTACCTCTAGTGTCTGGCCACTCTGATCAGATGCAGCATCAGAATTACGTTACTTACTCCCATTACCATGGCATGCGTGTTCACATGAGCTGGTGCACACACACACATGCACACATGTACACAGAAGTGAAAGCTCTCTAGAGAGGGAACAAAAAAGAAGTTATGTGTGTAGAAGAAAGGACAGAAAGGAGCAAGAAAGAAGAGTTGCTGTTCAAAAGAGCCACCTTCTTGTCTCCATTTTTTCTATTCTCTATTATATCACTAAGGTAAGGGATTTTTAAAAAGTAGCCAAAATTTACGAAGTACCTACTATGTGCTAATCATTGTTATAAACATGCTAATCATTGTTACACACATTCACTTATTAAATTCCCTCAATAACCCTATGCCATAGATACAATCATTAACCCATTTTACAGGGGAGGAAACAGGCATAAATGGGGTTTTTCTTTTGCTTGTATGTTTGTTTTGTATGTTTCCCTTTTGTTAGATGAGAAATCCCTCTACTGTTCTTACAATGTAATTGGTCCAGGTCTAAGAAATACAACCAGTATTTTTCTGAAATTTTCTATTTCCTAAGGAATTAATAATTATGATTTTGTGAGCTATTTCCTTATATCTGGCTTTGCATAACTCAAATACAATGCTTTTACAACTACTTCTCCTATTTTCCCCAGATCCCACTGAGCCGTCCTTTCCTCCTTATTTCAGAGGGTATGGTGGTTATGCAATGCGTATTTCTCCTCTTCGGCCCCACACCCACAAGATGGATCAGTGTATTATTTGAATTGGTTTGCACAGATAATTAAGAAATCATTTTTAAAGAACTAGCATCTGTGAATGCGAACATTCCAAACCGGGCAGTAGATTAGAAGCCACTGGATCAAAGCCGTGCTTAACAATTGTCTATGTAAGAACTGTGTGAGAGGCATTTGTAAAACTCTCAGGAGCTGGAGAGTGTGGGAAGCAGTGGGGCGGCGGAGGGTGGGGCTTGCTCTTGGCTGTATTAGCTGGGGGTGCCTTCCACCATCCGCCATCCGGAGGACGCGGAGACAGGAGTGACAGCGCAGACGCAGCCAGTCCTCTCTGTCACGTACCTGGGAAATTCCTCTTGGATTTATTAGCCACATAAATTGCTTGTCTGCAAAGCGTAGCCATAGATCACCCCAGAAAGACTGAAATGGTATCATTTCTTTGGGAATAGTAAGCTAGAGGTAGTATAGCAGTCCAAGAGCAATTACAACACTATTAAACGTTCAGGTTACTCCCTCTCCCTCATGATTTATGCCTGAGAAAAGTGTACCCAAAGGTCTATATTTTCAAAAGGAGGTCAGAGCTGTCCAGTAGCCAAGAACAGCAAAAAAGACACTGATGATTCCTGAGCAGGAGACTAGCAACTTGCCATTTCTTTCTTAGAAAGGAAAACATTATGCTATGTAAAACTATTCACACCTTGTAAAAACACATGTACCATATACTATGTAAACATGTATACAGTGTAAATATGTAACATCATATATACTGTGTAAACATGTAAATATGTATATCACGCAAACATGTAAGAACCATGTATATATGTAAACGTGCTTGCCATGTAAAACATGTAAAAACATGCATACCATGTAAACACATACATACCATATAGACATGCAAAAAACATGTATACCCAAACTGATTTATGTCTTCTTGATTTTTCTAAGAGTCTAATGAGAAACAATCTGTTGGTTTAAGGAAATTATGATATAATCTGAAATATGATTTCAAATGGCCTTAGAGTCCTAGAATATTTGAGTTGAATGGGATGTTAGAGACCTTTCTCGTCAGCCAAATAGATATAGGAAACCATTTGACAAACATTTGTTGACTTCCTACTAGGTGTATAGTGCTAGACTAAGTACTTTAGGTAAAAAAGAAGTAAAATGACCCCAAAAGCATGAGCAACAGAAGAAAAAATGAATAATTGGACTCTTTCAAAATTAAAAACCTTTGCATATCACAGGACTTATCAAGAAAGTGAGAAGACAACTTGGAGAATGAAGAAAAATATTTTCAAATCATAAATTTGATAAGGGTCTAGTATTTAGAACATCAAGAACTCCTACAACTCAACAAGAAAATGACAAATCAACTAAAAAAAGGGCAAAGGACTTGAACAGACAGTTCTTCAAAGAAGATATACGAATGGCCAACAAGCCCATGAAAAGATGCTCAAAATCATTAGTCATGGGCTTCCCTGGTGGCGCAGTGGTTGAGAGTCCGCCTGCCGATGCAGGGGACACGGGTTCGTGCCCCGGTCCGGGAAGATCCTGCATGCTGCGGAGCGGCTGGGCCCGTGAGCCATGGCCGCTGAGCCTGCGCGTCCGGAGCCTGTGCTCCACAACGGGAGAGAATCATTAGTCATTAGGGAAATGCACGTCAAAACTATATGACACCATTTCACATCCACTAGGATGGCTGTAACAAAAAAAAATTAAAGAAAGAAAAATAACAAGTGTTGGAGAAGATGTGGAGAAATTGGAACCCTCATTCAGTGCCGATAGGAATGTAAAATGGTTCAGCCACTGGGGAAAACAGTTTGGTGGTTCTTTAAAAAGTTAAACATAGAATTATTGTATAATCCAGTGATTTCCACCTCTAGGTATAGACCCAAACAAATTGAAAACAAATACATGTATATGCATGTTCTTAGCAGTATTATTCACAATAGCCAAAAGGTGGAAACAACCCAAGTGTCCATCTGTGGAAGAATGGATAAACAAATTGTGGTTTACACATACAGTGGAATATTATTCAATCCTATAAAGGACTGCAGTACTGATACATTCTACAATGTGAGTGAAGGTCAAAAAATTATGCTAAGTGAAATAAGCCCTACACAAAAGGTCACATTTTGTATGACACTATTTGTACAAAATATCCAGCACAGGTCATCCAGAGAGACAGAAAACAGATGAGCAGTTGCCACTAGTGCTTTGGAGTGATGAAAATGTTTTGGAACTTGACTAAAGGGGTGATTGTACAACATACAACATATACTAAAGGTCACTGAATTTTACACTTTAAAATGGTTAATTTTATGTTAATGTAAATTTCACTTTCATTGAAAAATAGTGCATTGTATAATAAAAAGGGCCCTGGATCTGGAATCAGACATGGGTTTGTGACTTGGCTTTGCTACTTTCTCTTTATATGAACCTGAAGAAATCATTCAATCTCACTCTGGAAAACGCACATTCATAAAATAGGTAGCGTTCTAACCTACCTCAGCTGGGCATTCAATTAACAGCTGGTAGACAATTGAGATAACACATATGAAACCTCTTCCTATCTGTGATCATTATTTTCATATAAACTAGGTATTGACTAAGCAAAATGAGAACCATTGCAAAGTAATACTTGTGGGGAAAATGATGCTCAATTACTGTGGAAAGGAAGAAATGCAAGCATGAGCTAAGTGAGGTGGGGAGGTAGAGACAGTAAGACTGGATGGTTTCGGTCCTCTGCTGGCCCTTCCACGTTCTGGGAAGGCGGCAACACACCGTGTGAGTCAAGCAAAGGATCAGGCGATGGTGGAAGTGAAAGGAGAGGAGGGCTTGGCTCACCTGCAATGGGATGAACTAAGAGCTGGCTAACCCCTGGGAAGTTAAGGATTGACACCACGTGTGGGCCCTCAGCCTGGGTTCGGCTGAGCTCACTGCTGCAGACTCAAAGGGCTGCTGATTATATTTATTTTGCAATGTGCAGACGTGCCTAGTTGCTTGGGCCTCTGGGCACAATAGTGATAACAATGCAATTTATCGGCCTTGTTTCATCTTCCTCAAGTAACCCAGTCCATGTGCAGTTGATTCTGCCAATGGAGAGATGGGGAAGAAAGATCCTAGTGACTCCGGGGGGAGGCGCTGTGCTGGCACCCCAGAAACAAGGGGCTGCGTCTCTCTTGAGCTGTGTGCAAACTGCTTTAAGAGCAAGGACATGAAAAAAGCTTTTGTTCAGGAAAAAAAAAATTCCTTTGTACAGTGGGGTCAGCAAAAGTCTGAGAAGCAAATTCACTCTGTTACTTCCAGTAATGGAAAAATACGTTGTTTTATATTGGCAGGTAATTATTTATTATGTAAATATTTGGTTTTGCTTTAAATAATACCTAAATATGTGTGTGTATAATCATATTAATGTTCAGAATAACTTAACTAGAATTCCTGTCCTAGAATGAAGAGACAATTCATTTATTAGCAGTCAATGTCTGTGAAATGGTCATACAAAGAGAACTTTAAAAATTTTAGGCTAACGTAGGACAAATTAAAAATTTTGGAAACCCTCAGCCTTCACTCTGTGTGTACGTGCAGAAGCACACGTGTGCTTGTCACATGCGTGTGTGTGAGTTTGTGTAGATGCCCTTTGCCGAAGGACCACAAAACTCTGGCATGGATGTGGGTCTGGCCTAGTAACAAAAAGCCCAGCTCATCTGACAGCTGCTCTGTGGCTCAGCACATTCATGGCTTCAAGTGTCCCCAGTGTGAAAAGTTGAGGTGATTCACCCAACTTTAGCCTCTATTTAAATAACCAGGAGGTGTCTATTTCTAACGGAATTGAATTTGAACTTCCAGAGCTTCAGATTTACTTCCTTTTGATAAGACATAGCTTTCTATTTGAGAAGGGAGGACTTTCCAAACCTAACAAAACAGATGAGCAACATATAAGTCAACCAGACTTACACAAAGGTGGACTTATATGGAGTGTGTGACAAAGGCAAAATTGTTCTTCAGGGCGTTATCAAGGCCCCTATTATTGCCATCAACTATTATAATGATGATCTGTTGAAGAGCTGCAGCGGAGAAGCAAAAGCCAGTGGAGAAAGTGTGTTCATGATCTTTGGCTGTTTGGGAGCAGAGACCAATGTATTGGGGCCTGAAGCCAATCTCGAAATCTTGGGCCTCAAGAGTAGAGGAGACAGAATGGGGAGGAGAGGAGAGAGAAAGTAGTAGGGCTTCTTAATCTGGTGAAAGACATGAAGGTCCAGGGAAAACAAATGAGAAAAATTGTTATGTTTTTCTTTTTGAAGATTTCCCCTTCCCTGCCTCTCCCAGCGAAAATTAGAAAAATGTAGAATTAGGAAATAGTTTTCAATGATGAAAAACATGTTTAAGACAAGTTGTTTACCTGGCATTGAATTCCCAAAAATAATTTTTAAAAATTGTGCAAGAGGAAAACTTACCGGGAAACACATTGTTTCTGTTCATTATAAGCCATCATAATGATAAACAGGACCATTACAACATTCCAGGGGAGGCACCAGACACATTTCTCCCTGAAAGGAGTACCTTTTAGTGTTGGCAGTGGCTGCTAGGGGTCAAGGGCATTGAGACATTTCATTGCCTACAAATGCCTATCAACCAATCAATCACTTTTCTAGATTGGGTGGGGTCCTCATTACCAAGGTATTTTCTATTCAAGTTTCTAGAGCTATGAGGTTATATAGAGTCACCATAAGATAACAAATAATTATTGCGTTGGCCAAAAAGTTTGTTCGGGGTTTTCCGTAAGACGTTGTGGAAACATTCATTGCCCACACGAACATTAATATTGGGCCAACCCAATACTAATGAACTGGCCACTTTAAAGCATTAGTCCTCCCTCAAATAGCCTTCTCCTTTACAGTAAAGTCAATTTTGCTGACTGTCAGGTGTTGTAAACATCCGGTGATGCAATATAGATACAGTATAAGGCCCAGGAGAATGTAATCCTTCTCTTGAAAACAAGGCAGAAGAACCTCTTTAGAGTCCTTACCTGTATCTCATGATGTTTCTGGCAATAGCACAGCTTCTTAGGGACTTGGAATCAGGGAGGTTGCCCTGCCAATGGGGAAGCCTGTTGATCCTCTGCTCCGTGCAACCCTTAGTCTGTCCTAAAGGTGCCAGCATATTCAGAGTCTGGTGAGGTCCCGCTTCCTGGTTCATAGGAGTTTGTCTTCTCACTGTGTCCTCACATGGTAGAAGGAGCTGGGGAGCTCTCTGGGATCTCTTATAAGGGCACTAATCCCATTCAGGAGGACTCCACCCTTACGACCTAATCACTTCCCAAAGGTCCCAGCTTCAAATACCGTCACGGGGGTGGGGCGGTTAGATTTCAGCACATGAATTTTGGGGGAACACAAACATTCATTCCATAGCAATGTGAATAGATGACAGGGTCTGCATAAGGGAGAATAAGCTACCTAAAAAGCAACAAGAATTGAAAGAACAGCAGACCCATGGAGGATATTGATATATATTGTAAAATATATCAAAGGTAGGGAGAAGAGAAGTGTGTTTTGCTGACCATCAGTGTTAGCAGTGCAGAGCCAAGAACTTCCCACAGCCCAGACACACACTGTAGTGACAACACAGGACTGGACACCTGCCTCGAGTCTACAGTGGGGCAAAAAACAGGCCGTCTTGTTTTAATCTATAGTCTTTAGTCTATATTATCTGTAGTCTTGTTAGAGACTATCGTCTTTAGTATTTTTTTTTTTCCAAAAATAAGCAAGGAAGAACAAAGCTTGATGCAGTCTTTTGAGTAAAAGCCAAGGAAAGTACAAGAAACGGTTGCAGTTAAGAATTTTGAAAACACCCAGAGGTCCCCTCTGAAAGGCCTTTGTGGTTAGGATGATCTCTGCATCTAGCTGTAGTGCTTCCCTAGGTTGCCAGCATCCTTGGTCGTCATTGCATCTGAATCAGCCAGTTCATTTTTGTCAAAATCTATCTCCAAGGGTCCTGGGTTCAGAAAATCTCAGAGGACTTTTGTGAAAGGGCAGAAGAAAGAAAAGAGAATGGCTCTACTGAGTCCCTTGAAGAATTTTAGAAAATTATTTGTGCTCCCCTGAATCTTTAAACTCTACAGTCTAAGGCAGAAATACTTTGAGAGTTTAGTACAAAGCAGAGAAACCCTATGATCATGACAGGGCACTGGTACTGTATTTCTTGATAATACAAAGCAAGCAGGACCTCCAGCGGTCGGTATTGAAAAGTCACATTGAAGGGTAGCGTCTGATGTAGGAAGCTCTCTGGGATCTGCCCATCTTATGATGGGCAGCATTCACTTTCTAACTTTTCTTCCTTCCTTCCTTCCTTCCTCCTTCCTTCTTGCTTTAGTAGGATGGGAGAGAGGTTGGTTTGTATCAGAACAACCTCAAACAAATGAGAAATAAGGTGCATTCCTTACCATTCTATACCATAGATGATACCAGAAAGTACAGTATTCCTTTTTTAACCTTAATATTGGTGTTTTCCTGGGTTCTCATACCTTTGTCAGCTTAGCATAAGCTGGCAGACCTCAGCATGTGTTAGGTTAGATTTCTTAAGGTTCATTAATGTACAGTTTCACGTAAAGATATATTAAATTTGTACACATTTTCCTTAGACGTTAATACACAAAACAGGATCCTTTTATGAGCAGTCCATGTAACCCATCTTCCTTCTTTCTCTGCTCTCATTGGCTTTTATCCCTTAAATCAATCTAATGACATTTTATTGTCTCTACCTCTCCCGCTCTTCTCTTTGGTTCCACAGGAGGAAGTGAGAAAAAATGGTAGAAACTTCCATGGTAACAGCTTTTTTTTTTTTGCGGTACATGGGCCTCTCACTGTTGTGGCCTCTCCCGTTGCGGAGCACAGGATCCGGACGCGCAGGCTCAGCGGCCATGGCTCACGGGCCCAGCCTCTCCGCGGCATGTGGGATCCTCCCGGACAGGGCCACGAACCCGTGTCCCCTGCATTGGCAGGCGGACTCTCAACCACTGTGCCACCAGGGAAGCCCCATGGTAATAGCTTTTGTCCTGCTGCATATGATATGTTTTACCTTCCTAAACACATCAAGAGACTTAGTTTGTCAATAGGAATGAAAAGCAAGTTGGATCCATTGCAGTATCTCCCCACCTACTCCCATCACTTACTAAACAACAACCCAGTATACTATATTCCTTTCTTTTATAGCTGCAAATTTTCTGAAAATTTAACAGTTCTCCAAAAGACATACTGAGGAAAATGAATGTAATTCATTTAGTGAGGAAAGGAATTAGAATGGCTTGCTGTTATACCAGAAAATGAGCTTCTCTCATTAAAATGTCTTTGATGCATTTCTGCATCCCAAGCATCCAGCATAGTGCCTGGCATGATCGTGGGCTCACTAAATGCCTGATGGATTGACCTGTCATCTAAGATGGCCAGAAAAACGATAGTGATGTTTGTTATAGCCAATACCTAGGAAGGGGAATTGGGGTTAGTGATGCCAATCCTTAAACACGTCATAAAGTTAGATTGGAAATATGTTTTGTTCAGAGATGATATTGTGAAAGAAAGTACAAAGTGTCCAAATTAGAAGTTAGCTCATCAAGTAGCTGATGGGAAAAGGGTGGGACTTCCAGAAAGGGCATAGGAAATTAATATTTGTTGTTGAACATCTGATATACACCAGACAACGTGACCCTCAGAAGTATAGGTGAGACATATATTGTTTCATGTAATCCCCTAAAGGGATTGGTTTTATGCTATGCATCTCACAGATGAGGAAACTGAGGTTCTGGGAAGTTTGTAACTTGTACAGGATTACAGTTAATAAGTGTAAAAGCCAAGACTCTAATCCAGGTCTGCCCAACTCCAAAACCTATGGTATTTCCCTAATTGGGGAACATCCCTTTTACCACCTTTAAAGCGAGGGCGTTATTAATCCCATTGGTATTGAGAATCTTCTGAAGGGTGGATCTGTGTGGAGGCTGTGATCAGGATGCTGGAAGCTAGAAGAGAAATCAGACAGGTGTCCTTGCCAAGGCCTGGGGGGCCTGCCCAGCTATCTCTTGGGAGCTACAGAGCCAAAGGACTGAACCGGGGACTGGCCCAGAGCAATGCTTAGAGGGAAGGAAAGCTCACAGCTCGAGTTGCAGGAAGGTGCATGTCACAGATAGAATTCAGGCCCCAGAAGGCTGAGAAGTCTTCCTTTTGGGAGCTTATGATTTGGAAAATCAACACAGACACAAATAGTGTCTGCTGAGCAGAAAGAGAGGGGAGATGGGAGAAAGATGCTTCTAGCTACATCATGTCTTTCTCCTTCTAGATTGTATGCATTTCTTTACCCTGTTATTTATATTTAATTATTAAAGTGGCATTGGACTCAAAAGGTATAAGCTCTATAGCCCACTTTTTGCAAAACTCACCTTTTAAAATGCAAGAAAAAATTGGGAAGTACAGTAAAGTAGGAACGACTGTTGCTTAATGAAATATGAATCCCTCCTGGGCAGATCCAAATGTTGAAGGGTTAATGTGAGAGCATTAAAATGAAAATAAATGAATAAACAAAACTCCTTTGTTGCATACCTATAATGCATTTCTGGAGTCATTTTTATCCTTCTCTGACTTGGAGACTGGCATAATTAGGAGACAAGGGATCAAAACCAGGGTCTGGCAAACAGGAAAACATTTCAAATATAGTTTAAACTGTTAAATTACTTCCAAGTCTAGGCTCTCTCTGTGTCCCCATCCTTATGATGTGCACAGGCGGTGGCTCTGGGGAAGAGCAGCATTCTAGACATGGATGGAAACCAGCTTTTCAGGGGGAAACACCCAACAGACGGGAGAAATCTTCTTTTTCAATACTTCCTCTTAAGTATTTCATTGCTACATATACCACAGACTGTAAATGTATTAGAGAGACATGAGGTGGTTTTAAAAATATATTCCTTTTATATCATATGACATGATTGAAAAGGGGGAGCTCACTAGATTTATGTGTGGTGATGCTACTTTGGAGTCACAGAAGGAAATTCTTTTATGAGGCTTCATTTGGATTTATTAGGAAAGTTCACTCACCTCATGGAGGAGAGTTTTGAGCTCTCTATGTATAATATCATGTCATCTACAAACAGTGACAGTTTTACTTCTTCTTTTCCGATTTGGATTCCTTTTGTTTCTTTTTTGTGTCTGATTGCTGTGGCTAAAACTTCCAAAACTATGTTGAATAATAGTGGTGAGAGTGGGCTTGTTCTTGATCTTAGAGGAAATGGTTTCAGTTTTTCACCATTGAGAATGATGTTGGCTGTGGGATTGTCATATATGGCTTTTACTATGTTGAGGTAGGTTCTCTCTATGCCCACTTTCTGGAGAATTTTTATTATAAATGGGTGTTGAATTTTGACGAAAGCTTTCTCTGCATCTATTGAGATGATCATATGGTTTTTCTCCTTCAATTTGTTAATATGATGTATCACATTGATTGATTTGCATATACTGAGGAATCCTTGCATTCCTGGGATAAACCCCACTTGATCATGGTGTATGCTCCTTTTTTTTTTTTTTTTTTTTTTTTTTTTTTTTTTTTTTTCTCCTTGCGGCACGCGGGCCCCTCACCGCCGTGGCCCCTCCCGCCGCGAAGCACAGGCTCCGGACGCGCAGGCCCAGCGGCCATGGCTCACGGGCCCAGCCGCTCCGCGGCACGTGGGATCCTCCCGGACCGGGGCACGAACCCGCGTCCCCTGCATCAGCAGGCGGACCCCCAACCACTGCACCACCAGGGAAGCCCCTATGCTCCTTTTAATGTGCTGTTGGATTCTGTTTGCTAGTATTTTTTTTTTTGAGGATTTTTGCATCTATGTTCATCAGTGTTATTGGCCTGTAGTTTTCTTTTTTTGTGACATCTTTGTCTGGTTTTGGTATCAGGGTGATAGTGGCCTCATAGAATGAGTTTGGGAGTGTTCCTCCCTCCCAAGGTTTTTTTAGATTTACCTAAATTTTAAACAACTTGTGAGGTGAAGATCACCTCTGGTATCTTCACCTCTTTATATCCTTCCTTTGGTTTAACTTTCCTTCTCATTGAATTATATCTTTTCAAATCTTTTCCAGTGAGGATCTGTGAACTATAAATTATGTCAGGATTTATTTTTCAGAAATATACTTAACTTATGTGTTTTTGATTATATAACAAAATATAGAATTTTATCTGAGAATAGAATTTTAGGTTGAACATTTTTATCCCTCAAGATTGTCACAATATTTCACTCTCTTACTATAGCTATTTGGTTATGTTAGTTAATATTTGTTCTTTTGTAGGAGATCTCTCTTTTCTTTCTGGTTGTTTTTTTTTTTTTTTTTTTTTTTTTTTTTTTTTTTTTTTTTTTTTTTTTTTTTTTTTTTTTTGCGGTATGCGGGCCTCTCACTGCTGTGGCCTCTCCCGTTGCGGGGCACAGGCTCCGGACGCGCAGGCCCAGCGGCCATGGCTCACGGGCCCAGCCGCTCCGCGGCATGTGGGATCCTCCCGGTCCGGGGCACGAACCCGCGTCCCCTGCATCAGCAGGCGGACTCTCAACCACTGCGCCACCAGGGAAGCCCTTTCTGGTTGTTTTAAAGAATTTCTCTTTAACATATGTGTTTTGCAGTTTCATTATGCTATTCTAGGTGTAGGTTTATATTTATTTATTCTGCTTAGGATTCATATTTGTTAAATCTGAAGATTCATGTCTTTCATCTATTTGAGAAAAATTTCAGACATTATTTCTGTGCATATTGCTTCTACTCCAACTAGAAATATGCTGGACCATACCATTATATCATCTGTGTTTCTTAACCTCTGTTTCACTTTTTCTATCATTATTTCTCTGTGCTGTATTTGATAATTTTTTCAAATCTATCTTGGGTAATCTGTTGTTTGATCTTCCTATTCAATTTTAAATTTTAATGGAAAGATTTTCCATTTGTAGAAATTTCATTTGGTTCTTTTTCAAATATACCTGTTCATTTTTCATGAAGTCTAAAATGTCATGAAATTTTATACACATGAAATTTTATAATGAAGTCTTATATTTCTAAGTTTTTATCCTTTTATCCTTTAAACATACTTACTTTATTGTTTATATTACATTGTTTTTCTATTATCTGAAGCCCTTGATTACTTAATCATCTGTTGTAACTGGTACTTTCCCTCATAGCAGATTGTTTGCTCAAGAATTTTGTAGTTCTTAATGGAGAATTATTTTCAGAAGAGCTTTTGTTTTATGTTTCTTTGTTAATTTCTTGGCTTTTGCTTGGGGTTTCATAACCCATGCTGCAGAGTTAAAGTAAAAATTTTAAACTAGTGCAAGACACAGGTACAGAGTATTTTTTGCCCACCCAGAACCATTGTAGATACAGGCTTCCTGGTAGTTCTGTTGGGCACATGGGGCCATTGATGTTCATTAATCCTTTCATTGTGTTGCAGCCTTTTGAGAGTTCCAATTTTTGTAGAGGTCTCAGCTTTAACTCCCCAACTTTAGCATACCAAGATCTCACAAATTGTTGCTGTAAATTTTAAAAACCTGTATCTAGTCATCTCTGAACTTGTCCTTTCTCCCTTGGGAGACATGGTATCAACTATTGCTTACTGCTCTGACTGTCAACATTGTCATCCTTTTAGTTCCCTCACCAAGACTGGAAAGTAAGATCCTTCCATATCTTGTATATTGCCAGGGTAGCAGGGCCTAGAATAGTGCTGGAACATAATAATAAACAACTAATACATTTTGTTGAATAAATAAATGAATTAATGTGACATGTGGTGCCAGACTACTTCGTATAAAGAGAAATGAAACAGTCTCCTCCCTCAAGGACAGAGAGGAGATAGACTTGCAAACAACTAGTTCTAATCCAAAGGGATGCTATAATAGAGGGGCTTGCAAAGGATCACCATGTAGGAAATAAAGCTTTTGTTTTTTGGAGATGGTGGCATCAGAGTGGAGCCTTGAAGGATGAGTAGAATTTCATTTGGTGGTGGGATGGGAGGAAAAGCATGGCAGGCAAGGAGGAAGGCACAAGCAAATGTGTGTATGTTTGGAATTAAAGGTCATGCCCTGGAAACTGTAGGTCATCTCTTTGGCTGACTTTTATCTTGTGGTGGCTATGGGAATACCCCTTGCAGACCTCCATCTCCAAGGAGTGCAGTTGACCAAGGGCCCCAGCTACTCTCTGAAATCCTCAAACCAATCCACACTGGGTTTCATCAAGGTCATGTGCATTTCTCATGGGCTGCTCTCAGCCAGTGGCAGAATCAGGCAGGGGTACTAAAACTTGTCCATTCCTGGGAGCCATGAAACTCCTTTGTTGGCTGACTCTCCCTGGATATGGTCTGACATCACTCCCCAATGGCCTTGTTGCAAATTTTTCAGGCTCTACGGCAGTCCCAGATGTTTCTACCCAACATCCCCTCCCTCCCTCCTTCACTGGGGGTCAAACTGCCATGACAGTATGAGAGTTCTTCCTGCCTTCTCCAGCTCCCTCCCCATTTCCCCTTCCACAGGTGTTAACCCTCATCAAATCTGTGCACTTTTTTGTCTTGCGGTACGCGGGCCTCTCACCGTTGTGGCCTCTCCTGTTGCAGAGCACAGGCTCCGGACGCGCAGGCTCAGCGGCCATGGCTCACGGGCCCAGCCGCTCCGCGGCATGTGGGATCTTCCCGGACCCGGGGCACGAACCCGCGTCCCCTGCATCGGCAGGCGGACTCTCAACCACTGAGCCACCAGGGAAGCCCCAAATCTGTTCACTTTTAATCCCATTGTGGTGTCTGCTTCTTGCAGACCCAGATTGACACGTACCGTCTGTATCTTCTGCAGGGAGGAGATAGAAGAAGAGACTGGATAGATCCATCTTGTTGAGGGCCTTGAATGCCACTCTCAAGTTTGGGAGGTAGGCAGAGGGAGTGCTGGGGAAGATTTTAGAGGAAGGAGAAGTGCCATCTGGCTCGTATTTTAGGAAGGTGAATATGGTGGAAGCAGGAAGGGTGGATTTTTAGAAGTCATCGCAATGACGACCTGGACGGGACGCAGCAGGACTGAAGCTGTGTAGGAACAGAGGAGATGCAAACTGACTTCACACCTCCCGCAGAAGAAAGCCTGCCTCTCATGTCAAGTTACACCCTCTCTCAACTTTAGGGAAAGAAAACAATCCTTTTGTTAAGTTTGTTAGAGAAGGCCCTACAGGTGAAGTATTAGCAGAAAAACATCACTCTGGGCCCCGTCGACTGTTATTTCCTGGCATGGCCTCCCCACAGAGTCTGTCGAGGGGTGGGAGTGGGGAAGCACCTGACAAACAATAACAGTTTATGCTTCTGTCACCAGCCTTCTTTCTCAAGCGCAACAGAAAAGGGAAAGGATCCTTTCCACCCCTTTGTGACTTTCTCTGTCCAGGGTCTCTGGGGAGCTTCCCAGAAAACAATTCCCGAAAGGAGTCCTTGCGTCGTGTGTGCCCTGCAAGGTATGGGGTAGGGGAGGGGTTCCTATGAGGGAGATGATCACACGTCTTTTGGGGACAGCACAGAAGGTCCATGTTTTATTTATTTATTTATTTGTTTATATTTTTAGAAGGTCCATGTTTTAGATTTGAAATTGGAAGCAAGCTCAAGGAACCACGAGCTGTCTGTCGTGACTGGACATGCGGGCGTAGGGGCGAGGGCCAAGAGGGGAATTACAGGAGGAATGTTGGCCAAGACTGGTACAGCCTCGGCTTCCAGCGCAGCTGCTCCCTTTATACCCAGACCAGCGGAGAAGAATGGTGCCCTGGAAAACAGAAGGGCATAAGGGTCCTCAAGAGGCCCCTGGCAGTGGGGCTTACAAGTGCTGCCATGCCCTGAACGAAACTGTCAACCTTTTAAACTTCCCGCTGAATGGGCAGGGACGAGGGGGGTCAGGGGCTTGGAGGGCGAATTGGCACATTTACCTTCAGACACCATTTCGAAGTGAGGCATTAGCAGCTTCCTAACTGAACAAACAGGAAGCCTGTTATAAATGCCATTGTCCCTTCCCTTCTGTGCTGACAGGACTGTGAAATGGCCAAGTCAAGAGACCCGGGGACATGCAGCTGCCAGTGCCACCTGTGTCTGTGTGAGTCCAGCTAAGCAATCCCCTCTGCAGGGCACCCCCATTGTGGAGCCATGGTCCTGGCAGTCAAGGGCGGGTAGAGGACTCCCAGGAGAAGGGAGGGAAGAAGCAGTTCCCGCCACGTCCCTGGGTCCCGGGCTGAAAGTACGCAGCTCTCCCTCTGTTTCAGCCGCGATCAGGAGTTCGTCTCTGCCCCAGGCCCAACCTCCGAAATGTTCTGGCTGGAAACCAAATCCAATATGGAACACCTGCCTTCCACTGCTGTCCCATGGACACAATGTCCCACATGCCAGTTGGCAGCCGAGAGAAAAGAGGTCCGTTAAAGAAAAGTCCCTCCTGACAGTGTTAAGAAGGGTAGTTCTGCTGCTGTGTGCCCCCCTCTCTCTCTTGCACACACACACACACACACACACACACAGTCCCAGGCCTCTAAAGTTTTGCACATATCCTGGGCTACTTCACTGTCAATCAAACACTGAATAAGAGAGATAGCTCTCTCCTCTGGGGCCACGGCCTCTGTGGATAATAGGTGTGTAGGGGTGTGTGTGTATGTAGGTGTGTGTAGGGCTGTGTGCAGGTGTGGGTAGGTGTGTGTGTGGTGTTGGTGGGGTCTGGTGGTTATTAACAGAGCAACCAGGAGGGGTACGGGTGAAGGAGAGGTCATAGGAGCGGGATGCTTAGCAGGACTGGCATCTTCCCCGCGCTCCCAGCGCCTGTGCTGCGTGGTGAGGAGGTGCTGCGCCCGCTGGGGTACCAGAGCAGCGGCGGACCTCGTGGGTGGCATCTCGGGGTGACGATGCTTCCCTGGTCATAAGAGGACGGTCCACACCGTGGCATTGTCACCATCACCCTGGAGCCTGAAACAGCGGGCCCTGTGTCCTAGCCACACTGGCCAGCAGGGTGGGGGCCGTCTGTCTGTCGCCCTGGCCTCTCCTGGTCCATCAGTGGTGGCTCCCTGCCAAGCCCGCCCGGCCGTCGCAAACAGTGGGGCTCTGTGAGCCGGTCTCCTGTGGGCAGCTGGATGTTTTTCTATAGAGGGGACTCGTCATTAGAGGCCCCAGAGGATGAGGGGAGGCACCTTGAGCTGTTTTCCTTTCTTTTTGGCCCCCATTTACTTCTCCGCTCGGAAGGAGCACGGCTACCGGCCGGTGCCCGCAGTTCACTTGTCCTGGTGAAGGCAGCTTGACAGCTGCATAAATCACGAGGCGATGCCACTAATAGGTCGCTGCCTGAGACTGTACCAGACCACCCAGGCGCAGCTCCAGGCTTCTGAGGCTGCACACAAATACAGTAATGCAAATCGCTTAACCCTTTGTTACTCAGCAGCACTGGGACAAATGGCTCCTGGCGTCCTCTGCCCTCCGGCTCCCGGTCCCCCAGACGCGCTTCGTCTGTTTCTCACCTTTTCTTCCCACCCTGACTTCTTACATTTCCCATCCCCACCCGACTTTCTCCCATTCTCTCTAGACTGCAGCTGAGCCAGTGCACCCCGCAGGTGATGGAAGGACCAGGGCTTTGCCAGGGCTTTGGGCTCAGGGGGGATGGCATTGGCTGGGGACACCGAGAGTGAGGAAGGGGCTGTGGGCGAGCAGCAGAGCGGGAGGCAGAGGCTGCGAGCTGAGCGCACAGGACTCTGGCCCCTGAAACTGCAACTCCTAATTCTTGGCCTCAGGGGTGGTTTCTGCACAGTGTACTGACAGGCATCCCAGGCGTCCGTCCTGGATGCCGAAAGGGAAGGTGAGGTGTGCAGTGAAGATGGAGACAGAAAAGCATGTCTCGAGCAGAGATTCTTCCCTCCAGCTGCATTTCTCAAGTGCTAACGATGCATGCCTACCTGGTGCAAGGTGCCAGGACACCAGAGAGAATGAGGCTGTGTCCCGCTCTCTGGAGCTCACAGTCCTATACACCCTGATGTGACAAGGCCTTCCTCGAGCTGACCCTCCCATTAGGAACTGTCCCCTGCAACTGCCCCCTTGCTTATTCTCCTGTAGCGCAGCTAGCCTCCATCCACGCCAAACGCCCAGGGGGCCCCTCCAAGGGGCCTTTGCGTTATTTGCTGTTGCTTTTTTAAAGCGAATCCAAGAAAGTGTGTGGTTCCCTCCCTCACATCCTTCAAGTCTTTGCTCAAATGCCCTCTTCTCAGCCAAGCCTTTCCTAACCACTTGATTTAGCACTGCAGCTAACTTACATGACACCCCTGCCCTGCTCCTCTGCTTTATTTTTCCTTATAGCACTTAACCACTTTCAAATATGTCGTGTAATTTTCTTCTTTATTTGTTTATTGTATGCCTTCCCCTCTAGCCTGGCAATTCTTTGAGGTAAGAACTTTTGTTCACTGATGTATCCTGGATGACTAGATTATTGCTTCTACATATTAGGTGCTCAGTAAATATTTGTTGAGTGTTTAAATGTTATAACAGAGGAACATGCTGTGAGCCATAGAGACCTGGGTGAAACAGTGATATATTAGCTTATAGGGGCTGGGGGAGGGGATTGTGAGTCCCAAAGTTATCAATTTAGGGATCAATCTCTCTGTCAGAGAACTTGGAAGCCATAAGGGAATTAAGGACATTTCCTTTTTGCCATCACTTAGCATTATGCCATTGCCTCCAAGAAAAATTTATTTTTCCCTGAAAATAGTTGTTTATTTGTGGTAGGCTGCATAATGGTCCCCAAAGGTGTTCATGTACTAATCCCAGATGTGATCTTTTTTAAAGTTTTCTTTGATGTGGACCATTTTTTAAAAGTCTTTATTTAATGTGTTACAATATTGCTTCTGTTTTATGTTTTGGTTTTTTGGCCATGAGGCATGTGGGATCTTAGCTCCCTGACCAGGGATCAACCCACACCCCCTGCATTGGAAGGCAAAGTCTTAACCACTGGACCTCCAGGGAAGCCCCCCACAGATGTGGTTAAGTTGGGGATCTTAAGATGGGGAAGTTATCTTGGCTTATCTGGGTGGTCGAATGTAATCACAGGTGTTCTTGTAAGAGGGAGACAGGAGGACCAGAGAAGAGAAGTGACCATGGAAGCAGAGGATGGAGCTATGATGGGCCACAAGCCAAGGAATGCAGAAAGCTTCTAGAAGCTGGAAAAAGCAAAGAAAAAGAACATCCTCTAGAGCTGCCAGAAGGAATGCAGGCCCACTGACACCTGGATTTTGGTCCAGTGAAACCGATTTTGGACTTCTGACCTCCAGAACTATAATATAATAAATTCATGTTATTTTAAGCCATGAAGTTTGTGGCAATTTTTTACAGTGACAATAGGAAAGTAATACAGTATCCTTTTTATAACTCGAGCATTTGTTTCCCTCAATCCTAACCTTGTTTTGGGCTTTTGCTCCGCTGACATCACTCCTAAAGGTGGGCACCACTCATGCATCTTCTCCATCTTTGCACATGACTGTCTCAAAGTGGACTTAATTTGGTAATTCTTTGTCCAATTCCTAAGTGTTTTGCATTTTTTTTTTAAATGGAGCTTTCCCCATCTCTTCCTTGTTGAGATCATTTGAGTTTGCACAATCCACATTTTTTCCTATATATTTATTTATAAGTCCTTCCCAACCACCTTGAGGTGCTCTCAGCAGTTCCCACAGGGCCAGCTTTGGTCTCTAGTGTAGGCTGGCCCTTCTGTCTTGAAATATTCCTGCTGTAATGGAACAAACCTTTGGCCCGTTTCCTGGCTGTGCCAGTCCAGTTCCACTACTACATGAGGGGAGGAGAGGGTGGGAGCTAAAATTCTGGCTGTGCATCTGGGGGCTCCCCCACCTCAGCACCTTTCTCCTCCTCTATCTTTCTGTTGCTATCTTCAAGCACTTCTGGATGAAACACTCTTGGTCAAAGACATTGCCCAAAGAATAGGACAGAGGAATGTTCCTTAAATGATCTCCTTCAGATTTTTCATGAAAATAATTAACTGAAAACTAGCACTTGAATGGTCATTTATTTGTTCATCTAATGTGCATTTGTTGAATACTTACCATGTACCAATGTTCTGTGATTCCCAAGAGGAAATAGGAAAAACTAGGTGCAAAAACACTCCCAAATTATGTGCAGATGGGGTTCTTACGGTACTCCTATAATATTTACAGACCTGAGTGTAATCATTGTGAAAATGTCAGTAGAGCTCAGATGATGAACTTGCTTTGTTCTTTGGAAAAAGTTGGTTGTCAATCCTTTTTCTTTTCAGTTTTTATCTCCCAGAAGGCTGGGCTAATCTTATTGCAGATGGAGTAGGAGACTGAAAGAACAAGAAATATGGTACTCTTTACAATAGCCAAGACATGGAAGCAACCTAAATGTTCTTCGACAGATGAGTGTATAAAGAAGATGTGGTATGAATGTATGTATGTGTGTGTGTGTCTGTGTGTATACACACACACACAGACACACACACACACACACTATGGACTATTACTCAGCCATAAAAAGGAATGAAATAATGCCTTTTGCAGCAACGTGAATGGACCTAGAGTTTATCGTACTAAGTGAAGTAAGTCAGAGAATGACAAATATTGTATGATATCACTTATATGTAGAATCTAAAACATGTGATACGAGACTCCCCTGGTGGTCCAGTGGTTAGGACTCTGTGCTCTCACTGCCAAGGGCCTGTTTTGATCCCTTGTTGGGGAACCAAGATCCCACCTGCTGTGCTGTGGCCAAAAAAAAAAAATACAAATGAACTTATTTACAAAACAGAAATAGACTCACAGACATAGAAAATAAACTTCTGGTTACCAAAGGGAAAGGGAGGGGGAGGGATAAATTAGGAATTTGGGATTAACAGATATACACTGCTATATATAAAATAAACAACAAGGACCTCTATGTAGCACAGGAAACTATATTCAGTATCTTGTGATAACCTATAATGGAAAATAACCTGAAAAAGAATATATATATATATATATATATATATATATATATATGTATAACTGAATCAGTTTGTTATACACCTGAAACATTGTAAATCAACTCTACTTCAATAAGCAAAACAAAACAAAAAAAGAAATATGACACTAAACTAGAAATGGATTCTGCTACTTTAAGAGCTGAGACCTGGGGGTTGGAAATTTGTCACTATACTTTTGATCTGTGCTATCAAATACTGATCACTTGAAATGTGTCTAGTTCACGTGAACACTGGATTTTTAATTCCGTTAAATTTACTTAAGTTAAATTTTAAAATGCTTCAGTTATTGAAGAGGTTTTAAATAGATGTAGAACAAGTTTGGCACAAAATCTACTTTCTCAATTGTAAATCTCATGAAATCTAAATATAGATAAAGTATTTCTGATGAAAATTTAGCACCGAAATTGAGACATACCAGATTTTGAAGCTTTAGGATGAGTAAACATTTTTAAATATTTCAATCATAATTTTATATTAATTAAATATGAAATGATAATATTTTGGAAATATTGAGTTAAAGTAAAATACCAGTATTAGTTTCATCTGCTTCTTTTTACTTTTTTTTTTTCTGACTACTAGAAATTTAGAATTACATATGTGAGCCACATTGTGTTTCTATCAGCCAGCACTCTTTTGTTTATCTTTTTATTTAAAAAATTAAAAAAAAAATTTTGGCCTTACCCCGTGGTATGCAGGATCTTCACTGACCAGGGATCAAACCCGCGCCCGCTGTAGTAGAAGCACAGAGTCTTAACCACTGGACCACCAGGGAAGCCCCAAAAGCACTATCTTGAATGATCAGCGTTATCCTTCCTAAACACATCTTGAGAAATACTGGAAATATCTGATCAGCCCCCATGATATTGTCTTCTAACTTTTTAACAGAGTTAAGAGTGTAACGATTTTGGAAAATATATTTGAATCTTTGCGGGTGTTTCCATGTGCGTTCCATGCTGGAGGGTAGACTAAAGAGCAAAGACCCATTTTAGCTATACATGCTTACAGAATGTGAAACAGAGAATGGAAAAAACTCAATAATCAAGAGTACCCCCCCCAAAACAGGCAAACAAGCACTCACAAAAGCACCCGGATAAACACTAGGCTCCTAATTGGCTTTGAATTAAATTGGCATCTTTCTAATTGGCATCTTCCATAAGCTTCCAGTTGATACATAGAGAGGGTGAGACTGTCTCCTATTCTGAGAAGTTGAGGCCATTTGACATGTTTCTTCATTTCCCCTCAAGACTCATTTGGCACCTTTAACCACCACTTCTGTTCTTCGGTTTTCTCAGAAAAGATGTCCCTCCTCATTTATGATTTATATTAATTTATGTTCTTGGGACTTCTCTCTTCTGCCTAAAAATAGCAACAATAACTCAGGTGTTGTTGTAGTTGTCACCATCATCCTTTTACTAATGATGTGTCGCCCCGTCTACTTACACACACAGACACACATACACACACACACGCACACACACATACACACACGTGCGCCCTATGGTAGTATGGTGCAATCTTCATATTTATTGGGGTGTCCTCACAAAAGCCACACACAGTCACTACGGGGTTTTAGCCCGATGCTTTGGGCATAGTGGATACACGTAGTCATAGAATAAATTAACAAGTCTAATAGAAACATCCTTGTTATTTGAAGTGATCAGAAACTGTTTAATAAGAGCTAATATTTATTATGTATAGCCTGTGTGCCAATTTTCGTGCCTTGTTAATCTTTTTATTATTAACCATAACAGCAATACAATTATAACCATAATAATATCTAACATTTATTGATCATTCACTGTGTGCCAGGACTCTTCATCTCATCGTCATACAAATCCTAGGAGGAAGGTCCTGTCATTAGCCCACCCCACCCCAACTTAGAGCCTCCTATTCAGCCCGCTCTTCTCGAATATTGTACAAAGTGTTAACCCAGGCCTGTTAACTGGCAGTGCCCATGTGACCTTAGTTTTGTGGTAGACACAGAGTGCCTGTGACACACCAGAACCTCAAGGCCACATTGGGGGCAGCGTGCAGGTGAATTGCTACCTTGGTAACACAGAAACTAAACTGAGGCCCTGGACAGGTAAGGACTGTGGGCTCAGCAAAGTAAACTCAAAATCACTGAGAGGGACCTCCATAAGCTGGGGCACGGAGGACACACTTGAGGAACTGCTTCTGCTGCAAGTGAGCTCATACCCCCAAATTCTGAAGCAAGAGAGTAAAAGTACCACCATAAGAGAACATTCTCAGATTAGAAAAACAAACAAGGGCTTCCCTGGTGGTACAGTGGTTATGAACCTGCCTGCCAATGCAGGGGACACGGCTTCAAGCCCTGGTTTGGGAAGACCCTACATGCCGCAGAGCAACTAAGCCCATGCGCTACAACTATTGAGCCTGCGCTCTAGAGCCCACAAGCCACAACTACTGAGCCCGCGTGCCACAACTACTGAAGCCCACATGCACACACGTGAAAGAAAGAGAGAGAAAAGAGAAAAAACAATATTAGAAATAGAAAAGGTGAAATAATTCAGATATAGGAATTTCAAAAAAACACAAGAATAATAGGAATATCTCTAAGCCCTAACTTTAAAGACTTAGGAAAGGAAAGCTTACTAAAGGAAAGCTGTGTGACTCTGACCCACTCTGTCTCTCTCTCCACATACTCTTCAACAACTTGCTGTTTCCCTACTCTTCCTCCCAGCCCAGAATGTCCTCATTTTCATCTCAGCTTTACATCCATGTCCATGAAATTGTTGGAGGGAACAAGACATGTGAGTAGGGTGGTCAGATGTAGCAAATGAAAATACAGGATGGCCAGTTAAATTTGAATTTCAGATAGACAAGAAATCACTTTTTCATTTTATGTGTGTCCTAAATATGCAGTGTGGGACATATTTAGTACTGAAAAATGATTCACTATCTGAAATTCAAATTTAACTGGTCATCCTGTTTTCTTCCCTGGCAACCCTACATATTTAGGATCTATTGAGTTTGATAACTGGAAGGGTTACCAGATTTAGCAAATAAAAGTACAGGACACCCAAATATGTGATATTTTGGTCTTACTTATACTAAAAAATTATCTGAAATTCAAAATTAACTAGACATCCTGAATTTTATATGGCAACTCTAATTCCTGAGGAGAAGTTTCACTGGGTGGGAGTAGCCTAACCATGGCAGATCCTGGGGTAGGAATTAATGTTTCTGTCTGAGGTCCTGCTAATGCCTCTTGGAGAAGCCCTTCAAGAAACCCAAGGAGGCCCTGGAGTGGGATGGTTTCTACTTGGAGTTCTGGTAAGGGGATCTGGCTTGCTTCTTGATTTATAGAGGGCCTGGGGCTTCCATAGCACTTGGACAACTTTGTTGAAGAGTGAATATTCAAATCCAAATCAGATCTACTTTGGTTCCTTCCGAGTAGAATGCCTCTCTGTCCAAAATGCACTCTGATCTTGATTTATTAAGTGGAGCCCAACCATTGCATCATAAAGAAGATCTACAGCTCAGAGTTTCTGAACCAAATAGTATTGTTAACAAGAGTGGGGAAGAGTTTGATAGTTTCTGGCCTTACATTTAGGTCTTTAATCCATTTTGAGCTTATTTTTGTGTATGGTGTTAGGGAGTGTTCTAATCTCATACTTTTACATGTACCTGTCCAGTTTTCCCAGCACCACTTATTGAAGAGGCTGTCCTTTCTCCACTGTACATTCCTGCCTCCTTTATCAAAGATAAGGTGACCATATGTGCGTGGGCTTATCTCTGGGCTTTCTATCCTGTTCCATTGATCTATATTTCTATTTTCGTGCCAGTACCATACTGTCTTGATTACTGTAGCTTTGTTGTATAGTCTGAAGTCAGGGAGCCTGATTCCTCCAGCTCTGCTTTTTGTTCTCAAGATTGAATGGATAAAGAAGATGTGGCACATATATATACAATGGAATATTACTCAGCCATAAAAAGAAACGAAATTGAGTTATTTGTAGTGAGGTGGATGGACCTAGAGTCTGTCATACAGAGTGAGGTAAGTCAGAAAGAGAAAGACAAATACCGTATGCTAACACATATATATGGAATCTAAGAAAAAAAAATGTCATGAAGAACCTAGGGGTAAGACCGGAATAAAGACACAGACCTACTAGAGAATGGACTTGAGGATATGGGGAGGGGGAAGGGTAAGCTGTGACAAAGTGAGAGAGTGGCATGGACATATGTACACTACCAAACGTAAAATAGATAGCTAGTGGGAAGCAGCCGCATAGCATAGGGAGATCAGCTTGGTGCTTTGTGACCACCTAGACGGGTGGGATAGGGAGGGTGGGAGGGAGATGCAAGAAGGAAGAGATATGGGAACATATGTATATGTATAACTGATTCACTTTGTTATAAAGCAGAAACTAACACACCATTGTAAAGCAATTGTACTCCAATAAAGATGAAAAAAAAAGAGTGGGGAAGAGAGGGAGGAAACAGCTTATCTCTTTGACACCTTTCTCCAGTTGTTCATTAATCATTTTGGGTTGTTAAAGGTTGTCAGAAAAAGGTAAAAACGTGTGTGTTGGGGAGTGGGGGTGCGGGGCAGACCCGGGCTCTACATTGCCTTCAGCCATTTACCTTCTGGCTTAATTCCCTTTTATAAACTTTGTTTTCCCTCCCTGACACTACTCTCTTACAAAATACTTTTAAAAGAACATTAACAGGAGGAGGATCAAGGATCTTGTTTTCTTTTCATTCTTTTTGATTTATGTTCCTTTGTCTTGAAAGCTCCTGTAATCTCCCACATCTTCAGAGCCAGTTCCCTGCTGACAGGGTAAAGGCAGCAAAAACTCCCCCGGCTTTGAGATAAACCATCCCAAGCTGGATCATTAGCTACACAAACTTTCTCCCTTGAGCCTTCTCTGAAATGTTTGGAACTCTAGAACTTCTGCCCTGAAAATGAGGAAAAGCAAACATTACAGGCCCTGTCTTTAGAAGCATGTAACCAGAGCTTTTTATTAACTCTGGTGGGAGTAAAACCTTGAACCGAATTGGTGTGGTAACTTCTTTATTGCAGCTGACGTTTATTGAGGGGCTACTATATGCCCCGGGGCTGAGGCTGTAGGGGAGGCAAAGATAAATGCCAGGAGGCTGTGCCTACAGGAGCTTGCTTATAAAATAGCTGGGGGCAAATATAACTAGTCTTCTAAGACCCCCCTCTACATGGGGTCAGATAACCCTGCTTAACACTCTTCCAGCAGCCTGTCTCTTCTTAATACTGCACATTAAAAATTATATTCATATTGGGCTGGCCAAAAAGTTCGCTCGGGTTTTTTGTAAGATGTTACAAACACCTGAACGAACTTTTTGGCCAACCCAATACACTTACTCCTGTAATGATTAGTGTCTTGCTCTGTCACTGGTTTATAAGCTCTGTGAGCTCCAGGAGGGGAAGGGCTCGGTCTACTTTGAAGATATTCAGAAAAAGGCACCGTAGTCTTTACACACCGTAAAGCTATGTGGACTCAACTCACGGGAAGGACCTTCAGGATGCTTGCTCAGAGGGTGTTCTTCCCAATGAAAGGGAGACACACTGCCACCGCCTGGCTCTGACCAGGGGATGTCAGACTCAGCCCAGACCTGAGGATCTGTCTTTAGACCTGGCAGCATCCCCACCTTCACTGACCTCAGCTTCAGGGGAATTAGCACCAAACCCCAAATCATTAGCATTGCAATCAGAAGGCTCCCTGTAGCCCTCTGTGAGAGGCTGGGACCTCCTCCTAAAGGACTGATCCCAGTTATTGCCCGCAGATCCGAGGGTCAGTGACAATGTGTATCTTGGAGAAAACCTGGGCTAAGCAATGGGGACTGGAGGAGATTCCCGGTGCAGTTAGGTGATCATCTAATTGACTGTCCAAAACGGAGAAATTTTGAGAATGAAAAGGGGCCCTATTATTAATTACTCTTGAAAACTAGGCATCAGCAAGGATTGTCTCAGGCAAACTAGTCTGAATGGACGCTGTAAGTATAGTGGTTAACAGTGCAAACTCTGGAGCCAGACAGCCTGAATCCAATTCAAACTCTGCCACTCATTAACTGTGTGACCTTGGGATGTTACTTAACCTCTCTGTACTTTAGCTTCCTCAGCTGTTAAATTGAATATGAAAACAGTACCATCTCAAACAGTTGTGCTTAAGATTCAATGAGTAAAAAAAATGCTAGTAAAGTGCCTGGTGCAGAGCAAATGCTACATAATAGTTTGCTATTGTTTTTATTAAAGAATGGAAGGAGAATAGAAGCATGCATTTTTTTCAAAGTTCCATATGGGACAGGCACTCAGCTTAGTGATATATGTACATTTTGTTTTATAATCTTCAAAATAACACTACATTGTTGGGATTTTTCACCCCATTTTAGAGATGGGGAAACTGAGGTTCTAATAGGCTAAGTAGCTTGGTTAGTCTGTGATCTGAGCACTGTTGTTATACCTCAAAGCCCAGGTTCAGTCTATTATTACCATTTTGCACCGGCAGAGTGAGCTTTTCCCTTCCCTGGCCCTGGCTTAGCACACCCAAATATCTCATAGGTTCCTCCTAGATTGAATAGCTTCTCAGGCCTCCAAGGCTGCCTATGCTCTTCCCTCTGCCTGGAAAGCCCCCCGTCCACTTATTTAGCCATGTCGCTTCCACTTTACTTCTAATTCTAGCTCAAGCATCACCTCCTCTGAAAATCCTTCCAAGACCACCCACCCTCTTCTTCAGTCTGGATTATGTTTTTCTCCATGGTGCTACTTGAGGGTCACCCCCCCCCCCCGCCGCCAATAAGAGTTCTTAGTTCACTCTACATAATTATCTACCAATTGTTTGTCTCCCTTACTGGCCTGTAACCTTTCTGTATCTATTCCCCTACTCTAAATATAGCACCTGGGATAGCAGGTGCTCAATAAACATGTGTGGATTAGATGGAATTGTGGGTGAGCTGTGGAGAAATGTTCAGAAAGAGGTACCTGTTGGGAAGGGATAGAGTCTGGAGATGTTGAACGTTGTGTTGTGTTTCAGACTTCAGGTTGTTGCAACATGAACACACGGGAGAGATTTGAATAAGTGACGTGATGAACATGGGGTTTTCAGTCCTGGATGTTCTGCTGGGTGGATTGGAAGGAAGGAGAGTAGGGGCCATAAGGACAGTGAGGAGGTTTCTGAGATAATCCAGGTTTCAGCTGATGAGGCTGGCAAGGGGAAGGGACAAGAAGATTCAGGCAGAGAAATGGGCTCAAGAGAAAACTGACGAGTCAAGAGAAGACTTAAAGTGTCCCTTGCTTTTGATCAAGCTGGGATTAGAATGCAACAGCCAAGGTAAGACTGGAAATAAAAGTTGGAGACCAGGCTCAGGGCACACTGGATTCTCTGGGTTGCCTGGAACCTCGCTTTTACCATGCAGGTAGGAGTCAGAACCAGGCGAGCTACGAGAGGTGAGCCTCCATGGCAAACCCACCTTCTATTTCCAGGTCTGACCCTTAGAAACAAGACATAGACATCAGTCCTAGAAAGACCTGAAAATAAAGGAAATTTTTCAATCAGGTAATAAGCTTTTACATTTTTCCTTCTAGGACATGAACCAGTCACAGGGTTTCTCTTATCTGTGAGAAAGGTTTGGGCCACATTGGCTAAAGTTTAGTACATTGTGCTGATGAATTGGGAACTCAGTAGAAACAGATTCTGAAATGTTGAAAGAAACAACACATATTTGTTAATTGGTGGGTATGTAGTAACTTTTAGCAAGAATTTGCCTTTATTTTCTTTTGTATCCTTTCCAAATTAATACATATTTATTGCAGAAAACTTGAAAAAGGCAATCACAATGAAGATTAAATTACCAGTAATTCAAACACCCAGCAATGATCATAATCAACGTTAACATGTTGGTGTATGTACTTTACAACATGGGGAGAATTCTCATAGCCAGTCATTGTGCAGCCTTCAAATGGTTGATGTGATTCCGGCAGTAGAGCTTGGGAAAATGCATTCTGAAGGCAGAAGGGAAATTCCACTGCGGGTGAAAAGAAGGGGAATTTTTTTAACAAGATGGTTGCTAGTAAGGTTTAAGTGATTGTTATTTGGTGATTGCCAGATGTGTCCCTAAACACTTTATACTCAGAAAATATTCCACGTTTTATGTATACGTGTATATTTATACAGGTAGTGTCATACTACAAGAAAGGTTTGGTAGATCTTCAGTATTTTTTCCCTGATTAAATGGGGTTTTCCATGTCTGGTGACTGAGGACACTGGAAACAAGGACTTTAATTCATCTCTTCCACAACACCTGACACATGGTTATTTGTGAACTGAAAGGACATACATTCCTATCATCCAAAATACTTCCATGTGCTCTAAGGTGGAAAGGCTACCTTGTTGTATTAGTCTAACCACTACTAGTCTAACTATTAGTCTAACCAATGGGCCACTATTAGTCTAACCAATGTATGTAATAGTTATCTATAGCTGCGTAACAAATTACCCGGAAATTTAGAGGCTTAGAAGAACAAACATTTATCATCTCATAGTTTCTGTGGGGCAGGAATCTGGGAGCAGCTTAGCTGGGTTGCTCCAACTCAGGGTCCCTTGTGAGGTTGTAGTGAGGTTATTATCCAAGGCAGATGTTTGTCCCCCAGGGGATTCTGATGCACACTGCAGATTGATGACCATTGTCCTAATCTAGTGTTCTTTTCTCAGCACTGTGGTGCTCCATCTTAACTACCCTCTTATAAATATTTTTGTTCAGAATTCATTGAGAGATTCCTAGATATCTTCCCAACTTGGTCTCCACTTCCATGCCACCTCTGATGGATGGATGAATGCCTGGACTGTTTTGTTTAGTAGAAACAGTACCATGATTGATTAGCAAGGTCTGTCACTGCAGGGGAGGCACGGTGCAGCCATTAGCATCGGCCCTATCTGATGCTGATCCCTAGCCTCTGGCTCTCTGGAATAATTCAGGAATAATAATTAAAATAATCATGCACTTCTCATTTTCTTTATGACGGTGTTATGAAGGGAGATGTGTCAATTGTCCTTCATTTGTACTATTTTATATCATGTTTGCAACCTTTGTAATTTTAAGAGACCTTATATTAACCACACATACTGACATGAGTAAAACAAAGCAAAACAAAACAACAGAAAGAACGTATTGTTTGTCTTTTACGACAAAGCTGCAAAAGGCTCCGTGTTGATGGAAGGTTCTATATTTTTCTTTGGCAACTAGACCTGGAGGGCCCGGGCTAGAATTTATTCCCTGCTCAGGACGCTCCCCCAGGGCCCTACTCCACACCCACAGAGGGCTCTGTGGTTACTTTTCATAAGCTGCCATAATTTTCAAAGCCCAAAGGGCTCATAATCAGATTTGGGAAAGCTGCTCTATTTGTAAGGGGCTGAGACTGGCTTTCACGAGGTTGTTCCCTGAAGGGACCGATGAGTGACAGCAAAGACATCCTTTTTTTTCCCCACTTGGGGATAATCCTTTGTTTAGCAGGTCTTTATTGTTGCGGAGGAAGTTTACTTAGCTTCTGATCCCACTGGACTGATTCAGCAACTACGCCAACACCCCCGCCCCACGCAACACCTCAGCACAGACGGAGCGGACTCCTGGGAAGGGGTGTGAGGCCAGGGCCGGCCTTCTTGGTGCACACTTAGGTTTTTAGGCAGATCTTTTTTTCTTCAGGCTAATGGATTGTGGTCCTTCCACCTACAACCTCAGTATCACACAAACAGAAACTGTTTTCGTCGGGGGTTGCAGCAAAATGCCTCTTCCTGCAAGGGTAATCCTTGTCCTCCAGGGAAAGAGCTCCACCTGCATGGTTGCATTCTTACTGCCGCCTCTCTGCCTCAAGAAATGCCCACACATCACATCTAATGGAGATTCCAAATCCCACTCAGCTCCTTAATATTGATCAAATGAGTCTTCAACACGGCTTCTCTTCCTAATTCCTTTGCTTTTCACAGTGTGCCCTTACATAAGCTTCTTCTTCTTCTTTTTTTTTTTTTTTGCGGTACGCTGGCCTCTCACTGTTGTGGCCTCTCCCGCTGCGGAGCGCAGGCTCCAGACGCGCAGGCTCAACGGCCATGGCTCACGGGCCCAGCCACTCCGCGGCATGTGGGATCTTCCTGGACCGGGGCACGAACCCGTGTCCCCTGCATCGGCAGGCGGACTCTCAACCACTGCGTCACCAGGGAAGCCCCTTACATAAGCTTCTTCAAGGACATTTTTGACTTTGACTCACTGAATCCCATTGCTTAACTATCATTTTAGTTCTTGCTCTTAACCATTTCTTCCTCAGTTTCTAATGTTAGGTCCCTTGATTCTTGTCTTCACAAAAGAAGGCAATTCCACTGACCCAACATTAATATTTTATAAGGAAACTAATCGTATTAGTTATAGGTAACATTTATTGAGCATTTATACCATTCCTCATATTCTTCTAAGAGTTTTCCATGTAGTAACTCCTTTAATCTTTGCAACAGCCCCGCATGGTCAGTAGTATTATAAACTGCAATTTTCATAGGCGGATGCTAAGACTCACAGAGGTTAAGTGACTTGCCCAAGGTCACACAGAATGCTTCACTCTTCCAATCCTGCTTAGCAGTTTACCCTAAATTAACTTTGGCATGAAGGATCATACTTTTAGAAGGAGACTGTTTGGGGATAGTAGATCAATCTTTGGTTGTGAAAAGAAAGCTTTCGCATTGTGGTGTTTATTGCTCGGCTGGGCCATGTGGGTTTTGAATCCTTGAGCCTTGTTAAATAGGAAGCCCCAAACAGCTGAGTTAACTGGCCAGTGAAGAGTCACATATTTGCAAAAATGAAAACAACCTTCACTTCTACCTCATGTGGGTTTCATCAGCCAACTACAATTTCTTGTTTCACAGCTCAGGGACGCAAGTAACATTTTTCTTGATTAGTGTAGTTACTCCAAGTCCCCTCCCACCCCATCATTCTGCACAGAGACCCCTTTAACTGTGCAGTTCTGTGCAGTTGACTTCAAAGTTGCTACCAGTACTGGTGGTCTCTTTGCATCTGTCCCCGGTGCGTGCTTCTCTGACAGAGACAAATGTCTTAATAATTAAATTGATGGATTTTTCACAATTTTACCTAGGTTTTTAGAATCTTAGAGATTCGACTCACCAGTAAAATACAGGATTGATTTTTGTCTTAAACATATTTCTAGACTTGAAGATTGTTTAATTTCAATCTTGAGAGGACAAAATTAACCATATTCAAGTCGTTCCAGTAACTTTCTACAGGCAGTGACTGACGATTATTACTACATTAATCTGTGTTCAGTTCTTTCCTTTTGGCCTTGAAATCCAAGTGTCTCACAGAAAGGAGTATGACTCGCCTTCCCTTGGGGGCGGTACTTTGGCTGTCGTGGTCCCTCACTCACCTCGCAGTTGTTTGTGAGGTCACAGGCAGGACGGACTGAGCCTCTGGGAATGAACTGCCCATGTATTGTAATTCTAGATGAGCAAAGGCTGCTGCATACTTGATTATGTCATCATTCGACAGGTTTCTGACTACAGGAAGGAAGCCAGAGAGAACGAATAATAATTTCCTGTACAGGAGATGGTGGTGGATTTGGGGTGCAGTCAACAGCTGTGTGAACATCTGTAGTTATCCAGCAGCACTTTTCTGTGTAGTGCTTTATAAATATAATTAATTCTACTTCCAACGCATTTGACTGTATTGACGGAAGAGAACTACTAGATCCAAGGAATAAATTACTGAATGCAACTCACTGTGTTTGGTTAATTTTGGAATCAGAAATCTTGTCTCGAGAAGTACTTAATGAAGTACTTAGCAATTTACAAATCATCTTTTTTGGGGTCAGTGTCTTCAGTTTTATGGGAAGAAAATAGATAAACTTTTGAAAATTCTTGCTGAAGTTTGAGACAAATCTTATTCTGTGAATTCTCTAGGTGACCAAAACATTGAAGAAGTACACAATATTTTTCCTAAAGAGACTGTCCCATGGAAAGTAGGACAAGATTTACAGTCAATATCATGAGGGACTGAAACTTGAAGGCAGGAGCGATCAGCAAATCAACAAATTGTGTTTTGCTCTAACTTTTTCTTTTTCTCTTTAGAAAGTCCTCCTTGCTAAGTTGTTGTAAGTAAAATATGCTCCCATACGGAACAGAAAAAAAATTATCTTCATCTGGGCAGTTTTCTTTCATCCCTGTTTCCAGAATGAGCAAACCTTGTTTGAACCCTCTATCGCAAAGGTTTTATGTTGTAATTTCTTGACCTAGTAAGAGGTTATAAATGTGTGATTTGAATTCTGTATCCAGAGCTGTGCAAATATTTGAAGTTTGGTTTTAGCTTTCGTCGGGCATAACGTTGCCGTGTGGCTTCTCCTAGCACGTGTCTTTCCTTTCTCCCAATACACAAATGCTTGCTTTTCAATTAGAACTTGATTTATCTCCAGAAAGTTACCAAAATAAACTCACTATTAGTGAACTCATAGGAAAATATTGCCCAGGTGCTCTAGTAAGCAGGGTCATGACCTTTAGCTTTCTATCCTACTTATCCTCTCTACAATCCTCAAGAAAGACTTCTCTTGCCTTTAAGTGTCCTTAGGAATTTGAACAGATTGAAACTGCCTGAAGCCATGGGGTTTACTGAAGGGCTTTAAAAAATTGACATTTCAAAGAGCAGGGGAGGGAGCTGAGGAGGGAGACCTCCTTCAAAATGGCTCCACAGTTTCTTGGTTAGCTATAAGCGCTAGATATTTATTTTAGGGCTACTGATGCTCAGGAGTTGGCTTGGCAGCCTACTGCAGATGCTACTAATTGTGTGTGTGTGTGTGTGTGTGTGTGTGTGAGAGAGAGAGAGAGAGATACAATCCTATCAGTTAAAAACATTTTATATATACAAAAGCATGCACCTCTGTATAGGCATTGCATGTATTTATAATTTATATTCATCCCCTATGATACTAATATATGATGTACATTAAAACACATATAGAACTAGAAAATTTAAAAGGATGACATGAAGAATATAATTGAATAGGAGTGCTATATATTTTCACTATATGCCATTGGGCATCCCTGGGGTAGGCTTTCTCTACTTTGGAGTCCACGGCTTTGGAGAACACAGCAAAATATGCAGCCCTTGAATAAGGTGGAGCGTAGGCAGGACCCTTGCGTGTGGAGTGAAGGGCGCATTGAACTGGGAGCTGGTACACGAGGGTTTTGATCTGTTTTTCTAAGTAGCTCAGAGCTGCCACTTGAGTTCCTTTGTATTTCATTTTGTCAAATGAACATGAAAGAGGTTGAAGTTACTTAATGCACTCTGAGCTTCTGGCACCTGGGAAATATGATTGAGGTCTGGGAAAGCTACTGTAGAGGAAATATTGGAAATTGGTGGGATTCAGACAGTCAGAAGGGAGGAGAGGATTCCTCCCTGGGGGTGGAAGAAGCTCTAGCAAAAGGCTGACTCAAGGATGAAGGTGGCAGGGCCAGGAAACCATGAAGCAGAAAAGTTAGAGGCTGGTGGGAAATGTTTTGCAGTAAGCAAGGAATGATGGGACATATTTTGAAGGCCTCAGAGGGAAGCAGAGAAGTTTAGCTTGATGCTAGAGATGAAAGTAAGTCACTTGAGTAACAGGATAATTGTAATTTTTTTTCTTTTGGAACGTTCATGTGGCAGTGGTATGTAGGATGAATTGAAAGGGGAAAATAAGTCTGGAAGTAACATTGTGGCCTGGAAGGCTGGTACACTTGTTCACTTATTCATTTCGTCATTCAAGCTTTCAGTCACTGAACATATGATGGTGGCGTGTTTAATGTATGTCAGGGTAACAAGTAAGAACAAAAGAGTTATGATCTTTGACCTCATGGAGCTTTTAGAATCTACTGAGGGAATACAAGTTAAACAAAAACTGGTATTAATTTTTTTTTTTTGGCATCATGTGGGATCCCAGTTCCCTGACCAGGGATCGAACCCGCACCCCCTGCAGTGGAAGCATCTAGTCTTAAGCGCTGGACCACCAGGGAAGTCCCCTGATATTAATATTTAATTAAAAACTGTGTTAAACATGATAAAAATGAAAAGGTTGCTTATCAGGACGAGAATAAATTTGTTACAGTTCATGGGAAGGAAGACAAACAGTACATTTAACAGAGATAGAAAAGGAATAATAACATGGTTTGGAGACAGAATAAGAAGAAAGACTGATGTATTGGAAAGGTGAAAGATGACCCCGAGGTATCTATCCTGGAGAAAACTGTTCTGTCACACTCCTCACATCCTGGATTTCGATGATTGTATCCCATGGTGTCATCTGCCATGCTCTTCTAGCCCCTGTATTAGCTGTGAACCGTCAGTTTAATATGGAGGCTTGATTAGATTCAGGTTCCATATTTGCAGCTAGGATACATCTTAGGTAGGGCTGTCTCCTTCCCATCTCCTCACCTCGGAAGGTCACTACTCTTTGATGGCCTTTCTTTTTGGTGATGTTAATGTTGATCAGTGGCCTTCGGTGTTGTCAGCTTGGTTTCTTATTGATCTTTCACCTAAAGATTTTACCAACAACTAATAATCATTAAGAGCTGTCAAATGGTGATTTTCTAATTCTCTGATTCCTTGTGTGTTTATTGCCCTCATCAGCTATTTGGCTGTTCTGAAAAAAAGATTGAAGAAGAAGGGTAGAATGAACGCTTGATCAGTTTTTTAATTTACCAGTTTTCAGAATAATGAGTTAGTTCCCTAGTTTCCTCTAGAAGTGACCAATGTTTACTGTTTATTATTTCTAGTGTCATGTTGGATTTTTCTGAGTTTTTAACATAACTGGTATGTTTCAATCCATTGCAGTTGTATGGGAGGAGAAATTTTTCCTTCTACCCTCTTAGGTTCAGTCCCTGAGCGCTGTGAATTAAACAGATCAAAGACAGATTAATGGAAGAAAATGTTTATAATGTATGCCCATGGGGACCTCAAAGAAAAGGTAGTGAAGGTGCAAAGAGGAAGGTAAACCTCTACACTTATAATTGTTCTAACAAAGGGCAATAAATTTGTGGGGAAGTGACGAGACAAAGGAAAAGGGGCTTGGCTTGCTAGGGGTGGTAAATTGTGGAAAGTTAAATATATGAGAAAAATTAATGGAAGATAAGGGTCATTTTAGAAAGACTTGTTTGTGCAGTCTCCTCTTGGTACCATATCCAGCTCCAGTGATAAATGTTGTTTTTTTCTTCCTGATGTTAGAGAAAGGAACACCTTCACAAAGGGAAACTCCTGTCCTCCCTTTAGACAGATGAAGGAGAGCAAAGAGCTGTTTCTGTATTTGCTGTTTCTCAATTGCCTTCAGCTCAAAATAATTCTTATGTTAAAGTGGCATATTTTGGGGTGGCATATACTGATCCCCTTTACACCACGACTCTTTTCGATGCTCAAATTATTTTATCTTTGGCCAGTAGGAGCCACTTCAAGTTGGTTCTTGTCTCCTTTGAAACAACCCAGTAGTCTTAATAGCTCGCTGGATCTCTGGTTTGACAGAGGTTCTAGGCTCCTCTCATACTTTCCTTCCGTCAGACCCAGGATGAGTCATTTCTCCAAGGACCACTGGTTGCTATTAGGGGGAAATGGCATTTGGAAACCGAAATCTGGGCACAGCAAATATATGTAACTGAACGTGATTCTGTCATTTGGACAACTTGGTTAGATCAGGGCAAACAAAAAAATCTTCAAAGAAATCTTGTATATATAATCTTATAAACCAAATAGTACTTTGGCACCTTGAAACTTCCTCATAGACCATCAATAAAGCTACTGCAATATGACTGTAAACGTTTTTATAAAGCACACATAAGACTGTCTTATTAATTTGTGACCACCCTGTGCATGTTGGGAAACCTCTCATGTGTAGCAGTGATGAACATCTTTCTACAAGAAAATCTTTATTAAAACTTATGAGCCCTGCTATTGTCTGAATGTTTGTGTCCACCTCCTCCCACCCCTAAAATTCATATGTTGAAAACCTAATGCCCAATGTGATGGTATTGGGAGGTGGGGTCTTTGGGAGGTGATTAGGTCATGAGGGTGGAGCCCTTATCAGTGCCTTTATGAGAGAGACCCCAGAGAGCTAGCTCACCCCTTCCACCACGTGAGGAAAGAGTGATAAGTTAGCAGTCTGCAATCCCGAAGAGGACTCCCACCAGAACCTGACCATGCTGGTACCCTGATCTTGGACTTCTGGCCTCCAGAACTGTGAGAAATAACTTTCTGTTTATAAGCCACCCAGCTTGTGGTATTCTGCTATAGCAGCCCAAACAGACTTAAGCCAAGCCCTAAATGGCCTCATGTGCTGGTGTAGATTATGAGATAATACACAAAACGTTTGGCCTGATGGAGAGTAGGAATTATGGATTAGTGATCTTTTTTCATGTTTTCAAAATATTCCTTAATGATGTTATAATGCTTTTATTTTTCAATAAAAAACCCGTACAATTGTAGAAACTCAAAGAACAGAAAACTCCCAAGTGTTAGAAGAATGAGAGCTGTTGATTCCATTAAGAACAGTGTTATCTCATGCCAAGAAAGGCAAATACCACTAGAGATTTTTTAGAGGGATTTGACCCTATGCAGTTTTGGTGCTGGATAACTGGTCTTGTGTCTGGTCTTGGAGAAGCTGGAAGCAAAGAAGATGAACGAGGGGCCATGAATAGGAGCTACAAACCACGAGAATGAACTAGAACAATAATCAATTTCTTATCACTTCCAACTTCAATGATGGGGGTGATCTTGAGCAAAGCAGGCACCTGGCCCAGGAGCTGGAGAAGACAGAGGATAATCTGGGGATGGTGGACCAGTAGAGGCCTGGCTGCTGCCTGCTGTCAATGATGTGAGCTTCGGTAGAGCTTGGTATCCCTCAACTGACATTTTAAATGTAGTAATTATATGGCTGCTTCTTCACTTCCACCTTCCACAATTCAAAATGTCTTTCGTGGTCCACCTTTGTTGATTCTGCTTCATCTTTATCTTTACCACGTGGGTGTGATGTCACGTTTCTTTCTTGTTATTATTTCAATTAGACATTACAGCTGTATCTCTGTCTCCAGCAAGTATTAAATATTATTCCTTTATTATCTCATTACAACAAAGTTGTGTAATGAGGTCTTTCCTGTAGAGTCAACATTTTGTTATGAGTGGGAGAGACCCCGAAGTAGTAAATTATAGTTTTAGCAAAAACACACTTTTCCACCAGAGTGAAGATATGTGATTACAACAGTCCCTAGAATGAATAAAAACCCAAACAGAAAATGCCTGTGCCAAAGTACCAGAAAATGGATCTGCCTGTTGAGACGGTGAACTCAGCAGATGAAGTTTGTTGCTGAAGCTGAACGAGGTACAAGAAACGCATCATCTCATAAAGACTATTCAGATCTCAAACATTCTTTCAAGTTTTGTAGTTGAGTATAGCAACAATTAAGGTAATCTAATTAGGAACTTATAATACTCCTTAATTCACATCTCAGTGGTGGCTTTTGCAGAAGAAATCTGACTGCTCTCAAAGGAGGTTCCAAATCCATGGGAAGGCGACCTCTATTCATTGGTTCACTTCTAATTCTTAATCTCCTCTCTGGAAGTAATTTCCACACTGTTGAAAGTTGACTTCTGTCCTGCCCTAACTAGCTCTGTGATTGTACTCATAGGATCTGGAGCCCCACCTGCCACATCTTGAAATGACAGGGTTGGACGTGGATGATTCCTAATGCTTCTAATGGCTTTAACGATATGTGTGACTCTGACAGATTAAATGACCACTTTCCCGTAACCGTCAGGTTTCTCTCTTCATGCTGCCAGAAGACAAATTTATGGCCCCATGTGACATATAATTAGTACTAAGCTTATTTCTGGCTTCATTTAATACATACTTTTGTTTTCTTGTTATTCTTCCTCGTATCTAGTTCTATTTCATGATTTCATTGTACTTTGTCTTTGCAAACCATCTTAAATATACTTTGCAAAATGGCAGGGTATAAATGCAGAAACACTTATTTTTATTTCATGATATAGAAGCAGCAACACAGGATTATAATTAAGAAAATCACTTCCCAGCCATTGAATGTAAAAAAAGGATTTTCATTATCTGAGGACTTTAGTTAATTGAGTTGTGTGCTCTGTTGTGGGGAAGATGTTTCAATATGCGTACAAGCACAGACACATCAAAAAAGAGTGGTGTGTTCTGCTTTATCTGACCCCATTTTTGCATAGGGCCTTGGCTCTAGTTTGATTTCCCTGCTTTTTACAAACACGTCAAGCTCATTCCCAGCTTCAGATCTTTGCAGCTTGATCGTCTATTTCGGACTATCAACGCCTTCCTCCCTCCCTAAGTCTTGAGGAGAGACTTTCCATCCCTTACACACGCCTGGATTATCCGTCTTTCAAGGTGCATTTCAAACCTTACCTCTTTCCCAGTGCATGCTGTGTAAGTCTGCATCATAGAATTGAGTACTTCAGATTGTATCATCCACGCTTTTAAAAAAGTACAGTATTTAGTATTTTAAGGCTTGCACTAAGTTTGATGTGGCTTTACTTCTGGATATGCTATAATTTCTATGCAAAGAGTTGGAGCCAAAAAAATACCCCTTACTTGATCAATAGTCATAATGAAAACAATATAAACAAAGATGTAACCTCCAAGAGTCTAAAAATATTCTGAAAGGGGGAAAAATGTACAGCAGTAGATGATTCAGTGGTCATTGAGAAACCCAGGTGTTTTCACTGAGAATATGAACTCAGCCATGTAAAAGTGGCTAACAGGTTTGTTTTGCTTCTCACCTATGTTTCTGTGACTGGCGGATGCAGCACCAAATGTGAGTGACTGATACTGGAAATGCATATTGTGGCTTGGGGTGAAGTGTCATTCCTGAGCTCACACATCTTTTATGACTTCTCCCAGCCCAGGTAGGTGAAACTCCAGGCAACATGGCGATTGCCTATTTACTTGCCAAGTTGTCCTCTGGGTGGCTTAGCTCTGTGGGCAGAACCCGGGCCCATCACGTCCACCTCTGGTTCCCTAGATAAGACCTATAGATCTGGTTACTACATGTTACCCCAGAATTGAATTTTGAATCACAAATTAAATACTTCCAGAGCAAAGAAGCCTCACCCACCAGAAAGAGTTTTTATTTACCCGTGAAATGTTTTGATATTTCTGTTGCCAGCCAGATAGTTGTGGGAAGTAGTTTTCGAAGCAGATGTCAGGATCCATGGCTTTTTGCCAACATGGTCTGATGTCTGGGCCGATGTTTAACATGAGGTGCTACCTGTCCAACAATGTTAAGATTGAGACACATTATTCTCTTTATTTGGCTTGTTAAACCACAAGTCCCCTTTGAATCCCAAATTATTAAAACATAGTGAAATTTGAGGATTGGTAGCTGTCTGGTAAACATAGATTTTGCTGCAAAGCAAATCGCAGAATTTAGAATAGAAGAAATTCATGTTTAAGATTAAGATATTACTATAGTTTTGCTTTCAAGGCAAATATAGCTTTGTGTGTGTGTGTGTGTGTGTGTGTTTCTGTATACCATGAGGTCCTGGGTCAAATTTGTTCAGACTAGTGCTTTATCAAAAAAGAAATGATATAGACTATTCATTACTACAGCAACAATATTTTATTAATATAATCATACATTTACCGTTTCTACTCAAACTGCTTCCCAAAGATATTTGAAGCAACTCATATTAATTAATAACCATATATCACAGGTAACTGATATAGTAATTACTTTGTGCCTGGTACTGTTCTACACATATTTATTTATTTTTACACATAGTTCTACTTATATGTATATTTATATTTGAGTCTACATTCTATTATTAACTCATTTACTGTCCCCATTTTACAGATGAGGAAACTGAGGTACAGAGTTGTTAATTATCCAAAGTTCACACAGCTGATGAGGGGCAGAGCCAGGATCCTTACCCAGGTAGTTCAGCTTCAGTGCCCAAGCCTATGCTCTCTGCCACTATGCTAAATATCAGAGTACAATTTGACAATTCAGTTGCTTCCATCTTCAGAGCAACTGTTTAGCTCAGATATCTCCTTGAGGGATCTTTCCCTGCCCACTTCTGCCCTTCACTAAAGTAGGTGTCTGCCACATTTACCTCCACAGCATTCTATCTTTAATTTTATTATATTGCATGTCATCCTGTATAATAATTATTCATGTCCTATTGGACTTTCCATATAGACCCTAAATTCCTTGAGGACTGTGTTTGATTTATTATTGGATCTCTAGCACAGATTCTGACCTGTACCATGAACTAACTCTTCAAATATTTCTTGAAAGAACAAATGAATGAGCAGATGAATGAATGATTCAGACCCTGTATCTTCAGCTGTGCTTTTAGTGGCAGCCTTGCCTGCTCTCTCCCACAACACATTTAATAAGAGCTTGACAAAGCATGGTGATGCATGCCCAGGTGCCAGAATTCAAGACTAAGTCTCCAGTGGATAACTACGTGTTTCAAAATCATTGCCAGAGGGGGGGAAATGTGTTATATTTGACAGGAGAGGCCCTGTTGTGCAAACAGTATGTCTATGTAAGTTTCAAAGGGGTGAGTGCAAGCTTTTTTTGACAAAGAGGGTGAGATGTGTTCAGTAACTCTAAGGAATTTGTTATTTACAAGCATGTTCCTGACATTTTGGCTGTCAGACATTTTTCTCAAATGAAATGCCAAGAATGTACCTGAGAGCAACAAATGCCTTTCATTTGGAGGCCCATCTCTGTGCTCCTGATGGTGTGTGCCCTGCCCCCTCAGGTGTGCCCTCCGCACCTCTCACACTCTAGCCCAGATGACACTGGCCATCCCTTCTCTGGTTACCTTGGCAACACATAGCAGTCTTTGGGAGCTCATGCTACACTCAGCCATTTCCCCAAATGAATGCTAAGCTATCCTAGTAGCGAGGCCATGTCGTCCCTCAAAACACTTGCATTTTGTTACTTTTTAAATTCATTATCAGCCTTTTTGGACTGATATGCTATCTTTCATGGATATGTTTCCATGAATTACTTATGATGAATATAGATGATTTTACTATTATTGTCTTTTAACCTCTTCCTACTAGCTTTATAAATGCTTGATCCTCTACCTATACTGTATGTTTGCCTTTACCAATGAGATTTTTCTTTTCATAATTTTCTTATTCCTATTGGGTTGGTCGAAAGGTTCGTTCGGGTTTCTCCGTTAAATCTTACGGAAAATCCCGAATGAAACTTTTGGCCAACCCAATAGTTCTGGTCTTTTCGGTGTAGGGAAGTCCCTTTAACGTTTCTTATAAAGCTTGTTTGTTTATGCTGAACTCATTTAGCTTTTGCTTGTCTGTAAAACTTTTGACCTCTGCAACAAATGTGAATGGACATCTTGCTGGGTAGAGTATTCTTGATTGTAGTTTTTTACCTTTCATCACTTTAAATATTTTGTGCCACCCTTTTCTGGCCTGTAGAGTTTCTGCTGAAAGCCAGCTGATAGTCTTATGGGAATTCCCTTCTATGTAACTAGTTGCTTTTCTCTTGCTGCTTTTAAGACTCTCTTTATCTTAACTAAATTCCACTTATTTTGATTATAAACATCCTAGTGGGTGTGAAGTGGTGTCTTATTGTGGTTTTGATTTTGCATTTCCTTAATGATTAATGATGCTGGGCATCTTTTCATGTGCATGTTTTTCTTTTGTACATTTTCTTTGGAGAAATGTGTATTCAAGTCCTTGTCCATTTTTAAACTGAGTTGTCTTTTTGTTGTTGAGTTGACAGAGTTTATTATATATTATGGATATTAGACCCTTACTGGCCTCATAGAATGTGTTAGAAAGTGTTCCCTCCTTTTTTATTTTTTGGAAGAGTTTGAGGAAAATTGGTATTCATTCTTCTTTAAATGCCCACCCCTTGTTTTTATAAATAAAGTTTTATTAGAACACAGCTGCATTCATTTGTTTTCGTATCACCTATGGCTGCTTTTTTATGACTATCAGTGGCAGGGTTGAATAATTGCAACAGAGCTATATGACCTGCAAAGCCAAAAATAATTACTATCTATCTCTCTACAAATAATTTTGCTGACCTCTAGTTTAGACTATAAATCTTGTTTCCTGCTAATAGGATTTCACTTTTATGGAAAACTGAGAAATTTGCGTTTTCAGAGTAAAATATAAACAATAACTTAAAAAATTCATTAGGCCATTTAATCACACAAGTGCTGTTTTATAGGTATGTTTCTATGTTTTGGAGAATAGAATGAGAAAGAGCCATAACTTATCATCCTAAGAAATAATTCTGAATATTTTTGACAGTGGGGAAAACGGAAGTGAATTGGAAATAGGATGCAGGAGTAAGGGAGAGAAAGTTTCTGAGTTGTGCAACTGGGGGTGGGGCGTGGGAGATGGGGATGCCGTCTCACTTAACTAGGGAAGCCATGGTGAAGTCCAGATGTATAGGGGAAGGTGGTGTGTTCAGTTTTTGATCGGCTGAGTTTGAGGTAAATTTTAAATGTCTAAACAGAGATGGCATGAAGAAGAAACAAATCACCCCTAAAAAGTAGTCCCCCTTGCCTCTAAATAATTAATGTACCAAGGCAGACTCTCAGATCCCACTTACTTCCAGAGGCGTTTGATTCCTAATTGGGCACTTCTAAAGAGGTTGCATGTAGCTGACATTCCCCTCCCCCTGATTTGGAACATTTATCCTGTCTTCCTAGGCCTCTTCTGTCAGCCCCTAGAGTTTTCTGCATGGTTTCTCTTCGGAGGCATATCTAGCCTGCCCACAAATTGCATCTCCAGTGACCTGCTGTGTTTTCAAGTTTGAGGTGCCTAAGCAGATCATGTGTTCCCTAACTCTCACTAAATGCACAATTACATTTACTCAATTTCCACGACTTGCATTACGCTGAAAAACCTTGGAATATATTTTACAAAATAATTTCTTTTTGCATTAAAAGAATAATGTGGGGCAAGGGATGAATCAAAATAAAGAACTCAAGAACAAAGAAGGAGTGGTAGGAAGACTAGTTGTGAGCATGAAATTCATGCCAATATAGAACTAAGAAACTAATGGTAAAATTATGGTTTATGTAAATGTTTCAAATCTTGACAATATAAAAATAGTATAAAGCAACAAAAATTAGGAGGGATAGGGGAGGCAGGAGGAAGAGAAAGAGGGCCTCAATCCAAACTATTTAAAATCAATCCGAACAGCTTAAAAATAAAATGTGCATTTTAAACTGCCAGCAGCCAATGGTGACTCTAGGCTGCTACTGACTTAACAATTTTTTTCTTAATCTTTGATGGCAAAGAAACATTTATCTAAAATTCTGCAGTTTCCTCTACTTCAGTTTCTTTATCCTTTATTAAATGTTAAAATGTCAGATTAACTATTTTTAAATGGCACACATTATCTGTATCTATGTCTGTTTATCTATCAAACTTTTATTTTTTAGTTTATTTTTTCCAGTCTTACTGAGATATAATGGATGTAACATTCATTCTTTTAGATAAAATACATTTTTCAGAGAGATTCTATAATAATAATATTTATAGACTCTTAACATTGCTTATTTCTGGTTGGTAGAAGTTGTTTCCTTCTTGGAACTTTTCTGTACTGCTAAGCTTTTTATGCTTTTACTACAAATGCAGGTATTACTTAAGAAGATAAAGGTATATGACACGCACATGAATTCAGTTTTTAACGATTGGCTATTTTTAAAATTATGTTTAAAATTCTTGAGTGCATTTTAGATATTACTTAACATCACATAATGAAGATCATTTTACTTCTTCCCACTATTCATCTGAAGGGAAGATTTTTAAGATTCTTACATTTTTACAAACACTGCTGGGCTCACAAAAACATTTAATCTTGCAGGTTACACTTGCCGAATTAGAAGTGTGAGCCTTTTCCTTAAGTTTCATAGTCTCTCTTTAATAACTGTACTGGATTTATATTTCTAATACAGAATCCCAGCCCAAATGGAGGAACATCACGCCACTGGTTTTATTAGTCTTGGAGAACAGTAAGGCCATTGAAAGTACTCAGAGAAACAGAAAAATCAGTGCACGTTATATGTGATACCTGGATCTCTTGTAAAAGAAAGGAAACAAATTGGAAATTAAATATAAACTCTGTTGAGATAATAGAGCTCTGGTTGAATTCCTAATAACTAGGACATTTGTTCAGGCCAGACAGGTGAGATTTAACATGTTACTTTATGACTACTTTTACATTTGAATGGAAATGGATCATTTTTGGAAAGGAATTGAAGTTTTAATTAGTGTATTTTCAGCTTCTGTGGCAGAAGTTTAATCTCCTTCACTCATCCTTGTATTATTTTTCTTCTTTCCTTCTCTTTCTCTCCAGCTGTCTTCCTCATCTTTTCCTCCTCCCGTTCTGCCTGCCCCCCACCTTTCCCGTCTTCCGTTCTTTCTCTAAAGGCAGTTTATGGCATTATTTACTTAGGCCTCCCTTCCAGATCCTGACAGATGCGAGTGATGCCCTAACACTCTGCATCTATGGCAGGCTTCAGTGTGCTCTAACCCTGGTGTTTATACCGCCTATTAAAGGCATCGCTTTTTGGAAATATATAGGGAGTTAAATGATCTCTGACAGCTGTGAACTGCATAAAAAAAAGGACTCCATTGTTCACAGAGCTGCCTTTAATATTGAGAAGCCCTTGCTAAATACTGGAGTCTGAAGTATGGCAAATGTTAATTGGCCATAAACTTAACAAGAGCTGGTTTTCCTCCCTTCCCTCAAGCTCCCCCAGCTTATTTCTCCCCCGCCTGTTCCAGAGTTCTAGTTTCTCGTATGACACTTCCATCTGCTTTTGTAAAATCACCTCAATAGTGTCTAAGACTTTTAGGAATGCTATTTTCTCCTAACACATTTTTCTTGGAAACAAATAGCGTACAACTCAGACTAATTAGAGGCAAGAAAGCAAAAGTCTTGAACCTTCAAATATACAGTTTATGGATGTCCTTGGTACTCCTGAGGAGCTTCCCTGATACTTCTGCCTTTGTAAGCCATCGAACGCCAGCTTCCTTCTCTAGCGTCGGTGATGATTTTCAAAAGCAAACTGCATTCATCCCTGGGCATTTTACGGATAGATAGCAACGGTAATAAGAACAGTGTAGGATCATTAAGTTGTCCAGAATGGAGAATCCTGGAATTGCTTGGCATTCTTCCCACCTTGAATGTTCTTCCTAATCTCCATTATATCCAAATCTTTCGTGTCTTATTAGGCCTAACTCAAGCCCTACTGTGTCATGCTTTTCCTGATTTCTTTAGTTGACACTGAGAGTTTTATGTTATGACCAACATTTGTAGTGTCTGTAGTAATTACATACTCACATATTTTTTAGTGTATATTTTGGTTAGAATTTGGATTTCATAAAACTTTATTTAAAAAACTAGATTCATCAAAAGTGTTAATATAGGGCAATATTTACATTCTGTACCTCATTTTACAAATCTGATTTGTGTCTTTCGCGGCCATTATCTTTGGAATCTACACCATACAATTTAGTGCCTAGCTATGTAATGTCAATAAGTTAATTTTTTTTTTTTTTGCGGTACGCGGGCCTCTCACTGTCGTGGCCTCTCCCGTTGCGGAGCACAGGCTCCGGACGCGCAGGCTCGGCGGCCATGGCTCACGGGCCCAGCCGCTCCGCGGCATGTGGGATCTTCCCAGACTGGGGCACGAACCCATATCCCCTGCATCGGCAAGCGGACTCTCAACCACTGCGCCACCAGGGAAGCCCCAATAAGTTAATATTTTGAAGGGCCTAATGGGCCGGGCATGGCTAGGTACATATTTTTCATGCATTAGTTTGATTTCCTTATCAAGATGATCAACTTCTTAAGGACTGAGACCTTGGCCACATCATTTTATCATCTCCTCTCCCCACACACCCAATTTAGAGCTGAACATAGTACAAGTGCTCAATGAATATTTTGAGTGATCAAAATGGATGCTTTTAAAGCTGACATGAGCTTAGAAATCACTTACCACTCTCTCACTTGGTATTTAATTTCTTTATTTACTTTTGTCTCAAACTCTTTTACGGTTTTATGCAAAACCCAATTTTGTGTATTTTTAATCACACAAAAATTTATTTAAAATTACATTTTTAATTATGAAAAAAATCTGCTTAATGTCTAGGTCTTAATTTATGAACATCCTCCTTGGTGAAGCCTTCCCTGACTTTTCCTGGCTGATTCATTAGCTTGGCTTTCTCGGCCTCCATTATACATATAGTCCCTCCTTACTGGATATATAATTTTATATTTTAATTGTTGGTCTCCTCACCAGACTTCATAAGCTCCTCAAGGAAGCGACCATGCCATTGAATTTTGTAAGCCAAACACTGACACTTTCAATAAAATAGTTAGTCAAGCAATTATCAAAGAACCTTTTCCCTGAGTTAGGCATAGTAAGGAGAAGATGGTGTTGATGATGGAGTTTTGGGGACTGCATCATTCTCAAACAAGAGTTCCCTCTGCCTAGCTTCAGTCTCTCTCTTTTTTCACATTGTACCTATCTTTACAAAGAATAGCAATATAGCTAATAAAAGAGACGACAGAATTTAAAAAAAAAACTTTCTTGCTTCTTTTCATATTACAAAAGAGATGTAAACTAATTGTAACAAATTTAAATACTACAAAAAAAAAATGGTTTTTCTTGTGCACTCCATTTCCAGTCCCAGCAATAAATATTTTTTAACAGCATTGGGTGTATCATTCTAGAACTTTTTGGAGTGCTTATGCAAATATCCACAAACAAATTGCATATTTTTTTCAAAAAATTTAATTAACTATTATATTGTTCAGCAATCTACTTTTTTTTTTTAACATCTTTATTGGGGTATAATTGCTTTACAATGGTGTGTTAGTTTCTGCTTTACAACAAAGTGAATCAGTTATACATGTACATATGTTCCCATATCTCCTCCCTCCCGCATCTCCCTCCCTCCCACCCTCCCTATCCCACCCTCCAGGCGGTCACAAAGCACCGAGCTGATATCCCTGTGCCATGCGGCTGCTTCCCACTAGCTATCTACCTTACGTTTGTTAGTGTGTACATGTCCATGCCTCTCTCTCGCCCAGTCACAGCTCACCCTTCCCCCTCCCCATATCCTCAAGTCCGTTCTCTAGTAGGTCTGTGTCTTTATTCCTGTCTTACCCCTAGGTTCTTCATGACATTTTTTTTTAATTCCATATATGTGTGTTAGCATACAGTATTTGTCTTTCTCTTTCTGACTTACTTCACTCTATATGACAGACTCTAGGTCCATCCACCTCATTACAAATAGCTCAATTTCGTTCCTTTTTATGGCTGAGTAATATTCCATTGTATATATGTGCCACATCTTCTTTATCCATTCATCCGATGATGGGCACTTAGGTTGTTTCCATCTCCGGGCTATTGTAAATAGAGCTGCAATGAACATTTTGGTACATGACTCTTTTTGAATTTTGGTTTTCTCAGGGTATATGTCCAGTAGTGGGATTGCTGGGTCATATGGTAGTTCTCTTTGTAGTTTTTAAGGAACCTCCATACTGTTCTCCATAGTGGCTGAACCAATTCACATTCCCACCAGCAGTGCAGGAGTGTTCCCTTCTCCCCACACCCTCTCCAGCATTTATTGTTTCTAGATTTTTTGATGATGGCCATTCTGACTGGTGGGAGATGATATCTCATTGTAGTTTTGATTCAGCAATCTACTTTTTTCAGCTATTTGACATAGATATATTAACACATCTAGAATAACCTCATTAAATTTAATAGATCCTTGGTCTGAAATGTTAGAAAATTTATTTTACCATTCTGCTATTGATCAATATTTAGTCATTTGCTATAAGTTTATTAGCAAATACAATTTTTTAATTATAATATTTAGTTCTTTGCTGTAATTTGCTATGGTTTTGTTATAGTGTTGGCAGAGAATATATTTGTACATACATCTTTATGTGTACATGATAGAGATATTTCTGTAGTATATATTCCTAAAAGTGGAATCATGGAATTTAAGGGAGTGAACACTTAAGATTTTGATGAATATTGACAAATTACCCTTCAGAAAGGTCATACCAATACTGTATGAGGGTGCCCACTTCTTTACACCAGCACTACCATTGAGTAAACTCCACCTTTAAAATTTTTGCTACATTGATAGACATTGTAGTTTGCATTTCTTTAATTATTAAACATCTTTTTGTATTTTAGCCATTTGCATTTGTTCTTCTCTGAATTACCTATTTATAATCTTCTCTCCCCTATTATGCTATGTATCTTTTAATACTGATTTGTAGGGATTCTTTATATCTTAAATTTTTTTTATATATAAAATCTTTTTTCTTTTTCTTTTTTTTTAGTTTGCAAATATTTTCTTCTAGCTGGTCACTTCCCTTTAAAATTTTGTTTATATGTATGTCTCACACCATAGAGAAGTTTAAAATTTTTATGTAGTCATTCTTGTCCATCTTTTTTCATTAAAAAAGCTCTTTATGATTTGGAAGTTTAATATCATGTTTCATGAAATCCATGGAAGGGGCTCTGGCACTGGTCGTGGCTGGGGGATCTTTAATAACTAATCCATGTAGTCAAGCATCTGATAATCTACGACATGCCAAGCACCGTGATGAATGCTGAGTATGATACAGTCCCTCCCCTCAAAAAGCTTACAGTCTATTGTGGAACATGGACACTCAAAGCCATTTATAATCTAGAAGGTTCAGTGCTACGTTAAGAATAAGTGTTGAGTGCTGCTGAGGAAAGACTTAGCAGGGCATTTAGCAAAGCCCTCTCTGGGGTGGCAGGGATGAAGTTAATGGGGAAGAATTCCTAAATGAGCTATATTTTCAGTGGGGCCCAGAGGAGTGAACTGGAGCTAGAGGGAAAGATGTTGATGGCCTATTAGAGTGACTGCATCAGATGGGTCTCAATTTATCACTTTAGGAGACCCCAAGGCATTTCTGAGCCTTGGAATCCAACTCCTGGTGTTTCAGGAAGCCCCAGGTGAAGCCACACGCAGTTCTGTATTGACTAGAGCCTCCCCAGTTACAGACTTGCTTGTTATTTACCTCCTATAGTCCCTGTTTCCTAATCTGTAAAATAGGATTAGATATGAATAGCTCCCTCACATATTTGGGACAATTCAACTATATAACAAATGGAAAGCTCCTTGCACAGTACCTGCTGTACAACAGGTAAAACTTAATTTATCAGCAATAAAATTTTATTTCTCTATCTTCCCCTGAACTTCACCTAGAGTAAATTTTCTTCTGGTCATTTAAAGAACTCTTTGATAGATAAAGAAATAAGCCAGTGAATTTGTTTAAAAAGTGATCTGTAGCCTGTCACTGATGGGTTATGTTAAAAGAGCTTGTGAATTTTAAAAATTAGGGTTTTATCTCCCACAAATATGAGATATAGCTGGCGTTAAGTGTCTCCACAAAAAAGACAAAAACATTAAAATTTTCTTCTTTACATGAAGTCAGCTGCTCCTCTTTTCTTTATTTATTACCCTCTGCTTTTAAGCAGGACTCTGTTTCTGTTATTTGAGAAATGTATGCAAGTTACTGCAGAGGCTTTGACAGATCTCTCTCTCTTCCCACACCTTCCTCCCCAACCCCGTCTCTCATGCGTGTGTACACACTCTTGTGTGCAGGTGTACATTTGGCAATCGTGGCAGGATGACTTACTGAAAAATTGATGTGCCTTGTTCTGTGTTTTGCCTTCCCCAATTTAAAGAAAACGGTGGGCTTTCTCCCTCTCTCTCTCTCTCTCTTTCTCTCCTCAGTTTTAGAGATTTTACAGAACCCTAAATAAATGCTACTGCTTGTGAGCAATCTCTTTTTGTGTTTTATGAGAAGTAAGGCTCATTGAAGATGCTTTCTGAAGTTGTCTCAGAGAGAGAGGCAGGACAGCAAGTGCCTTGGAAGCAGAACAGCAGGAGCAACAACGAGGGACAGTTTCTAAATCAGAAACATGGTCAGAGGCCAGCGGCTTTCTTAAGTGATGGTACCCGGGCCTACATGGTGAAATGTCCCAGCAAGACCTCAGATGGCAAAAGCCTTTGAGACACCATTGGGGAGGGCAAGAACCCTAGCTGCAGAACCTCTCTTTGTAAATGATCTCTGTTACCCCTTGGAAAAGTAAAGTCTACCCACCCATAGGGAGGCCTCAGGGATCAGAACAGTGAGAAGACTGGCAAGGACCAAGGGGCCAAGACATTTTGAAAACCAGTGTCATGCAACAGATTCTATTTTCTGAAGATGATCTGGACAATATCTCCCATTCCACCTCCTCTTCTCCAATGTGGCCCTGTCACCCCCATTAAAGGGAGGGGTCTTATTTCTCTCTTCTTGAATCTAACTTGGCCTAGAGATTTGCATGTAACCTGAAGAAATCTTGCATCTTCTGTTCTGGTCTTTTGCAAAGCTGGTTCTCTAGACACTCCTTACAGGGAAGCTCTGTCTCAGAATCTAGCCCAGGTGCCAGACTTGCAGGTGAAGAAGCCTCCAGAGGATTCCAGCCCTCAGCCATACAAGTCTTCCCATCAGAATCCACGATCATTGTGGGGCAGAGACATGCCACGCTCTCTTGGCCCTGATTGACTTCCCATCAACAGAATTCATAAGCATAACAAAGTGGTTGTTTTTTTTATGTCACTAAGTGTTATTTTATGTCACCATTTAAAAAATATCTTTATTGAGGTATAATTTATATACCATAAAATCACCCATTAAAAGAAAACAATTCAATGGGTTTTAGTAAATATAAAAAGTTGTCACCAAAGTCAATTTTAGGACAAGTCCATCACCCAGAAAGTCCCATTGTGCTTTTTGAAGTCAATTTTCACTCCTAATTCCAACCCCAGGCAACTTCAGATCTGTTTTCTGATTCTGAAGCTCCTCCTTTTCTAGAAATTTCATATAAATGAAATCTTATGAGTCTTACATCGTTATGTTTTAGGATAGTTTGTTATGTAGCAATAGATGGCTAGAAAAATTCCCCTCCCTTTTTAGCAGGTATTACATGAACCCTTTGGGCCATTGTGCCCCGGAGGAGGTGAAGGGCACCCTAATAAAGACTGAGATTGAATCCCCCTTTAAGCTAATTTAATCGATTTAAAAGAAATTAGCATGTGATGGTTTATCCGAGCTGGTAGAATAACATTCATTCATAATATGATAACATCAAAATGCTGACTCATTTCTAGAGCAGTATCTAAGAATTCCATATATTTCCAGGAAAGACAAGTGGCCACAGAATATGATTAGCAGAATAGCTGCCCCTTTCCCCACCCCATGAGCTGCCTATACATGTAGAAAATGCAACAATTCTTTAACCACCATCTTTCTTGTGCCACCACAGATCTGTTGCTTCATTTCTCTATTTCAGGGTTGTACATGGAAATGAAAGTCACTGTACCAAGTGGGAAGCTATTGTGCTTCCATATCTTCAATGAATTCTAGACTTAAAATTCCTTAGTGGCCTGAGAACTTTATATTTTTATTCTTTGCCAACTTAAATATCAAGACGTCTGAAAGAAAGGATTGGGTAGGCAAATGAACTGCTACTGAGATGTTCCTTATTTATAGGACAGTGATGATAAACATCAGAGAGATAAAATATATGGGAAAAGGAGTGAAGGAAAATAGAGGTGAACTCAGAAAAGTATCCAAGAAACCTAGAGGCAAAGATAGGAAAGATCAACAGAAGACACTTATTCTGTCCTCACCTCTAGTTGGCATGCATGGACTCTAGCATACACAAGTAAATGCACAGGTAAATGGAATTCTTTCCAAAACTTCCAGGGAGGGCACTCATGCCTTCTCTTGGTAACTCAATGTTATCTAAAAACAATAAAGAAAGAATATTATTGACAGGGGCTATGTTCTTTGTTTAATGGAACCCTCATTTCTCAAAGTGGTTTGAGTCTAGGTAATATTTTTGTTGGTCTCTGTCAGATGCTTTAGTGTTGCCTCATTGAAATTACAATTTTTTTTGTTGTTGACCAATGTCAAGAAGACCAATGTCAAGAAGCTATCCCCCTATACTTTCTTTGAGAAGTCTTACCATTCCATGTCTTACATTTGAGTCTTTAATCCATTTTGAGTTGATTTTTGTGTATGGAGTAAGATATGGGTCTAATTTCATTCTTTTGCATGTGGATATTGTTTTCCCAGCATCATTTGTTGAAGAGCCTATCCCTTCTGTATTGTGTACTCTTGACACACTTGTTGAAGATCAGTTGACCGTATATGCATGGGTCTATTTTTGGGATCTCAATTCTATTGTATTTGTCTATGTGTCTGTATTTATGGCAGTACCATACTGTTTTATTTAATGTAGCCTTGTAATATATTTTGAATTTGGGAAGTGTGATGTCACCATCTCTGTTCTTTCTCAAGATCACTTTGGCTATTCAGGGCCTTTTGTGATTCCCTATGATTTTTTTTCTATTTCTGTAAAAAATGCCATTTGAATATATATATATATATATATATATATAAAATTTTTTTTTTTTTTTTTTTTTTTTTTTTTGCGGTATGTGGGCCTCTCCTGTTGCAGAGCACAGGCTCCGGACGTGCAGGCTCAGCCACCATGGCTCACGGGCCTAGCTGCTCCATGGCATGTGGGATCTTCCCGGACTGGGGCACGAACCCCTGTCCCCTGCATCGGCAGGTGGACTCTCAACCACTGTGCCATCAGGGAAGCCCACCATTGGAATTTTGAGAGGGATTGCACTGATTCTCTAGTTTGCTTTAGGTAGTATGGAGATTTTAACAATAATAATTCTTCCAATTCATGAACATGGAATGTGCTATGATCTGAATGTGTCTCTCTTCCTTCCTTCCCGCTCAATTCATATATTGAAATCCTAACCCCAAGTTCATGGTATTAAGAGGGAAGGTCCTTGGGAGGTGATAAGGTCATGAGAGTGGAACTCTCATGAATGGGATTGGTGCCCTTATATTTATTATTATTATTATTTTTTGGCCACTCCGTGAAGCTTGTGGTAAATTAGTTCCCTCACCAGGGATTGAACCTGGGCCCTCGGCAGTGACAGCACAGAGTCCTAACCACTGGACCACCAGGGAATTCCCAAGTGTCCTTATAAAAGAGGCCCTGGAGAGCTAGCTTTCTCCTTCTACCTTGTGAAGACACAGTGAGAAGTTGACATTCTGCAGCCCATAAGAGGGCCTTTGCCAAAACCTAACCATGCTGGCACCCTGATCTAGGACTTCTAGCTTCCAGAACTGTGAGAAATAAATTTATGTTGTTTATTTATTTATTTATTTTTTTTTTGAGTTTTTCTCTTTTTTTTTTTTTTTTAACATCTTTATTGGGGTATAATTGCTTTACAATGGTGTGTTAGTTTCTGATTTATAACAAAGTGAATCAGCCATACATATACATGTGCTCCCATGTGTCTTCCCTCTTGCATCTCCCTCCCTCCCACTCTCCCCCCCCCACCCCTCCAGGCTGTCCCAAAGCCCCGAGCTAATATCCCTGTGCCTTGCGGCTGCTTCCCCCTAGCTATCTACCTTACTACGTTTGTTAGTGTGTATATGTCCATGACTCTCTCTCGCCCTGTCAAAACTCACCCTTCCCCCTCCCCATATCCTCAAGTCCGTTCTCCAGTAGGTCTGCGCCTCTATTCCTGTCTTATCCCTAGGTTCTTCATGACATTTTTTCCCCTTAAATTCCATATATATGTGTTAGCATACGGTATTTGTCTTTGTCTTTCTGACTTACTTCACTCTGTATGACAGACTCTAGGTCTATCCATCTCATTACAAATAACTCAATTTCATTTCTTTTTAAGGCTGAGTAATATTCCATTGTGTATATGTGCCACATCTTTATCCATTCGTCCGATGATGGGCACTTAGGTTCTTTCCATCTCCGGGCTATTGTAAATAGAGCTGCAATGAACATTTTGGTACATGACTCTTTTTGAATTTTGGTTTTCTCAGGGTATATGCCCAGTAGTGGGATTGCTGGGTCATATGGTAATTCTATTTGTAGTTTTTTAAGGAACCTCCATACTGTTCTCCATAGTGGCTGAACCAATTCACATTCCCACCAGCAGTGCAAGAGTGTCCCCTTTTCTCCACACCCTCTCCAGCATTTATTGTTTCTAGATTTTTTGATGATGGCCATTCTGACTGGTGTGAGATGATATCTCATTGTAGTTTTGATTTGCATTTCTCTAATGATTAATGATGTTGAGCATTCTTTCATGTGTTTGTTGGCATTCTGTATATCTTCTTTGGAGAAATGTCTGTTTAGGTCTTCTGCCCATTTTTGGATGGGGTTGTTTGTTTTTTTGTTATTGAGCTGCATGAGCTGCTTGTAAATTTTGGAGATTAATCCTTTGTCAGTTGCTTCATTTGCAAATGTTTTCTCCCATTCTGAGGGTTGTCTTTTGGTCTTGATTATGGTTTCCTTTGCTGTGCAAAAGCTTTGAAGTTTCATTAGGTCCCATTTGTTTATTTTTGTTTTTATTTCCATTACTCTAGGAGGTGGGTCAGAAAGGATCTTGCTGTGATTTATGTCATAGAGTGTTCTTCCTATGTTTTCCTCTAAGAGTTTGATAGTTTCTGGCCTTACATTTAGGTCTTTAATCCATTTTGAGCTTATTTTTGTGTATGGTGTTAGGGAGTGATCTAATCTCATACTTTTACATGTACCTGTCCAGTTTTCCCAGCACCATTTATTGAAGAGGCTGTCCTTTCTCCACTGTACATTCCTGCCTCCTTTATCAAAGATAAGGTGTCCATATGTGCGTGGGTTTATCTCTGGGCTTTCTATCCTGTTCCACTGATCTATCTTTCTGTTTTTGTGCCAGTACCATACTGTCTTAATTACTGTTGCTTTGTAGTATAGTCTGAAGTCAGGGAGCCTGATTCCTCCAGCTCCTTTTTTCGTTCTCAAGATTGCTTTGGCTATTCGGGGTCTTTTGTGTTTCCATACAAATTGCGAAATTTTTTGTTCTTAGTTCTGTGAAAAAATGCCAGTGGTAGTTTGATAGGGATTGCATTGAATCTGTAGATTGCTTTGGGTAGTAGAGTCATTTTCACAATGTTGATTCTTCCCATCCAAGAACATGGTATATCTCTCCATCTATTTGTATCATCTTTAATTTCTTTCATCAGTGTCTTATAATTTTCTGCATACAGGTCTTTCGTATCCTTAGGTAGGTTTATTCCTAGATATTGTATTCTTGTGTTGCAATGGTAAATGGGAGTGTTTTCTTGATTTCACTTTCAGATTTTTCATCATTAGTATATAGGAATGCCAGAGATTTCTGTGCATTAATTTTGTATCCTGCTACTTTACCAAATTCATTGATTAGCTCTAGTAGTTTTCTGGTAGCATCTTTAGGATTCTCTATGTATAGTATCATGTCATCTGCAAACAGTGACAGCTTTACTTTCTTCTTTTCCAATGTGGATTCCTTTTATTTCCTTTTCTTCTCTGATTGCTGTGGCTAAAACTTCCAAAACTATGTTGAATAAGAGTGGTGAGAGTGGGCAACCTTGTCTTGTTCCTGATCTTAGTGGAAATGCTTTCAGTTTTTCACCATTAAGGATGATGTTTGCTGTGGGCTTGTCATATATGGCCTTTATTATGTTGAGTAAAGTTCCCTCTATGCCTACTTTCTGGAGGGTTTTTATCATAAATGGGTGTTGAATTTTGTCGAAAGCTTTCTCTGCATCTATTGAGATGATCATATGGTTTTCTCCTTCAATTTGTTAATATGGTTTATCACATTGATAGATTTGCGTATATTGAAGAATCCCTGCATTCCTGGAATAAACCCCACTTGATCATGGTGTATGATCCTTTTAATGTGCTGTTGGGTTCTGTTTGCTAGTATTTTGTTGAGGATTTTTGCATCTATGTTCATCAGTGATATTGGCCTGTAGTTTTCTTTCTTTGTGACATCCTTGTCTGGTTTTGGTATCAAGGTGATGGTGGCCTCGTAGAAGGAATTTGGGAGTGTTCCTCCCTCTGCTATATTTTGGAAGAGTTTGAGAAGGATAGGTGTTAGCTCTTCTCTAAACGTTTGATAGAATTCACCTGTGAAGCCATCTGGTCCTGGGCTGTTGTTTGTTGGAAGATTTTTAATCACAGTTTCAATTTCAGTGCTTGTGATTGGTCTGTTCATATTTTCTATTTCTTCCTGATTCAGTCTTGGCAGGTTGTGCATTTCTAAGAATTTGTCCATTTCTTCCAGATTGTCCATTTTTTGGGCATAGAGTTGCTTGTAGTAATCTCTCATGATTTTTTTTATTTCTGCAGTGTCAGTTGTTACTTCTCCTTTCTCATTTCTAATTCTATTGATTTGAGTCTTCTCCCTTTTTTTCTTGATGAGTCTGGCTAGTGGTTTATCTATTTTGTTTATCTTCTCAAAGAACCAGCTTTTAGTTTTATTGATGTTGCTATCGTTTCCTTCATTTCTTTTTCATTTATTTCTGATCTGATTTTTATGATTTCTTTCCTTCTGCTAGCTTTGGGGCTTTTTTGTTCTTCTTTCTCTAATTGCTTGAGGTGCAAGGTTAGGTTGTTTATTCGAGATGTTTCCTGCTTCTTAAGGTGGGCTTGTATTGCTATAAAACTTCCCCCTTAGAACTGCTTTTGCTGCATCCCATAGGTTTTGGGTCGTTGTGTCTCCATTGTCATTTGTTTCTAGGTATTTTTTTATTTCCTCTTTGATTTCTTCAGTGATCACTTCATTATTAAGTAGTGTATTGTTTAGCCTCCATGTGTTTGTATATTTTTACAGATCTTTTCCTGTAATTGATATCTAGTCTCATGGCGTTGTGGTCAGAAAAGATACTTGATACAATTTCAATTTTCTTAAATTTACCAAGGCTTGATTTGTGACCCAAGATATGATCTATCCTGAGAATGTTCCATGAGCACTTGAGAAAAATGTGTATTCTGTTGTTTGTTGGATGGAGTGTCCTATAAATATCAATTACGTCCATCTTGTTAATGTATCATTTAAAGCTTGTGTTTCCTTATTTATTTTCATTTTGGATGATCTGTCATGGGTGAAAGTGGGGTGTTAAAGTCCCCTACTATGAATGTGTTATCTGTCAATTTCCCCTTTTTATGGCTGTTAGTATTTGCCTTACGTATTGAGGTGCTCCTATGTTGGGTGCATAAATATTTACAATTGTTATATCTTCTTCTTGGATCGATCCCTTGATCATTATGTAGTGTCCTTCTTTATCCCTTTTAATAGTCCTTATTTAAAGTCTATTTTGTCTGATATGAGAATTGCTACTCCAGCTTTCTTTTGGTTTCCATTTGCATGGAATATCTTTTCCACCCCTTACTTTCAGTCTGTATGTGTCTCTAGGTCTGAGGTGGGTCTCTTGTAGACAGCATATATAAGGGTCTTGGTTTTGTATCCATTCAGCCCAATCTGTGTCTTTTGGTGGGAGCATTTAGTCCATTTACATTAAGGTAATTATCGATATGTATGTTCCTATTCCCATTTTCTATATTGTTTTGGGTTCGTTATTATAGGTCGTTTCCTTCTTTTGCATTTCTTATCTAGAGAAGTTCCTTTAGCATTTGTTGTAAAGCTGGTTTGGTGGTGCTGAACTCTCTCAGCTTTTGCTTGTCTGTAAAGGTTTTAATTTCTCCATCAAATCTGAATGAGATCCTTGCTGGGTAGAGTAGTCTTGGTTGCAGGTTTTTCTCCTTCATCACTTTCAGTATGTCCTGCCACTCCCTTCTGACTTGTAGGGTTTCTGCTGAGAGATCAGCTGTTAACCTTATGGGGATTCCCTTGTGTGTTATTTGTTGTTTTTCCCTTGCTGCTTTTAATATGCTTTCTTTGTATTTAATTTTTGATAGTTTGATTAGTATGTGTCTTGGCGTATTTCTCCTTGTATTTATCCTGTATGGGACTCTCTGTGCTTCCTGGACTTGATTAACTATTTCCTTTCCCATATTAGGGATGTTTTCAACTATAATCTCTTCAAATATTTTCTCAGTCCCTTTCTTTTTTTCTTCTTCTTCTGGAACCCCTATAATTCGAATGTTGGTGCGTTTAATGTTGTCCCAGAGCTCTCTGAGACTGTTCTCAGTTCTTTTCATTCTTTTTTCTTTATTCTGCTCTGCAGTAGTTATTTCTACTACTTTATCTTCCAGGTCACTTATCCGTTCTTCTGCCTCAGTTATTCTGCTATTGATCCTATCTAGAGTACTTTTAATTTCATTTATTGCGTTGTTCATCATTGCTTGTTTCATCTTTAGTTCTTGTAGGTCCTTGTTAACTGTTTCTTGCATTTTGTCCATTCTACTTCCAAGATTTCGGATCATCCTTACTATCATTATTCTGAATTCTTTTTCAGGTAGACTGCCTATTTCCTCTTCATTTGTTAGGTCTGGTGGGTTTTTATCTTGCTCCTTCATCTGCTGTGTGTTTTTCTGTCTTCTCATTTTGCTTATCTTACTGTGTTTGGGGTCTCCTTTTTGCAGGCTGCACGTTCGTAGTTCCCGTTGTTTTTGATGTCTGTCTCCAGTGGCTAAGGTTGTTTCAGCGGGTTGTGTAGGCTTCCTGGTGGAGGGGACTAGTGCCTGGGTTGTGCTGGATGAGGCTGGATCTTGTCTCTCTGGTGGGCAGGTTCACGTCTGGTGGTGTGTTTTGGGGTGTCTGTGGCCTTGTTATGATTTTAGGCAGCCTCTCTGCTAATGGGTGGGGTTGTGTTCCTGTTTTGCTAGTTGTTTGGCATAGGTTGTCCAGCACTGTGGCTTGCTGGTCGTTGAGTGAAGCTGGGTGCTGGTGTTAAGATGGAGGTCTCTGGGAGATTTCCACCGTTTAATATTATGTGGAGCTGGGAGGTCTCTTGTTGATCAGTGTCCTGAATTTGGCTCTCCTACCTCAGAGGCAGAGCCCTGCCTCCTGGGCTGGAGCACCAAGAGCCTTTCATCCACACGGCTCAGAACAAAAGGGAGGAAAAGTAGAGAGAATTATTAGAAGTATGAGGAAAGAAAGAAGGAAAGGAGGAAAGGAAGGAAGGAAGAAAGAAGCAAAGAAGGAAAGAAAGGGAGGGAGGGGGGAAGGAAGGAAGGAAGGAGGGAAAGAAGGAGAAAATATAGAGAGAATTAGAAGTTTGAGGAAAGAAAGAAGGAAAGGAGGAAAGGAAGGAAGGAAGAAAGAAGCAAAGAAGGAAAGAAAGGAGGGAGGGAGGGAGGGAGGGGGGAAAGAAGGAAAAAAGACAGAAAGAAAGAAGATACAGTAAAAATAAAATAAAGTATAATATAGTTATTGTACTAAAAAATATTTAGAAAGAAAAAAAAAAAGAACAGATAGAACCCTAGGACAAATGTTGGAAACAAAGCTATACAGAGAAAATCTTACACAGAAGCATACACATACGTGTTCACAAAGAGAGGCAAAGGGGGAAAAATCATAAATCCTGCTCCCAGAGACCACCTCCTCAACCTGGGGTGATTCGCTGTCTAAAGGAGGGAAGGAAGGAAGGAAAGAAAGAAAGAACGAAGGTAAAGTGCAATAATGTTATTACAATTAAAATTAATTATTAAGAAAAAAAAATTTTTTTTTTAAAAAAAACCATGGACGGATAGAGCCCTAGGACAATGTTGGAAGCAAAGCTATACAGAGAAAATCTTACACAGAAGCATACACATACACGTTCACAAAGACAGGCAAAGGGGGAAAAATCATAAATCCTGCTCCCAGAGACCACCTCCTCAACCTGGGTGATTCGCTGTCTAAAGGAGGGAAGGAAGGAAGGAAAGAAAGAAAGAAAGAACGAAGGTAAAGTACAATAAAGTTATTACAATTAAAATTAATTATTAAGAAAAAAAAAAATTTTTTTTTTAAAAAAAACCATGGACGGATAGAGCCCTAGGACAAATGTTGGAAGCAAAGCTATACAGAGAAAATCTTACACAGAAGCATACACATACATGTTCACAAAGAGAGGCAAAGGGTGAAAAATCATAAATCCTGCTCCCAGAGACCACCTCCTCAATTTGGGGTGATTTGTTGTCTAAAGGAGGGAAGGAAGGAAGGAAAGAAAGAAAGAAAGAACGAAGGTAAAGTACAATAAAGTTATTACAATTAAAATTAATTATTGAGAAAAAAAAATTTTTTTTAAAAAAAACCATGGGCGGATAGAGCCCTAGGACACCTGTTGGAAGCAAAGCTATACAGAGAAAATCTTACACAGAAGAATACACATACACGTTCACAAAGAGAGGCAAAGGGGGAAAAATCATAAATCCTGCTCCCAGAGACCACCCCCTCAACCTGGGGTGATTCGCTGTCTAAAGGAGGGAAGGAGGGAAGGAAAGAAAGAAAGAAAGAACGAAGGTAAAGTTCAATAAAGTTATTACAATTAAAATTAATTATTAAAAAAAAAATTTTTTTTTTTAAAAAAAAAAACAAACAAACCATGGACGGATAGAGCCCTAGGACAAATGGTGGAAGCAAGAGTATACAGACAAGATCTCACACAGAAGCATACACGCACACATTCACAAAAAGAGGAAAAGGGAAAAAAATCACAGATCTCGCTCCTAAATTCCCCCTCTTCAATTTGGGATCACTCCCTGTCTATTCAGGTATTCCACAATGCAGGGCACATCAAGTTGATTGTGGAGCTTCAATCCGCCGCCTCCGCGGCTGCCGGGAGTGACTTCCCCCTCTCCTCCCTGCTCTCACAGCTCACAGGAGCTCAGCTTTGTACCCGGCCCTGCCCCTGCGCGCAGATCGCTGGAGGGCGTCGGTTTTTTTTGCTCAGACAGGACAGGGTTAAAGGAGCCGCTGATTCGGGAGCTCCGGCTCACTCAGGCCGGGGGTTGGGGGATGGGGGAAGGAGGGGCACTGCGTGCGGGGCCGGCCTGCGGTGGCAGAGGCAGCGTGACGCTGCGGCAGAGGCCTGCGTGACGCTGCACCAGCCTGAGACCCGCCGTGCGTACTCCCGGGGAAGTTGTCCCTGGATCCCGGGAACCTGGCAGTGGCGGCCTGCACAGGCTCCGCGGAAGAGAGGCGCAGAGAGCGACCTGTGCTCGCACACAGCCCCCCTGGTGGCGGCAGCAGCAGCCCCAGCGTCTCCCGCCCATCTCTGGGGTCCGCGGTTTCAGCCGCGGCTCGCGCCCGTCTCTGGGGCTCGCGCTTCCCGCCGCGGCTCGCGCCCGTCTCTGGGGCTCGCGCTTCCCGCCGCGGCTCGCGCCCGTCTCGGGGGCTCGCGCCCTCAGCCGCGGCTCGCGCCCGTCTCTGGGGTTCACGCTTTTAGCCGCGGCTCGCGCCCGTCTCTGGAGTTCCTTTAAGCAGCGCTCTTAAACCCCTCTCCTCGCGCACCAGGAAACAAAGAGGGAAGAAAAAGTCTCTTGCCTCTTCGGCCGGTGCAGGCTTTTCCCCGAACTCCCTCCCGGCTAGTCCGTGGGTGCACTAACCCCTTCAGGCTATGTTCAAGCCGCCAACCCCAGTCCTCTCCCTGAGCTCCGTCCAAAACCGAAAACCCGAGCCTCAGCTCGCAGCCCCGCCCGACCCCGGCGGGTGAGCAGACAAGCCTCTCGGGTTGGTGAGTGCCTGGTCGGCACCGATCGTCTGTGCAGGAATCTCCACGCTTTGCCCTCCACACCCGTCGCTGTGCACCACTCGCGGTCCCGAAGATCCCCCTCCGCCTCCCGCAGTCTCCGCCCGCGGAGGGGCTTCCTAGTGTGTGGAAACTTTCCTCCTTCACAGCTCCCTCCCACTGGTGCAGTGCCGTCCTTATTCTTTTGTCTCTGTTTTTTCTTTTTTTCTTTTGCCCTACCCAGGTACGTGGGTAGTTTCTTGCCTTTTGGGAGCTCTGAGATCTTCTGCCAGCCTTCAGTAGGTGTTCTGTAGGAGTTGTTCCACGCGTAGATGTATTTCTGGTGTATCCGTGAGGAGGAAGGCGATCTCCACGTCTTACTCTTCCGCCATCTTCCCGCCGACCTCTATGTTGTTTATATGCTATCCAGTTTGTGGTATTTTGTTATAGTGGCCTGAAAGTACTAAGATAGGATGTCGTTCCATTTATATGTGTCTGCTTTAATTTCTTTTATCAGTGTTTTATAGTTTTCAGTGTACAAAACTTTCACGTCCTGGGTTAAGTTTATTTTTAAATAGAAAAAAAGAGAGAAGTCTCAAATACTGGGAATAAAAGAGGAGACATTACAACTGATGCCACAGAAATACAAAGGATCATAAAATAAAGTTATGAACATTTATATGCTAACAAATTGGATAACCTAAAAGAAATGGATAAATTCCTAGAAATATACAACTTACCAAGACTGAGTCATGAAGAAATAGAAAATGTGAACAGACCAGAGATTGCAATAGTAATAGAAAAAACAAAACAAAACAAAACTTCCAAAAAGAAAAGCTCAGGACCAGTCTTCACTGGTAAATTCTACTAAACATTTATAGAAGAATTAATGGCAATCCTTCTCAAAATCTCCCAAGAAGTTGAAGAGGAAGGAAAACTTTCAAATTCATTCTACAAGACCAATGTTACCCTGATTCCAAAACCAGACAAAGGCAGTACTATATATATATATATAGGCCAATATCCCTGATGAACATTGACGGAAAAATCCTCAACAAAATTCTAGCAAACCAAGTTCAACAGCATACTAACAGCATATTAAGAAGATCATACACCATGATCAAATGCAATTTATCCCTGGGATGCAAGGATGGTTCAACATACACAAATCAATAAATGTGGTAGGCCACATCAACAAATAAAGGATAAAAATTATATAATCATCTCAGTAGATGAAGAAAATGCATTTCACAAAATTCAACACCCTTTTATAATAAAATGGTCAACAAATTAGGTATAGAAGGTGTGATATGGTGATTTATAATAAAAATATGTACAGCATGGTGACTATAGTTAGTAATACTGTATTATATGTTTGAAAGTTGCTCAGAGAGTAGATCTTAAAAGTTTCCATCACACAAAAAATTTTTGTAATTATATGTGGTGATAGATGTTAACTAGACTTCTTGTGGTGATCACTTCACAATATATACATAGATCAAATCATTATGTTGTACACGTGAAACTAATATAGTGTTCTATGTCAAAATATTTTTTGAATGGATTCTTACAAAATGCAGATCAGTAACATTTTAAAATATGGTTCTGTTGTTTCTCCATTTTAAGGAAGAAAAAAAAAGAAATACATATTTGGTCTTTGTCCCTGTTTCTGACATAGAACCCCTAAAACACTTGGAATTTCCTGTGATGAGAACAATAAGGTAAGTTTTGTTATGTTAATCAGGTGGCTTTTGGAAGGCACCAAAGGATGAGAACTGGTTGTCAGTGGAGCCAACCATGCAGTAAGAAGGTCTGAACTTTCAAACTACCCCCCAACCCCAACTACTTCCACCTCCAGGGAGAAGAGAGGGGCTGGAGATTGAATCCAATCAACAAAGACCAATGATTTAATCAATTATGCCTATGTAATGAAGCCTCCATAAAAACTCCAGTAGATGGCCTTTGGGATCTGATGCTATCTCCAGGTAGATAGTGTCAGAATTGAGTTAAATCGTAGGAAACCCAGCTGGCATCTGATAACTGCTTGTTGGTGTGGGGGAAAGCCCCACACATTGTAATTGAATGCAGAATATTAGAAGGAATGTAACTTAACACAATAAACACTGTATATGAGAAACCCACAGCTATTGCCATGCTTGGCAATGAAAAACTAAAAGCTTTTCTTCGAAGATCAAGTACAAGACAAGGGTGCCCACTCTCACCACTCCTATTCAACATAGTACTGGAAGTCCTAGCTACAGCAGTTAGACAAGAAAAAGAAATAAAAGGCATTCAAATCATAAAGAAAGAAGTAAAATTGTCTCTGTTTTTTGATGACATGATCTTATATTTAGAAAACCTTAAAAACTCCACCAAAAACCTCTTAGAGCTAATAAAAGAATTCAACAAAGTTACAGGATACAAAATCAACATACAAAAATCAGTTGTGTTTCTGTGCACTAACAGAAAACTATCTGAAAAGGAAATTAATAAAACAATCTCATTAACAATAATATCAACAATAATAAAATAGAATAATCTTAAGTCTTGCCTTTATTAACATGTTTATGAAGCACTAGGATGAAGTCTGCTTGCCACTTTTACACATTACTCTCAGCTAGTGTGGATCACATCAGAGATGCCCAGGAAGCTCCAGCATGACCCACTGAAGTGGACTAAAGCTCAAAACTAGGGAGGAATTGCTCGTCATATACGTGTGTGACTCCTGGCTGGTGTTCACTCCAGGACAGTGACATCTCCTCCAGGAGTGGCCAACATCATGCCTGTCTTGAGTCTGGTCATAATCCTGTCATCTGTGTTCTGATTCTGCCATGCATTTCCTGGACCTCACCATTTGAGCCATATACAACTGACATCAGAGCTCTCAATAATATTGGAGTTATCAGTCTCTGTCTCAAATCGCACAAAGTTTAGTGTTTCAAAACACAGAGATTTTCTGCTTTTAGGACCCACTATTATGTAACTAACATCTAGTCTAGCTATTTCTCTTCTTATTTGTTATTGTATAAATTTATGCAATTCTGTTTATTCATTTCTGAGCCACTCCTCCAAGTGAGAATGTTTTCTGCTTAGATATGACCTTAAAAAAGTCCTGGGAGAGGATGAAACTCAATTACCTAGTGTCAGGTTGAAACAGGAATAATGTAAACTAAATACTCTTAGAAATTTTCTCATTATTCAAAACCTCTTTTTTTTTCCTCAGGTCATTTTTTATAATTAACTCTCCTATAATTCGAGGGCATTTTGGTTGAAAAAATGAAGTTTAAAGTGATGTGATGGTACAACATATCCACTTTGCATGTCACTCTTGATTTTTTCTCTCTCTACATACAGGACTCACTTAGGTTGCTGAGGTTAATTAGCAAACAAGAAAAGAAATGAAAAGGAAAGAGGAAGGCAGCAGCTCCTCTGACAATCATGGTAGTTTGGATTCATGTGCCCCACTTGCTAAGATTGCTGGAGATGAGCTAGGACACACGTGGTGGTGTCAGATCGGACACCCTGAACATTATCAGTTAACCTTTACTTAGGTGGTCTTAGGTGCCTTTGCCTTTTATTCTTTGGACTCATCTGTGTTCTTTGCTGTTGGTTGAAATATTGTTTTGTACCTGAGCCAAATCCCATCAAGACTTCTTTAAAAATAATAAGTTACAGTCATGTTCTTAAAAAAGGAAAAAGAAAGGGCTGATCAGTAAAAATGATATGGAGGGGAAAATTGGCACACACATGTCAAGTGATTTAAACCCCTTAGCAAATGAGGGCTTCCTCCTTCAGGCACAGACCTTGCATAGTATATTTAATTGGGAGTTTGGCAGGCAATCCAAGCCAGAAAGAACCCTGTGGGAGAGGTGTGTGTGAGAAGAAGGTGTGAGGGGGCAGGCTGAATCCCTGAGCAGTCTGGATTGCAAAGGTCTGCAGGCAAAGGCACCTCTGCTTTCAACAAGAACCAATTAGAGAGAATGACAAAATCCGCATCACTGCTTCCCAACTCATCAATTCCTGCCACTGGAGAATGCAGAGTTTGTTTTCTGTATCTTAGGTCCCAGGCAACAGTGTGCTTGTAGCTTCTGGGGCCACTGCTGTGGGAGGTGGTACAGTTGAGATCTGGGTGAGGCATCCTTGTAACGGAAGGTGGTACAGCCATAATGTGTGGTGTAGAAGGGACCTCAGAGTCCATGCCAATCAACCCTCACATTTTGCATGGGAAGAAAGTGATGCTCAGGAACTCTGACCTTTTTTGAGAATGGAGCTCACAGTGACAAAGCCTAACGGCAAAGCCCAACATGAACCTCAAGCCTCCTCATTCCAAGGCCACGCTTTCCCTGGTCCTGTCTAAGCCTCCTGGGGTGTATATGAGTCTGCTTGGGCTGCCAAAACAAAATACTACAGGAAGGGTGTCTTTAACAAGACATTTTATTTCTCACAGTTCTGGAGGCTGGGAGTCCAAGGTCCAGGTGTCGGCAGGGTTGGTTTCTCCTGAGGCCTCTCTCCTTGGCTTGCTGATGGGCACCTTCCTGCTGTGTCCTCTCATGGTCTTTCCTCTGTGTGTGCACATCCATAGTATCAGTGTGTGCAATTTCCTTTTCATGTAAGCACAGCAGTCAGAATGGATTAGGGTTCACCCTTACGGCCCCATTTTCGCTTAATCACCTCTTTAAAGGTCCTGTCTCCAAAGACAGTCACATTGTGAGGTATTGGAGGTTAGGGCTTCAACATATGGATTCTGGGGGGACACAGTTCAGCACATAACAGAATGTGACAAGGGCCATCAAGACCATGAGAAGGAGATCCCGGCCTGTCCTTCTGTTGCTTCCTTGCAGTCACTGACTCAACGTATAAGCAGTCACTCTGTGTCTCCAGCCTTATTTCATTGTCATTCTTTTGCCCTGGAGATGAAGTTGTTTCGCAGTCATAGATCATTCGAGGCTACCCAAATTCCGCAAGGGGGATGATGTTGGCTCTCAGTGTTAGCTACTGATGGCAGAAATATATGGTGGAGATCTAGCATGAGACTCTATAAGATGTGGTGGTCTTTAAAACTTGCTGGGATGCCCCAGAGAGAAATCCTAATTTCCAATCCTAATTTCTCTGTATTTTGTACATACTTTTTTCTTTCCCTCAGGAATTCACTTCATATAAATTTGCTTTGAGTCATGTAACATTTCTTTATAACGTTCTTTCCTTGTCATCATGAGCACTATCATTTCCCTCTGTATTTACTGTACAATTCATACACCTCCAAGAAAAACAGTAGTTACAGAGGCCAGTGAAGTTCTGTCCACAAGGGCAATTTAGGATTATAGCTGGAGTGGAATCTTAGCATTCACATCTCGGCCATGACTGGACATCTGTGCTCAAGGTACAGAGAGTGAAATAAGTTTTCTTCAAAGAAGACAAATGTTTGTAGAAGAAAAGGAGAAGCAGCAATACTTTTAGAGAAAACAATAGCACCCGGACGGATTAGATGCCTCTGATAGTACAGTTGCCTCTGGATTTCTAGCAGGAACACTAATCTTTTCACTCTGAGAGTCTTAGGGTGCAGTTTTTTACCAGGGTGAACTAGCTCTGACACTGACAGTGACAGAAGCATGGGGATCAGGCTGCTTTGTCATAAATGAATACAAACCTCAGTCTCCAGGCCACTGAAGTGGCAGGGTTGACCAGCACCATGCTTCGGACACCCAAGGCCCTCTGCATCCAGCCGCCAGACACTTTCCTGCCAAAAGGAGTGGCTGCCGGTCTTAATGGGTTCAGGGTAAGACGCTGTATCCTCTGAGGCTATCCAGATCCTCTCGAGGCCAACAGTGTTTGGTCAGAGTAAGGAAATCATTGCCTCTCTTAGTTTTCAAAACACATCTGTGTATTTGTGTATACGTGTTTGATTTTTATTTCAAGATACAGCCTCAGCTCTTCGACTTCACAGTTGTGGGTGGTTAGATCTGATGTTAGGAGATACAGCTAGAGACACACAGAGGGCAGCAGATGGCCACGCTCTGCTCTGGCGGGGCTCCTGCACTTTTAGCTTATGGCCTGACATCCCTGCCAACCTGTGGCTCACCACCTCTGGGTTCTGGCCTCGTTCTCCCTCCTCTCCTAAGGCAGTGACTACGAGGACATAAGAATAGCTTCCACTTGCAGTGTGGATGTGGATGTGTGTGGATAGATACAAGGCACGAGGGGGACAGAGGAGGCACCTTCAGGGCCTCACCCTCCACTCTTGTTTCAGAGCCTCTGGGGAGGGGACTCGATTCTGCTGCTCTGTGTCATGGTCCTGCTTTGTAGCTTACTGGCTCTCCAGGACCTCATTCACCCAGCTGATTTCACTTTCCTCATTTGTGAAATGAGAGATATCTCTGCCATGCCTGTCTCACAGTGTTGTGGTGAAGACTAAATGTGTTTGTAATTCGGGAACTGTGTAATATTTTGGGTATGTGCATATGTATATATGTATGGATGCTTACATGCACAAATAATTAATGTATGAATATAATGTGTATGTATGAGTTATTCTTACATTAATGAAAGACTAAGATAGGGGAGAAAAGTTTGAGTTTATGATTTAAATTCCAGAAAGATCCAACGTCAGGGGGAGGAGGAGGGCGCAGTAAATGTATGACGTGAGGACTCAGAGGGTGGAAAATGTGTGGCCTGTGAATTGTCGCTAGTGTTTTTCCAAAAATCACATTCATTGACATCTAGTATTTAAAAGATGACATGTTTCCCTGATGAAAGAACTATGGTTAACAGTTGGTTAGAAATATCAAAATATGCACTTAAGTGTGTGCCTCTGGTGTGCTTCCAGAGGCCTGTCATCCTCCTCTGCTTCTCACCCCTTAGAAAGACAGCAGCGAGTATTCCAGAACTATCTGGAGAAGTACTTATTTTTTCTAAATTAAGTTTATTTCTCCTCTCCATCCCCACCTTTTAGAATTTAAATTTTAGAATTTAATTTACTTTTTGGATTTTAGAATTTAACTTTGGCTGGCTGGGTCGTGCAGGCTGTGCTTGTCTGTGGGGCTTGGGTGGCCTGTGAGCAGCTGGGGGTCAGGAACCACCAGGTGGCGCCCATGCTGGGGGGGTGGGCGGCTGGTCGGACTCACCTTAACATGGTCTCTGTCCAGCCTTGACTGTGCTTCAGAATCCACCCAGACTCAACGGAAGGAGGACACGGCTGTTTGTGAATGAGGTCAGTGCCTGCAGTGAGACTTCTAGAAAGGATGCAGAGTTGATGTGGACTTCCTGGTGATGGAGGGTCACTGGGCAGCCCAACCTGGAGAGAGCCATCCAAGCTGGACGGGTGTCTCTAAAAAAGAAAAAGCTCACAGGAGTTTCTGTAAGCTCTACTTTGCTTTGTGGCTGTTGTTTTGTTTGTTTTTAATAATATCCACCTCGATGGGCATCTCTTTCTTTGCTTTTCCCTACTTGAATATGGCTTACTATTATGTCTGATTTAATAATTTCCTCCTATGCCTAAAGAAGAACTGTGGTAGCTGACTGAGACATTAAAAGAGAATAAAGTGAATAAATGGGAAGAGAACTGGTAGTGAATGGGGAGGAGAATGAAGATCCAGTTAAGACTCAACGTGCACTTTTTGGGAAACACTATTGCCCTGTGTTTGTGATGCTCGCATTCGCCCGGGATTCCAGGCAGCTTGATCTGGGGAGAGAAGAGGACCTCACCTAACTTCTTTGCAGTTAACACTTAATGCTTTGGGGTCCTTTACTTGGCAGGGAGAGGCGGTAAAGTGTGTAATACACTCTTTTTTGAAGATAAGCCTGGACAGTTTGGGCACAGTGTTTAATCCTGGAACTGTACCTTAAAAACCAGCAGAGTGATAAAATGTTCTATTGGCTGGGTGCCCACTGAAATTTATAAGGAATTCCAGAAGACACTTGAATGTGGGCAGGTCTGTTAAGATAGTTTAGGCTCTTCACTTGGGAGGCACAGAGAGCCTTTCAGGTTTCCCACGAGGTGAAAACTTCTCATAATGACACTAAGATATTACTTGGCCATTTTTTTTTTTAAACATTCTTCAAGCCAGCCGTGGATTTTTCTAACAATGAGTGGAAAGCAGATGCCCATGAGAACCTGGGTGTCTTATTAGAGAGATCTATGTCAGTTTCTAATGTATTCATGAATTATAATAAAGATGACTATTTACATTAAAAAAAAAGATTCAATGTGCAGACTTACAGAGTCGGTACATTTGGCTTGGAATTGTCTTTGGTTCTCTAGGGAGGCACCAAGCGCCTAACCTTGGACTTCCTGCTATATTGTACTATGCAGGGCCCAAGGTGTTCACAGGGCTGCTTGGTCCCCAGAGGCCTCTGCTCCCTGCTCCACACCCTCTCTCTTCCCTGACTGCTGGTCAGATGCAGAGGATCCAGCAGAGGACTCTGAGGCCCTCGGGAATGGCAGAGCCACAAAAAAGGAAGGGCATGGGTCCTTGACTTACTGTGTCGAGGAGAGCTGCCCACTGACCAGGAACACCTGCTGAAACTTTATACGAATGAGAAATAAACTTCTGTTGTGTTTGGCATTATTTATTGAAGCAGTTAGCCTATCAGATTATTACACTTCCCACTGTTCTCTGAGCAGGCTTGAGAACCTTCAGGAGCTTGAGAGATAATCAGAGTCATGTCCGTTGAGCCTGTGATTTTGGACAATCAGAGTCATGCTGGTGAGCCTGTGATTTTGGACTTGCCCCTTTGAGCCCTTCTTTCCTTGGTGTCCCAGCTCGTGCCATGGGCCTCCTTAGGGCCGATTTCTGGTTCTGTCGCTGAAGCTTCCCTTGGTCTCTGATTACTGTTTGGTTTCTGCTTCTGCTTACTTTCTTCCCAGCTAGAAGTGGAGAATGATTTTTTCCTCAGGTGACCAGAGCTTTTGCTCAAGCATTAGATATTTAGATTGCCGGGGTGTTATAACTTTTTACAGAGAGGTTTTTCCTTCCCAGCACATTCCCCAGGATATTACTTCCCAAACTGTTCCATGGGCTGCTAGCTTTGCACAAAATGTCAATAGATACGTGGGAATAAAAAAGGGTTTTGTGGTCAAAGATGCTTGGGGAAAAGATCGGATTAGATGAAAATCAGTATTTCTTTAATTCAGGGCCCGGCGGAGCTTTTAACCTTCTGGTAGAGGGTTCAGCAAACGTCAGCCCATAGGACAAATCTGACCTGCCACCTGCTTTTGTAAATAAAGTTTTATTGGAACGGGGCCACGCCCATTCATTCACATATTCTCCATGGCTGCTTTACCCTGAAACGGCATAGAAGGGTAGCTAAGACGAAGGCCAGAAGGCCCACAAAGCAGAAAATATTTACTATTGGCCACTTAGAGATGAAAATGCGCCAACCCCTGCTCGTGTGTCTCCAACAAGAGAACACATGGGTTCACACTTACGTGACCACAAATCCCTGTTTTCTTTGGGCCACCTATTAACCTCTTGAGAGTTTTAAGTATTCTTGGAATATGTCATCCAAGGGTCGGAAGGCCTCCATACACCCTTCATCTCTACCTCCAGGGCCAAACTCAGATCCATTTCTGGGTGCTCAGGAGCTAGCATCCCAGCTTCTTTCACAGAGTTTCTTTTCCAAATCCTTAGGCCCAGGAGTCAGGGTTTGCTTCATTTTCCTCATAATCCTGGTGTTCTGAGTGACCGTGGGATGGAAATTCTGTCCCACTTTTCTCTAAGGGCAGGCCTGCCCGTGCCCTTGCCTCACAAGGGCAGGAGGGCACCGAGACCTGACAGAGGGAGCGCAGGCTGCCCACCGCGCGCCAGCCCACCTGCTCCACCAGCTGGCAGGCCTTGTATGGCCACACAGGCCAGCCTCCGGCCTCCGGGAAGGCTCGTTCCTACCCCGGGGGCAACTCCTAGGTGTGCAAATAGCTCAGGGAAGGATCATTTTAAATCGCCTTTTAAGCCTGATTTGTAAATAATCTAAGACCAAAGACAGAGCAAGTTAAATATTTATTTGAAGATTATGTCTCTAAGGAGGGATTGTTGAAAATTAGTGAGTGCTTTGCCATCCTAGCTTTCCCCTCTCCTGCTGGAGGGCATATTATTTTTACGGCTGTGTTTGACAGCCAGAACAAGCCTCTGTAGATTTAGTGGTTGTTTGTAGTGGCATTTATGTGTTTGAATGAGCTGGGCAAACAGGAGGGAGGGAGGTGGGGTAGTTAATTAACTCTGCGGATCTCTCCTCACACTTCCTCACTCCCGGGAAATGCCGGTAAAAGAACCATTCACAGGTTTATACAAAAGAGATCCTTCCCTCAACATGGCAGGTTTGGAAAGCGCAGCAAATCGGCACTCTTACCGTTGCCGACAGGCTCTGCAGAGGGAAGGTCTTGCTTCCGGGCAGAAAATCTCTATGGTGATAACTTCCTTGATGAGAACACAAGCCGCCTGGCCACTTCCTGGGATAACACCACTCACTCATTCACCGGATATTTTCTCATTACCTGATAGTTCTAGGCCCCGTGTATATACATATATGTGTATATATGTATACATATACATACACCTATATATGTCAACCGTTCTCTGAAGTATGCACAGAAAAATCAACACCAAAACTCTTGTCCCATTGGTAAACATTGGTTTGCTCACCTACAGCCCTATCCTCTCCTGGGACGCAGTATCAGAAGGTGGGCTGGGCTGGGAGTGTAGGCCGCTGGGGTCTCATCCTACTTTCTGTGAACTCGTGGGAAGTGCCTCACCTCTCTGGGCCTCATCTTTGAAATGTTGATTAAATAAAATGTTGGATTAAACCAGTGTTCCCTACACTTGCAGGATCTTATCTTAAGAATCACCTTGAGGTTCTGACTCAGTAGATATGAATTAAGGCCTGAGAAGCTATGCCTTTTTTACGATGGTTTAGGTGCATTTTATTGATTTTCTTCTATGACTCTAACAAAGGCCTGGGTGATACTTAAGACCTGAACTCTTTGGAAAACACTGTATTAGATAACCTTTGGTGTTCCCCTGGATGACACTTTACAATCTTTATTTTCCAGAAGCTCCTTAGCTTCCTTCAATGAATATCTCTGGAAAAGCTTTAATAAGAGCACTGATGATCAGTAGACTTTTTTAAACAAGAAAAAGAGAGAAGTGTGAGAAAAAGGCCATACACAAATATTTCAAAATCATTGATGTGCTATAGCTCACTGACGATCTCACTGAATGGGGTAACAGTGACATCAGGGGGGCAGATTCCCTCAGTAATAAATGGTACAGTGGCGAAATTAGGACAAGGCCACCCTACTGTGTCAGGGCCCGAGGAAGGCAGAGAGCTCATGCAGTGGGGCCATCCACCCAGCTTTTGCGCCCTGGAGGCTGCTGGGCACTGCTTAGTGGAGGCCTGAAGTAGGAGGTGGGCCTGCAGGCACCTTTTCTCTCCCTGCCCTGCCATCTGCCCCCTTTCTCATTTCCCCCAGCCCTGGGATGCTACTGCCTGTAGTACTTGCTCTTTTTCCGTCTCTTCTCAAGGCACCATCACACTTGCTCTTTCCTCCACCCCAAGATACCCATCCTCCCTCAGCAGCCCACTCCTTGTCAGGCGAGAAGAATGCGGGAGGCTTCTTTGTCATGCACACGGTCTCTATGAAGCCTCGTTCTCTGCTGAACAGCCTCCTGTTCCGTGTCCAGCTCCCCAGAAGCTCCTGTGAGAGGGCTCAAGCTTTTGGGTGCTGGTGACCCCTCCTCCTTCACTTATTGTCCCTTCAGCCTCAGGGGAGGTATCAGCTTCCTGCTATTCTAATTTCTGGGTTGCCTTCACATCTCCTGTTTGGCCTCTCAGTGCTTCCATCATCTCTGTGTTAATTCCCTGCATTACATTCCCTTTGTGTAGGAGACCTGGACACGTTTCTGTTTCCTATACTTGACCCTGATTAACCCAGCTCTCAAGGTAGGTTCCTAGGCTTAATTTCAGCTGTGAGATTCAAAGCCATAAGTACAAAGGCAGGACCTGACAAATGACTGGCTGAAACGTTGTCATCTCCTACATAGGGGGTCCCAAGTTCAATACGCTGACCATCCCAATTCTCTTCCTCTTTCAGTGTTTGTGGTGCTAGGGCTCCGATTTCAACGTTCTCTACAATGATTTCCTCTACCTCGCCCCTTACATTCAGTACATTGACAGTCCTCTTGAGGACAATTTCCCTATGTGCCTGTATCCACACCCTTATATGAATTCCCACCATCCTGTTTCAGGCCACTGTCCATTCTCTTGCCGTAAAGGACTCTGCTGGCTCCTGGCTTCTGGTGTCTCCCCACCTCCAATCTACACATATACTCCTCCAGTGACATTAGTCAAACGATTCCATTCTACCCACCACAGACAAAATGAAGGTCCAACCCATCAAGACAAATGAGCTCTCCTGTCACCTAACCCATTGACACAGGCTTATTCTCACTCATCATTTCTCAGGCGTACCTTGCAGTTCCTGCTTCCTGCCTCTCAGAATCCCCTTTCTTCTTATTTCTACCTATCTCCAAGTCTTGGTTTAATGCCAGCTCCAACCTAAAGCCTCTCCTAATCCTCCTATCTGGAACTAATCTCTCCTTCCTCAATGTGCCCCTGCGTTTCTTTGTTCAACTCCTTTGCCTCTTATTGCATTCTGCCTCATAGGGGAGCTACATTGCTTAAGTCACCCCAAAGGTTAGTTTTTTAGATAAGGTGCTTGTTCATATTTATACCTCCTATCAAATAGTTGATTCTCAGTGGAGACTCTGGGGAAGCTGTGTTATGGTCACTCACTACCTAATATAGTACAAGTGTGAATTTGACTGTGAATTATAGCAATGCATTCATATCTCTCTCTATGTGTATTAAAGCTATCTATTTTCTCCATCAGTTACATTGCTATTTTTCTTGGAAACAGTACTTGCTTCTCTTTTTAGCCTGGTCTCCTAAACAGAATCCACAGACCTGAATGATCTATTAGAACAATTTTGCCATGTTTTGCTTATTTATTGTCTGTCACAGGCAAGTGTTAAGTTACATACTTTATTTTAATTAATCCTCTTGAGGAGGGATTCTCTTTACTTTATAGGAAAACAAACAAACAGACAAACTAAGGCTCATAGAGATTAAGGAATTTTACCAGCATCACACATCTGGTAAGTATCAAGCCAGTACCTGAATCCAGGTCTAAATGACTCAAAACACTACATTATAAAAGGGAGAGGTTCCTTACCTCCATCTTGGGAGAGAATGATGCACCTGATGAGAAATGATACAATTTGCATCCATAGAGCAGGTGGCAACTCCTACCTCTTGTTGGTTCATAGCCCAGGAACTCTGCCTTGGCTTTCCCCTGGACATCAGTGAGATTGCCCACCCTATGTCCTTTCTGCCCTTGCTCCATCCATAGTAACTCTGATTACCTCTGACTTCTGGTCTAGTTCCTCTCACCAGCTCCAGACACAATGGACCTCCTCCTTACCCCGACATGGGCACAGCCATCCAAATCCCCAGTAGCTCAACAGTTGAAAGATGGTGTGTCCTTATAAGAGATCCAGAGGATATGTCAACCTTAGTCTTCAGGAGATGATCCAACCATTAGGAACAGTGCCAGGCTCTGCACTGTCACAGGGTGTGGAATTCCTGACCAGCCTCCACCTAGGGTCTGGGCAGGCTGGAGCTGTTTGCAATTCTTTCCTGGGTCCCTCTTGCCTGCCAAGTTAGATGAACTTTGGGGCCTGCTGAAAGGGTTAGCTTTTGGGTTAGCTATTTTTCAGGGCTTTTGGATTCTCTTCCTTTCTTTCCCCTTTGATTTTGCTTTTCAGAGAGACTCTTAGCGTCTTCATTCATTGTAAGAACCCAAAGATGTTGAGGCCCGGGTGCCCAGAGGTGCCGGGCTCATTAACAGGAATCCTGTGAGTGAGGATGAAAATGTGAACACAGTAACAACGGTGAGGTGACTCTCCTTTCTACCTCGTTTTAGATAATCCTCACTGTCTTTTCTTCTGCCTCAAGTTTCTGTTGCCTTATTTCCCTGCCACCCTGAGCTTCTGTCTTTCCTATTGCTCTCTGCACGTCTTACTTCTCCCGTTGTCTTTTATCTTCTCTCTTTATAGGCAAAAAGGACATAGCTTCTCAGTGTCTGCCTGTCAGACTTCTTGGCCTCAGGCTGGAAAAGTTGTGGAGTTCTCAGGAACCCCTGCGAGGCTGGCTCTAAGGTCCCCTTCACCTCACCACCCCCCTCCCCCGGACCACAGAGAGCCACAAGAATCCTTCCAGGCACAGATCAGGTTGGACCGTATTCAGGAGTCTAATTACCACCAGAAAATTAAAGAAAGGTAATAATTGCTTTTAAATACTTAACAAAGGCCAATCTCACCTCGCAGGTTTGTAAATTTGTAGTGAGAACTGATTACAAGGGAACGCTTGTGCTGCCTTCTTTGTGTTTGATTTGCAAACTAGAATGCACACGCCCCATATGCATAATTGGGTCCTCACGGTCTCTGCATCAATGTGGCGATGCAGTAGAAGTTTATTTATCCAGCGCTCATTCAAAGAAAAGCTGAATGGAACAAGAAAACTCCCACTTTGCGATGGGATTAGATACCATGGAGTATTCTACCCCCGTACTCTTTCAAGGATTTTTTTTTTTTAAGTTTCTAAATCTGCTTGGGAAGAAAAAGTAAATTGCCAGAAGTGAGATTAGTGGGGAATATTGTTCTTAGGACAATAGCGTCTTTATGGCTTGACTGGTATGAGCTCCCTGCTTCAAAAAAATACAAGGGCTGGAGGTGTGAGGGTTCTTAATTGCCTACATCTGATCAACTGGCAGCAAAAAAAGAAGAAGAAAGAAAGAAATCTCATTCAGCTCTGATTTGGCCTGGATCAAGTCCACTTGCTAATCAGAGTTTAATGAGGATGCCACTGGCCCTGTTGTATTTGCCAACGCTCCCACTAAGGTCCCTGGCCTCTGTTTGTGCAGAGAGCACTTTCGTCCTGCCGCCCCATGAAGCAGGATGCAGGCTGAGATGGAAGAGTCCTGGCCCGGAGAAGTTAATTAAGTTTAGGCCCTTGGCATTCCAAGTCACCGGAACCCATGGTGGGAAAGCTCACCCACCGCACAAAAGAGACCTACATGGGGCTCTGAATGACGGTCCGTGGCGGCAGTAGCTGGGCTTCTGTGTGCCCCGCTGCCAGCTCTTAACCCTTGGAACTGTGTCCCCTCCACTGCACAAACTGAATAGGCCTGCAGGACCACGGGCCGCCTCCGGTGCAGGAGGATCCTGGAAGCACATGGGCCATCATCCAATGTCACTAATAGACTTGCAGACGCCAGAGTCCGCAGAGAATCCATAGACCTGTGAAGGCTCAGATGGAGGACTGATTTTTTTTTTTTTTTTTTTTTTTTGCGGTACGCGGGCCTCTCACTGCTGTGGCCTCTCCTGTTGCGGAGCACAGGCTCCGGACGCGCAGGCTCAGCGGCCATGGCTCACGGGCCCAGCCGCTCCGCGGCATGTGGGATCTTCCCGGACCGGGGCACGAACCCGTGTCCCCTGCATCGGCAGGTGGACTCTCAACCACTGTGCCACCAGGGAAGCCCCGGACTGATTTTTTTTTTAAGTTGTTTTCTCTTTGGTTTTTAAGAAAAATTATTATAAGCAAAAAGTTGGCCTTTAAGTGAGCAAGATACTGCCTTTTCTGTTTTTAATTGTGTGCCCAGTAATCTCCAAGAAGGGATTGCAGAGTCCGTGGTCTCCATGGGGATACTGGAACGTGCCAACACCCTGGAGACCCTAAACAACTAACAGGGTGTAGGGAGCCTCAGGGTAAAGGGCACACCCCCTCTTTGCTGTGTGTTTGTGTTGATGTCAAGTGAAGGTGTGAGAGCAGTGGAAAGAACATGAGGTTTGGGGCTAGTGGAGATGGGTCTGAGTTGCAGGTCTGCCTGAAGTCTCTGAGAATTTACCTTGGGGTAAGGATTGAGATAATGTGCTAGAGTTGCTTTGAGTGTCATCCTCAAAGTCACATGGTAAGCATTCTTGTGTTCCCTCTAGACCTGTGGTTCTCAAAATTCGAATATCACCCGAGTGCCCTAAAGAGCTGGTGAGTGTGCCCCAGCCCCAGAAATTCTGATGCAGCAAGATCCCAGGTGGGGCCTGAGGATCTGCATTCCTAACAAGCTCCTGGTGATGCTGATGCTGCTAAACTGTAGGCCACACTTTGAGACAAAACCTTGGATCGCAGAGCACTCAGGCAGTGACTTGTTTTTTATTACACCCGAAACCACCTGCATTTCCAATATTGTGGGTAGAATTTATTCTGCTAAGTCTGGTAACACCTTGCTAAGTGCCTTTTCTGTCTCTCTCTCACTTGAACACCAACAATATCCCAGGTATTGTGTGGAGCACATTACACAGTCATCCCTTGACTACTCTCTTTTTCTCATCCAAAATTCCAAACAGGTGTGTGGCCTCCTCACTCAGTTCCTAATAACCTTTGCTCAAAATGTCACCTTTCTCATGAGGACTTACCTGACCACATTTTCCCAAATCAAAGTCCCACCCCATTCCTTAGCACATTCTGTCTTCCTTTCTGCCCCACCCTTTTCTTTCCAAAAAGTGTTTATCACTATTGAATGTACTATGTATTTCATTTGTCATCTGAATACTCCTAATGGTATGTAAATTCCATAAAGACAGGAATTTCTTTCTTCCCTTCTTCCCTCCCTCCCTCCTTCCCTAATTTGTGGTGTTTACTACAGTTTCTCTAGTGCTTTTAACAGTGCCTGCCATTGTAGGTGCTCCATTAAAATGTATTAAACAAATGAAAGAACAACCCCAGGAAGTAAATGCTTTACCTTGTAGAGGAAAAGGTAAGGTTCAGAAGGATAGGTAACTTGGCCAAGATTACACAACCAAGAGATGGCAGGGAAAGAACAAGAACCCAGATACTTGCAGGTCCAAAGCTGGTACTCTTAACCCCTGTGACACCTTCTCCCTCTCCCAGCATGCTCTGGGCTGAGGCTAATTTGGCAAGTTCCCTTGGAAGCCCCAAAATCCTGGCTGCCAGCATCACACAGGGCTCTGAAGGGTCATTCTCTCCTGAGAGAACAAAGCTGAAGGTACAGGGTCCAATTGGCCTCAGATGGGGAAAATGATCTGAGAACTTACTACTCAACTCGTCCATTGTTTTTGAACATCTGGATGCATCTAGAGAGACTTATCAATACACTCTCTCTCATTTGTTGGAGAGCTGATTGAAGTGTTTTCTGCCTCACAATTTGAATTTACCCCCAAGAAAATCCTTTCTCCAGCCCATGGGAAAGCTCCTGGATCTGTTTTATAATCCCACTGTTGAAATGGCAGCTATAAACTCTGGAGATTCATTTGGTTTTAATACAATGAGAGGCTTGTAGTAGATGTTCAATAAATGTTTGAACAAATCAATGTACAAAACATTTTTAAATTAAACTTTTTACTTTGAGATAATTGTAGATTCACACATAGTTGTACTAAATAATACAGAGCTATTCCTTGTACCCTTTGCCCAGTTCCTCCCATTGGTGACATCTTGCAAAGCTACAGTACAATATGACAACTAGGATATTGACATTAATGCAGTCAAAATACAGAACATTTCCAACATTTCCACCATGAGGATTCCTCATTTTGCCCTTTTACAGACACTCCTAATTCCCACCTGCCCCTCCCTCCCTGACCATAAGCCCCTGGCAATCACTAATCTATTCTCCATTTCAATAGTTTTGTCATTTCAAGAATGTTATATCCAAAACTGAACCAGGAAAAAATAGAAAATATGAACAGACAAATCACCAGTAATGAAATTGAATCAGTAATAAAACAACTTCCCCAAAATGAAAGTGCAGGACCAGATGGCTTCACAGGTGTCTACCAAACATTTAGAGAAGAGTTAACATCTGTCCTTCTCAAATTATCCCCCAAAGAAAGGAATGCTTCTGAAGGAATGCTTCTCATTTTATGAGGCTAGCATCACCCTGATACCAAAACCAGAAAAAGATATCACACAAAAAAAGAAAATTATAGACCAATATCACTGATGGACATAGATGCAAAAATCCTCAACAAAATTAGCAAATCGAATTCAACAATACATTAAAAGGCTCATGCACCATAATCAAGTGGGTTTTATCCTAGACATGCAAGGATGGTTCAATATCTGAAAATCAATCAATGTGAAACACCATATTAACCAATTGAAGAACAAAAATCATACAGTTATCTCAATAGATGTGAAAACATCTTTTGACAAAATTTATCATCCATTTACAATAAAAACTCTCAACAAAGTGGGTATAGAGGGGATATACCTCACCGTAATAAAGACTATCTATGATAAGCCCACAGCTAACATCATACTCAGTGATGAAAAGCTGAAAGCATTTCTCTAAGATTAGGAACAAGGCAAGGATGCTCACTCTCACCACTTTTATTCAAAATAGTGTTAGAAGTCCTAGCAACAGCAGTCAGAGGGAAAAAAAAGAAAAGAAATAAAAGTAATCCAAATTGGAAAGGAAGAAGTAAAAGTGTCACTGTTTGCAGATGACATGATACTATACATAGAAAATCCTACAGGTGCCACCAAAAAAACTACTAGAACTCATCAATGAATTTGGTAAATTTTCATGATAAAAAATTAATATACAGAAATCGGTTTCATTTCTATACTCTAACAATGAACTGTAAGAAGCAGAAATTAAAGAAACAATCCCATTTACAAACTCATAGAAGAATAAATACCTGGGAATAAATCTACCTAAAAAGGTAAAAGACCTGTACTTGGAAAACTATAAGACACTGATGAAAGAAATTGAAGACAATACAAACAGATGGAAAGATATACCATGTTCTTAGACTGGAAGAATTAATATTGTTAAAATCATCATACTACCCAAGGCAATCTACAGATTCAGTGCCATTTCTATCAAAACACCAGGGGAAGTTTTCACAGAACTAGAACAAATAATTTTTTTGTATGGAAACACAAAAGACCCTGAATAGCCAAAACAATCTTGAGAAAGAAGAACAAAGCTGGAGGTATCATGCTCCCCGACTGCAAACTATACTACAAAGCTACAGTCAACAAAACAGTATGGTACTGCCCCCCCAAAACAGGCACAGAATAGAGAGTCCAGAAATGAAGCCACACTTACATGGGTAATTAACCTATGACAAAGAAGGCAAGAATATACAATAGAGAAAATACAGCTTCTTCAGTAAACGGTGTTGGGAAAACTGGACAGGTGCATGCAAAAGAATCAAACTGGACTACTGTCGCACACCACGCACAAAAATAAATTCAAAATGCATTAAAGACTTAAGTATAAAACCTGAAACCATAAAATTTCTAGAAGAACACAAGACAATACGCTTTTTGACACTGGTCTTGTGATATTTTTTTTGGATATGTCTCCTCAACCAAGAGAAACAAAAGCAAAAATAAACAGATAAGACTATACTAAACTAAAAACTTTTGCACAGAGAAGGAAACTATCAACAAAATGATAAGGCCACATACTGAATGGGAGAAGCTATTTGCATATGATGTATCTGATAAATGGTCAATATCCAAAATATACAAAGAACTCATATGACTCAAAATTAAAAAAAAAAAAACAAACAAAAATGAGCAGAGGATCTGAATAGACATTCTTCCAAAAAAGGCATACAGATGGCCAACAGGCACATGAAAACATCTCTAATCATCAGGGAAATGCAAATCAAAACCACAGTGAGATATCACCCCACACCTGTCAGAATGGCCATTATCAAAAGACAACAAATAACAAGTGTTGGGGAGGATGTGGAGAAAAGGTAATTCTTGTGCATTGTTGGTGGGAATGTAAATTGGTACAGCCACTATGGAAAACAGTATGGAGATTCCTCAAAAATTTAAAAATAAAACCACCATATGATCCAGCAATTCCACTCCTCAGTCTATATCTGGAAAAAATGAAAACACTAAATCGAACAGATGTTCACAAAACTTATCATGGTAATCACCTTATGATGCATCCAAGTCAAATCATTATACTGTGCATCTTAAACTTATACAATGCTGTATATAAATTATACCTCAATAAAGCTGGAAAAAATAAATTAAAAAAATGTTAGATAAGTGGAATCATATGTATGTATCCTACTGTAATTGACTACCCCTTAACACATTTCTCTGGAGACACATGCAAGTTGTTTGTGTATCAATTATTAATTCATTTCCTGCTAAGTAATATTGTATGATATCAGTACACTGCAATTTGTTTAATCATTTATGTGTTGAAGGACATTTGGGTTGTTTCCAGTTTTTTGCTATTAGGAATAAAGCTGCTATGAACATTCATGTACAGTTTTTGTATGACCATACGTTTTCATTTTTCTGTGGAAAATGCCCAGGAGCATAAGTGCTGGGCTATATGATAGCTTATGTTTAGTTTTTTTCAAAATTGCCAAACTCTTTTCCAGAGTGGCTGTACCATCTTACATTCCCACCAGCAATGTATCCGTCATCCAGTTTCTTGACATCTTCCCCAGCATTTGTCTTTCTTGCTATATTTTATTTTAACCATTCAGATTATGTGTGTAGTGATATCTCATTGTGGTTTTAATTTGCCTTTCCCTAGTCGCTAATGATGCTGAACTTCTTTTCATGTGCTTATTTGCCCCCTGTACATCCTCTTTGGTGAAATATCTGTACATGATGTTTGACCATTTTCTATTCGGATTGTTTTATTCATAATGAGTTCTAGAATTCATTATATATTCTAGATGGTAGTCCTTTGTTTGATATGTGGTTTGCAACTATTTCCTCCCAGTCTGTAGCTTGTCTCTTCGTTCTCTTAACAGATTCTTTCACAGAGCAAAAGTTTTTAATTTTGATGAAGTCCAATTTTCCAATTTTTTCTTTAATGAACAATACTTTTGGAGTCAAGCCTTGCCTAGCCCTAGATCCTGAAGATTTCTTCCTAAGTTTTCTTCCAAAAGTTTTTACATTTTATGTTTAAGTCCATTTAAGTCCATTTTGAGTTAAATTTTGTATAAGGTATAAACTTAGATTGAGGCTCATTTTTTTTTTTTTTTTTTTTTTTTTTTTTTTTTTGCGGTACGCGGGCCTCTCACTGTCGTGGCCTCTCCCGTTGCGGAGCACAGGCTCCGGATGCGCAGGCTCAGCGGCCATGGCTCACGGGCCCAGCCGCTCCGCGGCATGTGGGATCTTCCCGGACCGGGGCATGAACCCGCGTCCCCTGCATCGGCAGGCGGACTCTCAACCACTGCGCCACCAGGGAAGCCCGAGGCTCATTTTTATGGTCTATGGATTTCCACTTGTTCTAGCACCATTTGTCGAGAGAACTATCCTTCCTCCACTGAATTCCTTTTCACCTTTGTCAAAAAGTCGAGTATATTTGTATGTCTATTTCTGGGTTCTTTCTTCTGTTCCAATGAGTCTATCTTTCCACCAATACCACATAGACTTGATTCATATAGCTATATAATGTCTTGAAATTGGGTCACTGTTTCTGTTTCAATCTTCATTTTCAATATTGCTAAGCTATTCTAGTTCCTTTTGCATTTCCATATAAACTTAAGAATAATCTTGTCTTAAATATAAAAACTCTTGCTAGTATTTTGATAGAAATCAAATAAATCTTTTTATCAACTTTTATCTTTGCTAGGTGGAGTGTTTCCAAACCATGTCTATATGAGACATACCATATCTTTGATTTCTTTCACCAGTGTTCTGATGTTTTCAGCCATTGAGTCCTGTACATGTTTTGTTAGATTTAGCCCTAAGTATTTCATTTTTTTGAGTTATTATAAATTATATTTTTAATTTCAGTTACCATGTGTTCACTATTAATATATAGGCATACAGCTGACTTTTGTATGTTGATCTTGTATCCCGTGATCTTGCTGAATTCACTAATTAGTTCTAGGATTTTTTGGGGGTGGATTCTTGAAATTTTCTTTGTAGACAATCAAATAATCTCAAAATTGAGGCAATTTCATTTCTTCCTTTCCCTTCTGTAGGCCTTTTACTTACTTCTTTTGCCTTATCTTACTGTCTTTGTCTGGTTTTTGTATCAGGGTAACATTAACATCATTAAAAATATTGAGAAGTGCACACTTCTCTTCCTGGTTTCTGGAAGACATTGTGTAGAATTAGTGTTAATTCTTTAAACATTTGGGAAAATTTTCCAATGAAAACATCTAGACCTGGAGATCTCTTTTTGGGAGTTTTACCAATCGATTTCTTAATAGTTGTGGGGCTATTCAAGTTTTTCCAATTATCTATTTCATATTGCATGAATTGTTATTATTTGTGCTTTTTGAGAAACTGGTTCATATCCTCTAAGCTGTCATATCTATGTGAATAAAGTTGTTGATAGTATTCCCTTATTATCTTTTTGATGTCTGTAGGATTGTAGTACTATCCTCTCTTTCATTCCTGATATTGGTAATTTGTGCCTTCTCTCTCTCTCTTTTTTTTTGTCAGTCTTGCTAGAGGTTGATCAATTTGTTGATTTTTCTTTTTGAAAAAACAACTTCCATTTTGAAATTCTCTATGTTCTATGTCTTATTTTATTTCCTATGAGGCATCCTGTTTGATTCATGGATTAAAAAAAAAAGATGTGTATCATTTAGTTTTCAAGTGTTTGGAGATAAAAGAGTTTGTACAGGGTTCTAAAATTCTTCCATTAAAACATCTCATGTTATCTAACATTGCTAATATAACATGGCCACAATTGACCAACAGTGGCAGATTTCTTGGATATGGGGGGCTATGCTATGAGATTAGGCTAAAGGGGAATCTGATCAAGGCAAAATTTGCCTTGGATTTCCTTTCTTCCTAGGGAGATGTCTTGGATCTCTTTGGTCCAGACTTCCAGCAATGGCTGATAGGCCACTGACAACCATGTTTTTGTGGAGCCTGGGAAGTTTCCCTTCTTTTAGTGATGTTTTCATTAGAGATCCTAGACAAAGTGAGAAGCAAACTTAAGTGAGAATAAGGTAGTCAAATGAAAGCTCTCTGGAACTTTAAATGCATATTAATAAGTGAAAGAAGCCAATCCAAAAAGGCTATACATTGTACCATTCCAACTATATGACATCTTTGAAAAAGCAAAACTATGGACAATGGTTGCTGGGGTTAGCAGAAAATGAGGGATGAATAGGTAGAGTACAGAGGAATTTTAGGGCAGTGAAACTATTCTGTATGATACTATAATGGTGGACAAACATCATTGTACATTTGTTAAAATCCGTAGAATGTACAACACCAACAGTGTACATTAAGGTAAGCTATGGACTCTGGGTGATTATGATGTGTCCACATAGGTTCATCAGTTGTGTAACAAACATACCACTTGGGTTCAGAATGTTAACAGTATGGGAGGGTTGTGCATGTGTGGAGGAAGTGAACATATGGGAACTCTCTGTACTTTCTGTTCAGTTTTTCTGTGAACCTAAAACAGCTCTAAAGATAAAGTCTATTAAGTTAAAAAAAAACCCACAATGAGATACCACCTCATACCCATTAAGATGGCTACTATTGACAAATTAGAAAATAACAAGTGTTGACAGAATGTGGAGAAATTGAAACCACCATGCACTGGTGGTGGGAATATAAAATGGTGAGGGTCACTATGGAAAACACTGTGGTGGTTCCTTAAAAAATTAAGAATAGAACTATCATATGATCCAGCAATTCCACTTCTGGGTATGTACCCAAAAGAATTGAAAGCAAAGCCTCCAAGAGATATTGGTACACCCATATTCATGGCAACCACAGTAGCCAAGCAGTGGAAATAACCCAAGTGTCCCTCAGTGGATGAGGTAGATATACAAAATGTGGCATAATATACAATGGAATATTATTTAGCCTTAAAAACAGTGGAGATTTTAATACATGCTACAACATGGATGAACCTTGAGGACATTATGCTAAGTGAAATAAGCCTGTCACAAAAAGACAAATACTGTAGGATTCCCACCTATAAGAAGTATCCAGAGTTATTAAATTTAGAGACAGAAAATAGAATGATGGCTACCAGGGACTGAGGGAAGAGGGGATGGGGAGTTTATTTAATGGGTATAGAGTTTCAGTTTTGCAAGATGAAAAAGTTCTGGAGACTGTTTACACAACAATGTGTATATACTTAACACTGATGAGCTATATGCTTAAAAATAATTAGATGGTAATTTTATTTGCGTATTTTACCATAATTAAAACTTTTAGAAAATTAAAAAAAAAAGAAACGAAAAAGAAAGCTCTCTGAGCAGAAGAAAACTGACTGGCTTTGAAAGTTCGGAAGACTCCATTTAATTGAATCTGACCTCCATTGGAGTAGTCTTTAGCATTTTAACTTCTAGTGATTCCGTAAAGGTTTTTGGGCGGTGGACACTCTAGTTACATTAGACTTCTCTCGTCAGTTTTCCCAATAATGTAATAGTATTTTCACATGAGAGGTACTGAGAGTGTACTGAAAAGACAGGCAAAGGCATATCTTGGCCTTGAGGGGATCATAAACTAATGCAGACAGATTCTTGCTTACAGAAAATGATCCTGTTCAGATAAAATAAGATGCAATTTGAAATCTAGACTCTAATTCAAGGTTTTAAAAAGACACTTGTCATGGTTTTATTTATAGCTTCTTTCTCAGTTCCAGCACCCTTCCTATCCAAGTACAAATCAGTCCTTCCCACATCCAAAGTGTGTGGGGATGACGAATGACACTGAGTCATTGCCTAGCTCCCTGTGAGGTAAACACAGTAAAAGTACGTTACACTAACTTCTAGTCTATGATAGAAGCAAATCTCCAGCTTCATTTTTTTTTTTATCATGGTAAAATATACATTAAAGTTACCGTTTATTTTTTTAGATTTTAAAAAATTTTATTTTTGGCGAATAAAAATGTATATATTTGCAATATACAACATGATGTTTCGATATATGTGTACACTGTGAAATGATTACCATAATCAAACTAATTAACATATGTTACCTCCCATAGTTACCTTTTTGTCCGTTCGTACCGTTATTATTTTATTTTTTTAACATCTTTATTGGAGTATAATTGCTTTATATTTTTGTGTTAGTTTCTGCTGTATAACAAAGTGAATCAGCTGTATGGATACATATATCCCCACATCCCCTCTCTCTTGCGCCTCCTTCCCACCCTCCCTATCCCACCCCTCTAGGTGGTCACAAAGCACCGAGCTGATCTCCCTGTGCTATGCGGCTGCTTCCCACTAGCTATCTGTTTTACATTTGGTAGTGTATATATGTCAGTGCTACTCTCTCACTTCATCCCAGCTTACCCTTCCCCGCCACCGTGTCCTCAAGTCCATTCTCTACAACTGTGTCATAATTCCTTATTCTGCCCCTAGGTTCATAAATGAATAAATATATGTAGATGTGTATCAGTGGGCATTTCTTGAGTGTTTCAATGCATGTGGAGCAGCTCTCTATGCCAAAGGGCATGGAGGGGAGAGATGGGGAACGCGGGGGTGGAGGATGGCAGGAGATCCTGGTGTGGTTCACAAGCTCCAGCAAGCAGATTTCTTGACTCAAAACTCAGAAGAGAGAAACCTGTACACTTAAAATCCACAGACAGGAGGGATGTTTGCAAATATACCACCATAAAGTCAAATACAAAAGTATGTTTCAGTGACAAAAAAAATAAAATATATGCATTATATATTGGCCATAACTCAAGGCTAGATGCCAGCTAAAATGCAGCTGCCTGTCTTGTTTTAGCCTTTGCCTATATAGAATACATATGTTTCTGTCTTCATTTTCAAAGATGTCAGTGCTAATTTAGCCACTCAACACACAGCAATGAGAGGTAAGTGATTATTTAAAAATCATTTTAAGTAGCTTATAAGGCAACTATTGAGTTATTCATTATGAAAAAACTCATTCACATTTATACATAAATGGAAAGAATTGCGTTTCAGACCTAACATTGCTCTTAGTTCTTATTCATTTTAGAAGGTCTTCAGTGTTGTGCTTGGGTTGTAGCATCAGGCATCTTTAGCTTTTGAGGTGGGCTGAACTTTAAACATGTTTGGAAATTTTTTTCAAGCCATACTGTGCACATAACTGACAGGTAAGTCGCTGAAAAAATATTGTTGGTACTGTAAGTAATTTTAATTACAAAGTATTTCTAAGATGATGGAATTTGGATAAGTGTTTTTAGAATTCTTACTATGTCTTTAGAGATAGAAAGGATACCTTCATGGAGCTATAATTGATGAGAGGAGACTAAAAGGGATGAGATATTTTTGATTATTTTGTATAATTCAATATTATATGCCATATTATATGATAAAGAACTATAGATATAGAAATATACAGGAGAGAGATGAGTAAGCTGAATTAATCAGAGAAGTCTTCATGTGGACCTTACAGCTTGAGTTGGATATGGTACCCTGAGGATAAAGGGGAGGGAAAACTAGACAGGGCATGTGACTAATTTCTCATTCATAGTAGTGTGGGAAGGAGTGTGTACCATGTGTACCGTGTTGTCCCATTAAGATTAGAGGGTGTGTGTGGTTGGGAGACCTGGGAATATGGTAGGATACGTAGGGTAGGGCAAGACTACAGAGAACTAGAAAATCTCCCGTAAGAGACTTGTTGGAGGCACTGGAAACCATGCCAGTAAGCGTATCAGCTGAGATGCTTTGAGCTGCAAATAATGGAAAACTTGACTTATATGGCTTTAACAGAGAGAAAAATATATTATGACTTCACACAGAAGTCTGCACGTAAAGCCTGGGTTGGCACTTTTCCCTATGTCATTCTCTGACGGGTTGTCCTGAGACTAGCTCTACTCATGGTCACAAGATAGCTGCTCCAGTTCCACACATCACATCCAAACACAGCAATGTCTAGATGACAAAGATAGGGCATCCCACTCTGAATGACTTTTCTTTAATCAAAGATATAAACCTTTTTCTAAATCTGCCTTAGACCTTTGTCCTTTCTGTTGGTCAGAATTGTATCACATGTGTATGCTTAAGGCAATTGCTGGCAGAAGGAATGCAACCCCATGAGACAGGGGCTGGAACCATCTTCCTTGAAACTGAGGGTTAAATAGAGGAAAGTGGGTCCCTGAAAAAAATTTGAATTCTCTTAGGAGAGAGGAAGGGGTATTGACTACTGGCAAGGCAAGTCCAATTTTATGTTGCTAGATGTTTATATGCTCTGGGCTCCCTCTTTTAGAGTAGGTATATAAAGTTATGAATACAAAATTAGGAACAAAAATAAATAAATAAAATAATAACATTTTAAATAACTGCTTGGCACATCCCTATGAAACATTTTCTTTAAAACCCTCTTCACCTGACAATGATTTTATATAATTTTTACAGTGATGATAGAAAGATAACTCAGTCTTTTCCCAATGTGGTAGATCAAAATATTTTTAAAATTGGTAGTCTTTAAAAATGTCTTTCAGCTTGACAGCTTGCTATTAGGAATGCCACTAAAGATTTAGGATTGTTGCTAAAATTGAAGACACTGCCACCCATTTCTTTCATAAATGAGATGTAAGGTCTCAGGGTATTTCAAGTTCTCTTATGTGTTGTCCTGTGCCTAGTGTGTTGACTAATCTTTTATTCATGACACTCATAAAGCACTTAGTTGCCAATGTCCTCACTCTAATGTATGTTGTGAGTTTTGTGCTGAATTTGTTGGTGTCAGTATTTTGTGCCAAATGATTAAGAAATTAAAATTGTTTCCCATGTGTTCCCATGATTTGAATTATTAATCAAATCATCAAATAATCCAAAAGTCTACTGGTAACCTTTATTCACAATTTATATTTTCTTTTTAATGTATTACAGCTTTAAAAAAAACTCTCTGGATGTAATCCGAATGGTTCCTAAACCTCACTATTTGCTTTAAGCCAATGTGGGTTTACCTTGCAGTGAACCACATAAACATAGTCTACTAAAACCAGACTGAATGTATCCCCAACTTCACTTCCCCTTATCAGTACACCATAAACTACCCACAGACACCCTGCCACCATTCAACAGGGGGGGAAGTGTGAGGGAGGGAAACTGGGGTGGAAAATGACAGTGGTCACACCCAATTGTGGTGAAAATATCTTACACACATATGTAACTTTGAAAGTGAGATGCTTGCTTTTTCCCGGGCTTTGGAAGGGAGCCCAGCCCAGTGAGTGGCCTGGGAGTTTCAGCTTCAGTGGCTTCACGGTAAAGGGCTCCTGGGTAGACAACCGCCAGGGTCTGCTCTCCTGATGCAAGGAGAGTCAGAAATCTTTAGGGGCAGTGAAGTGAGCAGAGCCTGGAATCTGTAGGAACCAAGGGATGTAGGAACAAAGCCAGAGCAGGGTTCCAGGAGGACCTAGACTTGGGAGTGGCAGTGGGTGTGTGGAATAGAGATGGGAGGCAGCAGACTCCAGAGGCAAATACTACGATGTCTGGGGAGTTAGCAGACGTGGCAGATGAGATCCATCAGTGATACATCTCAGATTGTCAAGACTGGGTAACAGGGAAGAAAAAATCCGACTTCATATTGGATCCATTTCTTTTACTTTAACCTTTGTATTCTATTGCCTTTGCTACAAGTTAATCTCTAAAGGGACATTGCCTATAAACTTAAATTATACATAATGGGGAGAGGTGGTGTGGATAAATTCGGAGGTTGGGATTAACATGTACGCACTACTATACCTAAAATAGATGATCAACCAGGACCTACTGTATAGCACAGGGAACCCTACTCAATACTCTGTAATAACCTATACGGGAAAAGAATCTAAAAAAGAGTAGATATGTATATGTATAACTAATTCACACACACACAAATAATGGCCCACCTCTGGGAAATCTGCCTCCCATGTAATGAGCACTAAGCTAAAATGCCTTTGTTTAGCTCACAGGAAACCTCCCGACCAGGCCCACCTAGGAGTGGCTGCAGGAAAGAAGAAATTAGCGCATCCCCTCTGGAGTCTGACCGGAACCAGGACTTTACCCTCTCCCCTTTTAGTATAAAAGAAGCCTGAATTCTAACTCAGGGAAGATGGTTCTTTAGGACATTAGTTCACCATCTTCTTGGTCTGCCGGCTTTCCGAATAAAGTCGCTATTCCTCGTCCCAACACCTCATCTCTCAATTGATTGGCTTGTTGTGCAACGAGCAGTATGAGCTTGGACTCAGTTACAGCTGGATCAGCAGGAAGATGGGCATCACTGGTGGGCACAAACAGGTTGGAAGAGTGGGATTGTCACATCGTGTAACAGGGCACAAGGTGACTTAGTTAACCTGGTCAGGAGGGGTTGAGACCTGAAGCTAGCTGGGCCCCCTGCAGATGCTGGAGGGCGGTTTAAGCAAAAAGTGACTTACTTGGGGTTATTCCTTAGAGTGTGGCAAAGTTGGAAAGGACCCCAGTTTTTCTGACTCCAGTTCTTTTCTTTACCCCAGGCTGCTTCCCAAATAAAATCTTTGCCTCACGCTAAGCATTCCATGCTGGAAGAAAGCATTCATTCTTGCTAAGGAGAGCCTTCCTGGGAGGTGGCTCATGGTGGGTGGCTCTTCTTACTGATGATTTTATCAGTCATAGGGAATCCGTGCTGGGCGCTAAGAGCATCCATAAGACAGGGGAGGGACTGAGAAACCTGTTGTGTTACATCTTTCTCAGTTTTCTCCCCTCTGCCTCCCACGGACACCTGGTACTGGTGCCAAAATACGCATTCTAGTGCCTTGAAGCAAAAGTAGTTCTTCTGCCAGAACAGGACTCTGACACTAAACTTTGTATTTCCCCCTCTAAAAACCCTTTATAAAATTTTCACCACACAAAATTTGAAACATTTTAGTCACTTGAAGCAGTTCGGTGATAATTTTGGATGCAGGCTTTTAAAGGAAATATTCATTCGACAAATACTTATCAAATGCTGCAATGCGACAGACAGTACACCTGACACTAGTGCAAACACAGTCACTGTTCCTGCCATCCTGGAGACTCTGGTCAAATAAATCACGAACAAACGTAAAACTGCAGCAATCAGCTAAAGGAGAGGCACATACTTGGCTGATATCCAGCCACTATGCACTTGAACTGCTGTATCAGTGTTAAGGTACTTAAGTGCATCCACATTGATTGTGGTAGGTATTTTCCTCAGATGGCCACCATCCTTTCCTTCCCTCTGTACACAAGTGAGGCTCCACCCACCAAGAGGTGAAGTCTTTCCTCGTCCTTGAATTAGGCTGGCCTTGGGACTTGCCTTGGCCAGGAGAAGGCTTTGAAGGGATGCTATGAGACTTCTGAGCTAAGGCCTTAAGAGGACTGATGGTTTTTGCTTAAATTTACTCTTTTGGAAGCCATCTACCTTAGACCCAGTAACCTGAGACCATAGTGCTGTGAGGAAACCTAGCCATAGGGAGAGGTCACATGGAGACAGTGATGCTCAACCAGGTCCCGGATCTTCAGGCACCCCAGCTAAGACACCAGACTTGTGAGTGAAGAAGCCATCTCAGACATTCCTACCCCAACACTTGGAGCAGAAAAGCCACCCAGATGAAACCAGCCCAGGTTGCAAAACTATGAGAAATAATAAATTATTGCTTTATTAAGATTTGGGCTGGCTTGTTACACAGCAGATAATTAAAACACCAGTGTACCTGCTGCCTTGGGCCCCTTGAGTGCCCCCTCCCCTGTGGCAGATGCCCCCCAAGCCCTGTCTCCAGCACTCCCAGTACAGCTCCCCCATGAGTTAACACTAGTCAGTTCCTGGCACAGAAGGAATCCTCCACAGTCGTCCCAGAGTCCATTCTGATAAGGCCCATGTTCTGTTGGCCAGTGTTGGCACAGTACCAGTAGATGTTCTGAATACCATCATTGGGTACACAGTGACAGTGGGATAATACAGTGGTGGTTTTTGACCTATTCAGAGGCCAGGGAAGGATTCTCTGAGGAAGTGACAGGCTGAAAGCTGAAGTATGTGAAGGTGTTAATTTTGTGATAAGGGAGAAGAGACATGACCTCAGAGAAAAGATGCAAGAGAGCTCTGAGCTGGGACAGAATATGGAAGAAAGAAGAACTGAACGAAACCCGGCGTCACTGGTGTTGACAGAGCGAGAGAGATGCGAGGGTGTCTGGACCTTGTAATGCTCCTCCCAGGGTACAGCTGATTGGATTAGAGTGTACCCTTCTATAGGCTGGCCAATGACCAAGTAGAATACTGTATGCAAGGTGACTGGCTAGCCCAATCAGATCTTGTCTCTCAGAGAGTTCAAATCAAGTTGTACCAAGAGAGTCCATTGGTCAAGAGCAGTGTTACTGCTGAGCCACCGTAATGGCCTGCCACGTCTGGGGCAAGGGATGCTACTTTCCAGTTGAGGACTGATCTCTAGAGTTTCTATAAAGCAGAGACAACAGATGGTGAACTGCAGGCCAGGTGGTGTGGCCAGCACACCTTTTTTTCTGTCTGTCCACACAGGCTTGCCAGAACAACGTTTTATTATTAAATTACTTGTGAACATTAAAATATCAAAAGCTTTCAAGTAGAAAACTCTCAAATAATTGGGAATTTCTTGAATATTTATGCCACATCCCTGATGTCAACAATGGGTGGAGGTGAGTAGCAGCAGCTTGCTTTTGATGGAGTATGATTAGGGTCCACCAGTTTATAACACTTTCCAAAGCTCCCTGGGGTGTTCTCCCAACATGTGAGACCAGTGTTAGTTGCCATACATCATCTTACACAAGCCCTACTGCACACATTTTCATTACCCACCAGCCCCTAGAGGCAGTGGACGGGTGAGATCTGTTTTGTTTAGACACTACAGCTGCCATTGTAAACTGAAGACCCTTGACGTCCTCCTGGTTGTATGTGAGGTAAGGTTGCCAGATTTAGCAAACACACCAAAAAACCCAATAACAATGACAACACCAGAAAAACCAACTAAAACTGGGCACCCAGTTAAATTTGAATTTCAGATAAGCAACAAATGATTTTTAGTATAAGTGTGTCCCCAATTTTCTCTGGCAATGCTAGGCATGAGGCAAAGACACATGGTGCATTCCCCATAAACACGTTTCCATCAACAGAGGCAACCTTGAGTGAGGCTCTGCTTCTTGCAGTTGAAGTGCCACACAGCTCATGTGTCAATGAGCAGCCCATTCCATGAAGATTGACTCAGAGGGGTGATCAGACTCAGGGACTCAGAGGCTGGGGGAGGGAAGTCTGCTAACCAGAGGCTGTGGTGAGACTGAGGTTTGAAGTAACAAGGGTCTCTGCTGGAATGTGGAGGCTATACAGGAAATCTGTTTCTCTGTTCACAGCACTTCTGACACCAAATGTGGAGGTTTTCCCCACTAAGCAATTTTCCACTTTCCTGTGGGCACCAACTGGGTGTCCTACAATTTAATTCAATTCTGACACTAACTACCCAGAGTTAGCACAGACCCTACGTTTTAAGGGCTTAGTTCCACGAGACTGTCCCCACTTTAGATACCAATCCAAAGTACTGGGTTCCCAGGTTACCCGCACCTCTGACTTGGCAGCAAATCAGTGTTCCCATGACCCCTCCTTAGGTTTGATAATTTACTAAAATGGTTCACAGAATTCAGGAAAATACTTAACTTGCTGTTTCCAGTTTATTATGAAGGTTATTTTAAAGGATACAAATGAACAGGCAGATGAAGAGGTACACAGGGTGAGGTTCGGATGCATCCTTAGTGCAGGAACTTCTGTCCCCAAATGCGCCACCCTCCCAGCCTGCAGATGTGGTCACCAACCTTGAAGCTCACCAAGTCCCTGCATTTAGGGATTTTATGGAGGGTCCGTTACGTGGGCATGATTAATTAAATCATTGGCCATTGGTGACTAACTCAATTCCCTGCACTTATCCCCTCCCCAGTGGTTGGGGATGGTGGGGCTGAAAGTTCCAATCTTCTCATCTCATGGTTGGTTCCTCTGGCACCAGACCCTATTATCCAAGTGGGGTTTTGCATAAACTCAGGTAAGGTTGAAAGGGGCTTATTATGAATGACAAAGGACGCTCTTCTCACCTTTATCATTCAGGAAATTCCAAGGGTTTTAAAAGCTCTGTGGCAGGAACCTGGGATAAAGACCAAACACACATTTCTTATTGTACCACAATATTACAGCTGGAAGGGAGAGGATGTGACAAGGTGACCGGTTTTGAAAGAAGAATCAAGAGACTTTGGTGGCAGGTTGGATGGCAGGACAGGCTGGTGGACAGGAGGAGTCAGATATGTTGGTGACACTTCTGTGGTTGTTGAATTGTGGCACCACTGCCCTGGAGTTTTATTTCCAAGGAAGTTGGGAGGGGGAGCTGCTCTGAAGAGAAAAGCAATACCTTTTATAGATGTGCAGATTCTGAGGCACTGTCAAGTGGAAAAGTCCAGTAAGTGGTTGAAAAGTCCATTAAAACGAAAGCAACTAGTATTTACTTTGTGTTTACTAAATATTTCCTGTTTGAGGAACTTTATACGTATTAATTTGTTAAATCCTCATAAAGATTTTATGAGAGAGACACTATTATTTTTCCCACTGTATTGATTGAGAAACAGAGTAACAGAGAAGTTCCGTAACTGGTCTAAAGTCACACAGCTAGCGATGTGCCATCCCAGCTGCCCCTCAATGCCTTTGCCATGCTTCCTCCCAACCTAGACCCAGGGGAGTCTAAGGTCCTCAGCTCCCCTTTAAGGTTATCAATCAATCTAGAGCTGAGTCTCTAGAGCTGTCAGTAGAATATTAATTAATTAAAAACTTGGAAAGGGAAATATACCATTAAAACCAGACATGCAAAATTAAATTATATTTGCATATACAAAGAATCAAAATGGGTACATGGCCACGTGGCACATTTATTTTGTGTCCTCTGATTAGGACGCTTTAATTTTACCATTGTCATCTCAGTATTTAGGATTTAGTAAGGCCATAGGTGGAGACAGTAGCAAGATGAATCATGAATCCTAATACCGTGCCTTTGAAGAACCTCTCAAACATGATTAAAATTATTGGCAATAATATGTTAATTGACAAATTAATACTAGCTTTGTAATGTGAATGCATGGCAATATTATTTTGCAGGTGACTGAAAATAAGCTGCTAGCAGGTAGCTCCATTTCCTTCTTCTTTAAAAATAGTGTTTATTCTGTGTATAATAGTAATGCACTTCATTAATCAGTTTAACTTAGGGTGTGTATTCTTGCTGGACTGAAAATTATTTTGCCTTTTTGGAAAGTATCGTTAAATCCATGTTCTGAGATTAATAGCTGGCATTGTTCCCTTGTTCTGGAAACAGTTTGAAAGAGAATGTTTCATCCCTGAAGTCAGAGGCTGGTTCCAGATTTCAGCCTTCAGCCACAGATGATCTACTGGCAGAGAGAAATTGGAGAGATGGGAAATTGCATCCATGGAGATGTAATGGGGTCGCAACTAGGGTAGCAGATTTAGGACACAGGTGGACAGCTGCCTCTCCTGACCAAGCCAGCAACTGTGCTTCCAACTTCATAACAGAAAAGGGAGATGTGGGAAAGAAAAACATCTTTATTCTTGCACATGTTTTGGCCCATTGCTGACTCTGCCATAGGCCATTTGGGATATGAGAGTGACCTCAGTGTGTGTGCAGCCTGGCTCTTTTTAACACTGTGCACTTCTCTTGATCATAAGTAAACCTGGAAAAAGCGACAGGCTGGAGAAATCAATTCAGGACCACTGTATAGCGACACTGAGCAATGAGGCATCCCCAAATCTCCCCAGTAACTCACTGCCGACACTGTGGGAACACATGTTTATTGACAACGGGGCTGGGGTGCTTTGGGTTGGATTGAAGGCAGAGGCTCTCAGTGCCCACCAAGAGGACACTGGGCCCAGGGCTCAGGGCTGTTGAGCCATTGTAGGGTAACTGACTCCTGATTCTCACGGGGACATTGGCAAAATCTTTGTGAACTACATAGGCTTGAGGTAGATGAAACTGACTGATTAATATAACGTGGCCCAGCCTGAGAGCTGTGGAAATGTTAAAACCTTTTGAATAGGTCATCTGAATGCATTTTCTCTTATAAGTAGGTTTAAGCAATAACAGATTGGACGTTTTCTTTCCCTGTTTCCTTGACATCACTATGTGATGTTGCTTGTCAGATGTCCAGATACAAAATGAGGTGTGAGATTGCGTGTGTGTGTGTGTGCATATGGAACCAGTTTTCCTCTCAGTGGCCCACACATGAGTGGAGCCCATGCATCCTTCCTGGTTGTGCAGCTCCAAGTACACAGGCAATGACGCGAGCCCAAAGCTGTGCTGCTTGGCCTAGAATGGAAATTCTCCTGCAGACTCCTCCAGCTTCTCTTCTGGTGATGGCTTAAGAATGAAGATGAAGACGGGAAGTAAGTCTCTTCAGAAATGAAAGGTCTAAGTCAAGCTTCTTATTTAGGAAAACTTATGTAGACTTGATAACTTCCTCAATGATTCACACCACAGGGGGTTCTGCTGACTGTGTGTTGTACTCTCAGCAGCCATGAATGCAATGAAGGCCAGGATTTTAATTCAAACAAAAATAGTTTGCTTTTATTTTTCCCATATGGGAATGAGGACAGGGTTGAGGCAGAATAAATCTATTTGCGAGTTCTTCCAATGAAAGTTATTAAGCAATTGATGATTTATTTTATATTCAGCCTCTTGAGTATTTAAAAAAATCCAAGCCATTTATGTTTATTTTACTTAGGAATAGTCTAAGAAAATAGTGTGAGTGAAATATTTCACTCTGTCCTTTCTAACAGTTTTATAAGCAAATTTTGTTAAATGATAGAGAATGCATGTAAGGGAAAACATTAAAAAGTGCTAGTGAAAAAGAGAAAAAAAATGTATATATTCTTAGTAAAAACTGCCTAAACTAGCTTTATAAATATAAGCTGTAATCACTAAATGGCAAGTAGTAGATTTATTTTTGCTTGGTGGCACATATAGGACCATAATAATTACTGCCCAAAAGTACTAGGATGTATCTGTTATATGACATTCTTCAGTGGAGTAATGCTAGGGGCTTTCTGCAGCCCTTCTCAGTAAACAGAGCCTTGCTGGATAAATGATCACTTGAAGCATCTGTTCTAAGTTATATGTGCCTCAGTAACTTCTTGGTGTTTGGTTGTTTTGCAGGGGAATGAATGTCTTCACTTTTTATGTTTCCTCAGAGACAGAGGGAGAGATGGGATGTTGTGTGAGCACATCCCAATCACCTGTGGTGCTTTCTAAACTCCATCCTGTCCCTGACAGATTGTAATATTGTAGAGCCTGTCATCCCTTTAAGGGGTACCCTATTCTCTATCAACCCCAAACCTCACCCAGAGTCAGCTGCTTGACTGAGAGAGTGTATCTTATTCCTCAGGTGTTTTAGACAGGAAAAAGTGTTTGAGAAAAATTAGTATTTCTGAGAGGATTTTTATTTCCAGAAAAAGGGGTGTATCCCATCACCAAATATCATATGCTAGTCAATCAGGATACTGTTATGCATCTTTAATCAGCTGTGGCTTCCAAATAATTCATATTTGAATATTTAGGTGAGCAGGCAAGGTCTTTGCAGAGTTTGTTTTGAGCACGGACTGGATGACTTTGCTTAAAGGTCACCATGAGAACTGTTTCAGGCAAGGAAGCTTCAAAGCTCTACTCCTGAACCATGGTAGAAAGAAGAGGCTGTAAGGGCAATTTCTCTTTTTTTTTTTTTTTTTTTTTTTTGCATTACACGGGCCTCTCACTGCGCCACCAGGGAAGCTCAGCCAATTTCTCTTTTGAACCCACTTTTGAACATTTTGTTTTCATCTAAAAGATTGTTTGTGATGGCACCAAATCCCAGCAGTCATGAGAGAGCTATGTCCTACTGTCAGATCCACCACTTTGAATAATGATCTATCAGCTTTGGAGATTTGCACTTCTGAGATGAGAGCCAGCTGTGGGCAGAAGGAACCTCCTCCACCCCATGTTCCAACATTCCCACAGAAATGAATATGCTTTTAGTTGAGCCAGCTCAGATACAGAGGAGTCAACACTGGAGCATTTATCTGAAAAGGAAACCCTCCCAAAATCCTAATGCATCTTGAAAAAGCTTCTAAAAATCTAGACATGATTGCCGTGTAACGGCTTGCACACGAAATGCGGTTGGAAGGTTGATGGTCCAGACTTGAAGAGCCTAAATCCAGTTGTGGTTTTTGCTGAACTTTGATCTGGCTCCCTGACATATGGCATCATTCCTGGTCCCGTATAGGAGACAGACTCCATCTGTGGGAGACAGCAGGCAGGGCCGGCTTCTTGGAGGAGGTGGCAGTTCCTGGATGCAATTCAGTATCTCCAGAACATAGGACACATTAAGGGGCAGGAAAACACTTCTAGACACTTCCTTTTTGGGCTTTTGTTCCTTAAATCTTAAGTTTGATTCACCTCCACTTATAAAACTTACAAAGAAGGATAATTTAGATTCAGTGAAGACATTTTTTGCCCATCATTTTTCTCCTTCAAATGGGAAATAAAGTAGTTTCAGGAGGCATTTGAAGCAGGCTATCAGGACTTGTCCCCCACCTACTGCATCCCGCTGTGTCCTATACCTATGGAGTGCTATGTGGGAAAGGCCTCCTATTTTCTATGTAACTGAAACAAAAGGAAAGGAAAGGAAAACAACCCAACTGCCAATTCCATTTCAGTCAACAGAACTTGAGAAGTCAATGTTTGAGTAATACTTGGCTGAGTAAATCCGTGCCCACACACCAAGCTGGAGGACGGTGGGGAGACGGAGTGAAAGTGAGGCATGAACCTCAAAATCCAGTCAGTATTCCTGCTTTGCACCTGCCCCTTGGTCAAGGACAGACCCTCTGCTCGGCCTTTCTCTCCACCTGCCCTACTGAGGCCAGCTTCTGGTTCTGCCCATGGCTAGGTGGCTGCAGAGTTACTCAGCGAGCCTCAGCATCTTCATCCGTGAAGAAATGACTTCACGGGGCTGCTTTGGGACGTAAAGAGGACAGTGAATGTGATGGTCTCAGCACAGTGACTGCACTAAATAAAGGCTCAACAAAATGTCAGTGCCTACATCCTTAGGTAAAGGAGACTGTAACCTGGGGTACCAGAACACATTATACGTAGCAGCAACGATAATTGATCTCGTGAACATTTTAATATAGAGACACAGACAAGTTCTGTGAAGACTAAGAGATGGGCTGGAAGATTAGAAGTGGAGAATGTTTGTATTTTCAAAAAAAAAAGGTAGATCCTGAAAAGGTAAATCCTGGGCAAGAATGCAACGGATCATTACACGGATGGGCTGTGACCATCTAGAAGAGGAAGCAGCGTTACGGGAATCTGCAAGTGCTGGCTAAGGTCACGTGTATCCAGGATGCCGTCCCTCATGGTTTTTTTTTTAAAGCCAAAATGGGCAGAATGGAAAAATGATTACTTCAAAGGTTAGAAATGTTTTATTTTACCAGAGAGGAAGACTTGAATTCAAGCCTTTGAGACCAGCATGCTTTTTTTTTTTTTAAATTATTTTTTGGGAGTGTAGTTGATTTACAATGCTGTGTTAGTTTCAGGTGTACAGCAAAGTGAATCCGTTATACGTAAACATATATCCACTCTTTTTTTAGAGTCTTTTCCCATATAGGCCATTACAGGCTTTCTTTTTTTAAAAATGTATGTATACATGTATGTGTGTATTTAATTCTGGGAAAGGATTATAATGGGTTATTAATTTTAAACTCCATGAAAATAGGCAGTATTCCTGGTTCCTAGAACAGTACCTGTGACAAATGACTATTTGTTGAATGAATGAATGAATGAATGAATGAATGTGTAATGAATCAGTAAGCAAATACCCACCCAACCACTGCTGGGAAAAACTGGGGAGTAAACAGAATGAGGTTTTATTTTTCTTTGTTAGGTGTGTTTTTGGCAACACATATTGCATGCTTTAGCTGAGTTTCTTTGGGAGAATTTGTGTGTGTGCACTGCAAACGGCTGTCTGTTCTATGAAATTGTGTGTGTTCTTTGTGGAGTGACTGTGTTTCCGGGAGACTCAGACCTGACATGGTGAGGACTTTGGGAAGTTTATGGAGTATGTCCTTCACTTTGTGGGGAAGGATCTATACCAACCAGCTGGTCTACACTTGGGCATATGTAAAAATGACCAATCCCTAACATACTGAAGTTAGACTAGTATTATTAGCAATCACTAGGTGTCCTTGGGCCTCGAGGGAGCAGTGACGCAATGGAGACCCTCACTGTCAACCCTTCTGAGAGTACGTGCTCTTTGTCTTGGGATGGAGAGCTGGGCCATAGAAGGAGGCCTCTCTTGGCCTCTCTGTCTCTGTCTCTCTCTCTGTCTTCCTTTTTCTCAGGGACTTTGTGGTAAAAGTCTGCACGCCAGAAAGAAGCGGGGACAGCTGGATTTTGTGACATGGTGGCAAGCCAGGAGACAGGAAAGGGGACTGAGTAGGATGAACTTGTGGGCTCCACTATTAAGCCAATTTAACTATTAAACAAGGCCATTATAAAGTACTTCCCATAAAGTATTTCCATGACTAGTCAGGCTTTTGGAAAATGAATCCAACAGATCGTGATAATCTCAGTCACTCAGCTGGGTGATCGGGTTGTGAAAAAGTGTTGAATGTTTTTCAGGAGCTTGCTCAGTGAAGGCTGGATACAAGCAGAGGGATTTTTTTTTTAACAATCTTTATTGGAGTATAATTGCTTTACAATGTTGTGTTAGTTTCTGCTTTATAACAAAGTGAATCAGCTATACATAAACATATATCCCCATATCTCCTCCCTCTTGCGTCTCCCTCCCACCCTCCCTATCCCACCCCTCTAGGTGGCCACAAAGCACCGAGCTGATCTCCCTGTGCTAGGCGGTTGCTTCCCACTAGCTCTCTATTTTACATTTGGTCGCATATGTATGTCCATGCCACTCTCTCACTTCGTCCCAGCTTACCCTTCCCCCTCCCCGTGTCAAGCAGAGGGATTTTTAACACACTTTAAAATAAGCTCAAGAATTTCTGTGAGTCACCAGTTTCTGTTAACCCTATGAGCACGGTTTCATCAGGAGCAGGACAGATGTGTAGACCTGCAGGTAGCATGTGGGATTGGGGTGCCATCTTGGTGAATAATCTCTTGCCCTTTTTCTGATTCTGCCTGCCCCCAGCTTCCCCAGCCCCGTCAACAATCTCCTGACGCTGAAAGAAGTCACAACAAGGGATCTGTCACTTGAGATCATACCGGTGATCCATCCAGCTCAGTTTCCTGCCTCTTGAGTTTGGCTGAGTCATGACACTTGAGCAGGAGGCAGACGCTGGGCAGCCCCCAAGGCGAGCAAACAATATTGCTGGTGTAAGTGGGATGAAAACATCGCAGCCGACCTCAGACCCGTGTGTGCCCCAAAGCAGGAGATTTAATGAAGCAAGTGGCCAGGTGAGGTCACAGACCAAATTCCAGGCATGTTTTGCCTACCCGGCTTGAAGGGCCTCCTTGCAAAACTCTCTGTCAGATTTATAGACACATCTGAATCTCATTTTTAAAATTCCAGACTCTGGGCTTTGATATATTTCTTTCTAATACTTTTCTGCTGTGGCCTGAACACTCGCATCTCCCTTGCAATTAAGATTAACAGAAGAGGAAAATTTAAAATGATCTTTAAAATTATTTTAATAACATTTATAAAGTTGGTGTCTTAAGGTACACCAAGAGAAGTGGTAATTTGTTTTGAAATGTTTTCTTTCTTCACATGGAGTTGGTTTATATCCACTACGCTGACTTTCATATTATCTTTAAATTATTTCCCTAGCTCTTAAGCATGCTGACTGCTTCTACAAGCCATAGAGATTAGACGTGCTAACCCGGGCCTTGTTCACCAACAAGGCAAGTCAAAGTGCCATTTCAGTGGCCGGGCTGGCAGATTCTAGGTCAGATGCTGGAAGGGCCCTGAGTCCCAGGGGGCTCTCAGCTCTGGTTCTGAGAATGACGCCCTGGCAAGTGCAACTGGAAGAGTCTTGAGCCAAGTGCCAAGTCAGACATGCGGGCTTGTGTGGCTATCGAAGGGCCAGACTCCAAGGCCCCAAGGCTGTGGGGATGAAAGTTTCATGCCTCAGGTCTCTAAGGCAACCAGGCAGCGGCTGCCCCCTTGTGTCTGCAGTGGTTCCCCCATGATGGACACCAGGCTGAGCTGTATACACACAGAGACTCTTGCAATGCGTGTGTCTCACGAGGCCAGAAACTTGATACCGACGTTGCCATGGTGGGATCATGTCTTCTTTCCCCCCGACTTTCCCCCTACTTCTTTCGTGTCTAGTATGTGAATTTGGGTTTATTTATTTCACATCTTTTTTTCGCTCATTATTTTCCTTTTCTTTGTGCGGCTGAATTAAGTCTGGCACAAGAGTTATGCAGAATTAGCCAAAAAAAAAAGAGCAATAACCCCCCTTTCTCTTTGTCCTTCTTGCCTTTTCCAGGAACATAAAAATGCATCATGACTAGAACTTTTCTCAGATGACCAGAGTCCCAATACAGTGGCCGAATTTCCGAGGGATCCTCTGAAGGATTCCACGTTCCGGCACTTCTTAGAGAGTCGATACCATGCTCCCAGACTATCATGGCCTGTGTATCTGGAATGTGAGCCCAGAGGTAGCCCAGCTGGTTGAGGAGAAGAAGATTCGTGTTAGGAGTGGTTGTCAAGAGTTCAAGTTGATGACATTGGCATTTTTCTTCGGAAAGTTGCAGAGCACTGACATTAAAATATCCTCCTTGTTAATTAAGAGTTTTCACAGAACAGGGGTAAGGAACGTTAACGAGCATCACGGCACCCTGGTTGCTGCATTAATGACTGAGTGAAGGAGTCCCACAGCCTGGGCTTATTGGCCATTAGGCATCTCTGAGCTGGCAGGAGGGGCAAACTGACAAAAATCACTGTGGAAATGATTGAGTTTCTCAAACAGCCTGTGTTATTTTAATTAGATCGGGATATGGAGAACATGGTGCATTGATAAGCTGGAGAAATAATGAAGGTTGTTTCTTCTCCCCTCAGCTCTCTTCCACCCCCTTCAAATGAAGCAATTATTTCCTGACCTCAGGAACTGCATTTCAAAGAGGTCTGAAGACAGGCTTAGGCCTGCTGCTCTGGTGAATTCTGCGCTACCCAATTACTGACCTCTGGAGTCAGCATTCCGAAGATTAGAGTCATCGGGAGTTTGCTTCACAGACTTACTTCTAATAATATACCTTCCGCGCAGACACCATTAACCTGCCTTTTCCAGTTAGCCAATAAGGTTTGTCTAGGGGTGAAATTGTTATCAGCTCTCAGGGGGTCAGGCCCCCAGCTCTAATGAGAAACAGAGGCATCTGCAAGGGAAAGTAATAAAAGCGCCCAGTGAGTAAATGCTGCTAGGGCGGAAGGCAAGGTGAGAAGTCATTCTAAGTCTAGGGACCTAGAGGCCCAGTACCCCTTTGGTGCTGAAAGAATCCCAGATCATTCAGTCTCCCCAGCATCTGAAAGCTAGCCCTGATTTTCCCTGCCAGTTCTGTTCCTATAAGCTGGCAGGTGATATTGTTGATACGGAGCTGATTGAAAAGTTCCTGAGGACACAGTGAATCTAACCCCCGGTCCCTATGCAACGTGCCACCCTTGGGAGGATCGAGAGGATAGTCACCTGTTTTCTGTAGGGCTTAGATCCCTCAGGGAACATCCACTGACCAAGGCTGACCTCAGACATAACTGCTGTTCTCTCCCTGGCGCCAGCCTAGCCAAGAAGGCAGGCAGTTAGCCCGCCAAGAGCACAGGGTGTGAGAACGTCTGGGAGAGTGGAGTGTGAGCTGTGGAAACACAGGGGAGGGTCAGGGATGGGATGATGGTGGAAGGAAGCCTCTGGAAGCACCCATCTGAAGGAAGAGCAGAGCTGGTCACAAGGGGAGAGAGAAGTGTCCAGGCAGGGGGCAGAGTGTGACGGCAGGAGTGAAGGGAGACAGAGGGGGCTCTTCCAGGGTGGACACGGTGACTCCTTGGTATTTAGCACATAGTATATTTACATGACACATAGTAGGTGCTCAATAAATGCTGGCTGGATGAATTATTGAAGAAGGGGGGCAGGGGCTGCATCTGGAGAGGGGCCTCAGTGGCCACCTTCCATAGTCTGGGCTTTACCCTAAGACACCTGGAAGCTGCTGAAAGGTTGTGAAGCTGATTCTGTTGCTCCTTGGACACCCCAAAGTTTCCTTCTTCCTCTGGGCTCTCTGTGTCCCTCCCCCTTCCCTTTCTCTCCATCCCTCAGCTTTTTCTACCCCTCTGTCCTTCCCCAGGCCCCTCGCCCCACCTGGAGGGGAAGTATCAGACCCCCAGGTCCTGTGGTTTGGGGGAATGCCCCAGGTTGTTAACATTGTCCAGCCAAGCCCCTCGAAGACAATCCTCTTTCCTACAGTGTCACTTTTGATATGTTCTTACGCTCAGGACCTTTATTCAACATTATATGATTTTTACACCTGTTCTCTTTCCATTTACCACTTGTCCAAATATCCCAAGTAGTTCAGGGTGGTGTATTAGGGCAGTAGGATCAGTGAGAACACTTCTCAAAGCTGTCACTAATGTGGGTAGGTCAGTTTTACTTCACCTACTCATTTTATAATGAAAGCAATGTTTCAAAGTTGTTTCTGACTTCATTGTAGGACTTTGTTCTCCTTCCCCTGATCGAGAGTCTATTCTTGTCACTTTTACAGCATACACACCACATTTCTTCCATCTCTTAGGCTCCAAAAATCTCTAAGACTTAGAGGATGACTTTCCAACTGTGCCCCTGAGCAGGGGAGTTGGTCTGAGAGGATGAGATGGGGCTGAGGAAGGCAGGCTGCAGGCCCTCGCACCCTGCTTCAACCACAGTGACTGGGCATCACTCGGGTGCTGCCCTCAGCATGAGATCCCACTGGAATCGAGGGTTCCACAGTTGAGCAAACCTTGAGAACCCCTGCTCAAGAGAGTAGCTGGAGCCTGACTGCCTGGAAATGCGCAAGGAGCCACTACAAGTCAGTGCCACCAAGAGTGCATGGCCTGCAGCCTTCGATCTGGAGGAAAAGTACTCACGAGGCTGGGAGCCTTGGAGTCACTGTGGCTGCTCTTGAAGGACCTGGGATCATTTGTCACTTTTCTTTTGGGAATCCTTAAGACAAACTACCTAAGAGAGTTAAGAGATGAATCAAACGGAGGGAGGCAGACAGCATTTATTGATATCTAATTATCAGGCCCTGTGCTTTCTGGGAGTTACTTCACTTCCCTCTTTTAGAAACTGTAGGGAGAAGGTTTGGGGTAGATGAGAAACATTGATTCTAAGTCCAAGTAGTCCCGAATGGAGATCAGATGAGCCAGAAACAAAGTGACCCTATATTCCTTAATTTGCAGTGAGTGAATTGGAACAGTCAAGTTAGAAGCAATGTCTCCAAATGCTCTAACTTGTGCTTTAGTAGGCTCATTCATAGAAGTCACCATGAAACTATGCTGTGCACATACTAGAATTGAGGGTCTCAGACTTTCGTCCATAAATATCACCTGGTAGCCTGATAAAAATAGACTTTCAGTTGCCACCTGCAGAGATATTGATTCCGTAGTTTTGGACCGGGGTCCAAGAATCGACATTTTATTATGCAGGTGAGAATCACTTTTAGACTATACTGCTAGGAAGGCAAAGTAACCATCCTTAAACCTGGGACCTGGCTTTCCAAGTTCATTTGCAACAGGAAAAGGTATGGTTGCTAATTAATTTGAAAACTGAGGTCACTGGATTGATCCATTTTTGGTTATTCTGCATTAAGTGTGGCTGGACTTCTTCAAGATGGCCCAGGATCATCTGCATTTATATTAGTGTAAAAGAAATGTTCTTCTTTCTTTTTTCTTGTAGTTTTCTTATAGCTGCAATCTCTGCTGATAAGTAACTGAACATTCCTTTATAGCTGATTGTTTTGTGAAATTATCCGTGTCCATACAACTAAATCAGTCTTGTAAACACAGTTCCCAAATCAACAAGCCTGGAGACCATCTGGTCAGACTCTTTCTTCACCATAACCAGAGCACTCCCACCCTTGTGTCTTTGTTCATTTCTTTGGCAGACGATGCCTTACTCACCCTGTCAAATCCTATAGATGCTCAAAGGGTTATTGCAAATGTCACATCCTCCTAAAGAATTTCTTGATTTGCTGCTTCTACTTCCTTTTTCTTGCAATGCCAAATGTGATTTCTACCATCTTTGAATCCACAAAACTCGCGATTACAATTCTTTAGTGGTACATATTTTTTCTTCCTTCTTTTTTTTTTTTTTTTTTTTTTCTGTACGCAGGCCTCTTACTGTTGTGACCTCTCCCGTTGCGGAGCACAGGCTCCGGACACCCAGGCTCAGCGGCCATGGCTCACGGGACCAGCCGCTCCGTGGCACGTGGGATCTTCCCGAACTGGGGCACAAACCCGTGTCCCCTACATCGGAAGGTGAACTCTCACCACTGTGCCACCAGGGAAGCCCTTTCTTTCTTTTTATCTTCCGTTTTCATTGCTCTGTTAAATTACTAAAAATGCTTATTGCGATCCTTACTGCAATACTGTTGAGGTATACACAGTCAAGAGTGAAGCCTCAGATTAACAGGTACACACTACTATATATAAAATAGATAAACCATAGTGAACCATACTGTATCACTTTGCTGTACACCAGAAACTAACACAACGTTACAAATCAACTATACTTCAATTAAAAAAAAAGAGTGAAGTGTCAGGCTTCTGCATCTGTCCCACTCATTACTACAAACCTTTGAAAATATATTTGTAATATGCATCTCTCTACATACTCAGCCCTTCCTCTTAAACACCCAGACATACTGCACTTTTTCTGGAAGGTTTAATCTATATTAAAGTAGGCTTCTGTCTGCTGCTCTAGCACATTCCAGTAGAATTCCAAAGAATGTTCAGTCCATCCTTTAATTTGGATTTAAACAATGTGATACCACCTATAGGTGCATTCATGAGTGGATCTCCTAGCCTCTCCGTCTCGTCCTGTTCTCTTTGAGGGCACAAGGCATTCATTCTAGGCTCTCCCAGTGTCCCCACATACATATTCTCACAGATGGAGGTGGCAGTGCCACCTGGACTCTCTCCTCTCCTCCTCAGTCCTTTGACTTGTTACCCCTCTCACCCAGGCATAGGCAAACCTTTCTGTGAAGGGCCAGACAGTAAATATTTTAGGCTTTGTGGGTCATACAGACTTGGTGGAACTAGTCAACGGGAAAGCAGCCATAGGTAGTATATAAACGAAAGGGCCTGTCTGAGTCCCAGTCAAACTGATTTATGGACACTGAAATTAGAATTTCATTCTTTTACTTTTTCCCCCAACCATTCAAAAATGTGAAAACTGTTCTCGGCTTGTGTGCCATACAAAAACAGGAAGCAGACCCGTATGGCCTAAGGATCAGAAGAACCGACCCTGCCCTCCCTCAAACTTCACTTACTTTTTTGCAGTATGCGGGCCTCTCACTGTTGTGGCCTCTCCCGTGGCGGAGCACAGGCTCCGGACGCGCAGGCTCAGCGGCCATGGCTCACGGGCCCAGCCGCTCCGCGGCATGTGGGATCTTCCCGGACCGGGGCATGAACCCGCGTCCCCTGGACTGGCAGGCGGACTCTCAACCACTGCGCCACCAGGGAAGACCTTCACTTATTCTTGTAGGTAGCTCTTGATGAAGTTGCTAGTGACTTTCTATCCCCTTTAAGGGTGGGGTAGGGATATGGATCTTCAGATTCTGAGGCCAGAGGAGGGAAGGCAGAAGGATCTTCAAGTAAACATCTGAAATGTAAAAATAAAACCAAAAACAAGATTCTCTTTCTTCTTATAGTGCTAAAAGAGTATTTCCGTCCTAATCTTGAATTAAAGCATCATCATTTACTGTATATATTTTATTCTACTTTCCTCCCATTTGACTAGTTCCCTGAAAATAAGGGCTTTAAAACTCTATTTTATTGCCCCTGCATCATCCATGGAATGCCTCGTACAAATTCAGTAGTCAAACCTTTTGAAATGATTTGCTCACAAGAATTTCTATCAACCCTGACTTTCTCAACCAACTCCCTTTATCCTCATTCTACCCATTTCTACTCCTTTCTGCTGCTCTCCATATAAACCAGCAAATAGAAAACAACCAGAATAAGACTTCAAAAATTTTTTTCCAAAAGTGGACTATCTTGGAAATCAAACAAAAATAGGGTAGATTTAAGGGAAGACATATTTATCTCTCTGAACACAGTTTTACTTTTTAAATCTCAAGGCCCCTCTCCCTGGGGATAGAGGATACACACCTTTTTCACGTGCTATCCTGTGATAAATCTATGTAGTGGGTTTGTGCAGGCTTTCTACAAAGTTCAATACTCTTAGCCACTTACATGAAGATGGAAGTAAGATTCTGCCTGTGCTTAGGTTGAATGTATCTTACCTCTGTGGCCAAGTCTAAAGTTGCTCTGACCCCCATCTCCGCCCCATTCCTGCCTTCCCTGCTTTTCTTTTTTCTTTTCCAATTTTTTTTTTGCGGTACGCAGGCCTCTCACTGCTGTGGCCTCTTCCGTTGTGGAGCACAGGCTCCGGAAGCGCAGGCTCAGCGGCCATGGCTCACGGGCCCAGCCGCTCCGCGGCATGCGGGATCCTCCCGGACCGGGGCACGAACCCGCGTCCTCTGCATCGGCAGGCGGACTCTCAACCACTCCGCCACCAGGGTAGCCCTTCCCTGCTTTTCTTGAAAGCAAATGTAGAATTTGTAGTAGACACTGTGTCTTTTACATATTATTGGTGTCTGAGTTTTAGAGATCACAGAGAAACATACATTGTTCAAAATGGCAGCCGGGAGAAGAATGGTCAGAGAGAAACTTCTTCCGAAGAGCTCAAACATATCTTTGACTCTGGAACCTAAGCTCACACGTCGAGGTCTTCAATTTACAAATTTTTCCCTGGTCAAAAGAAAAAAATGTCTAACAAACCTAAAGCATACTCAGTAGCCATATTAAAGTTCTCATAAATCATTTATAGGAAGCAAAGTAAACCTGCCTATCTCTTTGTATTTTAGTTCCTTAGCAGAGAGCTCTAATTCGGCTGGCCTCACATCAGCATGGGTGTTTTCCCCAAACACTCAAGATCCTCCTGCTTGTGTGACCTTTTATTTCATTTTTTTGAAATGGATACCCGATTCTCTGTCCTCTGTACAGCTACATATGGGGCCTACATGGACATTTTCAAAACGTGCTCTGCCATCACTGGCAGCATGATGACCTACTGCTCGTAAGCCAGGGAGTACACGCATGCTGTATTTACCTAGGAAGCGCCTTTCAAGGGTACATTTTCAAGGACTCATGGACCCATTTTAAAAGATCAGTGTCAGTTCTTCTGACACAATATCATATGGTTAAGAGCAGGAGTTGGCAGACATCAGCAGTGCTTGCTTGGCTCCTGAGCTAAGAATGGTTTTTTAACATTTTAAAATTATTTTAAGAAATCAAAAGGAGAATAGTATTTAGTGATCTCTGAAAATTATATAAAATTCACATTTCAGTGTCCATAAATAAAGTTTTATTGGATCACAGACATGTTTATTTGTTCTGTATTACATGTGGTTGCTTTTGCCTACATCGGCAGAGCTGAATCCTTGAGCAGATGGCTGCCGTTTGACCTGCAAAGCCCTTCACCGGAAGTTTGCTGAACCGTGGTTTAGAGCGTGGGCTCTGGATCAGACTTTCTTGGTTTGAGTTCTGGCTCTGCCTCTTACAGTGTGAAACCTATAAGTTTTTCTTGTCTATAAAATGCCATCTGCTTCATTGTTTTCTCGTGAGAATGAAATGGACTTCCTGAGATTCTCCACTCCCTCTGTTTTATTTATTTATGTATGTATTTATTTAAATCTCCACTCCCTCTAGATGTCACTGTTCCAGTTGGAAGAATTCTACTCTTTCCTGATCAAGGCCCAAGTGTTCAAATAAGAGACTTTGCAAGGTTGTGGATTTCACTGGTATTTGGATTCAGCAAACAGCAGTATCAATCCTTTGCGTTTGCTTTTCCATCAGTTCACTCTAAGGTGATAAGAAGCACTTTTACCATTCACAGAAAAGCCACGCGTTGTCTTCCATTCCTGGAGGTGGGAATTCTAGGTCTGAGCATGTGTTTTGTAGCTTTAATTCATCCTGAGCATTCGGAAGCAACCTTGTAAGCCTGTGGTCTTGGCATTCCTCCCCTGGGGCAGCGACTTCCCAGTTCCTGAGGCTTCACCTGCTGTAGGTATGCTGTCTGGGTGACCATAGGCACTAGTTTGATCAGGTTCATGAGTGCTTGTCTGAGCTGATTCCCAGCCCTGCCCCAACACAGATGGGGGCCTCACCTCCTTGTGCCCATCTCAGTGTGATAACCATGCTTCTTTCATCATGTTCTTTGGTACTAAGTTATCAGTTGTTGCTTGCTTGAACACAGTAGAATTTCAGTCTGATAAAGAAAGAAACACTTGGAAGGATGCTGGCTGGAAAATTACATTGTTGGAAGAAATAAAGAGCTGCCTTATCAGGCCTCGAGAAGGAGCCAGTGAAGTTGTGTGGATTTGAGAGCACAGAACTCTTTTTAAGATGCTGTTGTTAGGTGACTCACCCCAATTACTGTCTCTCCTATGACTTGGCACGACATTCAGGGATCTGAGAAAGCGAACCTAATGGGCCACTCACGTGGTCAAGAGGGAGGGTCTTGTTGTTGAAATCCCTCCAGAATCTCACTGACTGGATAGGAATGTCTCACTCCCACCTTTAATGTTTTTGGTGGTGATGGTGGATGGGATGGGTGGGTGGAGGGAGATAGATATTAAATTTTCTCTAAACCTAAGTTTCCCAAACTATAAAATCCTGATAATTATACTCATTTTGCCCTGTGGTAAAGATTAATGAAATAATATATAGAAAGTGTTCTATACCACACTTGGCACACAGTGAGCATGCGATGACTGGTGATGATTATCTTAATTATTGTTCTCTGTGTCAATTCCCTTTATACAACGTTTTCCCATCAAAAGCTGTGCTCTCAGAGCCCATGACTCATAATCTAGAGCTCCATTCCTGTTTCCAGTCACAAGCCACAGTAGAAATTGCACTCAAGGGCAAAGGGATTAGATCCATGAAATAATTTATTGCTCTTTAAAACAAAGTGTTTAGGTCACTGATAAGGCTGTCTGTAGACCAGGTCAGCAGCTGTTTTCTGTCCTATTTCTGTTAGATTGAAATCTCTCTTAGGACAAGGCTGGGTCTTACTCAGTTTTTTAAGTTTAATTTAACTGATAATTACCGAGCATCTACCACAGGCAAAGCTCTATGGGAGTGGGGAGATAGCGGCATTAAGGGAATTCTGTAAGAGTGAAGACATCGCCCCTTTTTTACAAAACAATTTCAATGTGAGAAGAGGGGAGTTAACCTAAGTCAAACTGGAAGGCAGCTGAATCTGGGAGGGGTTACTGTGCTACAGAGACTGGTTAAAGATTTCAGTAAGGTCTGTAGTTCTATCTGAATACAATATTCTTGAGAAGATGCTACTGTGCTGTGTCTGTTGACGTAAATCAGCTTAAGTGTATTTTACTAATGTAGCTTGAGTGTATTTACCAGCCAAACTGTGGGTGCACAAATGACACCTGGTTAGTTGCCTATCCATGCATTTTACAATATAGAGATTTCACATGTCTGAGGAGTCATGACTCAGCCTCCATCCTATGAATCACTTTAGAGAACAGGAATAAGTTAAGAGGTAAACATACATGCAGGAGAGATTCATCTCTAATCTCTTCTCCCGTGTTCATTCCCAAGGATATTTATTGGCTCTAAAAAGTGTGAAATATGAGAGCATTTGGTTTATCTTTGTACTCTAAAAATGAAGCTTGCTCTGCACAAGTCTAGTATTTCCCAACAATATTATATGGTTTAGATTAAATATATTCATCCCTTCATATATATATATATATATATATATATATATATATATATAATCTCTGGGGAATTACTGAAGCCCTCCCTTTTGTGGCACCACTTAAAATATCACTTTAAAAATAATTAAAAAAATTTTTTTACCAATGAAATGATTATGGATAGTTATTGTAATTTTTTTTGAGGGAGTTCATGCACTTCTAGTATAAAATAATAGTAGGTATCCTTTTTTGAGCATCTTATAAAAGGCATTTTGGTTATCTATTACTGTGTAAAAAACTACACCAAAAGTTACTGGTTTAAAATAATAATTTCTTTTGCTTGTGGTTTTGGGGGTCCGGACTCTGGGAGAGTCTTGGCTTGGTGGTTTGTGTCTGTTCCACATGGTGCCAGCTGGGGCAGCTGAGGCTGTGCATCCCACTTCCAAGATGGCTTCTTCACTCACGTATCTGAGACTTCAAGTGCTCCTTGAATTCTTTCTCTCCACATGGCATTTCATCCTTCAGGGCCTTTCCAGGTGAGTTGGGCTTCTCTCAGCATGGTGGTTTCATAGTGTTGTACTTCTTACTTGGTAGCTGACTTCTACGAGGCAGAAGTGAATATTACCAGGCCACTTAAGGGCTATGACCAGACAGGTACAGCATCACTTTCTCCATATCCTCTTGGTCAAAGCAGATCCAGGGTCTGCCTGGACTCAAGGGAGTGGAGAAATACACTCCATCTCCTGATGGAGGAGGGCAAATTCACATTGCAGAAGAGTACATGAGATGGGAGCCATCTTTGGAAAATATGATTTGCCACACTAGGACATATTTCAAATCCTTTCCATGAATTGCATTCATTTGAGCCTTTCAACAACCCCATTATGAAATAGTGACTATTATCACTGCCATTTTGCAGATGACCAAACTGTGTCCCATGGTGCTAAGTAACCGGCCCAAACAGTACACAGCTGATGAGTGGTATATCTTATTTGAACAATGAGGAATCTGATTCCTGGGCTCTTTACCACTATATTTTCTTGCTGATCACATAAGAAACATCAAATCTGTGCCCATACATATTCTTGTATGAACAAGATTTAGTAGTTGTTTTAAAGCCTCTTCTTTGTGCGTAAGACAAAAAGTGTGCACAGAGAGTACTGTAGTACATATCCTTGTAAATGTGTTGTTGACTCATTTTACGTATAGAGTACAAAATGACCTGTTGAGTTAAAAGATAAACATATATTTACAAATTTGATAAATTCTGCCAAATACCATTCTGTAGACTCTTGTCAATGTATAATCTTCCATCAATGTATGAGAGGTTTGTTTTCCATCTCTTTGCCAACACTGAAATTTAAACCTCTTTGATCTTTGCCAAAAAAGCCAGTGAAATACGGTATATCGCAGTAATTTAATTAGCATTTCTCTTATCATGGGTGATGCTGTTCACACATTTCCTTTTCTGTGAACCACCCATCTCTTCTTTTTTTGTTTTTTGAATTTTATTTTATTTTATTTTTGTACAGCAAGTTCTCATTAGTTATCTATTTTATACATATTAGGGTATATATGTCAATCCTAAACTCCCAATTGATCCCACCACCCTTCCACCCCCTGCCTTCCCCCCTTGTTGTTTGTTGTTTGTTCTCTACATCTGTGTCTCTATTTCTGCCTTGCAAACTGGTTCATCTGTACCAGTTTTCTAGATCCCACATATATGCATTAATATACGGTATAGGTTTTATTCTTTCTGACATACTTCACTCTGTATGACAGTCTCTAGGTCCATCCACGCCTCTACAAATGTCCCAGTTTCGTTCCTTTTTATGGCTGAGTAATATCCCATTTTATATATGTACTACATCTTCTCCATCCATTCGTCTGTCGAGGGGCATTTAGGTTGCTTCCATGTCCTGGCTAATGTAAATACTGCTGCAATGAACATTGGGGTGCATGTGTCTTTTTGAATTATGGTTTTCGCTGGGTATATGCTCAGTAGTGGGATTGCTGGGTCACATGGTAATTCTATTTTTAGTTTTTTAAGGCCCCTCCATACTGTTCTCCATAGTGGCTGTATCAATTTACATTCCCACCAACAGTGCAAGAGGCTTCTCTTTTCTCCAGACCCTCTCCAGCATTTATTGTTTGTAGATTTTTTATGATGACCATTCTGACCAGTGTGAGGTGATACCTCATTGTAGTTTTGATTTGCATTTCTCTAATGATTAGTGATGTTGAAGATCCTTTCATGTGTTTGCTGGAAATCTGTATATCTTCTTTGGAGAAATGTCTATTTAGGTCTTCTGCCCATTTTTGGATTGGGTTGTTTGCTTTTTTAATATTTAACTGCATGAAATGTTTATATATTTTGGAGATTAGTCCTTTGTCCGTTGATTCGTTTGCAAATATTTTCTCCATTCTGAGCATTGTCGTTTCATCTTGGTTATGGTTTCTTTTGCTGTGCAAAAGCTTTTGAGTTTCATTAGGTCCCAATTGTTTATTTTTGTTTTTATTTCCATTACTCTAGGGGGTGGGTCAAAGAAGATCTTGCTGTGATTTATGTCAAAGAGTGTTTTTCCTATGTTTTCCTCTAAGAGTTTTATAGTGTCCGGTCTTGCATTTAGGTCTCTAATCCATTTTGAAGTTATTTTTGTGTATGGTATTAGGGAGTGTTCTAATTTCATTCTTTTACATGTAGCTGTCCAGTTTTTCCAGCACCACTTATTGAAGAGACTGTCTTTTCTTCATTCTATATCCTTGCCTCCTTTGTCATAGATTATTTGACCATAGGTGCGTGGGTTTATCTCTGGGCTTTCTATCCCATTCCACTGATCTATATTTCAGTTTTTGTGCCAGTACCATATTGTATTGATTACTGTAGCTTTGTAGGATAGTCTGAAGTCAGGGAGTCTGATTCCTCCAGCTCCTTTTTTTTCCCCCTCAAGACTGCCTTGGCTATTTAGGGTCTTTTGTGTCTCCATACAAATATTAAGATTTTTTGTTCTAGTTCTTTAAAAAATGCCATTGGTAATTTGATAGGGATTGCATTGAATCTGTACATTGCTTTGGGTAGTATAGTTATTTTCACAATATTGCTTTTTCCAGTCCAAGAACATGGTATCTCTCTCCATCTGTTTTTGTCCTCTTTGATTTCTTTCATCAGTGTCTTATAGTTTTCTGAGTACAGGTCTTTAACCTCCTTAGGTAGGTTTATTCCTAGGTACTTTAATCTTTTTGTTGCAATGGTGAATGGGATTGTTTCCTTAATTTCTCTTTCTGATCTTTTGTTGTTAGTGTATAGGAATGCAAGAGATTTCTGTACATTATTTTTGTATTCTGCAAATTTACCACATTCATTGATTAGCTCTAGTAGTTTTCTGGTGGCATCTTTAGGATTCTCTGTGTATAGTATCAGGCCATCTGCAAACAGTGACAGTTTTACTTCTTCTTTTCCAATTTGTATTCCTTTTATTTCTTTTTCTTTTCTGATTGCCATGGCTAGGTTTTCCACATCTATGTTGAATAAGAGTGGTGAGAGTGGACCTCCTTGTCTTGTTCCTGATTTTAGAGGAAATGCTTTCAGTTTTTTGCCATTGAGAATGATGTTTGCTGTAGGTTTGTCATATATGGCCTTTATTATGTTGAGGTAGTTTCCCTCTATGCCCACTTTCTGGAGAGTTTTTATCATAAATAGGTGTTGAATTTTGTCAAAAGCTTTTCTGTATCTATTGAGATGATCACATGGTTTTTATTCTTTAATTTGTTTATATGGTGTATCACATTGATTGATTTGCATATATTGAAGAATCCTTGCATCCCTGGGATAAATCCCACTTGATCCTATTGTATGATCCTTTTAATGTGTTGTTAGATTCTGTTTGCTAGTATTTTGTTGAGGATTTTTGCATCTATATTCATCAGTGATATTGTTCTGTAATTTTCTTTTTTTGTAGTATCTTTGTCTGATTTTGATATCGGGGTGATGGTGGCCTTGTAGAATGAGTTTGGGAGTGTGCCTTCCTCTGCAATTTTTTGGAAGAGTTTGAGAAGGATAGGTGTTAGCTCTTCTCTAAATGTTTGATAGAATTCACCCTGAAGCCATCTGGTCGTGGACTTTTGTTTGTTGGGAGATTTTTAATCACAGTTTTCAATTTCATTACTTGTGATTGGTCTGTTCATATTTTCTATTTCTTCCTGGTTCAATCTTGGAAGGTTATACCTTTCTAAGAACTTGTCCATTTCTTCCAGGTTGTCCATTTATTGGCATAGAGTTGCTTGTAGTAGTCTTTTATGATGCTTTGTATTTCTGTGGTGTTCACTGTAACTTTTCCTTTTTCCTTTTTAATTTTATTGATATGAGTCCTCTCCCTCTTTTTCTTGATGAGTCTGGCTAAAGTTTTATCAATTTTGTTTATCTTCTCAAAGAACCAGCTATTAGTTTTATTGATCTTTGCTATTGTTTTCTTCATTTCTATTTTATTTATTTCTACTCTGATCTTTATGATTTCTTTCCTTCTACTGACTTTGGGTTTTGTTTGTTCTTCTTTCTCTAGTTCCTTTGAGTGTAAGTTTTTATTGTTTATTTGAGATGTTTCTTGTTTCTTGAGGTAGGATTGTATTGTTATAAACTTCCCTTTAAAACTGCTTTTGCTGCAGCCCATAGGTTTTGGATCATTGTGTTTTCGTTGTCATTTGTCTCCAGGTTTTCTTTTTTTTTTTTATTTCCTCTAACTTCTTCAGTGAATGCATGGTTATTTAGTAACATATTTTTTAGCCTCCATGTGTTTGTGTTTTTTACATTTTTTTCCCTGAATTTATTTCTAATCTCATAGTGTTCTGACTGGAAGAGATGCTTGATTGGATTTCAGGTTTCTTAAGTTTACTGAGGCTTGATTTGTGATCCAAGATGTGATCTATCCTGGAGAATGTTCTGTGTGCACTTGAGAAAAAAGTGTAATCTGTTGCGTTCAGATGGAATGTCCTATAAATATCAATTAAATCTATCTGGTCTATTGTGTTATTTAAAGCTTGTGTTTCCTTATTAATTTTCTGCCTGGATGTTCTTTCCATTGGTGTAAGTGAGGTGTTAAAGTCCTCCACTATTGTGTTGCTTTCGATTTCCTCTTTTATAGGTGTTAACATTTGCCTTATGTATTGATGTGCTCCTATGTTGGGTGCATATATATTTATAATTGTTATACCTTCTTCTTGGCTTGATCCCTTGATCATTATGTAGCGTCCTTCCTTGTCTCTTGTAACATTCTTTATTTTAAAGTCTATATTATCTGATATGAGTATTGCTACTCCAGCTTTCTTTTGATTTCTATTTGCATGGAATATCTTTTTCCATCCTCTCACTTTCACTCTGTATGTGTCCTTAGGTCTGAAATGGGTCTCTTGTAGCCAACATATATATGGGTTTTGTTTTTGTATACATTCAGTTACCCTGTGTCTTTTGGTTGGAGCATTTAATCCATTCACATTTAACATAATTCTCAATATTTATGTTTCTGTTACCGTTTTCTTAATTGTTTTGTGTTTGTTTTTGTAGGTCCTTTTCTTCTCTTGTGTTTCCCACTTAGAGAAGTTCCTTTAGCATTTGTTGTAGAGCTGTTTTGGTGGTGTTGAATTCTCTTAACTTTTGCTTGTCTGTAAAGCTTTGGTTTATTCATTGAATCTGAATGAGATCCTTGTGGGTATAGTAATCTTGGTTGTAGGTTCTTCCCTTTCATCACTTTAAATATATAGTGCTACTCTCTTCTGGGTTTTAGAGTTTCTGCTGAGAAATCAGCTGTTAACCTTATGGGAGTTCCGTTGTATGTTACTTGTCATTTTTCCCTTGTTGCTTTCAATAATTTTTCTTTGTCTTTAATTTTTGTCAATTTGATTACTATGTGTCTTGGTGTGTTTCTCTTTGGGTTTTTCCTTCCTGGGACTCTCTGTGTTTCTTGGGCTTGGGTGGCTATTTCCTTTCCCATGTTAGGGAAGTTTTCAAGTATAATCTCTTCAAATATTTTCTTGGGTCCTTTCTCTCTCTCTTCTCCTTCTGGGACGCCTATAATGCGAATGTTGGTGTGTTTAATGTTGTCCCAGAGGTCTCATATGCTGTCTTCATTTTTTTTTCATTCTTTCATCTTCATTCTTTTCCGTGGCATTGAATCCCACCATCTGTTTTCCCGGTCACTTATCTGATCTTCTGCCTCAATTATTCTACTATTGATTCCTTCTAGTGTATTTTGCATTTCAGTTATTGTATTGCTCATCTCTGTTTGTTCTTTAATTATTCTAGGTGTTTGTTAAACATTCCTTGCATCTTCTTGATCTTTGCCTCCATTCTTTTTTCAAGGTCCTAGATCACCTTCACTATCATTATTCTGAATTCTTTTTCTGGAATGTTGCCTATCTCCACTGCATTTTGTTGTTTTTCTGAGGTTTTATCTTGTTCCTTCATCTGGTACATAGTCCTCTGCCTTTTCATTTTGCTTATCTTTCTGTGAACATGGTTTCTGTTCTACAGACTGCAGGATTCTAGTTCTTCTTGCTTCTGCTGTCTGCCCTTCTTTGGATGAGGCTATCTAAGAGTCTTGGGCAAGCTTCCTGATGGGAGGGACTAGTGGTGGGTAGAGCTGGGTGTTGCTCTGGTGGGCAGAGCTCAGTAAAACTTTAATCAACTTGTATGCTGATGGGTGGGACTAAGTTCCCTCCCTGTTGGTTGTTTGGCCTGAGGCGACCCAGCACTGGAGGTTACAGGCTCTTTGGTGGGGCTAATAGCAGATTCCAGGAGGGCTCATGCCAAGGAGTGTTCCCCAATACTTTTGCTGCCAGTGTCCTTGTCCCCATCATGAGCCACAGCCACCCCCCACCTCTGCAGGAGACCCTAATCTGTAGTTGGTAGGTCTGGGTTCAGGCTCCTATGGGGTCACTGCTCCTTCCCCCTGTGTCCTGATGCACACACTACTTTGTGTGTGCCCTCCAAGAGTGCAGTCTCTGTTTTCCCCAGTCCTGTCAATGTCCTGCTAGCCTTCAAAGTCTGATTCTCTGATCCTCCTTCCGTTGCTGGACCCCCAGGTTGGGAAGCCTGACGTGGGGCTCAGAACCTTCACTCCAGTGGGTGGACTTCTGTGGTATATTTGTTCTCCAGTTTGTGAGTCATCCACCCAGCAGTTATGGGATTTGATTTTACTATGATTGCGCCCCTCTACCATCTCACTGCAGCTTCTCCTATGTCTTTGGATGTGGGGTATCTTTTTTTGTGAGTTCCAATGTCTTCCTGAAGATGATTGTTCAGCAGTTAGTTGTGATTCCGGTGCTCTCACAAGAGGGAGTGAGTGCACGTCCTTCTACTCCTCCATCTTGAACCAGTCTCCATCCATCTCTTCTTAATTAGCATTTTGTCTGCAAATATTTGCTAGCTTTTGCATGTGACTTTGCTTTGTTTATGGTGTTTTGTTATGCAGAATTAAAAAAAAATATGTAGCCCAGTTATGTATTCAGTATATATATATATTCTTATCTTCTGAGTCTTCTGTCACACTTAGAAAGCTTTTTCTCCACTCTAAAATTATGAAAATCATCTCTTCTGTTCTGTTTTATAACTTTTTAATCACACAAAGTTCCCCACTCCACCTGAATGAGACAAACTTTTAAAATTAGGAGAATGCACATAAAACCTGGATTCTTGGTTTAGGAGATCTGCAGCACTGACCTGTACTCCCACATGGAAAAACTTGGCTGGAAGTGAGTGGCAACCCCACCCCTTTGGACAGGTCCTGTCCTCTTGCTTTGCCATGATCCCTACCTTGCCCTTTATGCTCAGTGATGTTCCAAGCAGTACCTCTTAAGTGATTAAGCTCACTACTCCTGAATTAGAGCTGTATGGTAAGGTTAGAGTTGAAACATCTGTGTTGTGAAAGAGCTCTCTATTCAGAGTAGTCCTTTTTTGTGAGTTGTCACATATCTCTCCTTTTTAACTTGGTAAGGCGGTGCTTTCAAAAATAGGGTACACACCCATATCCTGGAAGTAGGCAAAGCCATAATGCAAACGCATTTCTGATGGAAATGGACACCTTTCTGATGGACGCCTGGCTCTGAAATTGGTGGTGATGATGGTGGTATATAATTTACTGGTAAATAATTTAAAATATTTCTGCTAAAAAAAGCATCAAGTTAAATGATTAAAATCAACATTTTAATGAGTTTTTTAAGATTAAAAAAACTATAGTTTCAGGCCCCATTTATGTATTCACTCATCTCTTATGAAAGGGTCACTTAGGTGTAAAAGTTTGATACCATTGGGTAATGAATTCTACAACAAGCTTAAATATAGATAAATTGCACTGCCAAGTCAAGCCTTCCTACACTTTATATAATCATCTCACTTCAAACAACTGATGTTGGGCTCGTTCCTGATAATTGAGTTTTCCAGTAAAAAATGTGGTGACTTGATTCAGAGGGTTATTGTGAATTAACATGTTATGAATAAAGACTATCTGCTAATCAAAAAGGAATATTACTATGGGTGAGTAAAAGAGTGAAGCCAAGAGAGGGAAATTATATTCTTTCTGTAGGTCTTTTCAGAATCTTATTCAAATAATAGAGAACAGATTTATTTCAAACAACAAACATTTATTAAATGCTAAATGTGTACCAGGAACATCTAGTTAAACAGAGCACAGTAGCTTTATTTACAGTATTTACAATCTGATGGGGGAAAGAAGAATGTTAGCCAAAAATGCCACAGACTGTCTCTCTCTCTCTCTTCTCTAGGTGTAGAACGCTTAAAATGTTGGATAATATATTTAAAAATAAAACATTTAAAAAGCCCAAATGAGTGGACAGTAAAGAAAATAACCCAAGGCAAGAAGTGATGAGAAAATGCCTTTTCTCCCCTTGTAGGCATCTGTCAGTGTATCCTTGTGTACAAACTTGGTTTCAATGGTTTACAGCATGGAAGTCAAATGATGTAGCCTAAATCCCAGTGAGGGCAAGAAGTCTGATTGACAAACCCTGTTTAAAAACAGGACCCTAAAGGATGACACTCACAATGGGCAAACTAGAAAGTCCAACCCCACAAAAGGGTCTTGACTATCTTGGACTTTGCTCTGAATGCTTTTTAAAAAAAAAAGAAAGAAAGAAAGAAAAGAAAAAAAAAATCCACAAACGTCATGTGAGAATTTCTAACCATAAACCTGAGTTCACTTTTCTTTAGAGACCATAATTCACCCTACCTGAGTAGTCTAAAAATATTCTCAGACAAAAATTTGGTCAAAGCGGCCCGTGTTGATAAGCACCTGCAGGCAACTGGTGGGAGCAAACAGAGGCTTTTTTGAGGAATATGATTTAAACACAGATTTCAGAGAATGTCCATAGATAAAGTCAGAGGAACATGAATTCATAATAAAAAAAATTTTTTAAATATATAAGGACATTGGATACCATGAGAGAGGGTCAACAAAAAAACAAAGTAGAATCAGATTTGCCAGAACTGCATAAACATCAGATATAGACTATAAAATAAATATATTTCATACATTTAAATAAATAAATGAGGATATTGAAAAGATGGTAAAAGAACAAGAAATTGTCAAGATTGATGAAGTAGATTTGTATAGCAAAACCAAATAAAATTTCCAAAAATAAACAATATAATAATTAAAATAAAAAAGAGTATGTAAATAGCAAATTGAAAGCAGCCAACAGGAAAATTAATGAGCTGGAAGACAGATATGAACAAATTACCCAGAAAGTAGAATACAGAGATAAAAATATAGAAAATATGAAACACAAGTTAGGAGACATGGAGGATATAGTAGGAAAGTACAGCAAGTGTCTAACTGAAAACTCAGAAAGAGAAAATAGAGAAAATTGAGGAGAGATAACAGTCAAAGAGAAAAGAGATGAGAAGTTTCCTTAATTGATGAATAACTACAATCCTTAGATTAAGAATGTTCAATGGATCTCAACTGGAATTAAAATAAAAAACCATCTGAAACCATCGTAGTGAAACTGCAGACCAGCAAAGACAAAGAGATGATCTTGAAAGCAATCAGTAAAAGAAAAAGCAACCAGAGAGAAAAGAAAGATATCTACAAAGGCACGTTAATTAGATTGACAGCTAACTTCTCAACAGCAGAAGTGGAACCCAGAGGAAAATATAATATTCTTCAATGTACCAAAGAGAAAATAATTGTTGATATAGACAATTAAATGTAAAATTGAATATCCAGTGAAAATATATTTTTTTAAATGAGGCCAAAATGAAGACATTTTAAGACAAAACCAACAAGCAAAAACCTCCCAAAACCAAAATCCAAAACCCTGAAGGTGTTTACTACCATTAATTCTTCATTAATAAAAGTCTAAAGAATGTATTTTGGGAAGAAGAAAAATGAGCCCAGTGGAGCACCTGAGATTCAAGAAGAAATGGTGAATAAATAATATGGTATACATGGGGATAAATGTAAACAATTAAAAATCTAATTTATGGGCATATAAAATCAATATAGAGACAAAATCCTCAAATACATAGATGGTAACTCAGGAAGCATGATCAATATTTAAGTGCTCTAAGATTCATGTTTTTCAAAATGAAGATAAAAATATTGATTAACCTTTATTTTTTAAAGTTAAATATGTTAAATATGCATAGTGATCATTTCTAGGATACCAATAACAGAATAGATGTACAAAATAAGATTTTCATATCAGAAGAGGAAAAAAGTGAAACGAGGGGGAAAAGAAACACTATCAAGCCAAAAGAAGGTGAGACAAGTGGCAAAAATTCAAAAGTTGGACAAAGAGAAAATACAAAACAAGATGGTAAAAATTAATCCAAATATATCATTAATCAAAACAAATATTGGGAGACTAAAATTTATAGTTAAAATACAAATACTTTCTGACTGGGTGAACAAACCAACAAATAAACATCAGTGTAGCAAATTCAGATATGCACAAGTCCACATGAAAAGATACAGAAGATGGAAAGTAAATGGATGGAAAATATTACACCAGACAAATAGGAACTCAGGACAACTGGTATAGCCAGATTAATACTAGATAAAGCTTATTTTAAGGTAAAAGACATTTTGGAAAATGTCTGGAGAATATCACACTTACTGAAAGAGTTTCAAAATTTGACAAAATTACAGTAATGGACAAACAAACCAACCATCATAAGTGGGAGGTTTTCAGACTATACCCTCAGATATTTCTAGACAAGGCAGATAAGCACTAAGTAAGTGTATAGATTAACAAGATCTAATAGACATATATGGAACACTTCTCCCAACCAGTAGAGAACATACAGAAGATTTATGAAAACTAACCTTGTTTTTACACATAAGGCAATTCTCAACAAAAACTGAGAACATCATTTAGATCTCATTATGTAAAAGAATACAATTAAGTTAGAAATTGATAACAGAAAGATAACTTTAGGAACAGGATAGGTTGAGAAATTAAGAAATACACTCCTAAATCTCTCAGTAATCAAAGAAACCAAAATGGAAGTTAGAAAATTATGTGAAACTGACATTTAATGAAATTGCTTTTTATGGAAACTTGTAGACAGTTGATGTTCAATTCCAGCTGGTTATGCCACGTGGAAATGGGGCCCAAATATGCCAAAACTTCTGTTTTTTCAAAGGATTCTGGGGAACCTGGGAGTTTTAATGTGAAATTTTCTGTTCTTTACAACATTGTGCGTGTTCTCCTGAACTCCCCGCTAAGACATTGGCAGGCCTGTAGGTCACCTGTAAGTCACCTGTTTGCAGTTCCCAGTGTGGGAAGTGGGAAATCATTGAAAGTTTATTGAAGGAGTGACATGACCACACTGACCTGATTCAAAGTTCTCAAGGGAGACTTTACTTACCTAGGAGAGGGGGAAGAAGGTGGAAGAGTAAGAGGTGGAGATCATCTTCCTCCCCACAGATACATCAGAAATACATCTACATGTGGAACAACTCCTACAGAACACCTACTGAATGCTGGCAGAAGACCTCAGACCTCCCAAAAGGCAAGAAACTCCCCACGTACCTGGGTAGGGCAAAAGAAAACAGAATAAACAGAGACAAAAGGATAGGGATGGGATCCGCACCAGTGGGAAGGAGCCGTGAAGGAGGAAAGGTTTCCACACTCTAGGAAGCCCCTTCGTGGGTGGAGACTGTGGGTGGCTGAGAGGGGGAGCTTCGGAGCCACAGAGGAGAGCACAGCAACAGGGGCGTGGAGGGCAAAGTGGAGAGATTCCCGCACAGAGGATCAGGGCTGACCGGCACTCACCAGCCCGAGAGGCTTGTCTGCTCCACCGCCAGGGCAGGCGGGGCTGGGAGCTGAGGCTCGGGCTTCCGTCGGATCCCAGGGAGAGGACTGGGGTTGGCGGCGTGAACACAGCCTGAAGGGATTAGTGCACTACGGCTAGCCTGGAAGGAGTCCGGGAAAAAGTCTGGACCTGCCGAAGAGGTAAGAGACTTTTTTTCCCCTCTTTGTTTCCTGGTGTGCGAGGAGAGGGGATTAAGAGTGCTGCTTAAAGGAGCTCCAGAGACGGGCGTGAGCCACGGCTAACAGCGCGGATGTCAGAGACGGGCATGAGATGCTAAGGCTGCTGCTGCCGCCACCAAGAAGCCTGTGTGCGAGCACAGGTCACTCTCCACACCTCTCTTCCGGGGAGGCTGTGCAGCCCGCCACTGCCAGGGTCCTGGGATCCAGGGACAACTTCCCTGGGAGAACGCACGGCGTTCCTCAGGCTGGTGCAACATCATGCTGGCCTCTGCCGCCGCAGGCTCACCCCACACTCGGTATTCGAATTATAGGGGCTCCAGAAGAAGAGAAAAAGAAAGGGGCTGAGAAAATATTTGAAGAGATTATAATTGAAAACTTCCCTAATATAGGAAAGGAAATGGTTAAGCAAGTCCAGGAAGCAAAGAGAGTCCCATACAGGATAAATCCAAGGAGAAACATGCCAAGACACATATTAATCAAACTGTCAAAAATTAAATACAAAGAAAACATATTAAAAGCATCAAGGGAAAAACAACAAATAACACACAAGGGAATTCCCATAAAACGGGCGTGAGCTGATCTTTCAGCAGAAACTCTGCAAGCCAGAAGGGACTGGCAGGACATATTTAAAGTCATGAAGGAGAAAAACCTACAACCAATATTACTCTACCCAGCAAGGATCTCATTCAGATATGATGGAGAAATTAAAACATTTACAGAGAAGCAAAAGCTGAGAGAGTTTAGCACCACCAAACCAGCTTTACAACAAATGCTAAAGGATCTCCTGTAGGCAAGAAACACAAGAGAAGGAAAAGATCTATAATAACAAACCCAAAACAATTAAGAAAATGGGAAGAGGAACATACATATTGATAATTACCTTAAATGTAAATGGATTAAATGCTCCCACCAAAAGACGCAGACTGGCTGAATGGATACAAAAACAAGACCCATATATATGCTGTCTATAAGAGGCCCACTTCAGACCTAGAGACACATACAGACTGAAAGTGAGGGGATGGAAAAGGATATTCCATGCAAATGGAAACCAAAAGAAAGCTGGAGTAGCAATTCTCATATCAGAAAAAATAGACTTTAAAATAAAGACTATTAGAAGAGACAAAGAAGAACACTACATAATGATCAAGGGATTGATCCAAGAAGATATAACAACTGTAAATATTTATGCATCCAATATAGGAGCACCTCAATACATAAGGAAAATACTAACAGCCATAAAAGGGGAAATCGACAGTAACACATTCATAGTAGGGGACTTTAACACCCCACTTTCACCAATGGACAGATCATCAAAAATGAAAATAAATAAGGAAAAACAAGCTTTAAATGATACATTAAACAAGATGGACTTAATTGATATTTATAGGACATTCCATCCAAAAACAACAGAATACACAGTTTTTTCAAGTGCTCATGGAACATTCTCCAGGATAGATTATATCTTGGGTCACAAATCAAGCCTTGGTAATTTTAAGAAAATTGAAATTGTATCAAGTATCTTTTCTGACCACAACGCTATGAGACTAGATATCAATTACAGGAAAAGATCTGTAAAAAATACAAACACATGGAGGCTAAACAATACACTACTTAATAACGAAGTGATCACTGAAGAAATCAAAAAGAAAATCAAAAACTACCTAGAAACAAATGACATTGGAGACACGACGACCCAAAACCTATGGGATGCAGAAAAAGCAGTTCTAAGAGGGAAGTTTATAGCAATACAATCCTACCTTAAGAAACAGGAAACATCTCGAATAAACAACCTAACCTTGCACCTAAAGCAATTAGAGAAAGAGGAACAAAAAAACCCCCAAAGTTAGCAGAAGGAAAGAAATCATAAAGATCAGATCAGAAATAAATGAAAAAGAAATGAAGGAAATGATAGCAAAGTTCAATAAAACTAAAGCTGGTTATTTGAGAAGACAAACAAAATTGATAAACCATTAGCCAGACTCATCAAGAAAAAAAGGGAGAAGACTCAAATCAATTGAATTAGAAATAAAAAAGGAAAAGTAACAACAGACACTGCAGAAATAAAAAAGATCATGAGAGATTACTACAAGCAACTCTATGCCAATAAAATGGACAACCTGGAAGAAATGGACAAATTCTTAGAAATGCACAACCTGCCAAGACTGAATCAGGAAGAAATAGAAAATATGAACAGACCAAGCAGAAGCACTGAAATTGAAACTGTGATTAAAAATCTTCCAATAAACAAAAGCCCAGGACCAGATGGCTATCAAACATTTAGAGAAGAGCTAACACCTATCCTTCTCAAACTCTTCCAAAATATAGCAGAAGGAGGAACACTCCCAAACTCATTCTACGAGGCCACCATCATTCTGATACCAAAACCAGACAAAGATGTTACAAAGAAAGAAAACTACAGGCCAATAACACTGATGAACATAGATGCAAAAATCCTCAACAAAATACTAACAAACAGAATCCAACAGCACATTAAAAGGATCATACACCATGATCTAGTGGGGTCTATTTCAGGAATGCAAGGATTCTTCAATATAAGCAAATCAATCAATGGGATACACCATGTTAACAAATTGAAGGAGAAAAACCATATGGTCATCTCAATAGATGCAGAGAAAGCTTTTGACAAAATTCAACACCCATTTATGATAAAAGCCCTGCAGAAAGTAGGCATAGAGGGAACTTTCCTCAACATAATGAAGGCCATATATGACAAACCCACAGCCAACATCATTCTGAATGGTGAAAAACTGAAAGCATTTCCACTAAGATCAGGAACAAGACAAGGTTGCCCACTCTCACCACTCTTACTCAACATAGTTTTGGAAGTTTTAGCCACAGCAATCAGAGAAGAAAAAGAAATAAAAGAATCCAAATCGGAAAAGAAGAAGTAAAGCTGTCACTGTTTGCAGATGACATGATACTATACATAGAGAATCCTAAAGATGCTACCAGAAAACTACTAGAGCTAATCAATGAATTTGGTAAAGCAGCAGGATACAAAATTAATGCACAGAATCTCTGGCATTCCTATACACTAATGATGAAAAATCTGAAAGTGAAATCAAGGAAACACTTCCATTTACCATTGCAACAAAAAGAATAAAATATCTAGGAATAAACCAACCTAAGGAGACAAAAGGCCTGTGTGCAGAAAATTATAAGACACTGATGAAAGAAATTAAAGATAAAATATCTAGGAATAAACCAACCTAAGGAGACAAAAGGCCTGTGTGCAGAAAATTATAAGACACTGATGAAAGAAATTAAAGAAATTAAAGAAATTAAGACACTGATGATACAAATAGATGGAGAGATATACCATGTTCTTGGATTAGAAGAATCAACATTGTGAAAATGACTCTACTACCCAAAGCAATCTACAGATCCAATGCAATCCTTATCAAAGTACCACTGGCATTTTTCACAGAACTAGAACAAAAGATTTCACAATTTGTATGGAAACACAAAAGACCCTGAATAGCCAAAGCAATCTTGAGAATAAAAAACGGAGCTGGAGGAATCAGGCTCCCTGACTTCAGACTATACTACAAAGCTACAGTAATCAAGACAGTATGGTAGTGGCACAAAAACAGAAATATAGATCAATGGAACAGGATAGAAAGCCCAGAGATAAACCCATGCACATATGCTCACCTTATCTTTTATAAAGGAGGCAGGAATGTAAAGTGGAGAAAGGACAGCCTCTTCGATAAGTGGTGCTGGGAAAACTGGACAGGTACATATAAAAGTATGAGATTAGAACAGTCCCTAACACTATACACAAAAATAAGCTCAAAACGGATTAAGGACCTAAACATAAGGCAAGAAACTATCAAACTCTTAGAGGAAAACATAGGCAGAACACTCTATGACATAAATCACAGCAAGATTCTTTTTGACCCACCTCCTAGAGAAATGGAAATAAAAATAAACAAATGGGAACTAATGAAACTTAAAAGGTTTTTTACAGCAAAGGAAACCATAAACAAGACCAAAAGACAACCCTCTGAATGGGAGAAAATATTTGCCACTGAAGCAACTGACAAAGCATTAATTTCCAAAATTTACAAGCAGCTCATGCAGCTCAATAACAAAAAAGCAAACATCCCAATCCAAAAATGGGCCGAAGACCTAAATAGACATTTCTCCAAAGAAGATATACAGATTGCCAACAAACACATTAAAGAATGCTCAACATCATTAATCATTAGAGAAATGTAAATCAAAACTACAATGAGGTATCATCTCACACCAGTCAGAATGGCCATCATCAAAAAATCTAGAAACAATAAATGCTGGAGAGGGTGTGGAGAAAAGGGAACACTCTTGCACTGCTGGTGGGAGTGTGAATTGGTACAGCCACTATGGAGAACAGTATGGAAGTTCCTTAAAAAACTACAAATAGAATTACCATATGACCCAGGAATCCCACTACTGGGCATATACCCTGAGAAAACCATAATTCAGAAAGAGTCGTGTACCAAAATGTTCATTGCAGCTCTATTTACAATAGCCAGGACATAGAAACAACCTAAGTGTCCATCATTGGATGAATGTATAAAGAAGATGTGGCACGTATATACAATGGAATATTACTCAGCCATAAAAAGAAATGAAATTGAGCTATTTGTAATGAGGTGGATGGACCTAGAGTCTGTCATACAGAGTGAAGTAAGTCAGAAAGAGAAAGACAAATACCGTATGCTAACACATATATATGGAATTTAAGAAAATAAAAAAATGTCATGAAGAACCTAAGGGTAAGACAGAAATAAAGACACAGACATACTAGAGAATGGACTTGAGGATATGGGGAAGGGGAAGGGTAAGCTGTGACAAAGTGAGAGAGTGGCACGGACATATATACACTACAAACGTAAAATAGATAGCTAGTGGGAAGCAGCCGCATAGCACAGGGAGATCAGCTCGGTGCTTTGTGACCACCTAGAGCGGTGGGATAGGGAGGGTGGGAGGGAGGGAGATGCAAGAGTGAAGAGATATGGGAACATATGTATATGTATAGCTGATTCACTTTGTTATAACGCAGAAACTAGCACACCATTGTAAAGCAATTATACTCCAATAAAGATGTAAAAAAAACAAAACAAAAAAACTTTACTTACCTAGTTTGGGCACCAAGATAATTGCTTGATGTCGTTGGGTCAGTCTCACACAGCTAATGTGACTCTTTAACTGAATCTATAAGGAGTTCTTTTCACCTTAGATTTCATAAAGACATATATTAAAAGAATTTAGTTAAAGGAGCACAATATGTAGTATTTATTTATTTATTTACTTATTTGTTTATATATCCTAATCCCCAAGAACCTTGAGCTTTTATCAGCTAATTTAAAATAATATCCAGAGGTAACCACAATGTAGTAGGTACCTCTGTTCAGGAAGCTAGGACAATAAGTAGGCCCTTAGAGGATCTGACTCTTCCTATGAGAAAAGCCCTTTCCTCTAAAGTCATGATAGCTCCCTGTTTAGGGCAAGGTTTTGATGTTTACCAGTTTAATGCCTATTCTGTGCCCTTCCCCCTCTCCACTCCCTAAAAGAGTCCTATTTGTTGTGTTTGGACTGTTAATGAGATATTGATCAGTAAAATTAATTAGCAAGCATAGAACCTTAATTGAATTTTAACTAGTTAATCAAAGATGATGCTCACTTAATATATATATCTTACTCTGGATAAGAATACATTAAAAAGAAAAGTTCTCAAGGGCTAGTAAGATTTCATGTATATAAATATATATATTTATTTTATGTAAACTATGTACACATTAAATATTATATATATATATTTAAAATAAAAATGAATCTGGCTCAATCCGTCACTGCCACAGTTGAGGTAAAGAATCTGTCAGTTGATTTTGGTATTTTGTCACTGTCCCTTGGGTGCATAGATTCCCTGCAAGTTTTAATAGCCCAGGAAAATGCAGACCCTTGGTCCTAAGTCTCTGGTGATTGCTGTGGCCATCGATCTTTTGCTTTGATCTATCAGATTTTGGATACGTGGTAAACACCTAATAAATTTTGGTTGCTGTGGTGGTTATTATTTCTGAGCTCCATCAGTAACATAGATTTATTAATACCACCATTGCAGGTTGGTCTGAGGTGGTCCAACACTTAGAATAGAGGTGGTGAACAAATGCTAAAACCTTTTTTGAGTCTTGACTGAATGAATCAAGAAGCTAAGAAGATGCTCAAGCAACTTAGGAAGGCTACTTCATTGTAGGCGCCCTAGATCTGCAGTAGGGGAAGCAAAGAAGGGAAAAGGAGCAGTGTAAAGGTGGGGAGGTCACACTAAGATGGGGCATTAGTCTTCCCGAGCCTTCCTGTCCTTGATATTTCAGTTTATAATGTCATCTCAGAAAGAACTTTCTGATCACCCACTTACTTCTCTCATGTAGCCTTATTCTAATGATTTAGAAAGGCTTTGTAATAACTGACATGTTCTTGTTTATTTTGTTTCCTGTCGTTCTTGCTCTGCTAGAGTAAAAGATAAATATCTGTCTTGTTCACTGCTGAGTCTCCTGAACCTACAGCGTGCTCTGTACACACAGACACTCCATAAATACTAGTTGGCTGAGTGCGTGCATACTTTGTAAATTTGCCTGCGCCCAGCTTTGCTTTTATTTATGTACTCTAGGAAAAGGAGAGCCCATCAATATCTGTGTTCTGGCAAGATAGGAAACGCTAGTGGGGTGGATTAGCAATTGCATTTACAATCCCCATCTCTTCTCTAAATTCATCTAAGCCCTGAGGCCCTGTACTATAGTCCAAACCTCCTTTTGAAAAAGATTAAGATGGAGGGATTCTTCTTGGAAGTTCCCTGTTTGACTGAGGCCATTGTTTCCCTAGAGAACAGTGCTCATTTGAGAATGCAGAGAGATTTCTAGATAAAGTGAGGCAGTGCTGGGAACAAACCAAATTCAACACAATTGGGAGATGTACAAATCCTTAAACCATCTTTTCTTGGGGCTCAAATCAGAGAAGAACTGGTGACAGTCTCCTTTCTCCTATTTGGTTTTGTAGCTCAAACAAAACTTTCACCCTTGCCAAAACGCTTAAGTGCAGAAACGTGGTGCTAAAGCAGTTTTAACAAGAAAATAAGCTAAATGTCCTCATTTCATGAGGAAACTACTAATGTTGTTATGAATGGTGCATTCTACTGTTCATATAAGCCTTGATTTCATATACCTTTAACATTCCAAAGTGCTTTTTCCTTTTTGTTTCACTTTATCTTTGCAACATTCTTAGATGTAAGTTATCAGCCCCATTTTAAAGGATATGAAAGCTATAACCCAAAATGATCACATACTTTGCCGAGGGGCACTTAGTTACTCATCAGAAGACCTGAATTTAGTCTTGGCTTGGCTACTAAATAATGTGCTATGCTCCTATCTCCACCTGTGCTATCAGTCTCAAAGGTAACTCTTCTTAGGAAATTGGAAGCATCCACAAATCAGAGCAATTCAAATATGCATTTGGGGAATGAGAGAAAATACTCTTGGATTACTTGTTCCAAAAAGGCTACATTTTACAATTATCCAGGTATATACTGCTTATCACTGACACCACATGCAATAATTAACAAATTATATTTTATATGGGCATTATAGATCATAGTTATAAGGGGATAATAATGATGCCTTATGATTGTATTGTGCTTTCATCTTTGAAAAGAACTTTAAAATCTATTACTTCATTTTTACCCTTACAAACGATGTCTTAACTTCTGATATATGGTATTTTCAACAGGTTCTAAAGTCAGGTGATTCTTAATAGTAATTGCAAATTATAGTAGAAGGCTCATGCTGTTGCCTAGGGTAAAGAGGAAATCGAGTTGCACTAAAAATATACCTGGCAGCAAATTAAAAGTAGGGAAAGAAAAATCCCATACATTTAAACGCTCATCTATCTAATTCCCTTGGGATTTCAGATTCTGCTCATAACAGTGAATGTTTTGGCATCAACTAAAACTGCAAGTTGTATTCATTATAGTATAGAGTGAAATATCAGTGAGAGTTCTTGCTTTCACTTGTTGCTGGGATTAAGACCACACTAGTAATTAGCTAGAACTCATTTGCCTCAGCAATTATCCGGGTAATGAAGCATACAGCACAGTTGGCCCATGCTGCCTTTTGGGTACTGGCCCCTTGGGTGAGAGGTCATCCCAGGCATGAGGATAAGGGTTTTCAGCAGAGTCAGTGGGTCTGGTAGACAACATGTGAAAATAATTTACTAGAGACAACTATAAAGACATTGCACACACAGGGAAAGCTTCATAATTTCTTTTTAAGTGAAAGAACAGAAACAATTTTTGGCTTGTTTCTTGTTTGAAAAGAATGTGCTGGAAAACAACATGGCAGGCTTTCCTGGGAGTGTTCAGTGAAGACTCAGTCTAGAATAGAAACCATGTGTCTGTTTTGGGTGAAACCTACAAGTGAGAGGGGAGTGTGATTGAGTCAAGAAATCCTTGGGATGGAAACTGTGGAGTCTCAACCTACAGCCCTTTCAGAAGCAGACATAAACTCAAGCATCACGTTACCTTTTTTGATGCAGAACCCTAAAAGTGGCTTCCAAACCAAGTTCTCCCTAGCAAGGTGGTGGGTGGAAACAATGTGTTGCCAGTAGTTGTGTCACACGGGGACACATTCATTTCAAGGCTTTAGTCTTTTTTATTTTATTTTTTTAATATGAGAATGAATTACTCCTGAACAGTTTTTCATACCTTAGATTTATATTCTGTCATAGTGGTTAAGAGTAGAGGTTTTGGAGCGATGTAAAACTGTGTTTCAGTCCTGGCTCTACTATACATCAGCTGGGCAGATTATTTAGTTTTGCTGAGCCACAGTTTCCTTCCCTGGAAATGGAAGAGGAAAGCAACAGAAAAGAGTCAGAGATGAAGATGTGGCAATGGAAAGGTCAGAGTGATGTGATATGAGAAGGAGTCCCACTTTTGCTGACTCTGAAGGAAGAAGGTTCCATGACCCAAAGAATATGAGCAGTCACTAGAAACTGGAAAAGGTAAGGAAACTGATTCTCCTCTAGAGCTTTCAGAAGTAAACACAGCTCTGAGTTTTTCCCAGTGAGACCATGTTGGACTTCTAACCTGCAAAACTGTAAGATAAATAAATTTTTGTTGTTTCAACCCACCAAGTATGTGGTTGTTTGTTACAGCAGCAATAGAAAACTAATACAAGCAATATCAAGTTTTCTTTGCTTGTATCAGAATTGAAGATCAAATGCTTAGTATGTATAGCAAGGGAAGATGGTGAAAAAATGCTGTAAGCTGTTTTAAGTTATGCTGAATCCAAGTACAGCTTGCCCCACTCCCAGCCTTTGATAAAATCTCCTATGAACAGCAGCATGCTAACTGAGCTTTTCATAAAGAGCACTTTATGAATCTAGATACTAGATCTTCAGCAATATTTACAGAGGTTCTTTTATTCAAATATTTTTAGGGATGTTAATTGATTATACAAAGCTACCATTTCTTGAGAGCTTTCTATGTGCTGGGAACTATGCTGAGTATTAAGATCTTTTAAATTCTTATAATGAACTTGTGAGGTAGGCACCATTATCCCCATTTTGCGAATGAGAAAAATAAGGTTCAGAATCCAAAGTTCCATAGCCAAGGTATGGCAGAGCTGGGAATTTGATCATTTGATTCTAAAGACTGAGCTGTAAGGCTCTTAATTATACTGACATCCACAAAACATGTCCTGCTCCATGCAGAACTGGCTTCTCTACAGTGGAGGTGTGCACTGAAGAAGAACTTGGTGTTTAGAGTCAGTCACACTCAGTTTTACTGATTCTAATTCTACCTTTCACTGGTTTCGACATTGGAACTTTACATGCCTGAGCTAGGGTTTCTTCATTTTAAAGTTCAAATGACATCTCTCCGCCCCCCTCCCCAGCCCAGATTATTGTGTGAATTGAAGATCATTTGTAAAGTGCCAACTTGGTTGATAGTCACAGTTTTTATTACTCTCTTGAGCTCAAACTGTTATTAAATCAGTATAATTATTTAACAATCTGTATAATTGTAACAATCTGCCAATATCTCTGATGAATATAGATGCAAAAATCCTCAACAAGATATTAGCAAACTGAATTCAATAATATATAAAAAGGAACATGCACCATGATTAGTAGGCTTTATTCCAGGGATTCAAGAATGGTTCAATAGCTGTAAATTAATTAATGTGATACACCACATTAACAAAAGAAAGGATAAAAATCACAGGATAATCTCAGTAGATAAAGAAAAATACTTGACAAAAATGACCATCTGTTCATGATAAAAACTGCCATCAAAGTTGGTATAGAGGAAACATATCTCAACATAACAAAGTCCATTGATGACAAACCCACAGCTAATGTCATACTCAATGGTGAAAAGTTTTTCTTCTAAAATCAGAAACAAGACAACGATGCCCATTCTCACCACTTTTATTTAACATAGTATTGGAAGTCCTAGCTACAGCAGTCAGACAAGAAAAAGAAACAAAAAGGAAGAGTTAACTGTTATTCTTTGCAGATGACATGATACTATCTATAGAAAACCCTAAAGTCTCCATCAAAAAACTATTAGAACTAATGAACGAATTCAGCAAAGTTGCACTGATACAAGATTAATATACAGAAATCTGTTGCTTTTCTAAACACTAATAATGAACTATCAGAAAAAGAAAACAAGAAGACAATCCCATTTAAAATCACATCAAAATGAATGAAATACCTGGAAATAAACTTAACCAAGGAGGTGAAATAGTTATACTCTGAAAACTATAAAACTCTGATGAAGGAAATTGAAGATGATACAGTGAAATAGAAAGATATCCTGTGTTCATGGATTGCAAGAATTAATATTGTTAAAATGACCATACTATCCAAAGCATTCTCTAGATTTAATGCAATCCCTATCAAAATATTCATGACTTTCTTTCATGGATCTAGAACAAATACTTTTAAAATCCATATGGAACCACAAAAGACCCCAATTTGCCAAAACAATCTTGGGGAAAAAAAAAAAAGCTGGAAGTATCACCATCCCTAGATTTAGGCTATACTACAAAGCTACAGTAATCAAAACGGCATGCTACTGGCACAAAAACAGACAGATAGATCAGTGGAACAGAATGTAGAGCCCAGAAATAAACCAATGCACCTATGGTCAATTAATCTACAACAAAGGAGACAAGATTATACAATAGAGAAAATCAGTTTTTCAATAAGTGGTGCTAGGAAAACTGGACAGTTATATGTAAAAGAATAAGAACATTTCCTCACAACATATACAAAAATAAACTCAAAATGGATTAAAAACATAACTAAATGTAAGACCAGAAACCATAAGACTCCTAGAAGAAAATAGGCAGAACAGTTTTTAACATAAATCATAGCAATAAACTTGGGGATCTGTCTCCTAAGGCAAATGAAACAAAAACAAAAATAAACAAATGTGACCAGATTAAACTTAAAAGCCTTTGCACAGCCAAGAAAACCATTGACAAAAAGACAATCCACTGACTGAGAGAAAATATTTGCGAATGATATGACCAATAAGGGGTTAATATCCAAAATATATAAACAGCTTATACAACTCAATATCCAAAAAAAAACCTGATTAAAAAATGGGCAGAAGACCCCCAAAATAGACATTTTTCCAAACAAGACATACAGATGTCCAGCAGTTACATGAAAAGAGGTTCAACATTGCTAAGCATCAGGGAAATGCAAATCAAAACAACAATGAGATATCACCTCACACCTGTCAGGATAACTATCATCAAAAAAGTCTATAAAGAATAAATGCTGGAGAAGGTGTAGAGAAAAAGGAACTCTTCTACATTGTTGTGGGAAAGTAAATTGGTACAGCCACTATGGAAAATTGTATGGCGCTTCCTCAAAAAACTAAAAATAGAACTACTATATGATCAAGCAATTTCACGCCTATATATTTGAAGAAAACAAAAACATTAATTCAAAAAGATACATACACCCAAAATTCATAGCATCATTATTTATGATAGCCAAAATATGGAAGCAACCTAAGTGTGCACCAACAGATGAATAGATAAAGAAGATGTGGTATTGTATAAAATGGACTATGGCTCAGCCATAAAGAAGAATGAAATTCTGCCATTTGCAACAACATGGATGGACCTAGAGGGTATTTTGCCTAGTGAAATAAGTCAGACAGAGAAAGACAAATACTGTATGTTATCACTTATGTGTGGAATCTAAAAAATAAAATGGATGAATATAACACAAGATAAATAGACTCACAGATATAGAGAACAAACTAGTGATTCCCAGTGGGGAGAGGGAAGGGGAGAGGGCCAAGATAGGTGTAGGAGATTAAAAGTTACAAATTACTATGTATAAAATAAATGAGCTGTTAACAAAGATATATTGTACATCACAGAGAAATATACCCATTATTTTGTAATAACTTTCCATGGAGTATAATCTATAAAAATAATTGAATCACTATGTTGTACAACGGAAACTAATATAATATTGTAAATCAACTATGCTTCAATAAAATAAATAAATAAATAATTTAAAAACACAAAATACCTTTCTCCTTTATAGGACATTTTTGGTAAACAGTTTATTTTACAACAATCTTAGACTTATAGAAAAGTTGGAAATATTGTTCAGAGGGTTCACATATTCTCTTTACTCAGTTTCCCTAATGTTGAAAGCTTTTGTAACCAGAGTACTGTTATCAAAACAGGAGATGAACGTTTGTGCAATATTGTTAAGTGAACTACAGACTTTATTCAAATTTAACCAAATTTTCCTCTAATGCTCCTTTCCTATTCCTGGACCCACTCCCACTGCATTCAGTTGCTGTTGTCACCTTAGTCACCCCAAGTCATGACAGTTCTGCATTCTTTTCTTGTCTTTCATGACCTTCACACTTTTGTGGAGTACTGGTCACTTTTTTTGTAGAATGTCTCTCAGTATGTGTTTTCTCACGATTATATTGAGATTGTGCATTTTCGGCAAGAATACCACAGAAGTGATGTTGTGTCCTTCTTAGTGCATCATATCAGGTGTTCATGATGGTAAATGTTTTATTGCTTATGATATTAATCTCAATCACTTGATTAAAGTGTCTGTTGGGTTTCTTCATTGTAATGTTCCTATTTTCCCCTATATAATTGATAAATATCTTAGGTGAGATACATTGCGACTATGCTAATATCTTGTTTTTCCTCAAATTTTGCCCAATGATTTTAGCATACTTTGGTACATCTTGCCTGCAACAATTATTACTGTGGTATTTGCCTAATGGTGATTTTTAAATTTCTCTCATTCCTACATTAATTAATTGGGATTCTTCTTCACTTAGCGATCCAATTATTCATTTACGCCATTATGCATTCATTGATAATTATTTTATTCTATGGGTTACAATAAGTACTATAATTATTATTATTTAATTAATTAATTAATTAATTATTTTTTTTGTGGTACGCAGGCCTCTCACTGCTGTGGCCTCTCCCGTTGTGGAGCACAGGCTCCGGACGTGCAGGCTCAGCGGCCATGGCTCACGGGCCCAGCCGCTCCGCGGCATGTGGGATCCTCCCGGACCGGGGCACGAACCCGTGTCCTCTGCATCGGCAGGTAGACTCTCAACCACTGTGCCACCAGGGAAGCCCCTATAATTATTTTTTGATCAAACTGTTGCAGCTTTGACATGGGGAGCCCCTCTAGATTGGGTTTTTTTTTCTTTGGCATGCCTTTATCTATTCTCAAACACTTCCTTATTTTCTGGCATCACAAGATCTTCCAGGCTCATCTTGTATTTTTCCTGGCCCAATGGTGGAATCAACCTCTTTCCCAAGGAGCTCTGATTCTTTTAATTGGAAACTGTTATTTAGAAACAAGATCTGGGTGCTGGGTGTACTCAAATTGCTATGAGATTGTCATTGCTCCTAGGCTCCCTCAGCAGACAGAACTAGGAAACATATGTACACACAAATACATTTATATTTCTATATTTATCTATCTGCATATATATGAGTTCACATTGAATTCATGAGTTCATACCTTTGGTTCCAATCCAACACATGAGTTCATTCTAGTCTCTTCCTTTCCTTAGCTTTAATTCTTTCTACAATAATGAGAAATCTGGCTCTTGTTATCTACAATATATTTACTTATCAAAGTATAAAATAAATAGTTGCAGATGTACATTAAATAATATGCCAAAAACCTTTGTAGTAAAAGCTTTCATATTACTCTCTACATGGTGGGATTTCTCGGCCTCTGTTTCTCACACATATTTCACATGCAAGCAGCCTACAAATTTCTCATCTTTCCCACTGATCCTTCCACTTGGTAGCCTCATTGCTTTCAGCATGTTGAAGGCTGTAGTGTAGTCTAAATCTTAGCACAACTGCCTAGTATACCAAGATGCCAATAGCTATGCCCTGCATTCTGTCCTGATAAAGGAAACGTTGTCCCTTTGTATCTGAAAAAAGTCAGGTATAGGGAGGAGGCTGTCACTGTGGTCATCACTCAGATTTAACCACATGTTAATGGAAAGTCTGTCTTCTGCTTTCTCCCATGCTACAAGACAAAACTATCATAGGAGCTGGATGTAGGGAGTGGAGGTTTACCAGACCCCTCCTAGTGAAATTCATGTAACTGTTGGTTACAAACACTTCATAGAAATATCTTAGACCACAGGTATGATTGGGAGCCCCTAAGGTAAGTCAAGACTGTCTTGGGTGAACTGGCTGTGAGGTCAGTTTGACTAACACCAAATCCTCACCTCACTCCAAAGTTGGAGAAGCCAGAGGCAGCAGAGGGAGGGGAGGAGGAGAAGAGATAGTGGCAAGGTAAAAGAAATCACAGAGAGGTTCAGCACATCCCTTCTACTCCTGCAGACTTCCAAGCAGGTTTAGGGTCAAGCTGAGGTAGGTGAGAAATTTTAAATTCAATAAGATCTTGAAAGTTTGATTCTACTTAACTGGCTTTTTGAAACCTGAATAATAGATAGAAAAATAATTGGAATCTGCCTGGTATTTCATCGAGGGCAGAGAAGAAAGGTTTGGCAAAATTTGGTTGACATTTCTTTGTAAATGATAATGACTTATGTGCCCTATTTTCTTATTCTAAGACACTTTCTCTTCCCCTCAAATATGTATATATTTATTTGTTTATATTTTTTTCTGAATTTGGGATGCATCTTAACACCAGTGAGCACATTTACAGAGGTGATATCTTCCTTCCTTCTTTCCTGCCTCCCTCCCTTCCTTCCTTCCTTAGAACTGAGGAATTACTACAAGTTCTCCTGTTTAACACAGTATTCTTGAGTTGTGTATAAAATTTTCCCAATGGAAGATTGCTTTTTAAAATTAGTGGTTACCAGAGGTGAAGGGGTGGGGAAGAATATATGGTGAGGCATAAAAGTGTTCCCTGATTTCTTTTTTGTTATCAAGCTAACAATCTCATACTGAGCTAAGAAACAGCTTTATTTCCACATCTTTAGCTATCTTTGGACTTATCTAAAAACAGATTTTATATAAAACACTTTGCTGAAGTGTATTTTCCTTTTTCAGTGTGGTCCCAGAAAAAGCACATCATTTCTGTAGGAAAACTTGGGACCAAACTGACAATCTGTCTACTAACTTTGTCTTTTTTGGATGCCTTCCTCCTTTTCTTCCTCTCCTCCTCTCCCCCCTCTTTCCCTTCTCTTTCTCCCTTCCTCTTCCCCTTCCCCTCCTGCTTCTCCTCCTCCTTTTCCTTCTTTTTTTTTGGTACCGTAAATGGCAAAACCAGATTGAGCTTCTCCAAATCTGAAAAACAATAACAACAACCACAAAATAGCCTCATTTTGGACAAGCTACATACAAGTTTCTAATTTGTGTGGTTAAAAAAAAAGAGATTTAGAGAGTCCTGAAAAGATGGAGTGTCTAATGGAAAGGCTGACAGACCCTTAACTACAAGCATGTTGCCAGGCGCCACCATAATAAAAGGTGGCAAGCATCCAGGAGTGCTTGCAGCTGCATGCCTGAACTTTATTAAATATCTAACTATAGTTTGCAGGCCCTGGCCAGCTTGTAACTCATTTCTGGCTGACACATTCCAGCTCATAATTAGTGTAGTCCTTATATGGTTCTTGCTTTTTAATTCTTTTCCTGTAAAGCAGGACTGTTCCAAGAGACAAAGATGCACTTCACTTGGCAATAAGGAAAACCCATGAAGTTGGACTCTCCGAGCACTTCTGCATGGCTGGGATCTACAAAGGAGGGAATTAAGTTCAGCTTTCTTCTGTCTTCCCTGAAAGCAGCATACAGATCCACAGATTTTATTTCAGCCTCTGTTATCAGTCTCTTCTCTTATAAAATTTTGTTTTTCTCTTTTATTATAAAATTTTGTTTTCCTTTTGACTTGTGAAGGCAGAGAAAATTGATCACTTCTCTCCCTTGATGTTACTCTTCATGGACCAGTGTAGAAAGATGCAGCCTTTAGAATGAAATGAGCACGATGTGCACAGATCAAACATTTTGATAATGGGTTTGCAATTAGCACAGTTGATGTTTGTTATTATTTCCTGGAGTTGCTGTTGTGGATTTATAATGTTGTGTGTGCATGCTTAGCTGAGGTGGAACTACATTTCCCAGAAATCTCTGCCTGCAGTGTTCCAGGTTGACAAGAGCCGCAAGATGTTGGAGGCGGAAGTGACATGTAGCAGTGTTCTCATTAACCCCAGAAGCATGAGGCCAAGCTCTGGTGCTGTTGCAGCTCTCACATGTGGCTGCTCCTGTATCTTTTTTTTTTTTTTTTTTTTTTTTTTGTGGTACGCGGGCCCCTCACTGTTGTGGCCTCTCCCGTTGCGGAGCACTGGCTCCTGATGCGCAGGCTCAGCGGCCATGGCTCACGGGCCCAGCCGCTCCTCGGCATGTAAGATCTTCCCGGACCAGGGCACGAACCCGTGTCCCCTGCATCGGCAGGCAGACTCTCAACCACTGCGCCACCAGGCTCCTGTATCTTGATGGTAGCTTCCCCAGGTCCACTGGATTATCCTTCAGCTTCTTCAACTTCTGGGCCAAGTGTGTATTTCGCTCAGCGATGAAAGGCACCAGAGTCACATCATTTAATTTGAATTTTTGAAGAGACCAGTGTGGATTTCTGTCGTCCTTGTGAGTTCCAGCTCATTGTCAGGGGTCCCACTTTGTCCTTGCTCTCTCCACTTCAACTCCATCTCTATCTTTCAACTTCTTTCCCAACCGCCTGCCCTGCTGACTTTAGAGCCAGTGCCAGTCATAACAACAGCGCTAATCCTTCCCCATCATTGTGAAAGGTCATATTTTTGTAATAAATCCCTTATTTTATATCACTCCTAGTGATTCTGTTCCTTTTATCACCTTTGCCTGATATAGTTGCATAGCTCTCAACAATGCCTAGAAAGTATTCAGTCAGTTTTTGTTACTGAGCCAAACAGAACAGGCCTTGTTATTCTCCTTTTATAGCTGAGGAAACTGTGGGCAGAGAGATTCAGTGACTTGACACAGCCAAGAGATACCAGAGACAGGATTTGAACTCAGACCATTGAGACCATGTCCAGTACGTTTTGAGTGGGCACAATATGTAAACTGGAAATGTAAAAAGAGGTAATGTGAAAAAGTGCTCAGTGTCACCTGTAATCAGGGTCACACAACGAGATGTTTCTTTCCATCCAGTCTGGTGGCAAGTTTTTTTTTTTAACGCTTTCTTGGAATATAATTGCTTTACAGTGTTGTGTTAGTTTCTGCTGTATAAAAAAGTGAATCAGCTATATGTATACATATATCCCCATATCCCCTCCCTTCTGCGTCTCACTCTCACCCTCCCTATCCCACCCCTCTAGGTGGTCACAAAGCACGAGCTGATCTCCCTGTGCTATGCAGCTGCTTCCCACTAGCTATCTATTTTACATTTGATAGTGTATATATGTCAATGTTACTCTCTCACTTTGTCCCAGTTTACCCTTTCCCCTCAAGTCCATTCTCTATGTCTGCATCTTTATTCCTGTCCTGACCCTAGGTTCATCAGAACTTTTTTTTTTTTTTTTAGATTCCATATATATGTGTTAGCATATGGTATTTGTTTTTCTCTTTCTGACTTACTTCACTCTGTATGACAGACTCTAGGTCCATCCACCTCACTACAAATAACTCAATTTCATTTCTTTTTATGGCTGAGTAATATTCCATTGTGTATATGTTTTAAAGTTTGACGTGAGCAAGAGTCTTCTCCATAAGAAGAGTGAAGTCTCATGAACTGCTGGTATCAAACGGTATAGCTACTTTGGAGGATAATTTGGTTGATAGTAAAATTTAAAGGATTCAAATCCATGACTCAGAAAATTCATTTTGCACTACCGACTCTAGCATTTCCATGTACACAAAAGAAGGCATTTTCAAAGACGTTCAGTAAAACAAATGTTCATTAAGATGGGTATGACTGGGAGCATGATGGTACATTCATAGTATTAAATTAGGTGGATCTAAATGTACTGATGTGGGAAGATCTTTACGAATGTTGTGGAACAAACAAGAATCAAATCAAATCACAGAATGACATATTTAATAGAATACACTTCATGTGAAAACACACAAATAAAACAGGGTTCTATATTTTCCATGCACAGATATATGTAAGCAAAAGTATTTAAAAAATTTGCAGGTAATCATGGTGATTAGAAGAGATGAGTTGGGGGATTGGGATCGGGAATGATAAAGTCGACTTTAATTTATAATGTTTTATTCCTTTTATAAAGAAATATTTTCATGTATTACCTGTGTAATTTTTTGCTTTAAAAAATAAAGGCAATGTGTCTGAAAGAAGAGTTATAGACTTCACTGAGTATTAAAAGAGAAATGGTATATTTAAATAATTTAGTTAACACTTCATTTTATAGATGAGCAAATAGGGTCTCAGAGACATGAAATGATTGGTTGAAGGCAGACTCCAATAAAAATCTGAAACATCGGATTGTCCCAGAAAACTTGGTAACGGAGTTTCTGGAATTTTTTGTTAGTAATTCATGAAATATTTTGATGAAGCCAGAGTTTATTTAGGGCCTCCATTATGGGGACCTCCTGAACAGATCCAGTTTTGACATTCATGATTCGGTCTTTTAACCACGTTGCCTAAGGACCCTGTTAAGATCATGCCAACACAATACTATTATCTTTGAATCTTAACAGGCTACTACTAATTCTGTCTTTCTAACATCTTCAAACTTTCATTGTTTCAGTAAATTCATTTTCTCTGTAGCATGTTTAATAATTCTTTGATCGTTTCCTTCTTCAAGATGGTCCACATTTGTAATAATTCCCTGAAAGACAGAAAACTCAGAGATGGTTCCCTACAAAATTATTCTTTAAATCAACAGAAATATGTTGGTGGTAAATTCTGAGTTCATTTGTTATGATGAGGAAGGAGAGAATTGAGTTCTGCTTCTACAAATTTAATTGCATCTAGCCTTCTCAAGGTTGGGAGTAACCACGGAACATCCCCAAAGGTATAATTCCCTTTGGCCAACAGCCTAATTCCCGTCGGCTTGTAGGAATCTGCTTGATAGAATCTAATAGTGTCCTAACTTTAACTCATCATTTAAGTCCTATGGTTTATTTCACTTAGCATAACTTTAGTTTCATCCATGTTGTCACAAATGTGGCAGGATTTCCTTCTTTTTAAAGGCTAGATAATATTCCATGATCTTTTTTTTTTTGTCAGGTGTTTTATTGCTTAATTCTTGGACACATTTATCGGAAAATATGGCTGCTGATCTCTTACCTATCCACCTTGGTCTTCTGAGGTTTGATTTACAATATTTACAAGAAAAATGATATTAATGATATGATCTTCTGCAGGGAGATGATGGAGAAAGAAGAAGATAAGTTGACATTTGATCATAAGTAGCTTAGTCTAGAACTAACGAAATCAATTAACAATGTACTAGCATCTCCGGTGTGCCAGGTACTTTGGGAATAGAAACTATGAATAAAAGATGGTTCTATCCCCAGTGCAGGGGGGGGAACTTTACGTGCATTTGATGAAAATCAATATAGTAAGTCCCCTACATACGAACCTTCAAGTTGAGAACTTTCAAAGATGGGAACGTGCATTACTAATGAAGACCTGCTTGAATTGGAGGCCCAGAGAAAGAATAAA